>NC_051188.1:40516875-41803542 GCF_015220075.1 Falco rusticolus | reverse complement strand
TTTATTTGGGGTTCCCACCCCAGTCTATTTGTCTTCTTAGTCCTGACTGTATTTCCTCCACGCTACCATTTTCTTTCTCCTTTATTTCTCCTTGCCTATTTGTAGTCTGTTCACTCTTGTTTTCAACTCTTTCCTCAGTTTGTCTCTCCTACCATCTAACTCAGGTACATCTATTCTCCTTTCTAAATCCAGCTGCATGCTGTATTTATATGTATTTATATGTATCCATATTTCCCAATTAATTCTCCAACATCCCATCTGTTCTTTGTTCAAGAGAGGGTCATATTGGAAATTGCACAGAACTGATCGCATCCATTCAATGCACACGAACCTTTCATGATTCCTGTAGCAGAAAACAGGACATTAATGATTTTACAAACAGCACAATTATTTTTTTTTTTAATATGTACTTGAAGTGTTGAGTCAAACATTAAGTTTCAATACATTAAAAAGCAACGTCTTGACAGGGTTGTGTTGTTTCTCCAATATGCCAGTAATGACTTTTCTGCCTCAAAAAGGGAATGTAAGAGACAAATCCAGAACTAATCTGGCTACCTAGAGAACTGATGAATAACAAAACCTTGAAAAATAAGACAGGACAAATCAAGAAAACCTGGGATTTGTCTGGTTTATCTTTTCTGAATTTAGATTCTACACGGAATTTCCAAATTTTTGTGTAACAAGAAAACTGTGACATGAAGATATGTCTTTGTTGAAAAAAAAAAAGAAAAAAAAAAAAAGGGGGAAACCACATCTGGTGTGTTTGGTTGTTTTCTGTTTGTGGTTTGGTTTTTTTCTAAGAGTCAAAACAAATCATGAAAGGGTCCTTTAGATGGGACTTAAGAATGAAAACCTGTCAAATTATCTTTATATATTTTGCAATGTTCTACTTCATGAATACAACCTATTAGCAGGGAAATTTTTCTGTAGATACTATTGATTTTTGTTCACTTCTAATTCAACAAAGTGTGAATTGCAGTCAACTGTTTGAACAGCAAAAAAATACAGCAAATATGTATTGTTTCCAACCTTTAAAAGTTTTACTCAATGGAATTATTTTAAAAACATATCTTACATCCATGTTTTTCCATTATGTTCTCAATTACATATATATATTATTTTTTTTAAAAAAAGTTACCGGATAATATAAACATAACATGCTGTTACACCTACTAAATCAAGACTGGGTGTAATTCACAGCAAATATGATTTTGTAACTTCATTTTTTTAAAGTCTAATTTATATATGAAGATATATTATTATAATATTAATTTGTTTATAACTGATCCATAAAAATGCAATGAAATCTTTTAGGACTGATATTAAAAAAAAAAAAAAAAAAAAAAAAAGGAAGGGGGTGGAAAGAGGCAGGGAGAGTGGGAAGAAGGTATGAAACTAGTATGGTGGTAGGGTTTTTGAGTGACAAATAACCAGACAGCATAAACTAGTCAGAAATCTGGTGATCGTATAGACAGGAACTTCAGGCCTTCTGGCTGAATGACAGAGGCCCAGAATACAGTTGTGCTAAGCAGAGTTTCATTTTACAAGTGGATTTAGCAATATTGCCTGTATTTCTGCCTATAGTAATGTAAAATTCCAAATTGGTAGAAGATTTCTTTGTTTAATGTGCTCGATGTCAAATTGATAAAAGCATGTTGCAAAGGTTCTGAGTATGTAAAAATCACTGTTCCTTAGAATGAAAATAGGAAATAAAAATTCATTAATTCATTACTGAGAAAGTGATGTGATTATCATTTTGCCTACATCCTTGTAAATGCAATAGATATAGTTAAGATAAAAAATTGTATAAGAGAATATATATTCTCATTTATTTCAGTTATCAGGTCACTGCAACAGAAGCGTTCAAGAAAAAAAACTTTATATATATGTTTTACAAATAAACTCCTGCTATATTTAAATTAAGATTATTTGTAGAATTACTAGTTCTTACAAAAAGTCCACTTTTAGAAGTTAGTATTTCAGCAGTTTCTTCAGAGATTTTTTATGTGAAACAGGTTTCTGAGTCTAACATTGAGGTAAACTCAATTATCTTGCATTGTGAATTTAAATCTTTTGTCATCCACTCAAGCTGAAAAAACAGAGAAATAAATTCACTATACTACAGTGTTTATACTCAGCCATTTGTGTACAAAAAATATTGGAAGGTATAAAAAGCAGACATGTATGTGAATCTATGTTAATCTCAGTAAATATTTTTAATAACACTTGTATCCTCCTCTGGGAAAAAGAAAGGTAAATCCAAGAATCATTTTTACCTGAAGATCTTTATTATAAATTTACAGGCCATTTATTTAGATTTTGTGAGTTCAAGCTAAAGGAATGACTAAAAACTGTCACAACATACCCTGTTTAAATGCACAAGCCATGCAGACATCTAGGAAAAAGATCAGAGGATTTTTGTTATTATGGATCATTAGTTGTGTATCTAACTTTGATAAACTGACTCTTTTGAGGCTTACATCCTACTTCAAGTAATTGACTTGCTGAAACCGGACATTCCGTACAAGCCGTCCTGAACAGCTGACCAGGAACTATGAGTTCCTAGCTCATCTTTGCCAGTAGAGTATTGAAAATACCTTCAGCAAGGAAAGAGTTCTCTTCACCAGACCATGACATACTCTGAAATAACAATCTCACTTTGTTGTTCCATCTAAGACACAATCCTAGAATTTAGTCATGAAATCATAGAAATATGACATTTACTCCAGGTCAAAAGTAATCGCTCCAGAAGCAAAAGGTGCCCCAAATCCCAGATTTTGGTTATACAGTTCTTTGGCTAAAACACTCAGCTTAATAAAAACAATAGGTTGAGATTGCTTTTTTGTTTGATTGGTTGGTTTTGACTTTTTTAATCCCTGCATTTTATTCACCACCCCTACCCCCCACCCTGATTGTCTATTGAAAAATAAAAGACATGCCACGAGTAGAACCTCTCCCAGCTGAGGTGTTTATAATGAGAATTATGACTAATCTCTATATTTCTTTTACTAGGTCTTACAATTTATTTTCTTTATTTATTTATTTAAAAAATTTCTTAGTGCTCCATGCCATTTTAGTGAGTCTTTTTGCAACTGTTTGAATTAATCTGTCTCGAGTATGACTATAGGATTTATCTCATTTACATTTAGCCAGTGAATGTTAGGTATCTAAACTAGACCTGTGGCTTATTTTTATGACAAACATTTTATGATGTATTGAACATGGTAATCTACTTCCATGAGCTCCACAAAGAACCTGGGTGGTATTCATGGTGTTAGTATCTTGTTTCTGCGACAAAACCTGCTTAAGATAACAAAAGAGTGTAACTGGAATTGACTTGGTGCTCCAGGTGAGAACACATTCCCTTTTCATTAAACATGCTGTTTCTAGTAGAAATACATTTTCAGAGACATTGTAGGATCATTTTTTTTATATTACTGTTATAGTAACAATTCTTTGTAATCAGATACCAACCAATCACACATATATTTTCTCATTTCTAACTTACTACTACTCTCTAAAAGCATGACCACGCTTCTGCACAGTTAATTTTTATCTCATTTTTGTCCCAAACCATCAGAAACATCTAATTCTTGTACTACGGTATCTTAAAGCTCTTCACCAGATAAATAAATTTATAACCAGACTGGGTGTTTTGTGTGTGTGTGTGTGTGTGGGGTGTGTTCCAAAAATCATTCTCATTCTTTCTTCTCTGAATTAAGCTTGATCCTCTTCACCACATTAAAAAAGTTAAATTTAACTGAAAACATAAGCCAGCAGTTTTATCTTTCATACCCATATCAATAAGAAGGAACCTCTAGTTAACGGAATCTTTTTTCATCTTTATATATGACATCTATTTATTTATGACTGTTTTCTAACAGTCACTTTGAGATATTTCTATTTATTCCTAAACTCTGCTTTCCCCCCAGTACATCTAGCTTATTCATTCTCTTTTAAGTCTCATACACTTCCACAAAATTTTATGACTTGCCACATAATTCCAGGATTTGATCTTCATCATGCAAACTTTGTGTTGAAGTATGATTCTAAGTTAATCCAGGAGTTAAAGGAATTAAAAGTTTAAATTTTATCTAAGTTGTGATGCATAGACAATATCCATCACCCAAATGCCAGGGAGAAATCTGTAGTAACTGAGATATAACTGCATATTAATAACAAAGTTAACCTATAACTGTTTAGGATTAAGATATTTCTTTTAGTGCATCTACTGCAATGTTAGTGAGAGTAACAGACTGCTGCTGTTGGCTGTAGTGGTGGTTAGTGTCACATTGGGAAGTCTATACATATTTAGCGACTTAGAATGAAATCTGTCATCAGTGAAACCTAAATTTCACACACACACAAATTAATCTTTCTGTAGATTCTTGGAAACAATATTTTTCAGTGTATAACATAGTAGACTCAAATCATCTGGTATTTCCATAGGACGGGGGTGGGACATAACCAAATGAAATGAAATAATATTATCTTCTAAAAGACACATATGTATGTGCCCCCTATTGATGAGAAAAGGGAATTCTTCTGATTTCAATGAGGTTCCAATTATTTTTTCATAGTTTTGCAGTTTTGAAAGTCATTTCAGTACTAAAAGAAATTAATAATTTCCTTTGCTCATCACTTGCTTTCATTACAATTTCAGTTAAATCTGACAAGATCATTTAAGAACATCAAGGAACTGGTTTTAATACATAGAAATTTTTTTGCTTTTTGCTTTTTGTTTTTATGCCATTTAACAATATTTTTTGGTCAATGTTTCATAGCATGTAGTGCATGATGCTCTGGGTTCAACCTACTCACACTGTTCTTCATTATGTGTTTATTATATATTTCTTTAAAGATTTTTCCAGGGACCAGATTTCTTGTAATTCCTATCAAAGTCAAGACAAATTCACTCATTGACTTCAATAACTGTCAGAGGGGGTACAAAAATCATGTTAACTGAGATCTGTTAGGTTGTTGGTTTTTTTTTTTTTCCCCTCATCATTACAGATTTTTCTAACACTAAGAATCATCTTGTCTACCGGTAGATATTTAAAAGCTAGATATCCAGCCTGAGTCTAGTATATAGAGCTGTATTCACAGTTCTATATTCTACTATATGCATAGACTATCATTATTGTTTTAGGGAGTTACTGTTTTCTATTAGACATTTAATTTATTCCCACAATATCCTCTATTGTCTCCATTACATTTTAAGATAATGCAAATAACTAGCCCACATATAAAGATCTACCTTCAAGGTGAATTTTGTTAAATGAATTAAATTCCTCAATATGTAATTTCTGTCTACAAAACTTTTAAGTATTTACTACAAAGACTATTACAGGGTATAATAGAATATTTCATATTCTTTTATTCATAAAGCTTTCAAAAGAGTGGTAGCGTATTGCTTATAATTTAATGATAAGAAAATAAGCCAAACATTAAACCTGATAAAAAGTAAAGAAACAATTTTCCATTACAGCAATAATTATTCCTTAAGAAAAAGTCGGTTTTAGGCAAATCATGGGATATTTAATAAAACATAGTAAATGAGGCAGTTTGAAACATATTTTAAAGATATTTGGTTTTATCTATGTTATAATAGTACTATAATTCACAGTGTATTAATTTGTCTATAATGCTACAAAATTTAATAATTTGTTTAATGCTATTATATAGTCATTAACTCAAGTAAAATAAAAAATAAAGTCTATAAATCTGTAAATCTATAAATCTTTAAAAAGACACGTATGTATGTGCCCCCTATTGATGAGGAAAGGGAATTCTTCTGATTTCAATGAGTGTTCCAATTATTTTTTCATAGTTTTGCAGTTTTGAAAGTATTTTCAGTACTAAGAGGAATTAATAATTTCCTTTGTCATCACTTGCTTTTATTACAATTTCAGTTAAATTGGGTGCAAATAAGTAAGTATAGAATATCAAATCACAGAATGGTTTGAGTTGGAAGGGACCTTTAAATATCATCTAGTCCACATTGCCTGCAGTGGGTGCAGACATCTGCCAACAGATCAGGTTGCTCAAAGCTCCATCCAGCCTCACCTTGAACCCTTCCAGGAATGGACCATCTTCAACTTCTCTGACCAGACTTCGGGAAATCTAATTTAAACCTGCCCTCTTTCTGTTTAAACTGTTACTCGCTTGCCATATCACTACAGGTCTTGGTAAAAAAAGTCTTTCTCCATCTTTCCTACGAGCCCCCTTTAAATATTGATAGGCCACAATAAGGTCTCCCCAGTGTGTTGTCCACGCTGAACAACCCCGGCTCTCTCAGCCTTTCTTCATAGGAGGGGTGTTCTGTCCTTCTAATCTTTTTTGTGGTCTTCCTCTGGATCTGACTTTCTATGGGTGTCATCTACCTGGATGTCTGTAAAGCTCTAGATACAGCCCCCCCCCCCCCCCCCCCCCCCCAACATTTTGGCAACTGTATTGGAGAGATACGAGTCATGAATAGATTGAGAGCAGCCCTACTAAGAAGGAAGTTGGGGATCCTGGTGGATGAAAGATTGGACATGAGCTGGTAATGTGAGCTTACAGCCCAGAAAGCCAATTGTATCCTGGGCTGCAGCAAAAGCGGAATAGCCAACAGTCCAAGTGACGTGATTTTCCCCATCTACTCTGCTTTAATGAGACCCCATCTAGAGTTCTGCATCCAGCTCTGAGACCACAGCAGAATGAAGACATGGACCTGTTAGAGCAGATCC
Organism: Falco rusticolus; assembly: GCF_015220075.1. NCBI lineage: Eukaryota > Metazoa > Chordata > Aves > Falconiformes > Falconidae > Falco > Falco rusticolus. The sequence continues at coordinate 41,796,814 of NC_051188.1, read as the reverse complement.
AGAGGAAGACCACTAAAATGATCAGATGTACGGAACATCCCTCCTATGAAGGAAGGCTGAGAGACCTGGGGTTGTTCAGCCTGGACAACACACTGGGAGACCTTAATGTGGCCTTTCAACATTTAAAGGGGGCTCATAGGAAAGAAAGAGAGAGACATTTTAACAAGACCTGTCCTGATCTGGTAAGGAGTAACAGTATAAACTGAAAAAGGGTAGGTTTAAATTAGATTTCCCAAAGTCTGGTCAGAGAAGTTGAAGATGGTCCATTCCTGGGAGGGTTCAAGGTGAGGTTGGATGGAGCTTTGAGCAACCTGATCTGCTGGCAGACATCTGTACCCACTGCAGGCAATGTGGTCTAAATGATCTTTAAAGGTCCCTTCCAACCCAACCATTCTTTGATTCTATGATTCTATTTTTAAGAAACATAACAAAACCACTATAAAATGCAACACTTTTTCAGCATTAGCTCAATGGTTCCATAATTGCCACTCTAAATGCAATGGATTAATTGCATTTATACAGTTACTAACCGTAACTCTTTTTTCTATCATAATAAAGGTTTAATTTTTCCCACGTGAGCATTACAGCCATTTTTCTCTGACTCTTTCATCCCTTGATCTTGGCAAAGGTTTCAGAGAAGGCTGCCCTCAACTTTTCTGTGCTTGGGTTATGACCAAATTATTAAAGGAAGCAAATCTTTCATTAAAAGAATGTGCTGTGGTGGCACAATGAAAAAAGTGTTATCTAAGTTAACATACTGTGGAAAATGTAACTCTAACATACACATCTTTCTGTATTCTTCAGCTACAGAGTAAAATCATGGAAATTTTTTGAGAGTACAATGTTATATTGTAGATAGGCAACAATTCTGTGAAAATGTATGGGTATAGCAAAAATGCTCGCAGACAGCATCCAAAAGAAGCAAAACACATAATCTAAATTGAGGACATTTAATGTGTTTACCTTTGAGAGTACAATTTCTGGAAAATCACGAAAATATTTCACTATATCAGAACTTAAACAGGACTGCTTAGAAAGCTTGCACAGCTCCCTTTTTTCCAAAATTGTGGAACCCTTGTGCGTGAATGAGAAGTTGCATAAGTCAGTCTACTTCTTTCTTATTCTTCTATCAAATGGCTCTTTCATTATTAATGTAAAGAGAATAACATGAGGAGTTACTGAAAAATTGGCCACACAATCCCTAGACACACCTACTATAATGAAGGTCTTTGCTGGATTAATATTGTCTCTAGCCATCTGTCTACTAGTCAACAGGCCAGTTGCCTATCCTGTATGAACATGTAGTGCAAATTCTCTATAATTTACATCTGCTGTTTTTGCCAGACTTAGTAAACAGCCCATGACAGATGCTGCAGAAATCAGCATCTGCTTAGTTTCCCAGATCTCTCTTACTGCTCTTTCTCAGCCAAAACAAGGCGGGAGAGATTAGGAAACTTGATTTTATATGCCTATTGCATGTACATGCTTACTAACAGAAAATCCAAAGGATGTTACGGAGCACTTAACCTTTACTATGTTTGCTGTTAGCTAATTTCTTTGCATCTTCTGAATTTTTGTGATATTATTTCAATACTTTTAGTAGTGTCAGTAAGAAAAAGTCTAGATAGAGGACATAAACAACATTGCAGGATAGAACTTGGAATATGTTTAAATTATGGAATGTACCAACTATTAAAGATGGTTGTTAAAGCATTGAATGCACAAGCAATTTCCACTGTTCTAAGTATTGAAAGAAATCAGTTCAAACTTGAAAATTGAAACAGACCTCCTTAATTTTAACAAATCAGTTTTTCCACTCATTCAATTAAATGTGCTCTGCCTACTTCTGGGCATGAGCGGTTAGTAAGTTGTACAAAACCAGTTTAATATAATACTTAAAAGGTGTATATTTCTGCACATATCTAAGATTAGAAATTTCTATGATTAGGCATTCTTTTTCTGAAAGAGGCTGGGAAGAGAGTATTTCTTATGGTTCTCTGTTTTCACATCTACCATCTGGTCTTCTATTGTTAAAAAAAAAGCAAACAAACAAAAAAAGAAAACCACACTAAAGCAGAGTAGTAGATGAAGCCTTTTATTTGGGGGCCTTTATAAAAGTTTTTCCACCAGTGATTTGTTAATAAAGCTGTTCTGATAGTAATGGTTGGAAGACTGCATAATGGAAACAGGCATTTGGTCATTATGTCGTGTAAATCTCTGAGTGGGATTATGCAGAGGTACAGTAATAAATTTTAAAAAAACATATATTTAAGAATCCTCACTGGCAAATCAAAAGTTGGCAGACTCTCCTGATTAAGTGTTTCCAGATGGACAATGAGATATATCTGGGATTACTACATCAATAAAACAAGCCCCACTTATTCCTATTGGATATTCTTCTTGCAGTAGTCCACCAGAGTTTCTATAGTGTTAAACATTCACATTTTTATAAGTAAGTATTTACAAAACTGGTAAAACACAAAAATTCCAGGTTAAATTATCTCTGTAGATGGATGGACTCATGAACAAAGTCTGAAAGTTCCACTAGCAGATAAAGTGGTGTTATTTTAGATGCCTCAGAGTTTCCAGCCTCACCCTTATCTGCCAATCCAGAAGGTCAGGGGCCTTGCATCATAGTTAGTAACTTGACATGGAAGTCTCTGATAGTCTAAAGCATCTGAAAAGAAACTGGATGTCTAAATTTGGAGAATTCTACCACTTTCAAAGAGACAGATTTTTCTTTTATTATGATCAGGAGATGTACATATAGCCTGCAGGTTGTAACAGAAAACAAACTCCATAACACTTCTGTTGTTAGTTGAAAAAGATTGCAGTCCCCAAGCTAACTTTAAAGACATTTTATAATAATTTATAGTGTGCATTAATTTCTATATTATAATGGTGTTTAATGGGTTATAGTTATAGAATATCAATCTAATCTAAAATGCTTTATGTATGCACCCTAAACAGGCTTTCAGTACCATTATAGAACAGATATCATGATCTTTCCTGTCACTAATCATTTAAAAGGATTAATATTTTCCCATTTGTTTCCTTTGGCCACAGTATGTGCAAATTGCAACTCTTAGCATTTCTTTGATTGAGAAATAGTTACTATTTTCTGAAAAATGTATGCATGTTCTTTTTACCTATGGAAATTTTAACACAACATGAGTCGTACTTCCTACCACCCATGAAATGACCACATATTGGTTATCCTGGCAGAAATCCCTGAAAATGTATTCAGAATTTTAGAGCAATAGATTTTGTGAATTGCATTAGGCTCAGCTCTCAGCCAACACCCCCCAATTACCTCTCATGGATGGTGCTTTACCTTTAAATGAACCCTATGAAGGCACTAGTAAAAAGGCAGTAGGAACTTAAGGCATCAATTATCCAGCACTACAAAGTGCTTAAATGCAACTTTAATACCTAGATAGATCATTTAGAACTGAAATTTGAAGCACAGTGTGTTCAATTTAAGCAAAATGTACTATAGATTGGGAAGAAAAGGCACTGCAGATTATATAGAATGGTCAGAGATTTAGATTAGAAATAAAAGTCATACTTAATAGATAAAGGGCACTGTGTTTCTGCAGGTGGAAGTGCCTTTTCAAAGTCAAATATTCTGGAAGAAACGAAAACACCTAAAAGCCCTATACATGGGCAGATATGTGGCTACATATCACAGGACTTTAGCAGATGATAGTAACTGAAGAAGCTGGGGTTTTCCCATCCACAAATTCATTAGCTCCTCTGGGTACTCAGCAAACACCAAGAAATATCTGAACCTCAGAACAAGAGCAGAGCTATTTTAAAAATTCTTCTGCAGCCTCAGGGAAGCAGCAGTCTTGTATCCCCTGCCCTTCTGCATTGCTATTATATTCAGGATAGCCATAAGCAACCTTTGAGTACTTCCCCTCCCTCATTGCATGGCTAAGATGAGCTGTGTTAGTAATCTTCTAGCTCTTCAGAGGAAGTGGACTGAGCCCACCTGAAAGGCTACACTAGCCTTTTATTCCAGTGCTGCCTTGTTCTCTGTTAACTGTGAAATAACAATCATGCTTGTGGATCTGTTAAACCATATATTTATGTGACTGAAAATCTTGTGTGTTTATATTTTTTTGGAAATACTTGGGAGCAAAGTGAGTTAATACGACACAGCAGATACTTGTACTAAATAAAAGCAGTGAAAGAAGAGGTGAAAAGTAAAGCTGTTATCTCCACGTGAAGATGGTTCCTTGTGTGTAAAGGAATAGAAAATTTAAATGTTCTTTTCATGAAACTTGGTTAGAAGAACTGACTATTGATTGAACTCTGCTTCTTTTATCAGGGGTGTATTAAACACAATACAATGCACAGGGCAGTGCACTAAAAAAAAAAAGTACATATTTTCTCTCCAGATATATCTCAGTAGGTCATCACTTTATATTTACTCTCTTTTCCTCTGCTGCACAAAATTTGCTTTTGGAAAGAGATCTGCATTGCTCAGACAGTAATCTTTCTTGGATCATCAAAAATACTTTGGACACTGGCACCATCTAAAAGTAGTTTTGCAGAAAATATTTGTGACCTCTGAATAGGTGTTTCTTGTAGTCTAATTTTGACTTATTAATTGTTTTCTTAATATCTGTACTGCACATCCTTGTTTTTGGAAATGAACCAGTAGATGACAAGCAGAAAGTACTCCTATGTTCAATTGACCTATACATCTGCTTTAACTGTTCACTACAAAGAAAGTTGTATCTTCAGATGGTTTTGTAATGTGGCATTCAGACTACTGGAAAAAAGTTTCCTTGTCAGTTTTGGAAATGTACTAACAAATTCTTGCTTTCATGATGTCCAGAAAATCATGCAACTGCAATATCAACTCATGAAAGTGCTGGGTGAAAGCCTTTGAGACATGAAGAAGTTAACTGAATACAGTTTGACTTCTATCCCTTTAATGGCACATTTTACAATGTGTTCAGCCTTCATGTTTTCTTCTTTCTCAAGAGGATAAGACTCCAGGCACTGAACAATATATTTTCCTCTCAAACCCTCTGTATTTGATAAACTTTAATATGGGCAGAGAAAACTACTAGTGCACTCAAAAAGTCTTAAAAAAAAATATTAAGCTTCATTAATGTAAGAATAATATCTTTTGCATACAACTTATTGGACTGCATTATCAAATCCTTGCAGCTACTTTCCATTTAGTGAGCTTTCTACTTACAAGAGATTTGGAAAGTGTGATAGAATCACTCACAGTAAGATACTTACTGTCATTTGAAAGATCATTTTTTCAAGGTGTCAGAAGACAAGTACATATTGATTTGTATATGAAAGAATGGAAATTGCAAGTGGATTTGACCCTGAATATAGTACAGGTTCAGATCAGTATTGTTAAATAGAGACTCATACAATGTAAAAGATGATAATTCTTTAATTTATTAATTTATGTATTTACCTCTCTATTTCTATTTTAGGAATTCCTAAATTCTTATGGTGTGAGTGTTATTGTGTTTTTTTCTAAGTTCCTGAAGTGACTTACAGTGTGAAATGCAGTATCTTCTATGAGTTCTAACTATAGTAGTATGTTTGTATGTGTATGTTAGGGTAAATTCTAATTATTGTTTGAGATTTCTTTTTTAAAAAGGTATATTCTGGAGAAGGTATTACATAGAACATTTCAACAGAAGATTGCTATTTGACTGGAAACCTAGCTATCTTTCCAGTTCCCTTTAAATGTTGCCAGCTTAGCTTTATTCACTGTAAATTTACTTTGATCAGAACTGAATTAGTAATGAAAAACAGAAATCAGGATTCACAATTCCATTATTCAGAGGAAAAGAAACATTCCTCAACCTAATATTAAAGTTGGGTTCTCCAGTCAGTTGTCCAATCAATATCAGTGATATCAGCACTGATAACCTAGTCTCCCTTATAGTCACCTTTTAATATTGTCATATTGATGGTCGCTGTTTCAGATGTTCTTGCATGGTACTAATCCAATTGTATTTAACATCACAGGGGGTTTTATGAAAAGCAAATGAAACTGTCTATGAATGGAAAAATACTGAGAAATATATATCATTCTTTCATATTCAAACACATTCAATTTCTAAATATATACATCAGAAATATTTATTAATTAGCATTTTAAAATTAGCAAATTAAAGAAAACTAGCCATTTTTTCCATTGTTTAAATTGCTAAATATCATCAAGCCACTGAAGTCTTTGGTGACAAAGTTATGGAAAAATGAAAATAAAAATAATGGAATACCACATCAAGAAGTATTAGATTAGAGGACTGATTTTTATAAATGGCTCTTTATTATCTTATTTCCCACAAAAGAGGTTAGTAGGTAAGCCGTTTATGCAGCAAGAAGTAATGTACAGTTTTAATACAGAAAATGATCAAGAGACTGGGGACCAAATGGAATAAAGTAACTAGCCAAGTGATAAAAAATTAAAATTGACCACAGTCATCTAGGTCAGTTAAAACTAAAGAAGACTATGAAAAAGTTTTTGATATACAAAGGAAATAAAGTTGAATTAAGAACTTATTAGTTAAATATAATCTATATGAGGCAGTGTATTGATGGATATAATTTTTAACTACTAAACTTAAATTCATTAGATGGGCTCAGAAAAAAACCAACCAGTCTACATAGCAGAAATCTGTCTTAGACATGCAGCGATATTAAAATATTTAAATATGTTTCTAATGTTTAAAAAAAGAAAAAAAAATTGAATTGTCTCCACAATTATATGTCCTGTAATACAGGCTATTAAAGGTTTTCATCATACAGAGAACATGTGTATATTAGAGCATGAACCTGAATATTTAAATTTTAAGAGATAATTCAGAGGCACTGATCAGGCAAAATGTGGAGCTGGGGTGGGGAGAAGCTTGGACAAGTCCTGGGCCTGTGTTTACAGAATCACAGGATCATAGAATGGTTGAGGTTAGACTGGATCTCTGGAGGTCATGTCATCCAACTTCCCTGCTCAAGTAGGGCCACCTACAGCCAGTTGCCCAGGACCATGTCCAGGTGACTTTTGAATGTCTCTGAGAATGCAGACTCCACAACCTCCCCGAGCAACATGTTCTTTCAAGGCAGCTCTTTGTTCCAGGATTTGATTCAAGCAATGCCTTGCAGTCCTTTCTGTGGACTCTAAGGGCTTTTCACAACTTTGGGGGGCAAATTACCTCTTCCTACTCCTTTCAGCAGGCTTCCAAACCTGCCTGACTTTCTAGACAAAATATGGGCCCCTGACTTTCCACATTGCTTATTTTTTAACTGTCTTCTTAATCCTGTTTGGCTTCCACTAACTAAAACAGAGTGCAGGTGTTATTCTGGGGAAAGTTCTCCACAAGATCAGCTCTGAGAAGGCACTGCAAACAAGAGCACATACGGATGACTGTCTCTATCCTATGAAATCCTCCAGTACTGGTCTCTGATCTTGCATCCTAAAGGATAACTGTGGACCCTCATGCCATACACCAGAGTGTGCAATATATCCCTCAGGTTCATGCTGCAGAAACATTCCTCTGATGGGCTGCAAAAAAAGCTATCATAACCTTTCAAACATATCAAACAGGTACAAACATGGAAAAAAGTAGTTATGTTCTCCTAGACATAGGGGTCCACTTTGGACTCAGAGGAAATTGAGGCCCAGGTGCTATACAGCGTATATGCAAACTGCCAGTTTTAGAAGGAATTACCCCCAAAAAATCTAGCTTTGGGCTGGTCTATACCCTTGCCTTGAACACTGTATACTGGTCCCCAAGATGTCATTTAGCAATATAGACAAAACAAATTTTGTAGCATCAGTTTGGATCTGGAAATTTTGCAGCTCCATCAAAAGTATTTTGTTCTTAATTTCATTGCCTCCTATTCTCAGCTAGGTCATATGTAGTCAGCCCGTTTAATCTGCACTGCTGTGAAGGCATACTTACAGGCATAGTTAATTGCATCATTTTCCTAAGACCACATAGGATCTCAGAACTGAGAATCAAACCTTATCTTCAAAGCTCCATTTTTCCCCTAGTACCCATTCTTTGTCCCTAAATAAAAAGGTCTAAAAAAGATTAATTCCTTGAAAGATAAATAGAGAGTACTAAAATGTAACTGGGATGCCATTCACAACTTCTGAAATAAAAACTGTGGAATCATAGAAACTTGTGTTCCCAACATCTCTCTCCCAAAAAAGTCTCCACTTACTCTATAAAATCCAGTTTGAATACAGTGAGGTTTTTCCAGTATACTTGAAAGGTCATAATTTACAACCCTTTTGACTATAAAAGGGATAGGTTTGTTTAGTCACTTGGTTGGTTCAGTTTGGAGAAGTGAAGGATGAGCGGTGACCTTGTCACGGTTTATAATGTCCTCAAGGGTGGCAGGGGAGGGGGAGGTGCTGACCTCCTCTCTCTGGTGAACAGTGATAGGACATGTGGAAATGGTTCGAAGCTGTGTCAGAGGAAGTTCAGGTTGGACATCAGGAAAAGGTTCTTCACTGCGAGGGTGGTCAGTCACTGGAACAGGCTCCCCAGGGAAGCAGTCACAGCACCAAGCCTGTCAGAGTTCAAGAAGATCTGTACAGTTTGCTTACTCATATGATTTAGTTTTAGGTAGTCCTGTGAGGAGCAGGGAGTTGAACTTTGTGATCCTTATGGATCCTTTCTAACTCAAGATATTATATGATTCTATGATTCCAAAACCATAGGCACAGAAATTTTGTTCTGGATACACTGAAGGATAGTTTACTATGTATTTGTGTCTCTTGGCAGATTGACTTCTTAACTGAATTACATTATCATTTACTGTTAGTCCTGCATATACCCGCAATGTCTATGTGCACTGTATTGTCAGAGAAATGCAGGCTGCTGTATTCAGCTGTGAAATGGGCAAGATCACAAGTTATTAGGAGTTTTTTTTCCTTTATCTAGGCATCTTCTATAAAACTTCTAGAAATGTAAACATCTCAGAGATGTGAATTGTTCTGCCACATCAGATTAAAAATCAGTCAGTGGATCCAAAGTCTATGGTTAAGAATGAGATATTTGCACTCACAGAGAGAAAGTAATTACACCAGTGTTGCTTTGCAGGAAACCTGGCTATGTTTGCTATTTTCCTTGTATATTTCCTATAATTTTCTCTACTATTTGTGTAGACGTAATCATATAGTGCATAGCTGGGATATTGAATAGGGCTCCAATAGAGCCAAAATTTATTTTCAGGAAGTTCATAGGAATGCACTAAATCTTGAGACTTCTACATCTCTGTCAAATTCAGATGTTGTAGACCAAGATTAAGAATTGCAATCCCACAGCAGTATCAACTGAAAAGATCTAAGTTACTTCTTTGCAAAATTTCAAAATCTGTTAACTGGACACACATATAAACAAACAAGTACAGATGAAGCTGCTTCTGAAAGAAACCAAAGTAAGAATACACAAATGTACATATATTAGTTATATTGGTGGGCCCCATTAAAATTTTCACTAAACTTCTATTGGTTAAATAAAGTTTAACTGAAAACATGAACAACTAGTGAATTGAATTAGTTTTAAGGCAACATTTTAGCTGCAAAAGTAAGTTTCTTTCTCTCTAAAATTATGTAATACTTACTAAGAACATCATTTACTCCCAACAGAGAAAAACAGTGTAGACAAGAAAAACCCCCACAGATGAGGTAAATTACTAGGATGGAAAATGAAGGTCACCATTCTGTCTATGTAAACATGTCTTTACAACAACCAAAAAGTTGCACCCCACATACAGTTATTTATTTATTTATTTATTAATGGAGACATTTATTAATATTGTTCTTTTGCAGCTTCTGCAATTCTGGTTATGTGAAGTTAGACAGGATACAATCTTCAGAGCGGGATTAGTTTTAACATGTACTTATCTGCTCAGCAAGCTGTAATAATTCTTCAGTATCATAATATATTTGTTCATATCTGTGGTGTTTTCAGAAATCAAGTAGATAACATTAATCCTCTTCAAAATTAGACCACACACAAGAATACAACCTTTGAAATAAAACAAAGAAAAATACATGGCTGGTTGGCAAGGAGTCCCAATAGGGCACAAATGCCAACATTTACAGCTCAATCCAATATTCAAGATGGTAAACTGAATAAGGTACACCTGGAACTATAGCACTATGTAGGGTGAAAAGTACATGACAGAGTGTGCAAATACAAATACTAAAGAGGAATATTAACAAGGTGTCTTGGAACAATAGTGAAACAAGGACAGCCTAGATCATACTGTTCAGGTTTCTAGATGCAGAAAATAAAGTTCCTACAGAAATAAGTTTGTCTAAACTTCATGGCATGACCTTAGATACAAAACATGACATTTTACTGCAGGACATTCCTTTGCTATGAGTTAGGTTTGCTCTGATGTATACTGTATCAGAATTATTTTTCCATTAATATTTATTTCACATTCCTTCATGCATACTTTAAGAATCACAGATATGAAAACATAAAATCTTTCCATTCCCTTTTTTTTAAGCTGAAGTAAGTAAAATCGGTTTCATCATTGCATATCTATACATATATATGATTTACAGCACATTCTAAGTTTTGTCAACAATGAGAAACAACTTGAAATAATACACAAAACTTAAGCTGCCTTGCCCAAGATTAGTGCTACAGGTCCGTGTTTCCCTGTGTTTCCATTTGGTACTGAAAATAATTTTGTATCTCCAGCTGTAAGCTCTTGCATGTATTTTAGTAGCCATCAGATGGACACTTTTCCCAACTTATTCTTGAAAAAACGAGGAACATTTAAAAAAAACCTCAAAGAAACAAACAAACAAACAAACAAAAAAAACCAAACCAAAAAACAACAAACCAAAACCCCCAACCTTGACAAGAAAAAGAAGTAAGAATATTTTTTTTCTGGCTCTATTTTTCCTGATCTTCCAGAAATCCCAGTATTATACACTAGCTGCAGCAATCATGCTTAGGAGTAAGTAGTGACAGTGACTAGTAGAATAGGTTGTATAGAGTCAAACAGCAGCTATTTTCTATGCTTTCTCATGAGCTGGACTCAAAGGAAGGAGTCAGGCTATAAACTTACTCATAGTTCCCTATTGTTATAATAAATGACTAAATAAATACAAACTGCACAGTCAGAATGCAAATAGCAGCATAACATGTGATCTGGTCATCTTACCAATGAGGAGAGCCTTCCAGAAAGCCTCTCGTCTTTTGCAGACTCACCTGAGACAAGTGGATTTTAGGACTCTTGCTCTGGATCTTTCCACTGTAGCAAGAGATTTGCCTGAGTGCAGATGTAATATGACATAAGCACTTAAATAGCTCATATAAATCAGCATAGTGTCCTTAAAGCATGGTTATAATTTACCTCCACTGTACATCTAGGCAGCTGACACAGACTGTCACAATATGTCGTTATGGTTGTTTTTATTGTTATCCAAATGTCAAAAATGTGCTTAGTACTTCACAAAACAAAAACATGCAGGGCTGCACTCAGACCTGTATTTTCACATATTCAACCAAATCGTTGGAAGTGAAAATACATAGATTCAGTTCAAAAGGATGGTTTCAAATTTTTCTGCTGTGGCTTGAATCATTAAGTGGAGTCTACTTTTCCGAAGAGAACACTATAGTATGTGATTAAATTAGAGATTTTAAAGATGATACAGAGGGTCAGGTAGTTTGTGGTAGTGAACAGGGAAAGCACAGTAGCATTGCTTCAAATGTTAGCTAAAGTTAACATTAATGTTACAATCATTTATTTTGCTGCTGTATTGTGAGGCCCCAGACAAATCTGAGTATTATATCAAGCATCTCACAACTATACAGGAAATTGGCAGTCCTTGTCATTTTAAAGATAACATCTCTGTTAAAGATATGATGGAACAGGTACGTGAACAAAACAAATTCACACAAAATGTCAGAATGGCTAAGGTATGAAGGCACTTTTCATGATTGCCTAGTGCAAATCGATGCTCAGAACAAGGTCAGCTCAAGAAACTTGCTTTGAGCTGTGTCTAGCCATGTTTTTAATATCTCCAAGGATGGAGACTCCACAACCTCTCTGAGCAACCTGTTGTAATACCTCATCACCTTCCCAGCAAAATCTTTTTTTCTTACTTTTCAGTGAATTTTATTGTATTTCAGTTTGTGCACATTGCCTCTTGTCTTTTCATTGGGCACCACTGAAAAGACTTGGGCTTTGTCTTCTTTACTCTGTCCTGTATACATTGAGAAGATCCCTCCTGATCCTTCCCTTGTTGTCCAGCTTGTTTTTCTTCAGGACCCCACATGTCTTTTCTTGTAGCAGCTTTTTTTGTAGCTTTGTAAGCTGCTTTCCAGGAGGTTGACATGGCATTATTTATCCTCAGGGGCAGTACTTGGCATTTCCTTTTGTTGAACATCATTACATTCCGCTCTGCTCATTTCTCCAGACTATTGAGGTCCATATGAATGGCAGCATCTTCCACAATCATACGTTGTACCAACCCAGCCTCCCAGCTTTATATCTCATCTGTGTACTTGATGAGAGTGTACTTGGTTCCACCATCCAGGTCATTAATGAAGATGTCAGAAATTACTGGTCCCAGCAGGGAGCCATGGGTACACCACTAGGGGCTGGACTCCATATCGTCTTCATCTGCTGATCACAACCCTCTGAAACCAGTGGTTCAAGTTCACTGTCAATTTACATCACTGTCCACTTAGTCCACACTTCATCAGTTTGTCTATGAGTCTGTTACTGGGATATATTGAAAAAAGACTTACTAAAGACAAGATAAGCAACATCTACTGCTGTCCCCTTACCTACCAAACCAGTCAGTTTCTTGCAGAAGACTACCAGGTTGGCCAGAAATTATTTCCCCTTTGCAAATCCATGCTGACTCGATCAGTTTATTGTTCTTCATGTGTTTAGAAATAGTTTCAGTTATTAGTTTCTCCATCACCTGTCAATAGAGCAAGCTGTGGCTGACTGGCCTATAGCTCCCTGCATCATCCTTCTTGACCTTTTCAATTATAGAAGTGACATTTGCTTTCTTTCAGTTCTCAGGAGCTTCCTGTGATGGCCATGACCTTTCAAAGTTATTCAAGAATGGCCTCACAGTGACATCAGCCAGCTCCTTCAGCACTTTCAGGTCCTATGAATTTATGTATGTTCGGTTTGTTTAAGTAGTCCCTAATCTGATCCTCCTCCATTGAGAGCAAGTCTGTCTTCTCCCAGGTTTCCCACTGGTGTCAGGGGTTTGGGATTGTCTGATGATACATGGGGTCCCTGGGATACATGTCTGGGAAAGGTTAGTAATCTTTACTCTATGCCAGGAGCTACTTAGTCAAGGGTATAAAAGAACTTTACCACTATGTTATTTCAGGGAATAACTTCTTTTAATGTTATCTAATTGTGTGGGGTACAAATCATGTAACAAAGGAGTGCTTGAACACCTAGCACTATAAAATTACCTATAATTTCTTTAAAGTGAAAATACCTGCTTGGGTAGCTATCATAATCCATGAGGTGATCAAGGAGGATTACTTTATGACCTTGGTTTTGTCTTGGCCTAGAAAGGGCTTTACAATGGGTTTACATTAAAACAGTGTCATGGTTTAATCCCAGCCAGCAACTAAGTACTATGCGGCTGCTGGCTCAGCCTCACCTCCTAGTAGGATGAGGAGGAGAATCAGAGAAAAAAAAAAAGTAAAACCCATAGGTTGAAATAAGAACAGTTTAATAATTGAAATAAAGCATCATCATCATCATCATCGTCATCATAGTAGTAGTAGTAGTAATAGTAATAATAATAGTAATGAAAAGGCAGATAGCAAAAATAGAAAAAGTAAAAAAGACCCAAAACAAGTGATGCACAATTGCTCACCACCCACTGAACAATGTCCACACAGTCCCTGAGCAGCGATCCCCGCCCCAGCCAACTCCCCCCAGTATTACCGTTCAGTGTGACATCATGTAGTATGAAATATCTCTTTGGCCAGTTTGGGTCAGTTGTCCTGGCTCTGTCCACTCCCTGTTTCCCATGCCCTCTAGCCTTCTCACTGGCAGGACCTGAGAAGCTGAAAAGTCCTTGACTTAGGGTAAGCACTAAGAAACAACTAAAATCATCAGTTTGTTTTCAATATTCTTTTCAAACTAAATCCAAAAGACAGCACTGTACCAGCTACTAGGAAGAAAATTAACTTTACCCCTGCCAAAACCAGGACAGTATCCACCCATTATTCTATACCATTTGCATCATGCCCAGGTCCCACACCTCCCAATACACAATCACCTTTATTATGTTTTGATATAAACATACAGATATCATTCCCTTGGTATGTGGGCCATCCCTATGAAATTATCTGTTGAGTTCATTTAGTCTATGACTTGGGTTCCATCTGCCATAACAGTCTTTCAGGGCAAGAGAGATAATGTATGGTGTTGGGTTGTTGCATGCTGAAGCCAGTTCTTATTCCATCACAGCTCAGTAATCTCATCAGAGTTCATTCTCCATTAATGTGGCGATCAGAAGGGAGTTGGGTTCAGAAACCCAAATCTGGAGTAGCAGATACAGGCGCTGCAAGGTGGCCAGTGTGGTGATGGGCATATAGCCACTATAGAGGTGTTAATATACAGTGTTATGTAGCAATCAGAATCACACAACTTAATTCTTTGTCTTTTCTCACCTGAAATCAAATCCCCTTGAGGCACACATCAGAATTCCCCATCCTCCCTCATTACCCACCAAGGGCACCCAGGTTCTTAAGCAAAAGCAATCCTACAAATGGATTTGCCTGTGCCTGAGGTGGGAATAACCCAGGCTCTTTTCCCCGGCATATTTTTAATGTGCACTACAGAAAATTTACCCCTTCTACAGTATGTAAAAGTTTTGATTGGGCAGGGCCAGTTCGATTGGCGGATCCTCTAGTGTTGACTAACCAGGTGGCTTTTACTAAAAGTGTATCCCACTGTTTGAAGGTCCCACCACCCATTGGTCCCAGTGTTGTCTTTAATAGTCCATTGTATTGTTCAAGTTTCCTGGAGGCTGGTGCATGATAGGGGATGCAATATGCTGTGCTCTTTGGCCTGAGTGTCTGTAAGATTTTTTTCAGAAATGAGTCCTGATATCTGACTTCTTTCTGGGGTACCATGTCTCCATAGGACTTGCTTTTCAAGAAGGCCACCATGGGTGGTGGAATGTGGCACAGAATATGTTTCCAGTCATCTAGTGGTTGCTTCCACCGTGTAAGCCCATGGTGCTTGCCTTGGTGGATTTGTGGGAATGTGATATAATCAATCTGCCAGACCTCCCTAAATTTATATTTCAGCCATCACCCTCCACACCAAAGATGCTTTAACCACTTGGCTTGTGTTGTGGTTTAACCCCAGCCAGCAACCAAGTCCCATGCACCCGCTTGCTCACTTCCCCCCACCCAGAGGGATGGGAAGGAGGATTGGAAAGGAATGTAAAACTCAAGGGTTGAGATAAGAACAATTTAATAGGTAAAGCAAAAGCCGCACATGCAAGCAAAGCAAAACAAGGAATTCATTCACCACTTCCCAGGGGCAAGCAGGTGCTCAGCCATCCCCAGGAAAGCCGGGCTCCATCACACGTGACAGCTACTTGGGAAGACAAACACCATAATGCCAAATGTCCCCCCATTCCTTCTTCTCCCAGTTTATATACTCAACATGACATCATATAGTATGGAATACCTCTTTGGCTGGTTCAGGTCAGCTGTCCTGGCTGTGTCTCCTCCCAGTTTCCTGTGTCCTCCCCAGCCCTCCTCATTGGCAGGACCCAAGGAACTGAAAAGTCCTTGATTTAGTATAAACATCAGTGTGCTATCAACATTGTTCTCACATCATAGCCAAAACACAGCACTGTACTAACTACTAAGAAAAAAAATTAACTCTATCCCAGCTGAAACCAGGACAGCTTGCTTAATTGCAACACATGTTTCACATTCATGGATAACCTGTGTGATAGTGTCCAGTCAAGTCCACATGTTGATCACAAGCTCATCTATATGTTGCATCTCTTCCCTGATGGCCTGAGGTGTCATTTTTTGTTTCTTTGGTTTTTGCCCATCCTAATCTACCTGAGCCACTTCAACCTGAGCAACCTGATCCACCATTTCTTCAGCAGCCTGACTCCTGCTTGTGTGACCATCTACGTGATGTGGTTTTACAACCAGGTTCTACCCAAGCAGCAAGACCTTGCCATAATTCAGCAGCCAAGATGGGCTCTGTGCTGCCATTTTACTCTACTTCCATTGCTGTAGCTACCCCCGCAGGGCATTTGCCACCATCCATGAGTCAGCAAAAAGCCTTGGTCATTTTTTTCATTCAGCAATGTTTAAGGCTAGCTGGATAGATTTCACCTCTTCAAACTGACTCAATTCACCTTCTCCTTCAGCAATTTCTGTGACTTCTCACAGGGGACTCCATACAGCTGCCTTCCAACTCCAATGCTTTGCTTCAATTCGGCATGATCCATCATTAAAAAAGGCATATTACTTCTCATTTTCTGATGATGTATTTATTATACAGTGGGATCTATTCAGCACACATGACCTCCTCCTCCTCTGGTGACATTCCAAAATCTTTGCCTTCTAGCCTTTCCATGATCACTTCCAAGATTCCTGGATGACTGGGATTTCCTATTTGAGCTCGTTGTGTGATCAGTGTAACGCACTTACTCCATGTAGCATCAGTTATACAATGCATCAAAAAGACCCTCCATTTGAACATCCAGCCCGGCACCAGCAACCATGGTGCCAAAAGGAGCTGTGATTCAATACCAGCTGCTTCTGAAGCAGCCTGAACCCCTTCATAAGCTGCCAGTATCTCTTTTTTAGCTGGAGTATAGCAGGCTTCAGATCTTCTGTACCCCTGACTCCAAAACTCTATGGATCAGCCTTGAATCTCCCCTGGTGCTTTCTGCCAGAGCTCCAGGGAGGGCCACTCTCCCTGGCTGTGGTGTAGAGCACATTTTTTACATCTTGCACTGTCTGGATTGGCCCAAGGGCTACTGCATGAACTATTTTAATTTTAATTTGTTCAAAGGCTTGTCATTGCTCAGTGCCACATTTGAATTCATTCTTCTGAGTCACTTGATGGAGAGGGCTTACAATCAGACTGTAATTCAGAATGTGCATTCTCCAAAAGCCCTCCAAATGCCTGAGAAATTATGTTTCTTTTTTACTAGTTGGTGGAGACATAGCCGTTATTTTGTTGATCACATCCATTGGGATTTCATGATGTCCATCTTGCTATTTTATTTCCAAAAATTGGATTTCCTCCTGTGCAGATCCCCTTGACCTGACTTTGTTATGGCAAAACTGACTTTCAGAAGAATTTGGAATATTTTCTTCCCTTTTTCAGAAACTTCTGCTGTCTTGCCATGAACAATGATCTGTGGATAACTGAGTGTTGTTCGGGTCATAATAAATCACCTCCAGCACATCTAATTCCCTCAGGTACTGGATATTTCTTTGTATTGTGGTCCACTTGCCTGGGCAACATATAACATTTTCCTTGTAGCAATACTTTTTGTTCATGCTTGATAGGAGTCACCTCCAGAGGTTGAGGACTTGTGTCCCTCTTCCAATTGCCTTGTCCATCCCATCCTCCCTAGAAAATGATCCCAGTTGCTTGGCTTTCTTACCCTGTAATTCCAAACTATTAGACCCATTATCCCATTATTTGAGCAGCCAGGTGATAATGTGCTCACCTGGACTATGGCTGAAATCTTTCTGCATAGCTTGCAGCTCACTCAGGGAGAGGGATCAAATGGTTACCTCTTGTTCTGCCTTCCCTTCCTGTTCCAGTGATGGCCCTGTTTTGTCTTTCTTTACTAAGTGAACTGTCTGTTTTGGCCATATTTTCGTAAGTATAGGGGCAACTGATACTGGCATGGGTTGGTTCCCTGGTTCAGCAGTAAAGCCTGTCAACAGGGTTGATGAAAGGATGTAAGACCTCTAGAGGACCACCATTTAGAAAACATTTTTGTCACATTCTACACATTCTGCTATTTGTACTGTCATCTGTGAACCAGTGTCTGCCTCTTTATTGCTTAAATTCTAAGTTCAGGAGAAGGCTACAAATTTAAATTCTAGTTAAATTAACAATATTCACAGAAAACACCAGAGTACTTTAAATGATGAAAACTTGTTCTCTCAAAATATAACTGAAGAATTAATTGATGTTATTTTTCTCTTCAACGCAGTCCTTAAAATGACTGTCTTCACCACTGATATTAGCTTACCAATCTCTCTCTTCCTTTAAATGGAATGTTGTCACTTGAACTGCTGACCTTAGGAATAAATAAAAAAAGGTCAAATGGTGAACTTGAAGAAACAATAAATTTCTATCATTTTTGAGGGGGGAGTAGGAAAATAATTTCATGTTATTGACTACATGCTCAATTGACCAAACTTTATATTACTAGTTTTAATTTACTCCTGAAATTCTCACAGTTTGGCTTGGGGGTTTTTTTGGGCCGTGGGGTTTGTTTGCCTTTTTTTTTTTTTTTTTTTAATCCAATCCAACTAATGCAAACCACATACCTTTATATTCTTACATAGCTTGTGTGCAATATGATTTCTTCTATAGGCAGAAACATAAACTTTTAGTGGTTCAGTCCACTTATGATGTGAATTATCCTTAGGAGAGGCTTTTCTTATTATCTGACAAAAAAGAGATGCCTAGTATAAGTAAAGTCCAAAAAAAAAAAAAAAAAAAAAAAAAAAAAAGAATTAGCTGATTTCTGGATTCATGCCTTTAGGTTGGGATACTGAGAACTTTATCTTAGGAAAAGTTGAGCTCCCTTTTTGTGTCAGGTTGCCTATTCCTCCAAAGAGATCAAAACCTCTGGGAACATTTAGTTCAACCATTGGAAATCAGACAGTACCTATATTTGTTTAGGTTCTACCCGTGCTATCTGGGTGAGATGTACATGCACTACAGCACATATTCCAACAAACATATTTCAAAGTCATATTTGTGAAAACAAAGATGCAATAAGAGGATTCTTCATTGATACCTTTTAGGAGGCTGGAATATAGTGAGCAGATTGAATTCCAGTAACCCAGAAGGTTTCTCATGGTAAGTGCTTAAAATAAGGCAAAATGAACACAAGTGTTAACTAACATGCAAGGAGTTCAATGTGTGTACTATGCCACTGTTTGCACTTACTACCCAGTGTAACACCTGCCAAACTCAGAGCCGTAGCAGCCTAGTTATTTCACTGTGCATTACAGCCCACCTTTCCAGCTCTGCTTAATAAATACTGGTGCTTTGACAACCCATCCAATGTGTGAAATGAGCTAATTGAAGGCAGAGTAGTAACACTCAAATTCATTGAGCTGCTGCTCTGGCAAGAATACCAATATGGAGTTAGACCCTGGTGCGCTATGTGAGTACAGGCAAGGCACTCTGTTCGGTATGCTGCACAGCGGTCTGATGCCAGACTGCGATCTGTCCTTTCTCTATGAAACAGAGGACTTGACAGGAGGAAGTGAGTTGTTTTGCCATAATGAGATGAACCATACCCTAAGTAGGACATACATTCAACTCACTTTTTCCTAGATGAAGTGCAGTTATCTATTTATTTTTTATTTGATGTCTGTCTTCCAACATTTTAGGAAACCTTTCAGATGTATGGCCAGAGCAAGAGAGATTGACTTATGAGTCTAAGCTATGCTTGCACAAAGCCTCATCTGAGTACTGGAAATGATAGAATGATTCAGACCATCATTAATTCCTAGTTTCTTGAACAAATAAAAGTGCCTTGCTCACTACACAATGATTTGCTGCTGTTCTGTCTGGCTACACACTTAGAATTCTTAGTTTTCCTTTACAGTAAAGTTCCCACCAATCACAGCTTCATTTCTTTCTAACAAATGGAGACAATGACAAATTCCCCTCAATCACTTAGAAAGAAATAAAATGTATACATAAAACCTATCTGGTGTGGCTTTCTTACAAGAAAGTGCTATTTTTGTTGCTCTTTGTGCGAAGGATTTAAATCATATTCTATGCAGTACTGACAGCAGATTCCATTAGTAAGTATCTGTATACTTTATATAGAAAGACAGTAACTTTTCTGTCTTTTAGAAATGGGAAGAGTGAGGCACAAAGAGAGGAATGTCTTGGCCAGTGTTATTCAACTTAATCACCACCTTGACTGTACAGGCAGAACCCGTGCAGTATTATGCTTCTTAACATAATGGAAGCAGTTGCTTAAGTAAACAGCTAAACATCCTACAGTCCCATAACAAAAATGTCAGTAAGGAAAAAAAAAAAAAAAAAAAAAAAGGGCAAGAAAAAAAGTATGAAGTTTTACAGTCCTTTTATATATATCAGTATTTAAAGAGCTCTGTCAATGTTAACTATTAATCTGAGTTCTCACAGAAAACCAGTGTTTTGTTTTGTTTTGTTTTGTTTTGTTTTTTTTCAGAACAACTGCATTATACTTAAATAATTATTAGTAATTAAATTCACAGTACCAAAGGAATCATAATTGCCATTGAAGTTTTTATTCTTTAAATTACTGTAATATTTGTACAGTCTTATCTTCAGCTTTGCAAACCTTTTTGCTGGGCATTTTTTGAATATTAGCATAAGCATCTTCATAAAATGTCATTGAAAAGGAGATGAACGTGGATAGCTAATGAATAAAGGCGTAGCAGTAGAGTTCTGTTATCAAAAGCTGAAGCTCTCAAATGTTTTAAGAATGTCTGTATTATTTTTCCAAATCAAAAAACAAGCAACAAACAAACAAAAACCAAACCTGAAAAAACAGATCTCAGCTATCTTCAATTTTCCTAGTTTTAAAGGGAATTTCAATTTGAGTTGGACAGTATTTCATAATAGCTTACTAGTAATAACACATCCAACTGCTGTAGTGTAGAAATGACAGCTGGAGATTAAAAAGGCCATAGAAGAAACTCTCTGTAGGTTCTTTGGCTTGGTCTTTTGTTATGTATATTCCCGTAGCTGTCATACCCTTTCTAGAAGATAGGTCAGAGAAGCTTGATCAATTTGAAATATATAGAAAGCATTTGATCAGAGGAGTTAGATGACAGTAAGTCATCAGGGCTGCACAGCATCTGCCTGAGATATATGTGAACACCATCAAATGTGAAACTGCAGAACCGATGACCAATGTGCGTTTAACCTATCATTAAAAAGTGCTGCAGTGAGACAACAGTAATTTCAGCATTGCTATGATCACTCTGATAAAAGGAGTGACCAATGTAATCTCCAGTTCTATGAATAAGTGTAGGCTTTTTCTACTAAACTTCAGCATGAATAAACATGTCAATGCAAATAGTGAAAATAGTAACTAAAAATTGCTGAAAAACATCCATGTGATGATGAAATCAGATCTGGAAGCTGAAACAAGGGAAAGAGATTTTGGACCCCGACAAAGCCAGCAGTCTGAAATTAGTCTGCAGCAGCAGAAAACAAAGACAACAAAATCATGAACATCATCAGGAAGGGTACAGAAAACAACACAGAGGATAATATTTAACCTTGGTCTCATCCAAGGCTTGCGCTGGAGACAGAGAACAGAAACGTTTTGAGGTCTCTACTGCCTTTAGTTCCTGGAGCAGAAACTTAACCTCTGGCTCACATTCCTTTTAAAATCTGATCCACTGAAAAGGGATAAAGTGATAATTATGGTGATTAAAATGAACTGTGGGCTTTAAAATATTTTACTGCAGCATGAAAAAAGTAGGAAATCAAAAGAATATGTGGTAGCTGTGCCAAATGATTATAGGTATTTTGCTAGTTTGAATGCCAATTCAAAACTCAGTTTTCACTTAGAGATATGAATATCAATAAACTTGCCCAAAATCTTACGTGACTATTGACTATTTTCCCTTATTTATATATGTATATGTGTGTGCATGTGTGCACGTGTGTGCGTGCGTGCATGTGTGTGTGTGCAGGAAACATTTTTACTCTGACTCTAAACATATTCATAGGACTTCCTTAGAAACAAGTTGGTTTTAGGTATTTCCTGATGTCAGGCCATTCTGAGATGTTTTGCACACTTTTACATTCTTTCTTGCCAGCACTGTAAACCAACAGACACCTTTCCTGTACATACTGAGAAGGTTTTTTGAGCATTTAGTACACAACCTGCAGAGAGAAGGTGATGGCAAGATACCATCTACGATCTTACATTTTTTCATATTGACATGATGTAAGACTAAGCAGAGACCTGTAGGTCATTTCCTTACTCATTTAGAACAAATTACCTAGGAAAAAACTATCCTCTGAATGGACGGGAGAAATGCACTAACTACCTTTATAAATTCAAGGCTCAGTCTTTACCTCTACAAGTCTCTAATGCAGCCGAACATCATGTTACCAAGATGTCAAATATCTAACAGCTTATAAATGTGGAACATCGACAAAAAAAATCAAATGTTACTTTATTCTTTTTCTGCAAGATCTCTGTTTACTGGCTAAAGAATAATCATGATAGTTTTTTGTCTTGTAGTTTCCATTAAAACACCTGCTTCATTAAACATGCAATGAGATTCTTCTCTTGTCCTGTCATAAAATTGTCACATACAAGGGACTGTTGTTCTTGTGACAAAGTGGACCTGTCTATAATAATTCAATTGGAAATTCTATATTTTTCTACAGAATCTGAAATAACTTTTCCCCAGAAGCCTTTCTCAGTCCGATCTTTTAATTTTGTCTGGCCTGTGTAGCTACAATTCAAATGCAGTTATCACCTGATGTGAGCTATTTGACATAAAAAGTGATCTTGTGGTGGGTTGACCCTGGCTGGATGCCAGGTGCCCACCAAAGCCGCTCTGTCACTGCCCTTCCTCAGCTGGACAGGGGAGAGAAAATGTAATGAAACACTCAGGGGTTGAGATAGGACAGGGTGAAATCATTCACCAGTTGCTGTCACAGGCAAAATAGACTCGACTTGGGGAAAATTAATTTACTACCAATCGAATGAGAGTAGGATAATGAGAAATAAACCCCAAATCTTAAAGGACCTTACCCCTCACCCCACCCTTCTCTTCCTGGGCTTAACTTTACTCCCAGTTTCTCTACCTCCTCCCTGCCAGTGGGATGGGGACTGGGGGCTGCTGTCAGTTCATCACATGTTGTTTCTGCCACTCCTTCCACCACAGGGGGAGGACTCCTCACACTCCTCCCCTGCTCCAGCCTGGGGTCCCTCCCATGGGAGACAGTCCTCCACAAACCTCTCCAATATGAGTCCTTCCCATGGGCTGCAGTTCTTCACGAACTGCTCCAGCATGGGTCCCTCCCACAGGGTGCAGCCCTTCAGGCACAGACTGCTCCAGCGTTGGTTCTTGTAGGGCCACAGGCCCTGCCAGCAAACCTGCTCCAGCCTGGGCTCCTGTCTCCATGGGTCCACAGGTCCTGTCAGTAGCCTGCTCCAGAGTGGGCTTCCCATGGGATCACAGCCTGCTTCAGGGACATCCACCTGCTCTGGCGTGGGGTCCTCCACAGGTTGCAGGTGGGGATCTGCTCCACTATTCACCTCCATGGGCTGCAGGGCACAGCCTGCCTCACTGTGGGCTTCACCACCGGCTGCAGGGGAATCTCTGCTCTGGCACCTGGAGCATCTCCTGCCTCCTTCTGCACTGACCTGGGTGTCTGCAGAGTTGTTTCAGATATTCCCACTCATCTTTCAGCTGCAATTGCCCTTGCACAGCAATTTCCCCCCCCCCCCCCCCCCTTCTTAAATGCATTATCCCAGAGGCACTTGCACTGTGGCTGATGGGCTCAGCCTTGGCCAGCGGCAGGTCCAACTTGGAGCCAGTTGGCACTGGCTCTGTCAGACATGGGGGAAGCCACCTCTGTAGCCCTTCCACTCCCAAAACCTTGCCATACAAACCCAGTACAGATCTACTGTCATGACTATCTTACTGGAAGCAGTGAAGAGATCTGCTTTTCCACTTTGCTAAAAATGGAGCCAGAAATAAATTACACAAAGCCCAAGGACAACTTCAAGTATTTTAGTTTAGTTTGAGCTTAAAAGTGCATCAAATTTAAAGTTAGAAGCAGAGCAATTCAAGGAATTAAGGAAGACAATAATGACTTACAGAACAATTATGTAAGAGAAGCAGGAAATAAATTATTACAGTAAAAGATTAAATAAAGAGAAGGGTTGCATAATATTTAGAATACTGCTGATTGCCATAAGATTAGGGTGCTAGAGAACTAACTCATCATTGTAACTGCTAGAGCAGAGCCTTTTCAGCTTTCATTCCTCTGTGCCAGAACAGTCAGACCAAGACAGGGAAGAATATATATCCCAGGGTAGGGAGTAAAAAGGTTACAGCCCTTCTTATCTTCCTTGTTCTGAGTTTAGGTTTATGATTCAGTAGCAGCAGCTGAAGGTATGACAGAGGTGAGTCCCAATGTATAAGGTGGAAGACAAGCAGGAATATCAGCCCTAATGCAATAAACTAGTTCCTAGAAGAAACTAGCAAACTGCATTGAGTGCACTGAGACTTGTGGTAGCTGACATCTTTCTTGTATTCAGGGACCCCAGTGAAAAACCTTAGGATTTTTTTCAGTCATAAAATAGGTTGAGTAGCAGTCATTCCAAATTGCTGTAGTGTGATGAAATACTTCTTATTAAACCCTAAAAGAGCGTGTTGAACATGAGTATTAGATGATTGTCTTACTTATCATTACAGTAACAAAACTGAAGTTTGGCATTTAAATCTTTCCTTGCATCTTATTTTCTTTGTTTACACTTCCTCTGACTCTTCCAATTCATGTTAAAACTATGAAACTGTATGCCTGTCTTATACTGATTTTGTTCACTATATTGATTAGCATTGCATGATTAGATAAGGTACGATCATGCATATTCTATTGATTATTTTTGTGCGCATTTACATTTTCTCAGGGAGAATGTGTTTCACACAAAAGCAGTAGCTGAAGGAGTCTTTTTTAATGAAATCTAATGGGAAAGTTTGAATAGCCTGTAGTATGAATTGGATTTTTTGTTCTTTTTGTTTTTCATTATGAGATTGATAGCAACTAAAAGAAATGCAGGGAGTTTACACCAGTTTTGAAAGGTTGCTGTGCTGTAACTTTTTTCTAGTGGTAATAGTGGGGAAAGGGGGGGTGGGGGTAGGAAGTTATATATGTTACAATTTTTTATGGGAAACAAGTTGTTGTAAATTCAAAATTGAAATAAATTCTGCTTGTCTTCCTCAAATCTATTTTAAAATGTTGATTCTAGTGATACTGGAAATATTTATTCCTTTTCCCTATTAAATCTCAGTTTGCACTCCTAAGTTATTTAGGGATTCCTGTTGAAAAAACTTTAAATATTTGTGTCACACTTGTGAACCATATGCAATGCATTTTCCTCTGTATTTGATCACAAAACTATCTACCCTTAGAAAACAAATATACTCTAAAATGGATATTATTCTAGATTATAAGTAACTTTTCAGGTTTTTGAGTACATAGACTTTAAGGCCATAAGCAGTCAGTAGTTTATCTCACCTTTCCCTCATGAATAAAAAGTAGCATGGAGTATAAGATGATAGGACTCTCCAGAACGGCATGAGTGAACTCTGTAATTCTTTCTTTTTACTTCTGCTTTATTCATTCTTACAAGGAAGCTCTAATGACTGCAGTCTATTTTAAAAATTTCTTGATTGAATGGTGACTTGATGTTATGTGGCTATCTTGTTAAAGTGTCTTTAACTGAAATTAATTTTTACTTCTAGTTCCACAATTAAAAAATATGAATCTGTTAAATATAAATTTATAACTATTTTCAATCTTCTTCAGCATAACTGTAGAATTAAGAAGTGCATATATCTGACAGTTTACACTCAGTATTTTTATATGTATTTTTGCGTAATTTTACATTAAAGATGTTTACTGCTTATTCAGAATTTCCATAATATGCTATGTATAACTTTTTTTTATCAGCATCAAATAACACTGTCTACAAGTAAGCACTTGCAGTTTGTGCTCAGCAAATTAAAAACAAGCAAATAAACAACAAAAAGGTTTCTAATCCCAGAGTATCATGAACCGAAATGTGAGATGAAGGACTTAGAAAAAAGCAAGCAATTTTGTGAAAACTGGAAAAGAAATTTGGGTATAATAGCATACAGTAGACTGTGGTAGACAGCTGAGTATACAATTGGGTTTTGGAATTTTTTTATTTCAGAAGAGTAACATCATCCTAAGTGTTTGCAAGATGCTTCTTTCACTGTTAAGTGCAACATAAAAAATTGAGACACTAAGAAATCCGTGAACAATGACAGTTGAAATTACTGACATGGGAAAGGTCAGTCAATTTATTTGTGACTCATGAAGGGAGGGATAGGAACTACAGCCCTGTATTCATTTCAATTCTATGGGTTATATAAAGAGAAGCCAAAGGAAGGAGGTACTGCTATTGTTAGCATTGGTTATTATATTTTCAATTTTCAATTTGTTTCCATAAATTCTTGAAGCAGGAACATCCATTCAAATGAATACAGTATTATGTGTAACTGGAAGTAATATATACTCTACCTTGCTATACCTCTGTAACAAAGTTAAGGAAAATTGAATTAAATGGCTGCAAAAAGTTGTATTTTCTTGTTCTCCCACTGCTGGGACTGCTCAGTAAAAAAAAATGTGAAGATGTCAGACCCATTTTCTCATTAGCCTACTGTGAAACAGATGTGAAAGGGTTCAGTTGGTTAATTTCTCAGCCAGCAGGCATTGTTACAATTCTACTAGCAGGCATAGAAAATAACAATGAAAAAAATTCACTATAGACCAACTCTATTGGCTAGAAGGTTATCAGTATGCTGAGGTGATCAGCAATACACTTTCAAAGGAAACTGATGCAGTAAATAATTTGGGGGTTATTTTATTGCAGTAAATTCAACTCAAAATAAGAAGAATGAAATTAAAAAGATTAACTCATTTCCATGAGATGGCCTTTAAAACAAAACCAAACAAAACAAAACAGAGATATTAGGTGTTGTCCTACGCAAATTAATTGCCTTACTTAGATATTTTACTGTCATGAAAGACCAAAAAACCCATATTCATGCAACTAAGTCACTTCAACAGGAATTTAAGTATCTTTGTACTTATTGATTTGTGAAGATCACAAAGAAGATTTATGAAATAGTTTCTGATTCTTCTGTTTCAAATCTACACTAATTTCAGTTGGGGTCACTTTCAAACATCTAAAATGAGAAATCGGTTTATTTTGAAGTGAATAATAATAATATCCTAAATTTCAAGGTCTGACAAATGTTTTCAGAAGATATCTGCACATTTGGGCATTTTTTTATAAGGAAGTGCACACACAGAGTCTTAGGAAACAGCAGAATGTGACTGGACTCTCCAGACAGGGACATGAGCTGGAGCTAGTGGTAAATGTTTTCAGGTTCATAACCTCCAACTTCCTTTGTGCTCAGTTCAAGACTTAGGAGGAAAGAGGAAGGAATCTTGATGCATGCCTGTGCCTCTTGCCAATAAAGTCAGGACAAGATCAGGGCATGTATTAAGACCAGACCAGAGAGCCTGAAATTATTCAGCGACAGTAGTAGGGAGGTACCTTGTGTTCATCAGCTCCAAAGACCAGGATTACTGTTTCTTCACTTCGAAATTATTTCTTTGCTAAAAATTTGGAAGAACAAATAAATCTGAAGATTGTTTTTCTATGAAATTAAGTACAGCAGTGAGCCTTTTCATAGCTTGAAAATACAGAACAGTGAGAATAATAATGTGCAGCAATTATGTAGGGCAGTACTTCAAAGCATTTTATTAACATTTCATCCACTTCTAGAAGTGCTTTTACATCCTCTACCAGCATTAAAAAATAATAATAAAACCTGTACCTATTAAAATACATATTCTCAATTTTCTCATCTATGGAATGGTGCTGAAATAAAAAGAACTACTACAAAGGAAAAAATTAAAATGAAACATTAAAAAAAAATTAAAATGCACTCCACATCCACAGTCTGGCTACACTGAAGACTTTATGAACTATTTTGAAAGTCAAAAAACTTGTATTCTAGTAGAACAGCTAAGTAAATGCTTTGTAAAATTAAGGACCTGTTATTTAGGAAAGGTGAAATGTAAAATACTAAACGCGCTAAAGTACATTGTAATGTGCTTTGGATAATTGGTCCAGGGCAATTATTTCAATGTTATCAACTTCAGAACGATAAGACAACCAGATCTAAACTAAGCATAAATCTGGAGAAGCTATCTAATGAATAAATATTTTGCCTTTAAATATTGCTTCTGGCAGTATTTTAAAATTTTCAAAAGGAATAATGGAACTGGAAAATTGAATGCATAAGTTGTATGTTAGGGAAAAAAACCCCAACAACAACCAAGTTAGGCAGTTAACTTACAGGTAAGATTTTTTTTGTTTTGTTTTGTTTTTTGATTTTTGTTTTTTGGTAAAAAATTCTGGTCCGTGCTACAGAAATTAGATCCATTATATTTTACCAGTTCTAAGTTTTTTAATTTTTACCTAAGATAAAGTTATTAAACTTCATATTTGCAGATACATTCCTCTCTAAATATATTTAAGGCCTCATCACAAGAGATATGAAAAAATATAACTACACAGTTCAGTGGAACAATACAGCCTTGGTACTCAGTGTCTTGCAGAAAATTCTCAGCTCACTGTTGTTGTTTGAATTTAATACAGTTTAGTTTTAACCATTCCCTTCACAGGTTTCAAGAACAATTTTTTATGGTTTTGTTTTTGTTTTGTTTTTTTTTTTAATATATATAGGTTTCTGTTTGTTTCTATTCTTAATTGATTTTCCTGCTTGATTTCCATAGCTGTAGTTCTTCTAATTAAATCTTTAGCCAAGTAATCGTGGTGATCTAATTAAGATGTTCTAGTTAATCTCTGTCTGTAGTAGTTTTCTTTATAAAGTTACTTTGAGTAAGAAAGCCTTAATCATTTGTAGGGTCTTGTGGATTCTGATGTCTACTTCCTTCAATTTAATCTTCCTCGCGGACTGTTTTTTCCTTTTCATTTAAGATCTCAAAGTACTAAAAAATTTATAATTTTTGCTCCCTGCCCTTCAAAGAGAGCAATTGTGTTCTCACAGAAAAATGCCCCTTCTGTTATGACAGTAGATTCTTGGGGCTTTGTGACTGCAACTTTGGCAAAAAAATTAGCAAGGTTTCAATGTTTAATTGTATTTGAAATGTATATTCAGCAAGCTACAAAAATGCTCAGATCTGAAATTGGCTTTAAATCACAGTAATGGGTTAAAAGACACTGCTTTTCAAAATGGACATTAACATAATTTAACATCTTTTTGATGCCATATTTGCACACAAATGATTGTGACAGCTGTGCAAATTTTATGCTTCTATTTCCACACAGAAAACCCGCAGAATAAAAGGACTGAATAGCATTCAGTAGAATAATTTTTGAGAATTTCAAGTTTGTATCACTGGTTAATTCTTAACACAGAGAACTACCTCCATCAAACAATCTAACGTTACTGCAGTGTGATTGAGTGGGTGGCCAGGACTGTAACAAACACAGTGTTGTGTAAACATTAGTTAATTCTTGAGTTGCCTTTTGATCTAAACTAGCTAGTCCAACAAGATTCAGTGTAATTCTAGAGATAGATCACTGCAAGCAACACTTTCAAAAGGCAACATCAGCAAAACTACGCTTGACTTTGGATTCTCCACCTCAAAAAAATCTTTGAAACTGTCTTCCAACATTATCACAACAGTTGTTGTGTCCTTAAGATCTCTTCCCTCTCCAAAATTTTTTTGCCACATACCATGAGAAAAAGGCATGACGTAAAGCTGCTATTCCTGGAGTTTTCAGCCAAATCATAATTGAGTCCTGAAACACTCGTAAACACGAATGAAGCCCACTTGATCTGTTGTGCAACAGGTATATTAGGGCCTGGCAGTCCTATTTATAAATGTTATGTATTATGAATGTTGCTAACATGCTTTAAAGTGGATGCCAGGTACTCTGTACCTTTTAGCCTGAGGACTAGGATCTTTTCTTGGGACACTGTCATTGAGCAGTGTGGATCTAGACTCGTTTATGCACTCTTCCATAAGAACTACTTCTATACCATTTCTTGACATAAATATGTTCACATTTTAAGGGTAGAGACTTTCTGTCACATAAATGCTGAAAGCCACAGTGAATTAGAAAGGGTAACTGTTGCCTGCAGCAAAATAGATTCACTCAAAATTATCAGAAGTATTGCCACATTACTCTGCAATTTCTTCTGACAGCAGAAGTATCTAGACATACTAAAAAAAAAGTCTTTAAAGGGTCTCATTGGAGCAGACACTTCAATGTGTCATATGCATTATTATGCATATGTAATGATGGTTTCCCTGTGGTAAACTAAGAAAAAATATGTGAAAATAGTTCAACTTATTTCCAAAATTTATCATTCATTACCCCACTTGTCTTTTTCTCTGCATTGATTATGAAAATTAAATATTAGTATAAGTTTCTATTTCCCTTCCTAAGTTACTCATACATAAGCTCTTTTACATTATTTGATCTTAAACTTGCAACAATAGAGGATATGAATGTGTATGCCTTCAAATCTTTAGGTTAGAATTCACAATTTACTTGTTTATTTCTACACACTATTTGAATCCTCTGGTGTTATAAGAAATTAAAGAAATAGAAAAAAAAATTTGTTAATTCCATGTTCAGAATAGCTATTTTTGACAAATATAGAGGGAAATTAAACTCCAGACTATATATGCTGAATACAGACATCTAAATGTATCTACACAGGTGCCCTAGGATATCAGTTTAATCCCCAAAAAGTGTTCTACATGGGGACTGGTCATTTATAAGTCCTTAGCCATGAATCTCAGCTCTCTTAGGATGCTTCAGACACCAAGAGGCAAATAAAGCATATAGTCAAGAAGTCATGACTCAGTTGCTGAAACATAAGAGTCCTGAGAAGCCTTAAAATATGCAATGTATCCTTCATCCGTCCAATCCAGCCTGGAAGGTAAGGATCAGGACCTATGAAAGACATGAACCTTTTAAAGAACCATCTGGAGTTAGGTGGGTTAGTCTAGTGCTCTTAAAATGACACTAGACTTCTAAGTTCAGGCAATGAACAACACTTCATGATGTTTCAAAGAGCCCTGAAAAACTGTCTTAAGTGTAGGCAACTGAATTAAGCCTAGGAGAATTTGACGACCTCTGCTGACTAAATGCAGGAACTTCATTCAGTTTCTCAACTTCAGACGTATTTGAAATATCTTAGGATGTCTGGACTGTTCTTCAGGTGCCACTCCAAGGAGACAGGGATCACCTACAGGTCTGACAGCTTTAAGCAGAAGGCTCTAACATCCTATGGCATCATGGGTGGCTTTTGTGTTTAGACCAAAAATCAAGCCCTTTTAGGCTCAGCTGTCAGTAGTGACAGCTCAGATATCTATCATGCAAATCTCCCATCGATACATTTATATTTAGGTAGGCACATTTGGAAATTGAATCCAACCCCTGGTGTTTTCCACATTGAAGCCATGTACTTTTCAGGATACTGAATCAAATTTACTTTGGTAAAAAGTTGCTGTGAGATTGTTTTTAAAGTGTGGTACAAGGTAACATTCTCTACAAGCAACAGAAGCAGAATATGGTTAATAATTTTTTTTAAAACAGTAATGTGTGGGGTTTTTTTCAAAACAGACTGTACAACAAAAAATAATCCATTAGATATTCTTCTTTTTTTTTTTTTTTTTTTTTTTTTTTTTTTTAATACCGCAGTGCGTATCTGTTGTATGATATAAAGACTTTATACAAAGCATTAAACTGATATGCATGTCGGTTTCAGTATGTAGATTAACAGTAGTAGTACACTTACTGTAAACCTAGAACAAATTATACCACAGTGTGCATATGTGTAAAGCCAGGAACCTGATTGTATGTCTACTGAAAACCCCGTACCCAATCTAGAAGTGATACAAAGATGCAAAAAACCCAGGAGGCAGTATCCCTAATGTCAGAATGGCACAGTATCACCTGGTGCTTTCTTTGCTGGAAAGACCAGATTGTCTTCACATTCTGGCAGCATGATTGATGAACCTTCTCATCTGAAGCCCCATGCAGTGGAGCAAGATCTACTGATAGTCTTAATTTCACATTTTACAGACCTTTTCTGTATTACTAAAATTCATGGTCTGTTTCTGTAGGCTTTCCTCTAAAAAAATCTTTCTATTTTTCATATTAACAAATCAATAAGAGCATGATTTTCATCTGCATAAAATTATCCAGAGTATTCATTTTTTCTTCATCTTAAATAGCTGTTATTGAGAAAGGAAATTATCTGAAATTCAGAAAGTATGTCTTGAATTTAATCTGCTAGACTTACAAAGATGAGGTTTAAATACAATTATAAAAAAAAATGAAACATGGGAGAGCATTAATTTAACACATATACTATCAGATGACAAAGCTGTTTCCATAAAGCTCTTCTGCTTAGGCCAAAAAAAAAAAAAGAGTAGAATTTATGATATATATTCCTATCATTTTAATTATATTAGTATAAGCTTTCATATGATATTAATAAAAATTGTATTTATATAGTACATTTATAGGAATTTGTTTATTCACTTACTTTTAGATCTAAATACAATGTAAAAAACCTGTCTGTTGCGTAGAATGGATGGTATGAAAAGTACCAGCTGAAATTGCTTCAGGAATTTTATATTTGTGTGCAATTACCTCATCATTTATGCAGCAAATTTCCAAAAAGTTCCAGATGGTCTCTAGCTGGGCTTTGACTGATTGGTATATCAGACTTATATACTGAAAGAAACCAGAATGAAAGCATCTCAGACACTGTAAGGCATGGCCTTTAGCCTTTAGCCAGTTGGGGTCAGCTGTCCCAGCTGCATCTCCTCCCAACTTTTTGCTCACCCCAGCCTACTGGCTGAGGGTGCAGAATGGGATAACCAGAAAGCCTGCCCAGTAACAGTCAAAACACTAGTGTGTTACCAACACTGCTTTAGCCACAAAACCAAAACGCAGTACCGTATATGTTGCTCTGAAGGAAGTTAACTCAATTTCAGCCAGACTCAGTACACTCATGTTGAACTAAAAATGAGAGGAAATAATAATCACAGAGGACAGAGCCAAAGAGAGTTGGCTATGTGTGTTGGTTTTGGCTGGGACAGAGTTATTTTTTTTCATAGTAACTGGTATGGGGCTGTGTTTCGGATTTGTGCTGGAATCAGTGTTAATAATCCAGGGGTGTTTTCCTTATTGCTGAGCAGGGCTGACACAGAGCCAAGGCCTTTTCTGTTTCTCACACTCTCCCACCAGCGAGCAGGCTGGGGGGGCACAAGAAGCTGGGAGAGGACACAGCCATGACAGCTGACCCAAACTGTCCGAAGTGATATCCCGTAAGATATGTCACACTCAGCACATAAAGCTGGGGGAAGAAGAAGGAAGGGGGAGACACATTCAGAGTGATGACATTTGTCTTCCCAAGTAACCATTACACGCGATGGAGCCCTGCTTTCCTGGAGATGGCTGAACACCTGCCTGCCCATGGGAAGTAGTGAACAAATTCTTTGTTTTGCTTTGTTTATGTGCACAGCTTTTTCTTTACCTATTAGACTGTCCTTGTCTCAACCCACAAGTTTTTCCATTTTTAATCTTCCAGTTCTCTCCCCCATCCTGCTGCAGGGGGAATGAGCAAGTGGCTGTGTGGTGCTTAGTTGCTGGCTGGCATTAAACCACAACACTACGACAAGAGTGGAGCTCATCTCATATAGTTTTAGTTGCTTGTTTAGGCTAAGACAGTTTTGTAGTCTCTTTTTTATCTAGAGAGAGGCAACGCCAAGGGAAAAATCATCATGGCCTACATATACAAATGTTATGGCTTGTCCTCTGGAGTTGGGTATCTTTCTTCATTTATTATACAAATTGTCTAATGGAAGTATACATCTCATCTAACATAGATAACTAAGCTTCTTATGCTTTCTTTAAAGTCAGTGGAAACAAAAAAGTCGTTGCCACAAAGCAATAATCCTATTTGTCTTAACATTTTAAGAAGAGATGGATCACATCCTAGAAGTATTTGACTACAAGAATTTAGACTTACACAATTAATTTGTATAAATTTGAAGAAATTATTCCCACTCTAGGTATTTACGATAGACTATATTTAAATTTCCAGTAGTCACCCAGCACTAGTGATCCTGTTTGTTCAGAATAATAACTTGTTAACCTAGTCTACATAACTGGTGAATTGATGGAAGAGAAATTCCAGTTCAGTAGCATTATATTTGAAATATAATGACTTGACTTCACAGTAACTTAAGCATCTGTTTAAGTGTAAAGGACTATCCATAAAATGCTAAAACATATGCATGCATTTTTTACAAAATTTTCCTCTTGTAGCAAATTTCCCTATAGAAAATCAGTGTTAATTTCTATAGGAGTTATTTTTCAACCTTTTTTAGGAATGGATACATAGAGGAAACATTGACCATGTCAGATCAATGGGAATTTTGCCTCTGACTTTTGAAAATCTACAGAATCTACACAAAGATGAGAAAATATCAGTCCAGAAGTGTTCTGCTGTGGGCTGGGGAGGGTGGGAATCCTTATAAAGTATAAATCATGTCTGATCATCCTGACTATCCTGTGTGATTAAATGACCAGGTTCATAGATGAGGGGACAGTAGACAATGTCTTTTGCTTCTGTTTTAGCAAGGCTTTTGATGACACTGTTTCCCACCAGAACCTTGTATCAAAGTCAGTACATTATGGACTGGGTGGGTGAACAACCAGATAAACAATAAACTGCTTGGATGGTCAGGCTCAGAAAGCTGTGGTTAATGGATCATTCTCCATACCTGGAGTCAACCAGAGGAACACTAGGTCTGCAAGCATGTGTCTGTACTGACAGGATGGAGGAATGAGCTGATATCACACTAATGAAACTCAGTAAGGACAAACACCGAGTCCTGCTTTTGGGAAGGGAGACTCTGGCGTTGTTATAGGCTGGGTGACTGTGGGACCGGGGCGCAAGTCTGAGGAAAACTGCTGGGACCTTGAATGCAGTGAGCTGAAAATGAGCAAGCAGCATGTCCTATCAGCACAGATGACATCTGGACTATGTTAACCAGATTATAGACAGAAGATAAGGGACATGATGATCATCCTCTACTCAGCACTCATTAGACGACATCTGTGAAAAAGCATCCAACTTCAGGCCTGCTGCATACAGAGGGGTCATCAATAAACTAGAACAAGTTCAGAAGAGGGCTACCAGGATGGTCAGGGCTGGAGGACTTCTCAGATATTGACAGGCAGAGACTCATTCAGCCTGGAGAAGAGAGAGCTTCAAGGGAACCCAACAGCAGCTCTCCAGTAACTACAAGGAAGGTGACAGAGGAGGTGGATCCAGGCTCTTCACAGCCATACATAGTGAGAGGATTAGAGGCAACAGGCATAAGTTGAAACAAGAGACAGATTGGGTTTAAGAAGAAACTTTTTTTCCTAAGATGACAATCAGGCAGAGGATCATGTAGCTCACAAAGACTGTGCAATCTCCAACTTTACAGGTTTTCTAGACATCATTGGATAAAGCCCTGACTGAGTCAGCTTGACTTCACAGATGAACCTGCTTTGAGCAGGAGGTTGGCCTACTTCTCTCCCAACCCAAATTATCTTATTATCCTATCAATACTTTTATTTGCTCCTTTAGGTGCAGGTCTTGTAAGAGTTTCTCTAGAGATTTTTAAGAGCATCCAGAGGAAATGCTTATATATGCGTAATTACTAGTAATTTTCTACCTCTCCTTAGAGAGAAAAACTGTAAAATATTATTGAGACAGAATCTGTTATATCTTTCTATTGAGTAAAAGTTATTACAATGAATATCATTATGCCTCTTCAACTGAATTACTCACTAAATAGGTTACCCTTGAGAATATCAGGTTTTTACAGTATTTGATGAAGGGTTTGTGTATTTTTACTTGTAGTAGTCTAAAACCAAGCAAAACTACTAATGAAGTCATAACTTTTCCAGACTATCATCTTATAACATTACTTTTGTGTAAATTTTAGTGCTATCTTTTGAGTCATAGTACACTAATTTTGGAGGTAATTGAAGTGAGCTTGAGGATTCAACTCTTCAATATAAAGTAGATGACTACTTAGCAACTATGTTTGAGGTAACTCACCTCAAAAGTTACTAACCTAGTATGGGTAGTTGTAATCTAGCTACAAGAATATATATTGCAGATGCATAAAATCAGCTGAGATGATTACAATTTGAATACTTTTCTGTTCCTGAAATTTTAGTAGCATTGGAAAGCACACAATTCAGTGGCAAAACTAAGAAAGAGTGAATTTCAGAGGGTTTCTAGTCCCACGAAAAGGTGGCACATGTTTAGTTGTGATCTGATCTTGAGAAAGAAAGGGATTGAGTGGTTTGAATTTACAATGTACTGTAGGTAGAAACATTTGAAAAAGATAACCTACAAGATAACCTTTGCTCAAGAATCCCATCTGACACAAATCATCTTCTAATATTCCTCATAAGAATCTGTTTGTGTACCATTTGAAGCACTCCTGAAATTAAAGCTAAGCAAGGACAACTGTTTCTCATAATGTGCAGTATCCAGTACAATCAATAATTCTCTGATGCAGTTTGTCCTGTTTGTGGCACATGACAAATAATAACTTATGTAGCTACTAATAATATTTAGAATAATCATTTATTCTAGATCTTTATCATAGATATACTGCAAGCTGTTTTGTTGTTGTTGCTTCAATAAAATATACAATAGCTTTCTAAAGACTAGAAGCTTACAAAGTTAGAATGGAAAGTTAGAGGAAAATGTTAACACCTTTTACTAATAAATATTGAACTGGTATCTAAGTAAAATTAAGAAACAAGAAGTCAACAATAACACAAATTTACAAAGTCTGTCTGCTTTCTAAACATGAATATATGACTCCATCTTGCAGTCTTTCAAACTCTAAATTTGTAACTTCTTTTTTTCTAAATGGAAGTCTTGCAAACTGTTAGTCTACTTAGTACATTAATTATATAAGATATGTCAAATTAAAATTAAAATGCTCAAAATATGTTTTGTCTCTTCTTTATTTATATTCACATTTTAATAATTGAGGCACAAGAGGCAGACTTGTATTTTATAGTTTTTGCTAGCATGAATTAAAATTTTAAAGTGTTAGGACTACAGAAGTGTGGTTTTGCCACTCATAATACGCAGTCCACACTATAGCAACATAATATCTGTACTTCTTGAGCTTAACATCATTAATGAGGGTAATAAAAACAATTCAAGCATATCTTTTGATTCTAATGATGCCAACTTAACCAATCAGTATTGTGAAAACATCAGCATTAAATATCATGTAATTAGATAAACTATTTATCTTTCCTTACAGCTTTGAACTGCTATCAGGCAGTTAAAATAGATTTGCATGTAAATTTATATCGCTTCAATAATTTTAGTGTTAACTTGTTCAAAGCTTGTGAAAGAAAATAATGAAGACTGGGAAACTGGATATTGTGAAACCTGGCTGATTTTTTTGTTTCAATAATATTAGTGATTAAAAATACCTTTGTGAGAAGCTGAGGTATGACAGCTTCCTGTTTCTTTTTGTCAGCTCTCATGTAGCTATATTATACACCAAGCTTAAGCAAAACTTTGAGTTAATTGCTAAGGTATCTTAAACAAAGGATGTATTACATTTTTTCTCAGAAAGTATTACTAAAGGATATTCCATTCATGACTCCTTTTATGTAAAACATTTGGAAATATAAATAGTGCACACTGCTTTTTAGATTAGCCATGGCTAAAAGATGGTTCAACACTGTTACATGGATTCTGTAGATCACCATTAGGTTTATTCTAATTCTGAGAATAATTTTGCTAAGACATGTACAAATAATGAAATAAGGATTCTCATTCATGTACCTGTCCAATATATTACTCTACTATTTAATAGATAATTAATTTTAAAAATAAAACTATTGTTGTACAAAGAAGAGCTTTGAAGAAGAAATAGCTGCCACATGAATCCCCTAAAACTGTTTAAGAAATTTATTATAAAATCACTTGAAATCAAAGTTGACAGAATTGACAACTATGGAAAGCTGAATAGGTTTTAAACCTTATAAATCTGAGGAAGAAATAATGAGAAATGGTTGATATAACATGGAATAAAAGGAATTTAATTGAAAATCTGTTGAAATCTCACCTAATTCCCTTGGATTTGACCCTTAAATGCTATGTCATTTTGATTGTTTGTCATTCCACTATATAGGAACTATTTCAAATATATTCATTCATTCCTTCTGTGTATCTAAGGTCTTTGTTTTCTGAGAATTTTTTTTCCTAAGTGCAAAGTCATTATTATGTGCATATAGTCAGAGCTGCATATTATTGCTTCTAGTATACTAGTATAAATATAAAATTTTTTATCTCTAGATACAGGCAAAATTTGAATACAAGATTAGTGCATGTTGTGAAGGTAAAAAGACAAACTTGCAGTTGAGGACTGTGCTCTTATATAGGGTTTTGGGGTGGGTTTTTTTTTTCGCTAGCCTTTCATTTTGCTATTTATCTGCTTATACTCCCTTACACTGCATTTGTTAGTGTAGTTAGCCATTTGTGTCTTAGGGAAGTTAACAAAAGTGAAGCTAGTGTTTTGGGGAAAAGAGAGAAAGAAAGGAAGAAAGGAAGAAAGGAAGAAAGAAAGAAAGAAAGGAAGAAAGAAAGAAAGAAAGAAAGAAAGAAAGAAGGAAAGAAGGAAAGAAGGAAAGAAGAAAGAAAGAAAGAAAGAAAGAAAGAAAAGAAAGAAAAGAAAGAAAGAAAGAAAGAGGGAAAGAAGGAAAGAAGGAAAGAAGGAAAGAAAGAAAGAAAGAAAGAAAAGAAAGAAAGAAATGTGGGGTTTGTTTTTTTCTTTTTATTCTTTTTTTTGTTGTTGTTTGTTTGTTTAGGGCTACTTTTTTTCCCCAAAGTAATTGCCATGCCAGGCTTTTGAGACCTTCTTGTCATCATTACTGTAACCTTCAGATTCATGAATCAACCTGGCACTTGTAACCATGTATGCTACAAAATACTAATTTATTTGAGTCAGTGGTTCCAGTGACTGTTGATAATTCATTGTACAAGTGATTCTTTTGCCCAGATGGTTATTATATGCACAGTGTTCTCATTGATTAATTTATAATAGCTCATTTTGTTAATAGAAAAATATTAATGAAAATTTCATACACTGAAAAAGTCAAAAATAAAAAAATAAATTATTTATCCGTGAACCACTATTAATAATAATTATTATTTATCAGTGAACCATTAATAAATAAATAAAAAATAAAAGATAAATGATGGACTCTCAAATCACTTGCTCAGTCCTAAGTCCTAATTACGGTTCTAAGGCTATATCTAATAAAGCGCAGTTCCCAAGAGAAGGATTAAAGCAAAGCTGAGGTGTCTGAAACTGTAATTCAAAGATTTCTTATATGAAAACCTGAAAATTTTTAGAAGTTGCCCAAATCTGTTAGGGCATAATTCAAAAAATCTTCTTGAATATCAGAACTGGACAGATACAGAGAGTGCTAGTCATGCCTAGATCTTCTAGGCCTTTTTGGAAATTATTCCTTTCTTTCGAAGCGCAGTAGTGATGTAGGAATTTAGCAGCCCTCTAACAATACCTTTAGATGGACTTAGTTATTGTTAGTTACTGTTAGTTAGTGGCCTCTGTTAGTAGCTATCAGTTTAAATGTTAATTGTCGTTATACTGTATAACCGCTGAAGGAGCTACGGAAGTGGCTGTTAAGTGCAAAATCAGACTCCAGAGCTCTTCAGACTGAGACGCTTGTATATCTGTGTCTACTCTAAGAGCTTCCTAATCACGAGAAAAATGAATATTCCTAACTTTTCTTGAACACTGTATCATTAAAGATTCACTGAACTAGAGATAGCAAAAAAGTAACTGACTGACTTGAGTCTTGAAGTGGAAAAATCACATCCAGTGTTTTGGTCTTTGTTTCTAATTCTGTTGCTCTTTTCTTGTATTTAGCCACTGTGTAACATAAAATAGAAAAATAAGATTTGGCATATGTAGAATCATAGAAGCACAGAATTATAGATTAATAAGAAAAGGTTACAATAGGTAACAAAATGCACATCTGAGACTTTCCAGGTGACTGGCATGAACACAAAAGTACTCAGTTTTACAAGTTGGGTTTTTTTGGTTTTTGTTTGTTTGTTTGTTTTCATTAAAGGAAAGCAGGTCTTGTGAACTGACAGGTCAAAATTACAAAGAAAATTCAAAACAGAACGTATGAAAGAATTATCAAATCGATAATAAAAAAGATATCAAATAAGTTCTACAGATGATGTCACATAAAAATTTAAACCAATGACAAAGATGTAAAAGGGGTACTCGTGGACTAGAATATTACAATATATGAATTCTCAAAAAATTCTATGCTCTTAGTGAATTCTATGCTGGGAATATCCTGACAGATTCTGAATCCCTTCTAGAAGATAGTCTAGATGAACTAGAAAAATTAAATTCAAAAAAGAAAAAGAAAAAAATGCAGGAAATATTAGACTAAATAGAGAAGCTACAAGCTAGTAAGTTATTGGGGCTGAACAGCATTCACCTAGGAGATCTGGCAGACTTTGAACATTTAATTCTACTATAGATCATAGAACCATAGAACAGTTTGGGTGGGAAGGGACCAATAAAGGTCATCTAGTCCAATCACCCTGCAGTAAGCAGGGATATCTTCCACTAGATCAGGTTGCTCAGAGCCCCCTGAAACATGACCTTGAATGTTTCCAGGGATAGAACATCTGCCACATCTCTGGGCAACCTTTTCTAGTGCTTCACCACTCTCATAGTAAAAAAATTCTTCCTTATATTTAGTCTTAATCTTGTACCCTCTTTCAATTTAAAGCCATTCCCCCTTGTCCTATTACTACATGCCCTTGTAAAAAGTCCCTCTCCAGCTTTCTTGCAGGCCCCCTTGAGGTACTGGAAGGCTGCTATAAGATGCCCCCGGAGCCCTCTCTTCTCCAGGATGAACAGCCTCAGCTCTTTCAACCTGTCTTCACAGGAGAGGTGCTCCAACCCTCTGACCATCTTCATGGCCTGCCCTGGACTCACTTCAACAGGTCCATG
This sequence comes from Falco rusticolus, assembly GCF_015220075.1. Lineage (NCBI taxonomy): Eukaryota > Metazoa > Chordata > Aves > Falconiformes > Falconidae > Falco > Falco rusticolus. Next base: position 41,755,609 of record NC_051188.1, on the reverse strand, counting down.
TCCTTCTTAGGCTGATGGTCCCACAGCTGAATGCAGTATTCCAGGTGGGGTCTGATGAGAGTGGAGTAGAGGGGGAGACCCACTGAGGTATATTCTTTTTAGATGATCTAGTCATCAGTGAACCATTAATCAGGATTTAGTTTTCTTCAGATGCAGATTAAAACTTTCACTCTACGGTTCTTTCTGAGTGATAAAGTATAATTCTCAAGTTTTCCTTGTGACAGTCTTGATCATGTATACATTCTTATTTCACTGTTCCCAGATTTCAGATAGTAAAATCAAAAGTGCACCCACACCCAGACATAGACATACATATATGTAATTACCCTCCAGATTCTGGTTAGTCACATCTTAACATCTAACTAACTTTGACATAATCAATAGCAACTGTCAAAACTTTTTTAATTAATTTTTTTGCACATATGTATTTTTGCCTCTCCAATAATATATAATATATGATATTGAAAACACAGGTGATCATTCCCACAAGATAAAGGATAACCATATATATGCATACATACATATCTATATATATGAATATGAAAATAATACATATAGCATTTGGTTACTCTCAGCTTTCATTGTGACAGGTAACATACATTAAATCAGGCTTGAATTTCTAATGGCAATCGGTAACTGATTTGATAGGAACATACAAAAGAAAACAATAACTTTGTATCTCTTATTAGCACTACTATCCACTTAATTTTTAGAAATGACACAGTACTTTCTTGTTAAACAAGAAAAACTGAATTGAGTAAAAAAGTTTGGGACTTTATCTTAGTTTTTTTGTTGGTTTGTTTGTTGTTTTTATTAATTATTAACATTTTTGCCATATCAGAATACTAGTGTATTTTAACAATTTTGTATATCCATAGTATTTTCTTATCTCTAGAGCACCACAAGTATAATATCTGTAAGTAATGCTGAGGCAGGTGCAATGATAGTTGTGATTATAGAAGTAAATGGATGTAACCTCATGAATGATTTCATGGAATTGATGACAGTGTTGGCCACTGAATATGAATCCTGCTGACACAACTATCAATTTTTAAAAGATTAACCTCAGAAAACTTAATATGCACAAACAGAAGTCACTGCATGTGTCTATTTCTTTAAAATGGTGAAACTCATCCAAGCAAGCTGCATTAGTTACGAAGAGCAGTTTTACAAATGACTGTGCCATGTTATCACAAATCTACTCCCTGGGGTGACAACCAACATGTCTTGTAGTTTAAATAGACCCATGAAAGACTGGAGCTAAGTGATTCTGATTTAATCATACTTATCTTTTGAAAATAATAAAACTGGATTAAATGCACCCTTCTTTTCCCTTGTGTTTGTACATTGGTCCATCTGAATATTTCAGAATGGAGAGAAGTCATGCAAAGGACAGTACTACATCGTTTTTGGCCCGTGTTTCAAGGAATAAAAGAAATTGAAGGTTGTCATTTGCCGTCAAGATCTGTACTTTTCTCCATTCATATTCCTTACCAATGTCAAAGGCCAAAAAGTGAAAATACATTTTTAATTGAATTTTAAAACTGTACAGCCTAATAAAGTCAGTGAAGTGCATACAAATCATATTATCCAATGCTTCTAGAAGCTTTAACTCATTTTGCCTTACAGCTAAAGAAAAATGTGTGCTCATAGTAGGAGTAATAGACATGGGTAATTATGCATAATTATAGAGATTAAGTTCCAATTAAGGTACAATTTCTGTAATAATCCTATCCAAAAGTCTTTTAAGGTTTTTGGTGGCACTAATGAAGACCAAGGTAATGCAAGTTAGTAAACATTCTTAAGATTATAGGCAAAAAGTGATTATAGATCTGGGTAGTTTGAATGCATTGACATGCTTTAACAACAATAAGTTTTAAAGCCCATATTTCCTTTTGTCTCAGAACTTTTAATGTTTCCCTATAGCATCACCATAGATCAGAAGAATATTTTTAATATCATACAGAAACACTCGCCTAGTCATATTGAAAAAGGGTTCATATTTGTTTTGCATTTGATAGAAGAAATAACACATATTTTCATCTGTCATTTGTAGATTTGCCAGTTCTGCTATGCTAAAACGTAATTCCAAATCTCATTCCACCTATATTTGTTTCTGGTTTTGCATATTCATTACATTGATGAGCTTGAGATATTGCACATCTTATTTTATCAATAAGGGAAATAAGCTCAAATTACAAAAAATTACAAATCAATACAATTAAACTTTCCATATTATATATTGCAGATATTCTGCAGAAATTGTTCCATAGTAATAAGAAACTAGAGAGAATATATCACACATTTTTTTCATTGTATACTTTCACATACATTGAACTTTTTAAAATTTTGCTAAACAAGAAGACATAGCAATAAATGTAATGCTTTAAAATAATAGTCTTGTGCAAGAATAAGTAATTGTACAACTCCAAGTGAAATCTTATCTTAACTTTTACTTTCAGAAATCCTGAAGACAGTATCTTAACTACAGAAGACTCAGGCTTCAAGGATATCTTGGGAGGTAGGCAGGGCCAGGTGAAATGATATGACTACAAATGTTGTGGACAGATAAATGTGCATTCAGGGAATCTGGAGGCAGTAGTTTTGCAGTTTGTTACAACTAAAGGGCAGGAATTAACATGCATTTATATAAAATATTTGTATATATATTACATTGAGGTAAGTTAAAAAATAACTGGGAAAAATACACATTATGGCTATTGATAGGAATAAATTTTGATATTTACCTAAGTATGAATCACTTGGTAGACTGTGCTTCTTAAGGCTGCGTGCCTCTAAATTGAAAGGAAACCTGCAGCCCTACTAAAGGTGAGCTCACTCACCCCCAACAACAAAAAGGAGAGTAAGTTATTCTGTATTCACTGACCAAATGGTTATTTGCTAATCTCTTTAGAACTGTATTCCACAGCAACAGATTTAGAATCCAAATGGTTTGATACATTTACATCTTTCATAAAGCAGCTTCAAATGGCACCTCATAGCTAGTTTTGATACTATACTTGACTGAAAGTTTAAGCTTTTGCAATCACAAGGCCTTAAAACTTTGCCAGTAAAGGGAAAACTATTCTGTTGCTGTTGCTAGTACAGAAGCTACAGCACTAGAGATGAGCCTATTCTTCCCATGACTTAGTCAAACTCTGGAGATCTCAAAATGGTCATAAGGACATCTGTTTTATCATCTAGCTGAATGGGAATATAAAGTATTAGTATTTATCACATATTAAGGAAAAAAGATGAAGAAAAAAGGTTGACTCAGTATTTTCAGTTATCTATATGCAGCAATTCTTTCCATTGTGAGTCAAAATAAAATATTAATTTTCATATAAGATAGAAAATTCAGGGAAAAAAGTTGTTCCACATAAATTAAAATATGTTCAAGTTTAGATGATTTAATATTTTTAATTTTATATCTTTACATACAGAAGTACATAATTATGTATAGCTTTTTAAAATTTGTGTATATGTATGTGCACATATAAAATTTGATACATATGTTTTAGGTATATTATACATATCAAGGGTCTTTGTTTAATTGTAACAGTTTTTAATAACATAAAACCTGATATATTCTTGTGGAATATTTAAATTTATTAGACCATGATTAAAAAAAAAAAGTAATAGTAAAGTTTTTATTTTTCTGCCTTTTCTATATTAAATTTGTCTAGCACTGTTAGTAGAGTTTCTTACAGTTATATGACACCAATACAGTCAATATCATAGAGGGTTATATGATGCAGATGAGATTACAATGGCTGTGCATCTGTGGATATTATCTATATTTAGCAGTAAGACATGGCATTGCCCTGTTACATTTCAAGCTAATCCCAAAAGGAACTCCAGACACGTACACTTTTGCCACTACAGAACATCAGGGTCTTAAAATATACAATAATTTAAATAAAGACATTATTGACCAATATTAACAATGGAACAGAATTAGTAAGAGTCATACAATCAGTATATTCACATTTGAATTTACTTAATGTAGGTCACTAAAGATCTGAATTGCAAAACTTTGAGAGAGAGCAACTTCTTTTTGTACAAGTAAGTATGCATAATTTATTCTTTACTAATATGATTACTAATATAATGAAGAGTTTTAAAAAAAACATCCAGTAATGTTCAGGTTGAGAGGAAAATATTCCACCCCCTCCCCTCATTTTCGTACTGATTTCTCTTGATGCCACATCTATTTTAAAAGATCATTACCAGGAGATTACAGCTTCTCCCTAACCACTGAAGAAAGATAATTCAAAAAGGGTCCCAGATGAAATGCTGGTGCTCATGCTGAGTAAAATTCAGCCATTGTACATTTCAGCAGATGGTTATGTTAGTGTGCAGCGAATCATGAAATTTCCACTGTGTTTTTTTTCTGCTCCTTCTCCAGAAACAGGTCAAACTGTAGCAGATACAGCAATCAACCATGCTAGTTACTTACAATAAGAAGGATAAGGGTTATGATTGCCTGAAATAAATTCCTTTCATTCAAAGCAGTTATCGTTTGACCTCAACCTTCAGGAATTATTTCTTTATCTATTGGCATAACTGTGTTAATATTCTCAGGTGTTTACATGTAAATGTCTAACATATAACATGTTGAAAGTTATTATAAAGTAACATTGTCATGTTAAGAAGAGGGGTTTCCTCAAACCTTTTGTGTTTGATCAGCCTGTCAGTTTCCCAAGAAAGGTGAGACCCTTGTGTCCAACCAGTCTGTCCACTACCTGCATTTTGACAGCCCACTGTATTGGAAGTTCATTCAACCAACCTATTCAGGGATCTCCACCAACAGTGTCTCTGAGTCAAATCCCTTATAACAACTACTCAAATCTCCGGAGATTTACAGAAAATGAACTTCACCTGATGATTTTTATTATAAAAAATGCAAGTTTGTGACAGAATAAGGTTCAGACACTGCCCATGATAATACACTGACTGCAAAGCAAGCTTAGAACAATACACCTAATAACAACTACCATGAGTTAGTCATAGAATAAAGTTCTTACACAGTAAGCACCCCTTTGGGAAAGAATACAGCCCATTGACTGATCCCAAAAGTTACAGTGGAGTCTTCCCTAACCTTTCCCCTTCTTTACTTACGTTTTATACTTCATAGTACATTGCATATTCATTATCATAGACAGGACTGGTTACAAATTTCTCGTTTCTAATGCAAATTAGTGTGCACCCTCAGACAGCACCACTGAAGTTTTTCACTAACTATGCATGCTCTCCAAGTGGGGTTTTGCCCTCTTTTGAGGGGGCTATTTGGGTTGGAGGTTGCAATCTCCTGCTACTACGATTACCTTTGTCCTACTTTCACCTTAGCAGCTTGGCCAAAACTTTGTCACTTGGAGGTTTCTTTCTGCATAATTTAGATAACGGTGTTGTTTCCCAAGGTTGACTCTTTTGATTAGCTTTCATTTATCAGTTTTGATGACTTTAGAGGGTGGGTCAGCCTAACCTAAACTTTGTGCACAGGAATGTTTAACATACAGTTAACCACTAAATCAGAGTTTGGTAATTCAGGAGTTTAGACAACAGTTCCCTCCCTTCTGGACTTACTTCAGTCCAAGACCAGTTATATTTAGGTGGAGCATGAGTGACTCTAGTGATACATCTCTTTGACACTGATTGGTATCACATGCCCAGTGAGGTGTAGTAGTACCTTGGAGGCAGGTATATTTGGGATGGTGGTGTGCATTAGCATTACAACAAGATCATCTCATCCAAGTAAAACAGTTTTGCCACAATTTTTATCTCAGTAGTGGACATCTGATCTTACCAGCTGTGTGGTACCATCAAGTTCCCATCCCTGCAGGGAGCACAACAGAGCCTGGGCCTGGTGTCTCCACTCCACTCCACCCTTCGTCACTCCTATCAGCATGTGCTGAGATGGCAAAGTGTGCTGCTTAGGGAGATATGGTGAAGTAGATTTTGTGCACGTCAACTATCATGAAAGCAATAACTGTATTTTATCCTAAAAAGCTTTCTGCAATATTACACTTCTGTTAGGTCCCAGTTTTCTCTAATTCCCCCCCAAAGTAATTTTCCCACAAGCATAAATTTACTTAATTATATTCTGAATGTTAGTCAGGTGTAATTACCATCAGATGCATCATTTTTCATTTTGGAAGTACTTATGCAAATTACATAAAGAATACTCATAAAGATAAGAGAAATATTAGATAAACATTGCTTTGCATCAGCAATAAAAAATAATGTAATGGTTTGAGGTTTTTCATTTAGCCAAGTTGTGGCTAGAAACAGTGTTTTTATACTGTGTGAAAATGAGTCTGCGTACTCATCCTCCCTTTTCTTGCTTAATTCAAAGTTAATTGGTATTCTTACTACTTTGACTTCTTCCAGTTTTAATAATGTCATTGTCTGAAAATACGGTACAAACTTAAGGATGAGAAAAAGCTTCTGCCACATTGCTATTGGAAAAATTAAACTAAGCCCCCATACCATCAGCTGAACACCATATATAAAAGGTCTTGAAAGAGTGAAACATGTGGAAGGCGTTTATCAGACAGATAGATGCAAACTAAACTGAACATAAATTCACTGTTCATCTTGAGGTATGATATTGAATTTGCATATTTCCTTTAGCCACTAATTCATAGGGCACTGGCAAAAAGAGAAAAGAACTGATGAGAAAGACCACAAATGGAGGAAAGTAGAAAACACTATTAAGTTTACATTAATTTATTCATAGTCAATTTCATGCATCAGATAAATCTGTTAGGATTCAATATCTTGTTAAAGAAAAACTTTGTTTCCTTCTTTGTAGAAGTAGTAGATGTTTTTTATACATATGACAGAAATTCTTGTCACTATTACAAGCCCCTCATGACAGAAAATTATTGTGCAGTAGTGAAATTCAGTGATAAGCAAAGTAAGTGTGAAATCTATTGTAAAAATCTGAGTGCATTCAGCAATTTTTCATGAAACACTATGTAGTCCTATGTAAGAAATGACCTGGTCTGGTGCTACTGTTGCTGGTGTATCTTCTTGCATATTTTTCAGTAAAAGCCAGGGGGCATTCTGTTTCTGCATAAGTGGTTCTAGGACTTTTTATCACCTTGGCATTCCATGGCTGCCTGTTTGCAGAGAGAAGCACATTTTACTCAATCATGCATGCCCTTAGGGTGCCCTTGAAGCACTTTCTTGAGTCATCATGGCTCTTTATACACTCCAGTTAAAAAGTACAGGACCTTTTTTTTAAAAGACTATGTTCTTCATCCATCAAAACCATCATTTCTATTAGTCACAATGACACAGTCTTGAGGGATGATGAGTATAAAAAGTGTTTGCACTGTGCCCTGAAATACAACAATCAGCTGTTCTAGATCAGTAATAAATTCATGACCCATAGGCTAGAGTTTCGTGTGGGATTCCATGAGCTACTGATAGCCAGCTGTTACAGGTAGCAATGTACAATTTAGAACGAACTATGATAATATTAAAAAGAAACTAAAAAGCAGAGTCAAGATGTAGGAAAGTTCTACCTCTTTACCTTGCAATCATTATTATAGCAGCAACCAATAACAGCAACAACCAAGTAGTTATACTTTTACAAGCTACTACAAACTTATATTTAGTGAAGCAAATTTATCTATATAACATCAGATATATTTATGATAGATTTCTTATATGGATATACAATACCAGTGTCAAGTGAATTTGACAGATTTCAGAAGGCACCAAACCATCCTGGTGGGGAGGACCCAACCAATCCCAGAGGAGGACCCAAACATCCCAAACGTGGAAGAACAAACCAAACCAACCTCAGAAGTAGTCCCAGAAGGGGACAAATAAAGTTACAATCTCGCTTCAAAAATCATTCATGTCACAGAGCTTAGAGTGGACCCTACATACCTAGGGACAGTCCAAGATCATGTAAATGTTCATGTAGAGAATTCAGCCTGTTTATGAAAAGTGCATGCATTATGACAAAATCTCTGATAGGCTGGTGCTAGTGCTGTCTGTGATGCCTTTATAGCATAGAGTGTTTCAGTTGGAAGGGACCTACAAGGATCATCTAGTCCAAACGCCTGGCTATTTCAGCGCTGACCAAAATTTAAAGCATGTAGTTAAGGGCATTGTCCAAATGCCCTTAAACACTGACAGGCTTGAGGCATCAACTACCTGTCTAGGAAACCTGTTTCAGTGTTTGACCACCTTCTAAGTAAAGAAATGCTTCTGCATGTCCAGTCCAAACCTCCCCTCTGAACCATTCCTATGTGTATTATCACTGGATACCAGGGAGAAAAAGTCAGCACCTCTCTCTCAACTTCCCTTCCTCAGGAAGCTGTAGAGAGCAATGAGGTCTCCCCACAGCCTCCTTTTCTTCAAACTAGCCAAAGCCCAAAGTCCTTAGCTGTTCCTCATAGGACATTCCTTCCAGGTCTTTCACCCGCTTTGCTGTCCTTCTCTGGATCCATTCACATACCTCAACATCCTTCTTAAATGTTGAGGCCCAGAACTGCACACAGTATTCAAGGTGAGGCTGCACTAGTATGTTGAATGAGGAAATGTTCTGTTAAGTGAATTTCTCTTCTTTTGTAAAAAACAATGAGCCTTCAGAACATTCTTCAAATAATCTTAAGGTTCCATTAAAGTAAAATAACAGAAATATTTGTTCTGTGGCTTGCTTAATGTATGCTATGTTCTTACTCTTTATTGTAATTATTTTTTTTTTAAAGGAGAGACCTTTGGCCAGCAGGAAAATTATTCTGAGTAATTTACATATGCGCTGTTCTGTGATTGCACCTTCTGAAGCAGACTGACTGGATTTTCTCCCCACTTTACCTACCCTGGCTCTCCTTTTGACTCAACAAGGTATTTTTATTTTTCTGTGGTTTTTTTGTATTTCTGTCAATGCAAAGGATCTGATATGATGTAAAGGCTTTGTTACAGTTTTTCAGAAGTGTATTATAAAGCATTTAAATTACCTTTGGGGTTACAAAGTGAAAGGGTGCAAAAGCTTCTGGAATAGTGAGACCTGAATAGACCAGAATGAGTTGCAATGCTTGCAGTCGTATCTATACCACTGCCCTGGTTTCAGCTGGAATAGAGTTAATTTTCTTCTCAGTAGCTGGTGCAGGGTTGTGTTTTGGATTTGGTGTGAGAACAGTGCTGATAGCACACTGATGGGTTTGGTTGTTGCTGGGTCATGTTTATGCTAAGTCAAGGACTTTTTGATTTCTTGGGCCCTGCCAGCCAGAGGACTGGAGAGGCACGGGACATTGGGAGGGGACACAGCCAGGACAGGTGACCCAAACTAGCCAAAGAGGTATTCCATACCATATGATGTCATACTGAGTATATGAACTGGGGGAAGAAGAAGGAAGGGGGGGGACATCTGACATTATGGCGTTTGTCTTCCCAAGTAACCATTATGCGTGATGGAGCCCTGCTTTCCTGGAGAGGCTGAACACCTGCCTGCCCATGGGAAGTAGTGAATTAACTCCTTGTTTTGCTTTGCTTGTGTGCACGGGTTTTTCTTTACCTATTAAACTGTCTTTATCTCAACTCACAAGTTTTCTCACTTTTGCTCTTCCAATCCTCTCCCCCATCCCACTGTGGGGGGAATGAGTAAGCAGCTGCATGGGGCTTTCTGTCAGCCAGGGTTAAACCATGACATCCACATAATGTCAATGGTACTGGAAAACTACACTTTCCAGAAAGTGTACCAGATACTAGGAGGTACTAGTTTCTATCAACATGCTTTTATCAGTCTGGAAATATGAATTTTATAGAAATGACATGACAAGATTGGAAAAACCAGAGTGGGTGATAATTTTTCTGTGACCTAAGAGTTTCATTCTCAAAAGCAGAAAATGAATAGACTTTAAAACAACATCTAATTAGAGTTTTCATAACCCTAGAAAAAAAATACAGTAAGAGAAAATGAAAAACAGAAACATCAAAGAAAAACATGCAAATTTTAAACAGTGATCTTTTTCTACAGAAATTATATTCTGTATTAAACTGTTCTACAGAGACATGTAAATTAAAATAGCTTTGTCTTAGAGCTAAGTCAACAAGTTCTTTTAAAAGTATACAAATCAAATGGATCTTTTTAGATCAAAAAATCCCATTTATAGCTTTACAAAGAAATCTATTCAGAGTGTATGAAATACAATTGGAATTTTAAATATTTGTAATACTTCAGAAAGAAACATTTGTTACACATTTAAAACTTTCCTAATAATTATTAATTTATGTTTTACCTACAGCTTTCTATTTTGGAGTTGATTAAATACTTCTGATTTGATGTGAGAGTACTTTAATAAATAAAAATATTCAAAACTACTGTGATTAATGAAGTACTACTACCTATAGGTAAGCATCTAGAAGTCTTGAACAAAGTAATAAAGATCACTTTATAATTTCCTTTATTTCTTTTCCTTTTAATATTTAATGCCAGTAATCAGGGATTAAAAGTCATACAATACTGGCTAAATGACCAGTCAACACACTCATAAAACTTGCAAGGTTTTTTACTGTCAGAGACCTAAAGTTCCTCAATTCCTCTTTAGTGTTTTCTGCAATGGATTGCACTTATTGTTTACATTAAAAGTTCCATTAAACATCCTAGAGTGAAAATATTAGACAAGATTTTAAAATATTGCATTCCTCTACCTACTGCAGTGACACTAGGCAAATATACCAAACCAAACTCGGTTTAGTTTATTTATGACATCTGTGCCAAAGATTCTGCAGACTTCAAACCAGGACCAAACCAAACCAAAACAGTTGAATTGCACCAAACCTCATTTTGGCATCTACTTATCCTGAACGAAATTTCAGCAGAGCCAGACCAAATTAAAGCATAATTAGAAATATACTATGAAATGAATAGCTTCAAATCCTAACCAAAAGCTATTACATGTGAATTTCCTTGCATATAATTACTTCTGTGAACTATAAATTATTATCAAGCTGACTGTACTACAAAAAAAATAATAATTCCCATAATGAGTTACACATTCAGCCATCTAGTTCTAGGTCCTTCCATCCTTCAGCATTAACCTATCAGTTATCTGCCACTGAATATTTGCTATGAACATTGGGTACTAAATTATTATTTAATTTCTATTAAAGGAAACATTCTGGAACAAATCATTGAAAGCATATTTTTAACTCCTAGTACATTCTGCAGACTTAAAGAGTAGACTGGAAAAGACATGATTAGGAATTGAAAATTTCTTATTAAGATTAAATTACAGCAAAACTGTTTGTCTCCTTTACTCTGTCTTGTTCTTTTTTGGTTTCACTTACCAAGTCCCAAATATTGATGAATCTGCCTGAGAAAAGGAGATTACAGTTACTATTCTTGCATCATGCAAATTAATGCACTTGAAAATCTTGATGAAATGAAGACTTAACTAAAATAATTCTGTGTGAATGATAGCACTATGACTAGGATTATAATGAGCCTAGGCAAAGACAGTACTAACTTCCACTTTCTTTTGTATTAGGTGTTATTTCAATTTAAAAAAAACAAACAAAAAAACCCCACCACAAAACAAATATCAATACCACTACATATAATATACATTCAAATGAATATAAAATAAAATTAACTTTTACATATTATTTTCCATCAAAAAAACAGGTCTGAAACCAGTCCAAATACAAATCACTAATTCTATTGAAGGAGTTAAAAAATTCACAGGCATGAATACCTGAAAACCTTAACAACTTCAACAAACCTTAACAATCTGGAGAAGTATATATAATATGTTTTATTTTGTGATATTACTTCTGTAAGAAAAGCAAGACACTCATGCTTGTATTTGCATTGTATAATCATAAAAGCACTACTAGTAATGCTATTATGATTCGTGTGTTTATGTGTGTGTGTGTTAAGAATCTACTTTTTGAGTTTCAATTTCTATTCCAGCTCTTAAAGGACACCACCACCACCACCACCACCACCACCCCCAATATTAAATAGTTTACACTTGATATGGAATGTATTTTAAAGTTTTTATACTATTAATCAGTAACTTCTTGTAACCATGGAGAATGGATATTGCCAGCAAACAGTGGGAACAACATAAAATGTGAAGATGCTAATAAAAAAAATGGTAAGTCTTTAGTACTCAAATAGTAAGGATCCTTTGGGAATATGAGGAAAAGATGGGGGAAAAAAAAACAACAAAAAAAAAAAAAAAGTGAAAAATAGAAAAGGGTAACAGGAAAAAAAGAAAGAAGGCAACAGCAAGACATCATCCAGTCAGTTTATGCATAACACTTATACAGCATTGACCTAGATCTATTGCTTCCAGTTTCTGCACGTTAGCATGTACTCCTCCATAACTAGCCAACATGATTTGACTTGCACTTGTTCTGTTTCCCTTCACAGAATTTGGACTCTTGTGACTAATTTATAAACTACTTCAGATGCTGGGTTTTTTTAAGATAAGATAATTTAACCAGGTTTTAAGATTCTTCAAGGAAAATGGGAGGGTGTCTAATTTTGTATGTTTATATTAAGTCACCACTTCAACAGATAAGAATTGAAAGAAGTAGATGGGATTCCAGTAAGCAAAAGAAGCCCACACTTGTATAAATGTACAGTTCTTCTTCCAGTAATTGAACCTTTTCTCTGCCATGCTTTGGTAGAGCAGCATTGTAGTTATTCATAGATATAAATCTTCCAGCTAATTTTAGGCAACCAAAATGTCAGGAAATGTAGCAGCAATCATTCTTCGTCCCCCCTCAAAAAACCCCACCACCTCACAAAACAAAACAAAACAAAACAAAACAAAACAAAACAAAACAAAACAAAACAAAACAAAACAACAAACAAACAAACAAACACCAATCCCAAAATACCCAGAACAAGAAACTTTTAAGTAGCAAAGATTACAATAATGTTACGGCAATTTGTCAACTTTTTTCAGTGTCCCTGTGAATAACAAGTACCTTATGATGATTTGTATTATTTTGCACTCTGATGCAAACCTGTCTGCAAGATCTCTTTGATCCCAGACTTTTTTATAATCATCCATAATTCTATTCTGATTTTCCTAAGAAGTTTTCTTCACTCAACCTTTTTCTCCTTTCTGATTTTATTTCTGTTGACATCACATTACTGAGCCTGGGAGCTTTTTCTGGGTTAATTGGTCCAGGCGGATTAATTTGGCATCTAATTACACAACTGTTTGTTGATACCGCTGTGAGGTTTTCAGGGTCACAATAAGGGAACTGCTTTAGGATACTTTTTAAAAAAAAATCAGGAATATTTTTTTGTAATTTTTTTTCTTAATCTGAGGCTGAGCTGAGTCCAGAGCCATTTGAAATTAGTGGCTAAGTTCTCTTTTACTTGACTGGGTGCAGAATCAGGCCTGAACCACATATATCACAGAATCACAGAATGGTTAGGGTTGGAAGGGGCCTCTGGAGATCATCTAGTCCACCCTCTGCTATAGATATGTTAATATATAGATACATGTTAAGTGGCACATTTTAGACCATGCATTAAAAAGCATATGCTGCTTTTGAGCTGTTTGAAATACTTGCAGAGCAGTCACACTCCTTTGCCTCTCTCTTTTTTGAAGCATTTATAGGCAGATACCAACACATATACACACATAATAATACTTACACATTTAACTTCTACAGTTTCAGTGGGGCACTACTCTTCAAACACATATAAAGTCATTTTTTTCCTAACCATTTTTACCAATATTTATAGTCCTACACATGATATTCCCAGATTTTGTGAAACAATAAAGAACAGGTTTTGTCCTCAACCTATACGCATACAGTATATGTATTGCCTGAATGTGTTTCATCAGTGATGGATGTCAAGATTTTATCTGCTAATCTGTCATCCTTGATTTTGTAGCATCATTACACACAAAGCAACACTCAGAAAAGTAGGAAGGAAATGGAAAATTCAATCTTAAATCTGCACATGATGCTACAAAACATATTCAAAAAATCTAAAACATCACCACAAGAAATCAGGTCAGGATAACAGGCAGTTATTATTATTCTTACCACTTTCCTCTCATAACCACATTATTTTGTACATTCTTTTGATAGCTAGAAATTATAGGAACAAGCTATGTATTGTAATATTGGTATTCCAATGCTGGTATTATAATATATTAATTCTCTAATTACAGAGATAATAAATGCCTTAAATAGACCCATAGAAGTTAAAGCAGGATGAAAAAAAAAATATTGTGACAGGAGAATGACAGAAAATAGGAAGAGAAATTGTACTAGTGTTAGAGGAACAAGACAGACAAAGAAATGGACATACAGGAAAGGACTAAAGGCAAAAAAAGGACTACTGAAATGTGCTTCTGGGCTGCCATCAAGGCGAATGAACATTTTATCTGCAACCATTCTAAAATGACCAATAAAGTCTAGGTGCTAGTGATATAGATTAGTTTATACAAGACTCAGAGAAGATTTAGATCTTCTAAAGAAGGTGGTTTAAATGCTTGGGTTTTGTTTCATACTTTTTTTTTGTTTGTTTTGTTGTTGTTTTCATATTTGGAAACGTCTTAATGATGCAAAAGCCTTTGAATCAGAACCATTTCTATAGGTTTCATTTTTGCCTGTACATCTACTATGTAAAATAAAAATGAAGAAAAAAACAAACAAAACAATTTATAAGCGAACATTAAAAATAGCTTTGACTGCCAGAATTGACTTAAGAATTTTGTGACTGTCTGTAAAAAGGCTAATATTTCTACAAAATGTATCATAATAGTTCATGTGATACACTGTCTTTCCAGAAGTCTGATTCTTGGGCATCAAAGTTGGTAATTTGTATACTGTGTAACTAACAGTCAGTTCAACTTTAGTATGATGTTTCTCCTCACTGACTTGACTATGCTTAACACATGCTGTCTTCTACATCACTGGATAGAGAAATTAGAAGCATTTTTGTTCACAACAACTCTTGAGCAAAATAGTAAGTCAAGAAAACATGCTCATTACAACATGAGAGGCCACTTTCCTCTCATACAGAATATCCAGACTTTATATTTAGACAGCTGCAGTTAATATACTTAATGTATGTATAGATTTTAAAGCATTTGTGAAGTTTTACATATATACTGAAGTAACAATTTATTGTAGGGTCCCTGTCAACTATCATGGCTTCTAAGGTGAGAAAAACAATGTCTCCATCCACAGCAGTACTCTTTGTGTTTTATTGCCTTTATGGTGAAACTAGGCCTTTCTTTTAAGAAGACTGGCTCACTAGGCACTTTAGAATAGGATAGGAATTAGGCAGCTATATTAAGATGAGGAGGCATCATCTTTGATAAAGTGTGCAAAACATAGCACTGAAGAAAATGTAATACATATGGGCAGAATTGCTTTCTATGATAACTATGTAACTAGCTATATATATTAATGTAAATATAACTATATGTACATACATATGCATGTGTGTGAATATATATATATGTAAAAAATCACTTTGCTGTAGCTACGTAACTCTTATAATTAAAAAGTTGCTTTGCAGTAAAGGAGCTGGGGTTCTGGTGGACAGCAAGTTCAACAGAACCCAGCAATGGGCCCTTGCTGCAAAGAAGTATAACTGTATCCAGGGCTACACTAGGAGGAATGTTGCCAGCAAGTCAGGGGTGGTGATCCTTCCTCTCCACTAAGCCCTGGTAAAGCCACTGGACTACTGTGTCCCGTTCTGGGCTCCCCAGTGCAAGAAAAGCATAGAGTTACTGTAGCTAGTGCAGCACAAGGCCACTAAAATGATTAAGGGGATGGATCATTTGACATATGAGGAGAAGCTGAGAGAAGGAAGATCTAGGAAGATCTCATCAATGTGTATTGTATAACTACCTAATGGGAGGGAATGAAGAAGTGGCAGCCAGACTCCTCCCAGTAATGCCCACTGACAGAACAAGATGTAATGTGCAAAAATTAAAAAGCATGAAATTCCATCTGAACACAGGAAGAATCTTTTTTACTGTGAAGGTGAAGGTGGTCAACTGTAATGGGCTGTCCAGAGAGATTGTGGAGCCTCCCTGTGTAAAGGTATTCAGAATGCAACGGGTTACAGTTCTGAGCAACCTGGTCCAGTTGATCCAGTTGGCCAGAGAAGTTGTGGATGCCCCATCCCTGGAAGTGTTCAAGGCCAGGTTTGATGGGTCTTTGAGCAATCTAATGTACTGAAAGGTGTCCTGCTCATGGCAGGGCAGTTGGAACTAGATGATCTTTACGGTCCCTTCCAGCCCAACCCATTCTGTGATTCTATGGTTCTATGCTTGAATTTCCAAGGTCAATCATTCTGTAATTCTCTGATTTTCTGATTCTGTGATTCTTTGATGGCACACAGATTTAAATTACTTGAGGAAGAAGGCTGGGGGAGGTGGGGGATAAGTTTCATGCATCCTGAAAAAAATGTTTTGACCACTGATTTGTTCAGATCATATCTTGCTCTTGATAGGGCTATAACTACATAATAATAATAAAAGCCTTATCCCTACTAGCATATACTTTGCAGATGATTTAGCAATGATTACAAAATGCCTGACCATTGGATCTTGGCTGGGTGACTGTGAGATATACTCCAACTGTCTCAACAGAATTACAGTTAAGATATATTAAGGCATGGAATTCAGGTGTGAGGGTAACTGAAAATACTAAATTGATATCCCAATATAGCTAGTATCCAAAATTTGGTTACCAAAATAACCAATAGGTTATGTAGCAGCTACATAAGGTTTTTCAGACTATCAATCTGGATTTAGATTCCTAAATTTCATCTGTGAACATGGTGGGATCCCAGTTAGTACAATATATTTATTTATTTTTCATGTTGTGCACCAGATTTCCTACATTATCAGTAAGTACAGTCCAAGTCTTCTAAATATTCAAAAGCTATATGAGCCTTGTGCAATACAAGTCTGAGTGAGTATAAAGGTTAATATGAGTATCAGACCCAACTCTAGAAGCATCCCAAGACACTTTATTTACCACATTACATTTTTCATTCCTTGCAAGGTTTTTTTCAGGTCAGTAAGTAATTTATTTTGCTCTTGGGATACAGAACCTCTTACTGGCAAAACAAAGAAGTTAATTATATTGAATCGTTTATACTTTTATAATACATTTGCAATAAAAAATAAATAAATGTAATAATAAAAATGGAAACAAAGGTGGCATCCAGATCTAATTCACTCCATTGCCCCAGCTTGGAACATTCATATATAGCCCTTCCTAGCAAATGACTAACTAATTTTTTCTTGAAGTCATCCAAAGGTGAAGACTTAATGCACTATCTTGGCAAATTAAATTAATTTGAAACATTTCTGACAGTTAATCTAAATCTTCTCTGCCGTGATATTGCACATTGACAACATACTATCTTCCTCTTTGGTGCTGTATTTTATGCATGTAAATATCCAATCTTCTTGTCTTTCAGCAGCACAATTTTACTTCTCTTCACCTTGCTTGGAAGTCATACTTTCTAAAGATATAACCATTCATATACTTCCTTTGTATTTTAACAAATTAATCCGTGCTTTTCCCCTGAAATAAATTAGCAGTCTTGACATAGTTTACCTGTTAAGTTCTTAATGAGGCTATACAAAACATAAAAACTACTTACTGTTTTGGAGACAATGGTCCTATATATATTTTTGTTCTTTTTTTAAAATATGTATTAATGTTTATTATATTTATATATTTACTTTAAACACATATATATGTTTTAGATTCATTTTTGATAACAGATTTTCCTAGCCAGATAAGTAAATAATATAAAGTCCCACTTTGAAGACTGGTACTAACTGTAGAATTAAATCCCTCTTAAAATGCAAAATCAGACAAAAAAAATGAGGCAGAATAGGTTAGGACCCCATTTTCATAATGGTTTCAACTTTTTTTCAAAGTATTACTTGCCTTGAATTTAGCAGAAGGATATATATATATAAATTGTTACTTTAAAAAAAATAATTTTTGAATTAAATTAAATTCAACCCTAATACAACACCCATGCCAAAAATACTGTACATTTTTCACTTTTCTTTAAATGTGTGGAGGCAGCAGCATATAATCTATACCACTTAAGAAATGTAGACAAGGTTCAAGGATAGTGAAGATGTAAACTTTCTATCAGGACTAAATTTTTCTTTCTGAGCAGGGCATATTCGAGTGAAATGGTTCCAAGGAAACAATTTTATATGTATTACATTATTATTATTGTTGTTGTTGTTGTTGTTATCATCATCATCATCATCCCCACTACTATTAATTTCTGTCAGAAAGAACTAGAAATGCATGAAAACCTGCCTTGAAGCTCAAGAATATATATATTACATACACCAAAACACCTTCAAGATAATACAGAACTTTCAAACAGTGTTTTCACAGTATATAGTGTGAGTTCTCTGTAAGGAAAGAAGCCTGATATCAATCTCTCCTTTATTGTCACACACTTTTTTCCTGGCTGTTTCCTGTCAACATTAGCAGTCTCTTGTTTTCAAGCAGTATCTATTCCTACCGAGATCTAGAGATTCATACAGAGCTTACATCTGGATAATTAAAATAATTCTGTAATGACTAATCTTTTATGCTTTCTGTAGTTTCACTTTGATTCTAAATTTATCAGAAAACAGTGGTTTTGCTTTAAAATGCTTAGTCATAAAAGAAGACATATTCCTTCTGCATTGCATTTAATGAGTATATGTAACAGAATTTCTTCCACATTTCTCATCATCAGAAGTGCCAAGTTCAGTATCCTAGCAAACAGAAGATACCAATTTCTCAATTGTATTAAAATCTGGAATGTTTTAATGGCAAAACTTTATTACTGAAACAATTTACAAAACAAGATCATCACAGTCATGTTATGCTCTCCAATAACTGGATTGCTGTTTAGTGTTGCTACTTGTCTTGATAATATTAAAGTTGAAATTAAAATTCCTTTCATACTTTTAACCAGTAAACCTTCAAAGATGTCTCCTTAGAAATAATACTAAATACTAGTGGTGTCTTTAATTAAGAAAGTGTAACTTCTAATCTTAAAGTAAATTATGCCAAAATGTTTGGAGAAATTGTTTAGAATCCTTCATCTTGCTTTAGGAATGGTACCTACAAATTCAAAATATAGCTGAACTGGGTTGAAAAGGTGTGAACATCTCCCCTGACTCCAGGCTTGCTTCTTTAAATTACTCTTTAAATCCCATTTATTTTACCAAAATTTCTATTTTTTTGGTCTTCTTGCCCCCAATGGCATACCCACATTATTATATCACCAAACTGCAAACCCATGTTTCAGGACTACAAGAGGTGAATCACAAGACTTTTGAACTGTGAAATATGATTTCTGTCTGTGCATGTAGTGCTGTGTGAAGAAGGTATAATTACTGTTGTGAGAAGGAATATTGTTTGGGGAAATAAGCTTATATAAAGAATGCTGTCAAACACTGCCAAAGGCTAAGAGAATGATGTAAAGTAAACACTTCATTAATTAGCCAGGATACTGTAGAGATTGAAGGCAGTCCCTACTTTATCTCCATCTGAATTACAAATTGCTTAAATTGAGGTTATGTCTTTGGAACAAGATTAACTTTTATAAAATAACCAATTTTTTGAAAAATACTCTATCAATCTTGCAGCCAATTTTGGTATTGCAGAAAGAATAGAAGGAGTACGGCCCCTTTGAGATGCACCATTTTTAACTCTGCTGGAATCAAGCTGAAGTTAACTTTGGTTTACTTCAGGGGTTTTTAGGATTCTCAGAACTACTGGTAGTTTCTTGATACAAAGTTCCCTGAAGCGCAATATTTTCAGTTTTAACTTGAAACTCTTGAGTCTTAGGAATTTTTCCTAGCATTTCTATCACTATGTCTTACAATTAGGTTTTGTGCTAGTCTGAGGTACATACATGTGGGATTTGGTTTGAAATAGGGCCTGAAAGTATGTTAACTGTGTTTAAAATGTTTGTACTAATACAAATGCATATGTCTTGCATGGCTAATCTGCATGTGTGGAAGAAAGTCTGCTGTGTTGGACTTACTAGACATATATGAAGGATTCTGCATTGCGTGCAGTATAAAGTGCTTGGTTCATGAGCCTAGGAAGTTTCCAGTGTCTTCTCAGATCTTAAAATTGCCTCACCTTCCCCCCCCCCCCCCCCCCCCCCCCAACCTGTTGTTTCTCATGGCTAATAAACTGACTTAAACTCAGTTATCAGCCCATGGGACTAAATATTAGGGATGAACAATTCTGACCTTTTCCATGAAAAAAGTTAATTTATTCTTCATGATTAAATGGACCATTTATATCAATACTTTTTAGGAGTTAGTTTTCCACTTTTTGATTTTCTCCTTTTTTAAGGCAGTGACATCATGGTGTTTTCCCTCAGATTAATTTGCTCAAAATTACTCTAAAATGATCATTGTTTCATTCCTCACCAGCCATTCTTTGTAATGTTTTTATACTCTTTTTTTTCTGGCTATGTTTTTCTAGATCTGGTTGTTCAAGTAAGTTGTACATTATAGTTTGTATTCTCTGACTGAACAAAAATACAGGTATTTCTACCAATATTACTTGCACATGGGACTAAATTTTGTTTCTCTGATAATTTGTATATGTAAAACTCAATTTCTATGAAAAGAAAAGAAAGACAGGAGAGGAATGAAGCTAGCCCAGGCAAATGCATTTTTAAAAGTCAACAAGTATTAACATTTTTTAACATTACTCTGTTAGTGTAGCTTTCCAAGAATCCTACTAGTCCCTCCACTGATTCCAGCTAACATTCAAAGTAGTTTATAACTGATATCCAACCCAGTTCAGCCAATAAAAGTAACGTGCTAGTATGAATAAGAGTAAAACCATTTTCCCATTTTGTGATTGTAACTAAAAATTCAGCAAAAAGACACAAACTCATATCTGTCAGCAAATACTTTGTTATTTATTTGTGGAACCATCATTCTTTTGAATATTTCTTTTGAAAGTGCCAATTTGGAAAAGAAGTAGTAGATTCTTTCTCATTTAAATGTAATGATCTTTAGAATTCTGTGGAACTGAGATAATTTTTTTTTGTTATTTTTGTTGTCTTGTCTTCTGGGTGTGAATTAAGAAGCTGGGTGGGGTTGTTTTCTTTGGGTTTTTCTAACACAGACATTGTTCAATTAAGTATGGCACTGATACTAGGTATTACAGTGATCTCATTTTATCTGTGCATAGGAAGAGCTGGTGATAACATGCTTTATCATTTGTTACTGTTTGTGAGTATTTTTGTAACAGCAAAAGCTAACTTCATTGGAGATTTGCACAACTTAGAGTCTCGGTAAGGATGATTATAACAAAAATGTGTTTCTTAAAATATGAATGCTGTACGTTGGAGAAAAAAGTCTTATAATAAAGAATTTACTAAGTTTCAGGTAAGGTGATAACATTACTATCTGGAGATTTATTGATTTATTTTTTTTCCTATTAATGGTGAAGTTATGGTGAAGTTATGAACTTAGATAATTAGTTGATGTCTAACTTTCAATATGCTACTTAGGCTAGGTGAATGTCGCCCTTGTGCCCAGTTCTTCATCAGCTGAATCTACAATAATGTAGAGTCACAGGGACACAATAAATTAACCTTAAAATGGATAGCCTGGCTATAAGCAGCTTTCTAGAAGTGACGTATTAGAAAGGATTTCAAAATCAAATCAGGAAATGAACATTTGGCGTTGTTAAGCTAAGAGGCGTCATGTCACTCACTGTTGTTATTCAGAGCTAGATTAAAGACAGTCTAGTTCTGTTTGTAGTCTTGTAAGCACAGTATAGAAATCTACATAATTACAATATCCTGAAAAAAAACCCCACAAAATATAATTTTCTCCAGACAGTAAAATTTCCATTATGTTTCCCCAGTGTTATTGTAAGTTCTCAATATCCTTATGCTGTTGGCCATATCACTTTGCTCACCTTTATTACTGCATTGGATCACTGAATTGGGGGAGCAATCTTAATGGCTAGATAACACACTAAATGTTACACTATTTCATAATGTCAGATTATTTCACGTGAAACATACTGAAACTGCTGTCAAACTGACTTTATCTTCTAGGAAATTAAGCTGCATTATCTCACACAATGCAGACTTCTTATAAAAGCAGCAAGGCAAAACTAGTGGGTAGCTGTCAGGAGATAATCACCTCCCTTGGGAATTACAGATACTCTGCTAAATCTCATATCTTTTAAAGCCTTAGGGATATGATTATATTATGACAAAAATACCCCTGTTGCATTACTTACATATTTCAGTGGACTACCTGAATCATCTAGATGAAATACCTCAAGACAGCATTTCTTTGTGCTATTAAATTTCAAGTTTTAAACAACCACATGAGGAAATATCCATAATTCAGCTACAGAATTCTAAAAATTTGTTAAAACTTGTTACTGAAAGGTCTGAAAGTAAGAAGTTTCTGTAAGAATATTTAATTTATGTTAATATTAACAAAGAAATTGCATAAGACCTATGTATGGCAATAATCATAATCATGAAAAAATACAAAAAGTACTGATAAAAATAACATCTAAAAATACATTGGAAATAGTATTAGAATCAGAAATAGCACCATTTATTTTATTTTCTTTTTTCAAAGCCCTAAGCATACGTAAACTAATTCCAAGATCAATGCTGGCCTTGGCTGTGAGCTGAGTAGAACACAATGATAGGAAAATGGAGTTGTGACATGCTGTTATCTTTTTGACCATGGCTATGTAAACAATACCCTTCATCACAGAATGATTTTATGTAAATGTAACCTTAAAAAATAGTAAGCTGTGGATTTGGTTTAACATTTGAGGAATGTATTTATGAAAATCCTGGGATAATTTAGTGATTGCTCAGTTTAGCAGCAGAAGAGTACCAGGAGGGAAAGAAAGAGGATTTTCCCCTCTTTGTGGAAATGAAACCCTGGGTTTTTCAGTTTGCTTAATTGCAACACTATTGGAAACTTAAAGACAATGTTTCTTTTGGGCGTCTGTGAAACAACACATGAGAGAAGGCCTTCAAAATGAAAGTTGCCAGCTGAGGAATTGACATCATTGTTTATTCAAGAGCAAGGCAGCTAGTCTTCAGGACCTGAACCTACATTCTCATTTTTCCAAGACTTAGGCTTGACCCTTAAGGCTACACATTATCGTGGCCTTATTACACAGTGGCTGTACAGTTAACTGCAGTAACTAAGCACCAGTTAAAAAATACCTAAACTAGCTTTTAACAAACTAACTTTGTATCAGAAATACATAGTAGTGTAGTGCTACAGCCAAGGCAATTTGTCTGCTTATTGAAACCTTTAAGATAAATTAGGAGTACAGGGAGAATATCAAGCCAAAAAAGTTAATCTAAGCTTTGTTAGTCCAGGTATCTCATTGTAGTATTGAATTCTAATTGTTATAGACAAGCCTTTAATGCTAACTAAAAGATCTCATGTATTTCTACATAGTGGAGGCAGTCTAACAGAAAGAAAATGTGTTTACCCTATAGCTTTGAGATTAGAACAGTCTTTCTGAGTTGAAAGTCCAGGTTACATTTAGGTGAAAGCAAGCTAAACATTACAGACATTTCTAAAAATTTGTTAAAAAATAAGAGCATCTTCATGCAAACTAGATTTCTAGGATCCCATTATATTCACTAGGAAATCGGTAGAGAACTAATGATTCATTCAGTTTCCCTATGATTTAGTTGAGATTTGGGAGCTTGCTTTTCAAAGAAGGGACCAAGGAGACAAATTTGTGTCATTCACATTGTGGGAGAATATTTCAGAAGTACCTGAAAGGGACACAGGTGCATTAATAGGCTTTAATGCCTTGGGGCTCCCCATCCCTGCCCCTGGTGCAGGACTCCATTTTAGTGCCCTGGGCCCATCAAGCCCTGCCCCAGAGATGTTGCAGCAGGGTCCATCTCCAGCTACCCACAGCCCTGCTCAGCCATGGGCCTTGCCAAGCCAGACCCATCCACATGCCCACATCCCAGCCTAGCCTCTGCTCATCCCCATAGCCCTGCATGGCCCTCCCAGGGATGTGTCTGACCTTGCTTCCCCTCACCAGGCCTGACCTGATCCCCACCCACTGGCTTATGTCTTTAGCTGCTCACATCCCCACAGACATGCCTGATGCCCTGTGCTGAGGGACATCAAGTCCAATGGCCCAGCTCGGAGCAGGGACAGCTATAGCAGATTGCTCAGGACCATATCCAGACAAGCTTTGAATATCTCCAAGTATGGAGACTTCACAACCATTCTCAACATGTTTGAGTGTTTGACCATCCTCACAGTGAAACAGTTTTTTTATTGTTCCAGTGGAATTTGTGTTTCTTTGGTGTGCACCAATTGCCTCTTGTTCTATCAGTGGGCACTGGTGAGAAGGGTCTGGCTGGGTCTTTTATAACTGCCCCATCTTTTTTTTCACACATTTATAAGACACCCCCCTACCCCCACCCCCCAAAGCCTTCTCTTCTTCAGTCTGAATAATTACATATCTTTCATCCTCTCCTCCTATATCAGATATTCCAACATTTTAATCATCTTAATGACACTGTAATCTGGTCTTAAGGAAAGTGTTTATGTGGTTGTAACAGGTTTCTGAATATTTTATGAAATTTTAAATCCAAATTTTACCATGAAGATTACATATTTCTGGATTATGTTCATTTTGATTGGTAAGTTTAATTCAGCATTAAGATCCAAAACTGCTTAAAACCCAAGAAATCCAAATTGTGGGGCATCTGTTCCCATTAAATTTTATTACAGTGTTACAAGCAGAATCCGTAATTCTTAAGGAACAGAGAAAGTGAATTGCCATTAAAGCTTACAAATTGATCAGAATCTTGCTACCTCAGGTTTTTGTGCTTGTTCTCCATATAGCTGATTAAGTGCTAGATACTAGATTTGCAGTGTTACCTGGAGAAAGATGATCTTGAGCCTTATGAAGCAGAGAGCAGGAAAATGAAACAGCATCAGAAGAAGAAACAACTGTAACAGTGCAGTAATGCAAATCAAGCAGTAGCGTGAAAAATGAAAAAATCTAATGGACAGCTGGAAACTGTACCAGTTTAAGTAAAGTTACTCACTTCGGTTTTTTATGCTAAATTGAAATTTGGCAAGAGATAGAATAAATGTTGATGTTGGCAGAACTGAAGATATTTCAGTAACAGTTTTATTAATACAAATTGGAAAACGAGTTGAGTTCCAAATGCCAGATACCTACTTTTAGTTTTCTGAATGTAACATCTAAATGAATGCCAACTGCCTAATAGTCAAAAGAAATCCAGTCAAAAGTCTATGTCCTGGTTTCAGCTGTGATAGAGTTAATTTTGTTCTTATTAGCTGGTGCAGTGCTGTGTTTTGGATTTGGTGTGAGAACAATGTTGATAGCACACTGATGGGTTTGGCTGTTACTGGGTCATGTTTATGCTAAGTCAAGGACTTTTCAGTTTCTTGGGCCCTGCCAGCCAGAGGACTGGGGGGGCGTGGGAAATTGGGAGGGGACACAGCCAGGACAGGTGACCCCAACTAGCCAAAGGGATATTCCATACCATATGATGTCATGCTGAGTATATGAACTGGGGGAAGAAGAAGGAAGGGGAGGACATCTGGCATTATGATGTTTGTTTTCCTAAGTAATTGTTACGCATGATGAAGCCCTGTTCTCCTGGGGATGGCAGAACACCTGCCTGCCCATGGGAAGTAGTGAATGAATTCCTTGTTTTGCTTTGCTTGCATGCATGGGTTTTGCTTTAGCTATTAAATTGTTCTTAACTCTGGAGTTGTACATTTCTTTCCAATTCTCCTCCTCATCCCTTGCGGGGGGAGCAGGGGGAAGTGAGCAAGCAGCTGCATGGTGCTTGGTTGCTGGCTGGTGTTAAACCAGGACAGTCTAGAAAGCTATTCAGCTAATCAAGTACAGAGGTCTAAACTGTTATTCCAGCTTGTCTGCCTACACCTTCTGTGGAAATACTGAACATTTAATAACTTTCTTTAAGGAACCCTAAAGCCTAAATTAATTCAGTGAAAAATCACAGTAAAAGTGGTAAAGGTAAGGTATGTACATGAATTAATATAATATAGGCACTGTAGGATATTCTATCTGAAACTTAAAAAAAAAAAATAATTGTGTTTGAAATTGCAAAAGTTTATGTGCACAAATTGATTGACAGGGCTTCAAGCTTCTCTTGGAAAGGAAGTGGATAAAATCCCCAAAGGTTTTATCTGTGGTACTGTCTAGGACAGAGGTAAGTTTCTTCATAGTAGTTCACATGGTGCTGTGGTTTAGATTTTTAACCATAACAATACTGAGTAGACAGTAGTGCTCTAGCTTTTGCTGAACAGTGTTCACACAGCTCCAAGGCCTTCTCTGTTTCTCACTCTGCCCCCTCAGTGAATAAACTGTGGAGGGTGCAATAGGTTGTGAGGGGACAGAGCCAGGCAGTTGAGCCAAACTGACCAAAAAACCAGTCCATGTATAAAATGTCATGCTTAGCAAAAAAAAAAAAAAAAAAAAAAAAAAAGGGAGTTTTAGGAGGCTTTGCCATCTTTTGCTTAGGAACTGAAAAACTATCAATTTACCCATGGGAGTGGGGGGGAGTGGTGAGTCATTGCATTTCCATCATTTTTTGTTTGCTTTCTTCTATTTTCTTCCACTTCTTTCTCACTTATTAAACTTCTTTCTTTAAATCTTTACCTGCAAATTTTCTCACTTTTATTTTTCCTTTCCTCTTCCCCATCCTACTCAGGGTGATGGGAGGAAGTGACAAGCAGCTGTGTAGTGCCTAGCTGCCCACTGGGGTTAGCCCATGACAGCTGCCAACCTGGATTAGCATCATCTGTTGCACAAAACCTGAGTAATCATTTCTATCCTGAAAACTATGGGAGTGACAAGGTATTTTTTACTGTTCGTAATCAGGATTCTATCATAGTTTTTCTCTACCAGTGCTATTCTATTCTATGGTTTGGCCTCCCGTTGTAATAAACGGATCCAAAAACTGTAAAGCCTTAAGGAGGCACTCAATATCTAGCCTGGCTTCAGCATAACACAAGTCATAGGAATTCTTTGAATTAATCTGATTCTGAACTATAGTAACTCTTCGAGGAAAAAACATATGTTTAGCGATGAATCTCCACCACAGCTTTCAAGTACAGCAGATTATTACCATCACAATTAAAATTATTTTCTTTATTTCTAATCTAAATTAATCTATTGTCAGCTTCCAGGCACTGGACCTGATTATACCTGTCTGCTAGTTTGAAATAACAGGACACTTGCTACAGAATGTTTTGTTCTAGATCAGTGTGTGTCAAGCTTGTTTCAGGTTTAAAAATGATGGTGCAGCCAGCTATCATTCTAACTTCTTTACTTTTACTTGCTAGTCTCTGTTTCTAAATTTTTGAAGTGCGTTAAAACCTCTGCCACAGTACTCATTAGACTATATTCTCAGTATGAGCCTATGACTTAACTTTTGTCCTCATTAATCAGTATTATTAGTTTAACAAATAGATCACCCTAATATTAGCAAACAGTCCCATTCCTTATTTGCACTCTTTTAATGTTCTTTCCAATTTTGATCATTAAATCTTTTATGCTTTCTTGCATATCACTGATACTAGCACACGACCATAATCAGGACCAGAATCAATCTCTGTTATGCACATGGTCACTATCTATGGACAATCCCAGCTTTAACACCAATGGTGAGTTTCTTTTCACTCCATTTAATATTTACCTGTAGTAGTTTAACCCTAGCCAGAAACTAAGTACCACACAGCTGCTTTCTTACTCCCCCCTGCCCACACCCCCAAAGGGATGGGGATAGTAGTCAGAAAGGAATGTAAAATTCAAGGGTTGAAATAAGAACAATTTCATAATTAAAGAAAAATAAAATAAAATAGGACAAAAAGCAAAACAATGACAATAATAGCAATAATAGGAATAATAACAATTATAATGAAAAGGAAGGACAAGGGAGAGCAATAAAATCCAAAGGGAAAGGAGAAAAAACAGGTGATGCACAGAACAATTGCTCACCACCCACTGACTGATGCCCAGCCAGTCCCTGAGCAGTGGTCAACAGGCACTGGCCAGCTCCCCCCCAGTTCATATACTCATCATGATGTTCTGTGGTATTGAATACCCCTTTGGCTAGTTCTGGCTGGCTGTCCTGGCTGTGTCCCCTCCCAGTTTCTTGTGCCCCTCCAGCGTTCTCACTGTCAAGGCCTGAGAAACTAAAAAATCCTTGACTTAATGTAAACATTACCTGGCAACAATTAAAACCATCTGTTACCAACATTGTTCTTGCACCACATCCAAAACACAGCAGTCCATCAGCTACTAAGAAAAGTAACTCTATCCCAGCTGAAACCAGGACATTACCACACTCATATAATTCTAGTCCCTATCCAAGTGTTTTAAAGCACTAAATCACATACATGCTTTACAGTATCTACTTATATTGCATCTTCACTATTATTTATATTAAATTCTTATAACGTCTCATAAAGAAATAAAAGCTAAATATATTTTTCATACACTGACCTGAGCTCCCATTTTTTGAAGTCATCTGTATTTCATATTTTAAATAATTTTTATTAAAGACCTCTCTAAAGTTTCCCTGTAGGAAACTGATTTTTGCTCCGATTGTGAACAGGGGGGATTCCCAATTGCTTACACTTAACTGGTAGTATCAAACTGCTTTTAGCTTTCTCATAAACAGATTTTTAGGCCTGTAAGCAACTTCATGGTGAAACAGAAGGTATTTTAGCTCTCATCCTCTTATTTTGAGGTATTTCAATGAGAACCTTGGGGTTTTAAGATTTATTCTTAAGAAACTAAAATAGAAGTTACTTATCTGAGTCCTCGATAAGCCCCTTTGCAATACCAGCTCTTAGGGCAGTCATAACACGAGCACATCATTATACCCTTGGCTACAGGTTAAATGGAAGGCATAGCTCTAAAAGACAGAGTAGACATAGGACCTATGATTTTTGTTTCTACTGAGATTTCCATGGTACACGTGAAGACTCATAAGACATGGGTCAGACTGTAATGAGTAGCTGTTTTGCTCATGTATATACAACGGAATTCTCATAGCAGAAGCAACATGTTCACAAGCAAGTTTAGGTTTAACTGTATTTATAAAATTCAACACGCTATATTTTAAAAGAACAATGCAATCACTTCCATAGATCAGGACAATGGTAAAAGTGCTTATGTAGCTTTCTATTTAAAATTAGTTTAGAAAGTAAATGCAGTAACCAAGTTTCATGTGCTATAAATTTATACTGTCCATATATCTTTACCATTTACAAACCATAGTCCAATTTTGCAGCATTATTAATTTATAACAGTTTGTAGGTATTAGCACCACATATAATTTAATTCAGTTGCTATAGAGATCTCTACAGGGACACAAAAAAATAAAAAGAGGCAAAATTATCTGCGTTATAGTCTTGTTGCCTAGAGTGCACCCCCTATAGGGAGAGTGCAATAATTAAGTCTTGTTTACTGTGAGTCCCATTAAACCTTTGTTGTTACTGATTATATCATTGTCTGATTGATTTGTCAGGTGTGGAAAACAACAAAAAATTAATTGCCTTAATCTTCATGAGCAAATGACACATGCATTGTGAGCTGCAACACAGAATTCTCTAACAGCTGGAGCTCTTCTACTTGCTCTTCATTTTATTTCCCATTGTATCAGTGAACTCAATTTGAGGTAGGGGAAATTGTTTCTATCCACAAATTTGGATTTTGTATGTGATCAATGTAATAGAGAGAATGAAAGGATTTGTTCTTAATATAATACTTCCCTGTTACAAAATAACAGCAGGAAATACAATGCTTTTCTTTGCCAGGAAATGTATTTAAGGAAAATGCTGGGACAGATTTTATGCTGTATTAAATTCCAACTGGT
This sequence comes from Falco rusticolus, assembly GCF_015220075.1. Lineage (NCBI taxonomy): Eukaryota > Metazoa > Chordata > Aves > Falconiformes > Falconidae > Falco > Falco rusticolus. Next base: position 41,725,665 of record NC_051188.1, on the reverse strand, counting down.
GATAATAAATGAATCAAGCAAGAGAACTGATGAATTTCACAATCTATTTTATTGCTTCATTAGAAGTTTTTTACTTACATATTTACTGGAAGAAAGAGCATAGATTTTGTACCTCAGATCTATATTTTCTTTCATGCTCTGCTGTTATTTGCAGTATGAAGTTAATTACCTTATAAACATGTGATTCAGACACTAAGAGTGGATACATTATTAGTTTACTTAAGGAAAAAGTACACATAATTTTAGGGAATTTGTACAAGGTATGAGTATTGAAATACCTGAACTGCAGATTAAACAAAAAGACAATACTATTTTCTGAAATGTAATTATAGTTGGGTTATTAGAAAACAACAGAAGGCAATGTTTTATTTAACCAAATAAAGTCTGTTATGTTGTGTACTGTGTATTCTGCAGGTAATACATTGAGTTTTCTACTCATCAATAATTATTTTTATGCCTTTCCACATACTAGTCAGGAAAAGCAGTATATGTGTGGTTGTGGGAGAATCAGGTTATCAGATTTTGCTCATCTTGACATGCTTGATGACAAAAAAATTTATACCCTTTATGGTCTGCTGTTGCTGTTGCTGCAACTGCACTTTAGGGTCAAGGATATGTTTGGATTTTCAGAACAAGATCTTGAAGGTGACAAAAATCAATTCCAGCATTTATAAAGACAAAATTGCATCTAGTCACTTAGTCACAGCAAACACGTCTACAGGCAGTGGCAACTTAAAGGAAAATTGCATGATAAGGTACATCTGTTAGAATACTTTAAAAGGTAGAACTGTGAATTCAGACATGAGTAGAGGTTATGCTTTAGTTACACAGGATTTCAATTTAGCAAAACCAGTATGCTACACTAATACTTACACAAAGAACTTTAATTTGTAAATAGGGACAGTTATATCACCACTTCTTCAAGAATATGGTCTTTACTTTGAAGCCTTATAACTCTAATATTAGTTTTGTATGAAGAATCCATTTGTGTTGATATTTCTTCAGGATTGAAAATAAATTGATCTTCTAACTTTTCATAGCAAATGTATTCATGTATGCATTTTATTTTCTGGTGTGTTGCATTAAAGGTTGGCTAAACGCCATGACTCAATGTTATAGTTAACTCTGGTAGACAGCACAGCCCCATGCAGCCACTTGCTCACTCCCAGTCAGTGGGGTGGGAGAGAGAACTGGCAGGGTAAAACTGCAAAAACTCATGGGTTGAAGTAAAGACATTTAATAGTTAAAGAAAAAGCCGTGCGTGGAAGCAAAACAAATAAGGAATTCATTCGCTACTTCCCATCAGCAGGCAGGTGTTCAGCTATCTCCTGGAAAGATAGTTATTTTAGAAGAGAAATGCCACCACTTTGAATGTCCCCCCTTCCTTCTTCTTGCTTGTAGCTTTTATTACTGAGCACAATGCCAGTAATAATAACAAAATATCCCTTTGGTCAGTTGGGGTCAGCTGTCACAGCTGTGTCCTCTCCCAGCTTATTGTGCCCCCCCCATCCTCCTTGCTGGTGGAGTGGTGTGAGGAGCAGAAAAGGCCTTGGCTCTGTGTCAGCCCTGCTCAGCAATAACAAAACCATTCCCCTATTATCAACACTGTTTTCAGCACAAATGCAAAACATAACATGATACAAGCTACTGTGAAAGCCAAACTCAGTACAGTATAAAATAAAAAAAAGATTGATTTTAACCTATTATGCATAAATATATATGAATTAAGCAGCTCCAGGTAAAATTCCCAAACAATGGGGACATATTTGTTTATAGTGTATTAGAATTCTCCCTGGATGTTTTAGCCTGTAACAGCCACTACACTCCCAAATAACTTTGAGGCATAGCTGATAAATTAACAGAGGTCAGAGACCATGTTAACTATAATAGAGGATATTTAACTTTCCTTAAGTGAAGAATTCTACATCATGAAGATTCAAAACAGAACAGGTCATGGAGTATTCAGTAGGTCAGACATCAAGGTGTTTTATAGAACTACATAGAGACTAAGTATAACAATACAGACTCTAAAGATCATGTGGTACCTCACAAATCTACAAGGCCAAGCAAATTCAGAGACCTATGCATATATTGTTGTAACAAAATTTTGTTTAATTTTGGGGAACATGGATTTAGACTACAATTACTGTCTAAGAGAATAAACTGTATCTCAAGCTTCATAGGACAAGCCACTTACAGGAAGGTTTCAGTCCATTTGAAATAGTCTGACTGAAGCTTTTTGGTCTCATTTTTGCTATCACCTTTTGGTTAAGGAGACAGGCATCACAGCTTTAGGTCTGGGATGATTTACCACTTAAGAACTTTAAATTAAATTAAATTGCCATTTTTCTCATGCTTTCCACAGATTTGCGCTCTAAATCCCATGTTTTTCAAAAAAGAGAAAAGATGCCTCCTCCATGGAAACCAGTAGTAAATTTAATTTGCTTTCCTTACATATATACTTAATTTTACTATTTTAGTGGGAAAAAAATAAAGAATTTATATCTCAAAATATTTTTTTTTACTTCATTTGAGGCATAAAACTCCCATTTAATTTCACCATATTTATTTTCACCATTCATATTTATATTCACCATTTATTTTCACCATAAACTTCAGCCATAAACTGTAAACTGACTCCTGAGCTAAGCAATTATCAGTTATAGACTAGAGAGTGACTGTGAGTCAGTTCCAATACACTACTTGGAAAAAAATTACAATAGTGAATTTCAGTAACGTGTAGCATCTAGTTTTCAATCATTGGACTAGAAGCAACAAACCCCATATTTTATTTCCTGTCCTCAAGCCAGCAGGATGGTAAAATAAGTTGCCAGGTGTATTTTTTTTGGAAGTATGACATTTCTGCTAAGTACTTCTGGAGTAGTTCTGATGACATTTCAGAAAATTCCTGTCTAAGTACTGTAGTTCTTAGTGAACAGGTTTCCAAGACTCACATACATCTTAAAGTTCTTCATGAATGCTTAAAAAAAGAAAAAAAAAACCATTCTTCCTATTATAAAAAGACTGTTCTATGTTCTACACAAAAATTGCTCAGTCATTCAAAAAGTGATATGAAGAAAAGACACCATGATATACTTGCCAAATGGTTAGACAGAGGCCAACAGATGTGTTACAGAATTAAAAACTTGCTAAGTGACAAAAAACAAATGAGTATCTGGAGGTGGTTGTGTATGAAGTTTTCTAACCTTCCAGCAGCAGTAGAACCTTGTAATAGTATCTAATAAAATACACCAATGTAGTCTGATCAAAGCCCAATGCTAGCATTTTGAAAGTGTCATGCTTGGTAATGCCTTAATTTCAGTATATTTTAGACTCTTAAGTGTCATGGATAATTATCTTTCTGAACAGAGAAACGGTAAGTCACATGACCAGGTTAAGTGTCTCTTACAGCTCTGTATCATGTCATCAGCTATAGGAATGTTGATCACTGTAGATAATTAAACTTGATTACGCTCCTTACAGTGGCCACCTACATAAGTCTCCAAGTCTCTTCTCACCTTATAGTGTATTTCTCCTATTTTGTAGCATGATTCCTATTCTGTAACTCAGTGTTAGCTAGGAGCTGTTAGGCTGCACTACCTCTACTACATAGCTGAGTGCTAGTAAGAATGAGAAAACAAGTTTTAATAAGATAAATCAGTGACATTGCCAGTGTATAAACAATTCTAGGGAGGTGCAAGATTAATGTAACTAGGCGGTATGAAATGCCTACAACAGAAGTCCAGCCCATTCATGTAGTGAATTTATATTTTAATAGTTACACATCATACGTAAAATACCAATTGTCTTCATCTGGGTTTTTGTTTGCTTGCTTGCTTGCTTTTTGTTTTCTTGAAAATCACATCAGATGGGATTCTTCTCATCTAAATTCACACTTAGTTTGGATGTCTGTAAACGAACTGGGCATTGTACTGTCTCTTCAATTTTCTTATACTTAGGAGTTAGATTTCTCAAGGTCTGTGTGTGTTTACTTACAAAACTTAAAAAATTCTACAATTAATTCCATTTTCTTTTGATTGCTTGATTTTTCCCTTCTACAGAAAATGGATTTTTTTTTTTTGAACGTGTGTACAAAACCATTTTTGACATAAGGAACAACACTATGTGCAGATTATATATCATACTGAATAATAGTAGAAGTAATAATAATAACTAAACCCGAAGTCTGTCAAAGTGAACCTTACACAACTCAGTATAATTTCATTCTTAACTGTAATATATTATACAAAATAAAATTTATATTCCTTGTTAACAATAAAATATGAACATGCTTTTTTTTAAGATCTCTTTTGTTCTGCAGTTTTCTGCCCGACAAACACTGTTGGCTTGTTTTGGGTTTGGGTTTGGTTTGTTGGGTTGGGTTTTTTTGCATAATATAAGTTCTATCCTTGAAACGTCTATTGCTTCAAAGAGAACTTTAGCTGTGTGATGAACAATCAGAAGGCCTCCGCTGTTCTTACCAAGCTTTAAGTATGTTTTTCTACTGCCACTGTTTTGATATTACATTGTCCTCCAGTTGTATGCCAAGTTCACCTAAATATGTTTTTTTGAATTGTCTTGTGGATTTTGAAGGGTATAAAATCAAATATGCGTCCCACAATATAGCTAAAACATTGACATCAGACTTTTATTATACTTTTCATGTGAGTCATCTTATAGGACAACAGACTACAGTATTAATTCTGTTTTTTCTCTCTAAAAATACATCCCACAAAAGGCACTAGAATAAATTACACATGAACTTTTTACTGTTTGCTCAGACTGATTTTAAAAACATAAGGAAATATGAAAATGCTAATGAAATAAGCTGCTGGGCTCTGATAAGTGACTCAGAGCAACTTCAAACATTTCTATTAAAGTAAATCACGTATTTCTCACTGTTGACATGTGTTATCTATTCAGCCACTGCAACATGGTGCCCTTTTTGTTCCGTGGCATGTAATAACAGCCTGTAGAATTTTTGCTGGTAGTAACAATAGAAACTAGGAGCTAAAGGTTGCATTAGCAAGCAACTATGTTATCTTCTGACGATGCAGAAGTAGTATACATACTTATTGTGGCAGAGTATTGGGTGTTTAAAAGCAATTAAAATTTTATTTGCATCATATTATTTTATAATTACTAATTAGAGATTAGTGTTTAAAAATGACCAAAACAAAACTAGAGGGACAAAAACAACGGAAAGAAGTGGTAGATTAACGGTATAAACTGAAACATCTAACTTTAAAAAGAAATTATGGAAATCTAAACACTTTTCAGTGTATTCAGCTAAAATTAAACAAACAAATAAAATTTGACCTACACTTCCTTTGTAAAAAGTCATTGTATTATATTGGATGCTGGAATAACAGCTTTTCTGCTGTTCTAATCCAAATCCACTGTGAGATAAGAGAAATGAGCATTATGAATATGGAAGTCCTGCAAAAGCCTCATGCTGTAATATTGGAAAGTCTGATTATTGAAGGTCTGTTTCTGCATAGATCAGGTCTCACATTCACAGGGGTTCCTCTGTCTGGTTTCCTATGAGTTTGTGGTCACTTGCCTGACAGTTACAGTGTCCATCACATGATTGTTGTGATGTTGAGTTTGGGTGTTATCAAATACAGATAACAGATAAATTCTCAATGAACCATTGGATCCATGCTTTACTAGGCTTGTGCTTACAAAAATGTAAATTTAATGCCTACTTCTTTTAAAGGTTTCCTGATTTATATATGAAATGTATTAATCAGTTCCAAACTCAACTATCATTATACACTGAAGATGATAAGATAGCAATGCCATTACAGAAAACTGCAACAGATTTGTTAGGTAAAATAGGCAAAATGATATAAATTATAGGAACCAAAACCAGTAAAGGTGAGCAGGAATATTCACATGGAAGGGTCTGTTTTTGTGTTTGTTAAATGACTGGTGAGTTTATTCTCTACTTCACACAGGAATAGTTAACCCCAGAGTCTTCAAATAGTGAATCAGCATTAATGCCACTCTTCTAAGGAGAAATTTACTTTCATGGAGATATTACTTTTTATTGTGACTACAGTGCCTACAATTATTTTCAGCCTTAGTTAATTTTGCTTGCAGCTTTCCCAGGTACAAAGACAGCCATCTAGCTACTCTGATAAAGCCTTAATTATTTTAGCAGTAAATTGAAGCTGGAGAGTAATTGTCAGGCTTCTTTTAATTTTTATGACATGCAACCACACCTCCCTCTACAACACTATATTTTCTTGGTTAATCCTCGATTTTCCCTTAAGTGGCACACCTTAATTTCCAGAAAGTTAGTTTATGTATTAGTTAATTGCACTTAAACTCCATCTAGACTTGTTATTTCTGTGTTTGAACTCACTTCCCTTTCTCAACTTTCTTTTATATCAGCAGCAAACTGACAAGATCTTATTTATTTCTTCATAACCTACTGTAGAGGAATGAAGGCAGTGGGTTGCTTAGCATTGATAACATGCAGCCATGGCCTTGCCTCGAAGGCAGTAGGTTGGCTGATGTGGATAATGTGCAGCTGTAGCTCGTTCCTGCTAAGTAATTAAATAGCACTGAGGAGGGTGAGAGTTGTGTCTGGGTGGAGTAGTAGTAGTAGTAGTAGTGGTAGTAGTAGTAGTAGTAGTAGTAGTAGTAGTAGTAGTAGTAGTAGTAGTAGTAGTAGTAGTAGTAGTGGTCTGGTCTGGTCTGGTCTGGTCTGGCCTCTGGAGGAATGAGAAACAGTATTGACAGTAGAATCTGACCAATGGTAAAGCCTTGTTGCAGCCTACTAGTTTGTGCTGCAACAACCCACATCCCTCTTAATTTTCTTTTAAGAAGCAGTTGGTGGTTTTGAAACGTATTCAAGAGGTGACTCATCTAAAGCTCCTTGTTGATGGTATGACACTTATTAAATTGCTCTATTATATTTGAAAAATCATGGCAGTGAGGTGAAACTGCAACTGGAAAAAGGGAAGTATCATGGCCATTTTGAAAATGGGTAAAAAGGTGGATTCTGGGAACTACTGATCAGTCAGCCTCACCCTTCTGCCCAGAATGAACATGGAACAGATTGTCCTGGAAGATATATTGAAACATATCCAAGACAAGGTGATGATTAGAAACAGCCAACATGGCTTCACCAAGGCCAAATCATGCTTGACGAACGTAGTGGCCTTCTGTGATGTAGTGAGGGCATCAGTGGTCAAAGGAAGAGCTACGGATGTTATCTAGCTGGTCTCCTATAGGGCCCTTGGGAGCATCTTCCACAATATTCCCTCTAAACTGAAGAGATATGGGTGATGGATGGGATGTTAGTTGGATAAGAAATTGGCTGCATGGCTGTTTCCAAAAAGTTGCAGTCAATACTCAGCATCCAAGGGGAAACCAGTAGTGAGTGGTGTCCCCCAGGAGTCTGTACTGGGGCTAATACTATTTATCTTCTAGCATCTTAGAATCACAGAATCATAGAATGGCTTGGGTTGGAAGGAACTTTTAAGGTCATTGACTTCACACTCCCTGCCATGAGCAGGGACATCTTTCACTAGATCAGATTGCTCAAAGCCCCATCCAATCTTACCTTAAATGCTCCCATTGATGGGGAATTCTATGATTAATTAAAAGCAAGTTTTTGTCCAATACCCCGAAAATTATTTAGTCAGTGTGAAAACCAAATGTGAAATCACTCAGAATTGAACATTAAATCATTCACAACAACATTTGCAGTATTTCTTACTGCAAGTATTTTAATAAAATGAGGTATACTGATGTTATGAACACATGTATTTTAACTGATTTCTGGACATTTTTTTGTCTTGATTTATGCTTTTTTCTTTTTATGTTGTTCCAGTGTCCATTGACTGCCATTAATTTATTCTGCTCTGAGGAAAAAATTTGGGTCATATTCTGTTATGATTAATAGAGATAGAAATGTCAGAGGCAGGCTGAGATGTGAAATCACTGAAGAAATTAAGATCATATTCAGAACCAGAGCTATATATGAATCTTTGAAAAATCAAATTAGATATTCAACTGATAATGGTGCTGAAAAGTATGAGAAGATTTTGAAGGATGGGCTTCCTGTGAAACACAACAGAGTAGAGGGAGAGAGAAGACTGCCCTGATAAAGCATAATCAGTCACAGTGGCAAAGGAGACAGGAGAGCAACCTGAAGTTGTAAGGAAAAGGTCCGAAGATTAAGAATCCAAATAATGCATGAGTTTAAGGAAGTTAGATTAGTGAAGAGAAGATTGTTAGAAAAACTTATTAGCCATGATCAATCAAGAGAGGAGAAAACAAATCAAAAAGGTATTAAGATGGAGCTGGAGAAGAGGAAGTAATTTCAGGTAGCAAATAAAAGGCACATATAAGTGAACACGATTACAAGGTATTTTCTAAGGACTGATAAGACTAATATATAAAAGACATCTACAGCTTACTGTTTGCTACTTAGCTTCTTAACAGATTTAGAATGACAAAGACAAAAATGATAGATAAGTTTGTGCAGCAAATTATTTTGAAATAAGTCCACTTCTGAACAAACAAGACTGTAGAGTGTTGTTAAAATTTTATAGTTAATATATCATTTTTTAAACAATTGAATGGGAAACAATAAGTAGTAAACATTAATACTCATTCCAAAACAAACAATTTTTTGTAATATGAATACTGATATTTAGAGAAAAAAACAACCCAGAAACAACAAGCTGTGGTAAAATAAAAACAGTAGATGTTAATCAAAAACTCCACCAAAAACAACATGATGTTTCTCTAGGCACAGTTTCTCATTTTTTAAATAAAAAATAGTGACACTAGAATTAATGTTAAATATTGAATGTTAAATTACCTAAAACCACATATATTTTGAAATGACTAGTGCTGTTATTAAAAAAAAAAAAAAAAAAAAAAAAAAAAGCAAACACAAGCAACATCATCAAACGCATCAGATAATCTTTTCATCAAGTGGTCAGTCCCAATTTAGAATTAATTTTTGCAAGCCATGATCCTACTGGGTTCAGAAATCTTCAACATTTCAGAGTCTAGAAACAGTCTGTTAGTTTTTAATTTAATATTGCAGATGAACAAATTATAAACCAAACTCTTCTAGTCAATTTAAATGTCCATATCCCTGATAATTTTTGCTGTCCTTCCCTTTATGTACTCCATATATTTCTTGACTATGGATGCACAGAACTGCAAATGAAATCTCGTCTCTCTTTGTATAGTGGCACCAATATATCTCTAGCACTACCAAAAATACATAATTTTATGTAAACCTAAGCTTATGTTTCCTTCTGGTGGTTTCCCTGATGTTTCTTTGGTGTTTCATTATCATCTGGGATTGCGTGATGCACCCAGAAAAGAAATCATGAATTCAATAATATTGTAGGTGTGATTCATTTAACCGCCATCAGATGTTGATATTTGAAAGAATAATTCGAGGTTCCTAGTAAGATCTAGTTAATATTGCCAACTGGGTCCAAAGCGTGATTCATCTCATTCAGAACTGACATGAATTTGTCGCTGAAAATGTCTATTTCTTGAGTACAGAAAGACTCTAAACTACAACGTAGACACCTGTAGCTGCCTAGGTTGCAAAGGTCCAAAATAAGATGAACTGAATCTCACCTTTTGATGCAACATATTCTGTTACAATTAGGTGGCTTGTTACTTCTAAATAGTATAACTCTTATTTGGTGGAATTTTATCTTAGAGTTATATTGCAAAAGGAAAAATAGAAGTTTGCAGTATGCACCTTTTATTGTCAGTCATTTTTCTGCTGCACATCACAGTTGGAGCTGGTCAAATTATTTGATCTTTCTTTCCAATAGACATATGAACATAGCAGAGAGAAAATTAATTAATTAAAAAATAAACATGACAAATTTGACTTAATCCACTTTATTTTGATTCCATCCAATTAATATTGAGAAAGTGCCAAATCTTAACTTTTCTGATGGATCTTTAATGCCTTATACAAATTAACAGTGCATATCCATATCACAGCCAAGATCAAATGTGAATTCTGTGCAAATAGGTAACAAAATGTGTAGTACTGGCTGCTTTGAACATGACCTTGAGTGCCCAAAGTGGCTGTTATGACTATGTATTTTCAATTCAACTAGAAAATGGAAGAAGCATACAACTTGTAGCTCAAGAAATTGATGGTCCAGCCTTCATTTTATAGAACAGTTAATTGTATTTTCCACCATAAAGTGATGTGCAGATTTCTATCTAAAACAAATATAACAATGTGGATTTCTTAAATGACAGACTTTGAGGAACCTTATTTACTTCATGTATTTACACATTTAAAGGATATGATATGTCTTCAGGTGTAATGTGTTGAATATATTCCATCCCCTTTGTATAAATTTCTCCACAAACTGATTTCTGTAATAAGATGATTTGTTTAACAGATCAGATAATAATTCTGAATATTTTTTGGGGGGTACACATGATTTTGTAAATGCAGAAATGATTTTGCTTTTTCCATAATGAAAATACCAGTGGTCATACAGAATAAGACCTTATCAGCAGATATGTTCTCCCATATGATATGTAATGTCTGTTGTATCCATATTTACAAGTGAGATTCTGCGAGCAGGAGAAAGGTTATTTGCCTTAGGTCTTTCCTGTATGTTTTATATCTTCCTTTATTTTGGGGAGCACTACCTTCCTCCAAGGAATGGATCTAAAAACCTTCCATGGTATTCTCTGCAATAGTATCCTAGTCTCAGTATATGAATCATGTCTATTAAAAAATATGTCCCATTGTCTATAATTTCAAATAAGACCCCTATGTATAATGCATGATTTAGTTCATCAGGAAAACATTGGATACCTACAATGAAATCATTGCAATATGGCTATGTCTCATTGATGGTGATAAATCGTTAATCAAGGAGAGAGGGGCGCAGTACAGAGAGACCAATCTGGTGAGTCAGTGCTTTTGAAATAATGACAAAGCTCTTGGGTATAGAATGACCACTGCTTTTTTAAGCAGTCAGTTTATTACATTGTTCTTCATATATCAGTTTTTGCACTGAAGCATGTTCCTTGGATGCTAACAACACTAACAGCAGTTCTCCGAATTCTGAAAAGTATAGGAAACGAAAATGTATGATGTAAATCGTGATAATACAGAAGTAATTTGCAGTTCATCACAAGCACCTTCCTACTGTGACATACTTGTAGCAAATAGCAAATGGTCTTCTGGGGTTTTTTCCCCCTAGTTATAGCTGATTCATTTTTCCGTTTTTTTAAAGGGCCACCCAAATTTTCGTTGCGATATACATATTTCAGCTGAAATGAATAAATATGTAAAGGCCATACCGCATTAATAAAGGACTTAGTGCTGTAGTTTAACCACAGTAGCCAGCACAACCCCACACAACCATTTGCTCACTCCCACTCGATGGAGTGGGAGACATAATTGGAAGGGTAAAAGTGCAAAAACTTACAGGTTGAGCTAAAGACAGTTTAACCGGTAAAGAAAAACCTGCATGCACAAGCAAAGCAAAATAAGGAATTCATTCACTGTATCCCATTGGCAGGCAGATGTTTAGCCATTTCCAGGAAAGCAGGGTCCATCACATGCAAGAGTTACCTGGGAAGACAGATGCCCATCTCCACTTCCTTCTTGCCTATAGGTTTTATTGATGAGTACAATGTTGTATGCAACAGAATATCTCTTTGGTCACTGGGGGTCAGCTGTTGCAGCTGTGTCCCCTCCTAGCTTCTTGTGCACCTCCAGTCTACTCACTGGCAGGGCAGTGTGAGACAGAAAAGGTGTTCTATGCTCTGAGATGTCTGATTAAGGTTGATGGAGGTGCTTCAGGGTAAGAAGCTTATTTGGTTTGTGATAACTTTGAAAGTCTGCATAGGTTGAAAGGCATATAACCTGTTGCTGTTTTATTCATGATACTTATTGGAGGAGGTTTCAAAACTTTTCTCATTCTAAGCAAGAGTTCTAAACAGTAATTATAATATAAATCTTGCCATCAGCTTTTCCCTTGACAGATAGTAAAGGATAATAATGAGCCCTGCTCTTCAGAAGACGTATTGGGTCTCTCAGTCTAAGTGTATATGTAAATACTTTCCTTTGATCTTGAGTTACACCCTCAAAACACTGTTACAAAGAGGAGTCCAGACAACTTTATCTAGCTATAGAAAATTTCCTACTGGCTAACTCCAGGAGCCTTCCTGTTGCTAGTTGTCTACTGTTGTAACTAACACAAAATTTTCTACATGGACAACTGGGCATTTTACTGAAATTTATCTCTAGGCAGACAAGACATCTAAAAAGTAGTTGTTTTTTTCCCAGTAGATAAATGGTTACATCCTGGTTTGGGTTTATTCTTTAGGTTTTTATTTGACTTCAACCAAAATCAAGCAGGAAGTTCAAGGTCGGATAACTTAGTCCTAGAACAATTTTTCTCACTCTTTCACCACCTAAAGTGAGCTGGAGTCTCTGAGATAAATCATTTTCACTGCTAACTGGGAGACATTTATTCTCTCTCAGTTTAGCAGGCCTAGAATACCTCTAAAATAAAAAAGCTTTTATTACATTCCTAAATGAGATTTGCTTGTTTTGCAACAATGTCACACTCTTGGCACTTATCTTGTGTTTGATACGTGGTTACTTCTAGAACTCCTCTCAGCACTATTGATGCCTATTCAGATATTCCCATTAGTATTTCTCCTCCTTCAGAAATACAGCACTTTGCTTTTGTCTCAGCTGAATTTCATCTCCCTGATTTCAGATCCTGCACTGATCTGCCAAGACCATTTTGAAGTCCGAGTCTCTGTCAAGTTGCACCTCCTTTCTGCTGGATGTCATCTGCAAATTTTTGAAGTTATCCTCTGTTTTCTATCATACCATTAATGAAAACCTGACCTTAAGAGAGACCCTTTTTGAGTTTAAGATGCTTCACAATTGTACACCAAACCATTGACAAATATTCTTGGAGAATAATTTTCCAGTCACCTTGAATGGCTATAACAACTAGACTTTAGTTATTCATGAGATGTTTTGTGGGACAGTCAGTCATTCTGTTATAGACTTGCCCCTACAGTCCTTAAGATAAAACTCCACCTCCCTGCCAAACACCACAGACAAATCTATCCAACTTCCCAGTCTTCCATGACCACATCTATTCCCTCAAATTCTTAGAGATACTGGAGTGATTCTGAGTGACTTCTGGTAAGTCTTTTGGCATGCTCTGGTGAATTATTTCATTGGGCCCTGATGAACAGAACACAGATGCCATACCAAGTCATCCTTTAATCTGATTTTGACGTGCACATTTTTTTTTCCCTCCAAACTCTAGCTTGCATGCTTATCTCCTTACTTAACTTAATTATGTTATGTACCTTGTCACAAATTACCTTTACACATATATCTAATGTAAGAATGCATGTAACATCCCCATAACTTTTCCGATACAAAGTAGGTCTGTTTTCTTGTGTATTTGGCATTTCTACACTTTAGCTGGTTTTTATGTCTCTTGCTATTTAAAACCTCGTTATTTTCCTCCCAATTTTCCCTATATGCATTATTGGTATGAAACTAGGGGAAAATAGAGCTAAACAAAAAATGCATCTCCCACTTAATCTTACTTTGCAGCCTGTGGTACAAGGTAAATCAAAGTTGTTGCTATATCATTAAGGATATGTCCCTTGGGGTAAAAAGTTAGTTTAGCTTGCTAAGGATTAGTACACCAGAATGGAAACTAAATGATGGAACAGATCTTATGCTTCTCTGAGCTTAAAGAAATCAAAAGAGTTCCAACAAGAGTGATTTTTCACAATCAGTTTAATCTTCCTTAATATTTAACTAATTAATTTTTGTTAGTTAATTAGAAAGTGTGTACAATACTTTGAAAATGAATGTCACTACAGATGTTCACAGCTCAAGCAATCACTTGGTTAATTTATTTTTTTTTCTTGCCCTTTATTCTGTTAAATACATACAAACCCCACGACCACTGAATGCCTCTCCGTGTATTTTTTTATAAGATAATTAGCTGGAACACTGGAACATCATAATCCTGATTTTTAGAGGCCTGACTTGGTTAAACTAATGATGTTGGTTTAGTAGTTTAAAATAAATTGTTGTATGTCTCTGTTCTACATTATGAGAAACAAGAGTACTGTAGATTTTACTTGGTAATTTTGTAATGTTTTGTGGATTTTTTTTTGGTGGTCATTTGATGCATTTTTCAAGTATTCAGCATGAGATAATGAATACAAGCAAGTTTTAAATTGTGAAATAAATTATGAGTAGAAAGTTAAAGTATATTTTGCTTATTACATTTGTAAAATAATTTTATTTTATTCTGCTGAAATGACTCATTCTTTCATAAAAACACTAGAAAAATGTATTTGAGAAGAAATAAACAAATTTTGTAATTATTTAGGGCATTCTCTAAGTCTGAGTACAGCAACTTAATAGAGATTCATCTGAAGCTCAAATACAAACAAGATGTTTATGACATGACAGACAAACTTTCCCTCTGAAGTACTTAGAATATGACTGTGGTTAATTCACAATAGCAATGTGTAATGCTTAATAAGGACAGGATGTCAGTAATATGTCTTACTTGGAGATTCTCAACTGAGATTGACTGAGTGAATCTGAGTGTGTAATTAATTTTTTTCAGGCAAATTAAAAAAGAATTTCTAAATCGATCTATATACAGTGGCTGAAACCCAACAGAAGAGCACCATTGGTTAAGGTCATTCTTTGGTGCACAAAACTGCCAACAACTCCAACTCTGAAAAACAAGTCCTCTCAAAAATGCAGGAACATTTCATTTCCATATCATTTTTAGCAGAATATAGAGGGAAAAGAAAAAAAAGAAAAAAGAGGGGGGAAAAGAATTTAAACAAAGATAATGGACCATGGGGGAGTGGGGGAGGAGCCAGAGGAAAGTCAACCAGAAAAGTGTAAGAGCTGATTTCATTGTCAAGGAATTAAAGTCAGAGAAGGCAACCCATTGTCAAGAGAGGTGCTGAGAGGAGAATAAGCCCCACCATTATTGAGTTAGGAAAAGAGGAAAGAAGAAAACAGTGGGAAGTAATGCAAAGATTTACTTTCTAAAACCATCCACATTATGATATTTAGGTTTAACACCTAAAATTTCTACCAGAATTGCAACTTTTTGTTTGTAATTAATTTGGTGCAACAATCTATCCTTGTACTTCTCAAATAATCATCACTCTTCATGTTACTGAAGAAATTTCCCATCTGTAACTTTTAAAGCATAATCCAGCATTCTGTGTCAGGTTTCTTGTGTCTTAGTTAATTTTCATAGTATTTGTGTCCTCATGTATTTGTATCTCATTTAACAGTATATTATATTTTATACTAAAATTTTAATAGTAAAAAAAATGCATTGAAAAACTTCATATATTCACATGGATTGAGATTCTCAAAAACATCTGCTAAAAACCTGTATTTATTAGATAAATTAAAGAAAAATAATCAGAAAAAATACCTTCAGTGACCTAGGCTGTTTTGACTGTTTAGCTCAAACTTTCATGAAACTACTTAAAGTTTCTGTTCCTTAGCATCTTTGAACATCAGTAACACACTGGATATACACATAGTTTAGGAGCTCAGTATTCATAATAGTGTTTGATCATTTGCCTTAAGGATGGTAGAACAAAAAGAGTTAAAATTTGCATACTTATGCTTAATCTAGAAATATCTTATTACTTATGGTCATGTGCTATTTAAAAATACAGTACCTAGATAGAAATACCACTAATATCTTTTTTTAAAAAGGACACCAAAAGAAGAGTTTAAACCAATTTTGATTAAAGATCTATAACTTTGTTTTGAGAAAAAGCTTTTTTAAAAAGCCTATTTGACCCCTTTAGAAAATGTTGTACAGATATGAATGAAAGTGATTTTACATGTCAATATCTGTGTACTTTAGAGAAACACAGGAATTTTATATATTTAATTTATATGTTGCATAAATTAATAGTTGATAGATATTACGGCCATAGTGTCTTTTCAATGGTTCGAAAATAGCATTATAATTAGATCAGAACTATAATAATTTTATTCTGGATGCATGTGATGTACACGACATGTCATGTACAGTTTTTCCAATATCTCTTGGCATTTCTCTTACCATGATTTGCTGTCTTTCCTGTGTATCTATGGGTGCTTCTACATATCTACAAATTTTGATCTCATATAAGCAGCATTACTTTAAAACTAATGAAGTTCAGTCTACAGAGTTAGTTTGGATTATTCTGCAGTAATTAAGAAACATTACTTGATACTATGTATTTGCAATGTTATTAACATAAATAATGCCATGAAGTTAAGTTAATGAATAATAAGAAATAAAGAGCCGATTGAATTAAAATTAGTATTTCTTTAAATGAGTCACTGTCTAATACTTTTTTGCTTCCCCATATATTAATTATAGCTATCATTATTTCCCAGAAAATCCTTACATTTCAACAAATTCAAACGGATTATCAGTAGGAAATAAGTAAATCTTTACTTTAGCTCAGTGCTTGCTAGCACTAACCATTCACAAAAGGCTGATAGAAATGTCATACAAGGAACATGTGAAAAGATTAGCTGACAATTGACTTGTAACAGGGAAAAAGTAAAAAGCAATCAAATAGGTAACCTATCTGAAAAAAAAAAAAAAAGAAGTTGTGATAGCTATTAACTACACAGTGATATTCTATGAGTTTTTCAATGAAAGTGAAGAAAGAGCATCCTTTCCATTGTATGGTTTGGTAATAGATACAATGTGAACAAAATTTTTATATTCCACTGCATTATTTTGTAATATTTTTTCTGAGAAAATAAATTCTACATTTCTCTTCTTGATATACAAAAACAACTTTATGAAGTTGTCTGTGAGAAGTTCAAGGAGTTCTATTTCTGACACATGAGAATATGGATAAATTTATGTAAAAATGTAATATATGTATAAATAAATATAGAAATAGGGGATGATTACTCTATCACTACTCTATTTTTTTCCTTAAAAATTGTAATTCTCCTAATTCTAATTCTTCTACAACACACTTAGGAAAATCTGCTATTTGATCTTTCTGGTGGTTATTCCTCATTAAAATAACATGTTTTTCTTACTCCATTGGATGGGTAGGCTTTATATAGATCAAATACATGGGATGTAGACTGTCACCCTTATTGATATGAAACTGCTTTGGAGTTTAATGGATTTTTTTTAAAAAGGAAGATATGCTGGATCTTTCCACTTCTACTTTTTCTACTTAAATGATTTGATAAATTCCAATTGATGTTGAAATAACCAAAAAAAGAATAAAAACTACAGGAAATATTTTAGCATTTATGGAAAAATAGAATAGCATAGTTTGAAGTTCTTACTATGAAGTTCTTGACCCTTTATACTAGTTAATATGAATAGCTTTATATTGACTGCAACAGTCGGGTTATGCTGTTAAATTTTCATTAAACCAAATCTCTTTATGCACTGCCAATAACTTTTACTAAGTTCACGGTATCCCCATTGTCACCCCTATTTTACAATAATGTATGTCCAGCATTTATTCACATTTATGTCTGTTTATTGCAAGCACACACACAGGAGAAAGTTTAGTATTTCTATTTTTCTGTATGCAGAAAAAGCATCTTAAAAATTGCATTTCTTAAATATAAATATGCCAAATAATAGCAATAATGCTATGTTGATTTGGCTTATTCAGGTTTGTCACTGTTAAGTATTTGGATTTCCCTGAATATTATAAGTGTGTTTTAGTAGCTGTCTTCAGTTAGTGACTGTTATCATCAAACTCATGACTACTATACTCATAGGATAGTATACTGTCATTGAAGTTTTTAAAAGAAAATAACAGACATAACATAAGGTTATAACGGATTAGTGGTTTACACATAAAGCAGGATGCATAGTTTTGTTTGGGTTTTTTTTTTTTTTCCTTTTTCTTGGACAATTAGATATATTTTCTGGTTCAACAATATTTACTCCCAGAGTTCAGCAAAAAATATCTGATTATTTTCATGCAAACATGTTGATTGTCTGAGACAGACAACTACATTTTCATTTGTGGTGGTATTCTCACCAAACTTCAGATAACTTCAGTAAGGATATCTACAGTTAAGACATAAACTCTAGAGATGCCCCTTTCTTTCTCCTGATTCCAAAGTCTTTATTTTCACCTAAAAGAAGCATATTTCTTCTTCATGTACAGATAGTTTCATTGTACGTTTCCAGACATAAGTGAGAAGAGTCCATCCATTTTTTTGTGTCTTTGTTTACACCAGTAATAGAATAAGCAAAACATTAAATTTACATATGTTTGAATTATTCTTGTATTTTGTCTAATTCTACTGATTATATGGGCTAGTGGAAAGGATAAAGTAACTGTAAGATTACTTCCTAGAGTCCATGAGACATTTTAAGTCAGAAAATTGTCTCAAACCTGCAAATGTATTTTGCAAAAAATAGCCATATTATCTGAGGAGAAATATTTTTGTGTTAGAGGTATCCACTGGTTTGACTCTTCTTACTTTTGAAATCTCCATGATTGAGCAGAGCCTAGACATTAGCTTTGAAACACCTGTTAGACATTATTTTTAATTCATTACAATGCAACTATGACTGGGGATACAGACTAAGATGAGTAGGAACTTCCATGTAGACCTATTGGGCAGATTCAAAGGATCAAATGTCAGAGATGGATATCTGAGACTTCTTTAGAAATTTATTTAAATATTAAATATTTTAATTGCTTATTTCTCACCATAATCAACAGAGTTGGGGTTTTTTATTATTTTAATTTGCTTTGGTTTACTGTAAACTTAATTCTAAATTTGGTGGGCATACAAAGTCCATTTTATGGACAATGAACACCTCTGTGATGTATTTATGCTTAAATTACAAAAAGACCTTAATCACTATGTAATTCCCTTAACAACCTGGGAATAAAAATAATACTAGTTATGGTCATTCCTATTTGCCACAGACTAATCTGTTGATTATATGTAAAAAAGAGGTTGAAAAGAACTGCTATCTACATAGCAGTTTTCTATGGATTGGGTAGATGTTCCTCTGCAGATCCTGTGTTTTGTACAAGAGTAAGAGAATGAAGAGGGAAGGTATGAGATTTTAATGGTGAACAAGAGAAACCCAACAATGCTCATAGTACAGAGCAGCCTTTTTGCTGCTTCTGCACTGAAAATACTTATTAAATAGAAAATATAAAGTTACTGTAGTGTAAAACAGAATAAAGCTGAAACCTAATGTCTTTATAATAATATTTCACATTTTATTCACATTAGCATGTACCATATCCTATGCATAGACACAAAGTATAGATCTCTTGGGTTTTAGTTCATTGTGCTTATGCTATTAATTTTTGTTTAAAGTAACTGTTGTACAATGAAAGCTGATTTACAAGCTGACAAGAAGGCAAAAAAACCCAACAACCATGAATGTAGGAAATTCTCTTGTTCAAATCCCCTTGACTACATAGCCAAGGGAGACCAGGATTTTAATCTATTTGCCATTCTCATTACTTCTTTGCATTTGATACATGGATTTATAATTAGAAGAATACTCCCAGAGAAGGATGAGAGATCTATTCTGTATGTTTAATACTGTTTAGTAATTCTATGCACATCTGACAGAAAAAGCAACAGCGGCATCAATAGCAGTGACACATGGGTCAGTAATATACAAGATGAGAAAAAAAGAACCATCACCAAATTAAACATTAAGAATAGATTCTGGATGTTAGGAACCTGGTGTAGGACGGGATCTTCTAAATTTTATGAATTCCTTTCAATGATGCATTTTACTTGGATGAGGAAGAAGCTGTTGAAAATTTTTGCAAAGTCAGGCTTCTGTAAGAAAACCAGCTTTGTCATCATTGAAATAATTTTAGAAATAAAGTGGAAGTTATAAAATAATTTGTTTTAAAGAAACCAGTCAGCAATCTGTTATGAGATAATGGAGTAAAAAGTGGAATTTTCTTATGTTCAAGGGAATTTCTGAAATAGATGTAAGAAAGAAGAGGTTAAGTTTATTTAATCTCAGGTTTATTGGTTTAAAAAAAATGTGGTTTGTCTTTTGATTCCTACAAAACCAAAACATTTTCCATGAACAGCAGCTGCTTTTTCCAAAGAAATATATCATCCTTCCCATTGATGAAATACTGAGTGGACAGAGTTGTTGAAGCTGGAAGGGAACCTCTGGAGGTCAGCTGGTCCAACCCTTCTGCTCAAACCGGGCTGCCTAGACATGGTTACCCAGGAACATATCCATATGGCTTTTTTTAAATATCTTTTTTAATATCTTGAGGAGGCCCAGAACCTCTCAGGGCAACTTATGCCAGTGCTCAGTCCCCTTCACAGTGAAAAACTGTTTACTCATATTCAGACAGAACCTTCTGATTCAGTTTCTGTTCATTGCTTGTCCTGTCACTGGACGCCACTGAAAAGAGCCTGGCTCCATTCACATGATACCATTCCTTCAGGTATTTATAGGCATTAATAAGATCCCCCTGAACCTTTTCTTCTCTAGTATAAGCAGTCCTAGCTTT
The DNA here is from genome assembly GCF_015220075.1 of Falco rusticolus. NCBI lineage: Eukaryota > Metazoa > Chordata > Aves > Falconiformes > Falconidae > Falco > Falco rusticolus. Next base: position 41,705,085 of record NC_051188.1, on the reverse strand, counting down.
TTCAGCCTTTCCTCATAGGAGGGATGCTCCAGTCCCTTTATCATCTTTGTAGATGTCCATCAGACACCTTACCTTGTACTGGGGGGCCCAGAACAAGACACAATACTTCAGATGTGGTCTCACCACTGCTGAACAGAGGGGGAAGGACCCTTGACCTGTTGGCAACAATCTATCTAATGAAGCTGGGGATGACATTAGCCTTTTTTTGTCACAAGGGCACATTGCTTGTTCATATTCAACATGGTGTCTGGCAGGACCCCCAGGTCATTTTCTGCAAAGCTGCTTTCCAGCTGGGTGCCCCCAGCATGCACTGGTGCCTGCGGTGGTTTCTTTCCATGTGCAGGACTTTGTACTTCCCCTTGTTAAACTTCACAAGATTCCTGTCAGTCAGCTTCTACAGCCTGTCAACGTCCCTCTGGATGACAGCACAACCCTGTGGTGTAACAGCCAACTGTCCCAGTTTTGTATCATCGGTAAACTTGAGCGTACACACTCCCCCATCATCCAGATCTTTAGTGAAGATGGTATACAGGATTGGACCCAGTACTGACCTCTTGGGTACACCGCTAGTCACTGGCCTCCAACTAGACTTTGTTCCAGTGGTCATTACTCTCTCAGCCCAGACTTCCAGATGGTTTTCAAATCACCTTACTGTCTTCTCATCAAGACAACTTCAGCATTTGTTCCTTTTCTTTCTATTCACTTCTCATTTCAAATTCCAAAGATTTTCTTTCCATTCATTTCCATGAACCTGTTGATTAGTCAACAACCCAAAGATAAATCTGTCCTACTGATAAATTTGCTAAACATAACTGTAGTACAACTTCAGGAGAATTTATAGTGCCCTATGTGTCTATCAGCATCGAATTCCACTGCCATGGTTTCTAAACTGTTGTGACTTTCAATGTCTGGCAATTCCTATTCATAAAAGTATATAATAGAACAGTCTCTGTAAAGGGAACCAGCTTTCGTAGACCCTCAGAGACAAACCTGGTGTTGCAAAATCTAAACATATTTCTTTCATAAAAATAAAGAATGTAAGGCATTTTACTGATCCTACAGATTTTGGGGATTTTTTTGTGGTTTTTTTTTTATTATTTATTTTGTTATTTTTTTGTTTTGTTTTGTTTTTCAAAATGCAGCAAGTATATACACACCAAAGAAACTCCCCAAATATCTATTGTGACGGAAGGATATTCACAGAAAAAAAAAAAAAAGACTTGAGCAGTATTTGAGTGTTAACAATAAGATAAAACCCAGTAATCTAGCAGTTGCAATTAGAATATAGGTATTGAAGACCATAAAAAAATTCAGGAAATTTGAAGTAAACAGAGAAGTGAGGAAATGATTGCAAATGGAAGGATGAAACATAAAGAAATATGTGAAAATATAAATAGTATGAAAGATTTTAAAGTAGGAGAAGATTTACTGGGATAGTTCTAGAACCACAGTATCAGACCAAGAACTATGGGGGGTGGAGGGGTGGAGGGGGTGGAGGTCAGATTTAGGTATTGGTAGATTTTCTTTTTATGTTACTGGAAACAAACATAGTACTAAAAATGTAATTTTTAGAAATACAGATTAAGTAAGAAATAGCATTCATAATTTTGAAAAGCACTTTATCATAGTGTTAAGGGAATATTCCAAATAATGTATTCCACTTGTTTTTAGTAAACAAAAGGGATATTGTAAAATTGCTCATAGAAAAGAAAATGTCCTAGATATCTGTGACTTGATTCATATAAAAGGGCAGACATAGCAAATGTAGGGATACAGCTGCAGTTCTTTACTTTAAAAGGGCAATTTTTCATAAATTGAATGTTTTAATAAATAGCATGTGCGTAATGAAGACTGCTTTAGTGTGGCTAGCCTAGTATTTTTCTTGAACAGCAAACTGGTGGGTTTGGGCTTTTTTGGTTTTTTTGGGTATTTTTAGGGGGGTGGGATATTTGGTTTTTCTCTTGGTTAAATAAAATTCAGTGGATTTAATCTATTGGAACTTAAGCATGTGATATATACCTGCACTACAAATTATGCACAGTAGAAATGATAGGCATGAGTATCAACTCTAGGGAAGAGAAAAGCTGGTTAGAAGAGGAGCTATAATTTTTACTGTAAGCAAACAAACATAGGGATAGAGGAATATTAACAGTCATATTCATCAAGGATAGGTTTCAAATAATTTTTACAATCTTTATTAATATTTCTGTTAATCTGGAAAAAAGTGTAAGGGATAAGCTAAATTTTTCTGATAACACAAAATTAAAGAAATTTAAAATACAAAGGAGAATATGAGTATTGTGGAGAAAGAATTGCTTCACTTCGTAGCAACAAGTTATAAAAAGGGGTCTAGTACTAAAAAGATCAATATCTGGTGGCAATGAATTATTTTTTTCCTGTTTATTGAGGAGGACAAGGAGGTATTTGAAAATAATGGAAGACAAAAATATGTATTATCACAACGTTTGTTTGATTTTTTGCTTGTGGGCATGAGGAAAGTGCATGTATTTCTCACATCCAAGTACAGGCTAGTAATTCCTAATATGAGCCATTCGTAATCAACAGTCACTTTTCTCTCTCAGCCCAGGCTGAAGCATGGAATAATGTGTTTCTCCTCATAGCAAGGATTATTAGCTCAGGAAGTACACTCCACTAGACATAGACATACTTGTTTAGAGCTAGCTTGTATCTAATAGGGCACAATGATACACAGTGGGGTTTTTAATCTGCCTTTAAAAGATTGTGGGGTTTTGGTCCTTTATGGAATAGCTATAAATCATCTGTTTAATGTGGTCATAAAAAGATATCTGTAGTTTGTGGTGCATCAGTGAGCATTTTCAATAGAAATGAGAAAACATGAATAACAGTACAGAAGGCGTTCAAATATTGCATATCGTTTTGATCAACCACGATAAAGGAAGAATTCAAACTGGAACAAGGCTTAAGTTATTATCATGGAAATGGAGGATATCTACTGAAGCTGATCAGCAGATTTTAGGGCTTCTCACTTCTCACTGTGGTTATATCATACTGAAGTCATAGGAGTGCATGATTTCAAGTACTGTTGTAATTTCAGGTAGTACCAGTATTATACCTCTTATTGAAAACTGACCCTTATAGAAAGATGGAAAGACTTTTCATATCAGCAATGCTCAACATTTATATATTATGAAAATGGTGGGGGTTTAGAGGCCATGTTAACATATTCAAATATATAGAAATGGATCTTGAAAAGTGATGTTATTTTCCATGAGGAAATTCAAAGGACATTATACATTAAAAAAAAAAAAAAAGCAAAAATGTTTTTTAAAACAAAAAAGTGTTTTCCATTTTCAGTTAACATGTTTTTCTCTAGTTAGATAAGCTTCATCAAATACATTTTTTTCAGATTTGAATTTAATATTTACTTCTCCACCATAAACTTCTACAAGAAAAACCGCATCCAGTCTGTTGCAGACGAAGAAGAACAGGGAACTGGATTTTCAGTGAAAGATACAGCTGAAGCACAGCATCAATTGATTAAAAAAGCAGAAAATTCAGCGTGTCTTTTAAAAGGAAAGAGGTGCAGTAGCAAAGTATACTGAGGCTGGTGTTTGTGCTTGCCTGCAGATACAGACAGCAGGAGACCTCTCTCTGCTGAAGTAATGAATAACTAAAAGATGCTTAGAACCTAGCGCATAGAGTGGCAGGATGCTATCAGACTAGCTGTTGGAGGCAACAAAAAAGGCAACCTGTTGGCTATTAATGCGGAGGCATGAGTAATGTTGGCTCTTAAAACAGTACAAGAGATCTGAGAGCACCGAAGTTGAGGACTCTATTTTCTGATGGTTATTACAACAGGCAAAGCTGTGCAGGTAGGGTGACATGGTAGTCAGCAAGCGGTTTCCTTCCCATCATGATGGTGATTCAGAATAACCGATGCTAATTTGAGACAGAGAGATATAATAAATGAACTATTGCTCTTTCTTTCAGCTCCCTTTTTATTATAATCTTATCATTTGAGATTTTTCCCAGTGAGAATTGAAAAACCCAAGATATTTTTTTCTACCTTTGTATCCATTTTGATGCATAAGGCACATTAAATCTTGGTTGAATGTTTTCATATATTTTCCAGATAACACATAGACACTTGTAACTCTTAGGCAGAATCAATAAGCAAACATCAGCTAAGTGCAGATAGATGGCTTATTTCTCTGATGAACCAGCAACATAGTGCCTGGCTGAACTCTAAAATATAAAACTGACAGTGTTCAGCTGACATTGCATGGAACATATGTAAGGAAGACATTGAACTATCATTTAACTGCCAGTAAACAAATTTTAGAGAAGTACAAAATAATGTTAAACAGGATATTGGAGCCTATAGCAGGACATGTAAGTGCTTCCAGGAAACCTCTAAAATTCAGTGCTATTAAAACTGAATGTGGCTTGTGTAGATATTCTGGAGAACTCCTTTTTCTCAGTTCTCTGGCTGCAAAATGGTCAGATCATGATTAAACAGATGGACTTTAAAGCCAAGAGACATTATGATAATCATTTTACTCATTCCATTATTCTTGTATTACTGGAAGAATGGTGGCTCCCTGACGTTTATATAGGTTTCAAGGATTTTCATAACAAAAAGGTGTAGTTTTACAAATATAGGTGTTGTCTAACAACTTGTGGATGCAAACACAAATCTGTACTGTTTATGAATAAGAAGCCAAAGAGAAGAGCCTCAGTAAAACAGAAGTGAAAACCAATAAAGAAATGTGAACTTCGGAGAAACAATTCCTTTCAAATTCAGTTGAGTCTGACTCATTGAAACTGCCTCATTAAAATCCCTCCAGTATTTTGTTTTATTTCTTATTCTTTCCTAATATAAAAGAAGAGGATATTCTGCCCTGCTAAAGCAATGGAAAATGACAGTTCTGAGAGCTTTGCCAGAGAAATTGTAACAAATAAAATTTAAAAATGCATTGATTTCCACAATGCAAAATTATGTGATACATGTTGAGTCCTAGCTTTAGCCTTCAAAACTTCGTATTTCTGTCTCATTTTGTTTATGTTGTTTCTTATTAAATGCTGTTCTGAAACACTGAGGAAGAGTGGAATTCATCTTAATTTTTGCTGTTTATGTCCAATTAGCTTGATTCAGTTGTACACACATTGGCATCTAGGGTAAGCCTGGAGAATCCCACTCATTCTGCAGTTGCCTACCCAGAAATAGGTGTCTTCTATGTTTTAAGGCACAGTTCTATAAATATATCACAGCTGAGCCAAATTTCATCTCCTCTAGCTATCTGTTTATCCAGCCCATACTTCCTCAGCTTCCAGATGAGACTGATGTAGGAAATGGTCTCAAAAGCCTTCCTGAAGTTGATCTAGGCCTTCTGCTGCCTCTTTCTCCTTGTAGCCCATCGTTTAAGAGCAGAAGGCATTCAGTTTTGTCAAGTAAGGTTGGCCTTTGTAAATTTTATTACCTCCCTGTCCATCATTCATTTGGGAATGGGTTTTGAGAGGACATGCTTCATGATCTTTCTAAGAACTGAGGTGAGGTTGAATGGCCTTTTAGTTCTTCAGTCCTCCCTCTTTAAAGTAGATACAGAATGATTAATTTTCTGAGTTGTTGGAAACAATGCCTGAACAGTGTGGGATTTTTTTTAATAAATGAATGACAGCAGTTGTCCAGTTTCATCGTCAGTTCTTTCAACACCCTCAGGTGGATTAAGTGATCAAACTCTCATACAAAATTAAAAGGCTTAGAGATGTTGTACACACATTTTAGATTCCACCGTTGCTGTCAACTTCCTGTATGCTTCCTTTTTATATTTTAGTTCACAAAAAGGTTTCTTAGTCAAATAGGCTTTCTGCCAAAAATTCCAGACTTCTTGAGCTCATCCTCTGTCAGTTGATCAAAACCAGCTCTCTGACCATATTATCTTCAGATCTCTATCTAGAGATACAGAAAATAAGTCTCTGGCTTCATGCTGGAGCTCTGCAGAGCCAGGGAGCTGTTTTACACAGTGAAACTCTCCCCGTTCTCTCTTTATCAGTCTTTAACAGTCTATACTCATTCATGTGTTCCTGTTGTGCTATCACAAAAACCCTCTAAATACAAGAATTTCCAGTTCCTCCTGTTTACTTCAATAGAGTAATTTGTGTTAATGCACAAATGCTTGAGAAAAGCTTCTGAACGTCCTCTCTTCTGAGAGGAAACATAAGTGTCCCTTATTCCAGGAGAATCTCCTCTTCTGTGGCTCTTCCTTAATGACTTCTGAACCTAGATGCCCATCACCCTGTCAGGTTATGTTAAAGCTCTTACTAGGTTAATAATTTTGCTATTCCTTGTTTTTATCAGCTGTATTGTCATTTCTTGACAGTAGTTTTCCTTCATCAAATTATGCGCCATTATTGAATAGGCCAAACTGTAATGCAGCCAGGTGTTGGTTCACTGCATATGAATGCTCTTGCCATAGTCTTCTCCCTTGACTGAAAATACTGTAGAAAAAACAGAAAAAAAAGTCTGTCCTTTGAGTGTTCCTCCTTCTCAGTTTCAAAAGTCCTGAATCTGTTTTCTTATCAGTTACAAGTGGAGAGTGAACCTTTCTTTTGCTCTTAGAAGCAATATTTTCCAGCTGCCACCCACTTGAGAGCTTTTATCTTTCTGTTTCTTTGTTGTCTTGGCCATGCCTTCCTTTCCACTATTATGGGGCTCATGCCATTGCCTTTGTTCTTTTTGGAGATGCTGCTTATCTTCTGTTCTCATGCTGAGTGCAGCAAAGCTTGCTCATCCATTTCTGACATCTCTTCCATGTGGCACTACAGCACCTGTATCAGAGCACACATCCTGCATGGGGCATCCCAGTACTGTTCCTGGCCCCATTCCAGGGAGGAACACCAGGTATTCTCTATCCTTGTACTCTGAAGACATGGTCAAAACCACTCAGACTCAGGACTTGATCTTTTTTTCTACTCTTTTTCTCATGTATTGAAATTATATGCATGGAATGAAGAAAACAAAAACCCTGTTTTGACCTGACAATATCTTGAAAAGTATATTAAAATTATATTATATTCTCTTGAAAACTCATACCAGCCACCTTTAAAATCTCTCTTAGTACCCTGCATGTTAAAATTAAAAGCTTATTTTACTTTGGTTCTTTAAGTAACAAGGAAAAAAGGTATTTTAATTGTATATGTGGTATTTTACTTTTTCATTTCATATAATCAAATTTCAATTACTCTACTGTCTGCAACAAATGTGAATTAAAATTATGCAGAAATCAAAACAGAAACTATACTTTTATACATTTACATATACATTGAATAGCATCTGCTGGAATCATGAATGCCACTTCAAAAGCTTTTTACAAACTTGAGAAGCAGAGAATGTCAGATTTTTCCAAATGAAAAATAGATTTTGTAATGCATTTGAAAAAAAAAAGAAATTGATTACTGAAGCATGTAAAGTTGCCAGCATTTCCCAACAGTTCTTTATTACAAAGAAAAATCTCTGCAGCTATGAAAAAGTTCTTTCTTTTGTGGAAGATCCATGTAATAGACACAAAAAATCCCACTGTAGCTAGACATGCTTTTCCCATATGGGCACCATGTGCCTCTCAGCTGTAAACCTACAAGCTCTATATCCTTAGAAAAGAGAAAATAATCTCATTAGGAAACATTTACAATGCAGTATATTTGTTGGGAGAAAAGTGAAGTAATAAGGTACATAGTTTTAAGGAAGGATGCTGGCAAATTGAGAGGAAAAACTGGAAAAAATAGGATGATCATCAGCTTGTATGAAAAGGCAAATGCCTTTTTTATTTCCCTCTTCTCCAATTAAGTGAGATACAGAAGTCAATATGTGACCCTTAATCTTGTCATTAGTGTTATTTCATCATTCAATTAATTCTCAGCATAGTTCACAAGCATCTTATAAATGAAAAATTAGTGATTGTGTATGGAAGAAATAACATACCGGGAAGAATTCATCTATCTTACATAGCTGGTGTTCAATGACAGAAAAGCATTTCAGCTACCACTGCAGATGTCCCACTTTCTCACCTTTGTTACTGTCCTTGCCCTTTACTTCTGTCTCTTTTTTTTCCCCAAAACTTCATTTTTTCCCTTTGTTTCCATATTTACAATGCACAAATTTATTAATATTTAAAAAGGCTTCAGTCAAAATACTCTGACATTTGAACATTGGCCATTGGCTAAGGCATGTTTCCCTCATGAACCCTGTCTTTTTTCTCTTCTTGTAAAGATTTTAATATCTCCAGCCTCCTCCACCTTCATTTTTATCAATAATTGGCAATAAAATAATGTATCTCCACATCTGATATCCTTTTGCGCTTTTTTTGATTGTTTTTGGTTTTTGTTAGTATACTGGTGATATTTACTTACTCCCTTTCTTAAAAAGTCGACCTGGTTTGAATTTCAATTCCTAACTATTTATTCATGTTTCCACTGGATTCCCATTATAACTTACCACAAAGAAATAATGTCAATCATCAAAACTGAGGCTACATTTACAAAATTCTCAAAATGGCTTATAGCTTTTTTAGGCTAAACATAAATGTATACAGCAAAGGGAGGAACAGATTTACTGCCTGATCTATTTCTGTGATCAGCCTGATTTTTAATATATTAATCCAAGTGTCAGTTTCATTCTAATTTACAACCTGAGGTGATTTGGTTTTAATATTGAGAAGGATAGACCCAAATTCTCTAACTTCGAATGTGAAATTAAATCTTCATCTGAATGTCTTATTCTGCATACAGTGTTGGAAACTTGGGACCTAAAAGTGCTTTCCAAATTCCTCTTGGGATGATAAGCACCTCTTCCAAAACAAGAAGAAAAAATAGTTAATTTTAAAATGCCTGATAACAAGACATTTTCACTTTTATTCTTTTGTGACTTATATAAAATTGCAATTGTTCTAACAAAGCCAAAACCCAAATTTATTTCAGAGCTTTAGCCTAAGGCTTTATCTTCACAAGACTAATTTAAATATTTTAATTGATATTTTAATTGTTAGCATTTTGGTTATTTGCATGGGATCATGGAGGGGACATATATCTGATTTATAAGTTATAGTGCATTACAGAAACCAACCCTTCTCATCCTGAAGGACTTAAGTTAATTCAGCATTACTGAAATTGATATTGTAACAATGGTAAGATAATAATAAAATCATTGCTGAAAGGATTGTCTCCATTGTGCTAGGATTTCTCCTAATTTTTATACATATATACATATAAAAATAGGCATATATATAAATATATACACACACAGAGTGAAATAACAAAATATGCTTTCATTAGCTATGTAGACAAATAAGCATTCAGTTATTCCTCTAGTTTGCATCAAATTATCATAGTTCATACTGACTTTCTTTTTTCAAGCAATCAAAATGCAAAGATGCTGTCTAGCCAAAAACAAGTAGTAAGGATGAAACAAGAATCAAGAATGAGTGGCTATTCTGTTCTTTTTCATTCAGTTTGATTATGGGGTGGAAGAAGCACAACCAGAAAATAAGTATTTATTTTTAACCATTTAGTTTACTAGTACAGCTGATAAACTTGGCAGCCTTTGCTAATTGTTCACAGATTTATATAACAATTAAGAACAATAGAAAGGTGCATTTTTAACAATCTATGAAAAGAATCACTGACTACTTATTTTAAAAACATTTGTACTGTAAATATGTGAAACTCCTTATTCTGATTAGCTATAATAACACCTTCTCTTTCTTCCACTACTAGTTCTTCTACTGAGAATTTCCAGGCTGTTCGGTAGTAAAAAACAGATACCATCTTTGTTCTTCAGTCTCTCAAGCTCAAAAAGGAAAAAATGTGAAGCTCTAAAAAGAATTAGAAAAACATGACAGAGAGAAAATGAAATTGTGAAATTGTGTGAAAAACAATATAAAAACCATAGAAAATCCTTTCTCCTCATTCCTTTTCTTCATCCAAATCTGTTTCCTCCATTACACCATTTAGACAGGAATATTTTCCTTACTTTGCTAACACTTCTAATGAGAAAGGATACATTGAGTTACTCTGATAAGAGTAACTTTGCTCAGCTTCTTAGATGGAATGGATTGAATTAAGATAGACAACAAAGACACAACATGAATTATGTAAGGAGAAAAAAAGGAAAGAAGTTTACCAAAGGCACAACCATCGAACTTTAATCATGTCAGCTGGGTCAGATCCTGTGGCTGATGGGGGGGGGGGAATTGACTTAATTTTGAAGGAGCCATAAATGTTACAGTCAGAAGGAATTCACCTACTATATCTCATAGCAAGCCCACAAATTCTGTGGGGTTAGAGCATTCCTTGAGAAACAAGCAACACAGAGTAATGAGGAAATAATGTGGTGGCTCAACCTCAGCTGGCCACCAGGTGCTCACCAAGCTGCTCTATCACTCCCTCTCTTCAGAGTAATGGAGGAGAAAAAAAATCAAAAACTTGTGGGTCAAGATACAGACAGTTTAATGAAGAAAAGCAAAAGCCCTGTGGAAGTAAAGTAAAGCAAAAAGGTTTATCTCTAGTTCCTGTCAGCAGGCAATGTCTGGGCACTTCCTCGGAAGTTGGGCTTCAGTACATATAGCAGTTGCTTCAGAAGACAAACACCTTAATAACGAATGTCCCCCTTCCTCCTCTTTTCTCTTATCTTTTATTGCTGAGCATGATTTCATACGACAGTGGTGGACTGGGTAGTGTCTTATTTATGACTTGATGATGACATATTTATAACTTGGTGATATATAGTTTTTTTCCAACCTAAATGAATATATGATTTTATGATTCTATGACATGGAATACCCCTTTGGTCATTTTGGGTCATCTGTGCCCCAGCTATGTTCCCTCCCAACCTCTTGCCCCACTCCCAGCCTTCTTGTTTCAGCAAAGGGTGGAGAGGAGGTGGGTTGGTTGGTGCTGTGCAGGTACTGCTCAGTAACAGCCAGAACACTGGTGTCTTATCAGCACCTTTCTAGCTACCAGTACAAAGCAGAGCACTATAAGGGCTGCTATGGGGAGAGTTAACTCCATCTCAGCCAGATCCAATACAGATAATTTGGTACTTTTACCAGACCAGAATGATTCTTTATTATGTAAAAGCACATTCCTTAATTTGGCCATAACAGCTTCTTCAGGATGCCTTAAGGAACAGTATATTTTGCTCTCCTTTAAATTGTGCTGTCTGTGTGCTACACATTTGCTCCTTGGATGTTCTTCCACCCTAAGCATATTTCTTAGGGAGACTCTGAGAAGGTATCTCATAAGCAGAATGTATCATTGTACAGCAAGGAACAGGATGGTTATGTGATTTGAAACATTTCTTTTCCAAGAAGTGATTTAAGCAGGAGAAGTCAAGCTATTTAAATGATGAATTTTAATTTTTTAAATGTAGGTTTTCATTTTGTATCAGTTTAAAAAAAAATGAGTATATTTTATTTTGGAAAAACAAGCATGCAGTAGTTTCTCCACTATAAAAGCAGTTTTATGGACTTTCAGATGCTCTGTGATATTGATGCCGTTAACAATTTTGTTCAGCAAATAATCTATAGGATCAGTGAAACCAAAACAAATGCCATTTTTTTTCAACAGTGACTTGCATCCTTAGCTGCTGCTTCTCATTAGACCCTTGGTCACCTGAATCCAAGCCTTGTTAGACAAAGAACTTTCAAATACTTATCTCTATAGGCATCCCAGAATTGTTGGCTCTGAAATCATCTCTTCAGTGGTCATAGAGTCTGAGGTAATCTGCTGACATACATCTGGACAGTCTGGTTATGAACTTCCAGATTCAGGTGAGAAATATGTTATTCCTAAAGTCTGAGACAGGTCATCATTAGTTCAAAGACAGCTTCATAAGGAATCTTCACAGGATTTGGTGAAATCTTTTTGGGAAGAAACAATTCTATTTTCAACAAATGGCTGTAAGATTGTGTAGAAAATTTCTGAGGTGATTCAATACAGATATAATTCCTAATCTTAAAAGATATAGCACACAATCCAGTATAACTCTTGGTGGCAGGTTCCACTGGTTGATTGCTTTCACTGTTGTGGGTGGGTTGTTACAGTATCATTTATTTTATATATTATTTGAATGTGTATCTCAAAGTATAGTATTCCAAAATCCTGTCTGTGAATTAGTTAATGAGTGTTTCTCTGCTCATAAAATGTTCTTTAGTGTTCAAGTCATCATATTCCAAGCAACCTCAAATTGAATTATTTTCATACTGTAGTCTAAAGAAATAAGAAATGCTATAGGTAAATTTTCCAGTGCTAACCCAGAGAAGTGACTTCTCATTTGAAATATTATTTTTTTTTAAAAAAGGTATCCCTTGGAATGTAGAAACAAGAAAAACAATTGCTGTTGTTAACCAGGACGATTTCACAGCTGAATAAATATGGAAGGGAGATGTGCAAAAAAGGAAGCTGTAGACATTAACAAAGATTTAAGTTTCAATCCCTTTAAACACTTCCCTGTGGACAGCTTTTGAAAGACTGTAATTATGAAAGTGGATTTAATTTTGAAAAGTACAAAATGTTTTATTGTTCTTGCCAGTTGTGATTTCTGCCTCATATTACAATCAATAATGCATTTCAATATTTCACTTTCATAATCAAAACATCTTTATATTTTACAATTGTGTTCTTGTAAGATAAATACCTTGAAAGTCTGTATCCTTGAAATAAGTCCATGTCACAGTGTGTATTGTTCTATAAGTAGACATATCAGTTCATTATCTAATTCTTCATCAGATGGTCCTGTCATTTGCAGTAGATTTACAACTTACATCTAGAGTTCTCTTAAATGTTTTCTACAAAGTAAAGAGAAAACCTTACAGACAGCTAGAAAATCTCGTATGCATTCTTTGAAATTTATTTTTGCAGGAAAAGAATACCAGATGTTAAAGCCAGATAGAGGATGACTTTTGCTAAATCTGTGTAAGTGCATGCAGACATGTTACAGTTTAGACTTGCTTTAATGTGACAGAAATCAGCAACTGCTGGAACAATCACCTGAACATTAATTTAACAGACTTAATAAATTCCAGAGGGACACATAAACAAGTGTTACTTATATAACTTAAGTTTATAACAACTTACATTATAAAAATTAATTAGAGGTTTTAATAAAGAACTGTTTTTCCTATGGATAATGAAGTGCCCACCTTGTATGTTTTACCTTTTGTGTTCTTACAAAAATCCAGAAAATAAAGAACGAATCAAGTAAATGAAAGTCTTGAGAATAAAAAACATCTTTTCTTCTGGATTGGATCATTACTATGTTCTGTATATTAACCTCATTGTTAAATTAATAAACTTAATTTTAATAAAAGTCACAAAAATACTTCAGAAGATGTGTTCTGATAAAGTATGTTCCCCTGAAAAGTCTAAACATGAGACATTTGAACAGTTGGACTTGAAGATCTCAAAGGTCTTTTTCAACCTAAATGATTCCATGATTCTATGATTTTTATAGGCACCTCTGCCTTATGCTCTTCTGCTAAGTGTTGCTTTTAAAAAATCTGAGGTCATGAAACCCCAGCAGATTTTTAAGCTTGTCATTATAAATACATGTTTTAGATCAACTGGGAGGGGAAGTCTGTTGTGGTTTAACCCCAGCCAGCAACCAAGCACCACACAGCTGCTTGCTCACTCCCCCTCACCCAGAGTGATGGGGAGGAGGATTGGAAAGGAATGTAAAACTCAAGGGTTGAGGTAAGAACAATTTAATAGGTAAAGTAAAAGCTACACATGCAAGCAAAGCAAAACAAGGGATTAATTTGCCACTTCCCATCGGCAGGCAGGTGCTCAGCCATCCCCAGGGAAGCAGGGCTCCATCATGCTCAACAGTTACTTGGGAAGACAAACGCCATAATGCCAAATGTCCCTCTCTTCCTTCTTCTTACCCAGGTTTATATACTCAGCATGCCATCCCATGGCATGGAATACTTCTTTGGCTAGTTGGGGTCAACTGTGCTGTCTGGGTCCCCTCCTAATTCCCTGTGCCCCTCCAGCCCTGTCACTGGCAAGGCCCAAAAAAATGAAAAGTCCTTGATTTAGTATAAACATCACCCAGCAACAACTGAAAACATCAGTGTGTTATCAACATTGTTCTCACACTAAGTTGAAAACACAGCACTGAACCAGCTTCTAAGGAGAAAATTAATTCTGTGCCATCTGAAACCAGGACAAAGTCAAAACACTAAAATCCTAAAAAGCACAGATAATTTAGAAGACAGATTGATTTAAAAAAACATAAATCTCTGTTCCAAAGTGACAATGACAGCTCACAGACTCTTCCTCTCTCTGTAAGCGATATTAGCACTTGTTAGCCTCGCCATTTAAAGTAAATTATAAATCTAAACTGTGCATGTACTGAACTGAATCCTTCTGGAAATACTGTGATGACAGGAAGTAACTTGATTGTTGTCTCATTTATGAGTTTTTCACCAAGGGAAAAAAAAAATAAAAAGGAAGACTAGCTATGAAGAAAAAAAAAATGCACTTTCCACATATTATCAGGTACATAAAATCACAAAATGTTTCTCGTTGTTTATTAAATGTATCAATCATGATTCTTGAGAATATTTCAGGGGAAAAAAAGAGGTTTTATTTGCAGCTCAGGTTTTCTGTAGTTATCAAACTCAAGTGCTATAAAGTCATCTCTTAAACATTAACTGTGCTACACTTAAATTTCCATTGATGAAACTTGTTCTTATCAATGAAGAATACAAGCATGTAAGCATTACAGACATAATTTCCTTTGTTTGATTTATACACATGCATAAGGGTAAATTAACTCACAATTAATTTATTTCCAACGATTAAACTAAAACTGGAAAGTAATTTCTCTGACTTTTCACATGAAGTTCTTGCTAAAGCATAAATGACATTAAGTGATACTGAAGAGTTATCATTTTGGTGTTTATCTTTGGCTCAGACTATTTAGATATTTATTTTCTCTGCAACACCAAATTGCTTCTTCTTTTATACATATGCAGAAACAGATCAGATAAAAAATGGAAACCAAATTAAGCAATAGTCATTGTTGACTTCTTTTCCTTAGATAGTTACTATGCTGCAATCAAAAAAGAGGACTAAAAATATTCTAGTGCTTTGAAAAACTTAATGTTCATCTTATCCTTGCCACTCTACATAATCAATGTATTTCAATCTGCAGAATACAGTTTGCTTTTCTCTCTGTTTTAGAAACAAAGAACTGCAAACTGTACTTTCTGATTTTATTCAATATATTGAAATAAAATAAGAGATACTAGTGTATTCCATGAACTATAAAAATAAAAGTTTCTATGTTTCTTGCTCAGCCAAACCCCAGTGACTTATAGGAGTCTTTATGAACATTCAAAAGGATGTCTTAAAAAGATCTAGATAATCCATATCCAGATAAAGAATTCAGTGATTCAAAGTCACCAGAATAAAAACATCTGAATATTTTTCTATGGGACTCCCAATCCTGAACTGAATATGGACTTAGTACTAAACGAATAATCTGGCCAAGGAAACTTGACTGAAGTCAATAAGAAATACATTTCCATACAACTCAAGAAGTTGTAGTTAACAGGGACCATAACTGCAGAATCATAGAATCGTAGAATCATAGAATCATGGAATGATAGATTCATAAACCCATGGAATGGTTTGGGTTGGGAGGAAATTTTAAAGATCACCTAGTCTAACTCCCCTGCCATGGGCAGGGAAATACTCTAATAAATCAGGTTGATCAAAGTGCTGTCTAATCTGACCTTGAATACTTCCAATGATGGGGCATTCACAACTTCTCTGGGAAACCTGGTCCAGTATCTCACCACCATCATTGTAAAAAAATGTTCTTCCTTATGTCCAACCTAAATCTACTCTTTTTCAGTTTAAAACCATTACCTCTTCTCCTGTCACTACAGGCCTTGCTAGAAATTCTCTGTCTTTCTTAAAAGCCTGCTTTAAGTACTGGATGGTATAAGCCATTGCCAGCTGGCAATGAAGCACCAAACAGCATCTTGCTCACTCCTCACCCAGTGAGATGGGGGAAAGAATCAGGAGAGTAAAAGTGAGAAAACTCATGGCTGAGATAAAGGCAGATTAATAGGTAAAGCATGCCTGCAAGCAAAGAAAAACAAGGAGTACTCTCACTACTTCCCATCAGCAGGCAGGTGTTCAACCGTCTCTGGGCAAGCAGGACTCCATCACACATAACTGTTTCTTGGGAAGGCAAATGCTATCACTCTGAAAATCCTCCAATTCCTTCTTCTTCCCCCAGCTTTATATGCTGAGTGTGATGTCATATGACATCGTATGTCCCTTTGGTCAGTTGGGTTCAACTGTGCCAACAGTGTCCCCTTCCAGCTTTATTGTGCACCTCCAACCTACTCACTGGTAGGGGTGTGGTGAGAAGCAGCAAAGGCCTTGGCTCTGTGTGAGCCCTGCTCAGCAATAATGAAAACATCCCTGTATTTTCAACACTGTTTCCAGCACAAATGCAAAACATAGTCCCATGCTAGCTAGTATGAAAAAAATTGTCTCTGTCCTAGCCAAACCAGAACATCCAGACATCTAATACTAGGTGAGTTTAATTCAATGCAGAGAAATGTTCCAAGGTCTGTGCACCAAGAAGAAGGAAACATAAAAGCCCTGAGTCAACCAGTGTCAATTCCCAGGATTATAAGTGCATCAGAAATCTTCAAAGCTTTGAACTAAGTTTCTCAGAAGCTAAATTCCTCAGAGCTTCCACTAGAGCAAAACAGTAGACAAAATTAAGGAATTAAGAAGGTTTAAAAAGACCCTTTTTGCAGTTCAACAGCTGTTCATATTTTAACCAAAAATGTTAACAGTGTCATTGGAAACCTCACTCAAGAGTTCCCTAACTTCTTCCTTTTCCTTGTTTTATTTTTTGTATTTTGTTTGTAGTATTATACTGTGGTCACTGAATAAACTTGAATTGTTTTAATTTCATTTAGAAGTGTGGCTGACCAACAATTCTGCAAATCATTAATATGTTTTCTATGGTCCACATCACATAATCATATAATCACAGAGTCACTAATGTCAAAAGGGGCCTCTGGAAATCTAGTCCAATCTGCTGCTCAGCACAAAGTCAGGTTAGTTTGCCCATGCCCATGTCCAGTCAGATTTTAAATATCTACAAAGATGGAGACTCCACAACTTCTCTGGGAAATCGACCCCAGTATTTGATCACACACATTATAAACCCCAAACCAACTGCATTACTTTGTGCTGTGCTGGGTGTAGGTGGCAAGTTTTTGGTCCTTACGAAGACTACAGGGGTGGCTTCTGTGAGAAGAGGCTGGGGCTGCCCTGTGCCAGACACAGCTGGTTCCAGCCAGCTCCACTGGGCGCACTGCAGGTCACAGCTGAGCCCCTCAGCCAAGGTGGTGGCACCCTGAGGAAATGCATTCAAGAAAAGGAAAATTACCATACAGACACTGAGAACTGAGAGGGGGGAAAAAGCATAAGAAACAATTCTGTGAACCTCAAGGTAAGGCAAGGAAGAGGGGGAGGAGGTGCTCTGGACACTGGAACAAGATTCCCCTGCAGCCTGTAGAGAAGACCACACCAAGGCAGATATCCACACCTTAGCCTGTGGAGGACCTCACAGCATAGCAGGTGGGTATTTCCTGAAGGTATTGTGGCCCATGGAGAGCTCACGCTGGAGCAGGTTCTCCATGGTGGGTAGAAGAGTTGCAAATGAAGTATTGGAGTTGAACTTGGGAGAAAAATGGCGGGAAGGTGTTATTTTAATTTTGTCTTTATTTCTCACTAAAAAATGAAATTAATTTTCCCTAAGACAAGGCTGTTTTACCTATGATGGTAATTGGTAATTGATTCCCCTGTCTTCAATGCCACCTTCAAGGTTTTTTTTCATCTCATTTACTACTGTCCTTTTGAGTATGAGGAAAGAGAGTGGTTGTGTGGTTGTCTAGTAAGTGGCCAAGGTCAGCCCACCACACGTGTTTAAATGGAATTTCTTGTTTTTCAGTTTGTGCCCATTGACTTTTCCACTGAGCACCACTGACAAAAACCTTCTGATCAGGTATTATTATACACCTGAGCCCTCTATTCCTCAAACTGAACAGTCCCAGCTCACTCATCTGAGAGATGCTTCAGTCCCTTAATCATGACCCTTCACAGGACTGTCTCTTGTGTTCACATCTCCCTTGTAAGGGGGAGCCCAGAACTGGACCCCCCGCACTTCAGATGTTGCCTCGCCAGTGCTGAAGTAGAGAGGAAGGATCACATCTTTCCTGGTAATGCCTTTCCTAATGCAGTCCAAAAGGTTACTTGCTGCCTTTGCTGCAGAGGCACGTTGCTGGTTTAAAGTGGTTTAGCTCCTTCTGCAAACCACTTTCCAGCCTGTTGGCTTGCAGGTTATACTGGTGCCTGGGGTTATTCCTCTGGTGGTACTCTTCCCATTGATAGGTGCAGGCAGCAGCAAGACTTAGGCTGTCATTCTGAAGCTGGAGACACAGGACCAATCATGTTCCTCCTCTCAGCTGACCTGATTGGAATTCACTAGTGAACATGGATTTATCCTCATGCTTGTGATCCACAAGTTCATGTGTAGCCATGAGTGCCTCAAATCCTTGACCAGACCTGAATCCATGGCCAGATCCTAGGCTCCAATATCTTGTCTTCAGTTTCAGCTTTAGACCTTTCCAGATTCTGGCCTCCTTCTAGTCACTGGCTAATCCAGTTTGAGTTTGCCAATGAATCATGTTCCTCCTTCTGCCTGCCCTCCACCTCCATAATAGAGAGTAAGGTCATACAGAAAATAGGCGAGAACAGAATTTAGTAAGACATGGTAGGCTGTGGTAGTCAGGCATGGGGACTGGCTAGACTAGTGTCCTGACCATCAGCTCATTTGTACAAGACCAGCCTCTTATCTCCCTCTTCTTCACTTTCCCACTTGTTATTCCCCAATCCACTTTGATCCCTCATTTTCCCACCTTTTGTACTTCCCCATAACATTCAATAGTAGGTTTTTCACATGCCAATCACCCCATAAAACATCCCATCATAGATTTTACACAATCCCACAAGATCTCTCAAATATCTTATAAGAAGTCTGCTCCCATTCATGAGATCCATGATCTGGTCTGACCTCTTCTTACCAGATACAAAGGAATTCCTTCAGTGGCTCATCAGTGACTAGCCTGAGACTTGTGGTCCTTGTTATTGTTTCTGTCATCTCCTGTTCATTAGACTTTGTGTATTTACATGTTTTATTTATTACTTTTATTGCCTTCTAATTATTTATTATGTTTGACAACACTTAATTAGATTTCTTCCCAAACCAGGTATGCTTTATGTTCCAGGTATCCACCTATTCTTTACCTTCCACATATTCTAACATAAACAGTCAGCTCAAGGGAAATAAAGCACCATCTTCAACTGGGTGTTGAAGTTCTCTCTCTCTCTCTTTCTCTGTATATATATATATATATATATAAATGGTGTAATAAAGACTGAAGGACAGCCTATTGGACACCTTTGATTTGTGTAAATACTGAAAACACTTTTCATATTAATTTCATGTTTCATACTCTCTAAAAATATTTTTTTAGTAGTCTTAGTTTTAGTTTTGATGGGAGATTTTGGTTTTTTATTATAATTTTTCGCCTAGAAAATAGATCCCTAGAGGTCAACTTAGTAGAGGACCAAAAGACATATCCATCAGACACACTCCACCCTATCCCTGCCATCTGGAAGAAATTATTAAAAATACCTCTTCCAAGAGCATTTGTACTTTCCTCATTCTTTTATTTCTATGTTCAAAAATGTAATTCTTTCCCCATGCTTATCCTCCTGCGACATCTCAAGACAGAGTAGGAACAAGTAATAGAAAGTAATCAGTACTGACAGGATGATCTCACCTAAAGTCATATCTGTATCAATCATTTGCTAATAGGAATCTGTCCCCACTGACGTATTATAATAGCTGTTTTGTAGCTAGCTTATATCAATAAGGGGGGGGGGGGGGGATGCAAAGAAAGAATATAAGGGAATTACAACTAAACAAAAATCATTTTAAGGTTTAGTTGAACCATAAGAGAACAGACATGAGCTCTGGGTCAATTGACACTAAGTGATAGAACTGATGGTTCTTAAGTGTCATGATCAGGCTTTCTGAAACAATGGCGACCTTAACTCTATATCAGAATAAAGCTTACAATTCAATGATAATCCATGACAGGTGACATCTTGTCTAAGACCGTAAAAATATTTCTCATACTCATTATTTTTTTTTATTTCTATCCACATTGCTTTCTATTCATTTCTATCCTGGTTTTTATCCCATTTGTCAGACTCGAATGACATCCACTTTTCTTTAAGGCAGCACACAAATAATCCAAAAAAATGTTAAAGTTTATAAACTCTATATGTTTCTGTCTCTATTATCTGTAATATAAGCATAAGCCTTAGGAAAATAGCTCCTGAGTCAGAGTGGAAGAAATTATTTATTTAAAAATATAAAATTGTGATAAAATCTGAGTTTTAAAATAACAAAAGTCTATATCTAACATTCCTCTTTAATTTATGACCGTGAAATGACAATGATGAAAGTAAAGTTCAAAAATGTATTTTCAATATGTTTCTCTTCGGAATGCAGAAACAAAAATAGGGAAAATGTCTGTCCTGGTTTTGGCTGGGATAGAGTTAATTTTCTTCTTAGTTGGTACAGTGGTGTGTTTTGTGCTTGGTGTGAGAATTTGGCTGGAGTTAAACCCGATGGTGCCAAAGGCTGTCAGACCAAAAAGAAAGAAAAAACACTGCTTAGGGAAATTCATTTTTGACTGGACTGGTATCAAGTTTTTAGAAAAAAATATTTTAAAGGTTTATTATTTCTTTATGACTTAAGAAAGATTGTAATATGATGCCTATTAAAACACATAATTCTGGCAGCGGTGACTTGTGTAATTCCCATTACAGCTAATAGTAGTTATGCACATGAATCTCTTCTGATCTGAAGGGAGAAAAAAACTCTAGTTTTGAATATGTATATCACTTAACCACTGGACTATAACAAGTCTTCAGGAGTCATAACAGTACATTGAGTAAATTACTATTTAAGTGTTCCATGGTGTTAGATTTTTAACTTGTCAAGCAAACCCCCTTTTCTGAGTTTATAGTTTTGATTTTAATTTCTCTTCTGAACCTTTATAATCATTACTAATCTGGTTCAGGTACATGACTACATAGTTCTCAAGTTAAAATTCTGAATGTGATTTTTTCCAAAGGTAAGGTTGTACAGACTGTTAGCAGCATTATTTTCTCCCTGTTTATTGAAATTCACCCAATAAAAAATATGCTAGGAACAAGACTAATATATTGTAGTCATTTAAAACTGGCAGAAAACCTCTACTAACACAGAAGTGTACTGTGAAGCACCTACAGTATTTCTTCAAAGTTTTTCCCTTGGTGTCTGATTTTGCATCTCAATGGGGTAAAAAAAAGGAGAAAGATTTTGTGCTAAGAAAATTACATTGCTGGTATGATTTTTGTTTTCTTTTTTCATTTTACTAACTAATTTACAGGTCAAGGATATTTTTTTTATTTCAAGTACATCTTTCTAAACCTGTCAGAAAGCTTAAAAAGAAAAACCTATCTAATATCAAGATTCAGTTTCTCTCTCTTCCTATTTTTCCTCTGTATTGGGTGTGCATGGCAAGGTTTTGGTAGCAGGGAGGCTACAGGGGAGGGTTCTGTGAGGAGCTTCTAAAAGCTTCCCCCATGTTTACAGAGCCAGTGCCAGCCAGCTCCAGGATGGACCCACCACTAGCCAAGGCCAAGCTCAATCAGCCACAGTGGCAGCACCTCTAGGATAACATACGTAAGGGAAAAAAAAAATTATGCACAACAGCAGCCAGAGCAATGAGTGAGAATATGTGAGGCACAGCCCTGCAGGCACCAGGGTCAGTGCAGAAGGTGCTCCAGCTGCCAGAGCAGAGATTCCCCTGCAGCCCATGGTGAAGACCATGGTCAGGCAGGCTGTGCCCTGCAGCCCGTGGAGGTTAACAGTGGAGGAGATATCCACCTGCAGCCCATGGAGGACCACACACCAGAACACATGGATGAACCCAAAGGAGGCTAGGACCCTGTGGAGAGCTTGTGCTGGAGCAGGTTCCTGGCACGACCTGTGACTCCATGGAGAGAGAAGCCTATGGTGGAGCAAGTTTGCTGGCAGGATTTGTGACTCCATGGGTGACTAATGCTGGACCAGTCTGTTACTGAAGGACTGCACCCTGTGGTAGGCACCCAAACTGGAGCAGTTCATGAAGAACTGCAGTCAAGGGGAAGGACCCATTTTGGAGTTCATGAAGGACTGTCTCCCATGGGTAAGACTCCATGCTGAAGCAGGGAAAGAGTGTGAGGAGGAGGGAGCAGCAGAAACGTGATGAACTGACCACAAACCCCATTCCCCGTCCCCCTAATTCACTCAGAGCGGAAGTTGAGCCTGGGAAGAAAGTAAGGTGTTTTTAAGTTTTGGTTTTATTTTTCATTACCCTATTCTGATTTGATTGGTAATTTTCCCCAAGTCTGTTCTGCCTGTGATGATAACTGGTGAGTGATCTCTCCCTGTCCTTACCTCAGCCCACGAGCCTTTCACTGTATTTTCTCTTTGTCTAGCTGAGGAGGGGGGATTGATAAAACAAGTTGCTGGGCACCTGGTATCCAGTGAAGGTCAATGCACCACACCCTCTTTTCCAGAATTACAGCAATAGCTGCCACTGGCATTATTTATATGACTCCAGCTATTCAAACAAATCTGCAAACTCAAATCTGACTACCTTCATAAAAATACCTTTCTATACAGATGCTTCCTGCTCAAATAAGGATTTCCATTCCTTAGTATTTTTACATTAGCATATTCCTGATGCATTCTAAAAGACTTGAAAAGCTCCTTCCCTATTGTCCTCCAGGAAATAATTGCATGAAAACAATATTAAAAGGCAAAACCTCAGACTCATCTTTTTGCCTTTGAACAAACTGACATAATAAAAATGCAGAGCACTGATCTGGGAATACATTATTTCACAATATTTTCATCCCAATTTCTATATCTGTTTCTCTGTTACAAAAACATCCTATCTGGAGAGAACACAATAGGGGTCTACAGTCTTTCTTCATGAGTGATACCTTTTCTGATCTCTTCTAGTTAGGAGCAGAAAAGGCTTACAAAGAGGAGTTCCAGAATTAAGATTGTTCTCTCATATTAAAAGGCCATAGGTTTGGCTGCCTGAAAATAGAAGTTATGTTCCTAAATTCACTATTTCCAGGTGTTTAAAAGATTTCAAGAAACCATTAGAACTTAAGGAAATATATAAGCAGTTCAAAGCTCAGGGCCTTGAGGCATAGTTCTCCTGAGACCGAGTTGATCCATCTGAAGACAGATTGTAATAATTGACATATTAGGAGCTATCACACATCCTCTCTCTCCTCCAGAGGGCATGGAATATCCATCTCACACTGAAGGGAATAAGGGGACATTTTAGAGATGGAAACTACAGTGGTGCCACAAAAGCTGCATTCAGAATTAACAACCATTTCTCAAAGGCAGATAAACAGACTAACAAAACACAACCAACAAAACCTTAGATGAAATGCAAAGAAACAATTCCATTGTTATTCCTTTAAAGATAGTTAATTCTTTGATACATGGCAGCACGGTGTAGGCTATCAGAGTGATCAGTACTGCACACCTGATTCTGAAGCAGTGGCTACAGCACAACTAGATATTTTTTGTGGTGGTGTTATACACACTTTAAAGACAGCTTCTCTATACTATCAGCTAATATAAATTCATTAGGTTTTTTACACAATAATATCATCAATTATTTGTTGGTCAATCTAGCTCTCTTCTTTGGTACTACTTTTTTTCCTGTAATTTCAAGGCTTCTAACATTTTGCATTCCTGGGGACACATGTTCACTTATTCTAAAGTGATTGGTAGGTCAGTATAGAAAACAAAAATATATGAAAGCAGAGAATAAATGAGCGCACAAATTCTCAGCAACTTGTTAGTATCTAACCACAGCAATGTTATTAGTATGGGTTAGATTTCTCTTTATTTGACACTACTTTTTGTAAAGGTTTAAAGATTTGACATAAAGTGCTGCTCTTTAATGATGCAATTGATACTGACTTGCATAATAACAAAAAAAAAAAAGTATGAGATTCAGAGGAATTATTTGCAAACAACTACAATTAATATGGGAGCATTTACCCAGTAAATCTTCTATTATAAACCAGTGTGACCTAATAGTTGAGATGTTCCAACTTCTGCAGTTATTTCTCCCCTTAGGAAAGATCTGAGAGCAAAAATTAAAACATTGAAGATAATTTTTATGGAGCTACTAAGTCTGACACAAACTGTTTACATCAAATAAGACAAAGCTGTATTGAATTTATTTACTGAAGGTATTTAATAAAGACAGAATTTAAAATCATTCATTCCAAACAATCCCCAATTCTGTCTTCATGAGATAGTCTTCATATAACCCACTTTGTTATTTTATTAGTGGGAAAATAAAAACCAAAACCAAGCTTCTAAAACGTCTCCCCTAGAAACCCACACTTTTGAAAGCCTTAACCCAGTTTTACCTGGCGACTCATTCTTCTTTTTATTTATTGCCCAAACGGCATGAATAAAGCTTCTTGATTTGTCATTTGTACTGTACTGTTGATCAACAAGTGACAGTCATTGTTTTGGTTACTTGTTTTCTTTACTGTGGTTAGTTCTGTCCACATTCTTTTTTCTCTAGGCATCACTCTATTCTTTATAGTTATATTAATAACAATAGCCTAAACACGATTTCACCAAATCAGGGAGAATTCAGATCCTGATCTGAATGGAGATGGTTACTGCAGCCATCTGGCCATGATCTCATATGATCCCAAGCAAGCAATGTCTAAATCATGACACTGTGGTTGAAGCTTGCTTTTCATTTTTTTCCATTCCTTATTCAAGCAAATGTACCAATAATCTACCTACTAGCAGAAAAATGTTGGCATTGCTATGACACACAATATTTAGTATCAAAGTATTTGTGGATTTGAATTATTTTTGAAAAAGGAGAATGTATAATGACCTTGTTATCTTGAATCAGTTGCTGGAAGACAAAACTTTTTACTACAAAAACATCATCACCACAGCTTTAATTATCACAGTTACTGGCAGCTCTAGCAGAAAGGCTAACAACTGAAAGAATGTAGGATTCCAGCTACTTCAGACAAGGCTTTCAGAAGAAAAATTGAAGAATATCGGAACACTGTGAAAGAAAATAATGTATCTTCTCTCCCAGCTGAATTTATTACTTCACTTCAAACCAGTGGTTTTTAATCAGCAGGATTTAAATTCATTTCTATATTTCTAATGCCTGACTAAATGTTTCTTAACTAGTATTTAAGAGAATAGAATTAGATTATTTTTAATCCTAATTCTAATGTTAAAAAAATATTCCATCATAGAAATCAAAACCATGTTGTCATGGTGCTATCTTTGTGTGTGTTTGATCAAAAATGGTGTTTTTCATAGGGTTGAATGAATACTAGTTTATCCGGGAATGTTGTCAAGATCTGATACACTTTTATGTGCTTCCAAGGTTCACATCTGCATTCTGATGTAAGTGGAGAACTGTAGATTCTTTCCAAATGCGTATTTGTAATTACAGAACACTACTATGAAAGCCCAGACCATGTGAAGTCTTTCTTGACATACAATATTCACTAAGTCTGAAAGCATTTGAAATGTCTTTGTTAATGGATAAACACTGCATCTGAAGATTGAAAGTGCTCTTCCTGTGGAAAGTGATGTACACACAAATAAGCACAAGATATAGCTATGAAAATGATCCACTTTCAAAGCAATCAAGAGGAAAAAGGCTTAGTATATATATGACCCTCAACTGAAAACATGTATTAGTTTTATTCAGTGTTTGTCAGCCTTTCCAGAGATGTAGCAGTTTCAATCAATGAAGAATGACACCTATAAAAAGGAACCTCTAGGACTGCTAAGAACATGCTCAGAATGGAGACTTAAAATCCAGTATTGAAAAATACCAAATTCTTCTCTATGACAGAGCTAGATACAGTTCTACTGTGGATGAGTATTGTGGTTTAACCCCAGCCAGCAACCAAGCACCACGCAGCCACTTGCTTACTCCCCCTCTCCCAAAGGGATAGGGAAGAGAATCGGAAAGGAATGTGAAACTCAAGGGTTGAGATAAGAACAATTTAATAGCTAAAGCAAAAGCCTGTGCACAGAAGCAAAGCAAGGAATTCATTCACTACTTCCCATGGGCAGGCAGGTGTTCAATATCCCCTGGAAAGCAGGGCTCCATCATGCATGATGGTTACTTGGGAAGACAAACACCATAAAAGCAAATGTCCCCCCCCTTCCTTCTTCTTCTTCCCCCAGTTCATATACTCAACATGACATCATATGGTATGGAATATCCCTTTGGCTAGCTTGGGTCACCTGTTCTGGATGTGTCCCCTCCCAATTTTCTGTGCCACTCCAGCCCTCTGGCTGGCAGGGCCCAAGGAACTGAAAAGTCCTTGATTTAGAATAAACATCACCCAGCAACAACTGAAAACATCAGTGTGCTGTCAACATTGTTCTCATATCACAGCCAAAACACAGCACTGTACTTACTACTAAGAGGAAAATTAACGCTATCCCAGCTGAAACCAGGACAATGAGGATCCATCCTAATTAGTAACAAAACATATGAAGGCTGTGGGCAAGTAAAACAACATACATGCTGTTGCTTTTATAATGGTGTATAATGGTTATATTGTGATTAGTTAAGAGACCAGTTTCAAAGATTATATTTACTATCTGTGTTGTACCTGCTGGCTTCAGGTATTTAGTACCCATTTCCATTTTAATCAAGATTTTAGTCCATTACATATTCACTTAAAGCATTCTTTTCAGCAACATTTCCTTTATTTCAGAGTTCATGCAAACTGAATTTCACAGTATAAAGTAACATTCATTGTGGTCACAAACAAATGTCTCCGTAGATGCACAATAACATATCCAACATATCTCTAACAATAACACACCTAAAAAGTTGCTAACATATCAAACACTAGATGTAATAATAGGAGAATTCTATTCTACAGACACACACCACGTGACAGATACCCAGGTCAAGACAATGCTTTCTTACCAAAACAGAGAGAGCTGTTTGATTTAAATGTTTGCATGTTTTCGTCAGTTACTATTACAATCTCAATATACCCTTACCATCTGTATTTGTAGATAAGCAACAATGATCACAATGAATAGTAAGCAAATTAAAAAGACCTGAGGATAAGGAAACCAGTGAAATATTTATATTTGTGTTATACAAGAAATATAGATGTTAGGATTTATTTAACATTCTATAGGATAGTACTTGACAACGACGCAACACTATGAATGTCTTTTACTCCATTTCATTTTCATTTTACTCTGTTAAGAGAGAGCAAAGATGTTTCAAGGGATGAATAAAAGTGGAACCTTCAGAATGCATCACAATAACAGAATCATAGAATCATAGTATCACTTAGGTTGGAAAAGACCTTTAAGATCATCAAGTCCAACCATTAACCCAGTGCTGCTGAGTCCACCACTAAACCATGGCCCAAAAGGCCACATCTATATGTCTGTTAAATACCTCTAGGGATGGGGACTCAACCACTTCCATGGGCAGACTGATGCAATGCATGATAAATATTTCAGTGATGTTTTTTTGTCCTAACATCCAATCTAAACCTCCCCTGCTACATCCTGAGGCCATTTCTTCTTGTCCTATCACTTGTTACTTGGGACAAGAGACCAACACCCACTTCGCTACAGCAAAGAACTACAATCAGGTAGTTGTAAGGAGTGATAATCTCTCCCCTGAACCTCCTTCTCTCCAGACTAAACCACCCTAGTTCCCTCAGCTATTCCTTGTAAGACTTGTGCTCCAGACCCTTCACCAGCTTCATTGCCCTTCTCTGGACACACTTCAGCACCTTGATGTCTGTCTTGTAGCGAGGGACCCAAAACTGAACAAAGTATTTGAGGTGCAGCCTCACCAGTGCTGAGTCCAGGGGGACAATCACTTCCCTTACCCTGCTGGCCACACTGTTTCTGATACAAGCCAGGATGCTGTTGGCCTTCTTGGCCACCCAACACACTGTTGGCTCATTCAACCAGCTGTCAGCTAGCACCCCCACATCCTTGTCCTCCAGGCAGCTTTCCCCAAGCCTCTTTTAGACCTCTCAGAACAGAGTATCTGCACTGGTTGGTCTACTTTCTCCCCTTTCTGGATTGTCTCACATATCAGAACTCTTCTTTCTTACTCTACTACTACTACTACAATCTGAATTTCCCTGAATATGCTAATTATAAAGTTGTGGTTTAATGTCAGCTGATAATTAAGCACCACACAGCTGCTCACTCACACCCCCCTCACCCAGAGGAATGGGGAGGAGAGTTGGAAAGGAATGTAAAACTGGAGAGTTGAGATAAGAACAATTTAATGACTGAGATAAAATAACAGTGAAAGAACAGTAACAATGACGACAACAATGGTTATAATGAAAAGGGGAACGGAAAAAATAAAATCTAGAGCTAAAGGAAGAAAGGAAAGTGTCATGCACAATGCAACTGCTCACCACCCGCCGACCGCTGCCCAGCCAGTCCCTGAGCAACAATCTGCCTGCCCTGGCCAACCCTCCAGGTATATATAGCAGGCATGACATCCCATGGTACGGAATACCTCTTTGGCTAGTTCAGGTCAGCTGACCTGGCTGTGTCCCCTCCCAATCCCTTGTACCTCTCCAGCCTTTTTGCTAGCAAGGCCTGAGGAACTAAGAAGTCTCACATCAAAGCCAAAACACAGCACCACACTAGCTCCTAAGAAGATAATTAACTCCATCCCAGCTGAAACCAGGACTTTATACCTAAGAACTTCCTTCTCTTTCCATTTGTACAAAAAGAAATTGCACTCAGTTCCTTAAGATAAACACAAATTTAAAAATCAATTTTCACCCTTTATTTACAAGCTACATAATTTATTGGAAAATATTTAATCATGGTTTTGTCTAAACAGTTATTTTTTGAAGGATTTCAGACCAACCTATTCATGTAGAGATCCAAAATGTGTACTTTTTTAATGCAAAACTAATGAGATGCACTATTTACAGTGGCTATTGTATTCTATTTTGTCAGGATAAATAGAAACAACTACTGTAAATTATCCTTTTCATCGGCAGCTGCATAACTACTGTGATACCAACAGCATCCCATCTGTATTTCTAGGCTTGAAAACTGAATAGAAATAGCTTTAGCATGGAGCTTGCCAAGTACTGTGAAAGCATTATTTTCATATAGGCTTGCTGCTTCATTACTTCGGAACACAGTACATAATTCAGACTTCGCAGGATTATTTTCTGTATAGATGGTTAATGTTTAATGTTGAGGGAAGGCAACTTCCCTGCTCCGATTCCTACCAGTTCAGTCAAATCTTATTATCTAGACAGAGTTATCCATCTGGCAAACTTCTACACCTTTTTTATTTTGGAGATTTTTCAAGTGGCTATTTGACAGATCAAGAGCAATACATGGCTTAAGGAGAAGACTGTCTGAAAGCTGAAATTTATGGGACTGGAAATTCTGAAAATACATGCAAGAGGTCTCTGAAAAACAAGTGTTCCCATGCACTATTTGTTCAGTTGGACACGATTAGTAAAGCTTATTTCTCTGTGTGTTCAGATGTTTAGAATAGAAGAACTTCTGTTTGTTTCTGTAAAGACAGTAGTGTCTCAAGCAGGATTTACTGTATGAAGATATCTTCAAAGCAAGAAACCCAAACCATTCTTGATACTCTTTCATATTTTGTCTGTAATCAAAATTCATCAGCATCCTTGACATTCTGACAGGGAAGGGGAATGGAATATGCTTTACTTTGAACTAAACTCAATACATTTCTCTGTCACAAATAAAAGGGTTATATTTGAAGTACATGATAATGACAAATTATTTCTACAGTACTATATATTTACATAGTGTTTATACAAATCAGAAGAGACATTTTCTTTAAAAAAACCCAGGAATTTATTTCTCCACTGTGTCCGGTTTATTTAAATTTAGACCATTCATAAATACTCACAATAAGATGGTTGCTTTAGATTTTTGTTACTGGTATGAATTCTATACAACCAGTTATTGGTGAGCTTCACCTGCCTTTGTTACTGATTTTACCTACTTGAAGATTCCATGCTGCAAAGCAGACTTATGCATGGATTCATCCTACTAACTCTAAGCACAGACTTAAGAGCACCCTTTACTGTTTGCAGTATTTGTAAAAACAAATATGACTGAGATAGATGCAGATTACCTAAAACACACAGCCATCTGAGGGTGCCCAGGACGTTTAGTCTCTTAAATTAGGTGTCACTAATATATGTTCAGAATTACACTGGATGAGTCTGAGTCATATCTTGCAGTAACAGCTGGACTTGATAAATTTCACTGACATCAGAGATGCTGCATAGTAGCATAGAGTATTTATTTTCTACAAGTACAGCCAAGGCCTGAATATACATCCTGAGGCATTCCTATCCTCATGTAGACGAATGCCTTTAATAGTGCAAAGAATTGGACAAACCTTGGATGGAAAGATGAAGTCAAGGTCACATAAGAAAGTAAAAGTGCTAAGGGTGGCAGACTGCAATCACATGAGAACTGAAATTACTTTCAAAGGGAGATGTCAGAATAATAATGACAAACAGGTTATTTGAAATGATGGAGACCTATTACAACAGTAAATTAAACTAATGCAAGAGCCTTTGTAAAATCAGAATTTCAAAGAAAGTCTATCTATTTTTAAGTTAAGTTCCTACAACAACGGAAAACAAAATGTTACTGGAATGATTTGGGAAAAAAGACTTCTTTTTCAGTGAGCTATTCCTCCTGACTCATCAGTGTTCACCATTGCACAAATTCCAGAACAAAACAAGGTGGCACTGACAAGAACTTGTAAACATTTAAGCACTAAAAAGTATTTTATAGATTAACAGTGGTTTTCATCAAATAAGGCATTGTATTTTCAACCTCACTTTCCTAATCTATCCGAAAGAACTTTTAATGTTAGGTTGATGACCTAGTATCTTCTTTTGGTAGACAAAATTTTAATGACATAAGCAAATGATGTGTATTGCATAGTACAACTGAAGCATTAAAAAATCAGTAATAAATGATCACATGTGGTATCTATTTTCAAAAATGAGCTTGAACAACTCTTTAATAAAGTCATTATTTCTCTTATCATAAATCACTAAGGATTATTTTTGCCCAGTAGATATAAGGCAGTCAAGGACAACTGTTTTAAATTTGAACTGGCTTGTAATTTACTGCACAAGAAGTTTCTTATAATTTTTCCTTAAATAATACAGAACAGTACTACTCTATGTGTTTTTACAATGTGCAAAATATTTAGTAATATGAATAGAATTTCTACACAAAAAAGCTTGCAAAATACTAGCAGTCACACTGTCATATTAGTAGGGATGGGTTTGAAGTACCAGTATGGGGAGGTACAATCAAACATTTTATGTTCTTAGAAATACTTTACAAAAACTGTATGGTTTATCTTCCTACCTGAGGCAATGAGTAAACATTCACTGTACTGCAAGAGCTTGATATTGTTAGGAGGGACACTGATGCCTTCTCTACTGATTATGCTTGAAACATTTGTGTCATTTGATGTTGTCTGAGCCATTAAGTCTTCTTAAGCCTGTTTTGGATCTTAGAGATTAAGAATATTGGTCTTTACCTACTTTCACAAAAAAAAAAAAAAAAAAAGAGAAATAAAACAAGTCAGATGTCTCCTATTTTTCTGTACTTCTACTCTGGAGACCAATTTAGTACTCTGAAGCTGAGAGGAACAAATTGAACACTTACTTCTTATACCCATATTTTGCCATAAATACATGGCATCTATGTGTAGCACAAAAGCATATACATACACAAACACATTCAAACATACAGAGCAAGTATAATTTTTGTCTCAATCATAATGCATTTTCTTTTTGTCAGTTTATATATCAGTTTATTTTTGTTTATTTTTAAGTTCTAAGGATAAACAGCTTAGTTTTAAACTTCTTAATGATTAACATTGTAATAAGTTAAATTCTCAGTGCAAAAGTGGCTGCCCTGTAATTATAAGAACTTAAACTTCATAGCTTTGTAGCTTTTTTGAGCATCTTTTTAACTTTTTATTACTATTTTTCTTCAATACCTCCGTTTTATTTCAAAAAGTCCATAGTATTGAAACCCATAACCATTACTGTAACAATTATTTCATTTCCACAGGTTTTCAAATATATGTGTGAGGATAATAATTCAGTTTTCTGAATAATATTCATAATTCTATTCCTGAAAACTGAGAATATAAAAGTAATCCATGCACTTTTCCAAGCAGGTAAACAAATCTTAATAAATGACAAAAAATGAACCTAAAGTTTCTCAGACAATCTAACTTAGGTGTTTTGGTGAAGTCGATTTTTTCTCCATTTTTTTTTTCTTTTCTCTTTGTCATTCCTTCTAGCCCTGCCTCCTACCACTCCACACCTCATATTAAGGAGTCCTAGAGTATGTCTTTCTTCTTTAAGATGCAGTAAGAAGCATTTTATATAAATATATATATTTATACATTCAAACACCTTTTGTGCTGATCAGCAAGAATTACTAGTTCCCCTGCCCCCCAGTTTCATCTTCTATTAAAGTTTCTGCTCTTACTGGGTCTCTAAAACTGCAGTAGTTGAAATTAGTTCAGTATTCTATTTTTTTCTGACTGAAGTCTGATGTTTTATTTCATCTTCCTCATATAACTATTGCACATTAAACTCTATCTCTGACTTCAGTATTCAGAAGAATAACTACCTTTGATTTTTGCATTTTAGTAGTTCTTACTTCTTAAGGGAATAAAATTTCTGGTTTAACTACTTATGTTGGTTTCTGCCTCTTCCAAAACACTGAATTTTTGCCAGAGGCCTTGCTATATTTTCTTACAAGGTGCCTTTTATTCCATTTCAGATTTTTGATTAAGTCTTCAGTCTTCATATGTTTATCATGATGCCATGTTACATTTCCTGGTAATTAGACACTTGAATAAGAGCACAGATTTGTCATTAATTTTTACTTAAAAAAAAGTGTTAGCTTGACATTTATTAGGAAAAGACCTTGTAAAAATACCTGTATCATTAATGCTTACTAGTGCTAATGCATCATTCTTGGTCACAGTAACTAGCAGGTTCAGGAAACTTCAAGAGTTACTATATATTTGCCTAACCACACTGAGGCACATACTGACTTAAAAATGACATCATCATTACAACCAGCCCTCTCTGTTAATTTACCAACTTTATCCTGAATTAGATCTTTAAACTTGAGAAGGCAGGTTCAATTTTAAACTTCTTGCTATTTTTCTTTTCCAAAGGGCCGTGTGTTTCCCCCCAACACTAACTTTGTTTCAAAAATCCCACTAAAAATATTTTTTATCCATATTCTTTCACTATGTCTGTTGGATCTTAAATAAACAAATCCATCTTAAGCAATTATTTATTTTAAAAAAAAAATCCACACCTTATCCATAGGATTATCACTAAGGTACTGGACATCACCACTATGTCTTACCACAATATAGGAAGCAAATATTGAAAACACATAAAAACATTACATCATTAAAAAAATAAACATACATGAAAGAAATTAACTATTTATTTAGCAATTGATGTTGATGCATTCTAATTACTAGTGAAAGAATTCAGAGCACTTTACAGGAAATAAAATATATTAAACAAACCCAAGCTTTTTATAGGTTAGTTTACAGGTATGAATGGTTAGATTGAATGAAGAAGACAGTGTCACATGATGTTGTGGCAAGAACGAATTGCAAAACAGATGAATTATTATTTACTAGAAGAAAAAAAGAAGAAATGCTTTCTCTCTAAAAAAGTGAAGCACATGACTTCGCTTTTCATTTTATCAACCCAATAATAAAAAGAGATGGAAAACAAATTTGCACAGCGAAAAAAAAATTGCTTATTATTTATGCATGAAACAAGATAATTCATACAAAATATAGTTTATATAAACTATATGTTCAACTACATAGTGTTTATATACATATATTTTATATAACACATATATAATTATCTATACATAGTTTACATATATAAGCTAAAGTTTATCTCAGATGGTCACATGCATCTCTCATAGCATTTATCACTTTGAGGTTTCATTATTCTTTCTATATAATCTCCTCAGATTTTGTATCAGTAAAAGCTGAAAATCCCTAGTGTTTATAGGAAGTTATTTCCACCCCCAAGTAATAGACTGTTACTATGACAGCACTTTCTTATAGGAAGTGGGTTCCCCCCCCCCCCGCAACTAAATAGAATCATAAAATCATAGAGTAGTTTGGTTTAGAAGGGACCTTTAAAGGTCATCTAGTCCAACTTCCCCCCACTGTAAGCAGGGATATCTTCCACTAGATCAGGTTGCTCAGAGTCTTATCCAACCTGACCTTGAATGCTTCCAGGGATGGGGAATCTGCAGACTCTCTGGGCAAGCTCTTTCAGTGTTTCACCATCCTCATTGTAAAAAAAATTATTCCTCATATCTAATCTGAATTTACCCTCTTTTAGTTTAAAACCATTGCCCCCTGTCCTATTGCTACAGGCCTTATTAAAAAATGTGTCCTCATCTTTTTGATAAATCCCCTCGAAGCATTGGAAGGCTGCAGTAAGGTCTCACTGGAGCCTTCTTTTCCCCAGGCTGAACTCCAACTTTCTGAGCCTTTCCTCATAGGAGAGGTGTTCCATCCCTTTGACCATTTTTGTGGCCTTCCTCTGGACCTGCTCCAACAGGTCCATGTCTTTCCTGTGCTTTGGACTCCAGAGCTGAACACAGTACTCCAGCTGGGGTCTCACAAGAGCAGAGTAGAGGGACAGAATCACCTCCCTTGACCCGTTGATCACACTTCTTTTGATGCAGCCCAGGATATAGCTGACTTTCTGGGCTGTGAGTGCACACTGCTATCTCATGTGCAGCTTTCCATCTAACAGTACCCCCAAGTCCTTCCCCACAGGGCTGCTTTTGTTCCATTCATCCCCCAGTCTGTATTGATACCAGGGGTTTCCATGACCCAGGGGCAGGACATTGTACCTGGCTTTGTTGAACCTCATGAAGTTCACATGGGTCCCCTTCTTGAGCTTTTCCAGGTCCCTTTTGATGGCATCTCTTCTCTTGGCCATGTTAGCTGTACCACTCACCTTGGTGTCATCTGCAAGCTTGCTGAGGGTGCACTCAATCTCAGTCTGTCATTGATGAAGATATTAAACAGTACTGGTCGCAATACAGGCCCCTGAGGAACACCACTTGTCACTGATCTCCATCCAGACATTGAGCCGCTGACCACTATCTTCTGGATGGAACTATCCACTCAGTTCATCAGCCACCAGAGTCCTCTCATCAAATCTATATCTTCCCAGTTTAGAGAGAAAGATGTTGTGGAGGACTGTGTCAAAGGCCTTATAGAAGTCCAGACAGATGACACTCATAGGTCTTCCCTTGTCCTCTGATATAGACACTCCACCACAGAAACCCACTAAGTCAGGCAGGCAAGACTTGCCCTTGGTGAAGCCATGCTGGCTATCTTGAATCATGTCGCTGTCCTCCATGTGCCTTAGCATAGCTTCCAGGAGGACCTGTGCCATCATCTTGCCAGGCACAGAGGTGAGACAGGTCGGTAGTTCCCAGGGTCCTCCTTTCTACTCTTTTCAAAAATGGCTGCAATGTTTCCTTTTTTTCCAATCACCAGGAACTTCACCTGACTGCCATGACTTTACAAATGTCATCGAGAGAGGGTTGGCAACTACATCAGCTAGTTCCCCCAGGACTCTGGGATGCATCTCCTCAGGTCCCATAGACTCCTGTATGTTCAGTTTCCTCAGGTGGTCACAAACCTGACCTGCTCTTAACTTTGGAGTGACATTGTTCCCTTAGTCTGCATCTTGTTTTCCATTCACTCAAGAGGAGTGGGAAGAGAGGCTGCCAATGAAGACTAAAGCAAAAAATGT
Organism: Falco rusticolus; assembly: GCF_015220075.1. Lineage (NCBI taxonomy): Eukaryota > Metazoa > Chordata > Aves > Falconiformes > Falconidae > Falco > Falco rusticolus. The sequence continues at coordinate 41,668,920 of NC_051188.1, read as the reverse complement.
GTTGAGTACCTCAGCCTTCTCCTTGTCCATTGTTACCAGTTTGCCAGTTGCATTCACTAGGGGCTACACTTCCTGTGACCTTCCTTTTCTATCTGACATACCTGTAGAATCTCTTCTTATTCTTTCATCCCTTGCCAAATTCACCTCCAGCTGTACCTTGGCTTTCCTGTCCCACCCCTACACAACCAGAAAGTATCCCTATACTCTTCCCAGGATGGAGGAATACTGTTTTTTGTGGTTTTTTTCCTGATTTGACGGGGTTGGTTTGTTTTAATCTCTCTTTTGCTAAATCAAAACCAGGGAAAAAAGATGTCCCTATATAACTTTATTGTACGTACTTTCCCATCCCCCACCCACCCCCTGCCCTTTATTTTGTGACTTATTCTTTCATCTATACATAAAATTAAATCAGGACAAAGGCAGATATTCTGTCTCCAAACAAATCCAGATAGTTCATTTCTGGGCTCCCCCACCCCCGCCTTAGCAGTAGGGAAACAGACTTCTTGAAATGAAAGAAAACACATGAATGAAGGGATTTCATTCTAGAACCTAGTGAAGCATGGATTCCCCTTGAAGTGCCAATCATCAGTCTTTGGTTACACTGACAGCTATGTTTTGTTTGACAACTCTAGTACAGAATGTAGAAAAAGTTCTTAACTTACAGCTCTCTATCTCCTTTCAAAAGTACTGACTAAATGGCTAGCTACCATATGACACTCCCTTACTAATTCTTTCATCAGCCTCTAAACCTTTCCATCTTAGTTATACAGTAGAAGGCATTCAGACATTTGACACAAAACAAGAAATTTGCAGCTCTTCATCTGTAGCCAAGAATCTATGCCTCCCCATGCAAACATCCTGCAACACACACACAGACACACACCACACTCCACCCCTCCCCCCCACCCACACCCCCGACAATGAGCAATCTCCATCTCCTGGAAGAGACACTATTGAATTTCTTTCAACATCAGACAGCTCATCTTCTCCATAGACTACTTTACAATTAATTCCATCAGGCTTGGAGCAGGGACTTGACCTTATCTGAGTTCAGAAGCTGGGCTTGACTTGCAGGACATTTCAAGCCATTCATGGCACTGGACAGAAAACCCTCCAACTCAAAAGAAAAACATTTACAAGAAATACATAGGTAACAAGATAATAATATCCATGAGTTATAAATAAGAGAAGACTCATGCCGGTCATCTCAGAACTCCACGGTCAGTCACCTATCACCATGCTATTACAGGGAAGCATGGCAAATTAAGTAAAACCTGTAGGTCTGCTTTTCTCTTGACTGAAATTGTTGTTCAGGTACATTAGACATGCTCTGATCAAAAATACCCAATCCCAGCTCTCTGGGATAAAATAAAAAAAAACCAAACCAAACAAAAAATATGTGGAAGACACTTTGCATATTGGTAAACTTTATAATGGCTAATGATTTGCAGTTAGTTTTGTTACACTGAGAGATTTTTGTTGTTTTTTTCCTTGAGGCAGAGATATAGCATATATTACTGTACATTTCATTCATTTATAAGGATCATGCATAATACTGCAACAGTAAGATTTTTGTCAGTAGAAATAGAGTGTATTCAAGTATGTGTTCTTAGTTTTCAGTCATAATTACCCTATGAACATGATTTTTTTGTTAACAGCATAACCAGTGCAATGGAAACCTCTTCCTGCTTGTGTACTGTATGGGGCACAGACCCAAGTGTCACTTTTCCCAGTGTTATTGTCACAATTATGTTACAAATGAAACTCCACCCCCACCCCCACCCCTTTTAAATACAGTTCTATTCTAAGACATAGTTGAAATGTGATTTCTTTCTATTTGAAGATGCAAAAGCACACTTTTTGTTCATCAAAATACAGAAGAACAACAGTATGACAAATTTCTAGAGTCCTCATCAGTTTGGACAAACCAGGAACAAGAGAGCCAAACCTGGAATGTTCTACCGTTTAGGCAAGACATTATGTGTACCACATAGGAACTGTATAGTAGTGCTTATAGATCAGAAAGCTAATCCCATTCCTGAACTTAATTTCATTTCAAATTCATCAATCATTTGTGCATTACATTTGGGAAGCTCTCGTAACAGAAAACAGTAGACATGGAAGCTGATCTTTTGTATTTAAGAGACAAAACAAAGGCTTCAGAGTCCAGACTACTTCAGATTCCATATTACAGTCATAACATCCCTGTCTTTTGTACCTAGTGCACCTCTTGTTTATGAGGAGTTGCAAAAGTCTATACACACGTTCTGAACCTTTACTTATGTTACCTCTAATTCTACAGAAAACCAAGGAGAGTACAGCCTGTAACTCTTAACTGAAGTGTTTACACAGAGGTAGCCTTTCTAGAGATAAGAACCACAAGACACAAATTCCAAGAGAAGTTTTATAACATAAGAGAGTTGTCTGATGAAGGGCTACTTCTCATCATACAGCTGACACAAACAGCAAGACACTAATTAACCTCTGCAAAAGTTTAACAAAATAGCTATGCTAAATGAAGGTGTAATATGCTATTTCAGATACTGATTTACAATTAACAGAGGGGAGAAGAAAATACTCTTTGTTTGCAGCTGTTCCTCCCACAAGTTGCACTGAAGGTTCAAAATTAAAATAACTGTACAGCCCAATGATTATCATAACAAACTAATAAACCTGGATACTATATATTTTAAAATTAAAACATTAAAACAGTTTAATTAGAGTACATTATCATCTCCATCTACTGAAAACATTCCTATAAAATACCTGTTGAATTAAAAAAAAAACAAACCCACACCTAGAGATGAAAGAAAATACATAAACATAAATATACTCCTGTTAATTTATCAAAATCTTGCTGTAGTACCACATCTCCTAAGCTGTATTACTTTCTCATCCATCTAGGAACTAAACATTCAAAAAAATGATGGAAACAGTTGTTACCTGCAAGATGGGAAAAACCAAACATTAATTATATCCTTAAATATCTACGTACTCACACCATGCCTACAAATTTCACAAATCTTTCTACTGATTCTCAGTTTCATTCCCAGTGCTTTAACACTCTTCCCTGAAGTGAATCTGAGACAACTGTTGCAGGGCATTAGTAGAGCCGAATACTCATACAGCCTCTCCTCCTGCCAACTGGTGATTGCTGCACCTGTGACTCCTTAAGTTCATCACAGCTGGGCTGGATCTGGTATAATAGAAAGCAATTGTCAGGAAGTAGCTAACAATCTTAGTGTGTCTCTCCTTCTATCTTGTACATTGAATTAGGAACAGATACAATTCTCTCTTCTGCCCTGGAGGTAGCAGTGTCTACAGTTGTGATCTTAGCAAGAAATCAATAACTAAAGTAAAATTTCCTTTTTTTTTCAGAAGACATAAATTTTCTTTCACCGCTAAGTGGGCTTCTGGTATGTTCTTTAACTTGATTAATCTATTTAGCGGTGTGGACTCAGGGCTTGGCAACCAAGCAGACAAAACTGAATTTTTCTATCCTGAATATGAGATTCAGCCTGTTACTACTATTAAAACAGAAGAAGACAGAGTGTACTTGACTGAGGGGAGAGGAATGTGAATTTTACCTGGAACAATGGATTTTGTTGTTCGTATTGGGATTTTGAGGTTAGTTATTACTGCTACTGTTAGAAGGCTGATTTGCTTACCACAGCACAAACTGCTGTTCTGCATACCTGAGCTATTCCTACAGCAGCATCCATCCCAGTTGCTAGCTGAAGTTTCCCAGCGGCTCTAAGCAACTCCTTTCATGATTTTTTTTGCTGCAAATTAAGGTGGCATTTTTTCTTCTGATAGAAAAAAGTGAATAAAGTGTTCATTGTCTTGTAACTTGTTGTGAGTTATAAGGGCATTACCACATCTTTCTGTAGTAATGGATTGTCTAGTTTTCTAAATGTGGTTGCCAGAAATGCTTATGCATTAATTAGTAAATTCAGAAGTATTGCCTTTGTGAACTTGAGAATTTTTTGGGACAGTTGGTAGTGTTCCTCTTTACATGAATAAAAGTGCAGTTTTGGGATAGATAGGTACATACACAATTCTAGATCACTGATAAAGTGAGCTGTGACAGGCTAACTAAAATTAATGATTAAAATGTTTCCATTTTTACATAATAGTTTGACAGTTAAAGCAGTCATTCAGGAAGGAGAATATTAGGAACCCTCTTGTATTCCATTCAGTCCAAAAGGAAGTGAATTCATAAATGTTGTACTCTGAGGGCCAAAATCATTAACCTGTAAAGAAGTTGGAATATGTTCAATACTTATCTATGGGACATAAGCTGCAGTTAAGATAGCAATTAGGGTCTTCCCTTTGATGAAGTACCTGGCTGCGTTTTGTTATAAGAAGGTCTCAGCTTTGGCAGTAGTTTCTTCTTCCTGGTTCTAGGCCAGCAATTTAGCGTTTAGGTTTTCTTTTTGTTTAATTTTTCTCCATGTGAGAGGGATGTGATGGGAAGCTACTCTAGTGATATTCTAACATAAAATGCTTTTACATTGCAGAAGCAGTGCTAAAAATCTATGCTGGTATGTATGATTTGTGATTACTGGAGCTGGCCCGCCTCTTTGGATCTTTTAGTATTATTAATAGTCAGGAAAACCTCCAGTTATATAGAAAATCTGTTTGAGTTTGCTTCTAGATCACCCAGATAATTATTTTCCTCGATTTCCTCGACTTTATTGTAATGTTATTGTTAGCAAAGATCTAAAGTAAGTAAAGGGGAAGCACTCACTATTTTGACTGGTTTTCTGTAGTCTTAGAGACATGTTATTTAAGGAGAATGGATTATCCCCAACATTTTTCCACTACTTAAAAAAAAAAAAAAAGAAAAAGAAAAAAAAAAAAAGGGAGGAGTGGTGTGAAAAAACCCAAGTAATATAGTTATTCCAGCTGTACTGGATTTTCCTCATAGATACATGCCTAAAATTCTGGTGAGACAGTACACTGTTTAAGCAGACTAAACTTCATTCTCTTTTCATTAAAGCTCAGTTAAAGTTGCCTTTTTAGCATCCAAATCATCATTTAGACTGCTATTAAGCTTGAAATCAGTTTGATCCAGTCTCTGGATCCTTTTCTGATTATTCACGTGGTCTCAGTTCTGTGTGTGGATGCAGATATTTGATTTCCACTTGTGATGCTGGATGGTAGCTGAAGGTTGCTGCCACTCCCCAGACAGGCTGGTTGATAAAAGGAATACTTCCAGTTTCCATCCACCAGCTGACTCCCAAATGAATAAGACAAGGGAATGTGTGCAGTGATGGCAAGTATTTGTTCCAATGTGCTCTGCCACTTAGAATTGCAAACAGATTAACCAGTCCTGTAAGGGGTGTTCCCTCTTAGAATATGCCAAATTTACTGTTCAGATACTGCAAATAAACAAAACTACAGTTAAATAAGATTTGATCAGGTCTAGGTTCTCATGTTGTTTCTCAGATCTTTGTGCTGTTCCTTGCTGTTACCAGGTCAGGACCTTCTTTCTGTCATGTTGTTCTTTCCTCTGCTATACCCATCAGTCACTCTTTATAGGCTTTTAAGTGTTACGTGGAATGCATTTCTTCCATCCAGTCACAGTCTTTATTACATATGCCACAGACTGCTGACTTTTGCTTTGCATTCCCTTCTAAAGGTCGCAAACTGCCTCAATCTAGTTTATGAGTTAGGTTAAATGCCAGCAGCATATTTTTCTGTTACAAGGTCAACTTTTCTCATTTTATTGCTAGTTTATCTGGCTGGGTGGTTTTGGGGTCTACAGTCCTCTGTGAATAACAATCCCTACCATAGTGTATGTAAAGTTCATTTATAACATAACATATGCTTCAAATAATCTGTTTTGTATTGATTTTTTCCTCAATTCCAGATTAATTTTCTCATTTACTCAGCTTATTCAAAATTTTCATTTTCTTCTTGTTAATGCCTTTAATCTTTTGACTTCCTTCTTGAGACACCACAACATTTTATAAACATACAGATCATCCACGTTCTTGGTGACACCATCAATCAGAAATCAAATTACTTTTAAGATTGTGCTTAAAATAACATTTCAATTTGATGTGGAAGCGCTAGCAATGACACTGAAATTTGTAGGTTTTGCTGTTTTGTGGGGTTTTTTTGGTTCTGGATTTCTTCTAATCAGCTGTGCTTTTGCCTTAGCCGTTTACTCTGAATATATTTTCCTAATTATATGAAATAATTGCAAAAAAAATATTCTAAAGTTAGATCAAATTGTTACATGAACACTGCCTCCTTTTTCACAAAACAAGTTGTATTGAACAGCATGCCATATCTGTTTTGTATGAACTCTTGAATGTTTTACATATACAGATATCAAGTTACCTAAATGAAGCCATAATTTCACTCCTAGTTCTGTTTTGAACCAGGTCAAAATGGCTCTCATTATTTGATATGAGCTCCTGTTCTTTATAAAAGTAAAATGGAGAATGTAGGAAGAAAATTTATTTCGTAATTGGGAAATTCCATTATAATCTTTGTTACTTAGACTCTCAGAAAAGATTTAAAGAAACCCAAGCAAAACATAAATAAAACAAGCAGAGAAACTCTCACCAAAGATCTAAACCTGTCATTGCAGCTGTTTCTTTCATAGCTGATTTAATACTGTAAAAAGCATAATTAGTGAGTTTAAATTACTGAAAGCAAAAAATCCTAAAATAGGAATCAAGCTCCCTGACTACAAATGAAGCCACTGTGATGAAACGGAAAGGAGGATTTATGTGATCCTTGTAGATAACATTTTTTATCTCTCACTACAATTTATTCTGTCACTGTTGAACCAGCCATTGCTTGATGGTGCACCCTGTTAGCTATGCTGGATCATCATATTGCTGACTTCTTGGTAGCTTCAAACTTGCTGAGATAGCAATCAAAAGGAAATATATTTTGTTTTCCTCTTACCCAGATAATTATTTATCCTGAGCTTTCTCATTTTAAACATTTGAGGAAAATGTAGCTAAAGTATTTTTCCAGTTTCAGTGACTTACTAGCTAAAAGAAAATCAAAAGTGAGAAAAATACAGTACGTAGAAGTAAAAAATATTAAAATATTTAGAACTTTGAATTTGATGTAAATTTAATGTTGTGCTTTAACCCCAGCCAGTAGTTAAGTGCTACACAACTGCTCACTAACCCCCCGCCCCTCACCCAGAGGGACAGGGAGAAGAATCGGAGAGGAATGTGAAACTTGAGGGTTGAGATAAGAACAATTTAATAATTGAAATGAAATAGAAACAAAACAAAAGTAACAATAACAGTAACAGATATAATGAAAAGGAATGGAAAGGGAAAGGAATGAAATCCAAAGGGAAGGGAGAAAAGAAAACAAGTGATGCACAATATAACTGCTCATCCCCTGCTGATAGATGCCCAGCCAGTCCCTGAGCAACTAACAGCAGCCCTAGCCAAACCTTCTCAGTTTATATACTGAGCATGATGTCCCATGGTATAAAATACCCCTGGCTAGCTGGGGTCAGCTGTCCTGGCTGTGTCCCCTCCCAATTTCCCATGCCGCTCCAGCCCTCTTGCTGGCAGGGCCTGAAAAACCAAAAAGTCCCCGACCCAGTACAAACATGACCCAGCAATAACCAAAACCATCAGCTTGTTATCAACACTGTTCCCATGCCAAATCCAAAACACAGCACTGCACTAGCCACCAAGAAGAAAATTAACTCTATCCAGCTGAAACCAGGACAGTTAATTAAAAGAAATACTGTACTGAGCAATCTTTATACAAAAACATAATTTGTCTGGGCAAACCTATGAGGAGGTTAGAAAGGTAAGCAAGGTATCTATCAGGAATGACATAAGCATAACTGGGTATGCCTGAGGCTGAGGAGTAAACTACTTGCATCCGTATCTTATCCTCTTATTCTGAGCAACAAAAACATTCCTAAGAAAACAACCAAAATAATTATAAATTAAACAGATAATGTATTAATTAATAAATAGTAAAACAGTAGCTGTTTTCTGCTTGTGTAAATCAAAAATATTAGGAAACTTCCTTAAGACTGCATTTTTATTATTTAAAAATATTTTAATTTTTAATCAGTATGGTCATGCTGAATGTTTTGACTTTGAATACAAACTTTAGCACAAAAACTGATGAAAGGCATTTTATCAAAATAAAATTTCTTACTCTTGAAATCACTGTCCTGGGGTTCAGCATTTTTGTTGATGGATATATCTGTCTTGCTATGTTACGGTGAAGTAGCCCTTTCCTGTGTAGTGAACTTCTAAGTGGATTTTGTTTTGGAAAGCAATTTAATGTTTGCTGATAACGTTGATTGGTACTTTGTCAGTGTTAGCTTTTAAGCTTCTGTTCTGGTCTGCTTAATTTTTTGAAATAACTTATTTGATTAAGTGATGCTTTACCACCAGCAGTTCAGCTGGCTTTCTGCTGATAGTTGGATTTTCTCTCTTCCGTGCTATTTTACATTCACTGAGTCTCTTTATCATTAAAATTAAGAAGTGTAGGTTAGATTCAGACCTCTCCACCCCCACTCTGCTGTTCTTTTTCTAGATACGTTCTAATAAATGGGGCAGAGTGTACCCTTTGCAAGTTTGCTGATGACACAAAACTGGGAGGAGTGGCTGATACACCAGAGCAGGGGTCCTCAAACTTTTAAAACAGGGGGCCGGTGCGTGGATGAAGTGGCAGGCAGTCATCTGTGGCTGCTTGGTTTCCCCCCCAAACCCCCGGCGGGGGTGGGGGCGGGAGGGTTCTGTAAATACCGGGGGCTGGACTGAGGACCCTGGAGGGCCGTATCTGGCCCACAGGCCATAGTTTGAGGACCCCTGCACCAGAGGGTCGTGCTGCCATCCAGAGGGACCTTGACAGGCTGGAGAAATGGAGCGACAGGAATCTTGTGAAGTTCAGTCAGGGGAAGTGCAAAGTCCTGCACATAGGAAGAAACAAACCCAGACACCAGTACAGGCTGAGAGCCACCTGGCTGGAAAGTACCTTGGTAGAAAAGGACCTGGGGTCCTGGTGAACACCAAGTTGAACATGAGCCACCAGAGCACCCTTGCAGCAAAGCTGGTGTCCTGGGCTACATTAGGAATAGTATTGCCAGCAGGTTGAGGGAGGTGATCCATGTGTTCTGCTCATCAATGGTGAGGCCACACCTGGTCTACTGTGTCCAGTTCTGGGCTCCTGTCCCAGTCCAGGACAGCCCAAGCCAGGGAGATTCAATACACCTGGAGTGAGATGAAGACACAAACAATGCCAAAGGCTGCTGATCAGGAAAGTTTATCAGAAGACTGTTGATAAGAAAAGAGCAATAGGAAAAGGAAGAAAGGATAGAAAAGAAGATAAACTAGCAAGCAGTCAGGATAGAGTTGGAAGAGAGAGTCACCACCATGGATCCAGAGGCATCTTATTGGGCCATAGTTTCCTTGTCCGTTGGTGGTGGAGGTCTCCAGATTGCACCCTTACTGTTCAACGGTGCAGTCTTTTATAGTGTATTCAGGGACCCTGTTTCCCTGGCCAATGGCATGTACTACACATCCACACATGCTTCCTATCTTGGCATGCTGCTTTCAAGGTGCATACGTGGAGGCCATGTGGTCATTTCTCATGGACTGCACGTGCCTTGGCAGGTTGAGATGGTCATTCATGTCTGGACCTGTCCCCTAAAACAACAGTTTTGTGGCCATATCTTGACCCCCACCAATGTCTGGTTTCAGGTGGCTGTTTGCTCCTTGTCAGGACCAAAATTGCCAAGTTCCTGCCAGGTAGCTTTGCACCAAGCTCAGCAGGTATGCAAACAAGCTTTGAGACAGTCAGCTGACAATATGTTCTCTCACAGCTCCTTAGTACAAGGGAGATATGGACATACTGGAGAAAGTCCACTGAAGGGCCACAAGGATGATTAAGGGACTGGAGCACCTCTCATACGAGGAAAGGCTGAGAGAGCTGGGACTGTTTAGCCTGGAGAAGGAAAGGCTTGGGAGAAAAGAGGAAATCTTGTTAATGCCTATAAATACCGGAAGGGGTGATGCAAAGAGAACAAGAGACAAGGTCTTCAGGAGGTTCTGTCTGAGCACCAGGAAAAAACTGGGTTTTTTACTTTGAGGGTGACCAAGCAATGGAAGAGGTTAACCAGAGAGGTTGTGGAGTCTCCCTCCTTGGAGATATCAAAAAGTTGTACAGACATGATCCTGCACAACTGGCTTTAGGTGTCTCTACTTGAGCAGGGAGTTGGATTTGATGACCTCCAGAGGTCTCCTCTGATCTCAACCATGTGATTATGTGATTGAGTAGACTCAGTAGCTGCAATGGCAGACCTATCTTTCTAGATGAAGGCATATTTGTTGGCTGGGTCCATTGTTTTTTTCCAATGCACATTTCTACTTTCCTATTAAGTCATATACTCCAGTAATCTTCCCTCCTGATCTTCCCCACAATAGAAAAGCAAGTCTGGCTTCGCAGGGCAATGGTGGAGAGCAGGGGAAATAATTTATTAGTCAACACAGCAGATAAATCATTCTTTCTGTGTCTTCTGACCTGATAGAAAGTTACTTCCTAGAAATCAATATTTTTTTTCATTAATTTCTCTAGAATTTATGTAATTTTGCAGTCTTTTATGGAGACACATTACAAGCAAAAAAGATGTGTTGCTGCCTCAATGATATAATGAAATTATAGAATAAAACTGTGATAAGGACACTTTAAATGTGTCTCATACATCAGGATTTATTAATTTATCCTTGAAATCGGTCAGATTCTATTTACTTGGTATTTATCTGGTAATTAGTAATGTAAATAATCTTATTGGATTTGAAAGATGAACTATGAACAAGAGAAGGTTCAGCAATCTAATGATTTCAAAAATGTAGCATTATGCCATCAAAGAGGTTATTGGTGTGGGGTTTTTTAATGAAACATATGCAATATTTATATTCTTAAGTAATTCTTAGAGGTGAATGTGTATTTAAAGGTATATCAATATAATTCCCTGAAACAGAGAATGTGTCTGCTGTGAAACATAGTCCAGCAAACAACCTGGAAATTTTACAAGGCCTGCTTCTCTCAGCAAGAGAATAATTTTTCAGCTAAAAAGAAAGCCAAATTATGTGCAGATAGGAAAATATACCCACAGAGAAAATAGTTAAAAGTTATTTGGCAATAAAATGCATTTATAAAAAGATATTATGATAGAAGGTATACTCGACATTTCAGAAATAGTAATCACAAATGAGCACATAGGGTTGCTGCAAATACCAAGTTTTCAGCCACTGATCCTTTCAAATTCAATGGCTTGAAATTGTAGTCATTAGAACAACTAACATTTCATGATTATGTACCATGAAAAAATGTCAAAGAATATTGATCATAGCTTTGAACCTGCCAAAACACAAATGGAGAAACTTGGTCTTTCAGCCATGTGATTTGTCTAAAAATAACGGCTCAGTTCTGCTCTATTTACTTCAAAAAGAGTGTACTTGATCTCTGAACAAGCCAGGACTAGTAATGAAAACTAAGTCTGGAAATGATGTTAGATTAGTTTTTGTGATTCATAAAAGTGTATCATAAACTGTCTCTGATTAGCTGTGGTTGAACAGTTTGGAATGAGTAGTTTCAGTTTAGCAGAAGAGACTAGCACAGCAATTTCTGAGTGAACTGAAGTGCAAGTGTGATAAGTTTGGTTTACTCTGTTAAACAGTCAGTTTGAAATTATTGTGTCAACCATTTCTCAAGATCTGCAAGACATATTTGGTGTTCTATGCTGGTCAGGATTCATCCCTCTCTTTTAAAAGCTTTGCCTCCTTAAGCTCTCGGTACAATTAGAGAGAAAAAGATATACCACCAATATGTGATTCATTCCATGAGTTATGATGCTCCTAAAAGCAGTTATGGACTTGGTAGTTAAAAAACAGTTGTTGTGAAGCTAAGTTGTGTCCGTAATGCTGTTGAGGTCTTTGGTATTCATGGCAAGTATAAAAGTGTGAGCTCAGAGGTTGTGCTTTTTTCTTCTTGCTTTTTTTAAAAAGCTTATATCTTTTCTTTCTTTTCCTCTTTTCACCTATTTCAAAACAGTTTTACGATTACTTCTAGTGTTAACCCTTTGAGAAAATGATGTCTTTTTCATCAATTTATTAAAAAATAGTCCTTTCTTCACATACGTTTGGTGGGTTTTTTTGTTTATTCAGTACATTAACAAGAACCCTATATACCAGCAATAATAACTGTATATACTATATAGAATACAACGATATGCTATAAATTGTAATATAGGTTTAGTCAAACAAAACTGCACATATGTTACCTCATTCATGCAGATTGTGTTCTGTTGAAGGTATCATAAAATCATTTCCATGGCAGAAAAAAAATAATCTAATTAATCAGACTCATAACTTTATTTCTAGACAATATTCACAGAGTTCTTTGGAATCACTAAGGCAAGTTCTAATAATCTGTCAGATCAGATGCAGGTCACTTTAGTAATATGCTATGAAACACCTCTACTGACTAAGATGGACAAAGCTTATTCATTAGTCAGAATAAGTATGCAATGTTAACTTCTGTTTGGAAAGGTACCTGTCTTTTCTTCTCCCATTGTGAAGGATTTCCGTATCTTTCCTACCAAGAAGCTACTTCTAGAAAATAAATCGACATTATCAAGAAAAAAAAATTGTGAAATTGATAGTTATACCATTAATATTTGTAGTAATAGATATCTATGGATTTATTGAAACTTTACATAAAAATACATGTAAAATGTTCCATTTCGCGTACACTTAGTATTATTCATGAGTGTACTACCGCCTAAAAACAGCTGTAAAAAGAAGTTTTCAAACTATCTGCAAGTTTAATTGGGATCATAAGTATACAAGGCTGTTCTAATTTTTCCTCTGAATTATTGTAGACCATAGATGATTCAAAAGCAATACACAACCTGCAGTTCATTAATTAAGGTAAGAATTTTCTTTTTTATAAAGATTTTCATTCTTCTTTTTATAGAATTATCATATCACCTGCAATATTTTAACTTTAATTTTACTCTTTCTGCTGAGCCAGAGTGCTAATTTCAGCAAGTAACAGATTAATTGTGGGTGAAGTTTTCTCCACCAGAAGACATTTGCCAAGAGCTTATACTAATACAGGTCAAACTTTGAGCTAAAATAACTTAATAGTATCCTTTTAAGGAAGGATTGTAGTCTTTATTTTGTTTTCCTAATGACATTACGCAGTAGCACATTACTGAAAGGTAGGGGATTACGCAGAGAATAAGAGTTTTACTCATATCCACATTTCACTATAAAATCAGGTCTTCTTTTTAAGTACAAGTCTTCCTGCCAATCTGCTCTGTTTCAATGGTTGGGGGAAAAACTGTATCTTTCAAATAATTTTCTTAACACAACTTAAATCAAATGTCAGGATAAAGCTTGTGCTTGTTCTCTTTATGGACATATTTTTGTGAGAGTGTTTAATACTCAGAGGAGATTTAAAAATAAATAGTTAAAAGAAAATTGTATCTATTTTGCGTAGCCAGCAGTCTGAAACTCAGAAACTGCTCCTCAGCATGAATAAAATGTATTTTAAGTTAAAATTTTACTTTGTAATTGGGATATCCGAGTCTCCAGCTTGTGGCAGCCATACTGCTGACAAAATACTTGTAGAATGATACCTTGTGTATTGAAAAAAGAACTGGTTTTAATATTACACTGGAATGTTAATAGATGTTAATTTTGAATTTCATTCTCTGCATAGCAAACTGGAGAGAGGAGTATGGATTTATGTGCACAGAAAAAAGGGAAACATTTTAATTGTGACAGCTAAATGATATATATGAATAAGATATGAGGACCTGTTAGAAAAGATCAGTTTTTGTAAATAATACCATTTTGACCCTTGTACTTGGGAAAAAGAGAAGTCAAATCTTGGTGTAATTATAGGTTTCTCAACTGTCTTTCAGTATTTTATTGCAGAGGGTAGGCTTACATAGCGTATTTTAAAAAGATATCTGCATCTCTGACCTTCCTAGCATAACACAGGTCCCAAACAGATGAATGCTAACTCTCAGAAGGGTTTATTAACTCTGACCTAGCACCATATTATTGCGGTCAGGTAGGTTTTAGCTGGGTTTGAAGCTTAGGCAGAGCAAGCTCTCGTGTTCTGAAATACTATGTTATCATACTTTGACTGGGTAAACTTTGATCCTTCTTCTTCCTATTTAAAATGTATACTGATGTATAGTGTTAGAATTTATCCTGTTAGAAAAAAATTTAATTTCTTCTAGAGATGAGTGTGTCAGGTATCTTATAACTAGATATTTAGGTCTTAATGATAAGCAAAATCTTAAGGCTGACACTTTAGCACTATAAATTAGTGCTTATTTCTTCTTCAACTTTAGAAGGTGGTAGATTTGGCTAGTTATGTCTTAGGCTGATATTTCATGAAAGATTCTTAGGACAGATGCCTCAGAAGACAATGTGGGTCCTGCAATGAGAAGTCCAAAGAACTTTTAAAAAGTTGTGTACAAAGCTACTGTCTTTTTTTATAGATACCTATGACTAATTAGGTTCAATATGTCACAACATAATTAGATTATTTTATCATCTTTGTCACATAAAAAAAAGCATTCAGAACTGTTGTTTGCTATGCCATTGTTGAGGAACTGTAGTATATTAAGTTTCTATACCCTACACTTTTTCCTCCCCCTTTTGCCAAGTGCCCTCTTTTTTCTTTTTTTTTTCCACCCCGTGATGCAAACACTTTCACCTAAATGATAGCATCATGAATAAGGTTAGTGCAAGATTATAAGGATTTATTATCTGAATACCTTTACTGGCAGCGCATTGATACACTTATATTTATAAGCAAGAATGTCGGTTACTTTTATTATACCATTGCAATATAGTCATCGGGGAAGCTCTGACCAGTATTTGTCTGTACTAGCAATTCTAATATTAATATGAATAATTTTTAACATGGAGGCCAGTTAATGTGGGATGGCCCTTATATATGATAGTTGACAAGGCCTCAGAAACACATAGTTTCATGCAAACTACCTGCTGAGTATGCCACGGATCTTACAGTTTCTGAGCATTCCTGTGTACAGTTTGAGAGTGGGCTGGCAGCCAAGACCCACAAGCCTACCAAGGAGACTTCCAGCACTTCCGCAGTATGGACGATAGTTTTGCTGATTAACTGGATACAAGCAAAAATGAACTCCCAATAAAATATAAGAACAAATACAGTTTATTATATTACAGTACAATAAAGGAAAATAGCATAAAAGGAAACAGTAGTAGTTATTATGCACAATGGGATAAAAAAGCAATAAGAGTGAAACATCAGATCATTACTGTAAAGCATTACAGAGACTAAGAAAATGATACACCACCCATTACCACCTTAATGTCATCCAGGCCCACACTTTGGCTGGGAAGCCCAGTTGCAGCTGGCACCAGGGTTCTCTCTGTAACTGGGAAAATCTCTACGCGGTGCGTCCACCGGTAGGTGAGGCTTCTGACCCAGTCCTAGAGCTTGCCTGCATTTATACTTGGTGAAAACCAAAAATAGTTTACATACCTGTCCAGGCCCAGAATGGTTGGGTCTGGGAGATTCTTTGTGATTCCCAGAGTGAGATTAAGACACAAACGAGGTCAAAGGCCATAAAGAAAAGAAGAATAATGGTATTTGCATAGAGACAGGAAATGGAGAGAAAGAGAGAAAAAATAAAGAGAGGTGCAATAGCTACCACTGCACGGAGCTGGGGATCCCGTCAGCCTGGATCGACTTCACATCAGGTGGGGAATTCCACTCGGTGCTGGTTGTCATGGTTCTTTTATAGATGTTCAAGAGTTGTTCACCCAAAAGTCTCTGCTCCTTCCAAGAGCTGTTTTGCTCACCCCTCACTTGGCAGTGGTGCAAGCACCCATACCATCTTATCAGAGAACTTTTCATCCTCTGGGGTCTGGGCGTACTTGCTGGGGTGAGGGTACTAAACAGGAGATGTGTGGTTTTTGTGGTCAAGCAGATGCAGCGGTGTTTGGGTAAACGTCCATGGCCTGCCGAAGCCAGATATAGACAAGTTCCCTACAGGGCCTCTGTGTCGGTTTGCTGTCAGCCAGCAATGTTGAGACAGATAGCACAGTTCTAATAGCGTCCTTCACAATACCTAGTGTGTGTAAACTTTTAAGTTTAGGCTAAGTGCAGGTGTGCACTATCTCATGCTTCGTAAGGTTCACACATGCCAGGGACATTGGCCAGACGCTTGAGCGTGGTGGAGTTACCATCATGACACAGCTGCACACAGTATTTATTGTCTGGATCATCCTGCTCATATCTTGCTTGTTCAGGGGTCTCAGGACAAACATCACCTGCTCTTTAAAGTTGTCCTTGAGCTCCCTGAGCTCCCTGTCCAAGTTAAACGATTCCTAATTAAAAACAAATACTTTTTCATAAGCAGTAATCAATTTAATAAATTTTCACCACATTGATCAAGCTCCTGAGTACTGTTGCATTAGTGTTGCCATTGAGTTCTTGGTAGTCCAGTATTCTGCTATGATTGCTAATGTGTTTACCTCAGTGCTTACTTCAGACTTTTTTTCCTCCTGCTGCCCCACCCAGATGTCTGGTGGGTTTGGTTTTTCACTTTATTTTTTCCCCAAATAAGCCACATGGATACTTTTTGCTTCATTTATGCTATTTACCTATTTTACTCTCCCTCTTTCCAGTTTTGTTTGTTGTTGGATTGTAGCTACTTGTCCACCTATTACTGCTAGAGGAAGGACTAAGTAACTAAAGCCACAGTGACCAATATGTGGTTTTATTTTAAACAGTTAACTCTCATCTACAGAATTAGGTTTAAGTTTCTGCAAGCAAATATACTTATAAGAACTCTGCTTAATATACTTAATTCCTTCAGTCTGGTGATCAATGCAGTCTATGTGGTGTGGGATGGACATAACCTCTAAGTGTAACTATATATGTTACGGACATAATAAGTAAGAACTCAGCTAGGTGTCGCATGCTGGTCTGAAACCGGAGCGTGGCTCTGTTTGTATTCTTGGGAACAGAATTAAGACTCAAAACAGAGTCAAGAGCCAAGGAACTTTATTTGCCCAACAATAAATCTGCAAATGCGAAGAGAGAGAGAGTGAGAAATGAAGAGAAAGAAAGGAAAGAAAGAAAGAAGGGGAAAAAAAAGGAAAGAGTTCAGAGCAATAGCTACCACCCTGGAGCTGCAGCATCCCAGCAGTCTGATTTGTTTTCAAGTCCGGTGGGGGAACGTCCCGTCCGATGCTAGTTGGTTCCGTTTTTTTATAGGGTTGTTACAAGCTGCTCTACTTAACCACACCCCCCCACCTGACAATGGTGTACGTGCCCAACATTCCTCAGGGGCCTCCAGGCACCCTGACCCCCCTGACCCCAAGTCTGGGCACATGCACAGGGGTTACATGCCCAACATACCCCAAGTCTGGGAATATGCACAGGGGTTTGTTTAAGTTTTGCAGGATCAGTCTCCCTCATTGCTCCATGGCGTCAGTCAGTCTCCTAAATCTCTGTGGTGGCAGTGGTGGTATCTTCTTGCCTTAAATCACTTCTGTGGAAGTGGTGATATAATTCACTGTGGTGATGGCATGAGTTTCCTGCCATAGCAATGCTGAGACAACACATTTGCTGTGGCGATGGTGTGTCTCGCAAGGTTTCTCACAGTAGGAAAACATGATTCTTTGTTAAATGAAATATTTGCATCAGTAGAGCGATTTGGACTGCTACAGGATTGAAACCTTCTCTTTTTATTTTGTTATCTAAAGAAATGACCTTGAATCCCTGTAGCAAGAATCTGATCATTCGTAGCTCTTAACTTTAGGGATGCCAAGTCCTTTGCAAGAAAAAGAAATGACAGATAGATATTGGGGTCTTTAATTGTTTGTTCCCTCAGTCCTTGTATAATTTTGGGGGGGTTTGGGGTGGTAAGCATAGTTTTTCACACTTGATATTACCCATGAAGAGAACATTAGTAGTATGTCAGACATGATGTTGCCAAAAGGAAAGTAATTTCATGGCTTAAACAAACATACAGTTATGATGGGGTTTTGTATCACTGTTGGTCTAGGCTGTGCAAATAGATATATATCTGTAAGTAGTGAAGACAGTCATTTGACTTCTTATATAAGAACTTATACAAATACTTGTCACAGACTTATTCTCAAATTACGGCAAAAACATTTATTAGTATCTTCATAAAGGCAAATAACCAGAAATCAGACATATCCCACTTAGCAACATAAAACTAAACAGATTCATAGGTCAGATTTAGATGTCAAATTGTGTTGTGGTTTAACCCCAGCTGGCAACAAAGTACTGCACAGCCATTTGCTCGGTCCTCTCCCCCAGTGAAATGCAGAGGAGAATCAAGAAAAAGGTAAAACTTGTGGGTCAAGATAAGTACAAATTTAATAATGATAATAATGCTAATAACAGTAATAACAGTAATAACAATAATAATAATAATAATAGCAGCAACAACAATTGTAATGAAAACAAGAGAGAGAGGGTCAGAGAGGAATAAAATCCAAAGAAAAAAGTGATACACAGTAGAATTGCTCACCACTTGCTGACTGATGCCCAGCCAGTCCCTGAAGAGCAATGGGCAGCTCCCAGCCAACTCCCCCCAGGTTATATACTGAGCATGATGTTCTGTGGTATGGAATATCCATTTGGTTAGTTCGGGTCAGCTGTCCTGGCTTTTGTGCACCTGCTTACTGGCAGAGCATAAGAAACTTGAAAAGTCCTTTATTTAGAGTAAGCACCACTTAGAAACAACTAAATCATTGCTATGTTATCAACATTACTCTCATAATGAATCCAAAACACAACACTGTACCAGCTACTAAAGAAAAAAATTAACTTTACCCTAACCAAAACCAGGACAAATTGTTTCTGATGTTCAGTAGGTTACACACCTACTGCTAAAAAGTCAGGCAGATAGAAACGGTACAGCATTTTCAGTACTATTTTGTCTTTCCCCAGCAGTGGCATTTGAAATGAAACATTCACACCTCTTTAACCATAAAACTAAAGTCATATGTGCCTAATTTTGAGGATGCTTCACAGCTGAGAGTTTCAAGCAAATAAAACCATATCTTTCCACAATAAAAAATAAGTATCTAACTTTCCAGAAAGCTGTCCTCCACTCTTACCTGTCCTTTGAGCAAAGCAAGTATGACTTCTCACCAAGTTCCCATACCATTCTTGAAAACCTACAGACAGTCCAAGCATTTTGACTGGTATTATGAATTACTCTGAGCCGCAAACTGCCTGGAAGATAAATATTGCTATGTTCAGTCTTACAGGACCAAATCTGATCTTGTACATCTAACCTTGGTCTTTAACTCAGTGAAACATTTGTAGGGCCTTCAGCATCTATCCTGATTTTATACCTACAGACTTCAGTGAAAAATATACCATTAATTTCAGTCCTATAACATACCTTTAAAAATTCACGCCTTTAGTTTATTTGCAGTAGTGATACTAAAGAAATTATATTAGTAATTGTATAAGAGTAGATAAAGATGCAAAATTTCATCCAGTTACTACATTTTCTTCAGTGAACCATCAACAACATCATTTCCTTTTTTGTTTTGGTTTGGTTTTAGTACTTTCAAAGAAAATGACTAACTATTTATGCTGTTATGAGTAGTTGAATCTGATCCTGCAATCAGAGCATATAGAAGAATGTGTACCTTCTATTGAAGTTTTAGAACATGACTCTGTAGACAGCAGTCATCATAACATCAGCTATCCATAAGGCAGGTGGCCATACCTGACTTGATCATCCTAGGTTTCTGTGCCAGTTTTGGCTGGAACAGAGTTAATTTTCTTCATAGTAGCTGGTGTAAGGCTATGTTTTGGATTTATGCTGGTAACAGTGTTGATAATACAAGGATGGTTTAGTTACTCCTGAGCAGTGCTCACACAGAGCCAAGGCCTGTTCTGCTTTGCACACCACCCCAGAAGTGAGTAGGTTAGAGGTACACAAGAAGCTGGGAGGGGGAACAGCTAGGACAGCTGACCCCAGCTGGCCAAAGGGATATTCCATACTATATGATGTCATGTTCAGCATATAAAGCTGGGGGAAGAAGGAAGGGGGGGATTTCCAGAGTGATGGCATTTGTCTTCTCAAGTAACCATTACATATGATGGAGCCCTGCTTTCCCAGAGACAGTTGAACACCTGCCTCTCAATGGAAAGTAGTGGATTACTTGTTTTGCTTTGCTTGCATGCACAGCTCTTGCTTTGCCTATTAAATTGTCTTTATCTCAACCTGAGTTTTTCCACTTTTACTTCTCCGATTCTTTCCCCCATCTCACTGGGTGGGGAGTGAGCAAGCAGCTGTGTGGGGCTTGGTTGTTGGCTGCTGTTAAACCAGGACACCTTCCTTTGCCATAAAGGAAGAAATTAAGCACTTCCTGAACATGTTTTCTTTAATCAGTTTTAGATTTTTGCTTCAGAATGAAATTAATCATGTCCTGTGAGTGCTAATTTTTCTCCATTTATTACAAATGGCATCAAGACAGGTAGGTCAAACTTTCTGTAACATATTTACATTTGGTCAAAGGAATACCACCGGAGATTTCCAAAATAATATTTGCTGTTGAAGCTTAGGACACTGTAGTACCAAGAGAAGACAGATTCATATTGTGCATTCAATCTCACCACTGACATTTTTTTTCCTTCTTAAATAATATTAATAATTTATGACAGTATTAATTATTGCGTAGGTAATTCCCTTTTTTTTTTTAAATAAGGAGGGTCTAAATCAGTAGTGAGATTTAAATAATTCAGGTAGAAGAGATATTGGGAGCCTCCTAGAGACCATAATCTATCAACATTGGGAACACTAATATCAGGCATTCCAGCCATCTTTTCAATAAGATTATTAAATATGCAGCCAGGTTCAAAAGATGAAAGTAGAGATCTGACCTCTATTCAGCAACAGAAATAATTAATCTATCTACCTACCTATCATCAACCTATTCAACTCAATCCTTCAGTTTGTTCTGTAAGTTTTGTAGTGAGAGAGGACTAGACTCAGGAAACTAAGTCTGTAACTAGAATCATGCAGCTTGGAAAAACCTTCCTTGAGTGCACTTGATCTTTTCAGGAGAGTCAGAAATTATTTGGGCTTTGTACTTGTACTTATTTCCACTCTTAACTTTAGGATCTCAGGGTTAAAAATGTAGTTTGCTATCCTGAATATGTTGTTTGCTCTGGTTTGCTTCTGTTGTCTCGATGTTAGAAATAACATTCAGCAAGAGTAGTATGTTCTGTATAACACGCTGCACAGCACAGACAAGGTTTGTTTGAAAATATTGTAATGTATTGGCATCTTTGGATAGGGTAGTGCTCACATGAGAAATCAAATCCATTGAACAGAATGGGTGGTTGTTATTTGGATGGTGATGCAAGTCCCCATTGCAAGGACCATTTCAACAGTATCGTCACCTGGATCAGCTGAGACTTTCCAAACTGTTCTGATGAATTCTTATAATCGAGACTGCTGATCATCCTATGCAACCACTTCAGAAAATGCATGATCCTTCTTTGTGTATCACCTTAAACTGTGTACAAAACACCTCTTGTCCGCCCTCGCTATATACAAAAGACTAGTGACCAAACCTGCATAAGCAGAAAGAGTTTACACTGGTTTATATGACTTATGTATTTTTTGGCCAATTCTACATCAGCTAAAAGCTCTGAAACTGCTGGATTTCCCACCTGAGAGAATCAACACAATTAAGTCCACAAATAACACCTTCCAACTAGCTTATGAACAGCCTAGGGAATGTCTGGGACTGTCCAAAACTCCCACTTTCTGCAACGGTCAATCAAACGCTTTGTTTGACAGTGGCTAGGAGTTCAGTCAATCATCTTGTCTCAAGTCAGCCTGCTGTTTCAAATCAGTGTACTGTCTCATCTATACAGAGACTGCCTGGGAAGTTTCTAGACAACATGGGAAACTGATGACTAAGAGCAATGTGGGTGCATGCAGGAACACCCCTCATACCCAGCCAAACAACAGTTATAGCTATAGGGCAAACCTGAATCTCATCACAGTTGTAACTTGAATTCCATGCTGACAGAATTACACAAATTGCTTAGACAGGTAAGTGTATAAAACACAGAGGACCTAAAAACAATTTTCAGGGTTACTTCTTGGAAAGGGAAGAAGAGTCTTCCAGTGTTTTGGAACCCTCATTCTGGTTTCTGTACTTGACCGAGTAGATGAAAATCATAAAGCTAGAAATTGCTGTTTAACTACCTGCATTTATAATTATGACAATCCACTTTAAGAATTTATTTATACTTGTGCTTTAAAATGTTAAAGTAAACTTTGTTGCTGTTTTTAACATATTGCAGTACTTATATGTACTCTTAGATGGCTTCTCAGCTAAGGTCCTGTTCAGATTGCAGTAGTAACTCTCATTATTACGGCCAATTTTTTCTAAATGTGAATTAAAAAAAAAAATTAAAAATTAAAAGCAGCTAGCTTTATATAATTTGAATTAATTATATTCTGTATCCATTTATTTTATGTGTAATCAAATACATTTGGGAAAAGATTCATTCTTATTGTTCCTACACATTTTTTCATAATTGTTTCTATTGCAGAACTAATTAAACATCATTCTGAAGTTCTCTCCTTTAAATGTAATTACCTTTTAATGAAATGTATACATATTTCTCACTATTATTGGTTAACAATTAGCTACTTTTTCTATTTCTCCCTCTTCCCCTTATTGCTACAATTATACTTTGCACTTACAGAATGCTATTAACATGGGAATCTTGACAGAGGCAAAAAAGTGTAGTCTGTTTTATACAAACAGCATAATCACAGGTTACTGCATCCTAGATTTCAAGAAGCAGGTCTCAGATTTTTTTACCCTGACATTTTGATGTTTGGCATAGCACACATCACGCTTATTTGCTTGAGTATGAGCATGTCCTGCACTTCTTAGTGAAAACTGAAAATATTAGTTCCATAATCAGACCAAAGAAGTGCCTTCCTTAAAAAGTAGGAATCTAAAAAGGTCTTCTAAGGTCAGGCATCTGACTTCCTTCTGACCTGGTCCACTTCACTGCAAACACACTTTTACACTTAATATAACGAAAGCTGGATAGCTGGATATCATAAAACAGAGGATGTGGATAGCTCCTTAAAATGTTTCAGATTACAGACCTCAGCCAATGGTACTCTGAAACAAACTATCTCAAAAATACAGACCTATGTGGCTTTTCATTGGAAGTGAATATAAGACATCAGTTTCCTGACTGCTAGAACCTTCTTTCAGATCACTCTTGTGAGCATTGTCCCATATGGTTATTAGCAGTTAGTCTGTCAAACCTAGAAATGGAGTTTAATTCTAGCTGTAATTAATTACAAAAAGTTTGATGGTACGATCTTTCTGCAGCTGCTTCTTTAAACCCTAAAAACCTAAGAAGTCAGGGCAGTAAGAATAAAGGGGGGGGGTGTAGAAGAAAAAAAGTATTAGAGACAATTCAAGAGGACAGACAAGTATTAGGGGGTGGGAGCAATTAACTGGACAATGATGATGTAAGCCCCATGTTTTTAGCTTAGTTTTCTAAAATTCTGTATCATCCCATGAGTCCACTGGATATGTTACATAGCTGAAAGGTAAAATTAGGGTAAACATAGTGTGCTCAGGGACAGCTCAACTTCCACCCAAAGCCACTTATGAATAACTTAGCAAATCTACATGTGTGGAAACAAGATATATTTATGTTTGGTAGCATAGCAGGCTACTAAACCATGCTGAAGTTGCTCTTCTATGTTTTTTCTCGATAAATAATCTGATCACATTTGTGTAAAATCATTTGTACCAATTTGGTATTACATCACTTGTCTTGTAAGAAATTAATTCAAATTTGCCCCCGCTCACTGGTTTAAGGATTGTGTTTCTATTATCTTCTGAGCAATAAATGAGGACAAACATGTGAATGAAACATCAATCCAATGTAATACCATTTTATGTTCATTATACAGTCCCTTTGTGCAGATACAAGTAGAAAAATATAGAAGAAATTTCTTAAGTTCCTTCTAAGAAATGGAGTGTTCTCAAATGTGGCTGCCTCTCCTGAAACCACATCATCCCCACATCTGTATAAAAAGTAATTGACTTTTGCCAATGCTGTGTTTAGACATGTTAGCTCCTTTTCTGTTTTGATGTTTAATTATTTATCACTACTGGCACATGGATGTTGGATTGATGTATTGACATAATTTAACATACAGTATGCACAAATACTATTCCTTATGGAGGAAGAGTGTACAGATGTGTTGAAGAGTGAATGACAGTTCACACACGCAAAATCTGGGAAGTGAATTAACAATCTTAAAATTATGTATGATCGATTACTGTGCATAGATGCTCCATTATTAATGTGGAAGATGTGCATTAAAATAGTCTTTGTCATCTACACATCACAACTTGGCTTTATACATTCAATCAAAAAGATTCCATAATTTATGCAGCAGCGTTGTGTTGCTGGAGTTGGCTCTTGCACCTTCCTTTTAAAGATCTTATCTGAAAATGAAAAGCTTGAGTGTTTTTTTGTAACCAGCTAGACTTAACTGTCAAATAATACTTTCTGAATAGAGATTTCTCAGTGCAGGTTATACTGTGTTTGAAAGGATGTGGAAAGCATGAAATACCTCATTTAATAATCAGATAATAATTATTTCATTAATTTATGAAGATAATAGCAAAAAATCATAACTTTGAATGCTCTTACATGCATGGCTGGAAAAATGCTGTTTTTGAAAAATAGTGTGATGGCAAAAGGAAGCAGCATTTCTTCACACTTAGAGGTCCTTGGTGTAACATAATGCAAAATCTTAGAGTGGGCTGCGTAGTTCCCCACTAGAAACAAACCTTGTATTACTAATTTGGCTGAATACAACAGGGGAAGAGAAGTTTCAGTCTTTTACAGATGTGATATAGAATTATATTAATTCTTTATGTCTCATGCTGTCAGACTGTTTAAAATTTAATAATCAGAAATGTGGATGAGCAGTTGAAGGCTATTATTCCTGGACAGCAATACTGAACAGGCAGTAAAATATGTTCTAAAGTTACCAGGAGATTATTTTCTGTCTGCTTATGAAAGAAGTATTTGCTGTTTCTCTCAGTCTGTACTGAAACAAATTCAAATCATTAAATCACAATCAGAAAAATCTCTAACTGGACTCCTTTTTTGCCAGGCCAAATGTCAAGTTCAAAACCAAACTACTGAAGCCTTCTATTTTAAAAAAAAATTATGCAGAGTGAAGGATGATCATGTATAGAATGCAGAAACCATGTTTGAAATTGTAAACATTATTCGAGGCTAGCTTTCTTAATGATTTAAGGTAGATTATTCTAAAACTGCATCATCTCTTTTGTGCATGTATAACAGTACAGGTATCAGTGGACTTACATTCACCAAGATCTGGAATAATGCTGCAGCCAGATAGTTTTCTCTTTTGACAAGTGCATTAAATGTGAATAGAGGGTTTATAAGTCCTTATATATCCTTACATATCCTCACTTATATAAGTATGACTAGGAATAATAAATATGCTTTTGCATTCCTTGGCTAATCGATATGCCTCCTTTGCACTAGAGAATTTTGTAGATATAACTTGTTTTTATTTGTAGCTCAAATGTTACTTTACATGCAGTGCTACTAAATACGACATTTCAGGCTCACTTGTTTCAGCTAGTATTGAACAAGCAGAGCATTGAACTAGTCTTGGCAATGTTAGGTTCTTGGCAGTAGGCTTGGACTCAATGATCTTAAGGGTCTTTTCCAACCTAAATGGTTCTATGTTTCTTAGTTATATGATTATACCCTTTCACTTTACTAGAAGCTGCAGTGTACGCTTAACCAAAAAAGAAATAGTCCCTAACACTTGGTGAACAGTATTTTGTGAAAAGCTCCTTCCTCTTCAAAAGCTCCCCAAGGGAAAAAAGATACTGATAATATACTTTTGTTGAAGCAGACCTCACCTAAGAGTAAACATGTATGAGGAGGATGATAGAAGATAGACAAGGCGAATTTCCTCTTTGTGCCTCCCATTTTTAAATCCAAAGAAAACATCAATGATGCAACATTTCATTCTGTGCCTTGTGCATTTGGATGCATTTAAGGCATGTTTTCTTGCATTTAGAGAGCTTGTTCTAAAGGGTAGAAGATGCTGTACCTGTCTTGGGCTGTGACACATCATGCAGACGGGCATGGGCTGGGACATCTGTGATGAACACACACCCCTGGCGAAGAAATCCCAATGAGAAGGGAAGTGAGAAGATATGGAGAAAGGCAGCAGTGATGTTCATGAAGATTGTGTTGCCATGCTCAGTGTTGATACAGTGTTGCAGTTTAATCCCAACTAACTCGTTTCTCCCCCAAATTTATTTCAATAGATCTCGTAATCTTTCCTGTTTCAGTGTTCACCTCATCCTGCTGAATGCAACATTAAGGCAGCCTTCATCTTCCTTATGTTTTAAAACCTGGTACAAAGAAAACATCACTGCTACTGAAAGCAATGCCATTTGAAAGCTCAAAAACTTCTATGCCGGTTGAACTTGCATCTTCATTACTCATCACAGAAGCCTGAGAGCCTATCATCCCTGGCATCTCCCCTCAGGCAAATAGTCTTTTTCATGCTCCCACAAAGATCCAGGACCAACAATGTACAAAGGTGCCTCACAACCTGCACACTGATTCAGCCCTAGGACATGGCAGTCTTCAGTTTTAACCTTAATTTGACAGCTTCAGAGTGGGTCAACAGCATCCTGCTTCACCAGCAATGACTATGAACAGCCACCTCGCCAAAGACCAGCAAGTTCAGCAGTTCACTTCCAATGCAACATCCACCATAGCTCCAATAGCAGCTTTTCAGATTTCAAGCCTGTACTAGCTTTTTGATTTCAAGTTGTAAACCTTTTCAGGACAGAGGTTATGTAAGGACTTCTATGCATTGGAAACTCTCTTCCTACAATTTAAATGCTGATCCTGATGCTTGAGCCCAGAAATCCCCAGCAGCTTTGCCATATGCTGCTGAACCTTACACTGCTGTCCTGGTCTGGAAGATCCCTGCTGTCACTTTCCTCCTAAGACCAACCTGTCATAACAAGGCATGCCTATTGTAGTTCCCAAAATGCCACACAAAAAGGAAAAAAAGTGAATTAATTATTAATATATTTATATAAATATTCTTTTATTAATTTATGTATATACTTATTCTTGGAATAACTTTGAATACAACACAGAATTCTTCTACAGTGACTGAATCCAGCTGGGAAGGAGCCAATATATCAGTTATATATTTATATACTTGATTTTAATATAGACTTTTTCCACCAGATTCACTCCTATATTGGGGACGGGGAGGAGGGGGAAGAAAGAGAAAGAAAAGGCTGGGCATTACTAACAGCTATTTTCACTCCTGGCCTTAAGGAAAAATAACTTGCGTATTATTCATTAGACATCTGACCAGGATTATGGTAAAGCAAGGAAGTTCATTGTACCTGTGAATGCAAATAGCATTTTAATTTTTATTAAGCAGAAGAGATATTTATACTGTGTGTTAGTCCAAAGCTGAATTCTACCTTTTGTGCATGAAGTTATAATGTCAAGACTTCTGATTCAGACCTGAAAAACTTCTGCTACCTCTAGGATCAGTGTAGCATTTTACATTTACTGCATGTTTACATGTTATATATGTGCCACTGTAATGCAAAGAGTTGTTTACTTCAAGTATTTTTGTTTCTCAGTGACAATAAGTTTATGTTCAATTTTCTTATATTTCTACTGCCACTTACATATTTTCTCATGGACAGCTATTCTTAGCTTCAGCAGTATTTAGTTCCCATTTCACAACCTGCCAAATGGCTACTCAAGCAGAAAAAAAAACCCTACAAAACACATGTAGTGTCTGTAGTCAGAAAATTAGCCTACTCATAGTTACGTCTCCCTCTGAGAATTTCCAATTCACTAATTGCTGAGTAGGCTGCCATCACTAACAGGAGTCATCAGTGATCACTGAAAAAAACAGTAAGATATAACGCCAGTAACCTCTGCTTCACATGATTCCAACAAATTTTGCCTGTTTCCATACACCCCGCTACTGGCTGCACAATCACTTATCATTTTAATCTAGTTATGAAATCAGTACCCAAGTGCTTGAGACACATATTTCAAAGCCACAAGACAGGATTTCTTTATCTAACTTTAGACATTTACTATGTAGGCTTCTACATATGAGGTAGTTAACCTAAGCTTCCTTTATACTGGAGACAGTTAATCACTCAGAGATATGATTCATCTGACCTATGTTAGACATCTGTTTTAGGATAAATCTACAGCTGCTCAGATTAATCCTATCTAATGTGACTTTGTCATAGAGCAGTAAGACTATTAGAGACTTAGGAATAAATGTAAATATTCCTAATGGCTTTTCTGCAAGCCTCCTTTGATGAAATACAGAAAATTAGAGCCCCTAATGTCTTTTCTGACAGAATATGTTAATACCAGTAAAATGCACAGATCAAACTCTCTGGGTTAATCAGGGTTCTCCATGCAGTGTGGGAGCAGTGACTTATTAAATATTTTTCATTTCTCCTTTACTTACTTCTAAAAATAAATATAAAAAGATTATTAAGAATAATTTCTTTCCTGGATTTTTTTAAAGGACAGGTTCAATACAGATAAGTAGGAACATTGAGTTATATGTAACCTTCCTTACGAATGGTTTGACTAGATGATCTGACCTCTTAATCAAGGATTTTATGATTCTGTTGAGTTGATGCCTATGTTTCTTAAACATTCATGTGGACAATTTATAGAACTGAAGGATTTCTTCCACTGAGATCTTAAAATGGTGATTCTGATGCTCCAAGGAAATACCTATGTGTATATTACTGTTAGCAATATTTCCTTGCTACTCTGCACTAAATCTAAGTTTTCTTTTTAGTAAACAAAATTATATCATTTATCAACTCCATTTAAAAAAAATGGGAGCAAAATATTAAATTGGTACTCAGCTAGACAACAACTCAGTTTGTCTAGGATTAAGTAAAAATAGAAATCCGTTATGATACAACACATGCACTTTATCCAACCCTTGCCTTTTAACAGTAGTTGCCATAACTACTGAAATATTTTTCCTATGTTTCCTGCTTTAGCTTTATACACAGCAGTCAGAAATACCTGTTACATGTGAAAAATTATGAGGTGCTACAAATGCTTTAAAAAGCTACATGATGCTATATTTTGCTCTACCACATGTGATGAAGGAGAGACGAGCATAAGTGAGTGAATACTATCAATTATTTAGGGCTCACATGTACAGCGAGTTTTAGGTAAGTGTCCTGTCTAGTCTAGTCAATCCATTTTAAAAGACAGGCTATCAAATCTACTGTTCATCCTGAGGGCATTAGTGTCTAAAGACAATAGTTTTCCCCAACACTATTGGTCTAACGGTCTGTTCCTGTGTCAGTCTGGCTGGTCCTGGAAGACTCTATGAGGTAACCACTTCAGCCCCTTCCACAAATTCTCCCATAAGTGCTCTAGCCCTATCATCATGCAATAATCTTTGAAATAACTGAACTCAAGATCTCACCAATAAGTTATAAAATAAAAAGAAGTCTGCAGACATCACTATTACTGTTCTGTCTCCAGCTGTTACTGGGAGAGACAATAAACCTATATGTAAAACTCAAAAATAGATATCAAGGATGTGATTATCTGTTAGAGGTGGTAATTCACCTGCAATATAGAGTAAGATGACTGGGAGAAGTGGAGCTCAAGGTATATTTTTCTCCAACCTATTTGCTGTTAAGCTAACTTTTGGTGCTTGTTACCCAGAATATTTGATTTTGTAGACCTCCTGCTGAATATAGCTCTTCTGATTACATAAGGAAGCCAGGCATACTGTGCAGGAGTCCAAATCTTATTAGGTACCTAGATGTGTATAAATAATATGCCACAAGATGTTGAACTGTTTTAATCTTTTAGTAGAAATTGTCTTGCTTAATTTACCTCTTCACAATTCTTCTGGCTTTGTTCAGCATTCTGTGGAATGTACAAGGCAAGATCCTGCAGGGGAAGAAAAACTCTCTGCATGATTATATTACTAGTAATTACATATATAAGACAGGAGGGAAGAGAGTTGTGTTTGTGCAGAAAGTCTTAACAGCAGAATTTTCTAACTTGTGTATTTGACTTTGTAAATGTTGCAAACTATTAAGACTTCCCCCATCCTCCCTCTCCTTCCCTCCTTTCCTTCCTTTTTATTTCTACATACGTAAATATAATTTATGTTGTTATTATCTGTGATTTATAAACCCAGATTTATAGGTAATGGGTTTTTTTGGAAAACAGATCTTTCTCTTGAACAGTTTTCATTTCAGTGAAAAAAATGTTTAAAAATAACATTCACTATCAGTTCTCACTGGCATTTTAAGAGGAAAATTAATTTATGAAAGTTAAATGAGTAAGTTTTATAGAGATGAAGAACCCCTTTCTCCACAGACTCACTAAGATAATGCACTCTTTAGTAAAGGCTCAAAACCTTTTCTGAAAATTTCACTTCTATCATATACTCTTTATGTGGTTTTATACTCAGAAGGTAATTATGGCCAAAAGGGGGAACCCATTTTATATAGAAAGCCAAGAGTTTACTAGTGGTCTACCTTAAATCTGAGGTCTAAGTAAGATACTATAAGCAGTTACCAATAATCCAGTGTCACAGTTTAACCCCATCCAGCAACTAAGTGCCACACAGTCACTTGCTCAGCCTGCCTCTGCCCCTCCTGATGGGATGGGAAGGAGAACTGGAAAAAGGTAAAACTCATTGGTTGTGATAAGCACAGTTTAATAGTTGAAATAAAGTAAAAATAATAATATTGCTAACAATACCAGCAACAATAACAGCAATCATTGTAATGAAGAGGAGACAGAGGAATAAAACCCAAGGGGAAAAAATACCACAAGTGATGCACAATAGAATTGGTCACCACTCGCTGACTGATGCCCAGCCAGACCCTGAGCAGCGATCAGCAGTTCCCAGCCAACTGCCCCCGGTTTATATACTTAGCATAATGTTCTATGGTATGGAATATGACTTTGGCTAGTTCAGGTAATCTGCCCTGGCTTTGCTCCCTCCTGGCTTCTTGTGCACCTGTTCACTGGCAGAGCATGGGAAACTTGAAAAGTCCTTGATTTAGAGTAAGCACTACTTAACAACAACTAAAACATCAGTGAGTTATCAACATTATCCTCATAATAAATCCAAACCACAGCACTGTAACAGCTACTAAGAAGAAAATGAACTCTATCTCAGCTGAAACCAGGACATCCACATACAAAGCTGCTACCACTAAGAGGACATAGTATCTTACCAATACAAACTTTGTCAATAATACAGGTAAAATTAATATTTAAAAAAATCCTAGTAACTACCACAGTTTCCATAGTGTTATGCTCACCCTTCCTCTGCATCTCTATTCCTCTAAGGGAGGCTCTAGGCTCTTTCTAGAGACAAAGCAAGGAGAGGACAGACAGGAGGACTGTATGATTAAACACTCAACAGTCAGCCTCAAGTGAAGAGCTAGGGAGTGTTGTGTTGATGACTGAGTTTCCTCCTCCTGTTTTCTGGGAGGAGATTGATAATTTCCTCCTCCTTACTCCAGGACCCACCCGGGGCTATTCATATCCATTTTCTAACATACTTCATTGAACTGCTACTCCTTGCTATATGGTGTAATTCATTGTGTATGGAGTCTTTTGCATGTGTTAGAATTCAGGGGTCCTCAAACTACGGCCCACGGCTGGATATGCCCCCCCAGGGACCTCAATTCGGCCCCCGGTATTTACAGACACACCCCCCGCCCCCCCCCCCCCCCCCCCCCCGCGCTGGGGGTTGTGGGGGGAAACTAAGCAGCCGCAGATGACTGCCTACCACTTCATCCTCACGCCAGCCCCCTGTTTAATAAGTTTGAGGACCCCTGGGTTAGATGATTGTTCCTTGCTCCCTTTGCCCTTAAACTGGTTTTCTTCCAGTTATCAAGTCTGCATTTCTTTAGCCATAAATAATGGACTATTGGTGACCTGTTTATAGCCTTGGGAATAGCAACTTGTTACAACTGTCTATTTAAAAATTATAGTTATACCAAACAATTGTACAAATCTAAGAAAAAAATACAGCAATTAGTCAATAACCACCTGTTTGATATGTTGTTTTTTCTGTTGTTGTTACAGCTAAATAAACCAAATTAAAGATCTAGAAAAAATAATAGTAGTTCAGACAAAGTGTCAAAAGTCTCCTTTTCAGAGCTTTGCCAAGTTAACACAGTTAACTGTAGCTTGTTACTAACACTGGCACTTGTTTATGCAGTAGTCTATAGAATGTACTCAGAAAGTTTATTTTATGGATTTGCTGTTTTTTCTTTGCTCGTTTGATTGTTTCCAATATGGAAAAGGTCTCTTGGAATATTGGTGAAAGGAGAAATAATGGAGAGTCTTTACACGGAGATAACATTGCCCACCGCTTGACTGTGGTGGGTTTCAAAAGAAATTGGAGTTCATGGATGACAAAAGTTTATAAACAGGACAACACTTTAAAATAAATCCTCAAAATAGTTTGTAATATGAGGTAGAAGTACCAGAGAAAAAATATTTAGCCACATAAAGATAGAAAAAGGTAGCAAAAAGGTTTTGAGATGCATTCAGCAGGGCTGTCTACTCCATCTCTTCTTCATTTCTTACAACCCAGCATGTTCTTCTGAATCACAAATACACAAAGCTTATAAATTACTGTTGGTTTAGTCAGTTATAAACTGCCTAACTTCCCAAGTTCTGCATGGTTTACATAGATTTTGCACATTCAGTATTTTGGCCATATGACTTCTGTAGGGGCTTTGCTATCAGCTGGCCAGTCAAAGGTCTTTGCCTGAAAGACGTTTACCCTGAAGGGATTTTGTCTGAAGTATGTGACATTCTTTAAGCAAGGAAGAAAATCCCAACCAAATAACTGGAAGAGGTCACAAGGAACTTAGAGAAATGTAACTTTCAGTTCTCATTTCATGGCAAAGAAGAGAATGCAGCTTGATAAAATTAATCTCTGTGCTTCTTTCCTCACTGCAGACTACAGCTATCAAATTCCAGAATAAAGGGGTTAAAGGATTTTGATTTTTTCTTAAAGTGTCAGCATGTTCCGTATTTCTTCCTCCCACAGAAGAGAACAGTAGTTCTGTAGAATGAGTCAAATTTTATTTGAACATTCAGCAAAGTAAATGATTACTTTGGATAATGTTTTATAGTGATAAGAAGTCAGCTAATAGACTTGATTAGAACTGAGAAAGCAAATAGTTTTGCTTTTTCTCTTACAGGACTTGAATACATAGAAATGGCTATAAAACCCTAAGAAGGGACAGCAAAAATGTGTATTTTTGTCAATGTGTAAAAGTCCAATTCAGGAAGAAGTCCATCTTGCCTTATGGGGTGAGGTATTATAATTGCTTTTAATGAGAGTAAAAGGTTGTTTCAAAAATATTTTTTGTCTCATAAATAGCAAAAAATGTTCAAGATTTGTGTGGCTAATCTCAAAGTAACGCTGCCTTCTTCTCCCCAAATTATAAGTGTAAAATATTTGTGCGTCTGTATGTATATGAGGTGATTGCACTTGTGTTTGTAAGATATTCTTCTTGTTAATGAGATCCAGTCCATTGAACTTAATATTTAACACCAACTTCTGTAGTGTCTCATCTTTTCTTTACAGACACATTAGAAATCACTACAACTGAAATAAAAATTTGAGTACTCAGGAAGCATAAACTCTTCAAGAAAGAGGAATTTTCTTTTATGGACAAATAGGTCATTGTTCTCTAAGCTCCCAACCTTGACTAGACCTCTTTGTATTCAGCTATCCACAAAAGGTTGCAAAGACACAGTCACTGTCATGCCAGTCTGCTCTGGGGACTACACTGCAACAAGGACCAAAATTTGAAATGCAGCAGTGGAAGCACACACAAGGATGGTATTGTCTTAGGATGACAAAAAAGTCACAAAAAGCTAAATAATATTATCAATAACACCATGAAGAAAATTTAAGGAGGATTAAGTAAGTAAAGCTCCATTTTAAATTACAATAACACATAACACAGACATATTCTACCACCATTTCCTCATCACCTTTGCCACTCAGCCCTTCATGTTAATGCTTGATGCATTTTTAGGAATAAGAAATATGGGAACAGTCTTTCCCAGAAACTGAGTAAAGTGTCCATCAGTAAAAGGAAAGGCTGGAATAAATTACAGTTATATTAATTCATCTTTGATAAAAATGTACTTAGAGAGTAGTTACCAGTAGCTCATTGCCCAGCTGTAGTGAAGTACCACCAATGCTTGCCAGGGTACTGGTGGGTCCAGTCCAATTCATTAATGACATCGAACAAAGCACCATACTTCCATTTTAGAGCAATTTGGGTGAGAGTTTTAAGCTCCTCAAAGAACAAGCATGGATCCAGAGAGGTCCTGAGCAGTCGGAGCAAGGGTGTGAAATGAGCAGGACAGGATTTAATAGAAGCAAAGTTCTGCAGTTAGTACAGCAGTCAGCCAGACCCACGCAATTCAGGGCACTGGTATGACAGCGGTTATGAAGAAATAAAAAAAAGGGCTGAGGGCCATTGTGGACAACAGACATGTGTACCATTGAGAGCAGTTTCCAGAAATAAAGCAATTTGAGAAGCTGTCTGAGAAAACTCTCAGAACCTTAAGTTCCTGCTCAACCCCCTAGTATCTACTCCTCACCCTTCCCACAGCCCAGGACCCCATCTCAGCCCCTGCCTCAGCTCCCCACAGCCCAGCCCTGCCTGGCCATGGGTCCCACTGAGCTGGGCACACTGTGGACCCATGTCCCAGCCTGACCTTGGCCCATTCCTGTCCCCAGGGAGGTGCCTGACACCTGGGGCTGCCTTGGTGCCCTCCAGCTGCCCTGTCCCTGTCTGAGAGGTAGGAAAAATCTGGTTCAGACAAAATTTTTCACCTAACTATTCCACTGAAATCTGTCAGTACTTTTGCATTTTCTAAAAGAAGAAAAATATAGTTAGTATAGATGTATGTCTTGTTTGACACAAGCTAATATCTTAAATTCAGGCCCTTCTACAATAACAAATACAAACTGAAATCATGATCTATTTTCCAGTTCCTTTTAACTGTATTTCAACAAGAAGCACTATCAGATAACGTAGTAAAAATAATGTTTATTCTAAAAAATATATGAAACAATATTCAGTATAAATTCTCCATTTCTTATGGCTAATTTAGTGTGATATATGTAATATAGATGGAGTTTGAATGGAATTCTGTAATTAATTATGTATAATAGGAATTACACTGTCAATTTTTTGTTAAACAGAATGTTCTTTTGCTAGTAGAATGGTGCCCAAAATAGGGTCTTCACATGAATTATTTTTGTTTTCAATAACTTTTAAGTTCTTTCCTTAATGACTGGATTTATGCCTGAAAAAATCCTTAGAAGATATTCTGTTTCAGTACTAAAACCCCACATTCCCACCCTTGCTGTGATTTATTCATGTATTTTTCTCAAAACTTACAAAATCTGTTGGTTTTGAGTATAGAATTTAAGGTCAAATCATCCTCAGTTAATGATTGCTTTTGTTTCTTCATTTGCATCAAATGAACATTTAACACATTCATTTGAAAATATTTTAACTTATTGTTAAGATAGGGTTCTAAAATTCGAATACATATTATATAAAATATTTTGCTGTTTCACTCCTTTCATAAAAGCAATAGATAAAATAATAAATGGAAAATGTCTCTCTCAGTAGCCACTGATTTCTAGGAAAAAGTGGTTTTGTCCATTTTCAGTAATTTCAGCAGATGCTGAAAACATTTCAGCAAAGGAATTAAGTTTATGACAGTCAAATACAGAGGCTACAATCACGGCCTGCTTATCTTAAATTTTGGGGTTTTTTTCTTAGAAAAGTGTTTCTTTCCATGCATTGTTGAAGGTTTTTTAAGTGATGAAGGAAAACTTCTAAATGGAATAAATTAATTTATTAGTGAATGGTCTGTCTGATTCAAAACATAGATGGGTATAAAATAGAAATAAAATACTATTAATAAAAATATATTTTTTCTAAGCAGTCCCTTATAAGCTGTAAGTATTGCCAAATCTGCTAGAAAGCCCAGATGTTGCATGGAACTCATCGTGCTCTTAAGACAGACTCCTATAAACAAACAACTCAACACAAACTCTTATTTCTTGTTCTAATTCCTGCTTTACAGCTGCTGGTAGTTTTAACAGTCAGATCAAAACCTGTTTCCCTGTTGCCACACAAAGAAAGGATGATGTTTTCAAACATAAAAGTGGTTGTCTGCAAATGTTACTGCTATATCATAAAGAATTTCTTACTTGGATTTTCCTAACTCTCAAAAGTGTCTTTTGTCAGATTAGCCATTTTGACAGAACCCAGCTAATGATGGCATAGTCTATGCCAACAGGGAATTTAAAAATAATAAAAAAAGACTTTAAAATTAGATCAGCAAGAATACTCTTTTTGGTTTTTCTTTTGCATTTTTGGCTACAGATATTCTACCAAGCATGCTTGGGAATGCTGCTGGGCAGAGGCTACTTGGCACAGAACAGTCCACATCTAAGGTAATGAACTTTGCCTCCACACTATGATGGTTGTATGCAAAACCGTATTGGAGATGGTCCCTGTACATTTTAAA
Organism: Falco rusticolus; assembly: GCF_015220075.1. NCBI lineage: Eukaryota > Metazoa > Chordata > Aves > Falconiformes > Falconidae > Falco > Falco rusticolus. The sequence continues at coordinate 41,632,110 of NC_051188.1, read as the reverse complement.
TAACAGATTGTTCCTGGGAATTGTTCAGGAAAATGCTAGTTGGAGTACAATAAATGTCTTAGGCAAGGGTTGAAACATGCTTAATTATATTATAGTGCTGGGCAGGATTTACTGTACTAGTACGGCTACAACTTCTGTGCCTTTACAAAGAATTTCTCCAACAAAGCAGTGTTATGTGTGTATGTATACTTATGTAGGACTTTTTTTCCCCCCACAGTCCTAACTGGCATAGGTATGCTGGCAGAAAATTTTGATATAGAGCTTGTTACACCTAATAGCAAAGACAGACATGAAAAAACTACTGTGCAAACACAAAGTTAAAACACTTGTACTGGAGAGATCGTCAGTGGTAATTTGCCTTTTCTATGGATTATTCTTTTTACCAATGTTTACTTCTCTCATGTATTATCAGAAGTTTTCAGACTAGCTATGTGGAAGAACCAGTGTATGGCAGTACCGAAGACTACAAGAAAAATTAATCAAGGAAAGTAACTAGCAGACAGAAATTTCCTGCCAAGCAGAGAATCTTGCAGAGCAAACTTACAGCTGACTTCCTACTTATCTAGCAGCAAAGAATATCAATGACCAGGACTGATGCAAACTTTATGTATAAGCATGAGAAACACAGTTACCATGGCAGTCAGCATACCGGTAAAGCAAAAGAGATCCAGAGGCAGGTGCCAATCACAGAAAAAAACTGTAGTGGTGGCTATCACCAAAGGACATGATCCCCAGCCTTAGTAGCACAGCCAAACCAAGTCCTTTGATTAGCCACTACTAATAAAGATCTTATGCTGGGTGTCACCATTCAGGTCTCATGCTGTAGAAAATACCTGGTGTTCCTCCCTGGGGTTGAAAACAACGGTGGTGATCTCACCTGTAGGACATGACCTCTGATGCAGGTGTTGTTCCTTCACCTGGCATTGCATTAGAGAAGAAATTGAGCAGCATTCATTGCACCTGGGATGACAAACAGGAGATGAACAAGAAATTGCATAAATAAGAGCCTAAACTTTGTACAGGTGAGAGGAAGGGTATGGCTAACACGAAGAACTCTATGGATAATTGTGATTTCTTGTAGCAGAAGAAAGGCTACCTCCAGATTTGAACTGTTAGTTTGTCTATGTTAGATTATGTGATTAAAAGCTCCTTTCAGTAAACACGAGGGAACACAGAGCATAATGACAGCTGAAGAAAACTTGATAAGCTAACTGGAGCCACGCGAGCACCCTGGCCCGAGTTGTCCCGGGTGTATGCCCATTGCCCAGCTGTGAAAGACAAGATGCATCAATGAGAGCTGGGGGCTGCTCTCCACTTTACAGACTGAGGGAGGTTACTGCCTAAGGAGTGTGTACTTCTTACAGGATGCTGGGGAAGACAGTCTTGAGATTGTACCAACACTTATTATGGGGTGTTTAGGGAAAGGGACCAAAGGCAGGAAAAGGAAGAGATCAGGTGGTTTGGGGAGGAGCCAGCATAGGAAAACAGAGGTAAAAGAAGGTAAAAGGGGTCAGTCACACGTAAACAGCTTGCTGATAAGTATGTCTGACTGACTGTGCCTTATGCCTGATCACCACAGTCTGTCCTTTCTCCTTTCTAAACTCCACTTCTAACCACGTTCCTTGGTGAAAGGAAACCTAGAAAGCAGATCAAGGGCCTTAGAATTGACTGGGAAGAATAAGTTCCATTTTTCAGATTTATCTTGGCTGTGTAATTTAGGCCTTTGGATGGGAAATCAGTGCCAAGAACTCAGAAATGTTAGCCATTGGTGATTTCATTCTAAGTGGCGCAGAGGTACCTGCAATCTTTCATTCCAGGGAAGTTTGCCACTTTGCAAAAATCCACAATCCTGATGATCATTTAGTCAATCATCATGGTCCACTTATTATGCCTTTCTGTTCATTCATATGGGAACCAGTGATGTACATGGAGAAAAGCCTGAGTAGATCACAAGTCTCTGGGGGTAAGGGTGAAAGCAACAGATTCCTGAGTCTTTTTTTTTTTTTTTTTTTTTTTTTTTTTTTTCTGTAATGCCTGATTAAGGAGGCCTAAAAGGGAGCAGACACAGCTGGCAGGCTAACAGCCGACTGTGTATCCACTGTCACTAAAAAAGTTTTGGCTTCTTTGGTAATTGTGCTTCCTTTGATGATTGAGGGGATGACTGGGAAGAGATAGAGTACACCTAATAAAAAGTGGGGAGAACATATTTGTGTACAAACATGTTAACCCAGTACAAAGACTTTTAACTGTTTACTGGGAGTGAGGACTAAAGCCCTAGAGTAACTTATTAAAACATGACCAAAAAACAGTAAGAGTTTCACAATTCCTCTCAGAAAGGGAGGGAGCTCAGAAGCTTTTCTCAAGCTGCTTTGAAAAATTATCATTAAACTAATATAAAGTGCATGAGCAACAAACAAGAACTGGGAGGTTGTGCACCATCAGACAGCTATGAGTCACTCTTAATCACAGGGGACTGGTGTGGCAGGATGACCATAACATTGCCATGAATTGGTATGATATATTCAGGAAGGATAGGCAAAGAAGAGGAAAGAGATTTACCTTTCTGTAAAGGAGCCCCTTGACTGCACAGTGCTTCACTATGAAATTAGGGAAGAATCTGTTGAATACTTAGGACTAGATTTGAGGGAACAGTAAAATTGAAGATTTGTTACATGCCATATGAGCAAGAAGATGAAATGGATGTGGCTTTCTAGAGATAAAGAGCAAAAGTTGCCCTGTAAAAGGCCCTCATCCTCATGCCAGGGTGTCCAGCTGGTCAGACTTCTGCAGGCAGGGTAGCATCACATTGTGAAAGCAATCAGGATTCCAGGTTGCGTTGCTAACAATTATCTCAATCAAGCAATGAGTGGCTAGTGAGGATTAAAGCTCATCTTGAACTTTTTCTCCCAAAGAAATAGTAAATATGATCATAGATGGTATCTTCACTTCTAGTGACTACAATGTGAAAGGTAAGCAACTGCACTAAGACTTTGGAAGCAAACTCCCTTATTTAGGGAACAGATAGGCAGAATCTTTTGGAAATTAACCAGGAAGGAAAAGGGGGCCCAAAAGATCTATCCAGTTATTAAAGGGCATTTACAAAGCTGTCAGGAAGAAACAATCTCATTGTATAGGAAGATCAGAATTTTCAGCTGAACACTGAGGGGGTTTAAGTAAGAAGGTTTTAAAGAGCAGAAGATTTGGGGCAGTTTTGTTTTGTTGTGTTTGGCTTTTTTGGTTTTGTTTGTTGGGGCTTTTTTAAGAGAACATAAATGTTAAAAAGGAGAGGCAACAAAGGAAGGGAATAAAAGCATTGCTTCACCACTTAAGATAGAAATTAGAAGGCCAAACCAAGACAAAGGTAAAACTAGTAAGGGACATAATCAGTAACAAGATGGAAATTCTATAAGCTAACTAAAAGGAAATGGAAGTTCAGAGAAAATATGGGTCCACTGCTGAATGGAAAAGGCAGCCTGGTAAGAGTTAAAATAAAGGCTCAAGTACTCAACCCTTCTCGACTGTAATCCCCAGAAAAACTCAAACTCAGCTCTTTGTGTCAAAAAATATATTTTGGGAAAGAGCAAAACAGCCAACAGTGGAGAGGAACAGATTTGGGACTACTTGGGGAAGGTAGGTGGATTTGCATTTGTTGGGCAGAGCGGTGTTCACCAGAGTGTGTTAAAAGAGCTTCTGATGAAGCTGCAAGGCTGTTATCATCTGTGAAACATCATGGTTATTGAGAGAGGTCACAAATGTCTAAGCAAATGGCTCATGTTGCATGCTTCACTAAGGCAAGAAATCAGACCAGTAAAACTAAAGGCATGTCATCTTCCTCTCAGTTCTTGAAAAGACCATGAAGCATGTCGTTTTGAAATCCAGGATGGATTACAAATGTGTGACAGACAGGAAGGTAATCAAATTTACCAAAAGCAATCTTCCTTGACCAATATAAGTGCTTTTTACAGTTAAATGGCTGCCTACAGAGAGAAGGAAACAACAACAGGAATATCACAACTTCTGAAAGGCTCTTGAGGCCGTTTCTGCAACAGTCTCATGTGGAAACTGAAGAAGTATACAATGGCCAAATAGACTGATAGAGGAGCTGAAAGTGAATATGACACTGTGGTGAGTTGACCTTGGCTGGATGCCAGGTGCCCACCAAGCCACTTGATCACTCCCCTTCTCAGCAGGACAGGGGAGGAGAAAATATGATGGAAAAAACCTCCAGGCTCAAGATAAAGCCAGTGCGATAAAGCAATAGCAAAGGCTGTGTGCAGAAGCAAAGGAAAACAAAAGATGTTATTCTCTGCTTCCCATTAGCAGGGGATGTCCAGCCACCTCCTGGGAAGCAAGGCTTCAGTACATGGAGTTGTTCCGGAAGACAAACATCATAAATAATGAATTCCCAACCGTTCCTCCTCCTTTCTCTTAGCTTTTATTGCTGACCAGATGTCCTATGGTACGGAGTATCCCTTTGGTTGGTTTGGGTCAGCTGTCCTGGCTATGTCCCCTCCCAAGGTCTTTCCCCACCCCAGCCTACTCTAAACATTTGCCTAAGCAATCCTTTTCTGGGATTTATGTATGTGACCAGTGAAAGGGAACGAACTTGTGCTGTTGTAGCTCACAGCTAGTGTAAACCAGAAAGGTCACTGATGCTTGCAAAAAACCCCATTCCTATGTATAAAGAAGATCAGTATTAGTTCTGCAGCAGGACTAGAGTGCAAAGATGTCTTATATTGTCCTTCTTTTCTGAGATACAGGCCAAGGCCCAGAATAAGATTTTCATTAAAATGCTTTAATTTGTATCTCCAAAGGTAATTAAACTGCTGTGTGAAGTTTAGGAAATTAATATTGTAACATAGCTTTTCTGTAAGTAAAAGGTTAGCATTTTAAAACATTCATAGATCTGACTTGATCTCAAAGCCAGGTGTTTACTTTTGGGTTTTTTTTAAGTGCTCACTGCTACAAATGTGTATGAATGTCAAATTCAAAAAGTATTATTCTGCTTCTTCAGGTAGGAAATAGGGTCATCTTGGACTAGGGCCAGTGACTTCAGTCCCTATCCCTGCTGTTAATGCTAATGTCAGAGTGGTGATTACCATGTAACTTCCATTGAAATTATTCTGTGGAAACAATTTCATACCAGCTTGATTACCACCTGGATTCTCCGGATTGAAATTTTTAATTGGTATGCAAAAGAATAAAGAAATAAAACCAAGAAGCCCAAACAAACAAAGAAACACACACACACCCCACACACTACCACCCCTTAACACCCCCCCATCCCCCCAAATAGTCTGCATTCCATTACAGATTCCTTGAGGGAGCAGTCACTGAGCGACTAAAAAAAAAAAAACAGAGTTATACCTCACATATGGATATGTACCCCTGGTGTTTTTTTTATTCTGTGTTTTGTTCAGAATGCAATAATATTCCAGGACAGAGGAAGGGTGACGACTTGGTATGATATGAATCCTTTATAGTCTGAGTCTTCATTATTCACGCTGAGGAATTGATTATACTCAGATAATACCATCGCTTTTAAAAGGTTGCTCATTAGTCAAAATATGAATTTTCCGTTAGGTATGTAGAATGTAGGGCAGAAAAGAAGAGCCAGCGGTAATAAATCTTGCTTCAGGACTGAAAGTATTATTGCATTGCTAATGTAGCCGGCTACCTGAACAAACAAACCCTGGTAGAAAACCTTCACAAGGCTTTTAAGCAGAGAACGTAATCATTCTGCAACCATGCTAGTTAGGACTGAACTAGTGTTCTTATGCAAAGTTCAGTGACAACTGCTGACTTATACCACGTTCAGATGGTGTTAATTCAGGTATTTCTACATAGGACTCAACTGCATGATGAAGACACAACCTAAGGGAACATTTTATGCCATGACTGACATTAATGAACAAAGGATTTGAAGCCAGTGGGTCTGTATGTAAAAGTAATTGTTTCTAAATCTTCCTTCAAATCATCACATCTGTAGTGTAATCAAGGTTATGAAAGATAATTCAGGAGTTAATGAGTACTCAGAGCCTTGTTCAGCAGCTCATGTAATTTTCAGTAGGTTTGGTGTTGCTGTTTGTACAAATATTGAGGGTAATTTTCTGTTATACAAAATAATTTATCAAAAAACCCCTGTATTTTTAAACATCTGTTTTGTGATTAAATGAGCTGTCCATTGACAATATGACAGTCAAGCTCAAATGTAAATGACTACAGTGTAGGTGTATATATTTGGTAACTGTTCCATCCCTTTGTGCTTATTAACTTCTGTAAAGATTTCAAGGTCCAGATAATATGGTTTAGAATTAAAAAAATCATACATATGATAACAAAACACCTTGTACCTCATTCCAGGTCTAAACAAGGTATGGAAAATCAGGAAGATTTTAAAAACATCATGTACACCCTCAAAGGAAACATTTGCTTAATATATATTGCTAATATAAAAGCAGGTAGATGAAAAAGCAAAAAGCAGAATACATAACTAAGTATTATATAACTCAATTTTATGTGCTCACAAGGAATAGTGCGTTCATTTCTTGTTAGTGTATTTCAGAAAGATGTGGGACAACACATGGATATCAAAGTGGATGTCAAAAGTGATTTGGAATATCAAATTAAATTTGTGGTAAGCAAAACTAAAAAGGCTAGGATTAAAAGGACTTTAAAGGGAAGATGAATAACAGAGGATGTGACAAAGCACACTGAATAATAAATAGTAAAGTGAAGACAATTCTAGTATTCCTGTGTATCTCTTTTCCTTCTACAAGATGAATGAAAACTTTTAAAAAGAAAATGTAAAAGCTGGATAATAGCAAACTGTCTCTGTTAGCAGGAAAAGAGACAGCAGCTTCCTTTACAATTTTCTCTTCAGCAAAATCCAGACTCTGCAAGCCAAGAAAAGTGGTTTTAAGGTACATACACATGGGACAGCCCCTGGAAAATTTCTACATATACTCAGATTGTGCGAGAGAGCTGCAGGCAGTAGTGAAGAGAAGTCAGACTGAAACATCTGTTAATAGTGATATGAGATCTACTGTGGACCCTTTGTCACCTTAGCCATGATCACCTCCTGCCCGTTAATGTGATAGAAAGAAACATTTAGATAGACAGATTTAGTATAGATATTTTCAAAGCTGTGACTGCTGCATTGATAATGGTATATAGGAAGATTTTCTTGCCATGCTTATTGTTACAAGGAAATTAATGTGCAGTAGCAAGCAGGAGATTTAGTAAATATGTGTCTGAAGAGTGCTAATTCTGCCCTGGGGCTTCAGTTCATTCTGCTTATCTTAAGGCAAATAGTTTTAGGACGAGACATAGGTACGTGAAATATGTTGCTAATAACTTCTGCTAAGACCTCCATTAGGTGTCTATGGTATCAAGTATATGGGCACTTTTTCAGTGTTACAAAATTTAGTGTTTGTGGAGATGCATAGGCCCTTGAACACAACTTTATTAAGTGGTTAAGAAAGAATTGTATATGTATTTTTGTTATTAATATTGTGAAACAACCATGTTTGAGAAAAGAATAACACTGAAGACCTGTGTATGATTTTTATGTCAACTTTTACTGCCTTGCACACTATGTTAGTGTATTATAATAATTACATTTTTAATTGTTTATGGATATATTGGCTCACACAAGAAGCAGAGCTGAAAATCATTGTGTATGTCATCAAGTATTAACAGTTATGCATTGGTGGCTGCAATAGTTTGAAGCACATCTGTAATGAGTAAGGGGTTTTATTCCTCTGCTTTGTATGTCTGATTACTACTGAGACATATAGCCTGGAAATATTTCTGTTCTTTCTTTCTCAGTAGATCATTTATTTTTCATAGTTGTTAATGTATTTGCTACCTTGCTTTATCACCTCTACATAATCCTATCAATGGTAGCAGGTCAAACACTTCTTGAGCTTACACTAACCAAAGTCTCATTCTAAATCATTACTTCAGTCAGCCAGATCCCTTGAACTTGCTTTGGCTAGCTCTGATCCATCCGGTCTCTCATTCTCACCAGCCCTTTCATCTGCTTAGCATTTAATTGCCACATTAATATACCTCTCAGTTCTACTCCCCCATGTATCACCTCTCACTGTTGCTCTCCTCACAGTAAGTCCTCAGATAAGTAAGTTAGTTATTTTTGGTTTAAAAATACTCTGAGGTCCTTACTTCTCTGCTCTCTAAGCTTTGATTTTCACTAAGCAAAAATCCACTTTGAATAAATTCTAAATATAGAAATTTGTACATTTAGACATTGCATTTTTAAAATTTACATTGTTTGATTTATATACGTGACTTCGACTTGCGGGTTTGCCTTCTTTGCCCACTTACATGAAAATAAGAAGCATTCTTTGCTAATCTTCCTTCAGCCTAACCTTTTGGTGGGTAAGCATTCAGCAGGTACCAGTCTAACAAATTAAATGGTCCCCATGGCAACTTGAAATATTGCATTCCACAAAATATAGTGGTTGCCATATTGTAGTAGTGTCTGAGGTTATTTAAAGACCATCAGAGTGCTTGCAAAGGAAGCTGATAAAACTGACAACTTCATAAAATAGTTTTGTGGTAGATTTTTGTCAGGGAGGGAGAGGAGGGATGGACTGAATTCTTCTTAAGAAGACCCCTTTTTTGTGTTTTCAGATAACTTTATACGCCCTGTGTAGGTAGTATTTTGTGAGGACTCATGAAGGTGCTTTTTTTAGAAAGGTACCAAATGAACAGTGTTGGTTGGCATGAAGAGGAGCTTCTCAGTAGTGGCTGAGAAAGTCTGAATCCCATTTAGGGCTACCACACTGACTGCTATCCAATACTATAGTATGAGCAAAAAAAAACCAACCTTAATGTTGGGATCCTATAGTAGAACCTGTCAGTTGACCAAACGGTATAGTACATACAAAACACAAAACAGGTGGTTATATATGCATTATTAACTTTGTTGTCTGAAAAGCACAGATACATAGGTAAAGTACATAAGGCAAGAATGTGATTTTTACTATTATATTCTTCTAGAGTCTAGAAATTTAATAATGTTTTTGGCTCCATCACTGGTCATTTTTATGTCCTTTCTCACTTAGATCTTGGGGATTGTATTCTGCGAGTGATACAGTGAGAAGAGCAGAGCTGCAATCCATGTTCTCTTGGTTTGTTACAATAACAATTTGGCTTTTAGAGAAGAGGATGAGATGTGGATGATTAATTTTTGCTTCAGATTATTGCTTCAGATGGATGCAGAAGATAGCAGGAGCAGTGATACATCAATGATTGCAGCAGCAAATCTCTAGCAAATTCTGCTTTCACACACAGCTGGGGATTTAAAATGTTGCTGAGTCACTGGATAGTCCTTCGGTTAGTCTTTCAACAGCTCATTTATCATAATCCTACAGAGACATAACCTGAACTACTCAAAAGCCTCAGGCTAAATTTTGTTTCTGCTGGTTTTGATGCTTGATCATTAACACATGGAACACAGAGTCAAGGAGATTTGTGATTAGACATCAGCTGAATATCATAGGCATTCCCTCTTTGTAAAATGACAAAAACTAAACAAACAAAACCCCAAACCAACCAATCAATCAACCAAACAAAAAAACTGCACACCAAAACTCCAACTTTAAAGCTACTTTTTTACTATAGAGAACCTATGTAAAACCCAGCAAACCTTATCAGTCTGCTTCCTGAATTTTAAAGTAATGAAAATTCATTTGTATAAACTCTCTAGAGTTTTCAGTCCTTTCTGTAAGCTGGATGCTATGAATTTTGATTTCAGCATCCAAAATCAGTATCTACAAAATTGGTAAATGCTTCTGAAGAGATGGGTGTTCACAATGGTTTGGTCACGACCCACTGTACTTCCTCATGTTTTGGAAAATCCATATCAGAGTGCCCTGGTGAAGCTCACACAGAAACCAGCAACCAAGCACAGAAATAATAAAAAACAAGAGTCTGAATTCCCATCTCTATTGTCCTACTGATAGCTATGTAAGTATTGGTGATATCACTTGTAATTTCACAGGCATAATAATAAACTAATTAATGTGTTTCTAGATAGAGAATTTTTCCCCTATGGAAAGTCGTGGTGAAAACCTGGTGCAAATGCAGCCACTTGTATCTTACTTCTTTTTGTTATCTGCAGCAAAGGCCAGTGTTTGGAAATCTATTCAGTTATTGACTTATTATTATTATTATTATTATTTTAAATAGTTTTTCTCTTTTTCTATGATCAAATACTACATTGTGGATTTTTATGAAATATATATGAAATAGCAGAAAAATGCAACATGCAGAAAACGGCAGGGCCCTATATAGACACAGAAGTTACTGTGCTTGTGAAAAGAATAGTTTGATTTGAATAGGAAACACTGGAACAGTGAACTGTCTACATCCATAGTTTACTGTAGTTCAGCTGTCTCATCTGTCAATTTTAAAAACACATGAATAACAAAATAAATATTTTATCCTACTAAATTCTCATATACTCACAGTGTGGTGAGTTGACCTTGGCTGGATGCCAGGTGCCCACCAAGCCACTTGATCACTCCCCTTCTCAGCAGGACAGGGGAGGAGAAAATATGATGGAAAAAACCTCCAGGCTCAAGATAAAGCCAGTGCGATAAAGCAATAGCAAAGGCTGTGTGCAGAAGCAAAGGAAAACAAAAGATGTTATTCTCTGCTTCCCATTAGCAGGGGATGTCCAGCCACCTCCTGGGAAGCAAGGCTTCAGTACATGGAGTTGTTCCGGAAGACAAACATCATAAATAATGAATTCCCAACCGTTCCTCCTCCTTTCTCTTAGCTTTTATTGCTGACCAGATGTCCTATGGTACGGAGTATCCCTTTGGTTGGTTTGGGTCAGCTGTCCTGGCTATGTCCCCTCCCAAGGTCTTTCCCCACCCCAGCCTACTGGGGTGTGTGGTGGGGAATGCTGGAGAGGCAGCCCTGACGGTGTGTGAGCATTGCTCAGCAGTAACCAAAACACTGGTGTGTTATCAGCACTTTTCTAACTATCATCCAAAGCACAGCATTATGAGGGCTGTTATGAGGAAAATGAACTCCACCTCAGCTAGACCAAATTAATTCAAATAAAACAATGCATTAGTTCTCAGTGCTAATGGAGCCTATGTATTTATTTAGCCTGTTACTTTCAAACAAACTGAAATGAGAGACATCCTGAATTCGGTTTAATTACAGCTTTCATCTTTCATCACTGCTGAAGTTCTTTGCAATGCACATTCTCGCACAATAAAAAGGAATAAAAAGAAAAAAATCTATTTTGATCCTCAAATGTTGAAAATAACTTTTAATCTTACCTTCTGTTGTTGGTACACTAATTATGATTTAAAAAATGAGAAATGGACATAACAAGCAAGAACATGGGAATAGCTTAGAAGACAGCTATTTCTAAAATACAGTGCTGAATACCAAAAAGGAAATCCTGTTTTCATACTTATGAATGATACATGCTTCTCAGGGGAAATCATAACAACAGAATTTATCACCGATCTATTTTCATAAACTCTTTTCTCAGTCCCATGTACTCAGTCTCAGCCTTAAGTTTACTATTAAGAAAAGGTTTTGTTTTTTTCATTGTTTTTTAATGGAGTTTTTTCCTCTTTTATTTTCTTTTCTTATTCTGTTAAACATAGTACAGCTTCAATTTCCTTTGGTCCTTAGGACCTATAACTTCCCCATGAGGTAATGAAAACTGCTGGATATTTTGTGCTCTCAAAGTACCAAACCACACAAATTCCTAGCAAGATCATAATTGTGTTACTCCATTTAGTGTCCTCTTGTAACTGCTGGTCTTTTGCCTCATCCTCATCATGTTTAAGATCATGGCAGTGGTGTTACAGCAGTTCAGTAAGAATCACAGAAGATCACCAAAAATTAAAAATTTCATTTTTCTATACATTTTGCTAAAAAATTACATAACTCTTTTTTTTTTTTGTAGGCAAGCTTTTATTGTTGAAAGGTTTAATTGATAGTTTCCATGTTTTTTCAAGTACCAGAATACTCAAAGTACATTGATTTTAAAAATTCTCATTACACTTCATTATAATTCATGAAATAAATTACTGATTTTTCAACCACATCTAAAAGTCACTAGAAATGTTCTGTACCAGAGATCAATTAAATAAGAAAAATGGAAAATACATAATAGGAAATACTTCATTAAAAATGATTTCTTAATATGGATAATAATCTCAGGAAAAATAAATAGAACTCATAATATCTCTAATTTTTGTTTCAGTCTTGATTAATGAAAGATCTTATGTGCTGAAATAAGACTAAGGTCTATATTTGGAATAACATAGTTATTATGAATATCTATATTTTCTGAAATAAATCATAGAATCATAGAATCTCTTAAGATCATCGAGTCTAACTGTAAACCTAGCACTGCCAAGTCCACCACTAAACTATGTCCCTAAGTGCCATGTCTACACATCTTTTAAATACCTCCAGGAATGGCGACTCAGACTCAATCACCTCCCCGGGCAGCCCGCTGTGATGATTAATAACCCTATCTGTGAAGAAATTTTTTTCCTAACATCCAATCTAAACCTTCCGTGCTACAACTTGAGGCCATTTGCTCTTGCTCTATTACTTCTTACTTGGAAAGGAGACTGACACCCACCTTGCTACAGCTTCCTTTCAGGTAGTTGTAGAGAACAATAAGGTCCCCCTCAGCCTCCTCCTCTCCAGGCTAAACAACTAGAGTCCCCTCAGCCACTCCTCCTAAGACTTGTTCTCTAAACCCTACACCACCATCATTGCCCTCCTTTGGACATGCTCCAGCACCTCAATGTCTTTCTTGCAGTGAGGGGCCCAAATCTGAACACAGTATTCGAGGTGCAGCCTCACTGGCACTGAATACAAAGACACAATCACTTCCTTAGTCCTGCTGGCCACAGTGTTTCTGATACAAGCAAGGATGCTATTGGCCTTCTTGACCAGTCATGATGTAGAGAATTTTAAATTTTGTGTGCTTAGTCTCAAAAAGGCTTTTGGTTCCAGACTTTTCAAAAGAAATGGAAAGAGGTTTGATTTATTTATGCATATGCTGTAGTTATGAAAGGTATTTACTTGTCTAAAGGTATTTATTTGTCTAAGTAGTGGTTACCTTAACACATTCAGTGGCATCTGTAGAATTTTATAAATAGCTAAGTAATTTATGTGACATACTTTTAATCTGAAGGTGTGTTCTCCTGTGTGAGAAGCCCACCACCCTGTTACAACCAGAATAGAAACACACAAGTGGCTCTTTACAGCTTCACTAGTTAAGTCAATTCCAAACTACATTCGGAGTGAGTTTGATGTTCATGAAATGGATAATTGTTGCAGGATCACAGTCTCAAGTGATACACTGTACTAGTATTAGTCAGAATTAGGTATATTGCAAGAAACGATGAGCAAGTGTCCCCACAGTCCCCTGTCAATTCATCTTTGTCTTGACCTGCAAACCCCTGACATTCCATTCCTGGCCTACCCTTAAGCAAAGACTGACAACTGTGCCGAACTGTGACAGATTGTGTTGTTGATACATAATATGAGTATTTTTCCCCAAGAGACTATATAATTACAAGTGTAAAATATAAATAAGATAAATGAATCAGAAACTAAAACTTAAAAAAGACATATTTTAACTGGGACCTGAGGGAAAGCAGTGCTTCAGAAATACAAAATGTTTATAAAACTTATATCCTCTCTCAGTATATCTGCAGAAATCAGTACTTTAGATAACTTAATGTTTATTTGGAATAAAATAATTTTGTTCTCTTACAAAAGCTATGCTAACAATGTTTTCTCCGTGTCATAGCTGTTTACCTTAGTAGCTAAGTTTGTGTGTACTTCTCTAGCATTAGCTTTTTCAAACTTTTCTCTCAAAGACTATTTTTCACTTCCATTAATAAAGTTTGTATTTGACATTTCACATGCTATTTGGCTGTTGCTTTTGTATTTGTTTCTTTTCCCCTCTTTTGTCTCTCTTTTCCTTTCCATAGCTTTAGCTTCTTTCTCTCTTTCCTAACCTCATTGCTGACCCACCAGCCTCTTTGGCTTTAACTTTATTCTCTTTCTCTCCTGGTGTGTTCTTGGTTCATTTCTATCTCTTCACACATACAAGTATTTCTTTTTGCTCTTTTTTTTTTTTTTTATTCTGCTAACCTCTGATCAATTCTTTCCAACATCTATCCTTTTGCTCTTCAGTTCCCTTAATTTTCACTATTAGTACACAGTCCTTCAGAATATGATATTCTTTTTTAAGTCTGGATTGTATTTGGTTTTATTTTCTGTGTGGGAAACAGTTAACTACATTAGAAACATCTTGACGTTAAAGAGGAAAAAAGAGGTATCTCATTAAAATATTTCTAATCTATTTCAGCTTTGCCAGGCCAGGAGGCAAACTCATACTGTAAAGACTGTAAAGACTAGTCATATCTGTGGTAGTTAGAAAGGGGGTGAACTGCCATAATCACATTCAATCATTTTTATTTTAGGGGCAATGATACTTGAGCATTAATGTGATGATGAAATCAAATCTGATGGCTGAGCTAAACCTGAGGATTTCCTGTTGAAGCGTTCTGTATATACAGAGGAGCCTAACAAGAGGACTAATCCTTATTCAGGCAAACCAGACATCCTTTTCAAGGACCTTCAGTGGAGCCTTCTCACTACGAAGGATAAAATCTATGTACGCCACACAGTGCACCACAGCATAGCTAAACATTCTGATCCTTTGTATTATGTGTCTTCTTGATGCATCTTCCGTCACTGGAGCTCATCTACAAGGAAGGATATCTGGATTTAGAAACTGAAAAGCAGTTTTGGCTCCCATCATGCACATGTTGCTTATTCAACCTCTTATGCCTTCATTACTTCCAGTGTGTTATTCAGGTACAGGGCAGTGGAGAAAATGGGATATGAGTCTAGACCTGGCATGAGATTTGTAAAGGCCTGTGTGTGAATGGGCGGAATGCTTCTGAAAGAGGATGGAAGTAAATAAATAAATGAGGCAAGCACATTTGTCACAACAGGGAAAGAAATCCTAATTTTCCCCTATGTGCAGTTAACATTATGCATCACAATATGTATTAAACATAGGAATAGTATTTTAGACTGTCTTAATATGTTAGGATGAGTAACTAGAACATCCTGAAAGTGAGATGGGGTTTAAAATGATTCAATTTTAAACTATGTGGATGAAATTCATGCAGAAAAGGTGAGCAGAATGTAGAGCTGAGGAAATGCAGGAATGGCTTAGCAGATTTGAATAGTGATTTAAGTAAGAAGCCCACTCTATTATGTAGACAATAATTTTGGAATGGTTCTTTCAACTAAGATAAAAGTTGAAAATATGTGAAATTGGAAAGTGCTACAAAATATGCTGAGTGGAGAAACAGGAAGGGAATCAAGATGCCAATGTTAATCATCCTCATTCCTGGAAAACCTCTTCTGAGACCATTTCAGTCTGACCTGACCCTTTGCAGCTCACAGTGATACTGTCCTTACTTAGGGTTGCTTACAGGTAAGGAGCAGAAGAAAAGGAGGGACAGAGAAGAAGGACAACAGGAAGCACCAAGAGAGTATGGGGGAGAAGAAAACCATCAAGAACAAATATCGTGTTTATCCTTGGATGCCAAACAGCTTTTGGTGGCTATGTTCTCAGGGCTGTATTGTTTCTTAGCAATGTAGTTACTGAAAAACAGCTTTCATGTCTTCTGTAATATTGTTCAAGATCTTTTCCTTGCTTTTGAGATACAAGGAAATAATACCTAGGAAAAACTATTGCCCTTGTGGAACTTACAAATATAAAAATATTGACAATGTATTGCTTTCATTGAAAGGGCTGACATTGGTGGTGATTCATGAAGTTCATTGCTGTTTATCTAGGCTAGTAAGCACAAAACTAGATACCACTAAATAAGCCTTCTCAAGCAGGGAGCAAGCCGAGCGTATTACAAGGAACTAATATTGAATTATCTGATTTCAGCTGAGGCAGAGCTGGTTCCTCAGATGCTGTAGGTATGTATCTGTTTTGCCTTTACCCAGCCACTTTTAGAATTTTAAAAACAGATTCTCTGTAAAGCTGTAATGGCCATTTCATAGCAGAATCTAATTCTCCTAACACCAAGTCTTTTTGTCATCTTCATCAATTTAACATAAATGTATAAAACAGAAATTCAATTTCTGTTAAGGTTTTCCTATGCAGAAAGGATACAGAGTTTAGATTCTCTACAGGAATTTTCATGACAAAAAACCCACAACACTCAACAAAACAAAACACTAAGGTGTGTGATAGAAAAGCAGGAACTATAAATTTCTCAATCCAAAGAACGTATTTTTTTCTGCCTTATTCTCATACTTAATGATATTATATTTCTGAAGAAAAGGCATCTGGTAAAAATCATTCATTAAGAGGAGGCACAAGTAATTATATTTGTAGTTTCAAACAATTTTTGTAGGCAACACTGCCTAGTTTTTTTTCCCCTTTTTTTCATCTTTTTCCTAGACATACTTCTCTATAGATGTCTAAACAGAGCAGATGAACAGAAAATGATAAATTACATTTCCAGCCAAAAATATCTGCAGTGAGAACCTGCAAGTAAGCTGAAAATGAAACAATTTCATGCAAACTAAATTCCCTTTTTGGAGGATTAAATAAAATCACCACAAGATGGCTCCCCAGCTTCTCCAAATAACTTTTTTTTTGTTTTTTTTCCTAATCAAGCTGCTCTCCAGTGAAGGCATTGATTATCTTATAGAAGTCTCGAGTACAGCTGAACAGACTGTGGATTAGAGCCTTGTCTAATAAAATAATAGCTATTTTTACATTAAAGCCCTGGAGATCTCTTTGGAAGGTAATTCTGTTACTTTAATTTCTGTACCCCATAAAAGGCTGTTATCTAGTTTGTGCCTCTGTTCATTTTTTTTCTAACAGACAAAGATTGGCTTAGAGAATTCAAACTGATTTGGAGTTTAAGCCTTCTGCTTTTAAAGGCTAAAGCAGCTTATGCTCCTAAAATTTCTAAGTTTCTAAAAGTACTAGGAATTTGAATACTACATAGATTTTTAAATTATTATTTTTGTTGGTCAATAATTTTTAAAAAGTAGAACTAAAATTAAAAGCTGTGAGCTAAAGTTTTTACCAGGGGTTGTTCCCAAATTAATCTGAAATCACACTAGAATAAACACTATTCTCAGGGAAAATACAGGGTCTGGGGTATTTCTGTAGTTTTAAAAATCAAAAGAAATTAAAGGTACAACACCTGATTCAGTTAGTCATAAGAATATACGTGTTTTTCAGAATAGCAATTCTAAGATATATAGGTTTGGTTTTGGTTTTGCTAGAATTATTTTATCGATACAGTCTTCCTAATACAAAGCAGATACATGCAGAGGAAAATAGAACTGAAAAACCTTGGGGGGTAAGGAGTGAGAAATTTCACATTGAAGAAGTAGTTGATAGACACAGAAATCTCTTCAGTTTGTGTACAACAGAAAGATAAACTTGTATTTATGCATAATAAGAATATATTTTCTTTTTAAGTATCACACTGTAAATCTGAAAAGCCTTTCACAGAGGAAGCATGGTACTGACAGAGTTTACTGCAGTCTGAGTGCTACAGATCTGAAAAATTTCACTTCTACAAGGTCAGAAGTGCAAGTTATCTCCATTCTGTCTTTTAAGCCCATTTGTGAATCCTTTCTTCAGGTCAAAGTCACTGATCAATCACACTACCTATAAATTTTCACTCAGTTATAGGGTGACATTTACTGGTAAAATTTGATCTTTATGCTTAATGCAGAGAAAATACAAGATGAGAATGAGTTCCTTGTTCAGCTGTGGAAAGATCACAGACAAGACCATGCTTTTATTAAAACAAAGCTGCTAGTCACAAAAAAATACAACCTGGGGTATAAATAATGCAAACCATAAAGGAACCTGGAATTAGGCATACATTTATAAAACTGAAAGAAGCTTTCCTGAAGACTTGGTGTAGAATTAGAAAATCGGGTGCTTCCAAGAAGACTAGTCTTGGGTGCAACTATTTTATAGATGTATTCAACACTGAACCTATAGCTGTCCATGACAGTCTCCACGCTCTCCCCCCCTTCTTGTTTTTGGTGTTTTGGTTTTTGTTGGTGGTAGTGGTTTGTCGTTTTTTTTTCCTGGTCTGTCTTGGGCAATGTCAAGAGTCCAAGAACAAAGCTCACCTTATTAAGGTAAGCAGCAACCTCTGTCATCTGCAACCCTGTCCACCCATTTTTTGAGTCTGTCTACCTGTGCTACTAGGTCTCACACAATCTTTCTTTCCACTGACTGTAAGCCATGTCTATGCCTATTAGCTAAGACGCGGATGTATACACTAAACATCTGTAAGTCAGACAAATTCTACCTGTCTCCATCTGGGACAATGGCATAAAACACTTCTAGTTATGATCCATGCTTAAGGACATAACATACAGTGTATTTGTTCACTGAAGCAGCTAGTATGCCCAGTATGCCCTGACAGTATGAACAAGCTAGCATGTAACAGTCCAAAGGCCTGGCAGAAATGGAAGTATAGGGAGCCAGAAACTTAGGAATTCACATTGAATTCTGCACTGAATTTCCAACATACTATTGCTCCGTTTATTTTGTTCAGATGACATGTTACCCTTAAACTTTTTTTGAGCAAATTCTACACCTCTATTTTCTCTTGTTCTGAGTCGGAAAGTCCATTTGAAAAGGAGTCACAGCTGTTTTACAAATTATTTGATATTTCTGGATTTCCACCCCAAATTGCAAATGCAAAAGTAAATTGCAATCAGGGAAGTCATTGACTTTCTGAGACATTGAAGCCCAGCCTCTGCATTATTTCACCCTTAGTGTGGTCTGTCAGGAAGAAATATTTCTTCAGCTGTACTGAGAGTGCCAGCATTTCTTTACAATGTAACAGCATAAACTTCTGCCTCAAGAGCAAATAGTTCCAACATGTTCTGGGCTTTAGTTGCTCATTCATTTACTTACCTACTCTATTTTTGAAAGGCAATATTTTTAATATGATACTAACAACATTAATGGATTTAATGGTCGCTATTCATAAAATAAGTGTAATAAGACCAATTTAATAACAACAAATAATCTAATGAAAGGCTGCTTGTGAAAGATGATGAGGACTGTCAGCTACCTTTCACTTATTATGTCATTATTGCAAAATGTCTTCCAGCCATTGTAGTGACATTAAGCTCAAAAGGAAAATTCTAGCACAAATGGGTTGGTGCCATTCTCTTCTTTTGTCCACACTGTCCTCCTGGTGCAGATTTAACACATCTACTGTATTAGCTAGAAAAAGAAATACTTAAAAAACATTTTAAAATATGCAATATCACAAGAAGCATTAGTAACTTTCTTGAATTATTCAGTAATCTCATTTATATAATATATACTAAAATACCAATCTGTGGTGTAGGCTTAGCTTCTCAGAAAGAAGGTATGGAGCTGCTGTTTTGTTATAAATAGTAACAGCCATTCCTGAAAAAAGAATATTTCTTTAAATTCCTTGAGTAAAATTCTGTCCTTATTGAAACCAAGGAAAGTTCTTACACTGAATTTATTAGCCACAGTTGAACCTCTTATTTTTATTAGTGATTATACCATTGCATATAATTTTACTTGACTTTACATATGATTTACACTACTGTTTTTCTAAGCAATATACATATATTAAGACCTATAAATTTAATTTACTTAACTCAGACAAACATTCTTTCCGCAATTAAAATATTAGCCAAGTACAGAAAAACAAGAAAAAAATTACACCCTTGCCTAATCCATTCACAGGAGACACACATGAACTCTCAATTACACACATCTGCTTTGGATTTCATTTGCCAATCAGTATAGATTGAACTGTTTTATATATAACATAGCTGCATACATTTATGTATATTACATACCATTACAGAGACAGCTGACAAATAGAACAGATTTTCATGCAAAACAAAAGTTTGAAAATTATAGTCTTTCCTAAGATTGAATGACAATGTAATTGGGGGGGGGGGGGGGGGAGTTTTTTTTTATATATATTTTAATGAAGTGTATTTTAAAAGCACTCTTTCCACATGATTTTTTCTTTGAAATAAGTGAGCATGTTTATCTTACTCCATTAAATCATACAGAAATGTGGACAGCAATGAAACATATAAAGTCCTTGTGGGTGATATTGGTTCAACACTTGAGGGAGTTAAGGATTCTAGAAGTTCATCCACAGCTCTATGAAATCCATGCAGGATTTCCTACTGATCTCAGTGAATATAAGATCAGAAAAGGAGTGACACCTAAAAGTAATCTTTAACTAAAGCAAAACTGCAGCCATATGTTTTGATTTAAGTGTCTTTAACCCACTGAATGTATTGTATTACAAATCAAGTTAGAAAATTAATGTACTCTTCAAACAAATACATTTTACTATTTGATCTAAAAAGACAAAATCTAGTATATTTCTCTTATATTTTATATATTTATTTGAAACCAGATTTTTTTTTCTCCTGTGAATGCTGAAAATGATAAACACTTCTGTCTAATTTGTGGGATGTTGGGTTTACATGTAAAATTTTTGCTGCGCTGTGCTAGCAAAGGTGGGTTTCAGCCTCTAGCTTTTGCATAACTAATTGATTTCCTGAAGAAAGAAAATGAGAACCTTCTTTGAAAGATCATTGTAAAGAGAAACATACCACAGACTGTTTTTTGGATGATACTAGGTGAAAAGTAATGAATGAACTCTGCAGAGCATCACAGTGAAAACATTTCTTCATTTTCTTCAAATAATACACGAGCAGAAACCTCCTAGCCATTACAGATAGAATTCAGATTGGTCTCCTCTTTCTGCTCAAAATGGAATTCTGTTAGATTTAGTCACTGTGTTGAACAAGAGTTCCTAGGACTCAGTTATTACTTTATTCCTGTTTCCATAGAAACATGTCAGCATGATGAATATGGAAAATGATGCTTTAAAATAATCTTAATTTTGAACATAAAAGGAAAACAGGCTTGTATAAAGCAGCAATTATGTTAAAGCACCTTACCCCATTTTCATTCAGTACAACAGCAGTTTCCATGAAAATGGGAACATGAGTAGTAACCAGCAGCAAGACAGCCAGACTTCTTTCTTTAAGTGTGCTGGTTCAAGTTCATGACTGCAGACTTAACTTTCCCAGGTTTTTGTAAAGATAAAATCAAAAAGTTTCCTAAAGTTTCAGACCTATTGTTATTTTGTGCTATAGCATAGTTGCTGCAGTAAGAAGATTTGATGTTCTGTTGAACATCCAGAAATTTACTGGAACACTGCCTTCCCTTTTTTGATACATTCTGTATGTGACTAGCACAGAAAGTTAGTGTATGTGAATCAGCCTTCTATGCCACATTCAAATACTTTATTTTAAAAAGTTATGCAAAAAAGAAAAGAGAAAAAAACCAAACCAAACAAAACAAAACAACCAACCACACACCATTTCCACTGTATTTTTTTTTTTTTTTTTGCATATTCAGAACTATTTGGATCCATGTAATTAATTAGAATTTGGTAATTCTCTCTGAACAGGTAATGTGAATAATGACAGCTGATGGCCATGGAGGCATTACAGTATTGTAAGAGTCTAAGAAGAAACTCTCTGGGCTGCAAGAGAAGTCTAAATTATAGATGTATATATAATGGAGTATACACTTTTTTTGTGCTATTTGGATACCATATTGATTACACGTGTGGAGCAACACAGAATGTATACCTTACATACATCCTTACATATTTTTTATACATTAATGGCATACTATCTAATGTTCATTAACATCCTCATATGGCCAATAAATTGAGCACATTAACTTATTCTACATGTTTGGCTTTTAATCTAATGAACTTTAGCCAATATAATGTTGAAATTGCATGGCTTTGTTTATTCATAACAGGCTTTATAGGATCAAATTTTATATCTTTGCACTTGAAAACAGTCTTTACAGTGGTTTGTGTTGTAAATTAATATATTACTATGAGTTTTGTGACAGAAAAAAAATAATCAAAATCAGATCATGTCCTTGTCTCATTTACAACTATGTCAGTCTTGAGCTATGTTTCCTAAGAAAAATAGGGGAGATTCAGTGGACTCCAGATTTACTTTTACATGGCTGAAAGCAGTAGAGACCTATATTTTTGTCACATTTATATTTATGTCATATTTTTATGTTATGTCTTTGAAGCATTATGTGGACATGTCATGCTCTGAAAAAGCTATAGGCTTAATATTTGAGTTTATTTTGATTATGAGCTTGGAGAGCTGCTATTCTGTCTATTGGAAAATGGGAGACCATAAATAGCCTTTTTATGCAATTAAAGGCTGAGGCATTTGACAACCAGAAAGGACATTTATTCAAATATAATACACTTCCAACATTTTTCCTCCCACATGACTCTACAAGAGCTCAAAAACCCACAGCATTTTTAAAAATACATTAGTGCAGATTTTTCTTTGACGGTTTGAAATTTCACTGTTATTTTATCATCAGACTGTTCATCAGGTTCAACATTTAGGTATGGCAAGAATAGTCTTCTGACAAACAAAAGATCATTCTTAGGCTGTAAATAATTTGGAGGCTTTAAAAAGCAGTAATTCCTTGCAGGCATAATTGATTTCAATGGAAAAAAAGTGGACACATTGTCCTTATGTATAATGCAGTCAGTTTCAGTGACATGGTGAAACAATCAACTCAAATTAAAGTTAAGCTATGTCTAAGAAAATGAATCCTAGATTTTCAGTTTAAAGACATTTCATTATATCCCATATAATACCTTGTAGATCTTCAATAAGTGGGACAAATCATATCACATTTAACACTGAAAAAAACTTTGATTTTCATTCTTTCAAGTAAGAGTAGCCTGCATATAAGAGGCATTCAGTTCTAGTTTACTTAAAGCCTGCATATAAGAGGCATTCAGTTCTAGTTTACTTAAAGTCAGTGAAGCAGACACTGACTAGGTAATATGAATGGCTATTCATCAGTAACAGCAAAACATGGCCAAACAAGCACAAATAAAACAAATAGTCCATAATGCACAGATACACAAAAAAAACTAAAAATCCTGCAAATTTATCCACTAACCTGTTGGATTTACACAATCCTATCTAAATACTTCTTGCAAGATATATGTAATATATGACAGTTCATACTGTTTTGGTTATAAGCTCAGAAATATAGCATTGCTTATTAGAGAAGCTCTTAAACTATCAGCACCCTTGCTGAGAAAAAGATTTGTGGCTAACCTTTGCTAGGTCAGTGACAACAAGACTAGGAATGTTTTTTATAGGAAAGGCAATCAGGGGGTTCAACATGAAATTAGATAAGTTGCCACACTCAGCAGGTAGCTGATAATAAGATTGAAATTCAGGATATTTTCAATTTCTGATAGAATAATTATAATATAATAAAATATTTATAGACTAGAATAGTTAAAATAAAAGAATAATCTTTAAATATAAAATAGTGCCTAGCATGCAGTCTGGATCATGAGGAAGGCACTTTATCCTGTGATGTTTTCAGTGTCCTGCATTTATTTGAAATATCATACCACACCCCCTACTTTGTATTTGCTAAACCACAGAGACTGTTTCATTGTCCAGCATTTCTATCACAGTTTTTCAGGTTGTTGGAATTGGTTTCTTGTTGAACTACTGTGTTTTTTTCCCTACATCAGTGCTGAACAGTGTTACTACACTTACTGTATTTCTATTAAAAGAAAGATCTGATGATTCTGTGCAACCTGATTTAGTGAAAGATGCCCTGGCCCACGATGAAAGGCAGGCGTGGGGTGAGCGGGGTGAGGTGAAACTATATGATCCTTAAGGTCCCTTCCAACCCAAACCATTCTATGATTATATGTTTCTGCAGATGGAATCTATAATCTATAACTAGGCTCTATAATATTGCCAAAGGAAAGCTTGACTGGGTTGAGGTTAGGGTTGTGAAAACTTTCTAACTATGCTTGTAAGTATGCAAGAAATTTGAATGAAAGCTTTGAGAATGCAGTAGTCCCTAAAACACTGGGAGATGGAGAGAAGAAAGGTATACCAAATTCCTGGACACAGAAGAAGACTGATTTAAATGGAGCTCTAGAATCCCATTTTTATATTATTATTAATAACCATAGAATATGTATCCCAAAATATTAGCCTGCTGGTGCTGATTGTGGCTAGGAGAAATTAAAATATTTAGACTGAGACTGATACAGAGAGCAAGATATGATTGTCTGAATAACTTATTCAGAATTGTTGCTTGTAGGAAGCAAGTGTAGAGACCACAGCCATAGGAACTACATCCTGTCAATTAAATATGCCCATGACTACTCTCCAGCACTGAAGTCAGTCAGTACAGAATGGTGCACATGAGCTGTATTAAATTCTTTCATGCTCCAGACTAGTTAGCCTGTATTAAATTGTTTGTTAGAAACGCTCCTTGACTTTCACTTATCACCCAACTGTACCTGAGAAAATACTGTCTGGCCAAGGTTCAGACTAAGCCAGGAACTATTTTGAAAGTTTACAGTTTATCGGGAGTGAAAAGAACAGGCTTCCTGATATAAGCACCTGGGAAATGAGTTCATCTGATCAAATGCTGACATCTGTGGTACAGATCTTCCAATCTGATTTAGATGTTTAGACTGTCTTTATCATTAGTGGAGAGAAACAGGAACTTCTAGGGGAATGATTCACTCCATCATAAAGCAGACACTTAACATTTTCAGATTAATTGTTCCTTGCAAACACCCGTTTTTCTTTCTTCACTATAAAGAGAATCTAGGAAGACAAATATACACGTCTCTATTGTAAATATTTAAAGATAAGACGAATCCCAGACTAAATGCATGAGAATGTTCTGACTGAATCTGTGGTTTTGTGCCTCCATAGGTCTATCCATGATTCAAATTCCAATCTTGCAAAGCTCCAACTAATAGAGGACAAGAATTGATTTCTGTGCATCTGAGGAAAACGTTCTTTCACAAATTCCTCTTGGTTTACTATCCACAATAAGTCTATGAACTTCTGATTTTGTGTTGGAAAATCAAAATCTGACTATATGTCTACTTCAAAGAACCTCTCTATTGACATTTTATAGGCTTATTTTCAGCTGTTGCCTTTTATTTATTCAGAAATAATTAAGGAATGGAAAGTAGAGGCAGTAAGAGTATTTTTCTATTCATGGGGAAAGAAGAAATTAATCAAATACTTTACAGTCCCTGTAACTTTATAATCGAACTATGAAGGCAAGAAGATGGTTTTCATGCAGAAAGATAATGTCTTTTCAAATAGCCCAAGGTTATGCTTGTTTCAGCTATAAAACAGTCAAAAATACACATGCTAAAGCCAAGGTCACACATGAATCAAGATTTCTTTACGTGAATAGTGGTTGCAGGAATGAACCATGAATGAGCCAGACACCATCACTCTAAAGTGATCAATAAATAATACATCTCTGTTAATGAAAAAAATAAATATCTTTGCTAGTGATCTTGTGGTTAAAGCACTATAATGAAGCTAGGAAGTCATCAATTCCTGATCCCTCCACAAGCATCCAGTGTAATACTTGATTGGTGGCTTTCAAGCAAAGTTGTCACTCTATGCAACATTTATTCATAATTTTATTTTTATTTGTCAATTGAAGTGTTATTCTAACATTTTATTGGGAATGCACAGATAAACTTGCTTCACTTCTAATGAAAGGATGACATATAGTCAAATTACATTCAAATTGCCCAGGAACTTCTTTCAGTTTTCCTTCAGTTTTCCCTGACTTTGGACTGACTTGTGTGCTTCATTTGTGTATCACTTCATTTAAATTTGTTTGGATAAGGATTTCAGAATTTAATTTCAGGACCCAGGTTTTAGAATATTTGTATATGTCCTGGTTTCAGCTGGGATAGAGTTAATTTTCTTCATAGTAGCTAGTGCAATGGGTTTTTTAGGATTTGTTGTGAGAAAAATATCTCTAACATGCTGGGTTTAGTTATTGCTAAGTAATGTTTATACTAAGTCAAGGACTTTTCAGTTTCTCAGGCCCTGTCAGTGAGAGGGCTCGAAGCAGGGTAGGAGAGGAGACACAGCCAGGACAGCTGTCCCCAACTAGTCAAAGGGATATTCCTTACCACAGAATATCATGCTGAGCACATAAAGCTGAGGGAAAGAGATGGGAGAGGGGACATTCAGAGTGATGGCGTTTGTCTTCTCAAGTAACGGTTAAGTGTGATGGAGCTCTGGTCTCCTGGAGATGGCTGAACACCTGCCTGCCCATGGGAAGCGTTGAATTAATTCCTTGGTTTGCTTTGCTTGTGTGTGCAGCTTTTGCTTTACCTATTTCACTGTCTTACCTCAACCCACAAGCTTTTTCACTTTTCTGATTCTCTCTCCCAAGCCATCATGGGGGAATGACTGAGCAGCTGTGTGGTGCTTAGTTGCCAGCTGAGTTTAAACCATGACAACATATCCCCAAGCATGTTTTTACAAAGGTGGCACAATCTATATTTTTATGGACATTAGCTCTTTCAATGTTCTCTAAAGTTGCCTAAAACTATTCAGTTCTGAATGGGGAAAGTTATATGTCAAAGAACTCTTTTCCTTTCACACTTCACTCATGGTTGTACAGTGCATTACAGCAATTAGGGTGCTTCACATACACCAAGTATCCCTCCTGATTCCCTTTCACACATGGAATGAAAAAAATGAAGAGAAGGGAACAAAACACTATTTCTCAACAAAAGTTAAGCCACATAAAATGGCCTTAGTTACATCTTATAACCAAGCAATTGTTTTATTTATTGTGAATAAAAGTATATTTGTTTTTGTCACTTGTACAGCAGGGAAAACTGCAATTTTTATTTAGATAAGTATATTTTTTAATTTATCTGTTCTATTTGGGTAAAAGGAGTTAGTTACATTAGTAGGAATCAGATTAGTTGTAATAGGGTTCTTAATTTAAAATATTTAACTTTACCACATAGGTTTGGTACTTTATAATTTTAAATATATGTTAATATTTTATAAATATGTAAATAAACCTTTTCCCCCATGACCTAGTAGACAACAATTGCCATACAACCAGTCAGAAATTCTGTAAGTAAAGACTGAGCAGAACTGGATTGCTTTCCAGACATTTTTAAACAAGTAGCTAATATCTGATTTCTGCAAAATTATGTATTATATGCATAATGCCAAAAAATAATGATGTGCCATCTCAGACCTTAATTGTCCTATTTCACTAGGAAGGCAAAAACTTTGCATATTGCAGTAGGCATACAAGATTCAGGTAAGGATGGAGGAGGTATGCAAAGATTTGGGAATATCTAGATTGCATCAGATATATTTTAAAGTTTTTATCTTAAAGTCACAGAGAATTAGCAAAAATATATCTTCTAAGTCTTCCTTCCTGAACTTTCCTTTAAAAGATAGCTTATCACACAGTTCAGCATTTTAAGGTGTTTTGGGTTGTTTTTTTGTTGGTTTTTTTTTCCTTCAGAGGTGTGGTAATTGTATTTTTTCTCTTCCTGTGAAGCTCTGTCTAATTCGGTAAAAAGAAAAT
Organism: Falco rusticolus; assembly: GCF_015220075.1. Taxonomy (NCBI): domain Eukaryota; kingdom Metazoa; phylum Chordata; class Aves; order Falconiformes; family Falconidae; genus Falco; species Falco rusticolus. Next base: position 41,604,497 of record NC_051188.1, on the reverse strand, counting down.
GACATATTGAAAAAGTACTGTTTGAACAGTATGAAACAATGCTTTAATAATATGATAGTATTAACAGGGACATCTATCTCTGTTCTTAATTTACTTCTGTCATTCCAGTATCTGAAATCAGGAGTTTGTCTCAGATGTTTCTCTTTGTCATAATCTACTTTAAACAGGTATAATTCCTTTTTGTTAGTATTATTGCTTTTCCAAAAGAAGTTATGTTTGTGGAATACATATCTGAACCACCCTCTGTTCCAGTCTGTGGGACAGCCCAAGCCAGGGAGATACAATGTTACACATGGAGTGAGATGAAGATGCAAACAAGGTCATATGCTGCTGATCAGGAAATTTTATTGGAGCAGAGTGTTTGTAAGAAAATAGCAATAGGAAAGGGAAGGAAGGATAGAAAAGAAAGAAACCCAAGGAGCAGTAGGTATAGAGTTGCAACAGATAGTCACCACCATGGATCCAGCAGCATTCCTTTGGTCCATAGTTTCCTTATCTGTTGGTGGGGGGGTGTCTCCGGATCGCACCCTTACTGTTTGATTGTGAAGTCTTTTATGGGGTATTTGAGGAGCCCTCTTCCCAGACAATGGCACATACCACACATCCACACATGCTCCCCATCTCAGCATGCAGGTTCCAAGGGGCACACATGGCAGCCATGTGGTCCTTTGTCACGGACTGCACGTGCCTTAGCAGGTTGAGGTGGTCGTTCATGTCTAGACATGTCTGCCAAAATGATGTGGCTGCTCCTTAACGCTGTCCAACGTTTGGGTTTGGGTGGCTCATTGCTCTGGTCTGGTCCACAACTGCTGAGTTCAGCTAAACCACCAGGAAGCCTTGCACCAAGCTTGGCAGGGATATGAACAAGCTTTGAGACAATTATGTCACAATATGGTCTACCACACCACCCCGTGTCTCAAAGACTGTTGCTTCTTCTTCCATGGTGGTGGAAGGTGAAGGAAGTAGTAAAGTGTGGAAAAAAGCATAGTTTTTACAGTGCTTACAGTTGGGGTTTCAGGCTTAGGCTGAAATACCACGTGGATATGTTTGACATCATCGTAAGATGAGGCAGCTACAAGTTGCATATTTGGGACAGTATGTTGGATCAACTGTATAAAACATGGAATTAAACATGGGAGGAACAATAACAATGCAACACCACATAACATATACAAAAGGCTGCATTTGGCCCATGTGGTACCTAGAAGCCAAGAAAGTGGATCAAATTCCCAGCTCCCTCAGGTCTGTACAGGATCATGGGCCAGTTTTCATATTCCTGAAGTGATATGCCTCAGGGCAGCAGTTCAACTGCTTCTGCAGCAGCCACCCCTCACCCAGCCCCAAGCGGCACACACTTCAGCCAGAGTGGGCAAAGCCCCACATGCCCTGCAGAGTGGCAGCTCGGCTGTTTGCGCCAACCCCCGCATGGCCCCGCATGGCACACACATGACTCCCTGCAGGTGCCACGTGGCACTCACACCTCTGAGTGCCCAGTCCATGCCACCAGTGTACCAGTCCGTGCCAGCCCCGCCAAGGGGTTTGGTATGACACCAAGAGTGAGGGGAGACACAAACGTGGTCAAATGATGCCAATCAGGGAAGTTTATAGGAGCAGAGTGTCCGCAAGGGAACAGCGGTAGCAAAGGGCAGGGAGGGCAGCACGTGGCGAGGGCACGGTGGCGAGCACCAGCTGCTACCCTGGATCCAGATTGTGCCCCTCACCAGGTGATCACGCAGGCTCCAACAGGGCGCATGGGAGCCGTTTCCCAGACAACATCATGTGCTGCGTGTCTGTGCACGTGCCTCACCTGAGCACGCAGTTCTGGGAGGCAAATGTGGTGGCCATATGGCCCTTTGCTGCGGGCGGTGGGTGCCTGGGTGGGCGGGGGCAGCCAGCGGTGCTGGGACGTGTTCCCCGGGACAGTGGGGCCACTCCCAGGCCCCAGACAGCGTTGGGCTCCAGGTGGCTGTTGGCTCCGCACCGGGTCCACAGCTCCTGAGTTGAGCTGCACTGGCCCGGAGCCAGGCGCCGAGAGCGGCTGAGGGAGAGAGCACTGGGGTGGCCGGCTCGCAGCCTGGGCTCCCACAGCCTCCTGGAAATCTTCAAAATACTCCCCAATATCATACTTCTAATCACACTCAACCTTTGAGTTTAACTACCTTTTAAAGGTAAATTTAGATGCAGGTGTTTGCTTGCTTTTTGGCTTTTTGCTGATTGGCTAAAAGGTGTTCACATACAGTGTTCATACAACAGCTTGTCTTGGTGTATCTCAAGTGGGGAATGTTTAGGTTCAGTTAGTATAAATCACTGGTGGTGAAAGAATGCGCAGAGAATGATACGACACAATACAGATTAGATTATTACGTTTTGTGTTTATCAAACATGACTAGAGGTGTGCATTGCAACTGCGGCAATCTAAGCTAGTAGGGAAAGTGTGAGAGAGAGGGCGACTGGCCATGGTAAATGAAAATTCAGTTACGTAACGAAGGGGTGACAGAATTATAAACTTTAGGGTTAATGTAGCTGATTTTTAATTTTAAAAGGATCTTTCTGACATTAGTTCTATATCTGTCATCTTTGGAAAAAGCCCTTTTTCTTAAAAGAAAGCACTGTTATTGCTAATATTTCAGCCTGGCCTATACTGTAATAATAAATTCCTGATACCCATTGTTGCTGGCCCTATCAGACTTCTTTTAATTGTCTGGTTTTATCATTTTACATTTTATTTTTAATGAATGAGGGTTTGTATGTTCCACTCCTCTGAGAACAGCAATGACAAGATAACTACTGAGAGAAGATGCTCGGGGTATGTCTAAGCTGTTAAGAAAAAAAAGGGCAGAAACTGAAGCAACACACTCCGCAGCCGAGCCAGGTGCTTGTTGAGGTAAGTTTCCACTGGAACCCAGACAGTCTTGGGAAGAGATAGAGTGGTCCAAAAGAAAAGCCAGGGGTTGGATAAAGAGTAATTCACATGGGAAAACTCATCCTCTTGCTTCCTTTTATTTAGTCACATAAATAAAAATCTCAGGTGTGTGATGATACTTGTAAGGATAGGAATTAATACAACTGATTGCAATATTATCATCATTCCTATGAAAACTGAAATTGACTGAAATAGAGTATAGAATAAAATTACCTATGCATTATTACCATAGTACGAAGAATGTAACAAACTTACTTTAACAGAATTACAGGAAATACCTTATTTTAGAGTCTCTTTAGAAATTTTATTCGGTAAGCTTTACCCCTGTAATTTGACATAATATGTGAACGCGACCCTGTAGCCCATAAGCAAACATTACAAATCCAGTTAAGAAATAATATTAGCAGTAAAACAAAAAATAAGAAGATACAACATATCTTGCTTGCATAGCACAATTAAAATAGTTCATGCTGTTGTCTAATTAGATAATATGAGATTGAATCATATTGAAACAATGACAGTGTCATTTGCCACAGAGTTTCTTTCTCAAGAATAGACCCTAAGACAGTCACAAATACTGCTGTCAAATAAAAACAAAATACTCTTAATGGGAAATATGTTTGATAGCTTATTGAAAAGGTAAGTTATTTCAGTCTTAGTCCTGACAGATAAGAAAATAAGTACTTCAGTATGCAAAGTAGGCCGTGAGATTTTATGGTGAAAAAAGTTCTTTTACTTTCTGGATAATAAATATTAATTTTTAGAGACATTGAAAGTCAAGATTCTATACTTGGCTGAAATAGAGATAAGTTCTGAAGAGTCATATGACAGATACGTAATTTCTGTCTTGTATTGTTTATAAACAGTTTTAGCGAGAAGTATAAATTAAGTATAATTGTCCTACTTTCTTTCATCTCAACTGATGCATTTTCTTGGCATAATTTTTGACATTTTTCTTAGTTGCAATATTGTTGTAATTTTTAAGGAAAATGACCCAGTTTTGTAACAATATGCTTGCGAAACCTGAATATTGTGAAGAATAATGCTTAATGTGGGAATGTGGGTAGTTTGACTTCACTGCTTTTTTAAGAGGGTTATTTTTTATTTCTGTGTTTCCTGCAGCTTAGGTTCTTTGTACCATGGCCTTTCTTGAGAGTGTAGAAAAGCTCATGAGATACTAGCACAGGGAGAAGTGTTTAAGCATCTTTCTTCCCCCCCTCCCTTCTCTGCTTTATTTGATTATGCTAATGCAATAACATTTTTATTTTTGCTTTTGGGAAGTTTGGTTTTTTTCTTTCCCTCTCTTTAAGGTCAAATATTGCTTAGCTTGGTCTACATAAACTCATGGACTTTTGTGGAGGTGGGGATTTTCTTTTCAGCTGTTAAAATGCTTTAGAAGTTACGGAGACCAAAGTATGCAAGGAAACTGAAATCTAGTTTGCTAGCCAAATTACATCTTCCACATTAGAAAGTCCAGCTTATTCAGAAACAGATCTGTTTTCTTTTCTCTTTCTTGCAAGTGGAAGATATACATGAGAATCAAAATTACTTCCCCCTTCTACAGAGACTCCTGCTGTTTTAGGTAGAGGTTTCACTAGAATGAGGCATAAATTGATTCATGGGTCACCAGGTTCAACCTGTCATATAACCCATCATAAAATTTTTTTTTTTTTTAAAAACATGACTGGTTACTACCTCTACTGGTCTCAAGATGGACGATACTGTTTTATCTGTTCTCTCCTACAGAATGAAGTAAAATCAAATAGAAGATGGGTGGATGGGTGTTTCTTCTAAATACAATGGAAGAAAAGTTAATCAGCAGTGTCTGAAGGGTAAGGCTCTAGGAACACTTCTTCTTCTTGACCTGGGCATTTCTTTTGGCTGTGCCCCGACTACACAGCAGCATGTGAGCCAGTGTACACTGTCTTGCTCCATCTGCTTCATGGGTGTCATTGCATAAAGGGAGGAGGAAAGTGATCACCTGCTCTCAGGATTGGAGCATGCAGCAGCCTGTGCCAAAAGATCAGTTGCTCTGAATGGGATTCACAAATACACTCTACTTGCCAGATAATGTGTCTGTCCTACAATTTATATGCAATCATTTCCTATTAAAAAAAAAAAAAAAAAAAAGCCTAAGTAGAAAACTTGTGTGAAGAAATGAAATGTGAAAAATCACTTGATTTAACCCAATGATTTCATGAAAAATAACAGAAATCCTTAGTATTATTCCTCAATACTTTACCTGACTAAGGAAAAATTACTTTTGGTAGATATCCATAATGGTTTAATATAAAACAGAAAAGGATACAAGTCAGTGTCTTTAAAATCAAGAAATGTAATAGTATGAAAATTTTATGTGAGAGTTAATTACAGAATAGAGTAATAAAGAGAAGCTTCTGAAACTGCATAAAAATTTATTTTTCCTATACAATAGTATCTAAAATGTCCGACTTTATGTCTCATAAAAGCTTCCTAGAAGATGCCAAAATGTAATTTATGAACATGACTGTGTTTCATGGAGTGACTATTTTAAATGACTGTGGGAAATTAAAATAGACTAATATTATTTGGAACAAAAAAGTAACAAAACAGGGAAAGACAATGTGAGTTAAAAGAATTTAAAATTATGTTAAAGGAGGAAATATAAGGATTATGGAGGATTAAACAAATTAGTTCATGAACAGAACAAATAATTTGTCATTAATTCTTTCATGAGACTCCAGTATCAAAAAATGGATTTTTGTCAGTTTCAACAGATTTTCCAATTCAAATATATTCTGAAATAATCTAGTCATCTTGATAATTTCAAAATGAAAAATTACTGTTTCTCTGTTCCAAAAAATAGCTAGAATGGGATTCAGCTCCAAGTTTTAGGCACTTAACATGTGATTTTTTTGCCTAAATATAAATGTCTACCTATGGGCTTCTAATGCTTCTTCATAGTGTTGACAAATATGACAGGATCTAGGGAACATCTCTGCCCTTCTGAAACAGCAGCTGGAAGCCAGGTGAAATCTACTAAGAAATCTCAAATGCCACTAGACACCATCTGTACTCAGCTTAATTGAGGCCCTGAATTGAATGTATATACATAAAAATAACTAAATTCATCTAAATTAATTTGCTGGTTGGTGCAGATCTAGGAATTAATTTGTCAAACCATAATTGCTAATGGAATTTAACATGTCAGACTCTATTGAAGACATCTGTGCAGAGTTGTATCTATGACACGAGCAGTAGTAATGTCCTGTTACAGTAGCTGAAACTAGGCAAGATAGTCAAGGGCATCTCAACGCCACTAGACATCTTTGTGACTGCAAATGAATCATGATATGAGTCAGTAAAATCAGTGGAAACTGCAGAGGTAGACAACTAACCAGATTTAAATGTCTGCAACACGATAAACTGATCCCTATCACCATGATACAGACTAGAGCTAACACCATTTGCAAAGCATCTGAGAGAGCCAAAGGAGATTTTTTTTTTCTATCAGGATTAGCAGTTAGGGCATTGGAAATGCAGCCAGTCTCTTATGTTTTGGAAACTGAACCAAGCCCCGCATGAGAAATTAAGAGAAATTAATTTGAGCTACAGTGAGTAATACAAGCTAACACTGAACAACAGTTTGATTAGTTGTTACAATGAAACCATTTAATAATAATACATGGAACATTAGATGTTAGAGAGGTAGGTTGCAGTGAAGTAAAGTATGAACTCCAAGAATAAGAATAAAAATCAAGGAAATATTGTTAACATATTGGGTAGCTTAATACTTCCTGCACATAATCTAGATGCTTTTCATATTGTTTTACTTATTTCTGCTGTTGCCTCATAATATTAAGTTCTGAATGTGTAGGGTATATGCATGTGGCTGATTTTGAACCATAATATGTAGTGCAGAGTTACTATTCAAACCAATTGCAAATAATCTTTCACACAAGATTTTCTGAGTAGTGGAGTAATTCACTGGAGGTTTTAGGTATGACATGTATTATGCTTAGTTTCCTGAATGAAGGGGATGAAGACTACTGCAGGACAAAGGTGTTAATTAAGTAACTGAGAAAGCTAATAATAATGACAGAATTAAGACTTATTCCCCATTGTATCTCAAAATATTGTTGAAACTTTCCTTCAAACTAACCTACAAACTATTACTATACAGATCCAAAGAACCAATTAATTCATAAATACAGTAGTCAGAATATACTGCAGAAAGAATGAAGAGAAGTGGGAAATCCATTGTTACCAGGAGATCAGCAACATGGTAAGAGTCTGTCACATTAGGAAAGGAAGGAAAGATGAAACACTGCACTGTGGCATGATGGCTTTTGGCCTCTGTAAGAATGTAGCAGGACCTTAGTCATAAAGGCTTACAAACTCAATAGGTTTGGGGTTTTTTTCTGAAGTAAAAGAGTCAGCAACTTTTCTTATGAGGCAAAAAGCAAGAGCAGCATTTTAAAAAATTAAATGCTACTTCTGGACAAGATGGGCAATCATCTTTATGGATTAACTCATATATCTAAATATTCTAGGGAGGTATTCTCTGAAGAAATGCACTTTTATATTTGTGAAGAATGCTAAAGAATAAAATAAAAAAAAATCTGAGGTATATTTGTAAGCTATCGATTGTTTCTAAATTCTCATAACGACAACCATCACCAAAATATATCAGTGAATTGCAAGAGATAATATCTACAGAAGGTGCCCTGGAAGTAGTATATTCAGTTACCACTGAATGTTTACTTAGGTGTCAGTGCCATAAATACTGTAAGAAGAAACAAGGAACTATAGATCAGAAGCCCACATAATCAATTTCTAAACCCCATTGAATTTAGGAGGTAAATTTAAGTCCTCCAGAGTGGAAGGCTTAAAGCAGCACTGATGAAGCAATTTAATTTGAGTTTTCTGTAATGCCAGTAAGAAGCTAAATCAGGAAGAACTTATTTGCATCCTCTTCTGTGGTGAACTGCAAGCATTTTTGATAAGTGATATAAATAAATCTCAGCCCAACCACACACCGATTTCATTTTTTCACCCTGAATTGCCTTCTTATCTGCCAGTTGCTTTGGATCAAGGAACACTGACCTTGTAGTTGTAGGCAGTTCCTTTATGTGTTTGCAATAAGGAATACATCAAATTTTCCTACGCTTTGTTTCTCTGCCTGCTCTGTGCACTCTGCAATACCCATAAATACTTGCATTAAAAGGCAATTTTGTGAGATTAAAAAAAAATCAAATGAAAGAACAAAAATCTTTACTAGTAGCCAAAAGATTTGAAAATGCAGATTTCCTCAATGAAATGAATAGCCATTTCATAAAAGAGAAACTATACTCAGAAACCAATGATCCATTCTAGACTTAAACAAGATGAAATTATCACAGATTAATCTCTATGCAAATTTCAACAAGAAAAATTACACAAAAATACCTGGATGTGGTAGTGAAGCTGGTGACAGTAAAAGGTTGCTGAGTAAAATATGGACAAAGATGTATTCAAAGATAAATGATGGAAATGGACCAGCTCTAAACTGTATTTAAAAATTCAGAACTATAAAGGCATCTTTCTGACCCCTGCTGTACAGCTTCTGCTATGTTTGTCCAAGCCTTCATTTTACTAAATTCTCCCCATGTTACTATTTCTATTTTTTATCTCCCCTTTATTTTTCCATTTTCCATTCATCTGCCAGGCTCTTGTTTCCTCAGAAATAACTACATATGTTACTAAACAGAAGGGACAGAATGGGATTCTCCCAATGAGGCTAGGGAGAAGTAGATAGAAATATTACAATTCTTGTGAGGACAAGAACGTTGTTGACCTGCTTGCACAAGATAAAGATTAGGATGGAGAGGCGTATGTTTATGGAAATAGGAATAATCCAGTGAATCAACTTTTTTAATACATTTTTCCTTTCAACTGCTTGATGGTCCATTTTCTTTGATTTTTGGAATATTTTAATCTATTCTTTCATACAAATTTTAGAATTTTTCTACATCAGTTGGAGAGAAAGAGAAGCTGAGACTGCATCTTTGTTGCTGGTAAACAGCTTGAACAGCCCGAACTACTGAGAAATAACTGTATGATGATTATGCAAATCAGATAAACTCAACCAACCAGTGTGCAGAAAAATGCACAGCTAAGGAAAAATCTGTACAGGTATGCATCAATAGCTGTTCAGTTATTCTGGCTCTGATTGGCTAGAGCAAGTCTATTTCTATGTTTTATGCTTGCATTGGTGAAAAGCTAAGAGACATACAAAACTGATTCTCAAAATACTTGGAAAAATTACCTTGATTGCCTAAAGAATTTGGCTGTTTATATGCACAAGATATAAATTTAGGCACCAAATTTAACCTTTTTAATGGACTAGAGTAATGATTTTCCATTTATTACTGCTTCAGTTTCTGTAATTGCAGAACTGCAGTTCAGCTGAGGAGGGGCACAACTAAAAGCATAAAATGTATTTGGAAAAAAATACCACAAGATTTACAAATTTGTTATTTAAATTATTTGAATATTTTGTAAGGTTAAATCTTCATCTAAGGACATCTGTTGGGTATGAGTTGTACTTCATTTTAATATCTTACATTCTTCATTTTATATATTAACTTGTCTGACGCAAAATTGAGGTTATCTAAACAACTTGTATACCAAACACTTCTGAAATCCAGTGTCTTCAAAAAGAATCTTTGCAATATTTCTTAAAAGCCAGGAGTTCCCAAATCCTGCAGCAACACAGTGAAACTAAATTCTTGTTAGAAGCAGCAGTAAATTTGTGCTAGAGTTAAAGTTCTAGAGCAGCACTCCTATGCCATTTTCTCCTCCATCACCTTATTTGCAAGCCTAGGATTTTCAGTTCTGAGTTCCAGGTCTTCAGCTAACAAAGTGATGTGCAGTGGATTTGCCAGCCATAAACTTTGTGCTGATTTGATAAAACACAAAATATTTCAGATTTTTTATCATATAAGTATATATTTTATCTGCATGAGCTGCTTTAGGGCAAAAAGGGAGCTCCACCACTGATATCAATAGCCTTAGGAATATCTTTTACATGTCATTATTTTTCATTATTAGTCTCTTTATTCTTTATATTGTCAATTACTTAACATGGGACTAAGGATCCTTTTTCTGTGGCTGTATGCAGAAGGGTTGTATATGCAGGGGGGGGAATGAAAGAGTAGATGGGCAGAAAAAATCACTCAGTGCTGTTCTAAATACTAATGTGATTTATTTCTGCTAGGGAAATATTTCTCTCTATTAACCGACTCAGTCAGTATGTTTTTTTATTGATATTCTTCAACACCAAGGCAATTAGTGCTTGGAGACTAAGGAAGTAATATGGCTCTATTTTGGATACAAAGTGTAAGTCATACCACAGGTAAATTACTTAGTTTAAAAGAATATCAGCAAACTTGATTATATACAGACACAAAATAAAAATATAAAAAAAACCCCACCAACTTTATACTAAAAGCATTAGTAAAAATTGGCATAATCCCTTTCTGACTACTGTAGAGATAGTAAAAATATGGTTTTCCCTACAAACTGTATGAGAATGAAAAACATTTTCAGCTATAGTATTTTAACACTTGATGTTCATTCAATAAAAAAAAAAAAATACTGGGTCATTTGGGATGCCACTGATCAATAAGACTGTCACACCTCATTGTATATTCTTTAACCTTCTCTAAACTTAAGACTTCATTATTCTCATACCACAGAGAAATTACATTTTACCAATGAATTCAGTGAAAGAAGCGGGTCCTTATAGAACTAGAAGTATGATACTGCCTTTATTGTATGCACATAAGAACTCTGTACATAGATCATTGTTACTACTGGCAAACAATAGATATTAATGACAGGAGCTGAGATTGCAAGCAAAAGAAGTACAAGCTAGTCAGAAATGAGCTTTCACTGGTGTTATTGAAACTAAGCAGAATGCATCTTGTCATTAGAATATTGAAACAAAAAAATGAGATACTGGCATGTTTGTTGTGTTTACATCTGTATTTACATTACACCTGTATATGCAAATAAAATAAACTAAAGCTCATTCTCAGAGCTTGAGAAAAAATATTTGCATACATATAAAAGGATGGTCTCCCAGCACAAAACAAGGTGTCCTCTTTCACAAAGCCTACTTTCAACAGATCTTGAATTTTGCTTTCTCTTAGACTGACCTGAGGGACTGTCTAGGAAGTTATTAACTTCTGTGGCAAAAAATCCAAACACTTATCCTGGAACATGGTAACGGTTACAAATTGAACACACCAGTATCGAACCCAGTCCCCCCAAAAGATTCTGAGGTTCTCACAAAACTGTGTGCAGGGACCTGGGCTTGTCAATATATTTGGAATTGATGTATAATATAGGTTGAATAGAGATGAGAAAATGCTGGTTGACAGCAAAGTCAGTAAAAAATTAAGTAATCTGGCAAGATATTCATAAAAAATCTAATGAGAGTGAATGAGTAGAAAATGAAATCACAGAAAAATCACAATACTAAAACATGCAAGTAAGAAGAACATCTATTTAGTCTTTAAATTATTCCCCTGTACTAATCCACTGTATGTCAATATCTTAAATATTTTTATGTTCTCAACTCAGAGCATCTCATCTCTAAAGTGTTCAGTATTAGAAAGTGTTAGAAAAGGTGCAAAGGTGAGTAACTGGTCAGAGATCATGGGAAATGATCAGAAAATGAAAGAACTTTTTGAAAAGGAACAATCATTCAGAACAGAATTTAGGAAGCAGATGACTAGACGTGTGATATTGCTGATGTCTATAAAATGCTAGAGTGGCATGGAGAAGGTTAATAAATAATGATTCTTTCTCATAATAGGAGACTAGGAAAAATTAAATTAGCACACAGTTGTGTTTTTTTTTAAAAAAAAAGAAAGTACTTTTTTTTTCACTTAGAGCATAATTAAATTGTGGCAGCCATTGGTTTGCGATATTTTAGATGCCGAAAGTATAGCTGGGTTATAAATAGATTGGAGAAATTAGGGGAGAAAAGCACTTTTCAGAAGCTATTAGGCAAGATAGTGTGAACATAATCTGCAGTCCAAGAAATTTCTAAGATACAGAATAATAGAATATGAGGTCTGTTCCTCAACATAGGAATATTTCCTCAGAATATTATTCAGTAGTGTTTTGTTTCTTAGACATTTTCTGTAAGTACCAACTAATGCCTAGTGTCAAAGATAGGATACTGATTCTTCTATTTATGACCTTATTTTTTATGTCCCTTTTATGTGATCCTACTTTGTAGCACTAAGATGAGCTTAGTCATCCTATGACTTCTGCTATATTCCTGTTAGTTCCATGATTTTTGAACTACATAGAATGAAAAGTATAAGGAATAAATTGTGGAAAAAAAGTAGAATAATATATAAAATACATAGAAAATTGGTATGACTACTGTTAAGGAAAGCCAAAATTATCAGTAATGTAAAACCTGAAAAATAAGTGAGTCCTTAAAAAGCGTATTAGGATACTGAGAAGTTCTGAGTGCATTGCTAGATGCTATTAATAAACAACATAATTATGTTAATTCAGTTGAAATTATATACCTTTCTTTTAATTATTTTTTAAAGAAGCAAACAAGAGGTTGTACTTATCCCATAATCATATGTTGGAACTGAAAGTTAAACATCTGTAACAGTGGTTAAATAAGGAAGTGTCTGCAAAAATTAAACTCATAGAAGTGTTCCACAATCCCTTCTTTAGTATTTACCAAGGTTTGGAAAGAGAGAAAAAAGTAGAAAAAAATTTCTATTTCTCCAATATTTTAAATATGCCAAAAACTACAGATTGATATCACTGCTTGGAAATAACTAGGCAAGGATTATATCAACAAATAATTAGAGGATAAAGCTATAATGAGTGTTAGTTCACATGGAGTTAAGAACAATATTATTTTTCAAAAATCTAACAATACTGTTGTCTTTTTTTTTCTGGTTTTGATATTTCCGACTGTCCAAGACAGGACAAATCTGTAGCCGCTGTTGATTTTGACTTTTTGAACATTTAAGACTGTATGTGTCATCTTTGATTTAATAATATTCAGTGTTATAAAAGAACATACCTTAAGAATTTTCTAAATCTTAGAGGTGATAGACACAAGGGGATTTTGGGACCTGGGGTGATCTCCTTCCTGTCCCACAACAGCAGAATCTGTGAGCTCTCAGCACCAGGGGAGTCCTCTCACCTCAGCCAGGTCAAAGGGAGGCTGCTGTGGTTTGCTGTCCACAGGTTCAACCAGTATCCACATTGAACACCTTTTCCACAAGCACACACATTGTACAACAGCAACAAAAAAATATTTGTGTTTAATTTGCTTAGGTTTTAGTCAAACAATATAACAGTAAATAGCAAAACAAATACAAACAAAAAAAAACCACCCCTAACAAAAACCCCACACCCAAACAACCATAAATACACCCAACAAAAAAACCAAATATGTCAAATCCTAACTCATGTGATAATGAAGAAATAGAATAACAATGTGAATGTCTAAATTACACAAGGGAAAGGGAAGAAAATCTGAATTTCTGAAGACAAGGGAAAAGGAATGTACTTCATAACAGCTGTATATGCTCCAAAACTTGCAAGGTTTTAATTACCTGTTTAAAATTGACCCTGATGACTCTCACAAGAGAAATGGTTTTCTTGAAATCAGCAAATTGAAATAAACTGGTATAAATTATTAACTTCTGTGGGTTGCTAGCAACAAAACAGAAGTTTGGGAACCCCATAGGCAGTCTTCTCCCTACAGCACAGGATTAATTTTGGGGTCAAATAGAAGGAAAATGTTTTTGTGAACAAATAATATCAAGTGACTCTCAGGAAAGTGAAGCCATTGAATGAGAACTCACAGCTACAGGACCTCCCCCACTAGTCTGCTTGAGAACAGCCTGAATAATGGTATATTTGAGGAAAACAAATGAAGGGAAAAGTGCCTTCTTGAGTCAAAGCAAGACAGAAATTATATCCTATATTCATGTTGTTCTTTCAAGGAGAGAAGAAATAGCATATTAAAAATGCAGCTGATGTAAAAGTTTAAGCAAAAAACGTATTAGGTGGACTGAAGAAATTGTGAGGAGACATGAATACCCAAACTGTGGAGAACAATTTATACCGGAAGATTTTTTACCTTGAAGGCCTGGAAGCTGCAACTGGGGAACCCAAATGATAGTTTTGTGACTGAAGCTGATTACATGCTGGGGTAGTCATCTAGGAGATATGATTGACTTGCTCTTGATAGAGGTCTAAAGTCAAATTGGACAACATACTTAACAACATCCTTCACATTCTCATTTGGACCAGGTTTTTAACTCATTTATCTGTGTACAGAAACAGTGGTCCCTCCTTACAGTACAATCTATGGACTTTTAGGTACTTTAAGGTGCATTTTTACAAAATTACTTCCCAAAATATAACAAGTTGGCTCTTTTAATAAAATTCCATGTTAATGATTTGAGGTATTTACCTGAAATAACCAGGAAATAATCTTCCTAGTTATTTAACTACAGATTTTGGGTAGATGTGGGGGTGTGATTTGTTTTTAACTTTCTATGACAGGACAAATGGCCACAGCTGCAGATGGTTCAAGATGTAAGTGGTGCCTTTTTCACAGTGTTCAAGGATATAGAACACCGAGTTGGGAAGGAGTCAGTTCCTCAGTATGGTCAGTGAAGTTTCTGTGTGACAGTTTCTGTGGCATGTGGCTGTTTCCTATCTAGAGTAGTAAATGTATGTTGGTTTACATACATTATATAATATGTGTAATGTAATTAATTCTGTCAGGACAGGTCTACAAGTTTTGGTGACATTCCGCTTTTTTTGTTTGTTTGTTGTTTAGTATTCTGGAGATTAATCAAATAGTTTCAATATATAATTAGTCTGAATAAGAGTTCCAGTAGTCTCTTCAGCTGTCATTTCTATGAAATCTGTGTCTTCAAAGAAGCGACAAAAGCCTGTTATTATCCAGTCTGGATGAAACATTGTCAATAATGATACAAACAACTACTGTGGTAATAATATATTTTTTCCACATCCAAGTATTTTTTTTTTAAATAAAGCTGGTTTAAAATGGAAATATTTAGGACTACACATCTGAGATCAGAGTTCTAAAAAAATAAAAATACCCTTAATACCCCCAATGTCTTCTTCTTAAATACCAGCTTTTACCATGGAAGTATTAAGATGAGAAAAATCAGAAAAAATGAGGTTTACTTCTGAAGGGACTGCGGCTGTGGGTGAGGCCACGTTAGAGCAGGTCTATCTCTGAAGGCACTGTGGCCCATGAAGAAGGCCATACTGGAACAGGTGCACCTCAGAGTGGCTGTGGATAAGTCTATGCTCAGCAGGTATACCCCTGAAGAGACTGTGGCTCATAGATAAGGCTTCACTTAAAGCAGCTATGCAGCTAAGGGACTGCAGTCTGTGGGTAAGTCCAAGCCAGAGCAGGGACAAGGGGAGAAGGTCATTGCAATATTCAACCTAATGGTCTGGTCCAAAGGGAGATTGTAATTGAAATACCTTTAAATTGTTGTAACTTGGGATTTGACTTGCATGTTATAGAAATTACTATAGCAGGAACCCCTTGTTGCTAGCCAGGCTATGAGCAAGGGAAGGACTTCATTGCAATGTTAAACTGTATAACCTGACCCAAAGGGACCAGGGTGGAGATTGTCATGGATATACCTTTAGATTGTAACCCATGACTGAGTTGCATGTTACAAGAATTACTATACCAGGAACCACCTGAACCCGTGGAGAACAAGTCTTGCAAGAAGCAGTGCAAGTGCAGCAAAGACCTGGTCTGAGCTGGCTTTGGTATCCAGTAACTCCATGCAACATACCATCTCACTCATCCTGAGTGAACACTGTAACAGATGGAGCTCAAATGCATAGACTAAACTCAATAGACATTTTGTGGACATTTTATAGACACTTTACAGGGATGGTCCATAGACTAAGGGAATGGCATTGTATATTGTATTAAAGGATGGAACGGGTGGTGGTGGGTAATAAGAATTTATTGGATAGTGTGAGACCTGAGCATGACATAAATGGATGAATGCCAAGGGTTACCCAACCTTGAACCACAAGATTAGTACTGTTGAGTAGCCAGTATCTGCTGGGTCAGCCCTTGTGTAGGTGGCAAAGATCAATCATATTTGACTTAGAAACGCCTACATCCTCACTTGGTTTTGATAGAAGAGATCACTCTAAGTGCAGGGTGTGCTACAGAGCCCATGGGGTTGCAAGATGCCTCTGTAGGCTTCCCACTGCCTCCTACAGGATTTGTAGTTGTGAGAACCAGCCCGTGGTGCTCAGCTCAGCACAGTGTGAGGGGCAAGATCCACGATGCTCACTCGGGGCTCAAGAAGGCAAGAGCTAAATGTCCAGGAACAGCAAGAGCAGGGATGATCTGCAAGGAAAGGTGAGCTGACAGCCAAGGTTGGCCACAGCACGGGGGTGGGGTGGGGGGGGTAGTGCCCTCAGCTGCAAGAATGCTGTCCCATGATACCTGAGCAAGGTGATCAGGCTGGGGTTTCATCAACAGTCTGGTGATCATCAAACGCCAGATGACAAGTCAAGTCTGAGGCGAAGCCAAGAAGTCCAGTCTGCCTGTTGCTGCTCTCAGGGCCTTGACACCTAAGAACTAATTGGAACACACTGTTAGCTCCTTCTATCTTTACTCTTTTTTGGCCGTGCTCTTCAGAGTAACATTGATTATAAAGCAAAGTTTTCTTTTGTGTCTATGGTACTTGAACACTGTTTTATTTTTTTCCGTCCAAGAAAGGGATGTATTTTCTTGCTGAGTTGCAGAAATGTAACAGCACGATGCACAAAATATCACAGCAAAGTACCAAATATGCATACCCGGCTGTTGTGGGTTTCTTTGAGTATTTTACATGGCTCTGGGAGGGTGCACTCTCAGAATGTAGAAAGTTGCAATCACAGCTGCTTTTCCATGGGGTAATAACATAAAATAACATATTCTGAAGGGCTGCAATTCATCAGACAGACCATTTAATTTCAAATTATTATGAATTGGAAATTATTCTACATTTGTCTTTGGGTCTGCTACTAAGATTGTATGAAAATATCTGTTTCTTGTGTCATTTAGTGTAACCGCTTTATTATCTGCCACTGACCCATAATAAATTTCTGTGGTTTTCTGGCCAGCTTGAAAAACCTGGCTTTTAGCAATTCACACTGAGGTATTCTCACAAGCTTACTTCTGTGCTTTAGCTTTGCTTGCTCTGTTATAGTAAAACTTGGCAAAGAAAAAGAAGCATCATCTCAAGAAACTTTAGACTTTTTTTTTATTTACATTTTAAATCATCTGCAATTCAGTGATACAGTCCATATTTCTCTTGTGCTAGACTTTTACTACCAGAAATAATTACATGTAATAATTACATGTAAACAAGATTAATTGCTTAGGCATCTACTGAGGATTTTACTAAGTTCTAACCTTGTTTGAATTCATAACCTTGTGATGGTGACTTGTGGCTAGCTTCTCTCAAAATGATCTGGATGATCTAAATGAGACTTCACAGAAAACCTCCTTAAATCATGTGACGTAGTCTGGTTTATAGTACAGGTGCTCCCAATAGTGTTTCTTGTTAGAACTTGTGCTAGAAACACGAAAAATTACATGCATAGGTCACTTCCAGGTGCTTTTCTTCTGAGGAGACTAAAATGGAAATTGGAGGATAATGCATATTAATTGATCATAAAACAATTAGGAATGGCTGGGACAAATGCATGAAACACTAGTACGACTCCTAGTTTTGCAGGATGCATATGCTCTTTCCCATCTTTTAATTATAAAACCTTCACCACTGCTCTCCAATGCATGAAGAAAGTTAGTCACCTAAGAAAGACTTCATGGAAATGAGCAAGTTGATGAAGAAAGCTGATTCTGTAACTTAATGGATGAGTTAAATATGTAAATGTCTATATTTAATGGAGATCTAGCCAATATATTTACAAGTCCTGCAGACTGTTTCTCATCTCTTACATACCTTCTCAGCTGGATTGCAACCTAGATTCTACTGAAAGTCAAGGTCAAGTCAGTTCCTGAATACAGTCATCTACTGCCATTTGAGACACCCTAAACAGGACTTCACTTGGTCCCGCGTAAACAGATCTATAACCTTCTGGCAGTAAAATTATGGAACAGTTATGGAACAGTCCATATCCATAATGTTAAATTGCCTTATTTTCTGTAACTGGGTAGCCATATCTGAACTAAGTATTATGAAAGTTGGTCTGTAGTAACTTGCTACTGTCTATCAGGACATTATTTGGCAGTGATGACTGGCTTAGGACAAAATCACACCAGGATGCTTCTTACAGTTTAATAGCTATGGGTGGCCAGGTTTGAGTATCTAGGATGACAATTACATTTCCTGACAGCTGTTTAATTTGCTAATAATGACAGTCTCATGTTCCAGTCTGTATTTCAGTGAAGAATAAAGTATGCTCAGCACTGGTGAGGCCGCACCTCGAACACTGTGTTCAGATTTGGGCCCTCACTTCCAGAGGGACACTGAGGTGCTGGAGCATGTCCAGAGAAGGGAAAGTAGCTGGTGAAGGGTCTGGAGAGCAAGTCTTATGAGGACCAGCTGAGGGAACTGAGGTTGTTTAGTGAAGGGAATGATTTGTTTAATCCTGAAAGGACCCCCAGTGAAACTCACCTAATTGAAGGAGGCCTGTGGGAACTCATGAAGAACGGACCACAGGAGAAAGAACATAATGCAATACGACTAGTGGAGGTTTAGGCCGCAAGGGCATTGCGACCTTGGGGCCTGTGGTTATACAAAACAGGATGTAGGTCCGGTTATAACCGAAACTGTCAGCAAGCATAAGATTGAGGCATACAATGGAAAGTACCGAAGCAGAACTTGTAACCCTAGGAAACGAAATAAGCAGAGTGAAGAGGAACAGCGAATAAGGAATTTAGCTTTTGCAATATGTAATCACAATATGTAACCAATGAGCTTTGTGCACGATAATCTTAGACTATGTATGCAGCCTTATAAAAGAAGCATGTTAAGAACAATAAAGCAGATCTGATCTGATTCCACCTGACCGGGACTCCGTCTCTCAATCGCGGCAAATTGGTGACCCCGACGTGATACGTTTAAGGATCCGACGTGATGGGTCGACGAACCGCCTAGCTGAAGCGGCCTGCTGCGACTCTCACAGAACTTTGAATGATCTGCTGAAAGGAAGCAGGAGGCGGCCTGAAATCCCTCCGGAGTAGAGAGGTGAGCTGTGGGAAACATGGGGAATCAAGCGTCGGCCCCTGAGAGAGACGTATATGAGCTTATGAAAGCTCTTCTTAAAAAACATGGGAAGAGCATTCCTGGGCAGGATCTTAAGACAATTCTTAAGTGGGTTCAAGTTAAATTACCTGCTGTAACCGCATCCACTATTTTTACACGAGACCTTTGGGATAATGTGGGAGTGAAGTTATGGGATGCGGCGACTACGGGGAATGCTGAAGCACAGCGTATGCTCCCGTGGTGGAGAAGCATTTTTGAGGTTTTAAAAGCCCAGGAAAACAATCATAAAAAAGACTCAGACAAAGAGGAAGACCCCCCCCCCGGTGTCCCCACCGTTACCGGAGGGAGCAAAGCCCTCGGCACCACTGACAGTATGCGCCGCGGAGTATCCACCTGAAGACGACCCCTTTGACCCGGGACCCATAGACCCTGAACAGGAGCCAGATTTATACCCCCCCGACCCACATGATGTGTGGGCCAGCATTAGACGTCAAGCCTTACAGGAGGGGGAACTGGAGATTGCCAAAACGATAGTGGCTCCTGTACTCTATCCGCGAGGCGGAGGGCGAGT
Organism: Falco rusticolus; assembly: GCF_015220075.1. Taxonomy (NCBI): domain Eukaryota; kingdom Metazoa; phylum Chordata; class Aves; order Falconiformes; family Falconidae; genus Falco; species Falco rusticolus. The sequence continues at coordinate 41,584,693 of NC_051188.1, read as the reverse complement.
CGGAGGGGGCCAATGGGAAGCTTTATCTTTTTCGGTAGTTAAGGAACTGCGTCGTACTGTTACTGAACATGGACTTTCTTCACCATACTTGCAAGTTTGTTATCTTCTGTCTTTGATACATATGTTATGACTCCACATGATTTAAAATCTTTGGCGCAGCTGCTCCTAACACCGACTCAGTATACTTTGTGGGAGGCCCATTGGAGGGGGGGACTCCAAGCGCTCCTCTTAACTTATGCGGGTCATAACAACAATGCAATTGCTGTATTGACTTTGGAACACCTTACAGGCACGAGTCGTCATTCTAACCCGGCAGATCAAGCCCGAATCCCACGAGAAGCTCTTGAAGCGATTCGTGAGGAGGCAAAAAAGGCCTTTTTTAAGGTTCCTGACTCTCAAAAACCGCAGAAGGCTTTTACCACTATCACACAAGAACCTCGAGAACACTATATGCAATTTATCGATAGATTAAAACAGGCTTTGGAACGCCAAATAGATAATACGGAAGCACGGGAAATTTTGTTGTTAAAATTGGCTGTTGAAAATGCTAATGCAGATTGCAGAAAGCTTTTAAAATCTCTCCCGAATCAAAACCCTATTTTAGTTGAAATGATCGAGGCATGTAACAGAATCGGTATTGTAAATTATAAATTTGAGGCCATGGCTGCTGCTTTTGCAGCCATGCGTAGCCAGTTGGGGAATTGCTATAGCTGCGGTAAACCTGGTCATCTAAAGAAAAATTGTCTGGCTACTAAGGCTGGCGCTAAGCCCAGAGTCCCAGGAATTTGTCCTAGATGTAAAAAGGGTCGTCATTATGCTAATCAATGTCGGTCCAAGTATGATTTGCAGGGACAACCAATCCAGGGAACCGATCTCGGAGCGCGGGACAGCGACTGCGCGCAGACACAATAACGCCGTCACCCTTCAACAATTCCCAAAGAGGAGCCAGCAGCAGTGCCTCAAGTCTCTCGCCCAGCAACAACCGGGGCAGCGCAGGATTGGACCTGGCAACCGCCCACACAGTAACGTTACTTGATTCCTCGGTTCACTTATGTCAACAGAAGTTTCAGGACCCTTACCCCCAAAAACCCAGGCCTTATGATAGGGAGGTCTTCTACAACATTATCTGGTCTTTTGTATTACCAGGTGTTATTGACTCTGATAGTACTGAAAACATTAAAATCATGGCATGGACCCCGTTTCCTCCCTGCACGGTGTCCTGAAGGTAGCCCTGTATAGCACAACGACCTTATGACCACAAGCAAGATTGTTTAAATTTGGACCAGCTCCAACAAAGGCAGGGTGGGTTTGGTTCAACTGGGGACCCACAAATTTTATGGGTACAGTCTCTTTCTCAAAAACGGCCTATGTGCCAATGTACCCTTATTCGAGGGGAACAAAAAGTAGTTTTGAATGGGATTATTGACACCGGAGCCGATGTTACAGTAATATCTCATGCTAAATGGCCACCGCTGTGGCCGCTAACCAATACTCCACAGGCATTAGCTGGGATTGGCGGAACTGGCAAAAGCCACCAGAGCCTGGAGCTGATCCAAATTCAGGGCCAGAAGGGCGTATTGCTTCTGTTAAACCTTTTGTGTTATCTGTTCCCATGGTTTTATGGGGACGAGACGTGCTATCACAGTGGGGAATGACAATTCGTACCCATTTTTAGGTGGGGCCATTGAAATGCGCGACACCCTTAAATTAACCTGGAAAATTGATGCTCCCATTTGGGTGGATCAATGGCCCCTACCTTTAGAAAAGCTTCGCGCCCTTCAGGACCTGGTCACAGAACAACTCGAAAAGGGACACATTGTGCCTTCTACCAGCCCTTGGAATTCTCCTGTTTTTGTTATCCGAAAACAGACTGGCAAGTGGCGCTTGCTCCATGACCTTAGAAAAATCAATGACGCCATGGAAACTATGGGGGCCTTGCAACCTGGACTCCCGTCTCCTACAATGATTCCCAGAGATTGGCATTTAACTGTTATTGATCTCAAAGATTGCTTTTTAATATCCCCTTGCATCCAGATGATGCTCCTAAATTTGCTTTTTCAGTTCCTAGCGTCAATATGCAGGCTCCATTGCAGAGATATCAGTGGGTTGTGTTGCCACAAGGAATGAAAATAGCCCGACAATATGTCAATGGTATGTAGCCTAAGGTACTTAGCCCTGTCCGAATCACAATGCCTGATGTCCTATTGTATCATTATATGGATGATATCCTAGTGGCTGCACAACATCACATAGTCATGGAGAAAGCTGTAGCCCTTGTCACGGCGGCCGTTAACTCGGCAGGCCTCTGTATTGCGCCAGAAAAAATTCAAAAAACACCCCCGTGGAAATATCTGGGCTGGCGCATAAGAGCCCAACCATAGTCCTCAACCTTTGCAGATACAGACTGATGTAAGAAATTTACACGATGCACAAAAGTTGTTAGGAACAATTAATTGGGTTCGGCCTTTGCTAGGGATTTCTAATGCAGATTTGAGCCCTTTGTTTGAGTTGCTCAAGGGAGACACAGATTTACGTTCTCAACGCCGTCTTAACCCTGAGGCTGTTATCTCGTTACAGAAAGTTGCTACAGCCATTGCTTCTAGACAAGCACACCGATGTGATCCCAATCTCGCTTTTTCTTTAATCGTTTTGAACCCAGCTCGACAACCCTATGCGTTAATATTTCAATGGGATCCACAAAAATCGGATCCGTTGTTGATTATCGAGTGGGTCTTTTTATCTAACCAGTCTACGAAAACTATTGTAACACAACACGAGATGTTGCTCACCTGATAATTAAGGCCAGACAACGGTTGTTGATGTTATCAGGAACTGATTTTGCTTATATTTGTTTACCTGTGACAACCATATATCTGCAATGGCTTTATCAACAATCAGACATTTTTATGTTAGCATTAGCAGGTTATATGGGCCAGATTACATCCCACCCACCTTCACATAAGCTGCTTAATGCTAATTTTTTGTATAACTTTTAAACCAAAACGAAGTGATCAACCATTGCAAGCCCTTACTGTATTTACAGATGGATCTGGAAATCACACAAATCAGTTATAGTATGGTGGGACGACCAACGTGAGCGTTGGGATTCAGACGTTAAAACAGTCCCTGGCTCCCCTCAGATAGTGGAACTGGCTGCGATAGTTCGAGTCTTTCGAAAATGGTCAACGCCAGTTAATGTTATCACTGATTCAGCTTATGTTGCAGGAATAGTTGAGCGAGCTGAAGCATCTGTGTTGCGTGACATTCCGCACTTTGACTTATTTGCTTTATTACAAGAACTCGTTTTTCTTCTGGACTCTCGCCCTTACCCCTATTTTGTTATGCATGTCAGATCGCACACTTCTCTACCTGGCTTCATTGCAGAAGGTAATCGCCGAGCTGATCTTTTGACATTACCGGTACAAGTGTTACCAGATCGTGTAGCTCAAGCTAGACTCAGCCATTCTTTTTCCACCAAAATGCTGGAGGCCTTAAAAGACAGTTTGGCCTTACCTCCCAGCAAGCATCTAACATTATTGCTACGTGCCCTGACTGCCAAAGATATTCTTTTCCGTCTGTTGCAGGCGGAGTCAACCCTCGAGGACTACAAAGTTTACAGTTGTGGCAAACCGATGTTACCCACTATTCAGAGTTTGGCAATTTGAAATATATCCACTCTTCTATTGACACCTTTTCAGGTGCCTTATTTGCTTCTTGTCATACAGGAGAAAAAGCACGTGATGTCCGTAAGCATCTTATGCGTGCTTTTGCTACATTGGGTATCCCGGTACAAATCAAAACAGACAATGGTCCTGCTTATGTCTCTAAAGCAATGCAAACATTTTTTGAATCTTGGGGTGTAACTCACACTACTGGCATCCCTCATTCTCCTACAGGCCAATCTTTAATTGAACGCTCCCATCAATCATTAAAACGTTTACTACAACAACAAAAAGGGGGAATAGGAGTTGTTACTCCTGAAGAACGATTACAGAAAGCCTTATATGTTTTTAACTTTTTGAATTGTTCTTTATTAGACAGCAATCCTCCAATAATCCGACATTTTAACACAAATACTTCACTCGAGATGCGAATTAAAGCTCCTGTACTGGTCCGTGATCCAGAAACGGGTAAGATAATGGGGCCTTATCCCCTTGTCACGTGGGGCAGAGGCTATGCTTGTGTTTCCACAGAGAGAGGCCCCCGGTGGATCCCAGCAAAGAACGTGCGACCATTCCGTGAACCCTTACCACAAGTTTCGTCTGAAGATTCTGAACAGCGTCTAGGAGAACCTCTCGCAAAAGGAACAGAGCCTGAGGACTCAAATATTTTAAATGAATAGTCGCTATACGCGTGAGTGCCACGAAGTACTCTCTGGGAAAGTTCTTTGCAACTTGTGCGGACACTGTGACCCTTGGGTGTTATGTGTATGTTATACTTGTAGCAAGGAGTGGTGGTGCCACTTAACTCATTTTGGGCGTTGGTGTAATCTTTGCCTAAAGAAAGAATTTGATACAGTGAGACTGTTATTTATAACAGGGCATGAACCCTTAGAAAATAGTCGCTTTTTTGATTATCGCGCTGACTGGCAAAGAGTGATTATTGAGAGGGCTAAAATTATATAAATTTGTGGTTTAGAATGTAGTAAAACTAATTTAGTACCTGCTATTTGGCTAGTCTCGAGAGAAGACTGGGAATGTATAAAGCAAAAGTGTGAAAAGCGGTTCGCCTGGAAAAGAAAAACCAAGCGATAGAACTGATCCTATAAAAGGAAAAAATGAAAATGATTAAGAGTAGCTCTAGCATGATGTGCCTCTTGGCAGGTATCATTACCTCCATCCTCGTTATCAGCACAAAAGCTTGGGAAACCCTCAAGCACATAGAGGATAGAAAAAACCTATGGGTCACCTGGGCGGAGAAAATCAACCAGAGTAGCCTTTGTCTCTCGATGGCTACTCCTTCTGACCCTTTTAGAACATGTTTATTAGGCATCCCTATTAACATGAGCCTGGTAAACAACTCTACTATAACCCTTGACCCTTCTGTTGTCACATGTGGTCTCCAGTTACCTGGTAGGATACCTCCGTGTTGTGACAAAAATAATATTACCTTTGACGCTTCTCCCCCTTTATGTCATGCAATAGCTCTCTGTGTATCACAACTAGAGAAATACAGGAGTTTAACCTCTTAGGCTCTGCTCCCTCAGATCTATGTTTTTGGTTTAATTTTCATATTAGTCAAGATGATCCCGTTGATGTCACGTCATATAAGCCATACAACGTGACAGCATATTGTCAAAAGAATGTTAGCCTTACAGCGGTCACGTCCAACGCAGGACGGCTGCCAGAGGGAATGTTTTTAATTTGTGGTGATCGAGCTTGGCAAGGAATTCCTCGAAGTGCTAAGGGAGGGCCTTGTTATGTTGGCCGTTTAACGCTGTTTACACCAAGCATTACTAACATCTTTCAAGCCAATCGTACTTCAAGTTCTCACCGCAGTAAAAGAGCTCTGGTAGAACTAGGCAATGATTGTAAGGATAATGTGGAACTCTGGAATCCTCCTGAAGTTATTTTAGCTAGCATATTTGCCCCCGGGATAGCTACAGCACAAGCACTGACACAACTAAGGAAATTAGCATGTTGGACCGGAAAACAGGTTAATATAACGACAAATGTTTTGTCTGAATTGGCCAGTGACGTCCAAGGAATAAGACATGCCCTGTTACAAAATCGTGCCGCAATAGATTTTCTACTTTTAGCACAAGGGCACGGATGTGATGAGTTTGAAGGGATGTGCTGTATGAACCTTTCTGATCACTCCCAATCAATACACAAACAACTTTCTATTTTAAGGGATAATATGAAAAAACTTCGAGAAAGTAGTGATCCTTTTACAGATTGGTTATCTTCATTAGGTTTGTCTGGATGGTGGATTATAATTTTGGAAAAATAGCTGTTGTAATAATAATAGTGTTATTGTTAGCTTTGCTTTTGCCGTGTGTTATGCAATGTTTATAGAAGCTAATAGCTAACTCTGTGAAACGAGTTCTTATGGTGCAACAAGAAGGGGGAAATGAAGGGAATGATTTGTTTAATCCTGAAAGGACCCCCAGTGAAACTCACCTAATTGAAGGAGGCCTGTGGGAACTCATGAAGAACGGACCACAGGAGAAAGAACATAATGCAATACGACTAGTGGAGGTTTAGGCCGCAAGGGCATTGCGACCTTGGGGCCTGTGGTTATACAAAACAGGATGTAGGTCCGGTTATAACCGAAACTGTCAGCAAGCATAAGATTGAGGCATACAATGGAAAGTACCGAAGCAGAACTTGTAACCCTAGGAAACGAAATAAGCAGAGTGAAGAGGAACAGCGAATAAGGAATTTAGCTTTTGCAATATGTAATCACTTTTGTAATATGTAACCAATGAGCTTTGTGCACGATAATCTTAGACTATGTATGCAGCCTTATAAAAGAAGCATGTTAAGAACAATAAAGCAGATCTGATCTGATTCCACCTGACCGGGTCTCCGTCTCTCAATCGCGGCAGTTTAGCCTGGACAAAAGGAGGTTCAGGGGGACCTTACAACTAAAGGCTGTAGGCAGGTGGGGGTCGGTCTCTTCTCCCCGATAACAAACGACAGTACAAGAGGAAATGGCTTCAAGTTGTAGCAGGGGAGGTTTAGATTGGATATTATGAAAAATTTCTTCACTGAAAAAGGTGGTGAAGCATTGGAACAGGCTGCCCAGGGAGGTGGTAGAATCACAATCCCTGGGGATATTTACACAATGCATAGATATGATGCTTAGTGACATGGTTCAGTGATGGACTTAGCAGTCCTGAGTTAATGGTTGGAATGTATCATCTCAAAGGTCTTTTCCAACATAAATGATTATATGAATCTATGTTTTATTAAGTATAACTCATACATAGTGAAATATTCCACCAGTGTTCCACCGGCATATACCACCAGTATCCACGTTTGTCATGGTTTAACCCCAGCCAGTGAGTGACTAAGCACCACGCAGCTGCTCACTTGTTCCCTCCTAGAGGGATGGGGATGAGAAACAGAAGAGTAAAACTGATAAAAAAAACCCCACAAGTTGAGATAAAGATTGTTGAACAGGTAAAGCAAAAGCCACACATGCAAGCTAAGCAAAACGAGGAACTCATTCACTACTTTCCCTCAGCAGGCAGGTGTGCAGCCATCCCCAGGAGAGCAGGGCTCCATCACACATAACAGTTACTTCGGAAGACAAACGTTATTACTCTGAACGTCTCCTCTTCCTTCTTCTTCCCCCAGCTTTATGTACTCAGCATGACATTCTATGGTAAGGAATATCCCTTTGGCTAGTTGGGCTCAGCTGTTCGGACTGTGTCCCCTCCCAATCTCCCATGCCCCTTCAGCCCTCTCCCTGGCAGGGCCTGAGAAACTGAAAAGTCCTTGACTTAGTATAAACATCACCCAGAAACAACTAAAACCACCAGTGTGTTTACAACATTGCCCTCATACTAAATCAAAACACTTCTGCACCAGCTACTAAGAAGAAAATTAACCCTATCCTAGCTGAAGACAGAGGACTTTTTATCTACCTAGTTCAAAATTAATTCATTTCTATCCTTGTTTCAGAGAAATTATTTCATAAGATTGCTATATTGTAGATTGGGCTTTGAATTTTTGATCTTCAGAAAGAGACCAAGGCAAAACAAAAAGTAATACTGCACAGGGAAAGAGAATTTCTCAGGAAAGAGCTTGCTTTTGGATTACAAAAACAGCAAAGCCTAAGTGGCACAATTGAACACATTCAGGAAAGTCTGATCCAGGTGTCACATCACATCACGCTTCTCAAAGAGAAAGGGAGCAGCAATGTGACAGTGGCAGTTTAGCAAGTAGGAGCTCCCTGCAGAGCAGCCTTGGGGAGCAGAAGCCTGTCGTAGTTACCTACCAGCTCCTGGGAGCTGCAGCTGAAGCTAGGTCTGAAGATGTGGTAAATGGAGACCAGCAGTGCTAGCACTGTGCTTGTTGGCCGAGGCTGCTTGCTGTGTTTTCAGCTGAAGTGCAGTCTATAACCAGCTTGCACCATGAAGATGCATATTATCAAGGCTATCCTTACTCAAATATCTCTTTTGTAGTGGCTTGTAGCACAGTAGCTTCTGTACTTACACACAAGCAGTCTTGGTTGTTCACAGTAAAAAAAATGTAGTTGCGGGCTTTCCTCATAACACTTTTGTCTATGTAGTTATTGAACACCAGGCAGTTTTATTAAGTAGCAACAGGGAAGAATAAACCATTGAAGTAGATGTGTAAAGGTGGGTTAACATGTGAAGTTAATCCACTGAGAACCTGACAAAGATTCTCTTTCTTGTAAAGACTCAAGCTGAAAATCATTAGATGAGATAGTGGCTTAAGAATGAAAGAAAAGGACAAGATAAAACACATCAAAACTGACATTTTGCAGAGGGCAGACATGACACAAGTGAAGAATTATCAGAAATGTTTTTTTCTTCATGCACTGAATTAATTTTAGATTTGTGCTAATGGTACGGTGAGCCCACCTTACTGATACTCTGCTTTTCATTCAAGGCAACTTATCTTCAGCAACCACCAGAATCTTTTTAAATGGCAGAAACTTTTAAAGAGTCACTTCTACGTTACATTATGCTTGATTATGCAACTTTCTGTGTATTTTGTCACGTGTTTATAACAGTGGTAGTTTTTTTCCTATTGTTCTTATAACATTGAACTTTAATTACATGGCATGGATTCCCATGGTGAATTAAATATACAGTGATTATGCAGATCAGTCACCTGCAACTGGATGAAGTTCAGGGAGATGCATTAATTAGAATACACTGTACAGACATAGGTCACAAGTGGTGCAGAATTCTCATCCTCTAAAAGGCTGAAACAATCTAATTTCTAGATACATTTACTAGCACTCATAATATTACTACTAACAGTAACTATTATAGAAAACTGCCCTAAAAATATTAAAATTTTGAAAAATTAGGGGAAATAAACAGCTGAGAGATATACAATGAAAATCCTCATAAAATCAAACAAGATTTGAGTGAATAATTTACAAGGTATGAATGTATAAAATGTGAATCCAAAAGTCTTCATATTGAAACAAAATATACAAGTCGTCTTTGGAATTTTTAAAAACAAGGATCTCTGTGTGTGTATATATATGTACACATATATATACACACACATATATATAAATATATAATTTTTAAAAGGAGATATACCAATGATAACTAGATAAACCCTTGTTGATATACTAATAAATGCACATACTTTGCATTTGTTTTTCGTGGTTGTATAATGTCTTCTTGCAACATCAGCAAACACAGTAGCAACCCATATAACATACAGTAGAATTATAGCTGCAAGTGCCTGACAGTTCTCGTCTCAACTTCTTTGCTTTTATCATTATTTAATTTCAAATAAACTGATTAGGAGAAAGTAAGGTCTAAGCAGATGGTTTTCAGAAATGTGCTTACCACCATAATCCAATTGAGAGATAGTGACCAAGCATTTGATACTTGATACAGTATAAAAATTCCCACATTAACATGCCAAAAGAAATCAGAGTTGGAAAACATTTTAGAATAGTAATTCACTCCTTACTGTTTGTATTTTAGAAATATCAAGTGCAGAAAACCACACACAAAGGACTATTTCAATACCTGTAACTAAAATAGATATTAAGATGAATAGTCACAAAAACTGCAGATCATACGTGAACTTTCGAATTTCTAAACAACCTGGAACAATTGATTCTGCTGAATCTAAAGCAGTAATATTAATTAGATTACAAATAACAGAAGAATATTAAGCCAAACACTTGGCAAATTGATGTTTGATTTGTGCTTTCTGCCAACACACTGCATTCTTTTATTGTGACATTTGCATTATTATTATTATTATTGAGTGATTCAACTATCAAACAAACAAATTTGAATTTATATGGATAATTAGCATGTTTTGAACTCAGCTGAAGTAGTCACACATGCTTGTAGAACTTCAAGGAGGAGAAACAAAAACATAAAGAATATTATTTCAAAAGGATGTCTCCAAATTTAGTTATTTAAGACTAAGAATTATATTCTAAAACCCTCATAGTAGGTGCCCAACAGAGCAGAAGATGTCTTCTTCTATTCTTATTTCTTAATAAGTACAAAAGATGACTAAGTAAATGATGAGTATATAATAGATAGGTATTTGTGCTTGCCATACATTAGACATAAATGCGCAGTTGACTTGTTATCTAAAAATCCCTGCTCTAAATTGTTGTTGTTTGTTGGACCTAGTAACAAGTATTGCTGACACGTAGAAGATCTTTTCTACCCATTATACTCCTTGCAGAGCTGCCCAGTCTTCTCAGTATTGCTGACTAGGTTGGATTTTACTGATGGGACAGATGAGTGGGATTGATCATGAGGCAAAAGTGACAATCAGGCTTGGAGTAGGAAAACAATCTTTGTAAGAATAATGGCAGTTCAAGATTATTCTGATATGACAGGGCTTTAAGATGTTTTTTGGATGGTTTTGGATATACATGAGAATGAAGGGTGCCAGTGATTATGAGCATTTCTTTTCTAAACATCCCTGCCAGCCCTTCTGCGGAATTTCTTTCTCTCTTCATCTTACTGTCTATTCTTCCTAAAGAACTTCCCCCCCCCCCCAATGACAGAAACAGCCACTGTATATTTTCATGTGTACCATGGAGGAGGGATTAGGGCTGCTTGTAGTTCTTTGGCACAAGAAGGGAAAGGAAACCAGGAGAGGCAGTGAAAGATTTCAGGGGTTTCTGCTTTGCTTTCCACAGTGATGAAGGTGAGATGGGGAAGGAGAAATGGGGAACATGCACAAAACCAAGATCCTTTCCTCCTCCCTCGGCAGAAAGAGAAATGGCCTTTTCAAATAAAGGGTGGAGAAGGAAGAGGGTTCAGTCTAAGCAGTCCCAACCTTCTCAACGAAAGGTGAAATAAGTAGCTGCCTGCATAAACAATGGGCTGCTTTGGTCCTGACTGGAGTCGGATATACTTATTTCTTATGTATTATAACTCCCTTCTCAATATTCTTCCTCCCTTTCTCATATTCCCGTTTTTTTCCCAAGCAAGTAAATCAATGTTATTCACTTATTTCTAAAAGTAGCCACTATCCAGAAAATATTTCCTACACAAGCTTCAGCTAGAATATTTATTAACCTTTCTTGCTACCTCTTGTTTGTATCCTCTAGTGACAGCTTCCTTGAATGACATTTCAGTTGTTGGCTTTAGGACACCACTGCTTTTACAGCCTGAATTTCGATCAGTGCCATGAGTGAAATGAAGTATCTTGAGTTTGATTTTGTTTCCCTGTGTATTAAGAAATAGTGTACTCGAGGGCTTCTTGTGGTTGAAAGTCTTGGAAAGGTAGAATGACTGTGGTTTGGGGGTTTGGGAAGGGTGTGTGGGGTTTTGGGCGTTTTTTCCCCCCTCACTAGATTCTAGAGATTCCAGACACAGAGAAACTGGCTACAGTGAATAAGATTTTAGAGGAAAGGAAGGAAAAATGCTACACAGGGCAGAACTGCTAAACCTAGAATTAGGTCTGCTGAAGAGAACAGCAGCGCTGGTGACGGACTGTGTAGAAGTTTAGGATGAATGTGTGGATTCAGCTTGGTAGTTAAAGCTATATGAAAATCTTTTGATCAGTCCTGCTGTCAGCATAATGGAGAGTGTTTTGCAATTAATGAGGCAACAGCTATGTAGAATATTTACATATTATCAGACCTTGCATACTATCACTCTCCCAGAGGTGAGTACAAAGTACTCCCCCCTTTTAAGATTAAACTAGAAAGAAGTATGTCATTACCATGTATTACCTATGGGTTCAGCTTGGTTTTTTATCCTCCTTGTATTTGTTAGCTATAAAAAGTCATGATTGCCATTTCTATTTGAACACACCAAAAATTCCACATCTAGGCATAATCCCATTGTCCTACATGCTTTGCTAAGAAAAAGGTGATACCTTATTCCTAAGTCTTTGCAGATGAAAGGCCAAATTTCATCTATAAAAGACCAGTAATATGTAAATTCAATATCAGTAGTAGTGGAAAAATTTTAATCAGAAAGGCATAAAGTGTGTGGATATTTTAATTTCTTCTCCCACTGTGTGGAGTTTATTTATGTGGATGGTTACCTAGGAAATGGCTGTAGGATAGCACTTGTTTAACTGTGTTGTCAGATTGATTGTCAGAGTTTTGAGCAGGGTTATAAGTAGTGGATGTGCTCTTGATGCTAGAAAAAAAATAAGATCAATTTGCTTTTTATTACCAATATCAAAGAAACTATGGTAGAATGAACCCTTAATAATTTTAATTTTTAAAATCTTGCTTGGCAATAAATTATGTACTCGTGGGCTAATTTAGCTTGAGTGAGTGAAAAAATATTTTCCATTGCTAAAATAATACTGCAGCATGAAAGAATACCTTGTGGCTTATTTAATGTAAATGTTGAACATTTACACCTTGTAATTTCGTCTTCTTGCAAACACTTGTCTAAAGTCTCTATGCGTGTGCTCAAAGTTTGAAGTTCTATATAAGTGTTTGCAGTCTATTCTGCCCATTAATTACCTTCTAAATAATCTGTCCCAAATTCCTCCATTCATAGTCTTTTATTTTCCAAAGATGTTATAAAATCCAACTATTTAACATATTGCCCTCTAGAGTGCTTCTGTAACATCTTTTTTACTTTGTAGTCTGTAAGTCTCATGGAAGAGAACCTTTCTTTGTTACTTTTTCTAAAGTTATTTTTCCAGGTGAATGCCCATAACAATTATTAAACATATTTTAAATATTGAAGGTCATGGTTTCACAAGTTTTCCCCTATTTGGTAATAATTTATACTTGTATAACATGAGTATAAGCTACCAACATAAATTGGAATCATTTTATAACCACTTAAAACAGGAATAATTGGCAGTAAATAGTGCAAGGTAGTGGAAATTTAGGTGATATGCATGCAATTATATGCTAAAAAAAATCAGTAAAACCTCTTCCAAATTACAACCATGGCATAAAGAAAATAAAAAAGAATCAATAAAGTTAAAACTATCCTTCATTGTCATTTGAAGTGCTAAGTAAAAAGAGAAGACTACATCATGCCTTCAGTGCCATAAAACCTCAGCTATAGTACACAACTGAGATTATATTGATTTTCAGAACCATAGGTACAACATTACTAACTCTTTTTAGCTCTGATGTCAAAACTGAGTTTGGTTTGTTTGAAGGTCCCTTTAGATTTCAATTGTTGCTGTTTATTACAGCAACATATTAAATGTTATTAAAAGAGATTTCCTAGCTGCTTTGTACCTACAAGTCTAAGCAAAATAACTACAAAATATTAGTATATGCCCCAAAATTAAAAGTAAGATAGGTCACTGCAGAAAAGGAAAAAACCCAAAAGAAGTATTTGTTTTGTTTTTTTTTTTGGGGGGTGGGGGGTGGGGGGTGGTTGTGTGTTGTTTTGCTGTTCTTATGTGACAGAAAAGCAGTTGTTTCTATTAGTTTTCCATTTTCCCCTTTAACATGTTCAGTAATTAGGTAAATGTTTTCACTAAGAACATTATAGAAACATGAAAAACTGAAAACAGGAGAATGAAAATAAAAGATATGAATGCATATATTAATACAACAGTGATAGGCACGTTGTACTACTAATTTCTGTTATTCATACAGAAACTGTGTTTTGAAACATTGTTGAAACTACCAGAAGATATTCTGCATGTACATTTGATCACTGCAGAATCTCAAGTATCTGACTCAGAATTTAGCTGCCATTTGTGGCATAGTGCACCCAAGTAGAGTTTGTGCAGAATTTCAGCTTTTGTTTACTGCTGTTCAGACAGAGTATCTCTAAATTTCCACTTATAAGCAAGGGGCTGTCTCTAAGTAAACTTTAAAATTAAAGGCAGGAAATTGATGATTGATAAAAGACTGTCATCAGAAAGAAACACTGTCTTTTGAGATCGAGGATGACCATTTTAGGGAAAACTTTACATTCTGCAAATTAGATGTTTGACACTGATCAGCATTTACAGGGCACCATATATGCAAAGAGCTTCTGAAAGAAATAATAATAATAATAATAATGATGATGATGATGATGAAAATAATATAGGTATGGCAAGCAGCCAGGAAGCTGAAAAGATAGAACAGCATGGAGGTAAGATCACTAAAGCATCAGCTGTGAAGAAACACAAAGAGAGAGAGTATTAAGGCTGTTAAGGGAAGAGCAGGACTAGAATACAAATAGCAGGGGGCTGGCATCATAGTATCAGGCAGGAGGTTGTCCCTGCCATGGAGTTCCACCTGAAGAATCACATAAGGAAGCTGGTTATGATAAGTAGGACTTCTGTGCTACTGAAGCTATAATGCTGTGGGACTTTGTGCATTGGAAGAACATGGACACTGAGAGGAGAAATAGGACGGAAAAAACCCCAACAGTATTACAGGACTAAATTGAGGCATGGAGAACCCTGAAACTGTAGCTGAGAATACAGTTAAGTGATATGCAAGCTTTTGATAGCTAAAGCTACAAGTCAAAGGTGTATTTAGAAGAAACACACATACACACAAAGAAAGAAAATACAAAAAAGTTTAAATCACATCTCCACTGATGTTCTGATGTCACTGTGTCCTGGTGTTCACTGGTTAAATTACCCATTTTTTCTGTAAGCAGGTGATTTAATCATTGTACATGTCATGGTTTAACCTCAGTCAGCAGCTAAGTACCACACAGCTGCTTGCTCACTCACCTTCCCCAGTGGGATAGGGAAGAGAAACATAAAAAGGTAAATAAAGCCCATGGGTTGTGATAAGAACAGTTCGGTAATTGAAATAAAGTGAAAATAATTATAATAACAATAACAATAATATATGTAATGAAGTGGAGACAGAGGGGAATAAAACCCAAGGGAAAAAATACCACAAATGATGCACAATACATTTCTCACTACCTGCTGACTGATGCCCAGCCAGTCCCCAAGCAGTGATTGGCGGCTCCCAGCCAACTCCTCCTCCCAGTTTTATTGGGATTTATATATATATATATATATATAAAGAAAGAAAGAAAGAAAGAAAGATATGATTATGTATATAATACATATATATAATATACTTATAAATAAATACATAAATTTATAACTCTCCCAGTCACAGAGCGTGGCATTCTTTTGTATGGAATACCTCTTTGGTTAGTTCAGGTCAGCTGTCCTGGCTCTTGTGCACCTCCTCACATGCTCCTGGAAGAGCATGGGAAACTTGAAAAGTCCTTGATTTAGATTAAGCATTACTTTAGCAACAACTGAAACATCAGTGTGTTATAAACATTATTCTCATAATAAATCCAAAACACAGCACTGTTCCAGCTACTAAAATAGAAAGTTAACCCTATACCAGCCAAAACCAGGACAGTACATAATTCTGTGATCTATACATATGATATCTATACATGATATTTCTGATATGTGATATATGCAAAGTAAGGACAGGATACTTGGAAGCCAAAAGGACACAGCAGTGGAACTCAAGGCAATATTTACTTTTGCAGAATAAAATACTAAATCTCTGCCAAGATATTCTAGGGAAATGCTTAAAGAATTTACCCATCTCTGAAAGAAAATTCAGGCTCCTGTTGTTTAAGCAGGAGACAACTCCTGCCTGTTTTGTCATTTTAGGAAAAAAAACCACGAAAAAACAACACAAAACAACAACAACGACAACAAACCAAACACAAACCAACCAACCAACCAAAGAAAAACATAAAAAAAACTTTTAGTGTATTTAATTCAATTTGCATTGTGTGCCTATGTAGGAAACTTCTTCTGTGTGAGTGTTCAAGGTGTGTATGTGTTCAAGCAGAAGCAGAGGAGGAGTTTAGTGTCTTTGCTGTAGAGAACTGGAAATTTGAATGATCATGTCAGTGTATGCAAACACTGAGTTAAGGGGATAGGACGTTTAAGAGCTGTGAATGGAAGTGCAAGGATCAGTAAAGAAATGAACAACTGAAAAGGAGTGCTGAGATGGAAAATGCAAATCATGTAACACTAAACTATTGAAGCAAAGAAATTGTTGGAAGTCAAGATGCAAAACAAGAATGATTAAAAATTATGCACTTCAAAAACAACTTACAAGGAAGACAAGGAGGAAGAAAGGCTTTAACAGAAGACCCTATTGTCATACAAACAGGCAAAAGAAAAAAAAAACAAAACAAAAACAAACTACAACTTCAAAGACCACACAGAGGATGCATTAGTTTTAATTGATTGGGGGAAAAAATCACAAATAAAATAAAAATATTAAAATTAAATTACACAGCTGAAAATGTGGGATACTGAGGATTACCTAAAAATAGTAGGGTGCCCAGGGCCAGCTTTGACTACAAAGTTTCAAAAACATTGCAATCTGTTGATTGTAAATTATTTAAGTACAGTAACTTTGCAGCACTTTTTACTTCAAATTTCTGTGACAGCAGGCTAGTCCTTTGCTGATTTATCAGGAGCTACATTTTTAAAACAGATTTGTAGGAAAACATATTTCCAGAACTTCATTTTTTCTTTGGTGTACACAATTTCTGACTACAAAACATATCTACTTGCAGAAGTTATAGGGTGTTTCAGAATACTTAGGACTGTAGATCTCCGTGTTCCATTATCTATGTGATGTAGAAGTTGTTCCCAAATGATCTGGTTACAGAAAGCGAAAGAAGTGGCGATTTGTGCTACGCCTTTTTTTCAGGCAAAACAAAAAAAAGATGAGCATTGTGCCTGGTAGAAAGTGAATGGGTAACTCTTGAAAATCTCAAGAGTTATTTATATTTGCCTAATGAAAGATCTAAATTGTAGAGGTCTACATCTGAGAGAGTCTTTCATCTCAGTGCAGAGAAATAGGCTGCTCTAGGACACAATTGATATCACCATAAAGTAACTGGCTAAAAGAGATCAGTTGTATTATATTTATTTTATCCAATTCCTATTTTATTTTCACAGGGCCAGAGGTGAAGGGTTCAGACGTTTGTTTAAAGTAAATCCCACCCAGCCTGTCTGGTGTAGGACGTTCCTACTATATTCCTGATAAAATAGTAGGGAAGAACAAATGCCTCTTTCCTCCTCAAATAAAGAACAAATAATTATAAGATTCCTTTTTCAAATGCTGCTTCTTGGGAGAAGGTATTTGCAAGATGTAGCCACTCACTCTAAGGCAAAGCATCTTTTTCTCATCAGGGAAAATCATGATACCAGGTGAAAAAGAAAAAAGATACCACAAATGTCAGCTTTCTCCAAATTCTGCCCTACCACCTGATACATCTATCATATCTATTCATTGATTAATTCTTTTATGAGCTTCAGTTATAACATCGCATATGTGGTTTGTGTCATGCATCTTGGAAGGCTGTGTCTAGATGACTCCCAGTATGCATGTCTTCATGTTAGATTAACAACTCCTTAGAGTCTTTTTCAGTCTCTCAAGTCTATCTTTTAGTCTGCACTAACCAGTTTAACAGGATGTACAATTTGGTTCTTTTTTCAGCCAGTGTGTCAGCTCATAGTCAGACATGAGTTCTGTCACCATTAAATCACAGCTGATACAGATAATCAGGTAGTTCATGCACCACTATTAAGTGACTGTCTTGTTTTCTGTGGTTTTGCTTTATATTTCCTCCAGATTGCAGCCAAAAGTCATACCTTCAGTAAAATAAAACATGTCTGATAATTTGATGTACAATGCAGTTGTTTGGTTTGGTTTTTGTGTGTGGTTTTTTGTTTGGTTGTTTTTTGGTTTTTTTTTCTTCCCTAGTGCTCTAGGACAGTTTAAAGTCAAGTAAATCCTCAAGAAGAATCATGGCACTATTTCTTGACTCAGAGACTGGTATAAGTTTGCTTGCATTTTCATAAATACATTATGGGAGAAAAAGCAGCTTTCTAGGGCTAACATCTCTCTTGCATCTCTGGGAGTGCAAAGATTACTACCTAATGTAAGTTCTAATAGAGTTCTTAAAAAGCTCTGAAGAGACCAATAAAGCTACCACAACATTTCTGTAAGGAATGGCTCTTATTTTCCACATTGTCACTACAGAGGACCAGTTTAGTTTGTTTTGTTGTACTACTTGCTTGTGTGTGTATTTTTTTTCTGGGCTGCGAGAAATACATTCTTCTTCTGATGAAGAAACTTTAGTACACTGATATTTTTTCCTCTGAGTATTCCTTCTTTTATTCTATGCAGAATCTTTCATTATTACTGACAGACATATTTCCTTATACTCCTTGGAACATGCTATGTTACACATTTTTTGTTGGAACAGCTTACAATACCTGCCTCCAAGTTCTTGTCACCTGTTGTATACTGGAATCTCCCTTGCAGGCTATGTGTGTGTTTTGGCTGATTCTTACTAACTAGCAGCCAGGCACCATGCTAGGAAAGCTAAAGCCCTGATAGAATTAAACATGGCCAGGGACATCAAAGGCAACAAGAAAAGCTTCTATAGGTATGCTTGTAATAAGACTAGAGAAAATGTGGACCCTCTCCAGAAGGAAACAGGAGACCTGGTTACACAGGATATTGAGAAGGCTGAGGTACTAAAGGATTTTTTTGCCTCATTCTTCACGGGTCACTTCAACCATACCTCCCAAGTCACAGAAGGCAAAGACAAGGGCTGGGAGAATATAGAACTCTCCACTGTAGGAAAAGAACAAGTTCGAGACCATTTAAGGAAACTGAAAGTGCATGAGTCCATGGGATATGATAAGAGGCATCTGTAGGTCATGAGGGAACTGGTTGGTGGCTAAGCCACTATCTGTTGTATATGAGCAGTTGTGGAAGTCTGGTGAAGTTCCCACTGCCTGGAAAAGAGAAAACAAATTCCTTAATTTTAAAAGGGGAAATAAAGAAGACCCAGGAACTACAGGCTGGTTAGTCTCACCTCTGTGCGAGGTTCCATCATCAAGATGATGGAACATATCATCCTGGAAAGTATCTAAAGGTACATGGAAAATCAGGAGGTGATTGGTGACAGGCAACATGGCTTCATCAATGGAAAATAGTGCCTGAAAAGCTTGGTGGCCTTTTATGACAGCGTTACAGCACTGGTAAATGAGGGAAGAGTAATTTGATATCATCCACCTGCACTTATGAAAGCTTTTCACACTGTCCTGCACTACATCCACATGTCTAAATGGGACAAACATGGATCTCACAAACACACCACTTCATGGACAAGGAGTCATGGACAAACCATTCTACAGTTCTATGAACTCTGAAGGAAACAGAACTTCTCTTACATTTATACATCAATACCGTTCCACTTCCTGTCATATATCCTACTATTGTTTTTCTCCTCTACTAGAAGATCCATTTTCGGACTATATAGAATCAAATGCACTAACCTACTAATTTCTTGCAAAATTATTTACAAAATTTTCAAATGGTCTCCCAAAGACTAAAAGTATCCCATAAGTTTAAGGGGATTTCTTCCCAATTAATTTGAGGTTTAAAGGTGTTCCTTTCTTTTTTCTCGGTAGGGCAATAAGACCACATTTATGCTCCCTTGGCTTGAATGGTTAGAAAAATTGTTGTGTTAATATGTTGTAGAAGAGACCTAAAAAGATAGCAAAAATATTTTGGTTCATACACTACATTTTATTTAGTTTCCTTTCCTGTCATTTGGGGAGGTATTTTGCATTTCATGTATTAACAACAATGATGAATCCAGATGAGATGATACTTGGTTTACCTTTGCATTCATCATAGTGGTAATTTCTTCTAGTGTGACAAATCACGTTTCACCTTATATGTGGATCTCATTCCACAAGCAAATAACCATTTATTGTATTTCAGTGCTGCATGACTGTATTTGATTTATAAATATGGTCTACATAATAGGAAGATTTTCAGGCCATTCTATGGTTGCAGCTTTGTTCTGAATTCTGTTTAGTGCTGTTTCATATTCATTATCCTACATAATATTTGCTACCTCATTTATTTCAAAAAATGCTTTCATACTGAACTACAGTGTTTGTTGTGATTCATAGTTGTCTTCCTTTTACCTATATGTTTGTCAGTTGGTCTATGAGTTTGTATAGTAAGACAAACTGTTAATGAACCTTTATCAGTTTGATATTGTTATGAGACTCTTGAATTTGTATACTGCTGCAATCATACTCTTGGTGGAGCTTTTGTTTTATTTATCAGATTTTGCTATATATATACACGCACAGTTTCTGTTATCTGTATTTTAAACACATGTAAGGCACTGTCAGCAGAGGAAAAATGATCTAATAAATCTTACTGTTTTTCAAAGAGTAGAAATGTGTCATACACAATGTCATAAATATAAACCCATTTGTTTTCACATCCAAAAATGCATTTTTACAGTTATGTCACTGTTGGGTTATGACTATCACTTCCACTTTTAATAACTGAGAAGAAAAAACTGTTTAGAGAAATAAAAAATAGACTTATAAAATATGTGTCTGAAAGTGCAGAAATTACTAGGTCCACAAAAAGAAATTTTACTTATTGTCCATCTTACCTACTGAAAGTCATGATATTAGAAGAAAATACTGCAACTGCTTGAGAAAAACTAGATACCTAAATCTGTGAGCAGCAATGCATATGCATATGTATAAAATGCTACCTAATGTTGTTAATGTGTATTCTGAGGAGCACAGACCTTTATTCTTCCTTCTCAGGTTTCCCTGCTTTGTTCTGTGCTGGAAGGATCTGCTTTCTACCCATTAGGAAAGGAGATTCATAGCTACATTGTAAGTAGTCAATGAATCAAAAAGTCACCCTACTTTTGTGTGTTTAGAAAGGTGCCCTAGTTATAGGTTATTCAGTAATGTGAGACAGAGGAACTCTCAGAATTTTTTACAGATATTGTTCAATTCTTTTCATTAAATAATCAAGTTCTTGCTGAGCCACTAGGAACATGACTGGATATACATAAGATTCAGGTGCTCAACTACAAATTTGTAAAGCTGGCATTTAATGTCTCTGCGTTGAGTGTTCTTGGTGTTTTTCATTTGAAGTGTTTACTGGAGCATGTAGGTGAGTACACTAACCACCAGGTTCAGCAATTGTGATCCATTTCTTTCTCATTCTTACTGTAGCCC
Source organism: Falco rusticolus (assembly GCF_015220075.1). NCBI lineage: Eukaryota > Metazoa > Chordata > Aves > Falconiformes > Falconidae > Falco > Falco rusticolus. Next base: position 41,563,529 of record NC_051188.1, on the reverse strand, counting down.
AGTGAAAGTTTAATATTTTAGGAAAGTGAAATGGCTTCAACAGAAGGGTATGAGATCACCTAGCAGCCACCACCAGGGCAAACCGCTTTCTCTGTCCTAGTGCTCTTAGCGCCCACCTGACGAAGAGAGGAAATAGCTTTAAATCTCCTTAGGCAGTAAAAGCAGACCTGGGTCAAGGAGAGACCAGTTGTATGTTTCCTTGCACAGCAATAAGAAGGTATGCTAGACAACCCCAAGGTATGAATAATTGAAATGATCTAAGAATAAGAAACCTCATATTTTAAAAGAAAGGCAATGCCGGAAAAGAATCACATTTTTTCACTTTGTACTTGTATTTTCTTTTGACGTATTTGAATAACTTTAAACTTTTTTTTTTTTCTTCTTCCTTATTAAAAAGAACAAACAACTGAGAGATTTTACCAGGATTTAAAAACTGTTTACATGAGATTATGTAGGATCTCTTTGGGACCAGTTTTGACTTTCATAAACTGCTTGAGAACAACGGAAATTGATAAAAATTCATTGAAGTGTGAGTGCACTGAAGTGTGAGCAAAAAAGAAGTTACATAAATATTAATTTTTATTTTTTACTTCATGAGCTACTACACAAAGTAGTTAACTCTAAATAAAGGAGAGCTTTATGTGTGGACTTTTAAAAGTGCTGCACTATTTTATCACAGAAACGTGCATAACTGATATATTTGTAAAAACATGTCAGTGGAAATTTTGTATAGAATTATGACTCAAAGAAAAAAATATTAAAAAGCGGGTGAAGAAGAAAAGCCCTAAAAAGCACCTCCAACATTTCAGTTGAAAACTGTGATTTTATGAGATAAAGAAATTGTGTACTCTGAAGTATATGAACACTCACAAGCATTAGAATCATACAATTGTAGAATGGTTTGGGTTGGAAGGCACTTTAAAGATCACCTAGTTCCAACCCCAGTGCCATGGGCAGGGACACCTCCTACCAGACCAGGTTGCTCAAAGCCCCGTCCAACCAGGCCTTGAGCACCTCCAGGCACGGGGCATCTACAACTTCTCTGGACAACCTGTTCCAGTGCCCCGCAACTCTCAGAGCAAAGAATTTCTTCCCAATATCTAATCTGAATCTACCCTCTTTCAGTTTAAAGCCATTCCTGCTTGTCCTGTCACTACATGGCCTTGTAAAAAGTCCCTCTCCACCTTTCTTGTAGGCCCCCTTGAGGTGCTGGAAGGCTGCTATAAGGTCTCCCTGGAGACTTCTCTTCTCCAGGCTCAACAACCCTAGCTCTCTCAGCCTGTCTTCATAGAAGAGGTGTTCCGGCCCTCTGATCATCTTTGTGGCCCTGCTCTGGACTTGTTCCAACAGGTCCATGTCCTTCTTATATTGGGGCCCCCAGAGCTGAATGCAGTACTCCAGGTAAGGTCTCACAAGAGTGGAGTAGAGGGGGAGAATCACCTCCCTCAACCTGCTGGCCATGCTTCTTTTGATGCAGTCCTGGATACAGTTGGCTTTCTGGGCTGCAAGCTCACATTGCTGAGTCATGTTGAACTTCTCGTCCCCCAACATCCCCCAAGTCTTTCTCCTCAGGGCTGCTCTCAATCCATTCTGCAGCCTTTCTCTATTTGTGCTTGGGATAGCCCTGACCCACGTGCAGGACCTTGCACTTTGCCTTGTTGAATGTCATGAGGTTTGCAGGGGCCCAACCTCTCAAACCTGTCAGGGTCCCTCTGGATGGCCTCCCTTCCCTCCAGCTTGCTGAGTGCACCACGCAACCTGGTGTTGTCAGCAAACTTGCTGAGGGTGCAGTAAATCCCGATGTCCATGTCACCAACAAAGCTGTTAAACAGTGCTGGTCCCAATACCGATCCCTAAGGAATTGCACTCATCACTGGTCTCCACTTGGATATCGAGCTGTTGGTTACAACACTTTGAGTGTGAACATCCAGCAATTCCTTTTAGAAGGCCAAGAGGTAAATAGTGAGATAAATCTCTTGTAAATTAGATATCTAAGAACTGGGTGATTAAAGGTGATAGAATCATCATAGGCTCCTTTTACAGTTAGGAAAGACACTTTTAAATAACAAGTCGACCTAGTCTGAAGTGGAAGTCTTCATTGAAAACAAATTATATTGTAACATTCCTTTTTACTTTTCATTGACTCTCATTCAGCCATATGTTCAGATATGTTTTACATGAATGTCACCTCTATTTGCTTTTGATAAGGGCCTTAGTACCTCAAATAAATCTGACAGATAGAAAGAAGCTAGCAAATGTTCTCTGTAGTCAGCTACTGAAATACACCCTAAAATTCAGACACACCTTTCATGTATATAGGCCAAGAAATTTAAGCTGTTTGACAAAGAATTCAGTGACTTGATTTCCAAATCTGTAAACAGGAAATTGGTGAGCTTGAGCACAGCAGCCAATGGTAAAAACAATAATATCAAGTTAGATGAAACATTCATTCAGAAGTTACATAACTATATATATATATTTTTTTAATGGGAGCAATTTTATTAATAGGCACTGTGAATAGCCTGTTTTCATTTTTACTTGTAACACAGTGCTGTTGCAGAAGAAACTTTTAATTGCACATTCTCAATCGCTCTATGAGGAATATGTGAATATATAGTCCTCCCCCATCTGCATTGTATTAGATTCAACAGATTGCAAAGAGAAAGAAAGAAAATGAAGATGCAAGGTTGGATGTCTCTTATTACCTGTGATTTTCTACAGTGGAGACATTGCTGTAAGAATTAGTCATATTAAGTTATCTTTCTATTTGATGCAAAGGAATAAGTGTGTTAATTTTACCCTTATTTTGGGGTAAATTAAACTTCAGTCTTGGTGGGCCTGCATCTCTCCATTGACTCTAAGAAAGTTACTAACTCAAATGTGGGTTGTTACTCTTGAGCCTTATACATCCCTCTGAATCACAGAATGGTTGAGATTGAAAGGGACCTCTGAATGTCATCTGATCAAACTCACCTGCTTAAGCAGGGACACCTGGATCCGGTTGCCCAAGACCATGTCCACACAGCTTTTGAGTATCTCTGAGGAGGGAGACTCTGCAATCTCTCTAGGCAACCTGTTCCATTACTTGCTCATCCTCACAGTAACACAGTATTTCCTGATGTTTAGATGGAATGTCCAGTGTTTCAATTTGTGCCCATTATTACCTGTCCTGTCACTGGGCACCACTGATAAGAGCCTGGCTCCACCCTCTTTGCAAACTCCCTTCATACACATTGATGAAATATCCCCTGAGCCTTTTCCAGGCTCAACAGTTCCGACTCTCCCAACCTTTCTTTACATAGTGATGTTCCAGCCCCTTCAACATCTCTGGGGCCCTGTGCTGTACTCTTTCTGGAAAAAAACCACTCATGATAATTTGTTAAACAGAAGGGGATATTTTCAGATATGCTGTGTGTCTGTTGATTCAAAGATGACATTTTCTTGAACTCTTGACCACCAAAGAGCATCTGTATTGCAGATACAAACAACTTCAAAAGTGGTAGCCTTTCTGGAACTAAGCGCTCCTGGTTTTTTTCTCCTTCTCTCTGTCCTCCCAACAGCTTTTACCTTTTTATATATGCCCTTTTTTAAGAGGTGTAGTTTTAAATTTATCGTTCACAGTTGGTTCATTGACTTGCCTTTCAATTTCGACTTGCTTTTTAATTTTACCTTGAATAAATAAATGCTATTATAGTGTGTACCTGGACTTTCTAAATTATTTTCTTTTTGTGCTCATTTCTGGCTTTCTATTTCTAATAGATGTAAGTCTTAGTCCACAAAGCATTACAGAACTGATACATAGTATAATGCATCCTAATTATACCTTTAAAATTTTTACTGGGTTTACCTGAAAAAGCATATTTTCTATTGGCTAAGTTTTTTCATCTATATGTATGGTAATGAGACTGCAAAATAACAGTAAATGCATCACTTATGGTAGAAGTGAGGAACACTGAGCTGTTAGAACATCTCCTTACTCATTGTTTTCGGACTTTAGTGGTATAAGAGCAGAGTTGCTGTATTTGGTCTGCTGGAATTGAGTTAATTTTCTGTGTAGCAGTCTGTATGTTGCTGTGTTTGAGATATGTGACTAAAAGTATTGATAACACAGCAGTGTTTTGGCTGTTGCTGAGCAGTCCTTGTACAACATTGAGGTTTTTTCTTCCTACCACTCTATCCCTGCAGCAAGTAGCCTACGGGCGCATAGAAAACTGGGAGAAGACACAGCTGGAGCAGCTGACCCAAAATGGACACAGGGGTAATCTGTATTGTAGGACAACCTGCTCAGAAGTAAAAGCTCAGGGAAAGGAAGAAGAAGAAGGACATTCATGATTACGGCTTTTGTCTTTACAAGTAACTGTTGCACATGCTTCCGGGGCTAAAATGGCTAAAACACCTGCCTACCAATGGGAAATAGTTCATAAATACTTTATTTTGCCTTGCTTGTGCATGCATCTTTGTTTCCCTTATAAACTGTCTATCGTGACTCACCGGTTTTTGGCTTTTGCTCTTCCAAGTCTACCCCCCATCACACTGGGTGAGCAAGCAACCGTGCTTAGCTGCTGGCCAGGGTCAACCTGTCCATACCCACCATAGCTGAGAAGGTTAAGTACCCCAATGCATATCTCCAGTACCCTTCTAGAGGCCTCCTGCATTCTAGAAACATCTCAAAAGGCATTTTCTGAAGGAAACAACAGGGTGAAGATTGATGTATCAAAATCAAAGTTCTAGACCAAAAAAACCCACAAACCTGTAATTCTGGAGCATTTGGTGCCTCTATGCAAACCAAACTGCAAAGCTTTTCACTCTAAAGTGAAAAAAATATTTAATATTACATATATGTTATTAAATAAAACTTTCTCAAATTTAACCATCATATATGATAAGAAAATTATCTCTGGTAGAAGCTGTAGCAACCCACTCATATGTAATTATAAAATAATTTTAAAATAATGAAGTGAAAAATATAAATTTAATATCTGTCCTTTCACATAGTAACATTTTATGGTAGTTACTATGCTAAAACAACAAGAATTAAAAAAAAATTCCACCAAGAAAAAACCAAAAAGCAACCTCCAAAAAATCCAGAGCTGGTAAAAGAAAAACAAAGCAATAGAAAACAAACATAAATGTGTAAACTTTCATTTGTTATATCATTCTATATATCTGAGAAGTAAACCTCACAAAAACATTTTGAGATCTTCAGGTTGTCTTGCAAATAAAACAATAAACTTTTCTCATGGGTATTTTTAGCACTATTGCTTCACTGCCTTAGGAGTACTTAAGTATAAAACTTTATGTTTTGATGTTATTTCTAATTACTTCTTGCAAACAAAGCATATTTTAGAAATTCCACAGAATTATCAACTTGAGATAGGTTTTAATTATCAGGGATTTTACTTTTATTAAAAGCATATTTTTTTTTTAATCTTCTGTGTCAAAATTGTTATTCTAAAAGGAAATATTTTTAGGTCAAGTGTTTACATCTCATGAGTCAGGCCTCAACAAATACAGGGTTTAGAACTGTGATAATAACCAGTGGAGGTGTCATGGAAACTTTGCCTTAGTCTCAACCTTGATAATAAGTGCCATGGATTTTTCTAAGCCTAAGGTTCGTAGCAATCGATTCAGAAATTATTGCTTTCTCTGAAACCTTGATATGGCTGGGGTGGTATATTTAAGTTGGAGTTGAAACTGTAGTCTACCACACTGAATTAACCATAGTAGATTCTTAAAGCACTGAAGCTAGGAACTAAAGGTAAAAAAAATGTGTCTCAATATCTCTATACCTAGTGCTAAAAAGTAATTATTTGTTCCAAGTTTTAAAATAGTTTCTGTCCTACTAGGAAGTCTTCTTCAGCATGCATCACTGATAAATGCTCTTAGGAGGATTGTTCTCTGTATTAAGTGATACCCTACCAAAAATAGTCTGCAATCTACTCTGTGATGTGGGATTTAGCTGGCCTATATTTAGGCATCTGTATGTGACCTGGATACCAGCACAACTACTTTTGTCACTGGAGAACTAGTCAATACATTCACTGGAGGCTAGAGAACTGCTCATTTACCCTAAAGCAGACACCCCCATGTGATGTCTAGACTCTGTATCTCTAGAATCCATCAATTGTATTGACTAGACCTCCACTGGATATAGAAAGTGCATATAGACTTAGCTTACATGTAGACACTTCCATTGTAAACGTCTGAAGTTAGGGGTACCTGAATCCCACCTAAATTAAGGTTTGAAATACCGTGTTCTTTTTAGCTCTTGGCTTGTGAACATAGCCATGTTATTACATGTTTTAAACATGTTCCTTTGACTGCAAGGACAGGAGCAGGAGGAAGCCAGGTAGAACTGAATTGCTGCTAGTTTGATCACTGAAAAGGAGTGATACCTCTAACACTATGGCACAGGCATCTACCACTGGAAAAAGAACAAAACATCTTGTATATGTTTAAATTGTATATACTAAATCTAGACATACTTGCTAGTTTTGGGGTCTCAATACATACTGTGCTGCCTAAAGGGTTCTGCAAGCAAGTTCTATAACTATTTGATGTGTATCTAAGATTAAGCTAGGACTCTTGGCTTCAGGTCCACATAGAATAGGTGGGATTTTTCCCTATCAGCTTTTCCTGTCCCTTTTCCCTTCAAGGTCTCTGTTACCTACCTAGGCATTCTAGTTCTGCTCTTACCCTTCCCTTCTTCCTTTCTATTTTTCTCTTCCCCTTGCATAATTCATACTGTATTCTACTTATTTATATTATTTTGCTCTTTCCTTGAACATGCTTTTATTCCCCTTCTTCCCTTTTTACCTTGTTCTAGCCAAGCAATAAGTCTTCCTGCTTATCAACTATATTGGTGCAGTAAAAAGGGACACTTGTTAAATATCAAGTAACATGCATTTTCTTTTCACAAAATACTTAACAGGAAGGAAAGTGTACAGGGTGAAGGAAAGAAACACAAATAATGCACTAACCTGGCTGTCATTCATTATTCACACACATATAACATTGCCTGTCTGCATATTAGCAATGAAGAATTAAGGGCTCAAAAGAAATTTTTGGTATTCCGGTTTCCAGTTTTAAGTGTCAAAACAGTTTCCAGCAGCTGCAAATTGCAAGATAAGACTCTAGGGTCACTTTCCAACAGAATCTTCAGAAAATTACAGGCATTAAAGGATCTTCTGATCATACATACATGCTGAGCAATTGTCTAGATTGTGTAAACAACTCATATATCATCATACTAAAGAAAGCCTGTTAACTCTCACTGGCTATTCAGAGAGTTAGATGACATGAGAGACCAGGTTCAAGTTTCTCTACCATGCTGACTATATATATCCTCTGTTTTCAGCAGCTCAACTGCTCAGTCCATATTGTCATTCAGCTTCACCTAGCTGACAAACTGGATCTGGTGCACACAGTCATGGAGGATCAAGTACACCAGAATGAACCCTAGACAAGAGCTGTGCAACTTAGCAGAATCTGATGTCCAAATGAGTATTTCCTGAAGTCACATTTTGCATTTGCAGATAGACGTTATACTCTCTTTTTACCTGGAAACTTTGTAAGGGCCTTTCTCCATCACAGAGATGAGGAAAGGGTGCCTCATCACAGTCTTGCAATGTTTTTTTCTGTTGATTAAAACTTCAACAACAGAAGTTATGTGATGCTGCAAGAATCTCAGTTTTCACTCTAAGTAAAATTCTGACACCTGATTTCAAGAGATGCTTGACAGCGAAATCCAAGTGCATCTTTTAGTCTCCTAAGTAACTGACCAAAACACAGAATTCAAATTTCATTTGTTTTTAAATCAAAGATTTTGAAGGCATGATATTAAAAAGATGTTCTGTATGTATGACGTCAGAATCTTTCCATTTCTGATCTTGTGTCAACAAATATGAGAGCAAAGCAAAAGTCACCTCTAATATTTTAGTACTATTTCAGCTGTAAAAGTGCAACTATTTTAGCCATAACTCTTCAAAACCCATGTGAGTCAAACTTGAAAACAACTTGTGAGCACAAATCAGTTATTTTTTTCTCCAAATTATGAATAACTGGAAATTGGATTTCACTGTGGAAAGTTAAGGTCCTAGCAATGTGTCTTTATGATTAGTACTTGTGGTAGAAAGTTGGATGTTGAAGAAATGCAATGGACCCCTCTAGTAGGTAAGAGATTCTGCCATAAAGCCTTGCTCTTCACAGATGGAATTGGCATCACAAATACGTCATTTGAGTGGACAGCTCTCTGGCTATATCTGCATTTACCATTAGAGAACCAGAATATGAGGATAGACCTTAGGTGCTTCAGGATCAATGATGTGTTCCTGCATGTGCATCTGTTTATATCAGCTGTTGCCATATAACCCAGATGATACCAAGGTTGAAAATAAAACGTTGACCACATCATTTATATAGACAGAACGCTGGCAATGACAAATTAAAATGAGGAGTCCTGGCTTTATCATTGATATGAACACAGCCTTTTTATGAAGGACAGCGAGAATAAGCATTGGAGAGGAGGCCAGAGCTCTGTCCATTACAGGTATTGCCATGGAAGCCAGAAACATAAGAGATGTTGGTGAAGCCCTGGTAATGTCGAAGATGGGGACAGAGCTTTATCTGTGTCAAATGGTTGCTATGGAACACTGACTTTGTCAGAGGTGAGGTTAGAGCTCTGGCTGTGTCAGAAATGAGGATGGCACTCTGAGCATATCACTGTTTGCCTCAGATATTTGGCTATATTAAAGATAGCCAGGAATGGACACCTGTCTTTTTCAAGGCTGGGCATAGAGCACTGGCTATGTCAACATTTGCCATAAAGCTATCATTTTATCATATAGCAGGATAAAATTTTCAATATATCCGTGATTTACCATGTATGTCAGATGAATGAATAGATTTTTTTAATATATTTTAGATAGAGATTTGTCTCTGACCCAAATCAGAGATTGACAGCCTTCTCTGCCTGGGTTCAACACTGATATGTGTCTTCACTTGTCAGAGACATGAGTAAAGCTATATCCATACAAGAACTGTTGACAGGAGCCACTCCTCTATTACTCTGATTATTTCTCGTATACCTTCAAAGAAATACGGTATGAATAGGAGAAAAGTACATGTTTTATTTTGTGTGGTTAAAACGGCATGCTGATCACAGCAGACATAAGAATGAATTTTTATAAATAAAAAGATTTGTCTTTTTGTCATACACATGTTCCAAGTTACTTTAGGTAACACAAAAATCTGATTATATTAATGGCCATTTAATGCTTGTTTTTGTAAAGATGATAATGGTTATTTATGGGAAAACGAAAATGTGCTCCTATTTTTGTCAGATGTGCATTTAAAAATATTTTCTATGCTGGATTACTTGTTCCCAGAGAGCAGTAAGATACTCTTAAAGTGCATTGATTTTGTCCTGGTACTGCACTAAACATGCATTTATTTTTAACAGTGTTTCAGATTTTGTTCTAAAAATCTCTTTGTACCTATGTATATAATGGAGGTCTGCATATGCCAAAAAATCAGATCAGTCTGAAAACTATCCAAGGTTCTGATCTGGTCAAGATGACCCAGTAGTTTTAGGCATTTTGCATATAAAATAACATCCATGCCAAGCTACAGTTGGGGAAGCCAGATTATGAAAGCTTACGCTACAGAGAAGCAGAAACAGAATTTTTTGTAAGTCAGTGGCAGTTTTTAATTAAGTGAGGAAGAGAGAGATGAATTTTTTTTTTTTTTTTAAAAAAAAAGCTATATGTCTTCTTATATGGAAGGTGAATTAGTCTTTTTTTTAATGTAAAAAAGTAGAGGAGACGAGCTCTGTTAATTTTATTTGTAGTTCCTGTCATAGAATATAATCAAACAACTCTAAATACTGAAGTTATACCTGAGTGGCTTTTCCAAAAGTTAGTGTGTTGTTTCCTCAGGTGCAAATAATCGTGATCATGGTTAAATTACAGCAGAAGATGTAGTTGTGTCTTCATCAGTTAAACCTAGCTGGTAATTTTGCCTGAGAATCTGTGGGACCCATCTCTGTAAGACCTTTTTCTGCTATACTTGTAAGCAATCCCCCTCACTGTTTGTGTCAGTCAGTCCTGGACTAGCCAGAGCTCAAAGGCAGAGACTAACAGGAGGCAATTAATCTCTCTAGAAAAAGCCGGACAAAAGGCAAGTGTCCCTGATAGAGGGGAGGAAGGTCAAATTAAATCTTTCTTGTTACTGGGCAATATTTGTTTCTTCTTTTAATTGTTATTAAAGAAATTGACAACATGTATGTAATTAACTGAATTTTGAATAGTTGTGGTCAGATCTATGTCAGATGACATCGTATTGCATTACATATACTCAACTAGACAACATTTTAAATTGTAAAGGAAACTGGATCTGATGTACATGACATGCCCTTTTAAAAGGCATGCTTTTACTTTATTAATTAATACTTGGAGGTTGTTTATATTTAGCCATCAGCTCCATCTGGACCAGCAGCAAGATACCTTATGAAGGCACAGATAATGAGCTGTTACACTTTCATACAAATGCCTTGTGTTTTGTTATCAAAGTCTGTTTGTTAGTCTGTTCAGACTTTCAGATGGAGATAAAGTGTGATACAGAAGAGTAAATATGGAAACAAGTGAACTTTTTCCTTCCTTTGATAATGAAGCAATGGACTGAAGTTGGAGGGCAAAGAGGAATTCTCCAATGCATTGTTACCTAAAGGTCTCTGCAGAATTTCTTCCTCAGCAGTTCTGCATTTCTGCATGGATAAAGCTTTAACATTCTGCAGCACATGGCTAAAAGGCTTGATAAAGAACTTTTGTTAGTTACAGCCTTCTCCTGACTTAGATGCAAACCCTCCATGTGGTCTTAGTCCTGAGGTCTGCACTCTGATCTTCTATCAGCTATGGAAACTATGGACAGCATCTTTCCAAACTTCTAGGAAGAAAATCTTTCAAAAATGTTTTGTGTGATCCTTAAAAATCTGAGTGTACTTTGCCTTTAACATGGATTCATGACTAAGGAGCATGATTTGGGCTAGTTTTTCAGGATACATAGGTTTTATTCCCTGAGTGCAATACCCAAAGAAATTGTGCATAAAGATTTTTTTTTCTGAATGATAGGATGTTTAAATATGTAAATTAATTACACTGAGCTGTGATGACTTCTATGTTCTTTGCTTTACAACACTTACCTAAAATAAAATTGTGTAGTGTGTTCACCTGTATATTCTATTAAGAAGATACTCAAGTGTTTGCAATGAAAATTCAGATTTATCAAACAGCTTATGTTTTGGTTATATGGCTACAATCAGAATTTGAAATGGAATAGAAAAAGAAGAGTTGAAGAGGGAGATATAGTTCTGATACTAGTTGATAGGTGTTTATTTTGTAAGCATTAGAAATTAAAGAGCATACACAAAAGGAAAGCATGGGTGGAAGAGACAGTTCAGCTGGCAAGAGAAGAGAAAAACAATTGTCAGGTGGATTATTTTATCAATTAAAATAAATTATTTGTTGTTGTGACCTCCCTAAATAAAACTTGGTCAAATGAGACAAATTAATTCCTAACAGGACGTAATCAGCACAGATATCAAGTTAATAGTCAGAGGCTAGAATAAGACAGATTGATTTATTTACTCTCTGTGTATGCAGGTTAGGCCTCTAAGCTCATGTTGTCATTTAAGAACAGCTCTGTCCTTATGGCCCTGTAAAGAATAACATTTAAAGGGTATTTTGTATCTAAAGTGATTATTTTTTTAATCTTTCTGCCTCTGTCTGTATATATATATGTATGTATACACACAAACATTTTTTTTCTAGTTTTTCAAATATAGTACTACCATTGGAAGAAGTAAACATGTCGATATGACATTGTATGCTTCAGTACAGTCTGAATATCACAAAGGAAGAGAAATTTCTGGTGGTGATTATAGTCAGTTCTAATCTAGGGTGGTTTGTTGTGGGTTTTTTTTCACAATTAATTAACTAAGAAACAAAAATGGAGGAAATTTTATAAAACTTTACAAAACCATGCCACTCTAAGCTATTTATTAGAAATTAAACATTGCCTGAAAATTGTTTTTAAGGCTCTGTGCCTGAAAATTGTTTTTAAGATTCTGTCCCAGTCTATCTTCTGACATGTCATTGACCTTTCTGCAATGTTGAGCAAGGCTTTGGTTCCTGCAGACATTCTCCAAGATGCAGGCATCTGCATCTTCCTTTTTCTGACTGTTTCATTGTATGAGATATTTGGTCTCCTTAGTACGAACTACAGTTCTTTGCTTCAGACCCTGGAACCTTGTGCCACAAATTTCTGTCCTGGAGCCTTATTCTCTGGTGTGTCTTTATATGCATTCTCTGAGAGTCATATCCACGTGGAAAACAAGTTAAACAATTAATTATTTAACCTTCATTTGTGTGTGGTCAGATCGGGGGTGTGGGGGTGTGGGTGGGTGGGGGGGAGCGGAGGCAAGACACTGCCATATGCAATGAAGCAACGGCAAAATCCAAAACTGCAAATGTGTAAATCCTGATAACTTGTCACCAAATTGGAGTTGCTTACATTTCCTGGTAACTTTTTTTTGTGGGTTTGGGGGGTGGGGTTTCCTTAATTATTCCCTAGCTTTTTCCATGGATATACTCCCTGTGTTTTTCCACAGTAACATGACCATCAACAACTTGTAGAAGTCATGGTGTGGGGGTGGGAGGTGGGGGGGTGGGTTGGTGTTGGGTTTGTTGTTGTTGTTTGTTTGTTCTGTTTTGTTTTGTTCTGTTTTGGTTTTACCCAAGACAATCAGTTCCAGAACAAAAGGAAATGGGAAAACCTGGGAAATTATATTAGGATGAGGGTTCAATAGATTGCCTCTTCTGGTGGCACTGATAGCTTATCCTGGCTCAGTAAGGTTGTTGAGTGATAGTGTGAACATTGCCAAAGTTTATGAGCAACACTGTAGCCAGATTAATTTGTCTGACTTTTACGTTTTCAGAGTAACACCTTCTCTGTAGTGCATACACACACACCCTGAGACCTGAGTGTCTCCTAAGCTCCAGATCACCAGTGATCAATTATTGGTGGTTAAAAGAAATCACACAAAGCACATGTGCCACAGATATGTTGAGATATGACCTCATTTTAATATATTTCACTTTCCTAACACCATACCGTCGTACCAACCTAATCAGAATCTTTGTTTTTCTAGTTCATTATTCTTTAAAGCTTATGATAGATGTTAGTTGCTCGAGAAGAGGCTACTTTAAATATCTCAGCATTCCTTTTACTGAGTTCTAAATTGTTTTTTCTTAGTTTTCTAGTCCTTAGACATAGTGTCCATTGTTCTGCAGGGTCACTTGAAAGATGATCAGGATTAATAACTTTTGACTCTTAAGTAAGGAGAATCAGAAGCTGATAGTATCATTTCATACTTCAATATTTTAATCCTTCAAAGAAGCAACACGAAAGCTTTCTATTAATTTGGTGAACATAGAATCTCATTTCTCATTTAGAAAAAGATATCAAAGAATCAAAGTGACAGAGACAATGGTATGTAGTCAGGGATGGAGACAGCCTTTGGCTTGGGCAGTAGGAAGCCAAGGTTTGCTGCTTTGTATAACATAAGCAAAAAACTCTGTCACTTCAGAACTGATAGGCATAACAGAAAGTGTATCATCTAGCTTTGATCAAATTCAATACCACTGAAAATTCCCAGCTTGTGCTTTGAAGGAGCTTTTGAGACTGTTTCATGTTGAGGAGGTAAGAACGTTCTATGGGACAGATACTTGAAATGAATTTTTGGAGCTTTGTCTGATACATTGTTAGGAAAAATGTCAGAAATTGCAATCAAAAAATCAGTTAACTAGATGACTCAGGTACATCATATCATATTATAATTCTACTTATAGTCTATTATTTATAACATAGCTAATACTGTTGTTATTCCTTTATGCCTTTGTATTATGTTAATTCTATTAGCAGGTGCAATTGATATGCTAATTTTCCTGGGGTTAAAGTAAAAAAAACAAAACAAAGGAAACCCAAAGAAAAGACAGTGAAACCTTTAGAAATTTTACCCCAAAAATCATAAGGAAAAAAGTAATATCTAATAATGAAAAGAAAAAACAAACCAAAAAAACCCCACAAAGTCTTAAATAGATATTAAATCAAATAATGTGTTAAATAAAAAGCAATGTTTACCAGTGAAAAAAGTGAGTTTGAAGTGTTTAGCTGTTTCAGATGATGACAGCCAGAAGTGAGAGACCTCAGGGACACAGGTTCGTTTCTTTTTTTCACGACATCACTTAAAACATAAGTCTGAGATAGCCTGATATACTATAATTAGTGTTTTCTTTCAAGCTTGGTACCTTACATGAAATCTTTTGCTACCCTTAATTATGGATGTCTTTGAAACAATATACAAAAAGAACACTTGTGAAAGTGTTGTTGGGAAACCACCTCTTATTCATGTAGGCTGTATGTGATGTTTTCTTCCACTGATTTGCTCTTATTTCTTGTTTAAAAGACCTGTGCCATCCCACTAAAATGCAAGTAACAATTCATTAATTGGCTCAATTAGAAATTAGACTTTATTAGACCCTAGTAGGAATTTTAAAATTATCTATATTTACTTTAGATTTTAGGAAATACCTAACGTATTTTAAAAAAAAATATGGTTTCATATCTATGTCTTTTCAAAAGTTTATTTTGTAGAATCATAGACTCATACAATGTATGTAGAATCATAGAATAGTTTGGATTGGAAGGCGCCTTAAAGACCATCTAGTTCCAAACTGCTGCCATGGGCAGTGATACCTGCTACTAGACCAGGTTGCTCAAAGCCCCATCCAACCTGTCCTTGAACACTTCCAGGAATGGGGCATCCACAGCTTCTCTGGGCAACCACTTCCAGTGCCTCACAGCTCTCAGAGTGAAGAATTTCTTCCCAATATCTAATCTAAACCTACCCACTTTTAGTTTGAAACTATTACCTCTTATCCCATCACTACACTCTGTGATAAAGAGTGCCTCCTTCTCTTTCTTGTAGGCCCCCTTTACATATTGAAAGACCATAAGATCTTTCCAGAGCCTTCTCTTTTCCAGGCTGAACAACCCCAGCTCATAGAGTTTGTCCTCACATGCTTGAGCAGGCAGTTTCTCATGCAGTATCTTACTGCATAGTACACTTAAATATTACATCTAAGTTCTCCATATGGACTTTTTTAATCCAAATAGTTAAAGATACATGTGAATGGAGCTCTGTGAAATTTAGAAAGCGCTAAAATGCTAGTCTCAAATGAGGAATACTAATTTATGTTTATATTTGCATGAGTTTTACCCATTTACTGAGTTTTATTTTTTGGGCACATCTCCCTTAGCTTTCACTTTTCAATACTAAGAGAAGCAACACCAGCCTATTGTACAATAGTGATCTGTTGCTCTGATCATCCTGGTAAACTTTTTTTTCATGTGTTTTCATTTTATTTGAGCAAGGGAGACCAGAATTTTGTACAGTAATCTACATCAGGAAGGGCACTATTTGTTACACTTATACAGTTTATAACAGAAATTCTTCAACCAAGAGAATCTGGAATTTGTATTTTTCATGATGATTTTGGAATATTATCCAAAATTATTTTTACTTTGCATCCAGATAGGGAAGAGTGGAGGTTTTCTCTCTTTTCTGAGCCATTTACTGTCCCACTTGATTTCTGGGGATATTTCCATTCTCTCTGTTTAATAATCTGACTGTACTGGTACAAACTGTGACAGTAACGGTATCTCTTCATGTAATTTAAGCATCACAGAATTGTTTAGGTTGGAAGCGACCTCTTGAAATCATCTGGCCCAAGTCTCTCCCCTTCTTTGCCTTAGAAATGCATTGCTAACTCATAGTCAGCTTGCTGTCCAGTGGAACCCCCATGTCCGTTGTTTGCAGAGCTGCTTAGCCTCCAGTGTGTACTGGCATGTTCCCTTGTTGAATTACATAAGACTTCTGTCAGGCCACATATCTGTTATTTAGGTCATTAATAAAGATGTTGAACAGTATTGGATCCAGTAATAAGCCCAGGGATTATACCACTAGTGACCTACCTCCAGCCGGACTTTCAGCTACTGATCACAACCTCTGGGCATGGACCTTAAATCCGTTTTCAGTACACCTCACTGTCCACTTATCTAACATGGAACTGCTTTCAGCTTGTCTGTGAGACTGTCATGGGATATGGTATCAAAGGCTTTACTAAATTTGAGGTAAACAACATCCACTGCTTTCCCTTCATCCACCAAACTATTCACTTCATCATAGAAACATATCAAGTTGGTCAAGCATGATTTTCCCTTCATAAACCAATGCTGACTACTCCCCATCATCTTCTTATCTTTCATGTGTTTGAATATGCATTTCAGGAGGAACTTGTCCATCACCTTCCTAGGGACTGAGGTGAAGTTGACCTATGTGTAGATAGATCCCCTGATCATTTTTTGCCATTGTTGAAGATAGAAGTGATACATGGTCTCTTCCAGTCTTCAGGAACCTTTACCAAGCACCATCACTGTTCCAAGATAAAATTGAGTAGCCTTGCGATGACATCAGCTAGTGCAATCCATCATGACACATGGATTTATATATATATTCCATTTAAGTGCTCCTTAACCCAGTCCTCCTCCAAAAGGGTTAAGTTTTCTTTGTTCCAGACTTTTGCTGTGGTCTCAAGGAGTGGGGATTCTTGAAGGCTGAGTTCACTGGTAAAGATCAAAGTAAATAAGGCACTGAGTACCTTGGCCTTCTCCATGTCATTTGTCATCAGTTCCCCTGTACCATTCAACAGCAGTTCCATGTTTTTCTCAGTTTTCCTTTTCCTGTTAATGTACTTGTAGAACCCAGTCTTGTTGCCCTTCTGATCTATTCCCAGACTCAGTTCCAGGTCAGCCTTGGCTTTTCCACCTCAAGTCACTGCAAGATTGGACATCAATTCTACACTCTTGGAAAACAAGAGAACAAAATGAGAGGACACTTGTTTTCCAGCATCCTAAGGCCATGTCAGAGTTGCATAGTTACGGCTAAACTTTTTCTAGCACCTAGTGGGAACAGTCTTTTGCCTCTGTTGTGCCTGAACCATGCTTGTTTCAGGGGCATAAAAGATCTACAGAATACTCTATTGCCTGGGGAAAAGTTTTCTCAGAAAAGAAAATTTTGCTTTAGCAATGGAAAGTGATAAAACTACTCTCATACACTCTGGATTAATATTTTAACCAAATTATTAAGTATTATTAAATCAAGTATTAAAACAAAAAAAATATTAGTTTCTCTTTGTGATTGTTTATTATAAAGCACAGTCAGGCTTACATGCAGTCCTGTAAAAGATACAGTCCTATAAAAGAATGAAATGTTAAATTGGCACTGTGCCAGAGACACTCCCTTCCAATTTCTCTTACCATACACTTCCTACCCAAGATCTTCAGTATGTGTGTATCCTCTAACACTCTGACACAATTACTACAGACATGCAGAACAGATTGGGTTCTCCAAAGAATTTAAGTTTTCTAATGCCTCAAACTTTTATGAACTGTCTAGGTAATCTGAATTACCTGCAATAATGTAGAGAGGCAAATGGTACTTTTTCTGCCACTCTTCTGAAATAATAGTGGATGTGACTGCTTGCTATTATATCCCACTTTGGCTTTATACTTTCAGCTGAGTTTCTAAGATTCTTTTGGGTATCTAGGGTTTGGGGAGGAGGTATTGATATTTTTTTTCACCCCACTTTATTCCTAGGCACACATTTTTGTTTGTCATGTAGTCAGAACATAGAATATCTTTTCTTATCAACAAACTCAGAGGGGATTCTGCCTTGCTGCATGCTTCATCTCTATGTATTCATTCTCTGACAGAATAAACCCATTCTAAATCAATCTCCTCTCCAATGTTTTCTGTATTCACATACAGTATTGTTCCTTTTGTGTGTCCTGGTTTCAGCTGGAATGGAGTTAACTTTCTTCTTAGTAGCTGGTGAAGTCCTGTGATTTGGATTTGGTGTGAGACCAATGTTGATAACACACTGATGGGTTTGGTTGTTGCTGGGTCATGTTTATACTAAGTCAATGACTTTCCTGTTTCTTAGGCCCTGCCCACAAGAGTGCTGGAGGGCCACGGGAAATTGGGAGTGGACACAGCCAGGTCAGGCTGACCTGAACCAGCCAAAGAGGTATTCCGTACCATGGGGCATCATGCTTGGAATACAAACCTGGGGGGTTAGCTGGGGCAGGGAGGATCATTGCTCAGGGACTGGGGGGACGTTGGTCAGCAGGTGGTGCGCAGTTGTGCTGTGCATCACTTGTTTTCCCTTCTCCTTTTCCTTTGGATTTTATCCTTTTCTCCACCTTTCCACTATAACTGTCATTGTTGTTATTATTATCATTATTATTATTATTTTTATTCTTGCTATTATTGTTATTGTTGTTGTTCTTACCTTTTTATTCTGTTTAGATTATTAAATTGTTCTTATCTCAACCCTCGAGTCTTACATTCCTTTCTGATTCTCCTCCCCCCCCCTTCAGGTGAGGGGGAGTGAACAAGTGGCTGTGTGGTGCTTGGTTGCCAACTGGGGTTAAATCATTACAGTCCATTTTGGCACCCAATGTGGGGCACGAAGGGTTGAGATAACGACAGGTCTAATCAGACCGTGTTAAATTGTTTTCAGTATTCATTGTACTAGCTTAATAATAATTGGCTACAATGCTGTCTTCTCTGCTTTTGAATTTGCTGCCCATGGTCTCAGGGTTGAACTCTCTTGTTTATTTAAAGTATGTGTTCCCTGTTTGTTTACATTCAGACCTGGCCTACAGTGTTGTATATATATTACTAGTTTATAATATGATGGACTTGTTGGTTAAGAAACTAATCTGGTCTGTGTACTCGGTGTTGTGGCCTCTGAGTGTCTGGTGGCCCCTGCGGGGGAATGCCAACAACTGCCCCTTTGGCTTTGTTTTCCCAGAGAGTTGGCCTATGGGTGGGGTCCAGATCTCCTCCTTCTCCTCAGGGCTAATTAATGAAATGTAGGAATTTAGGAGACTCTGAGTATCTTTGGTCTGCTGGAGGCCCCATACTGTCAGTCCTGAACCTAGGGACAGGAATACTGAATGCGGTTTTCATGTTCTGGAACTGGTGGAATTAGAGTCAAAACACAGCACTGTACAAGCTACAAAGAAGAAAGTTAACTCCATCCCAGCTGAAACCAGGACATTTTGCAATTCCTTGTGGAAAAAAAACATATTTAATTTGGAAGCTGTATTCTAGTGACAATAATTAGTAGTCTCCAAAAGTGAATTGCATAACTTTTTGTATTGCATCTTCATCTTTCTGTCACTGATTTTTTTTTTTGTCAAGGCCTAAGGCCTTCACTAATTAAAATGTCAATGATATCCTGAGGAACCTTTTGATGCTATACTCTGGTTGATACTGTCATAAAATTACCGTACTGTAGTAGCACTTCTATGAGGATGTTGAACCCATCACAACCTGTCTGCAGTTTTTTGTATCCCATATAGACTTAATCAATGATTTTCAAGCAGCAATACTTTTGGACAATTGGATGACAGAAGCAAGAAGATTCCTACTGGGAATGACATCTGAGAACAGAAAAATCTCCAAACAGAATCTCCAAAATAGAAATAAAAAGGCATGGATTTCAAAGAACACAGGAATTTGAGATGGAAACCTCAGCGACCAATACAAACAAAACTGAGACCTGAAGGAAGTAGAAAGAGGTTTGTTTTGACAGGAAAGCTCAGGAACTCTACCAAAACAACCTGACATTTCCCTGAGCCTGAGCAATGCTCCAGAGTAGTACAGAAGAGATATGCATGTAGAGATCGTTAAATCTGCCATGTCTGTTTGTTTGTGTTCTGCTAAATAAAGAGGGTGATTGTGTTTAATCGTAGCTTTTGACCTGTTTGCTTGCTGGCTCCTGTTTAAGAGGTACACTGTTGTTTCGGAATACTCATGTCTTCAGTCTTATGATGAAACACTACATCTATATTGGTTGGAATTTTGGCATTACTCCTGTGATTGAACATCCAGCTATAGGATCCAAACTCAGAGAACTTGTCTTGATCTCTCAAGCTCAGTTTGGGGCCTATGCAAATTTCAAAGTGAGGTCCAGTGTATGTGGCCTCCGGGGCAATAACTTTAGTGTGCTCATGAGCAAACAGCTCCGTCAAGGCTAAACTACAGCAAGTGCCTCTTGCAATTCAAACCTGCCTAAAAGAGTCATCTAACATCCTCTGTGACAGTTCACTTAACTTCCCTGTACTGGCATCATAGCTTACGCTGTGGCTAAGTCAAAAGCAGGAGATCCAATTAACAGAGTCTTTGGTAACCTCTTCTGAAAGTCAACACAAAATGGCAGCAGCTAGAGAAAACTCTGAGTGAATTAACTGTTAGCAACTCCTATCAGCAGGATAGAGAAATAGAAAAGCTTCATTCCAACACCTGTTAAGACTTTTTTTATTTGTTTCTTTGTTTGTTTGTTTTGTTAACTTACACTTGTGACAAGCAAGTTTAAGAGTAATGCGAAGATATCAGGTTAATGCTTAATACTACTACAACCTTCCTATGGCCTTTTTCAGTTTTCATTCCAAATAATTTCAAGTTTTAGACACATATCTTCTAGGGAAGAATACCAACCTTATGTGGCTATCTACATCTCAGTGTTTCAAATGCTATATATATATATATATATATGCTATATATATATATATGTATGGCTGGTTACTCCTCCAATAAAAAAGCACCCATACTAGCCTGGGCACAAGCTCAGTTCAGCCAGTATACTGATTCATCATGGTTAACTGCAGAACACGAGCTGAGTAAAAGGGCAAGTATAAGATTGCTGTTTTGAACACATGGTTAGGGACTAATTATTTCCTTTTATGTCCATAAGGAGGTACACCTCTCAGATTGTTTTTGTAAATGGTATTTCAGATGAAAGGCTCAGCAACACCTTTGTATGCCTGACATTAAATGTTTTTGCAGATCTGGTCTTTCAGCTTTTTTCAGTGCCATTTAAATTTCTTCAAATAACTTTAGTGAGGTTATATGTATACACATAAATATATGTCCATTCACAGTCCTGCAAACAAAAGCGGAAAATTGGAACCTTTTATTAATCTAGGATAAATACTTTTAAGTGTCTCAGGTTTTGAAAAATGTTAGAAAAGGTAGGCTGACACATAGCACATTTTCAAACATGTCTGTTAGTATATATTCATACACACACATATATTTGTGTACACAAATATTAGACCATTCCGTTTTCCTTATTTCCCAGTGAAAAAAACATTCAGAAGACTGGGCCACACAACATATATGTTTATCCATCAAGTACAAAATTAACTTGTTTTCAACAAGGAAAAAATGAGGCTTAAATTTTAATTATACATGTGCATGAATAAGTATTTTGTGAAACAAACCATGAAGGGATTTTTGCTAGTTGAAAAATATTTCCCACTTAGAAGTTGTATTATAAGGGAAAAGTCATGATCAAAATTAAAATACTGATAATGTTAAATCACAAAGAAATTGCTTATAGTAGCATTAAAATAACTTAGCTAATGTACAATTATAGGTCAAAAACTAGATTGAGGAAATGGTTTTTGTAATAAAATTCTAATGCTGAGAAGCCTTTCTTGTAGAGTTCATTTTTAAAAGACATTTTAATGCATGTTATTCTCTTTAAATAAAGGTTTGTATACACACATAGCATTCAGTGGTATTTCTAAGTAATTAACATTCTTATTCCTAAATCACAGTAATACTAAAATGAATAGCATTGTTGTTTCAGAAGCATGCAAGATACAGCACAGACAAAATAGGGGACAAAATTATAGGAGAGAGAAGTTAGCAAAACATAATATTTTTTGGCTTGCTCTAGAAGGACACATTAGAAATGTAATTACATAGCATTGTTACATGGCATAATTCAATAAGTATTTATGGAATGCCTTATTTTGACACAGTAACAGCAGCAGTGTTCTACAAAGGTATCAGATACTTCCATAATATTCTATTTTATTATTGATTATATATACTTCTATACCTAAGCATATATATTTTATACATATTCATGCAGTTCAGTTCAATATAATGGAAGAAACTTGGACCAGATTCAGAATATTAACTCAGAATGTTTTTAGATTTCACTGTTCACAAGTTTTTAACCATGTGGCTGCTTTTCGTTAGATGCAAATACTCTTATTTAACACCCTTAATTACTATATTTTCTTTCACATGGAAAAATTCTGGAATTCATCTAACAGTGGTATGAAGCAATTGTGTTGTGTTGAATAGTTAGTTAATAATTTAGAATACATATAAAACCTCAAAATATAACACTGTGTTGGAAATCATAATCCCAGCTTCATAAAATAATAGGGATTTAGCTGTACTTTTAAAAAAAATTAGTGTGTGTGTAAATGTAAACACAATTCAATGATTAATGCTTAATAATTGTAATCTATACTGTATGATTTGATACTTATTATACCCAACATCCCCAAAATCTATCCTGCATGATTAAATACTGTGTATTTATGGTTATACATTAGCTATAGTTATAAATACTCATGGACAAGCACACCTACTTACATATGTTGGATGATGTATGTTAGTTAACATTTTATTCACTGAAACGCAGGAGTTTACAATCAGTGATGAACATAGATAATTTCATTAGGGAAAGAGAATGAGCATTTTGTGATCAACCTGCTTCTGGTAGGAGATGTAATTTTTGGCACTTTGTGAATAATAAAATAGATCAAGTTTAGTTATAGTATTACAAATTATGTTTCTTTACCAAAAAGGTTTAGATGTAATAAACAGATCCATACCACATATCTCTGCACTGTTTGCTTAATTTTATTTTTCCCATAAAGATGTAATATCAGTAAATTATTTTACAGTTAACATGCTAAAACACAAAGCTTAAGCATTAAAATTGCATTTACTGTAAAATAATATAAAACCAACTCACCAGAAAAATGAAGTTTTCAGTGCAAATATGCTATATATTCACATGAACACTTAGAGGGGAATTCAAGCTTCAAAATAATGCTACTTCCAGAAACTGTTCATTTGTTCATTTATTTGTTGGTTTGATTGTTTCTAAAACCTCATATGAAACAAGAAGAAATTTTAAGGAAGAACATTGTGGTTTATAATTTCTAAGGTAATATATGTAGATAGAAACATTCATATCAAAGCCTTTAATATTCTGAATGAAGAAAGATGGGTAATGTTTTAATATTTCAGAAATTCTAAAAGAAAAAAAACATAGCCCTGCTGTTTATCTCACAATTTTGGCAATTGCCTTCTTCTCTAAAAAGTTCCATTCTGTGAATATTCTATGGGTAAAAAGCATTTTTAACTGTAACCATACTCTATACCTTCAAATTTAACTTAAGGGAATGCTGCCTATTTTTTTCAAATTGATATCATGACTATCATATTAGCACAAGTTTCCTCAGTATAATTGCTTTAAAACAGGCAGACATCAATCCCTTAAAAGATCTTCATTTTAGTTTCCTATAAACTCTAAAAAATTTGACTATTTTTCTTAAGTATGACTGAGTCATATGAACTTGTTTAAACCCAATAAAAGATGAAAGAAGTTACTTTTAGAATTCACTATTATTCTACAAGAAATCACTCTCTGTTTTTCTGTCAGTAAAGTTGTCATGTGATTTCTGAGATTCCTGCTGCAATCTTTTCTCTATCAAAATTAAAGTAAAATCTTCTAGCATAGTCTTCCTTCTGCTGTTCAATGAGTCTTTTCGTTTAAAACTAAGGGAGTTAAAAAGACAGCTGGAATAAAAAGCATCTATTTTAGACTCCCTGTTGTAAAATGTGGTGATACTGGATTTAAGTGCCTTCATTCTGAGCATGAAAAGACAAGTTTGTTATTTCCATTGCCTAAATAGAGTTGCTGGCATATTATCCTCACACAAGAAGATACCACAATCACATGTTAAAGGCTGTTTGAAAGAAAGAGGAAACACTATCAAGCCACCTTGTTAAAGATTTTTCAAAGACAAAAAGGGTGGAATACATCTGATTTGATGTAGATACTTGGTAATACAGATGCCTACAGGAGCTAGTCATGCTAAGCTATATTTATAGCCAATAGCAAGAGATAAGAACTTCTCTAGTCATTATTCATCTCATCCCAAAGAACTGTAATAAAAAAGCCTTTTTCTCCCTATTGACTGTAAAGAGACCTTAGGGTACCAGCTACTTTCCAAACATGTATATAACAGATGCCTACATTTTGTTAGGTAAAATCATGAAAATAGTTAAATATTCTTTTATCTAGATATACAAAAAAGAATGAACACAGTCCTTATCTACCTGCTCGTTATTATTAGATATGAACTTTTTTTCCTAGACTTCAGTTCCTACATCACTGAATAGAAAACAGATTTGTGCTTCGCAAAACTGTAAATGTAGTCTTTGTCTGATGCACAGATCTACATAATCATGTTGTAGAAGTAGCTAACAATAATTGTCATCTTCAAACCTAATGCTTTTTAAAATTAGATTTTTAAAATAATTTTGAAAATAGTTCTATTTATCCAATTTTAAATAAAAATATCCTTCTTTGTCTTTCTGAACTGAGAATAAAGGCACAGAGTGTCAGTGTAGAAATGGATCTACTGTTTTCCTTGTCCATCTAAAGTTAGTGTGCAGCAGAAAGAATAATAATGAAAAAGAAGATAGGCAGATCGCATCCATCCAGATGCAAATGGAGTACTCATTTCTATCAGCACTAAAAAGACCTCTCCAGTAAACATGTACTATGAGTTCTTAAAATAACAAACACTAATTCAGCTCATTAGGGGCAGAAAACTTACCAGATTTTTACTAGGCCTGTGTCAAAAATCAAGATTTGAAGAAACACAGATTCATTGTATAAGTAGTTTCTTTAACATTATAAAGTAATTGTTAAAATATTAATTTTATTATTTTTATTTATTTATAAGTATAAATTATATCTTACCAGATTTCTTTCAGAAATGCGTGTATTAAAGCCAATTGAGATGACAGAGAGGAGGTAAGGTTAATCAGGACAACATTTAGTAAATTGAAATCTTTCTGCAGAGAAAATGGTAACAGTGGTAGCCTTTTCTCATGATACATTAGGGAACCTTGACACTATTTCTAGATGTAATAATATTCATCAGCTTTGTCTCCCAGGAGAAAAAGAGAGCTGAAGATTTTATTGAAAAGCTATTAAAACACTTTTCACTGAATTAAAAACAACTAAGACTTTCTGAGTTTTTTAAAGTTACTGAGCATTCACTAGATATCATGGGGTTTTGCCAACTACTGGAAGGGAGAGAAAAATGTCACCAGAGTATCCCAAGACTTATCAAATAATAAACCAGTGTTGTAATGAAAATCATGGTCCTCTACTATCTGACTTTTCAAGAAACACAGCATTCCCCATTTCAAATCTCTGAAGTATTTGTGGCCATCTGATCATACTGTACAGTTTTTTGCTCCAGTCATTCTGAGAAGTGAAGTCTTTCAGAGAGTGCCTAACAAATCCTATTGAGACTAGTGTTAAATGAGAACTAATAAAGCATAAAAATCCTAAATGATTTCTGTTTCTACATTACTGAGCAAAGTTTAGCATGAAAGGATATATTTCCTATAAAGATTAAAAAAAAAAAAGCAAGCAATAATATGATGCAGCTATTTTATACCATTTCATTCAAAATAGATTTTGAAATTCAAAGAACACTTGCAAAAGTTATTAAGAGTAAGTGTCCATTCATTAGTGTTGTTCATTCTGATACATGAGGCATGAAAAACTTGTCTCCCGTAACAGAGTACTTAGCCACAGGTATATTTTAAAGAACCCAATAAAGCCCTTAGACTAGAAGATAATTATTGACCTTATAGAGATACACATAATTAAGTCCTTCACTGGATTTGGAAAGAAAATGTCAAGAATGAAGCTCATCTGGAATTTTATTCCTGCTTATTTGTCAGAAAAGTGATTAAAAACTTAGTTCTCCTTAATGTATCAAAAAGTAAGTATAAGACTTGGGGGGGTGGGGTGGGGTCGGGGAAGGTCAGAGTATGTGAAAACACAGCTGTTAGTCCCAGAGAAGAGATGGGAACATCTATTTTAAATTGGTAATTTGGTGATGTTAACATGATTCAAAGAGATTTCTGGATTCACTAAACCCTTATTTAGGAAGAAAATGAGACATAAGTGATTTTACACTATTACCTTTCATTCCCATTAGTTTTATAATATCTTATCTTAAGGTGGCTGTAGATAACACAATTGAGCCAATATAATAGTTCACTAGAAGGAAAGGTCACCTTTTCTTATCCCTTCTCCCATACTCTTTTCTACTTTCCTTCTTATTTGTGTGGGCTTTTGTCCTTGGCCAACTTCATGGTGAGCTGATTCAGTTCATTGATCTGGCAGAAAATTAACCAAAGAAAAATGCCTTTTAAAAGAAAGAATATTTTTGCAGGTTTAATGAATTGAGGCATCTATTGGCACAAGTGCCCAGACAGGAGCAGAAGGCGGCAAAGTTAGAGGGAACGTGCCTTTTGTTGGCTGCACATTGTTGATTCATCACAGCTGTGGAGTATAAGCACACCCTGAGTGACCTTTATTCAGCCGCTGCTCTGTGAAGGCAACTGAAGCATTGCCTTCACATTAAATACATGTCTGGCTCATCTGAAGTGTAAGGGCTTTTCAGTGTATTTCAGTTAATCTCACACAGAAGTGTTTCTGCTTTGTTTACATAGGGAGAAAATGTTTATGTATTTCTTTGTGAAGTCATTATTAATATAAAGCAAAGTAAAAAAAATCCCATTAAGAATTAAGCTAATTCTGTGTTTGTTTTTTTTTCTTTGCGAAGTCAAAATAGTTGTATTTCTTTTTTGAAGTGTTTCTGCCAGTGTTCATGTGTGCAGGACTGTGAGGAATTTGCAGTAACAAATGTGGCAGTTTATCTAAGTCCTTTTTTGCATCAACAGTGTGAAAAAAAATGCCTAAAGGTAAAAAAGAAAACTGTGAATTAGACCTTTGTCAAGTGGAGTTAGCTGCAGGCTTCATAAGGAAAGCAGAATTTGACAAAAGTGTAAAATGCTGAATTTCTGAAGTTTATAGCCTCAAAACTTGTTGACAGCACTTGTAAGCACAGATCCAGAAAGCAAATCTCTAATTTAGGCAACGAAGCTGGTGAAGGGCCGAGAGAAGCAGCTGAGGGAACTGGGGTCGTGTCTGGAGAGAAGACTCAGAGTGGACCTTATTGCTCTCTACAACTACCTGAAAGGAGGTTGTAGTGGGGTGGGGGTTGGTCTCTTCTCCCAGACAACAAGCAACAGGACAAGAGGAAACAGCTTCAAATTGCACTAGGGGAGGTTTAGATTGGAAATTAGGAAAAATTTCTTCACTGAAAAGGGTGGTGAAGCATTGGAACAGGCTGCTCAGGGAGGTGGTGGAATCACCATCCCTGGACGTGTTTAAAAATGTGTTGATGTGGTGCTTAGGGACATGGTTTACTGATGGGTTTAGCAATCCTGGGTTAACAGTTGATGATCTCAAAAGTCTTTTCCAACCTATATGTTGCTATGACTCTATAATTGATTCTATGATACATAATTTTGAAATTATTTAGCCTGTAATGAGTGACTATAGCAGATGGATTTACTGCTATAAAAGTACAGTTTCTGTTGTCTGTTTTCCCTTAGCCATTTGCTCTGTATGGAAATAGGTCCTGACATTCAGTTCTATACCATAACGGTTTTTAAACACTGTCAGTGTAAGTCAAGCACCCACACTTCAGAGTGCCCTGGCTTTATATTTGTCATTAACATGTGGAATCCTTTGCAAAGACCCAAGCAATATAATCTAGTCTAAATAACAGAAAATATGTTCATATAGTTAAAGGGTACAAGAAGATAACTCAGGAAATGCAACATTAAGGCAGTAGGTGTAACCTTTCCTCTGTTTTTATACATGTGCATTGTGAAACGTTCTTCAATGTTATTATCATATCCTATGGGTATAAGAAGACTTGTCTCATACACTCTACAGTTTGCCTATACAGACTGAAAAAAAACCCAGGTTGTCTGTCTTTATGTTGCAGTAGTTTATAAGAAGAAAGATATTATTTCTAATGTAAGCAAAATCATATAGTTCTCTAGACTTTCAATTCACCTTTCTTTACAGACAACCCCCTTTTTCTTACCCCAATGCATATACGTGTGTGTGTGTGTGTGTGTGTCTATGATTTTGTTTATGTGTGTATACATATGAGTGTGTTTTTCAGTTACTAAGCAACATTAAATTTGTGCCATTTCTTCCGGAACAAAGACTCAGACTTAGAAAGAGAAAAAATTAAAGCAATTCTAGTGTAACATTTATCCTGATTCTGCTGCTGTCTTAGAGAACTTGGAGGTTCTACTGTGGCAGGCTGAATTAGAGGATTACCTTCAGGTTCACGATCCACATGGACTAGATGACAGTGTTCCAGTTGCATTCTGAACTGTAACATCAATATTTACTGGAAGTGCTTGTTCTGGTAATGTCATACTTTCCTTAAACTTAGGGCTTTCCTGGTTCCACTTTGACATATGCATGCTCTCTGAAACAGGACAAAGAAGTGTCTGGTGAATCACAGAAGTCATACTGGTAAAGTAATAATACTGCCTTACAGTGGCAGTATTTTTCTTATATAAGGATATATAAATAATTACTGTTTATGGAATAGTATCCTAGTATCAGTATAGTCATGGGAAAATTCCCATTAATTTCAGTAGGACTGTGGTAAGCTTTATGTTAAATGTTCCCATGGGCTGACCAAAACCATAATTTGTGTTGTGAAAGTACTAGCAGTTTTTATCTTTACATATAAAATGCTAAGATGTCATCTAGGATTTTTATTCTTTGGTTTAAACTACTTCAAAATTTAGTACATATTCAGTAAGAATAAATATTGATTTCTATCTACAAAAAAAAAATATTTGAATGTGAAAAAGTACCACAGTACCATGTTATTTTTAAGAAAATGTTATGAAGAATGGAGAAACACTAGTACATCTACTAAAGATTTCCTAGAGCTGGCAAATCAGAAGTACAGTATTTATAATTTCTTTATTTATTTTTAAATCACTTGTAGCTACAGTGCCTTTTTTATGTATTATTTCCTCACAAATTAGTTGAATGGCTGTATGCCTTTGTGCTTCCCTCAGGGACCTTACCCTGTAATCCTAAGCAATGAGATACTCACAACTAGAACTTTCTGGTAAATTACATCTAAATAGTAGTTATACCGTAGTGTACTTTTCTGAAATGTGGTGAAATGTCAATCTCCATGACTGTTAAATAGGTATAAGAAGGAAATTTAGAAAGAAAAAACACAGTTTAAACCATTTGTGCTGGTTTTGACTGGGGTAGTTAATTTTTTCCATAGTAGCTAGTATGGGGCTATGTTCAGAATTTGTGCTGAAAAGTGTTGATAAAAGAGGGATGTTTTCGTTATTGCTGAGCAGGGCTCACACAAAGCCAAGGCCTTTTCTGCTCCTCACCCCACCCCACCAGTGAGTACACTGGAGAGCACAAGAAGCTGGGAGGGGGCACAGCTGGGACAGCTGACCCCAACTGTCCAAAGGGATATCCCACACCATATGATGTCATGGTCAGCACATAAAGCTGGGGGAAGAAGGAAGGAGGAATCTTTGGAGTTATAGCTTTTGTCTTCCCATGTAACCGTTACGTGTGATGGAGCCCTGCTTTCCTGGAGAGAGCTGAACACCTGCCTGCCCATGGGAAGTGGTGAATGAATTCCTTATTTTGCTTTGCTTGTGTGTATGGTTTCTGCTTTACCTATTAAACTGTCTTTATCTCAACCCATGAGTTTTTTCACTTTACTCTTCCGGTTCTCTCCCCCATCGCACCAGGGGGAAGTGAGCAAGCAGCTGTTTGGCATTTAGTTGCCAGCTGGGATTAAACCATGACAGTCATTTTGGAAACCAATATGGGGCTCGAAGGGTTTGAGATTATGACAAATTTGATAGGAATGTGCTAGGCTGAATTTATAGCTGTTAATACTGTTTAGCTATTAATCAGCTTGCCATGGGGCTTGCTTGCCTTATTGTATATTAGAATCTAGTGCTCACTGCCTTTTGCTTTTGCTGCTTGCTGTACTGCTATACTAGTTATGCTTTTACTCTATTGTGTCTGGGAGCATTTTGGTAACAGCAATGGAGATGTTCCTGGGCTGGCAGATGGCCAGGGCATCACTGCTGTTCCTGTGCTGCTGTACTGGAGAGGCTGGAACTCCAGTGTGAACTCAAGTCAAAGGGACTGTGACCTGTGGATGAGTCCACACAGGAGCAGGACACCCCCAAGTGTCTGCAACGATGGATAAGCTCATGCCAGAGCAGGTATATCTTGAAGTGTCTGCTGCCATGGTTGTATCTGTGCCACAGCAGGTGTACCTCTGAAGGAATTGTGGCCCAAGGAGAAGTCCACACTGGAGAAGGTACACTTTGGAGCACCTGTGGCTGTGGATAAGTCTATACTTACTGCAGCAGGTATACCCCTGAAAGACTGCATTTCATAGATAAAGCTCAAATTGGAGCAGGCACACACCTCAGGACTGCAATCTGTGGGTAAGTCCAAGCTGGAGGAGGGGCAAATGGAGGAGTTCATTGCAATTTTAAACCCTATAACCTAACCCACAATGATGGGGGCTGCAGATTGTAATGGAAATGCCTTTAAATTGTTGTAACTCATGATTTGAGTTGCACATTATAGGAATTATTCTAACAGGAACCACTCAAACCAATGGAGGACAAGCCTTACAAGAAGCAGTGCAAGTTGACCTGCAAGCAAGCCGACCTGAGCTGGATTTGATGCCCAGTAACTCCACACCATATAGCATCTCTCCTGCCCTGAGTGACCACCATAACAGATGGAGCTCAAAGTCATGGACTAAATTAACTCAACAGACACTTTGTGGACATTTGTGGACATTTTATGGGCATGTCATGGACATTTTACAGGATCCATAGGCTAAGGGAATTATATCTGTGTATTATATCAAAGGATGGGAAGGAGGGTGGTGGTTACTGAGGTTGTATTAGATCAGGGATCCTCAAACTTTTTAAAGAGGGGGCCAGCGCACAGATGAAGTGGCAGGCAGTCATCTGCGGCTGCTTGGTTTCCCCCCGCAACCCCCGGTGTGGGGTGGAGGGGGGGTGGGGCGGGGCAGTTCTATAAATACCGTGGGCCAGATTGAGGACCCTGGGGGGCCATATCTGGCCCGTGGGCCGTAGTTTGAGGACCCCTGTATTAGATGCTGTGGTACTTAGCATGGCATAAATGGTATGGAATAAAGGGTGGAGAATGTGAATATCTACTGAGAGAGAGAGAGGGAAAGAGAGAGAGTATACACACAACATATATATATTCAAACTCAAGCATGTGTGTTCAGCTTCACTGCATTTTGTGGTGTTCTTGTGCCCCAGTTTTCATTTCTAGTTGTTTATGCAGATTATCAGGTATTTGGGTCAGGGGCTCTGACCCTGAGTCTGAACCAGCTCCTTGTCTTCAAAGTTTTCTGTTGTTACAACAGAAAGCTGTTCATGTGAGTCTGAGGCCAGATATGGACCAGTATCTGCATTTTGATAAAATCCTCAGAAGGGCATCAGTTTCTGTGCAGTGAAAACACATTCAGATCAATGAAGAATGACAATGCATTTTTTTTAAAAGGAACTATAAAACATTAAGATAATTATTCATGTCTTTAGTAGTTTCCTTTATGTTTCCTTTTGAACTCTACAGAATGCCTAACTAGTATTTGAAAAGTAATTATTTAAGAGTATATTTCAGAATTCTAAAGACATTAATACAGTGCGTGGATCATTTTATTCCTAAGAAAAGAATATCACAATCATGTTCCTATATTAAAAATATAATAATTCTTTATTTATTTTACATTTCTCAAAACATGTGCCAATGTCTTTTTGACCGGGTACATTTATACTTTAAAAACAATCCCTAATTAGAGACATAGAGCAGGTGCCAAGGCCATTCTGAGTTAAATTGCTTTAGAGCAACAGTTACCAACCTGTTACTTTGAGCTAGCTCTCTAGAGAGCTAAAAAGGCAGTTGCAAGCATGAAGCAGTAATGGTTGAGTCTGTGGCGTAAGACAGTTGAAAACACTCATGGGAAAGAATATGAAACAGAATGGGCATAACTAATATTGTGAAGGATATAGGGGTGGATGGAGTATGAGTGTCAGCTAACTTCTTCTGTAAAGGAAAACTTGTAATACTATTTTCTCAATTTTTGGAGTCCATAAATATTAAATGAGCTTGACAACAGCACAGAAAATGTACTAATAATATTTGTGGATTACTTGATGTAATGACATCAAGCTTTCTCAAAGATCTGAAAAGTCTATATGCCAGTATAGCTACTGAATAGGAATAAGGACAATAACATCTGTGGTCTACAGATATTATTCTAATAAAATCAGCATTCACTAAGGAATAACAAAGATAGCCCTATGTAGTAAAATCCCTTCAAATAAAAACTGACTTCAGAAATCAGACTCACTTCAAGACCTACAAGTTAGGACTGCATTGTGTCAAAAAAACCCAAACACACTCACCCACCCACCCAATAATAACAACAAATCCCAAACGAAAAAAAGGAAATGTTTTCACTGCTTGATAGTAACAGCAGCCACCAACCCTGTCTTCTGCCGCTAGTGGAGGTACAAACTTGAAGTATGATCCCAAGGATTAATAATTACTAGTGACTTATGATTCTCAAATTGATTACTCGTTGACAGGCTTGGAGAACAATGAAGTTTCACAAGATGTTAAAAGTCACTCAGATTACTCAGGATCTTCAAAATGCAAAGCCTTGAAAAAAAAAATACTCTCGGTAGAGTTGGATATGCACAACTACAGTCTGCATTATCCCTTTCTTACAGTTACATTTTTTGTAAACCATCTATGCAGAGGGATATAGGCAAAAAAAAAAAAAAATCATAGCAGGAAAAATGGTAACTGAAAATAGACTAAGGTGCTAACATACTTTTCCCAGTTTGCTTCAGATATTCCTAAGTTTTCTGGGGATCTGACCAACTAGAAAAACTGTAGAATTTCACATTGTGTTGAAATGTTTTTCAACACTTTTGTCTTCAAGAATTTTTCATGCATTCCTATTAAGAGCACTACATTCTTAGACAGGCCTATTTAAGTTAAGCTATAAACAATTATAAAACGTTGCTAAATCATTTTAAAGTGCTAAATTTCTAAGTATCATTCCAGATGTGTGGGAAAAATACTGAAAGAAAACCTGTTATTGTAAGCTGATCTCTTGTAATGAATTTATGTTTACACACTAGCCATGGATTTTTTTGTTACTTGTAAGCCTTAATAAATAAAAAAAATGCTGCTACCTTAAATTATTTACTATTTAAATTTTTTAAAGGCACTGTTTTTAATTTTATTACATGCAAAAAGAAAAAAAAAAGTCCTTTCTTATTAAGAATAAGTATTGGAGTTATTTATAGGTATGTATGCATATATGCATATATTTAAAAAGAGACAGTATAATAACTTTGCTCACAATACATATAATCTACAAAGAAAAAATAAACTACTAATACCAAATTTTGAAACTAGAAAAAAATATGAATATATTATATGATAAACTTGTTAGACAGATAGATGATATAAAAATCAGTTATTAAAATTTTAAGAACTGGTTCATTCTTATGACAGCAATGGAAAACCAGTATGAAAGGAATAAAAACACTAATTTCCTGATCCAACATTACTGCTGTAAAGGGCCAGATTAATATTTTTTTTATTTACAATACATATCCCTCTATACTTATCAGATGTGTTGGGAATGTTGTGTATTTGGGTTAGATGGTTACATTTAGTTCAGTTGTAACAAAAATTTTTAATATAAATTGGTATGTCAATTTCTCTGGAATCTTAGCAGCATTGATTTGATTATTTAATTTTTATGTAAATACTGATGGGAAACTTTCATTTTCTATTAATGCAACTACTGACACTCGATTACTGGTGACTGAGCAATAGCATTTCATTTTTTTTTATTTTTTTTTTTTAATATTATACCTGTGAAGCAGTAATTCATGTAGCTATAGACCATCACTCTGAGTGTAACAAATGTCATCAAATAAACAACACAATCATTCACAACAGCTTCTCCTATGATTCAACTTCATTTTGTAAGCTAAGTGGATCAGTTTCCCTCCATGTCACTGTCTACCCAAAAGGTAGAAGAGAAAGGAGATCTTGGAAGTCTCCAGTCAGAAATCCTGTCTATTTCCATACATTAGAAATCTACTGCTGCTTTCTAAGTAATCAGTGTTTCTACTCAGAGGGGAAGAAAAATCTCATTGTAATATTGCAGACTTGATTTATATTTCTAATATAGTTTGAAATTTCACAACTTTGCATTCTGTATAACAAGGCTACAAGTAGTATTTCTCACTTGTACAAGAGCTAAGTGTGAAAAAAACCTTTAGCAAAATAAGTACTTCATGCATCTGAAAAAATCTGGGTAGCAACTGATCAGCAATTATTAATTCATGATAAGGACAAGAAACAGAAGTCTCCTTTAAGACAGACAGACAATTATTTCTGTCAAAAAAAGAATTTTATTTGCCCTGAAAGCTAACATTGCAGATGAAATTTTCTTTATCATCTTTTGTATAGCACAAACTGTAAATTTCTATCTTTGTAGTGGCTGAAACATTTGCTGCAGCAGGACAAACTGTGAATCTCTTTCCACCTTTTTGGCAGATGCTCATAATGTGTAAAAAACATGCTGTAAAGAAGAATGCAAGTCAATGATACATGCATCCTATGGAGCTATCTATTCCTGGGTACAAGGGTACTTGAATCTGCAGATGTGTTTTATCAGGTATTATTTCATCACATGTGACTAGTACTGTTCAGAAGAACTGCTGGTGTGAGTTCACTGATGCAGCCCTTTGTTCTGGGTTTGCTTTGACAACTAATCACCATCTAATACTTTTCCATGGTGAGGACAGAGTAAGATCAGTAAACATAAGTTACAGAAGTCAAGAATAATAATGTAGAGCACATGCTGTATGGAGGGAAATTCCTGCAGTGTATGTAAAGACAAAGCTAAATGTTTACCACTCAAAATAAACTAACACTAGTTCACAGTCTGTATGTCTGAACTTCAGGAGACTGTTCAAAAAATTGCCTGAATGCAGCCTAGAATTGCATGCATGAATAAGCAGGTATATAAAAAGGACATTCCATGCCCCTTTTATACAGAGAGAGAGCTATTGGACTTCCGGACTTACTGGACTTATATGTAGGAAGGTATAGAACTTAGATAAGGTGTTTGCATGCTTAATGGTAAAAGAGTGAATGTTAAGAGAAGAACCTAGGCAGAAGTATGTCTTTAATCATATTTCCAGTCTAATTGCAGAACCACAGAACAGTTGAAGTTAGAAGGCATCTCTGGAGTTCACTCATTCCAATGCCTAAGCTCAGAGCAAGGGCATCTGGAGCAGTTTGCCCAGGACCATGTCCAGTCAGGTTCTGAATATCTCCAAGGGCAGATAAAACTACTCTGGGCAATCTGCTCCAGTATTTGACCATTCTCACAGTAAAAAAGTGTTCTCTTGTGTTCACTTGACTTTTCACGGTTTTTAATCTGTGCCTATTGACTCTTGTCCTGTCAGTGAGCATCAGTAAGGAAAGTCTGACTCCCTATTAGTCATTCCCTCCATCAGGTATTTATACATATTGATAAGATACCCCTGAACCTTTTCTTCTCCAGGCTGAACGGTCCAAGCCCTCTCAGTCTGTCCTTATATGTCAGGTGCTCCAGTCCCTTAATCAACTTAGTGGCCCTTTGCTGGACTTGCTCAAGTAGCTCCAGAACTGACTTACACAGGAATGTATTCGACTGGGGCAAACTGTAGGCATAATGGAAAAGAGAACGTGACCAAAAGGACCTGGAGAGAAGTATATTTCTAATGGTATTTCCAATCTAATAATGCAGTGGAAAAGACAGAATAATAAAAAAGAAAACACTAGAATTAATGAGGCTCTGGAACAGGAGCCCAGAGGAGTAGAAGGTTATAAATCAGACATATAATTTCATGGCTAGAAGAAGGTGGGGGGGGGTGGGGGGTGGAGGGTGGGGGGGGTGGGGGGTGGAAGCAAAGACATGAAAGCGAAGACATGAAATCAAGAAATATGTCAAATTATCAAGTGGTGTGTAAGCAAAATTCCTGTCTTATTACTATAGGCACTGAGAGGACATAGGTACTCAGTTATCAAACATGTAACATGAACTCTCAGAACACCACAGATTATAGGTGCTTTCAAGAGACAGAGTGGGCAAACAAGTAACTCAGAATCTCTCTGTTTGCTAGATTGATTCCTTCATTCCATGTTCTCAAGATTTTACTACTAAAATTCCTTGAGATTAATATATTGAGCATGAGGTCCAAATTTATTTGTGAATCATTTGCTTAGAACATCTACAGACTATGCAGAGATTTACCATGTTGCCCTAGGTTACCGAGACTCACTTATCAAAGAAAGAACCAGATGTTCTATGCGGATAAATTATTCTTCCATCAGTGAAAAATTATAGTTTTTCCAAGTAATATAGTATTCCAAGTAGAATTAATCTCAGCTAACTGCAGGTATCTGGATGCTGGGTGTCTACAACTAGTAAGCCAAGTTTATAGCTACGGTAGAAGAAATAATACTGCCAGCACTTCCAACTGATTTGTCTCAGGTGCCTGTTCCAGGGTGAGATGAATTGTCCTCAGGTTATACCTGAATCTTTCTGACTATGGCAAAAGGCAAACAGTCTAGAAAAGTTAGATGTCTAACTTTTGGACATCTCAGAACAGATAGGTTAAATTTATTTAACTACAGAAGACAGGCAGGAGGAAAAGGAGCTATACCCTGTATAAACTGTCTTCACTGAAGCAAAGCTTTATTAGGTCAGAAAATATGATGTTTGTTCAAAATTTTATAGTCACAATTAGAGGATATGTTTGTCAAAATTCATTTTCTTCATTTCATTCTCTCAAGAAATCTTGAAGGAAGCTAAAAAAAAGGAAGAAAAAGTCTTCCTACCAACCACCAATTTTATTTCTATATTGGTCAAATTACCAGGACAACTCTGAAAAATGAAAGTGATACTACTGATTCTAGACAGCAGTAGCCTTTGTCAGGCTTCCAAGTGACTTTCAAATTCCCAAAATTCACACAAGCTTCGATAGTAAGGAGTTTAAATTGGTAAAAATCACATTTCTGTATGTTTGAAATCTGTTGGCATTGTATCATTCTCTTCCTTTTGCTGCTTCTGAATGTCAGGATTACAGAAGAAAGATCTGTAAAACACGAAATGTGTCTTTTGGTGTGGATAACCTTCAAAATGTTATCATTGTCTATGCAGCATATAAATACATTAAGGTACACCAATAAAGAAAAATAAGTATTTTCTTTTCCTATGTTATTCTTCTGCATTACTTTCATTTCAATCCAGTCTTTCACAAATGTGTATCAGGAGTCTCTCCTTAGTAAAGCAAATATCTGCCCAATCACTATCTTTTTGATTCTGGTTTTTTTTGTGTGTGTGTGTTCAAAGAAAACAAAATAAATATTTTGATTAATGTACTGTAGTTGGGGAGGATATTAGAGGAAACTCATACATTAAAGGAAATAAAATGCCCTACTGAGCCTTCTACAAACAGTGTAGAGCACGACTTAGTTTTTTAGAGTTTCAGGTTTTCTTTCAGCTGTAAATTAAAGGTATAATAAAAACAGGTTTGTAGGTTTAAAGAAGAGTTGACAAATTAGTTTTTTCATTTGTCATATATATAAATGGTTATACAAGGTATAAGTAGAAGAATCATGGTTAAGGATGCTTGAAATCTTTTCATTATGCATTATTATTGTGAATTTGCTGTGTTTTTCATCCACTTATACCCAGCAAATTATTTCTCTATACCTCACCCTTGAAAAGGAGAAAAAAAACCCACAAAACAAAACCAAAACAACCTACAAAATAACCCAAAACAAACAAGGTATCTAATTACTGAATGGGAAAAAAACCAGCAACAACTGATTTATGAAGCATTGGAACAATGAATCTTGCATAAAAGATAGGAAGATCACAAAAGAAGTCAAGATATCCTTGGAGTATTTGATGAATTATAAATTTGTTTGACCAGAGGAAGAAAGTGAGGTTTTGATACCATGAAAGAAAAAGCAGAGAATTCAGACAGATTACTATGAAAAATGTGTAAGTCAAGGAAAACTGGTTAATAAACTGTGATGAAAGAAGTTATAGAAAAATCAAATCCTAAAAAGGATTGTGAGGGATAATCAAGAAAGTGGACAATCAACAGCAAGAATCAGTATCTGTAACTGAGGACAAAAATGAGTAGCTATAAACAGAAGCTAAATCAGTTTTAAATAGTTGTGGGAGCAGGTGCAGATGCATCTGCATTACAAAGAGCATACAGCTGCACAAGTACAACTGTACATCTTTGTTAGGCCTCCTTATTTACTTCTAGGATAGGATAAATATTAAGACCTGGACAACACATACCCACTGGTGTTGTGATGTAAATAACAGTCCAAGAAACAGAAAAAAAGCAGAAGAAAATTTATCACAGAGGAAGCTGATAAATGATGTGGAGTCCTACAGATAGTATTCTATTACTAACAGATTTACATTTTAATATATACAACACGACCTTGTATTAGAAAGATTGCCCATAAACAAACAATGTTGACCCCAAGAGAAAGAATTCCCTTCCATTGTGCCATTCCCTCCCATTCTGCCAGTCCTTCCCATTCTGCCAGAATGGCGCATCTATATAAGTTCCTCCAGTATTTTAGCAAAGTGTTAAAGGCTTCCATTGAAATAGTCTCATGTCACAAAATGAGTTTCTTCTTGCAGAAAATCAGTTGATTTAAAGCAAAGATGCAGCATAGTCAAAGACCAAGGAAAAATAGGTAGATGAAAAAAAAACACCAACCAACAACAAAAAACACCCACCTAAACTTCACAATTACTTAGACATCCATAAAGTATTTGGTCAACTTTTTCAGGGAGAACTCTAAGTGGTGATGAAGAAGCAAGTATCAGAAAGAGGATAATTCTGACCTTGAATATGTTTCAAGGGAGATAAGGACACACAGGAATATTGAGCAACTGATTTTACACAGCAATGCAGGTGAGAGAAGCATGTATTTTGCTACCTTCTATTCTTTTATAAATTTCACAGAAGTCATATTCATTAGAATCACAACCTCCACTTAGAGGGAAGATTAAACTGCTAATATGAAAAAGATTATATCTAACAAGAAAACAGGATTATTATGCAACTACCCACAAAACTAAAAAAAAAAAAAAAGTAATAACAGCAAAACAGAATTTTTCAACCAAATATAAATATCTGGAATGTGATCATCCTAAATTCCCTTTACAATTGAAAGAAAGCAAATAT
The DNA here is from genome assembly GCF_015220075.1 of Falco rusticolus. NCBI lineage: Eukaryota > Metazoa > Chordata > Aves > Falconiformes > Falconidae > Falco > Falco rusticolus. The sequence continues at coordinate 41,523,928 of NC_051188.1, read as the reverse complement.
GCATTTTTCAGGATTAATTTATTTCCCATTACTGTAGACACCCAAATAGATCTGATGTGCCACTCCTTACAAATGACAATTTTTCCCATCATAGTTTTGAATAGAAGCAATGATGCATACCTCAGTTTTCAGAATCTGTACTGCAGGTGTCCAAAGGTAAGTGAGAGGAACCTAGTGACAATAAATGAGTATAAAGTCAAAATGAAGTGGCTTAGCCATGCAGAATAGGCTTATGTGTTAACATTGTTAAGATTGCAAAAGATTACAGCCAGCCTCTTAAAATGAGGTCCATATGATGTAATCCATTTCATAATAAAGAAGGGGAAATACCCTTTCATCTGGATAACAAAGGTTTTGAAGAAAGTATTTACCAGTACTTCAGAATGAGCATAAACTATTATTAATGTTGCAATATAAAAAGAAGTAAAAAAATACTTTTCAAAGTCAACAACATTATAAGGCACATTCTTATTGTGTATAAATAAGCCGAGTGTAACAGTCCATCTCATAAGAAAACCTGCCAAAATTAATTGTGCTGCATGAGCAGAGAAGGTCAGAGACAATCTGTTCACATTTGTCAGCAGTTTTCAGACTGGGAATATTTTACTCCAAATAAAATGTAAGTAGATAGAAAAACATATATACATTTATTTATACACCTAAAACTATAAAAGAGGTACAGTTGATTCCACCACAAATAAACCTGACAATATAACTTCTCCTTTATACAATGATCTCAGTTCAAAGCAGAAAGAACAAACTCGTATAATGTAAGTTTGCATTTCTGTTCTGAAGTAAATGTAACACTTCTAATGTACACCACAGTAGGAACTGGCCTGAACTACCCAAACACTCTTTACCTTTCTGGAAGCTATCTTATGTTGATACAAACATTTCAGGTCCTTTCTAAAATATGGAATTCATCTTCAGATCATCCTTCCTGAAAAACTTTCACTTGATTTCAAATTATGTCACAATCCTGTGGTTTAATCCTGGCAGTCAGCTTGACACCACACAGCCACTCACTTGGTCCCTTGCAGCAGAATGCAGAAAGGAAAATAACAGTAAGAAAACTCATGGATTGAGCTAAAGACAGTTTAACAGGTAGTGCAACAGCCGCATGTGCAAGCAAAGCAAAATAAGGAATTAATTCACTACTTTCCATCAACAGGTAAACGTTCAGCCATTTCCAGGAAAGCAGGGTTTTGCCACGTGTAACAATTACTTGGGAAGACAAACACCATAACTCTAAATTTTCCTGTCTTCCTCCTCCTTTCCCCAAGCTTTCATTGCTGAGCACAACATGATATGGTCTGGGATATCCTTTTGGTCAATTGGGGTCAGCTGTTCCACCTGTGTCCCCTCCCAGCTTCTTGTGCACCCCAGCCTAGTCACTGCTTGAGCAGCATGAGAAACAGAAAAGGTCTTGTGCTATGTAGAGCACTGTTCAGCAATAACCAAAATGTGGGTGTGTTTTCAATAGGGGTTTTGTCACAGCTCCAAAACACAGAACAATGCAAACTGCTATGAAGAAAATTAACTCCATGCCAGCCAAAACCACTGCACACATGCAAATTATTTTTGCCCGATTCTTCCCTATATCAATACTGTCAAGTGATCTCTGCTGATTTTGGTGGTATACACTTCAGTGTGCTTAACTCCTTGGATCAATTTGTAGCTTTTCCATATGACTATAGATTTTTTAAAAAAGAAGTGATGCTACAAATATTTTCTTTTTTTTTTTTTCTTTTCAGAACTTTTTATAATATTAGCTACGTATAGCCTAGTAGATAAAATGGGTCCAAGGCAAAAGTTTGATGATCTGTGTGTAATTACCCATATGTTTATTTGTTCTCACTCTTCCTCACATGGTTTTGGCCCAAACCAACTAGTTTGCATTAATATCTAACCAATGTTAAGTATAGCATTTCCAGGAATTATTTATAATAGTCAGTTTAATGTGGCTACCCTGCTTTGTTAGGGAAGAAAATTTAGGCATATGGACAAAAGCCAGGCTCATGCCAGTTTGTCTTAGTGCCAGAGATGATTCCTTTGTCTGTATTTTTTTAAAAGAAATAGATGTAGTCCTACTTTGGTGATTTCTGTCAAAGAAATGAATGAAATATTATACCTTTTTTAGTCTTTTTAAACAAACTATCTTTACCTTTCTTTCATTTGGATGAACCATAAGAAACATATATGAAAGAGAGGAAAGTAGCCATAGTTGTATTCCAAAATACAAACTGGCAGCTGAGGAGATTTACATGTTGCAGGTCTAGTTGAGATAATGTGTGGAACCCAGACCAGTTTCTAGTACTACACTGAAACCCTGCAAAAACTGCTACCAAACCAGCTCAGAAGGAAAATACGGAATATATCTCTATAAATATCTATAAACCTTCCTGAGTTCAAATATCATGCCGATTTGTGATCATTTTAGTTTTGTAAACCTTTGTGAACAGTCCTGTGCAATTCTGCACATGTGCAGCTTTAAATCAATATTCCAATAATGTAGAGCTTAAAATTTAATATTTCTTGATCACTCTCTATCACACTAAACATATATATTACTAAACATAAACGTATATTTAATGATCTTTCTGTGTAATAGAGTTAGACAATTCTGTAATTCTTAATAAATTTACATTTGAATAGAGGATGGAAAACAGGTTCTTGACAGCTGGTTAAAAAGTAAAATTATTTTCCACAGACTATCCATAAAAAATTGCCTTATTTTAATTGTAACAACAAGAAAAGAAAATTGTCTCAGCGGTTAGATGCATGACTCTGGCCTTTAACACAGAATGAATTACACTTGATTGAGTAATAGAACACAGGTGTTATAAACATTAGAGCAGTTGATACATATATATTTTCCCACGTGTCCTGTGACTTGTACTCATAACATATACTGAGTCAAACTTGCATTTCTGAAGGAAGCATTACAGGTCTTACAGTATAATATTTTAGTCCTTCACAAATCCTGTAGGACAATGTTACATGTGATGGAGTCTTACAGGATTACCTCACAGTCATCTAGAAATCCCTTTAATCCATCAGAAAATCCTTAGGATTGTTTTGTAAAGGCACAAAGTAACATAGCTCTGACCATGCCTGTTTCTCTCACAGCACAGTTCCCTCAGGATGTAAGAATCACATCCACAATTTCAAGCAGTATTGGTGGCATTTTCTATTTCAGTTTAATAAACTCTTGAGCTTTATGGTATGAATTCGAGCACAGAGCACATGTAAAGGTTTACATTAGCTCAATTTATTGAGTAAATTAAGTTGGTCTAAAAAAGGTCATTCGGTCGCTAAATAATCGTGACTGCAATGAGATTCAAGGCTAAATAAAAGTGATCCCTCTAACATCTAGAAGCATTACCAGATTGAACGCTAACCTAGATTTATGAGTAAATACCTTTCCTGAATATACTGAAGAAATTCAGCTACCATCAGTCTTTAATAGACAAAAATTATATACAGAAGGAGTTTGGGACAACATGGCAACAATATACATATATATTGTATGCAAATATGCACACAGTAAGAGAGAGATGATTGGCTAAGAGGAAGACTAATTCCTATAATTGTTTTAAATTTACCACTGTAGAAGTTTGGAAAAGTGAAAAGTTTGAGAGTATATATGCATATACATACATATATTTTCATCTTTGGGCAGTGTCCAAGTGTGTAGGGATGTGGCTTGGAAAATTCATCTGGAGTTTCACCTGTTGAAGGATCTGAAGGAAAAGAAAAAGAATTTCAATAGGTATAACAGCAGCAAAACAAAAACCAAGAAAAATGCAGGCAGCTGCTGAACTGGACAGGCAACCTGGTGAAAAAGACTATAGAAAAGACTGTGCTTTTGTGCTCAATGTCTTCTTCAAACCACTCTGTATCGGTAGTATCTTCAAACCACCTGCCTTCCAGCAATCCTAGTTTCCTGAGACCCATGGACAAGCCTGGAGCAAGGAAGACTTAACTTTTTCTTGAAGTAAATTAAGGAAGACTTACTTTAATGTGGGTGAAGATCAAGTTAGGGAACATTTACCCAAACTAGTTGTATGAAAGTTGATGGGTCTTTTTAAGATACATCAACAAGCACAGAAGAAGCTGGCCAATGTCTCTGGGACCACTCTTGGCTATTTTGAAAGATCATGGAGATTGGGATTGACTCCTGAAAACTGGAAGAAATCAAATGACACATCTCACTTCAAGAGGGACAGAGAGGAGGATCCAGGGAACTGCAGGGCAGCCAGCTTTAGCTCAACTATAGGAAAGTGATGGCACAAGTAATCCTGGAAACCATTTCCAGACACGTGAAGGACAAGAAGGAGTAATCAACACGGATTCATCAAAGGGATATCATGTGTGACCAACCTGATAGCCTTTTATGATGAGATGACTGACTTAGTGAAGGGGGGGAGAGTAGCGGATGTTGTTTATTTAGATTTCAGGGAAGTTTTTGACATTGTGTCCCATACTATCTTCATTGTCAAAGTGATGAAATATGGGCTAGATAAGTAGACAGTAAGATGGATTAAAAATTGGCTGAACTACCAGGCTCAAAGGGTTGTGAGCAGCAGCACAAAGTCCAATTGCAGTCCAGTCATCAGTGGTGTACCTCAGGGGCTGATACTAGTGCCAGTACTTTTTAGCATTTTCATTAAACACCTTGCTGCACCCTCAGTAAATTTGCAGATGCTACAAAACTGTGAGATGTGGGTGATACACCAGATGGTTGTATTGCCATGAGAGGGACCTCAACGGGCTCGATAAATGAGCTGAATGAATCTATGGAGTCCACCAAAGAAAAGACAAAGTCCTCTACCTGGGGAGGAAGACAAGGCCAGACTCTTTTCAGTGGTAGCTATTAAGAGGATAGGAGACAAAATGTGCAAACTGAAAAACAGGAAATTCCATTAAATACAAGATTATTTGTTTGGTTTGCAGCTGGTCAAACACTGAAATAGGCTGACCAGAGAGACTGTGGAGTATCTACCCTTGGAGATATTCAAAACCCAACTGGATACAGCTGTGTATTATTACCAGAAGAAAGAATCATTATGATTTCAGTACCAATGTCCTCTTTAATAATTTTTTCCTAGTCTCCATATTTTCAATAATTGAATATAAAATTATTAATTATTCGATAACCAGAAATATGTACCTCTGTTGCAAAAAAAATCAGATCATTTAATTTATATGTATTGCATTTTTTATAAATGCTAACAGTGGATAGAAACGTATTAATTTTTAGGAATGAGATTTGGTAATTAAGCAGCAAATACAGGTTGGCATGAGAAAGAACCCATTGAATTAATACAGCTTGGTATTTGGTGTTGTTTATTCTAGTCAATACTAGATTTGTGGTTTCCAGTTCTGTGTTGAACTGGAAATGTTGAATATTACTTGAATTAGGAGAATTAATTAAATTTCCACTCCATCAGATTTATTTTTTTATCCTTATACTGATGTCTGTATTCCTAGTTTTACCATAAACATAACCTTGGATGGATTTAAAAAAAAAAAATAAATGATTTTTTTGAAAAATAACCATGATAAGACTTTTCACATTATAAAATGAACCATATAGTTCTAGAACACTAATTACTTCAAGATCTTCAGAAAGCATAAACAGATGAACATTATGAATTTCAGTGAGTCCATTCACATCTGTCATCTAAAATAAATCCAGACTGGAGGCAATAAAGCTAATAGTCTGTTGTTCCTTTTATATGTCTCAGTCACTTTTCCTTTTATGCTTCAGGCGAGTTATGCAATATATATCCTGAATTATCACCTCCAGAAAGAGTGAAAAACTCTCACTCTTTTCCACAGAGTAATAAATGATATTTTTCCAACATGGGTTGATGCCCAACTCATTTGACTTCTATCAGAATTGTGTCAAAAAGGGCATTGCAAACCTCAGGATTTATCCATCTGCTCAGATTGTCTTGTCTTTTTCATTGAAAAACGTATCACTTTCTTAAGAAAAAAACATTCTTTAAAGAGATTCCATTTGACCATATGAAAGCTATCCAAGCTTCCTACACATTTTTACCAAATTTTTCTTCCTCTCCACACCAAATTTCTCAAAGAACTCTATGTTCTGATATTGCTGCTCTCTCTGCATCAGTAATCACACCAATCTTTTTCTTTCCAGCCCTGACACCTTCTAACATACCAGGAACAGACCTAGTTTTTTAAACTCTAGACTTCTGCTGATTGCACAGATATCATATCTCTATCTTCAGGTGCTGGGACATGTTTCAGGATATATCTTCTATCCAGAAAGCTGTTTTAATGGATGGGATTTCATTGAAGCAAAGGTTTGCCCCTTTGCTGGACCCTGATCTTTTAGGTAAATACATGATCTTCTCAGAACTTAAAATTTAAAGTGTGAACCTTCTATTTGGTTTTGTGTTTAGGGTTGGGTTTTTTTAGTTTATTTTTCTTGCCAAAGTGACTACTTGGAACAGCTGAGACACAGAGACTTATTCAATTGCCTAAACATAGATATCAAATACTACAATTTAAGATATTTCATCCAGCTTCCAGATGCTGTTTCCGGGAGAACATGGGCTTTCTCAGTTCAATGTCACACTGTTAACTCCATGAAGATATTTTTGTTATCCTAGGGGATTCCAGTGGCATGAAGCTTCTGAATTTGGGTAAATAAATCTGGTAGAGCAGAACTGGCATGTTCTCATCAATGAAAACAATACTCAATTACTTTAAAACACAGATATATCTTATGTGCATGTCAGTTAAGCACGCATAGTTTGAATTTCTTGCTTTATATTTTAAAACAGATTTGGGTTATGATTAGAAAAGATTCCGCCTTTTAATAAAAGCTCCTGAAACCATTTGAAGCCAATGGAAAGACTCAAAAATTACTTTTGCTCTGAATCAGGTCATAAATTGCATTTCCCACATTTCTTTGACCATTATATCCTACTGTCTGTCAACTTTTCAATCTGTAAGAAAGTATTTTTTCAATGTTCTTAGTAATGTTAATTCCAATCAATATGATGCTATACACCAGACGTGCAAGCTTTTCCTGAAGAGATGCAAAGAAGTAACAAGTATTCATGACAGTTAACACTATCTCTGAAAGCCATATTGATTACTAAGAGAGTAAAATGAGGATTTATTAAATTTAAAATTAAAAAAATAATAATTCTTGAAGTGAAATATAATGTTTCATACAGACACTTAATATAAGCAGAAATTACTTTTCCTTCATGGAAAATTAAGGTTGGTGGGGTTTTTTTTTCCTTCCTATTAGCATTTCAGTTGAAAGCATTTCCACTCATTTCCTTTTTAATATAAGTATATAAATAGCAATAGCCTTTAAGTACCGGTTTGTTTGTTGGGCTTTTTTTTTAAAGAAAAATATCCTTTTACATTAAGAACATTAATAAAGTCTCTAGATAAGGGTGGTGCAAACACTCAGTTTATTTGTTTCAATTCAGTAAATATACACTGATTTTTACACTGCTTATATTTATGACTAGAACAGTCCTCAACACTTTTTATTGATGGTCATTTTAAGTAGAAAACATGCATACCGTGCAACAGACTCAGGCATTTGAGGTTTTTTTAGGATAACAGTGCCATATTTCCTGAAATTGTGTGGCTCTACCTAAAAATTCCTTCATGCAGGGATTTGAATATTTAAAGTTTATGTTTTGAAAAGAAAACCAAGTATTGCAAGAAAAGCAAACTGCCAACTAGCAGGAAAAAACCTCAATTAGTAATCTTCTATTGAATTTTAGTCAAAAATAGATCTACCAAAAATAGAGGCTTTACTTTGAAATAAATACCTCTATCCTTAAATTATAGAATCATAGAACAATTGTTTTCATTAAAACTTTAACTCTTTAAAGATTTCAGCACATTTACATTCAATATTGACCCAAACACACACACAAAAAAACCCTGTAGCTCATTTGCAGGGGCCTTAGGACCTTGCCTAATAGCCATCAACCTCTGTCCAATAGCAGGGAATGGAAAAGCAGGACAAAGGTTTTACTTCAGCTTCTGTCTTCTCTCAGCTCCCCAGCTGGCAGAGCTCCTCATTGTCCTTGAGAAACTTCTGGACTAAATCTAAGTTGCTATGTATAGGAGCAGACTAAAATCTACAGATAGTGGTACAATTACTGAATGACATCAGAGGTTTGTTGGATAGCTTACTGGTGGAGGAGAAGGAACAGATACCGTACTTTTCCCTGCAAATTTTTGCAGTAGCTTTTGTAAGAGAATAAAGATCTCAGGAACAGATTTTTTGTTTTCTTTCTCTCTTGCATACCTCCTATCCTCCTCAGCAACAAAAAACGTGAAAAGAGAGGAGAACAAGTTTAGGTTCAAGGAATAAATCCTTGGCCAAGAGATCAAGTAGGAATGAGCACTGGAATTCATCCACAAAGTTTTCAGCTCCCTCTTGAGAAGAATGACTGCATCCATATGACACAACACCTAGCTCTGGATCTGCACTAGACTCTATGTATTGTCCTTGTAGCTGTATAGTATGATATAATTTTACATACTTCCCTCACTTCACTGTAAGACATAACAATGTCATGATGTGGCAACCCACCAGTGTGTGTGGGTTTTTTTTGGTTTTTTAACATGAACCTGAAGGTATGCACTGCTTGCATCTTGCTGTGAAACGGCAGTACATAAGAGATTGTTTGATGGAGAAAACTATACATGCAAGAAAGCTTAAAGTAGTGTTATCTTATTGATACTACTTTTGCAGGTTGTCCCTAGAGCAAATTATCCACTGTATGAAGCCTACACATTGTTTTGCAGAAAGGTAGCTGAAGCACCAATCTAGAAAGTGAGTTAACAATTAAGTAACAGGAATTATTAAAGTACAGTGTACTTTTTACTTTTACCCTTTTTTGTTTAGTAGTATAGTTATAGCTTGAGAAAATCATTATGCTCTATATTTATTTGTTGGCATCTCCATACCAGTCAGACTAGTTAGTACTGGTACAAAAATTTCAGAACATTAAAACACTTGGTGCTAATGTGATTCTTTTTTAGGTATCATAATTGCAATATTATTACTGCTACTGGCTGTGCAAAATACAGTCGCTGATATAAATAATTCAGACCTAATGCTGTTGGATATAAAATAGTACAGATGCAAAGACTGGTAAGAACTTAGCCGACAAGCACAGCCTGATTGTGTTCTCCATTCTGCTTTTTTGTCATTGGGAGCATATTAAGGTTTTCCCAGTCCATCTTGGAATTCCACTAAATGTAATTCAGTGGAATACTGAGATTTCTACCTCTCCCTTAAATGTTTGGAATTGGCCACTAAGGTATATAATGTATATATCTTTGGTTCAGACTTCTTTCTAAATTTTCATATCTGAATCATGTCTAAGTGCTGCTGATTCTTTCTGCCCATCAGACTCACTATGTAGACATGTATAATTTGATATATTGCATCATTTTCTTACGTTTGCTGTTTTAAAATGTTTTTAAAGAATCTTTTCCATCTATTGCAATTGGACTGATTTGACGTAAGCTGAGTTCCTAAAGATGTTTCAGATCCCCTCTGGCTATAGGATGCTGCTTCTATAGGAAGGAATAGTTTAATTATTTCAGCTATAAATTTCAGTCTAAATTTTTAAAAGGTTGGGTTTTTTTTTTTTTGGGGGGGGGAGAAGTAGGGAAGTAACGATGAAGGAAATTAATTCCTTATGGAAAATTACTATTGTATTCACACATATTTTTTCCTCCCATATATTCTGACTTGACTATTACTGCACTGCAACTATTTTTTTCTATAATTCTTGCCTTTCTTTAAATTTAAATGATTTGTAATAGAGCTTATGTCCTTGAATATGCATTTATATGTGTGCCTGTTTACACAGAACTTCATTAATTTATGGGTCCATATTGATTTATGTTATTCTAAAGAAGCATGGGTTTTTTAAGTAGTTATACTACTTACTATAAGGAAGGAAGAAAGGAAGAGATGGAAGGGAGGAAGGGAGGAAGGAGGAAGGAAGGAAGGGAAGAAGGGGTAAAAGGGGAAGAAAGGAAAGGAAGGAGCCTTTTGTCTTCTCTTCTAGGACTTTATAGATTTAAGTGCATTTTGGGGTATATTTTGGCATGCTTAACTATTATACAAAAACTTCTTAAAAGTTGCTCATTATTCCTTTTTTTAAATTTCAGGCTAATAATATTTACAAAGTACTTTCTAGATGTTGTAGAAAGGTTGAGAAGTCAGCGCTGAATAAGTAATAATTTCATTCCCTAGATCCAGTTTTGAGAGACCAAGAATTTCCATGAACAGACTTACACAAGGCCATTAATTAAAGACTTGAAAGTGATTGGATTCTGGAATAGTGATATTCTTGATCCTCAAACACTGGCAGTTAAATGGTCATTATGTCAGCACCTCTTTTCTCCCTCAGCTCACAAGAATAAAACAAACCATTCAGTTTTGGTTTGTTTGTTGGTTGGTTTCCCTTCTCCTCTTCCTCTTCTTTACCACTTTTTTTTTAATACTTTCTTTTGTCCTCTTCTTTTCATATTACCAACTTAACTATGGCTTTATTTCATGACTCATTCCTATCCTTCTTCTTCCCCCAGCCTTAAGTCCTTGTTGTGCAATGAGTGCAATGTGTGTATTTTCACCTAATGTCCCCAACAAGAAACAGGAGCACTAAGAAAGGAAAGACTAATCAAAGGTGGTGGTGAGGGGACAATGGGACAAATCAACAACAAAAAGATATGCACTCATATTAATGAAAACAGTAACCAAGTAGGTAGAACTAACATGTCTTTCTTTGCTATTGATCTTTTCCACTCCTTATTTATTTCCTGAGCATTTCACATAGCTTTCCTTAGGCAACTGTTTCCCCAGAATCGTTCAGAATCACCTCTACAACTTCTTTTCATTGTTATTTCACTGAAGAGATTAACATCTTTGGTCTCTAAAGACCAATTGCCCCTCACTTCCAATACCTTGCATTCCTTGTGGTAATTCACTTTACCAAGTTTACCTGTTTTTCTTTTGAAGTCAAGTTATTAGCATTAAATTGCAGTTGATGCAACTCTGGCGTGAGAACATGTAGTAGGTCAAGGAGTGGAACAGGATTTCAGCTGGGGAGATGCATGTCCTTCAGATGCTACATGGCAGCACAGCTTCTTCTTTCTCTTACCACTGCTCCTGAACTTAATTTGTGCAGTTAAGGAACTGAAAAGATGTAAATCCAGGTATGTCTATTTATAATGTTTCCTATTCTTAACTCAGTCTTTTACCTGTGTATGAATTCTAGCTGTGTTATGCAACATGCTTTTTTGTAGAACATTTAAACTATATCTATATGAACTAATGGGATTGTCAGAAGCAAGCTAAAGAAAAGGGCATGGATTTCTGCATGGGTAGATCTAGTCTGTTTCTCATGTGGAATTTGTAGACATATTCAGGTACATTAAAGTTGCAGAACCATGGGTCACCAGTCATGGGTTATATTGCAGGTACATCAAACAGAATATCTTCTCCTAATGTCAAGGTGTGAAATATCTAATACTAACATCACACATCACTGGTTTCCACTCACAAATCAATCCATGGACCCAAAGAATAGAATACTGCAAAACTGTGGGCAATCTGTGGGGAGGTAAAAGGTGTTGAGAAATTCGATACACTTGTTCTGCGGTGGTCAGCAAAACCAGCCTGACTCATTTCATATAAAAATCCTTCAGTTGCCCCACTTCAGAATAATCTATGCTTGGCAGAATGAATTTTTATGTTTCAAGTTATAGCCTTTATCCTGCCTCTATGGTATGAAGCGTGTCATCTGCACCTGGTAGACTGGTGAGCACAATGTAAATTAGTGTGATGGTAGAGAACATTTATTCATTGATATATACTCATAATATATTATATTCACTTAAACATGTTTGATTTTTTCTATTTTCTGATTGTATCTCTCTATATATTGGTGAACTAATTCCTCTTTTTTTTCTGGTTCATGAGATTTCTTTTTCTATTTTTCCCCTATAGTTCCCATTTAATTCCAAGTTCTTTTGTCTCAACTTTCTCCGTTTTTATTCTTTTCTTTTTTAAAATTGTCTGTCTGTCTTCCACTTTCTTATCTTATTTGGGTATAGCATAAGAAATTATAGATATGAAGCTAGGAAATAGACATCTGGTATATTTGCCTCTCTCTGATGTGATTCCTCACAGGATGGTAGTGTTTATGACAGGATAATTTTAAATAGAAGTGGAAAGTGCCAGAGAAGGAACACAAAGACCTAAAAAGAGATGGAAAGAGAATTACTGCAAGGACAAGTTTTTCTTATTTTCTTTGTCTGATTTATCATTATCACATTTGTACATGGAATGTTTATCAAATTATTTTACCAGATGTTCTATTTTATAACCATTGGCCAACTAGCAAATTCCAGGACTTTGGAAAATCTCCAGATTTGATCCAGGGTTTGCTGCCACAGTTACTTGGCATGTCTATAGTTGCATAGCATTTTGATTTTAAGGAGTCAGAATCATATGGACCCCTGATGCTCACTTCTAAGGAGATAGAGAAAAATGATGATAACAGTTTTAGATTTGACTTAAATTTATTGTTTTATTTTTTATGCTGCTTTATATTTAATGTCACCTTTTGAGGAGAGATTAAAATTTGCTTAAATGTGGTCAAGTGGTAGCAGTCATTCTGTAACTCACATCAAAGAAGTCCTTGTCCTCTGTACATTTTTAAGGATAGGATATATTTCCAAATCACAACTTATTGTCTGACTCTATACTAATGGGACAGGATTGATCTGTGACATAATTCACGTTCACAATTCCTTGAGACCATATAATGATTCCATGAGAGATGAAGACTTCTACTGACACCATTTCTAATCACTGCCTACCTTTTAAAAGGAAACAAGTGTAGGAGCACAGAGGGAGTGGTAGTGCACTTTCTTACTCTGAGAAAGATGACGACAGGATGAGAAGCTAGGGAAACTCCAGGGATTACACTTTCTTTGAGGGCACGACATGCTAAGAGATCTCATCTTGGAACCCATGTCTCATGGCATCCTATGCAGAGATCCCACCCACAGTGTAAATTCAACTATTGTGGAAAAGAGTGACAGAATTTGTTGTTGTTGTTTTTTTTTTTAAAAAAAAAACCACTTTGTACTGTACACTATATGCTTTGTTACAAAGATTTAGCAGAAAATTAACTATTCAGTGAATCAGTAAGGAAATATTTTAAGGAGTTGTATGTCTTGGTTGATTGATTTTTCCACTGAGTTAAGGAAGTTTATAGTGTTGGGGTTTTTTGTCTCTGCATATACATATGTCTTCAGATGTTTACATGGTGGGTGTCTAGCTGTAAATCAGTGAAGAATCAGGAGAACAATTCAGTTACCTAAATGAATAGGTGTCAAGGCACCTGACAGGGTATCGGAATTGTAAGTAAAGAAACAGAATCAAGTTCTTCTGTTCACAGGATAGCAAGATAAAGAAAAGAAACATATTCTCATTTGCATTGTCATCTACAGTGTCTCTTCACTACGAGCTGAATTAAATTGAAAGAGAAGTGAACCAAATATAATATTGAAGATAAAAATATCACTGGAAAAATGAGTTTTCTTGGAAAGTCAGAGTGAAAGCTAGGGTACTCATTGGGGAGATAGTCTACAAATTAATTCAAATGTAGTCAAATTGAAAAGAGCAGCCTACACATTTTGAAATGTTATATTACTATCAAAGTAGCCTTTCCTATTCCTTCTGGACTGCCCAACATATCTCTGCTACTGCCTTCAGAATATAATGGTAGGTGGAAAGAAGGAATAAAGAAGTCATTTCCTTTGATGTTTACAGTTTGCTGCCTAATACAATCTTCTACACCAACTGATTTATGGATAATAAAACTGGTAAGAATTAAAATTAAAAGAAAAAAAAATCACAAAATTCCTTAGGACAGGAGTGCTGAAAAAATATGCATTTATAACAATATAAACATTTGGATCAGCTCAAACATTTTGTCTGACTAAAACAGAAAGATGGAAGTGTGTCATTTGATATTGCCTCTTCCTTTCATGTAGACTTTTATTTTACCTGTAGAATACTAAATAAATCTAGTAAATAGTATGTAAAAAAAAATAATACAGTGTGTAAATGAATTTTTCAGTCACACAATACCATGTATAAAGTGGAAATTTTCTATGATTTCAGGATCTATGTTGAATTATTGCAAATGATGGATCATGTTGAAGTGACGACAGTATCACCTAATGAGAGACGGAAACAAAATTTTTGTTAAGTCGAGTAGTAAAAGCTTCTTTCCTAACCTCTACTCAAGAGATATAAGATTGTTGTAACAGACAAGATTATTTTGCAATACATTGAGAAAGGAGGTAATAGTCACTGCAAATTTGGCTAACGTTTTTTTGTGTAAATGAGTTTAGAAGTGGTCTGGCAAGTTAAGAAAATGATGAGGAGCAGGTAGACCATGTTACAGGTAGTTAAGCAGTGTGGCAGAGTAACATGCCCTGAGTACAATTTAGAATGGATGTATTCTAAAGAAGCTCAAATATGAAACTGACAGAGCTTCAGACAACTGACCTAGCACATTGTGTAACTCTAGAGTACTAGCGCATTATACCAGGTGGGCCATAATAACTGTATTATTCCTATTGGAGATTTGAAACTAAGTGGGGCTGACTGTCAGAAATAAGTCAACCAAAAGCAGCTTTTAGCATTTAAAAATTAGATATTTGAACTTTCATACACAAATGCACTACACGTTATAGAAAAAAATTGCTAATACGTCTAGAAAACACAGTAAGTGTTCCACAGTGCAGTCCATGTGGATTCTTACATTTCACAGAGGGTTTTCCAGCTGGATATAGCTGACCTATGACCCTGAAGCCTGGCAGTTCAAAAATCAGCTTGCTAAGACACAAGTTTCAATAAAGCAGGAATTACATCTTGTAACTATTTTACTATCAGAAATGTCATGTGTACCAGGAGCTCAGCATGGTGTACCTTGATTCGGTGTGACACGAAAATATTAGACAGCCATTGTAAGGACAAACCTCCAAGCATATCTGTCCCAGTACTGCAAACTGTGTAAACACTGATATGCTAGCCCTAAGGAATGCAAACGAATCTTACCATAAATCTAAGGAAATAATAAGAAATCTTTGTATTCCCACGGAAATTTACCTCAGATACAGTAAAAGATAGTCAGACCAAATAATTTCCAGGTGAAAAATTTGCACCTTGAAAAGCCATGGCTTTCTCTGGCAGAAAGCAAACACTTCATGTTTAATCATCTAGCTCCAAAGCTTGCTAAAATTGTCCTGAATACTTTGTATGACTTTAAATGGGTATTAAATCAGGACAAATTGGAATGATAATGCTTCAGCAGAGGTGAGTGTGAAAAGAGAGCTGAACACATAAATTTGTAGGATGAGGTAAAGAGACATTGAGTCTGAAGTTGGACATAGTAAGTTAATCAAACTGAAGAATAAAAATGTGGGCTACATCTGTCTTAATGTGGGCATCTATGATTTAGATGTCTGCATATGACCAAATCACCGTGATCTCCATTTATAATCCTAATGTTCTAGACTCTTCTCAGAAAGCAATTTGTATTATCCAAATTTAAGTGAATCCCACAAAATAAACAAACAAAAAAAACCCCAAAACCAAAAAACAAACCAAAACCCCCAAAATCCAGACACCTTAAAAAAAACATGTTTATGCTATTTTATTGAAGTTTTGATCTACACAGCATATTTCTTCTGTTATGCATGTATCTTAATCTTAATTTCTATTGGACATCTCTCTGTTCACATTGCAAAACCCTAATTATTCTTGCTACCACCCAATGGACACTGCAGTAAGTTATAGGTCAAAAGATTGTTGAATATGAATTACAGTTTGTCAGAAAAAGGTAATGGAAAGAGGAATACAATAGCAGGGATGTGCCAAAAGCCAAAAATAAGCTGGAAGGTGACTTACCATCTTTCTAGCTTATTTCAAAAGCTAGTTAACCCTACAGTTACACATGGAACCCCACAAGAAACTAAATTTGTATTTATGGCCATTCAGTTTTTTGCTTATAATTATAATTATATATATATATATATATATATGTATGTATAACGTTAAAGTACTCATATGCACATACAAGCCATTTTAAGTACACAAAAAAATCACTAAATATTTCTCTTCAGTCAAGAATCATATAACATCAGACCTAAAATCCTTACTGCATTAATATTATACTTAGATGATACATTTACCAATGTATAATACAAAAGGACATTTCTAATATTTTTCTGCTGTTCAATATTCCTTCCAAACCTTCCTTGCTAAGATCCTTCATGTTCACTGTAGTGCTAAGAACTTAATTACCTTTACATGATTTAAGAAGTCATCTACAAAAAAACCACCATTTGGGCTGAAATTTTTGAAGACTGCATAGCAAAAATGGGTGACTTTGCAATGAGTAGTATACAGTAGAACTGACAAAAAAATTAAGACTGACTTAGAGCTATTTTGTATGTCTACAGATTTAATGTCAAGTAGTCTACTTTGCCCATTGTTAAATATTTTTCCACACCTAGCTGTAAGGCTAAATAATTGTCCGTGAATTTCTCCATTTCTCATGCTAATGGTCAAAATATTGCTCATCCATTGTCCTTTTCAGTACTGATGTTTACTTGCTGAGAAACAAGATGGTTTTCACTACTGAGGAAAAAATATATTTTTTTAATTTTACTTTTGACAAGGCAAAAATGTTGGATGTGATAAAGGGTAATTTAGAAATAAATATCACCATGGCAACTGTGAGAGCTGGTCTTCAACAACTAGCTAATTCTCAGGAATCAATTATTATTCCTGATGTTAAAATTCATATGCATATATCCCTTGTATAATCCCTGTTTATCCAGATAAATTACATTTCAATTTTTT
Organism: Falco rusticolus; assembly: GCF_015220075.1. Taxonomy (NCBI): domain Eukaryota; kingdom Metazoa; phylum Chordata; class Aves; order Falconiformes; family Falconidae; genus Falco; species Falco rusticolus. The sequence goes on along the minus strand of NC_051188.1, from coordinate 41,506,950 downwards.
TTTTCTTGTAGGCATGTCACAAATACTTTAGTTTCTTCTATTCACTGTTGTCAGTGTGGTCTTATGATCATCTCTACATTGTTTTTAAATTCTTCTTATAAACATGGAAAACAAAAGAAAACTTTTCATCAAGCATCAGCTATCCTTCTGTTCATGTCTTTGTTTTTTCTGCCGAGGCTACAATATATTATATTTCTCAGCTGTGTGAAGTCAGAGAGAAAAAAGATGGAATTCTGATATCACTGAAACATATTCAGAGCAGATGTCCCTTGTCTTGCATCAGAGGGCAAGCTAAGCGAATATGAATTGTTATTTTCAAGTAAATAAAAGTGGTAAGTGCAAACTTATCATGTAGGATTCTTTAATTGTTGAATACCCTTCCTAGTAACTTGGCAAAGGTGAAGAATGATGTGGTTTAATTAGCAGCAACAACAGCTAAGCATATTTGGGTTAATCAGGTCTCAGGGATATTGTGAAGAACTTCAAAAAGACTTTGGTGAATAGGTAGCGTTATTCTGGATGAAACAATTTTCATTGAAGGCAAAGTGGTCAATGTTGGAGGGAATAATACGACCTACTTGTGTATGTCTGAGTTCTAAATGAACTGCAACACAAATGAGAAAAACAGAAAGCACCAACACTGACAGATCTATAAAAACTTTTACAGTGGAGGTCATAAAGCGAACAAAATGCTTACCTGAAACAGGATGCACCTAAGAAGGTGGTGAAACTAATACATCAATTCTTGTAACGTTATTATATAAATACAGAAGTATTTCACTAGTTAAAATACTTTTTTTGTTTCTGGTCACACCAACGAACAGATGAAGGGAAAGAAGAAAGTTGTTTTTTTTTTTAATTAGATCTTTATAGCAAAATTAATATTCAGTTTCTTCCTGTTCTTCTTAAACCGTATTTACTATTATCAATAATGTCTGCTCTGATTCAGACACATATTCCATGACAATGGGGCTCTGAAAAGAGGAAAATGTCTTTCATTGTGAAGGTGAGAGTAATATGAATGATTGCCAAAGGTACAAATGTAGACACACAAAACATAAGAGTTCTTTCTATACATTTCAAAAGTGTGGCTCCATGGCTAACCTGCCCAGGAGCCGTCATGCAGGATGTCATGAGTTCTTTATCTCAAGCATCAGCACTGCAACTATAACCCAGTTGGATACAAACCCCATTATGGAATTCCGCTCAATGTGAATGTATCTTTTATTTTCACAAAGACACTATGAACTTTTATTAAAGTTTATATTATGCCCATCCTTAATGACAGTGGAATACTGACTTCCAAGTGAGATCCCCACAGAATTGTCAAACAACTTTTCATTGCCTTCTACTTTGAATGTTATTGCAATTATTGTTTACCCCAAAAAAGTAGTTCAAGAACTGCTGTAAAATTTTCTATTCTCATTCTTTATTTTAAAATATGGCAATGAAAGATGCTTGATAATTTGACACAGATGGTTTGTATTCACTACTTGTAGTTAATTTCTTTTTATGTTATTATTGACAGTTTAATAACGTTATAATGCTCTCTTTGGTAATACAAAGAATCTTTTTTTAAAAAAAAACCCAAACAGTTCAGGCATGTTCAGTAATTACTGTGAACAATGTATTTAACAGTCCTTTAGCATCTGTTATATTGCAAGTCATTTTATTTTGATTATTGAAGTAATGGTTAAAAATGTTGCAGTTAGTGATATTCTATGTGCATAATTCAGTATATTTTCCAAATATTCCCAACAGAAGACAGTCACGAAGGACAATGAAGCTGGTGAAGGGTCTAGAGAACAAGTCTATGAGGAAAGGCTGAGGGAACTAGTGTTGTTTTGCCTGGAGAAAAGAAGACTCAGGGGAGAGCTTATCGCTCTCTACAACTGCTTGAAAGGAGATTGTAGCAAGGTGGGTGTTGGTCTCTTCTCCTAAGTAACAAGTGATAGGACAAGAGGAAATGGCCTGAAGTTGTGCCAGAGGAGTTTTAGATTGCATATTAGGAAAACTTTCTTCACTGAAATGTTTGCCAAGCATCGGAACAGTCTGCCCAGGAAAGTGGTGGAGTCCCCATACCACGAGATACATAAAGATGTGATTTAGTGGTGGATTTGGCACTGTTAGGTTGATGGTTGGACTCCATGATCTTAAAGGTCTTTTCCAACCTAAACAATTCCATGATTCTGTGAAGTAAATTATTCATTTTGTCTACTTAACTGTTTCTTTTAAGCATTGAATATTTGAAAAGAAACAACATTTATACATTTTTGGAATCTGTCTCCTATTCTATAAACAATCGGAAAAATGCATGGGGTTAATATTTTTAGAAATACGTGACATAGATGCATTCCTCCATTTCTGTCTCAAAGCAAACAAGCCAGTTCGAGACCAGTTGTTCCTGTACCTATTTCTAGTTAAAGAATCTGTGGCAACAGTTTTAATTCTGGATTACATGAAACAGGCTACCAGTCAAAACTCATTAGGAAAAGCTTCAATCGCCTCCTTTTATTCTCAAAAATTATTTATAGAGAAAAAAAAAAAAGGGAAATGAATACAGTTTTGCCAATCCCTTACACAAAATGTCCTGTCTAGGGAAGGGAAAAATCCTTGTAAGGAAACTAAATACAGTTACAATTAAGTATGAAACAATATCAATGTGTGAAACCCTTCATAGGTCAACCACAGAAGGCTTTCAATGGTACTGGGTAGGGTTTAGCTAGAACTCAGAATTTCAGTACCAGTAAACTATCTTGATGTGTGGCTTACATTCCACATCAAAACTATAAATATTATTTTAAATAAAATTTTAATTTGAAGGAATGGAATACAGGTTTAGATATATGTTAATCCATCATAAAGCAAGGGATTACCATACTTAAATCAGACTAGACCAAATGCTATGGTCCTCAGATAAGCCCTACCTTAGATTTTTTTTCCATACCAGTGTGGAGACAAGTTGGAGGTGATGTTAGAAGGGAGGCTGTGCAAAGTCAAGGTAGAAAAATTTACAAACCTTTAGAAATCAGAGACTGGGCCTAAGAGTTTGGTTATTTAGGTCAACCCACCATAAGAATGTCAAAGCCTTAGTACTTTAGGATATGTGGCATCAGTCTTTAATCAGGTACATGGCACCAACAACCAGCTTGCTAATCAGAAGTACCTAGCCGCTGGAATACATTTGTTTGCTTAGTCAGTAAAGATGAAATTTAGGTTCAGCTAACATTACCCAGTAAATTTGTTTCTTATGATATATTTCAACCTTTTGTGATTAAAGATTCTGAGAAACCTGAAACTGTCATTAACAAGTGCTGGTAAATACAACTGGTAACTTTAGTTTCCCAGGAACATTTTATTCAACTCTGTATTACAGTATCTCTAGGAGATTGAAGAGTCGGGGGGGTGGGTGGGGTGGGGGGGGGCGGGCGGACGCGGACGTGGGGAAGGAAGTAAGAAAAGCCTTAGTTACTGGGTAAAAATAGAACTGTTGGAACAGAGTGTTATTGATGCTTCTAAAGTTATTGTTTAAACTTCAGATATTTCAGTATTAATGTCTCCTGAAGCTTAAAATCATAAATTGCTGATGAATGTGGTTTAACTTTTTAGTTAGCATCCAACTAAAATGATTAGTATGATTAAAATCCTACTCAGAATGTATAAGGATTTTTTTTAATCTAAATTTCTTAGTTAAGTCCAATTTAATGAGTGTAACATTGGTTTGTATACATTTTTATTTTATATATGTATAAATTTTCATTTAAATCAATGCAGTATCATTCATAGTCTTATTTGTAATACAATTCAATTTTCATTCAAAATTTTTATCAGTGTTTGAAGCTACCACCATACCACACCTTTCTCATTAAACAATGTAAATCCAGAAATTCTAAGATATTAAGCTTTCCAGCATCCTTAATTTTCACTTTTCATAAACTGAGTAAAATTGATAGGATTTTTTTAAATTATTTGTCACTAAAAAATAATTTTTAATAAAAGTAAAACATTTTGCAGTATATTGTTGATTTTACTTTCATATGGTAGTTAAGCAACCTTTTGGTTGCTCATAATTCTCTTGTAATTTATTTTCACTCTTACAGCTTCACTTCTGTTCTTATGCAATACAAATATTATTATCAATACTTTGAGTTAGTTTTCAATTTGTTTTATTAATAAATTTCCTATTTTCATATGCTTTTCATAACAAAATAGAGGAATTTGGCCTTACTAAAATAAGTTTTTTGATTGTTGCAAAAGCAATTTTCCATTTCAACTTATAGTTCTTTCCTTTGTACCTGTATTTGTTACTTAACTGTAGAAATTCTTATTGACAAGAAGCACTAATGTTTGTGCTTTTCTCAAAAACCCATATTAATTAAATTTGGATTGCATTAGTTGACAAATTCACAGTAAAGATGGCTACAAAACTTCCAGTGAAGTCATTTAACTAGAATATACTATTGTACTAAGACTACAGTGTTGGGTTTTTAATTCCTCCCCCCCCCCCCCCTTCCCCCCAAGTAGTTCGGTTTTTACAGTCTTTATTGACTCAGATTTGTGCAGTGGAATAATGCAGTTCCACAAGACCGAGACATTCAGGACTTCTATCCTCTGCACTATGGAAGTAAAAGCCTGAAAGCACCGAAAAACTCAGGAATTCTAAGTTATTTACTGCAAAGGCAGATATCCTAGCAGGAAAGGATTAGGATAAGCCTACAACTCCAGGACTGACCAGAGTCAATTATTCCAAGGTGGGTAGTCCATCGGTTACAGCTTCAGAATACTTAGCTAAACCAGGACATCCAGGTACATGACCTTTAAATCCATTAGGAAGTTTAATCCAGCTAGGACCCTTAAATAGGCTGGTAGATACGTGGGGGTAGCGCTCAAACCTAAACCTCAAGTTTCAAAAGTTCCAAAGCAGTGTACTGCAGGGTGACTGTTCCAGACTCTGGAAGCTCAGAAAACACTTAAAAATATCTCACATCTTGTCAGATTTTTATTTTCTTACCAACCAATTGTTCTCCAAGGACAGTATAAGTGGTATATCAGTGTACAGATATATGTATGCGTATACTATATATACATATATAATATATAATATTTATTGAAGTAAATCTGAACTTTATCACAGAATGACAGACTATATCTAAAAGCATTTCCAAATACATCCCCACAGTACCTCTGAGCAGTTGATGTCTGACTGGAAAGAAGCTTCAATTTTTAAGGTAAATATGTTTGTCTCTTTACTGTGAGGCCCTGATGAGACTACTCTGCTGAAGTGCATCTCCAGTCACAAGAGATAAATCAACCATAGGCACAAGGTAATTTGTCAAACATGCAGTTAACATTTGTTTTTTAAAGTTATAAGTACTGAAGATTAGTTCTGCAGGTAGAACTAAGGCTATTTGTTGTCCTTATGATTCAAGATCTCTAGTAGACTAATCTATCAATGAATTTATTTTTCCTATTTTAATATGTTTAACAAAGCTTTTCTGATCCAAAATCTTTTTTTAAGAGTGTTTCACTGCTATCTTAAAGATTATTTAGTTGGCACAATTAAAAGTGCTCAAAAAAGAAAAAATATTTTTCTGGGCAGTCAGATTTTGAAGTCATTACTTTGGATCTAACCACAGGTGGTGATGTGGTAGTTTAAGAGTTAGAGGGAAAACTGCAGATCAGAGTTGACTATGAAAGGGAATATTTTGTTCAAAATAAGAGATAAACAGCATCAGAGTTAGGGAATTTTTTGAAGGATATGTAGAATGAGGAAATACCTATAGATACCTCATTAATGTCTCCATTTCACACACCTATTCAGTCTCATATGATGAAAAACTATAGATGTAGTAGCATAATAGAAAATTATAATATCTTTTTATCCTTTTTTTTTTTTTAGTTTTAAAATAAATAAATAAAAGCCCACTGCAATTTAACAATAGTGGTATAAAATATTCTAAAATTATTTAGAAGTTTCACATGCAGCACTCAGAAGAAATGACGCAGAATAATTCCCTACCAGCAAGTGTATATTTATACACATGAATAAGTAAAAATCAAAGAAGTACATAAACATGTTTTTATTCTATAGTTGTAGACCAGGGTACTGGCCTCCAAGTAACAGTATTTGAAAATGGGGGAGAATGTGGCATCACAGCATCTCTCCCAACACGTGACTTGGAACATACACTACTCCAGATGGTAATAACAGAAAAGGAGTTACAATCCCGTAGTACCATGTGTAATTTGTTCTTGCATGATATGTGAACTGCTGAATTCTTTCATATCTCATTGAGTGTGTACAGGAATGTAGGGGCTCAAAATTTTATTTTCTGGATGCTGTGGAAGAGACCGTAGGAGAAGCAATCTGGCTTATCTTTAGTATGTCATTTCACAAAATGCTTCAGGACAAAATGTGCTGAAGAATGCATATTTTGTGTTCTCTAAGGAAAGGTCAAAACCTTCACATAGTAGGGAAAAACCAGTTGTAAAATGAGTCAAAGAACTTTAGAGTTATGTAGATTTTGGAAATTTCAGGGTCTACCAGATCTGAGAAAAGCTGAGGGTACACAACACCTATAAGAAAAATCTCTTAAATAACAATCCTCTGTGAAACTAGAAGTCAGTGGATATCATTTCAGCTTTTAAATAACAGAGTTAGTCTCTGATGCTGAAAACAGGCATGCACATGTCACCCTTTATGCAGGTGAATGAGGGTTCACTCATCTGTTTGATGTGTTTGAGTGTGTTTTTATGATTGAGGCTTTACTGTGAAATAGTTAAATTTTTGTTGCACATTTAGAGAAAATCTGACAAATAACCAATTAAACCGTACCTATTTGCATTTTCAAGCGTTTAAATGGGATTATTTTAGATTTACAGTCTGGAAAAAGGACAAAATAGGATTTCAAAAACTGTAACGAAAGTTTTAAATCTCCAAACATCTTGTGCTATCTGCCTCACAGTTTCCCTTGGATTAAGGCCAACAAAACAACTCTGTGAACTTCCTGTTTTATCCTGAAAATTCAGGAAGACCACGCTCTTGGGCTTTTTGAGCCCCAAAGGCTAGCTACAAATACCTGCCCAGAAATTATTTATGACAATATAGACACATCAGTATGATGAGCTTTCAGTCAACTGATCAGCTTGCATTTTGAAAGTCATACTCACTGGAAGTCTAAATGAAGTAATAAACAAATAAATTAATTAATAATAAACTCACAGTTAGCTAATTATACAACCAGTTTCTGTTTCTGTTTCAAAAATTACTCTGAACTGGGTCAAATGTTTTGTTCTGTATGTTTATAGCCCATTCTATGTTTATCCCATAATATCATTCTGACTTTTTCACAGTAATGTCTGTTAAGTGTATCAGGAGGAACAGTGTCATTTTTCATCTTCATAGGATAAGGAAAAAGATGGACAGAATAGGGAGTGAGAAGACAGTGTGAAATTAGAATTTGTGCAAACCCTTGAAAAGGCTTGCTGTCATGTTCTACATATGACGTAAGTTACATTGCCTCTGCTCCCTTTCCATCAGCAATTAATTTGTTTCTTATTAATGTAGTTTAAGACATCACCTTAGCATGGAGTTGACGTGAGACTGCCAAGCTGGATTAGTTAATTTTGTTTAAATATCAGATGAGTCAGAAAATCTTGTTCTCTTGCTGAACATAAATCTTAGAAGAAGGTTTCACGTAGTAATATTCTTTGTCATTTAGTACAAGAAAACTTGGTTTTTCTAATATTCAGAAACTTACTATTTCTTCAGACAGTGTAGGTAGTAAATTTATTTTGTCTAGGACTTGGAAAATACAAATAAAATTAAAAGGGATTAAAAGTCTAAGTAAATTAATTTAAAATTTGTAACGGGATATATGCAGATGGTTTTTCTCCAATACTTGCTCAAATATCTAGTGCAAGTTTAAAAAACAGATAAAATAGGAAGTGAGTTTAAAATTTGCATTTTAAATGTACTGATAAGTGTTACCTAACAGGCCCCAGAGGTCATTCCTTTGTGCGGAAGAGGTATATGGCTTATTCCTGCTTAAAATCAATTATTTGTTTAACAAGTCCATCAAAAGTACTGATGTAGTAACATTGTGCTTACTACCACACCTGTCTCTCTCAGAGCACTGAGGCTGAGATTCTTAGTTTTTCTTTAGTGGGACCTATTTGTTTAATCCTTGTGTTGCAAGATAGCCAAACATCTGACAGGAAACAAAGGTTCTCTAACACTTTTCTAATGGTGTCACATTATTTCCTTCCATTAAATTTCAGATGAATGACTGATTTAATTTTTACTTTATGGTGCAGCAGAATAGCTGTTAGTAGGTCCGGTAGCCATCCATAGCCCATGTTTCTATTATGAGCATTTAATAGCATTTAATGTCACTACATACGTGTAGTAGATCTTACCATCACAATACTGATAGCAGTAAAATGTCTTAAGACACAACTGTATGACTATTTCATGTACTAAACTCTTTTATGGTAGCCCTTATTTTCTAAATAAATACACTTTTCACCATGGAAGTGTTTACCTGTCACCATCCATCATGATCATTTTAATAGTATCTCCTGTTGACCTGATCATCTGGACTGCCTACTGCAAACCTTTACTATTTTGCAGGCCATTAGTTTTACAAATTTTAATTGCATATAGTTTTGACAGCTTTAATTTTCCTGATATCCTAGAGAGATCTTATCAAAAGATGGCAAATTATTTCAATTAATGCTGCAATTGGTGCATTAGGTGGGACTGCACAGTTGGGGAGAGAGAGATACAAGAAAGAGAAAAGTTTAAGAAGTTATCTGAATCTAAATTCAAGCTTAGGGTTAAATGTGACATTAATCATAGCCTTCGGAAACAGATAGGCAGTAACTGGTATTAGTCTTCCCTAAGTTGTAAACATATCTTTTCAGATAAGTTCCTCCGTGGTAATTTCTCTCCTGATGTTTTGTGGATGAAGCAATTTAGTATACTTACAGTCTAGGTTTTGTTCAACTAAGCAAGACAAAAATAAGCAAAGTTTGGTTCCTGTAATTTTCTTTTGTTCCCAGTCACTGTTTATTTCATTAACAACTTCCACAAGGTTCATCAGAGCTTTTCAGTTTAAACTGTTGTAGTCCAAGTCATCATCCCTTCTGGGTACAATTGAAGAAATCTGAAATATGGCAACACACTAAAATTTTTTGCAACACCTTTCAAACTGAAAGGAACAATACATTAACTTCCTTGAAGAAAGGAAATAAGTGCTGTTAAAATCAGGTTAAATGTATGTGTTTTGGGGACTGATCTCTTAAAAACCATTTTGGCTTATAGCCAGCTGCTTCCATACCATTTTGTACCTGTAACACACTTACTTCTTCTGTATCACAGAGGTAAACGGAAGGCAAAACAACGCTTACTGAAAACTTTTGGGTTTGCCTTGTCATGTTCTTTTATTACCTTTGTCATTGCAAAGCTATGTACTAATCTTTCTTGAGAGCCTATAACCTTCCAGTTCCTTTTTTGACATCACAGCTATTTTTCTGCCAGTGTAGTTTAACATCCATAGCTATTGGAGCTTCAAAGTCATCAGCTGACAAGCTGGTGTTTGAGATATATATGTGAACTGCAAGGAGGAAGAAAAGCTCTTAGTTAAAAGGAAACAGAAAATAAATGCACTGTTAATCAAGAATGGTTTAAAAAGCAACCTCTGTTTTCAAATTAATAGAATCGCCTCATTATACAGGCAACTGTGTTAACCCAAAGTGCTTTGATTTGTTTTTATTAAACAAACGCACTTTGTCTCCTTGATTAATAATTATAAAATCATTAAACAAACAAACAAACAACAAACTAGTTTCACATTATCTTATTTGAAATAAAAGACAGTTTTTAATAGACTATGTAGAAATGTTTAAGATGCAGGTGAGGGATTCCACTTGTAGTGATGCATACTGACATTTTAAGGCATGAAAAGGTCTCAAGATGGCAGAATTAATACAACCAAAAGTGCACATACATTCTCTAAAAATGGTGATGGTTGGTTGCTTGTGTAAAATGCAAGAAACAGTTTTCACTAAGCAAGCTGGCAATACCCTTCAATATGGCACTCAAGACAAAGTTCATAGGAGAATTATACTCTCCCATTTCACATGCACTCTTGTGTTTCCACTCCACACCTATTCCAACCACGTTGCTGGTCTTAACCATGGCAGCCATTCTCTGTTGCGGAATATTATGTAAGGTGAATTCACATTCTTTTGTGACAGATTTTTGTTTTTGGTTTTTGTAGGACTGAGAAGTTTTAAAGTCCTGCTTTTTTATAAAGCAGGTAAGCATGCTAATGCTGGAAGTGAACACGAAAAAAAGGACGATTATTCCTTTTCTGGAAGCTTTGCAAATTTCATGTAAAGTTGCTAAATTGCTTTCATTCAAAATCATTACATGAATTTCCTGTATACTCATAAGTATTTTGTGACAACAAAACTTAAATTTTTCTTTGAACAAATATTTCACTAGAAGAAAAAAAACCCACAACCCAATAATTCTATGAATAACTTTCCAGATGGCTGCATTTATGGGAAAGAGGAAAGGAGATTGTCAATCTGAAATGATGCTACCATAATTCATAAACAAAACTAGATGAGTTAATGTCATAAGGCCACTGATTAGATTTTCCAGTGCATATTTGTGTATAGGTTAAGCAAGGATACCAGACAGAGGTCCAGCTGATATAGATTCTTTGATATTTAAAATTTCTACTAAGGAAACTACTGTATTGTAACTATCTCTACTGCCATTAAGATTAATATCTTTCACTTAAATTATTTCAATCTGCTTTTTCATATTTATTTAAAAGTTAGTAGTATGTGCTCTGGGTTTGGGTTTTATTTTGTTTTGTTTTGTAAGCTGTGGGGTGGAGTGGGGGTGGGGATGTTTCTTCATATTAAATGGGCTAGAGTTCTGGAATCTGGAATAAAGTTCCAGAAAATGAAGAGAACTTGAAAACCTTCATTTTTGAGTCATATTATTCTCTTTTGTTCTGTGACACCTAAAAATGTTTTGTCTGTTTCTTTACCATTGCTGGATGATTAAAAGACAGATTAAAAGTGTAAAAATGTCAGCATCACAGAAATAGTTTTGGCAACTACATGGCTAGTTATGTTTTAATTAATAATATTAAGGGACTTTCTTCATGTTTTCATCTAATTACTCTTTATTTGAGTAACTCTTATAAATAGTAATGGAACTAGAATCTTTGGCAGCAGGCTGGCCAACTTGGTGAGGCAGGATTTAAACTGAAGGACTAGGGGGAGGGGTCCAAAGTGGCAATGCTCACACCATCACATCCAAGTGGGGAATAATCCAGGCCAACCTGATTAGTGACAATTGTTCCTTAGCTGCCTCCCAAGATGTGTACCAGAAGGCCAGCCACCTCAAGGGTGTGTGTGACCATGGCGGATCCTCTTGCACCCCTCCTGAGAAACCTGCGTGCTCGATTACCTCTCCCAAATGCCTGTACACCAACAGACAGGAAGAATTAGAGATCTGTGTGTGGTCACAGGGCCTTGATCTCATTGCAGTTGCAGAGACATGGTGGGATAGCTTGCATGACTGGAACGCTGTCATGGATGGCTATGTACTTTTTAGGAAAGACAGGCCAGCAAGGTGAGGTAGTAGAATTGCTCTTTATGTGAGGGAGCAACTGAAACGTATTGAGCTTTGGCTAGGGGTGCATGAAGAATGAGTCGAGAGCTTATGGGTAAAGATTAATTGGCAGGTTAACGTGTGACATTGTTGTGGTATTTATTACAGGACACCTGATCAGGAAGAGGAAATCAGTGAGGCTTTCTACAAACAGCTGGAAAGGCCTCATCATTACAGGCCCTGGTCCTCATAGGACTTCCACCCTGATATCTGCTGGAAAGACAACACAGCTAGGCACACACAAAACTCAAGGAGGTTCCTGCAGACCACTAATGATAACTTTTTGATGCAGGTGGAGGAGAAGCCAATGAGGCAAGGTGCACTTCTGGACCTAGTATTCACAAACAAAAAAGGACTGGCTAGGGATGTGAAGGCTGGGGACAGCCTTGGCTACAGTGACCATGAGGTGGTGGAGTTCAGGATCCTGCATGGAGGAAGCAGGGCAATAAGTAGGATTGCAACCTTGGACTTCCAGAGAGCTAACTTTGGCCTATTCAAGGAGCTACTTGGAGGAATCCCATGGCTTAGGTCCCTAGAAGGTAGGGGGATCCAAGAGAACTGGCCAATATTCAGGCATCACTTCCTCCAAGCTCAAGATAGCTGCATCCTCATGTGTAAGAACTCAAGCAAAGGGGGCAGGAGATCTGCACGTGTGAGTAAGGAACTTCTGGCAAAAGTCAAACAGAAGAAGCATGTTTACAGAATGTGGAAAAAGGGACAGGCCACTTGGGAAGAATATAGGAACATTGTCAGAACATGCAGAGATGTGACAAGGAAGGCTAAGATCTGTTTGGAATTAAATCTGGTGAGGGAAGTCAAGGGCAACAAGACGGTCTTCTTCAAGTACATCATTATGAAAAGGATGGCTAGGGAAAATGTGGGCCCCTTGCTGAATGAGGTGGGTGCCCTGGTGACAAAGGACACAGAGAAGGCGGAGTTACTGAATGCCTTCTTTGCTTCAGTCTTTACTGCTAAAGCCAGCCCTCAGGAATTCCAGAACCCAGAGGCAAGAGAGAGAGTCTACAGAAAGGAAGATTTTCCCCTGGTCAAGGAGGACTTAGAGGGTTAGAGATCATTTAGGCAAACCTGACACCCACAGATCCATGAGCCCTGATGGGATGCACCCCTGAGTGCTGAAGGAGTTGGCAGATGTTATTGCCAAGCCACTCTCCATCATATTTGAAAGATCATGGACAGGAGGAGAGGCACCTGAGGACTGGAGGAAAGGCAGTTTCACACCAGTCTTCGAAAAGGGCAGGAAAGAAGGACCCAGGAAAGTACAGGTCCATCAGCCTAACCTCTATCTCTAGAAAGGTGATGGAACAGCTCATCCTGGAGGTCATGTCAAAGCATGTGGAGGAAAAAATAAGTTTATCAGGAACAGTCAACATGGATTCACCAAGGGGAAATCATGTCTGACCACCCTAATATCCTTCTGTGATGGAATGATTGGTTGAGAAGATGAGAGGACAGTGGTGGGTGTTGTCTGCCTTGACATTGTCGCCCATAACATCCTACAGGTAAGCTCAGGCAGTGTGGGTTAGGTGAGTGGACAGTGAAGGGGATTGAGAACTGGCTGAATGGCAGAGCTCAGAGGGAATGTGATCAACGGTGCAGAGTCTAGCTGGAGGCCTGTAGCTAGCAGTGTTCCCCAGGGGTCAGTACTAGGTCCAGTCTTGTTCAACTTATTCATCAATGACCTGGATGTAGGGACAGAGTGGACCCTCAGCAAGTTTCCTGATGACACAAAACTGGGAGTAGTGGCTGGTACACCAGGAGGCTGTGCTGCCATTCAGTGAGACCTGGTCAGGCTGGAAAGATGTGTGGAGAGGTATAGAGGAATTATAGAGGAATTAAGGCAGGTTAATTAACATTTATAATATACAGCTATGGCTTGCTTCAGGGGCGGAGGATTGGCTGACATGGATAATGTGCAGCTGTGGCTGGTTCCTGCTAAGTAGTTAAATAGCTCTAAGGGGTATGGAAGGGGAGCACTGGGTGAAGAGACCTGGAAGAAGCAGAGGGAGAAGAAAGAGTGCCCTGGATGTAGGAGAGACAAGGAGAGGCACCAGGAGAAGCAGGGAGAGGAAGGGGGCCCAGATGAGGAGAAGCTGGCTTGAAGAGAGCCCAGGGAAGGAAGACTCTGGATGCAAAAGAAGCAGGGTAGACTGGCCTGAAAAGGCTGAAGAAATAGCACAGACAGTAGATGAACTTTTGAAACCTTATAGGGGATTGCTGGCTGTGCCAGGGCAAGGTGCAGGGACTAGTTATTGAAGTTAACCTGGTATGTGATGGTAAAAGCCTTGTTGCAGCTGGTTAGTTTTGGTAGTGCTGCAACAGAGAGGAACCTAATGAAGTTCAACAAAGGCAAGTGTAGGGTCCTGCACCCAGGGAGGAAAAACCTCATGCACCAGCACAGGCTGGGGGCTGACCTGCTGGAAGGCAGCTCTGTGGAGAAGAACCTGGGAGTTCTGATGGACCCCAAATTGACTGTGACCAGCAGTGTGCCCTTGTGGCCAATAAGGCCAGTGGGATCCTGGGATGCATTAGAAGAAGTGTGGCCAGCAGGTTGAGGGATGTTATCCTTCTCCTCTGCTCTGCCCTGGTGAAGTCACATTGGGAGTATTGAGTCCATTTCTGGGCTCCCCAGGTCAAAAGAGACAGGGAACTACTGGAGAAGGTCCAACAGAGGATTACAAAAATGAGGATTGCAGTGTCTCTCTTATAAGGAAAGGCTGAGACAGCTGGGTCTGTTTAGCCTGGAGAAGAATGGGAGGGGTGGGTGTCAAGAGGATGGGGCCAGGCTCTTTTCAGTGGTGCCCAGCAACAGGACAAAGGGCAATGGGCACAAACCAAAACAAAGGAAGTTCCTTCTGAATATGAGAAAAACTTCCATACTTTGAGGGCTACAGAGAACTGGGACAGGCTGCCCAGAGAGGTTGTGGACTCGTTAGAGATACTTAAAACCTGCCTGGACATGATCTTGTGCAATTTACTCTAGGTGAACATGTTTTAGCAGGGGGTTGGCCTAGATGATCTCCAGAGGTCCTTCCAACCCCAACCATTCTGTGATTATGTATAAAAGCAGAGTATAAATAGTAATTTTAGTAATTCAACTATCATAACAACATTCCAGGTAGATGAATATATAGATCAACTCTACAGTATACCTATTGGAAATGTATCAGTAGCTAGATACACATTTAGACCCGCTAACACAGATTTCTTTCCCGTGGAAAAATTCAGTGGTTCCAGGATTACAGCTTTCTATGTCCTGGTTTCAGCTGGGATAGAGTTGGTGTTCTTCTTAGTACCTAGTACAGTGCTGCATTTTGGCTATGATGTGAGGACAATGTTGATAATGCACTAATGTTTTTAGTTGTTACTGGGTGATGTTTATACTAAATCAAGGACTTTCAGTTTCTTGGGCCCTGCCAGCCAGAGGGCTGGGGGGACACAGGAAATTGGGAGGGAATATGGCCAGGACAGGTGACCCAAACTAGCCAAAGAGGTATTCCATACCATATGATGTCATGCTGAGTATATAAACGGGGAAAGAAGAAGGAAGCAGGGGGGGCATTGGCATTATGGTGTTTGTCTTCCCAAGTAACCATTACATGTGATAGAGCCTAGCTTTCCTGGGGATAGATGAACACCTGCCTACCCATGGGAAGTAGTGAATGAACTCTTTGCTTTGCATGCGTGGCTTTTGCTTACCTATTAAATTGTTGTAATCTCAACACTTGAGTTTTACATTCCTTTCCAATCCTCCTTCCTATCCCTCAGGGGTGGGGTGGGGGGTGGGGCGCAGAGGGGCTGGGTGGGGGGAAGTCAGCAAGAGGCTGTGTGGTTTGGCTGCCCGCCAGGGTTAAACCATAACATACAGCAACCTCTATTTAACAGCATGGCCTCACTTTCTCTCAGATACCTCTGGGTTAGCTTGGATGAAAACCTGAGGTTGTATTTACTTGCCAACCATCAACAGTCACTTCTTGGATATCTTCAGCTCAGCATTTCTCCCTTTCACCCAATGATCACCTGCCATTTTCCCTTTTATTCCTCCTATTGGTCACCCTTGACATTTTTCACTTTCAGCTCATATATCCCACAGGAATCTGAACACCAAAAGTTCCTTTGCCATAATCTTTATTTTAGCCAATAATTTTTGTCTCCAGTCCCTTTCTTTTCTGGTTTTTCTCCCACAATATCTTCTCTAGACTCTATATCCCTGGCTGTCAAGTCCTGCAATATATTAAAAATGTAGCTGAAAACCATATCTCTGTTCCTTTTGTCTCAGTTGCATGTGGGGTGAGGCTTTATTACTGAGAATTTCTGATTCACTGACATATGTTCAAGAGGCTTCTTTGGACCTCAAATACTGTTCACAGTTCCACTTGTCACTTTCCAAGCTCTTGTCTTGTACCACACTACTGATGTGCCAAGGATGATGTTCATCAGTCTTACTATCTCTGTCCTGCAAAAGTTTATGTACTTCTTGCTATGTTGCATTTCATTTGCCCCAGTTCATTCAGACTCTATGATTTCTAGAACTTCCTTCTTTCAGAATCACTTCTCTGCTGTGACACCTAAAAGAAATCAGTTGATCAAAACTATTAGATTATAACAGGAAAAGCAGAAATAGTAAAATGTTTAAACAAAAAGCTGCACTAAGCTATACCAATAATTAACTTGCATACTCATAGGCTCTTATTAACATTGATGTCCTGTACATGATCTTAGGAATAGAGTGCTGCACTGGAAATCCGAAAACATTGGTTCTGGCTGTGGCAGGATATGTTCTATAAACTGTGATTTTCATTTAAAGTAGGTATATATTATTGAATGGGATCACCTTATTATAACTAGCCTTAGCATTTATGGGTAACCCTGACGTGCGTAACTATTTGTGAAGGTTTTTGAGACTATTTACATTACATGTCATTTATTGCCCACCAAGGACCACTTAGAATTATCATGTAGGAATCAAACTCAAATATGTGTTAAGATTAATAAAAAACTACAGGGGGAAGAAAGCAAGGGCACCTTCAGAATCAGAAGACTCTGACAAATGGTAGAGAAGAAGAGTGAAGTTTATAGGTAAGCATAGAATTTGGGACAGTTCTCACATAAGAATAAACTAAAAATTTGATGTGAAATGTAAATTCCCTCTTGACTCAAAATAGGATGACCAGTCTATCCTTGAGATTAGGAGCAGGATATTGTAAGTGTTGAAATTCTACTGATGAGCAACAGTACAGATAACACTATTTTCAGCCTTCCAGATGCAACTTCTCATTGACAACTTAGACTAATACATCTGATATAACTGTAACTTTTGTTTGCTTACATTGTTACTAAATCAATGATGCTCTGATTAAAATATTTCAGAATATATAGTAGCCATTTACCTCAATAAGACCTTGTGATTTTAGAATTTGTTGTGAAGCTTGCTAAAATGGGAACCAATGCAAAACCTTAAAAAATATAGTAAAAGGTAAAGAAAAGGAATAGAAAGCTTCAACACTCAAGGTATTAAGAAAAAAAAAGGGGGGGGGGGGTTTAAAAAAAAGCTACAGCAACAAAACCTGGCAAAATATATTACTGAATATAATTTCTGAAAATTCTAATAGCTAGAATTGTTCATAGTAAAAAGATATAACTGTGAATAAACTAGAAACTCTGTTAGCCTATTTCTATCAGTGGGACATGCTAGAATTATTTGAAAGCAGTGAAAAATGAAGGAACAAAAAAGTATCAGGATATATTCACCACTGTCACCTTCAAATTAGTTAACTATGCTATGGAGTTACAGAAAAACAATAATTTTTTTTTTCAACAAGTATCTACTGTAGCTCTGGATCAATGTTCATCCTTGTAAGAACTTTCTGACAGACAACACATACATTGGTTTCATATAAAGCAAAGGGAGTGAGTTTTTTGTTGGCAAACAAGAAAAAAATATATATGCAATTTCCAAAATAAGAGTGGAAATATGATTCATAATGACACTTTCTGTGGAACAAGAACTTGCTCGCTAAAGAGAAATATTGGTGTGGTAAAACCTTTGCAATCCTCAGACAAAGCTTTGCTATAGACAGCTAAGCTTAACATACTTGCTGGGAAGCTGATATATGTCCATAACAGACTGAAAGTGGTAATTGCATTGTGCATTGAAGCTTTATGTAGAATATTTTCCCACTGTTCATATTCTGCCTAAACAGAGGTGGCACAGCTGTAGTTTGATCCTTTTATACACCTGGAGACTTTGTACTGTGGTCCACCACTGGTATTGTTTTTGTTGTCCAGAATGCTTAAAAGTCACTCTGGATGACAGTGTGTACTGAAAGATGGAGGAGAAAATAACAAAAAAACACCCCGGCACAAACATAAGGCAAGTATCAGCAGCTCTCTGCTTACAGAGTATATAGAGATAAAAGATTATAAGCTTTTTTCTTAACCAGTGATAAAACAGATTGTCCTACCATAGTTTCTTTAATTTAAACAGATATTTCTTATTTTAAATCAAAATATTTTGCTTCAATCATCTATTTGTGTGCTATTCAGAATGCCAAGTCAAATTGTACAAAATAGTTACATGTTAGAGTATTAAGTGCTCTTTAAGAGAGTTTTTAAAGTGTATAGCTTGAAACATTATTAAAATGAAGTTTTTGTATTTTTTTATATTATCATGACAGATGTCATTATATCAAAACCATTAAGACAGTACTTAATACCAATATATGTATTGTTACTGTTCTTTGAATACTAGAATTCTGCTTAAACCTTCAATAACAAAAAAAGTGATTAGGCTTAGTTTAAAAATCTTACTAATCTGTAATAGCGTGTGTCAGCTCTTAAATTACATTATGTTGCATTATCTGTAATTGGCTACATTACAAGTTTTTTTTTCTTTATCTTTACCTGTCTACATCAAATATTCAACACAATAATGGCTGAAATCAGCCATTATGTTTTAAAGTATAATGCAATAATAGTGAGTATATATTTAAAGACACAGCTTTTCTAACAAAACCTTGTTACTAATTAATTACTGATCTAAATTTCTCCCTAAACACTGTTTCTGTTATTGTAGAACTGGGGCAAGGCAGGAGCTTTTTTGGCATTTCAATTGAAATGGTCAGTAGTATTAAAGTATTAGTGCCTAGGAGAAATAAACTACAGGGAAGATTGCGCTGCAAGGATCTACAGATCTTTGTCCTGAAGACAGACAATTCCTAAAATATTTTTTTCTGGTTTTTTTTTTTTGTTGTTGTTTATTTTTTAAAATGTTACTGTATTAACTATTTTTTTCAGGTTTATGTTAGTAACTATTTAATATTGCTAAGTAGTCTAGGTCCAATTATGGACCTAGATCCCATTGCATTAAATTTTGCATGAAAGCAGAAGAAAAAAATGTCCATTTCTCAGCCAATTTACAATTTAAGAGTATGATTAGTCTCAGTTTAATCTCAGTTACCTTTAGCTGTCCAATGCTAGACTTCTAAGTTAAGCTTTGTTCTGTATTCCAGGCTAGGTTCTATCTATGAACTCTGGAGTATGATCAATAAATGAGTCATTTACCTCCCTACTCCAACTAGAAAGGGAGCAGAGATGACTTGCTTAGAATAGGTGTGTATCTAATTTTTAGACAGATGATGTTAGATAACCCTTTCCCTAAGCATACTATAAGATAAAGCAAATCAACACAGACAAAAACCTGTTCAGACTAAAAGGAAACGCTGAGACAATGTTAGCTGTAAAGATCAGCAGTGACCTCAAAACATCATTTGCTTGTTACTTTTTTCCTAAGCATCATAGCAAAAGAGAAGTATCAATGGGAACAATGAGTAAGTGTCTTGTGCATGCTGCTGTGAAACAGCAATGATGAAGAGGAGTGGCAAGGGAGCAATCAGGAAGAATCACTTACCCACTTGTTGAATTTCTAATGCAGGACTGGATATAGGATCAGAATCAGGAGACAACCTCTCAATACTGAGCGAAGAAAGAAAGCAAGAGTCTGAAAATCCTTGAAAGAGAAAACAGGTTTATGTTTGACTCAATATAGAAGATACTACTGAGGGAATGAAGAATAATATTATAGTCAGAGGTCAAGATGAAAAAAAAAAAATATTTGCAGCAGAATTCTTAATGGATAAAAGTAGAACAAGATGTGTTTGTCAAGCCAAAGAAAAAGAGTATTGAATAACCAAAGAAGATGCTAGGCTAGCCTTCAGGCATGTGGATTCTCCTTGAACATGTTGGCCAATAAGAATCTGTAAGACTGAAATGTAACCAGGGTAAGACGACCAAGAGAGCTTGCATTAACTAGAAAAGTATAGACTTCTGTGACATTCAAGGTGGAATTAATTTACCTGACTGTAAACTTTAAAAACACTTGCATATAGATGAGCTTCCTTTTTTGGCAACAGATGGTAACAGGCAGTTTTAGAACAGAATTCATCTCGCCTTAAAAGAAGGAAATAACTGAAGCAGCTTAAGGAGAAGATGAAGAACTCTGAATCTGAGCTGACAGTTAACTATTTGTATGAAATGCCAAGACACAGACTAAAAGTTTTAAAAGTCAGCATACCTGGTCTAGAAAGACGTACCAGTATGAATGATTCGGAGGCCTCTTCTAGAATATTTGCTTCAAATTTATTACACAGCAAAGCAAGCTTTCTCCTACATGCCAGTTTTGTTCCACCAGTCTAACCACAGGCCACGTGGGCTATGCAGCTATTGGCTTTATTAGCATTTTCACCTCCCATGATTACACTATGTGCCTGCATACAGAACAGCTCTAGAGCTTTATATTTTGAACAGCAAAGCAAGGTGACTGACACTTCTGTGTCCCTTACATAGGCCATTCAAAAACTGTGAATGAACTTTCCTGTTTTTTGCAAAGCACTAGAATGAAAACAAGCCATAGTATTTAACTGATTTTCTTGTACAGTAATAGAAAATTCTGAACCTGAGCTACAAGCGGTTTCAAGACTGAAAGTATTTTGCTACCTTTGAAGTCATCCAAATTTTTGGTAATGGAGGATATTTCATGTTTTAAAATATCCAACTGATTACTGGGAATGTTTATTGAAAGGCTTCTCTATTTTTTTTTAATATATATGCAATATATTTTAGATATATAAAGTCAAATACACAGATGATGTAAAGCAAAACAATGCCAGAAAACTAAATAGTGTTACTTAATTTTAAAACAGCTGTAGATCTGGCCCTTAGCTAAATTATGCTCTGAATCTGACTTTTTTTTTTTTTTTTTTTTCAGCAATCTGAATTAGGTTTTACTTGGAAAAATTGAGCTTCATAATATAAAGATATTATACATATATTATGAGTAAAACTAAACAGATTTTGAAACAAAGTTTAATGAGAAACTATGCAATAAACTGATTTTCAAACAAAATAAGAATATAACATGATTGTGGCAGTCAACACAGAAAGTCAATTTAGTGTCTCAACAGTACAGAAGTAAGTGTAATGGAAGTCTAATCCAAAAAGGGAGAAAGGTAAGCAGGTTAACCTTACTGGAAGGCTGCTGTGATAAGTACAAGGGGAAATGTATTCCAGTTGGATTCAGGGTACTAGAAAGAAACGTTGCATTTCCCTAAGCTTTAAAATGTTTGGTTTTGTTTTTTTTTTCTTTAGACCTTTTCATAATTAAAAAAAAATATTCAGTTTTAATCCAGATTTACTTCCCAATAGCCTGATTAAGCATTTAACTATGATTAGTCTCAGACTTGTGCAAATAAAGACTTGTTAGCAGAAAGTCAATTCAATACAGTGAATTTAGTTTTTCCTCCTTTTCCTCTAATCACTAAAATAAAAACTAGTAATCTTAAAATCAAGATAAACTAGTAGTTTCTTATTGCTTAAAATCAAGATAAATTAGTAGTTTCTATTTATTTTTCTCTCTCTTTCGGAAAATGCATAAATCAGTAAACACATTTAAAAGTCTAATGTTCTCTTAAAATCATCTCAACTCACTTCTAAATTTGTAGCTGCTTAGTTGAAACCCAGCATTTTCCAATTTATAGCATTTGACCTGAAAACTTCTGAACATACCACAACTTCATTGTGACTTGAGTGAGCAAAAGACAAGAAACAATGTGGATAAAAAGCTTAGAGGAGATAACAGAGTAGGGACAATGAAGGAGAACAGAACAGTGAGTGCAGTGCAACAGAACAAAGGGAAGGAGGGCACTGCTCTTGCCTGCAATGGCAGATATATAGATCATTATTTTTAAAAGAGGGTGAAAAAGAGGGCAAAAGAAAGACCTAGAGAGGAGACAAAATGAAGGAAAGAAACAAATAGGTACCAAATGTGAAAGGCACTAGAAGGAAGAAAAGCTATTATAGGCCAATTTTTCCCTTCTTAATAAATAAATTAACAAAGGCTGTTGAATTTATGAATAAAATTTTAAACTTACACGTACATCTGTGTTAGTAAACTAGGTAGTATACCTGGCATTGTTCACCAACGCTGCGCTCTGGTATGGATTGGCTCATACCCAGACTGAGATGTTCCTTTATTTTCCAAGATAGAATGGCAACATCCAAATTGCCTGTTAGGAATGTTTCCTTACTCATGCTCACTCTTCAGTGGTGCTTGAAAACAACTAGGAATGTTTATATGAGCTGAAATGATCCTACAGAACTTTCTAACAATTTAGCAATACAGATGATAGCATCCCCATGCACACTAATGTTCCTTGGTATTGTTTAATTTACTGACACAAATTCAGATACAAAATCTATGAGAATCTCTCCATGATGAATCTACCATGAGGTAGAAAGACCTTCAGCCATGATACAGTGAGCATTTATACATCTGTGGTTTTCTGTGCAGGTAAAGTAGGTAGTTCCATTGGTATTGCTAATCTCAGTAATGTTATGAACACGTTTATAGGATGAAGTTTTTAAAAACTAAGATTTATATTCTACCCTCAATTTCAAAGTTCACACAATGAATATTTTTCTGAATAAGAAATTGAAAATACTTATTTTTTTTCAGACACAGAATTAAATTTATCTTAGGAACAAAATACCATGACTATCAGAAACAAAACAAAAATCCCCACAAACTCTATTGTGAGGAAATATGAAGCTTTTCATATTCTATCACAATAATGAAAAGTAAATCTCCTAAACATGGCAAAGAAGCCAAATTGTGGAAAACTTTAATAAAAAAGTATGACAAAATAAAACAACTGTTTCTATCCCTCTGGCAGATTAAATGAGATTCACTTAATCTATGGCTCATCAAAATATACAGTGACATAAGTGAAAGTACCAATCCATTAACTCTCTGCATTACACAACTCTACAAGAAGTTCTAAGCAGAAATTTCCAGTCTCTGAGACACTTCACTGATGTCCCTGGAGCTCTATGTTACTGTGCCTTGAAAATCGTTTCCCTATGTAACTGTGTATTACAGGATCAAGACCTATCTCAGTTACCTGTCTTCAGGTTCTAAAGATAATAGTCACTTCTTGATTTTTAAAATTATTTCCTCTAGTGCTTTCTTCCAGTAGGATTAATCTTCAGCCAGACTGCCTTGTAGATAATTTAGGGCAGGGGGCCTCAAACTACGGCCCGCAGGCCAGATACGGCCCCCCAGGTTCCTTAATCCAGCCCCCAGTATTTACAGACACCCCCCCCACCCCCTGCCGGGGGTTGGGGGAGGAAACCAAGCAGCCGCAGATGACTGCCTGCCACTTCATCCGCACGCTGGCCCCCTGTTTAAAAAGTTTGAGGACCCCTGATTTAGGGGTACAAATGAGTAAATATTTCAGAAACAGGAACAGATTTTTTTTTTTTTTTCAGGAACTATGTAATAAATGAGTTAATTGAATAGGTAGTAATTCATGAGATTAATTATCAATATACATTGTAATTTAAAAACTGGAACAGGTAACATACAAAATTCTGTAAAATTTAAAGCAGGCAGAACACACATTTTAAGAATCTTGCCTGTGAAAGAAGAAAAAGAAACATTCATAATGACAGATACCAAACTAATAAGGCTAAGTCCCTACTTTTATAATTTCCATTTCAGACACCTTTTCATGTTAGATATTTTCCAGTTGCTCACATTCTGGAATTTACTGTTGTGTACATAAAATTGGATGCATATTTTCATTTGAGTCTGATTTTTGCAGATCTGGGCCACTGAGCATTAGAGTTTTTTCATGCCTTTCTACAGCCATCATAAGACATATGAGATACATATGATTAAGCAAAGTCAAGTTGAAGACTTGGATTAAAATTCTCCAAAGGGTTAAAAAACATGTTCTTATCACCCAGGTTTAGACAGATAGCTCTGACAGCATGAAATCCTGCATAACAGAAATCTTCAGTGCAAACTCAACTGTCACTACCTGTTCAGCCACTTCCATGCCATTTTAGACTTTCATTTTCTATTAGAGATCTAAACTGGCAGATGAAAAAAGCCTCTGATTCAGACTTTACAATAAAACAACAAAAGTTCAAAGCACAGTGCAACCAGTTTAGTTCAGATGACAGCCTCTACCTCGAGAGCTATATTTAGGAAGTTGTACACAGAATGAAAATGGAGAAGGTAAATCTTTTGTAAGTTCTAACTTGTCCACTCCTCCTATACCTCTGCCCCCCAAGATTGCTTTCTGCTGAGCACACCTTAGGAAGTCGATATGCACATTGTAGCCTGATGGGATAGAGAGGAATTGACTATTTCCATAGAAGCAGTCCACATCAAAATATAATAGCAGTCAGAAGTTTTCAACATATGTAGGCCATCAAGGCAAAAGCCAATACAATTAACCACTCTGCAGCTAGCACAAGCTGCCAATTGTGTTAGCATGGTGAAGAGAGAGGCCTAGTTTCAACAAGTCTCACTACTGATGTGGTAAATCAGCTCTACATAAACAAGTTAAAGGATACACGTACTCTTAAGCTGCTATAACCACGATATTGCAACGTAATGTGGTACTAATACTGACACAAGTTAATATGGATACCCATGACAGTCCACCACCACAGCATACAACTTCTTTGACTGCTTTTACAAACCATGTGGGCCTCTATATAACAGGTAGAAAAGGGAAGGGGCTTGCACAGTTTTTGTCTATTTAGTTAATTAATAATAATAATAAATAATAATTAAATAACTATATCTTTCCACACCTTTCCAGTCAGCACTTTTAACAAATGAATGTTCGGGTTATCAAAATTATAGGCATGTGGGTGCCGGAAATGAGGACAAAACAGGAGGATACTGCTATAAACCGTAAGCGGTTGCATTTCAGATGCATCTAAAATTATCCTAATAATACTGATAATTACATTTTTTTATTTTTTATGACTGAAAAAAATTACTATACAGTAATAAAAATTCACAAAGATGTGATGAGCGTTAGAAATATCTACATATTTGGTTCAAATTCAGAGTTACCATTAATTGCCGTTGTTTAGGTGACAACAGAGATGAAGTTGGCAGAACTATCCCAATTACTGTTAGCTCTCAAGATTTGCAAAGGCACCCACAAACTTGAATATCAATTCACAAGGCATATATTCACTTTCCTTCCAAAGCTAGTGAACGTTTTAATCAGACACAAAACTGTTCTAACATATCTTGATAATAAACTCATGAAACAAATATGAATGCTTATGTGTTTCTTAGCAAATCTTTACATGGGTGTTTGCAGCAATATATAACACACCTAGTAACACCAACTTTGCTTTCAAAAGTGGAAAAAAAAAAGAAGTAATAACAAAAAAAATCATAATTGGGCCATAAGACTAAAACCAAACCAGTTAAGTAGAAAAAAAGGCAACTGGTACCTGAAATAAAGGCAGAAAACATGCCATGACAATTGTGTGGAATGGATTTTTTGTATGTATCAGCCTTCTCTTCATACAGACAGGAGAGTTTGTTAATTTGAAACTGACCATAATAAACTTCTGAAGAGGTTACATGGTTCTCAGACTTCAGTTTTACTTCTGATCAAAACCAGAGACAATATGCTTTCCATATATTTTATTTTAGTTTGAATTTAAAACTGGATTGATTAACATGATCTACCAGTCCTTAGGATCAATACAATATATTTCTCACTTTTTAAAATTTATTTTAATTACTTGGTAGTTCCAGTTCTGTATATAGAAAACCAATCTTATTTCCTCCTCCATGCCATTTTCTGTCTCTCACTGAGGCAGAAATCTAGCTCTTCTATATTGTTCCTCTAAATAAACATATATTGCAATATTAGAGTATATGTTTCAATTTTTCTTAGTTAATAA
Source organism: Falco rusticolus (assembly GCF_015220075.1). Classification (NCBI taxonomy): domain Eukaryota; kingdom Metazoa; phylum Chordata; class Aves; order Falconiformes; family Falconidae; genus Falco; species Falco rusticolus. Next base: position 41,480,954 of record NC_051188.1, on the reverse strand, counting down.
TTCAACTCCTAGTCAAACATCCATCACCATAGCAATTTAGTGTGAATTGCCACATCAACAAGACATTTTAAGGGCACATACAGTTCACAGTTCTCTGAATACCTCTTGAGTACTTTGTATCCTCTTTACAGGGAAGAAGGAGTTGGGCTGATGTTTCGTTAGCAGATGATGTAAGCAGCAGTCTGAAATAATGTGTTTAAGAAGTACAAAGTTTTGAAATAAGCACTGTAATTTTTATTTTTAAACACTCATATTTTCCAATTGGAAACATAACTCCATCAGAGGTGATTCAAGACAGAAATATTATTACCAGTGGGACTACAAACTTTAACTGAATGGTTAATTCATTGTGGGAATATATTCAGGAGTCAGTGGGGACGGCTAGATACTGCAAAATCTCTGTAGACCTATTGTTGATTTCTTCCACACGTTTACTCCCTCTACCTCCACAAAGGATTTAACATACACTCCACAGCCATAAGCTGTATTTTTCTTTGATGACTGAAAATCTCTGTTCTCTCAGGCATAAAAGACTTTTTGTTTGTGGTCATAAGACAGCAAAGGTGCTTTCAGAAATTCCCTAACGTTAGGATCATATCTTTTGTGAAGAGATCTTTAGGCATCAGAGTTCAACAAGAAGTTTGCTGTTTTCTTGAATGGAGTCTTTGCAGTACAGTTGTGTAGAACAGCACTTGTATTTTGGAGAGAAGACAGAAAATAGTGTCTAGTGGCTATTTGCGGGTTGAATAGGGCATAAAACCTCATCATTTTAGAAAATTAAAAAGAAAAAATGAAAAAAAAAAAAGAATGGCTGATGTCTTGTACAGGGAAAGATTCAGGTGTAGTAGATAAGAAAGATAATAAAATAGCAATTTAACCTAGGAACTTGTGTCAAGTGCCTTGGTGTTTACTATAAAGATTTCCCAGAAATTGGCATTAGCAAAATCTAGGTAAAGAATGTGCTAAAGCCTATGATGTGCAGTTAGATACCTATTTTCATAAATGTATTGAATGATTCTTTACTGCAGAAAACTAATTTTAACCACTTTAGCAGGTCTTCTGCCAGCTGAATTATCCAGTCATCATCTTACTAAAAGATGAAACAAACGCTGATTTCCAATATATTGAATTAAAGGGCTACTTTAAAATATAAACTAGTTGTGAGACATGTTATATAAGGTTCTTCTTAGCTTACAGCAAAACTAAAAAGAAAAATAAAATGAGAGGCAGTGATGCAGAAGCTCAATATATTCTTAAAAACTAGGAGTATGTTAGCTTTCCCTTGTTAAATATTTCTTAAGCAATTTTTAATTGACAACATATGTTGAACATCACATAGCAATGTGTGCAAAGCACTTTACATCTGTCATAGCCTCCTGAAGCTAATCCCTCTTTAATGTGTTAGCTTTCTTTGTATTGCTGCAGGCTTTGTTTCTGTTTACTGTCTTTCAAAGGGAAGGGAAAAAAAAAATAAAACAAGTTAGCTATCAGTGAGAACAGGCTTATTTTACGAATATGTTAATTCTAGTAATCTTTTGACTGACTATCTGCTAGGAAATCATTATTAGTGGTGACAATGACTTCCACAGAAAGAAAAAGTCAAATTCCATTTCTTTCAAGGTGAATAGTACAGTTTAACTGAGCTTCCACAAGTATGATTCCAAACTTCACAGGAATTTCATCTTTGTTATATTTTTCCTCTACTAAAAAAAAAAAAAAAAAACCAAAAAAAAAACAAAAAAGAAAAGAAATCAACAAAAAAAATACAACAACAAAAAAACCCTTGAAAAATTTTATCTGCTTTTTTTTCCTGTAGTACTTAACTTTTGTGTTGAATATGAAATTTAGCTACCTACTATTTTTGTGATTTTTGTGACATTATAGTAGCTACATTTCTGTAGTACCCTACACAGAGATCAGCGTTGGACTCTGTTCAACTTTATATTAATATTAATGTATTAATGCACCCTTAGTCAACTCACTTATCCACATTACCACTTCCTTATTTGGAAGAATAAATCTACCATTATTTTTCTCCTATAAATATCACTTTTGCGATGAATGCATGAAAAACAATGTAAAGTTTATTATAAGAAATATTTTTTATTTATAATTTGTATCTGACCTTTGTTTGTAGAAATCATCACAGGATACAGTACAAAAGGCTATATCTTTTCTAATAACTTTAGGATTAAAAGGAGTATGTTTGCAAAAGCTAGCATGTGAGAAAAAACTTATATAGAAAATACTTACCTTAGAGCAGTTTAAGCTGCAAGTAAAATAAGTTCAAAAACCAGTCTAAATATTTTTAATTACCTTTTTTTCTTGGGGCAGGGTAGAGGACTGAGATACTTCAAAATGTCGAGAAGACTAAGACTCCAAACTAGGGGGAGAGGGGGCTTTTAAATAGACAGGAATCTTACACCCAGCATTACATCATGGAATTGGCTGCTTGCAATGCAAAGTACCCAAAGAATTTGGAAATTTCAGGAGACCTGTCCCACACTACCCTTCCTGGGAAGCAGCTAGACACTGAGCTTGGAATTCTTTCTGTCTTAGACTCCAAGATGGTCAGGTAAGCAAGCTGCCAAGAAGTCAGGGCAATGAGGTTAGTACACAAGTATAAAATCCCTAGCTACTCATAATGGGAAATACTGTTTAAAAAAAAGATATACTGTTGAAAGTTTGCTTCAGTTAAGACCAGCTGATATCCCAGAACAACACAGTTTACACAGAAGATCTAAGCAACTGCCTATACGTTGGGATTTATGGGCTGTATCTGGATATAGCATAATGTGATTTCCTTGCTGGTACTTCATGTGGTCAATGAACTGGATATCAGAAAAGCAGGAAGAACTGCACTGTGAAGAACTTACTTTTCTCATCTACTCTTTGCAAAGCAGGAAGTTTTTCAGATATCTTAATAATCAGAAACAACAAACCAAAAATAAACTGAAATAAAATAACACACACAAAAAATCAAATCTGGTTTATATCTAGCTTTATTTTGGAGCTGGACCGTCAAAATTTTCTTATGGGAATTCTGAGAATTATTGAAGTCCTCACATTGATATTTCATATCATATACAGCAGGTCAGAGTTATTTTCCTGTTGGCATTACTCCCAGCAGCACTACTTGAAGCTGCCTGTGCCACAAACTGTAAGCACTGCTGACTGGATATCAATTTTTTAATATGGTATGAATCTTAGTTGCAATGATCCAGAGATAAAGACAGAGACAAGAAAAAATGGAAAAAAAACCCAACAAAACAAAACCCTGACAATCTCACGCTAGGTGTGCACAGTGTGAAAAAAGGCTTAGGTTATGTTAATTTGTTGCCATTGCAATGGAGAGATACAGGCTCTTTAGGAAGACAGGAAGATGAGAAAAGGGAGTTATTCTTTCTATAAGAGAGTGGGTAGAGTGAGTGCAGGGAGCTCTGTCTGGGGATGGATGAGAAGCCATCTAGGAATTCATGAGTTAGGATAAAAGACAGGACGGGTAAATGTGTCATTATAGTGAGCATCTGCTATAAGCCACCTGACCAGGAAGATTGAGTGGATCAGGCCCTCTACAGACAGATAGGATAAGCCTCAGGTTTGCAGGCCTTATTGGGAGACTTCAACCATTCCAATGGAGGGTGTTTGTGACAACATAAGCAATCCTGGGTGTTCCTGGAGTGCATTGATGACAAATTCCTCCTCCAAGTGACATGGAGGGCCACTGAGGAGAGCTGTTTTACTGGACCTAATACTCACTAATGAGTTGGGAATGTGAAGGTCAAAGACAGCCTTTGCTTCAGTGACCATGAGATGGTGGAGTTCAGGATCCAGAAGACAGGGAGGACAGTGAAAATCATGCTCACAGCTCTGGGCTTCAGGAGAGAAGACCATGGCCTCTTCAAAGATCTGTTTGGAAACATCTCATGAGATAAGGCCCTGGAGGGAAGAGAAGCCCAAGAAAGCTGATTAATATTCAAGAATCACCTCCTTCCTCCAAGCTCAAAAGCCTTCCATCCAAATGAATATGAAGTCAGGCAAAAATGCCAGGAGGCTTGTGTGGATGAACAAGATTCTCCTAGCCAAACTCAAACAAAAATAAAGCCTACAGAGGGTGGAAGCAAGGACATGTAACCTGAGAGGTATACAGAAACATTGTTTGAGCATCCAGAGATGAAGATAGAAAAACTAAAGCCCAGATGGAATGGAATCTAGCCAGAAATATCAAAGACAACAGGAAGGGCTTCTAAGAGTAAGTAAGTGACAAAAGGAAGACTAGGGAAAATGTGAACCCAGTGTTCAATGGGACAGAGGGTCTGGTTACAATGGATGCCAGAAGTGCTGAATGCTTTTTTTGCCTCAGTCTTTACTAGCAACACCAGCCTTCAGGAATCCCAGGTACCAGAGACACAGGAGAAAGGCTGGAATAAGAAACATGTATGTACCTTTGGTAGAACAGGATCAGATCAGGGAATAGATAAAAAAACTGCACATGCATAAGGCCATGGTCCCTGACGGCATGCACCCAGGAGTGCTGAGGAAGCTGGCAGATGTCATTGTGAGGCCACTCTTAATAATCTTTGATTGATCATGGTAACTTGGACAAGTGCCTGTTATCTAGGGGAAAAAAAATGCCAACCTCATCTTTGAGAAGGGCAACAAGAAGGACCATGGAAACTACAGGCTGGTCAGCCTCACCTTGATTCCTGGGAACATGATGCAGCAGTTAATGTTGGAAACAATTTCCAGCACATGAAAACAAGAAAATCATCAGGAGTAGTCAGCATGGCTTTACCAAGGGCAACTCATGCAATTTGGGCAACCTGATAAGCTTCTACAGTGAAATGACTGTCATGGTAGATGAGGGCATGTCATGGTTTAACCCCTCCAGCAGCTAAGCATGATGCAGCCACTTGCTTAGCTCCACCCCCCCACCGCCCCCCCAACACACACACGTTGCAATGGGGGAGAGATTTGGAAGAGTCAAAGTGGAAAACACGTGGGTTGAGACAAACACTGTTTAACAGGAAAAGCAAAAGTGTGCATGCAAGCAAAGCAAAACAAGGAATTCATTCACTGTTTCCCATCAGCAGGCAGGTTTTCAGCCATCCCCAGGAAAGCAGGGCTCCATCACACATAACCGTTACCTGGGAAGACAAATGCCATCACTCCAAATGTCCTCCCTCCTTCTTCTTCCCACAGCTTATATATATATACTCAGCATGATGCCCCATGGTATGGAATATCCCTTCGGCTATTTCAGGTCCGCTGTCCCGGCTGTGTCCCCTCCCAATGTTCCGTGCCCCTCCAGCCCTCTCACTGGCAGGGTCCACAAACTGTAAAGTCCTTGACTTAGTATAAACATGACCCAGCAACAACCAAAACCACCAGTGTGTTACCAATACTGTTCTTACACCAAATCCAAAACACAGCACTGCATCAGCTACTAAGAAGAAAATTAGCTCCATCCCACCTGAAACCAGGACAGGGCAGAGCAGTGGATATTTTCTGCCCGGACTGTAGTAAAGTCTTTCACATTGCCTCACATAAGATCCTCTTAGAAGATTGGCTGTATGAGTAGACTGTAAGCTGCATTGAAAAGTACCTGAAAAGCCCTGCCCAGAGGGTGGTAATCAGTGGAAAAATGTCTAGTTAGAGACCAATGATTAGTGGTGTACCCCAGGAGTAAATACTGGGTTCAGTCCTGTTTAACTTCTTGATTAATGATCTGGATGATAAAGCAGTGTGTCCATCAACAAGTTTGCAGATGACACTAAACTGGGAGGAATTACTGTTACTCTGGAGAGTCATGCTGCTTTCCAGAGGGACCTCAACAGGTTAGATAAACCTCATGAAGTTCAACAAGTGGAAGTGCAAAGTCCATCACATAGGAAAGAACAACTCCAGGCATCAGCTGGGGGCTGACCAGCTGGAAAGCAGCTTTGCAGAAAAGGACCTAGAAATCCTGGTGGACAGCAATTTGAACATGAGCCAGCAATAAAAAAGGCTAATGATATTGTCAGCTGCATCAGGGAAATTATTGCCAGCAGTAGAGGGAAGTAATCCCCTTTATTCAGCCCTGGTGAGGCTACACCTGGAGTACTGTATCCAGGTCTAGGCTCCTCAGTACAAAAGACACATGGACATACTGCAGAGGGTCCAATGAAGGGTCACAAAGATGACTAAGGGACTGAAGCACCACTCATAGGAGGAAAGGTTGAGAGAGTTGGAACTGTTCAGCCTGCAGAAGATGAGGCTCAGGGGATATCTCATCAATGTATATGAAGGGAGTGTGTAAACAGAATGGAGCCAGACTCTTTTCAGTGGTGCCCAGTAACAGGTCAAGAGGCAAAGGGCACAAACTGAGCCAGAGGTTCCTTCTGAACATTGGGAAAGACTTTTTTACTGTGAAGGTGACTAAGCATTGGCACAAGTTGCCCAGATATGTTGTGGAGTTTCCTTTGGAGGTAACCAAAAGCCATTTGGACATGGTCTTGGGCAACCGGATGTAGGTGACCCTATCTGAGCAAGGGGTGTTGAACAAGATGACCTCCAGAGGTCCCTCTCAGCCTCAACCATTCTATTCTGTGACTTTGTGATACTGTAATTGTGCATAATTTTGAGACAAAATATTTCTTATGTGCTGCAATGTCATCACAGGCTGAGTAAAGGTACATAAGATAACTTTCATATTTTTTTCTATGATTTATGAAGTGAAACAGCTGCCAGAATCTGGTGAAAACAAACAAAGAACGACCAAAAAACAAATCCAACCAACAAATCAAAACCAAACAAGCAGAATTTTTCTACTGAAGATCTGGTCTTTGCTCAGTACTTTTGTATGCAGTGATTTCCCAGGCTATTCAATTTTCATACTTGCACTATGTGTTCTTTTACTAACTTTTGTTAAAGGGGCAGGAATTTTATCAAGATAATGTAAGATATACCTGAAACTGGAGAGATTACTTCTACTGCTTATGACATGTATTGTTTTGATTTACTGTCTCTATCTACAGTTTGTCAGCAGTCTGTTTCATTTGAAGTAAAAGAAAGGTTTGTTAATTACAATAGATGCAGGACTGAATGCATGGAGAGTGTGAGAATACATTTGTCGTCATTATGCCCGCCTTAGTTTTCTTTTCTCTCTACATTTGAAATAAAGGAAACAATGTGTTACAAATCTTATATTATGATGGGAGGTTGCAGGTATTTATGGTAGTGTATGCAGCACTGTTGGGAATTCAGTGGGGCCCTCCTACCTGAGAAATTACACTTTGCTGAAGAGAATGGAAATTTCAACTATCAGACATTTGCTTTAAGCAGTGAATCCCCCCTGGAGGGAGGAACAGAAAAAACAATGTGAATAGAAGTTGGATTAAAGAAAAAAACAGATGGAAGACTTAAGAGTTTGACATATATTTTCTTTGGAACTAAAGCTAATTTATGAGGTCCCCACTTCCTACACAAATGAACACCTCTTGACCCCCCACTGCTTTTTCTCATTCACTCCCTTTTCTATTGTGCTGCTGAAAACATCTGGAAGGTCATAATATAGAATAGATCCCTGAAATTAAGTGTATTAATAAAAGAGTCTCCAACATGTCAATGATTCAGTTTACAGCATGACATTACAAATAGTTGCACTGCTACATTGAAGAAATTAATTCTAGCATAGGGCAGGAATGAGCAAGTGGTGTTTGAAAAGTGAACTTTTAAACCAGCTTTTCCACTGAAGAGTACATGGAACTGCACATTGGAAACCCATGGGGAAAAAAAGGCTTCACAGGTGTCCTGTGCTGCTTTGCATAATAAAGGCTTTCATTAGTACAGTCTGGGCATTCTGACTTCAGGACTTTGGCTTCAGATTAGATGTCTAATAAGTGCTGTCTTGTTCTATTATAACTACTAGATCATGCTAAACTGTCTTTAAGAGTGTTCAGCTCTTGACTGGAATCGTTTAGGTCTCTTTGGTGGGACACAAAACAAATTAGGGTGTTCTGATTCATTTTCTTCATGAAAGAATGAACCTATTTAGCCTGGCCCACATAAACTGCGTAGAACACTTTATTCAGAGGAAGATAAAGGTCTGACCCTTGCATAAAATTAAAAAAAAAAAACCACCACATTTTAATTGTGTCCAAAACACAAGGAAAATAAGTGTTTCCCACCTCCAAAAGAACTGGAATTTAAGTATAAAGCATGTCACTATTTTATCCTTTCCCTCCTTTCCCTATTTTATACGGCAGACATTTGACATCAATAGACCAGTGAGTCAGATATGAATAATTCAATGTGCCATAAGTAATGTTAGTAGTACTGTAAAATGTGGTCACTTTGTTCTTTGTAGAATGTAGTAAAATTACTACTTTTATTTTCAAATATTAACAAAACCTGACAAAATACAGATTTATTTCACGTCATCATTCTATACATATATTAACAAAACAGATGAAATCTTGACATAATAGTAAGGACCAATAAGATATTTTTGCCAAAGCAAGTGTATTTGCTGACAGTATCTTTGTACAGGTGTGTTAGCATCAGACAAATCCAAGCAAAAAAAAAATAAATTTTCAAGTCCTTTTAAAATTAATTTGAACTAAAAAGACTTCATAAAGGTACAAAAAAATTACTCAATAGGAGTAAAAGGTTTGGTTGTTCAATTATAAAATAAAATAATTTCCCAACATTTCCATATAATTTCTTTTCCACTTTCCACTGAGCTTACCTTCCCATGCCTTTTACAGGAAGAGCAGAAACATAATACCCAGTTAAGTTCGCACAGCAAAGCCCAGACATTCTAATTTCAATTCATTTCTCAGCAAGGGAGGATTACAATTTTTTTCTTTAAATTTTAACAAATTATATTTCTAAGATGATTATTAGTAACAGTTTCTGATATGACTTCAACGTGAAGTTTTGTGATTTGTTTCAAGGTAATTTACACCATTCCTTTCTGTATCATCTGATGACTAAACACTAATATGAGCAGATGTATTAAAACTATATATACAATTAACATCCTCAAAAACTTTGTACACAAAATGTTAGCTAAAATGCCATAATACATGAATTAGATAAGAAACCCAACATAATTTGTTTTCTTATTTAATTCATGTATCAACATTTATCAAGATGTTTTCATATCAGCTTAGAAAAACCTCAACAAATTGCTGCCTTTACTCATTACCACTGAAATGCAGAAGAGTCCCTTTATTTCCACCAAATAAGAGACTCTGACATAACAGGATACAAAGATGTTAAAGATGTATAGTTATGTAAACAGAAAAGCAGTATTATCATGACCTTGTCTTTTTCTATCATCTTAACTTTTTTCCATGAAATCCTACAACAGCTTGTAGTCTTATTAGACAGTATAACCACTGATTTTTTTCAACACAGTGGCAGAGACCTTAACTCACATTGGTTTTCAATGCTTCTTAACATTCTTGTTAAATGAATTCTCTAAGGTTTCATAGCAAAAATAAATTATAATAGTATGTCTGCTGATTATTACTGAAACAACTTTAAAATTCGTGTGTGTTGCTATAAGTCTTCTGTTCAGATTTACAGCAAAGTAATGGCATTCTGAAAACTAAATCAGTTTTTCTGATCTAATTCAAGTCTTATATAGAATAAACATTCATCTTTTGCTCAGTCTCTTGATAAAAGAAGAAAAAGGAAAAGAAAAAAGAAAAAGGAAGAAAAAAGAAAAATAAAAAGAAAAAAAAGAAAGAAAAAGAAAACAAAAAGGAAAAATAAAATAGCCTGCAGAAAACAGAGAATTGAAAATGGTAAGGGAGAATAAATGAATAAGAGTAATTATCTCAATCACCCAAATATTTAATAAGTCCAGTCAGCTCATATCTGGCTTACCAGTACATTTTTCAAATTACATAATATTAAAAAAAACACAGAATCAAGTCCCAGTGACTTGTTAGAAGACAACCATGTTATAGCACAGACAGTGAAATTCAGTGTCTGCCTTTCCCAGCTTTGCTTATCTTGAGAAGTATCATGAAGTGACATGATTATCTTTTTGAAACTAGTGGCAGTCCAATATTTAACCTATAGAAATTCTTCAATGTAGCAATCTTCCTGGAATCTCTTTTAGTTGCAGGCATAGAGGAAAACAAACGTACCCAAATATGGCACTGGGTTTGCTCAAGGTTTTCCTAACATGTCAAATACATACATTGAGTTTCCAGTCACAACCAAGAACTGACATTTTGTACAGATAGGTGTACACTTTTTCCACGGCCAAAGTAAGAGATGCTTATGTTTGTCTTGGGTTATCTGTACTCTCCTTCTCTTACCACTCATCTGGTTATCAGGCAAACAATGCTGCCACCAGACTAGAAGGGTGTTTTAGAATTTCTAATATTATCTTGCTGAGTGCTGTGAGAAATGTTTTTGTCAGATTATTTTTTGAAATTGAGAAAAGCCACTCCTCTGAAATGCAGGCAAGAACCCAAAAGAAAGATTCTGTCTTCCGGTGCTGCTTTTGGACACTGTGATCCTTTGCTATGTGAAAAAATACAGTGTAAGTTTGTACCTAGATCTTCCCCAGAAAACGCATAGAGTTGATTTGGTAAATGCTTGTGGAGAAAAAATGCCTTGAGATCTATCAACACCTGGCACTGGAGAAAAAAGCAAATTGGGTCAGAAGCTATTTTCTGATAGGCATAAAGTTTCATAAGAATGAAAACAATGCAGAACTGGAAGGTGTTTTTCCATTGAAATCTTATACATTTTTTATAAGTTTTAAAATAAAAAAAATAAAGAAGAGTTCAAGTCTGAAAAAATCTTTAGAAAACCTATCCTGGTTTTGTGTTTCTTTCAGCTTCTCATTTGTTTTTTAAGACATTTATGACACGTAATTCTCGAGACAGTTACATCTATATGATGCTGGAGTACTCATTTAAGTCACTATTTGAAAGGAAAAAAGGGCTAGGATACTGAATTGGATTCCTTTGAGCATAATCAGAAAGGATTTGCTGTCATTTTGGAAAGCTCCTCCTTAAATAAATATGCCTTAGGGCAGTTATCTTTGAGTGCTCATGTACAAGTTAAAACTGATATATCTGTTAAAATTATGAAGAAAATGGCGAAAATAGGTGATGTCAAAAGATATGCAAATCTTTAAATTTTATTGAAAAGGTGTTTTAGGTATTTGGTTTTGGTTTTTTGCTGGCTAGTGTGCAAAATCTTGGGAAGAAAGCATAATGAATTAGACAGCTTTCTCACACAAAATTTAGGTGAAATGTGGTTTCTCTTGAAACTCAGATTTTAATGCTTGGCCTTTTTCAAAATGACCAGACCTGTACTTATTTATATCAGACAAAAAAAAAAAAAAAAAAGAAGTGTGAAATGGCTAATTACTTGGGTATCTGAGAAAGGGATATTGGAGGAGAGGGAGAATGAGAGAAAATCTCTCCTAATTATATATACATATATATATAATGATCAGGTATATTCTTTTTTATTTAAAATTTCACAGGAAAAGTTGGTAGATAATTCTGAAAGCGTGGATGGCAGTTTGGGTTTTCTTTTCATCACAAAGCCTTTTTGTAGAAGTTAGTTTCAAATATTTGTGCATTTGATATTAGTGCTTGAATCTTGAACGTCGTAAGAATAGTGAGTAAGATTGTGGCTTCATATGATGGCCACACAGTAAGTGAGTCCTTCTATCCCATCTCATATTTCCCTTTCTCTTTCATCCTTGTGTTACTTCTGGTGCTCATCAGTAACATAATGTTGGTGATTTTTATTTAGTCCCATAGCCTATTAGAGGAGTAAATGTCAGGACTTCACAGGACTGTGAAGCTGAGAGAAGGGGGAACTGGATACTTTTTTCAATACAGTCATATCAGCTGAACTGTCTTGTCCGACCTCACAGGAAACTTAGAGATCACTGGCTGGACAACTGCAGTAAATAATTGGTTGTGAAGGCTTCCCCATACCACAGGATTTGTATACTATCACTCCTTGGCAAAACCATATTCATGATGGCTAGTGACCAATAAGACACAGTGATGCATTTTCATTTTTGTTGAGTAGGACAAATGGAGAAATACAAGTGCTTTTAGATGCAGATATAGCTTTTACAAAGACTTATTATCCTGATTAACCTGATAGCAACCTCATTAAAATCAATCTACTAGAAGTAAGGTGCTAATGCACCGATCATGTGCAATGTTAATAAAATTTACGACTAGATTAATAAATTGTAAGACATCATGTATATCTGCTTCAGCTAGCTCTGTGTTTTATGACACACAAAAAATGTAAGATTATTGAGTACTAATTGTAGGTCTGTTTTGAACTATAAAATTAAATTACCCTGACTTTTTAGGACATACCTTCCTGTTACCAACTATGTCTGGTTTGTGACACTATATATTAATTTTATTTTTTGTATTTACTAGATAAATTAAGTTGTTTAATTATCTCATCCAAGTCTTCAGAATCTACTCAATAATTATAAGTAATGCTACATAATTTGAATGAAGTGACAGTTTTTCATGCTTTTGGCTTTCTTTTGGCATCACAGAATGTATTTGCCTGATTTTCATAAGTCTGATACGTTACAGTATATTCCCTTATATTTCAGTGTTCTTGGCTGGAACAGAATAAATAAAGTCACATCAAAAATGTCAGCTCACTAAAATAGCTTGGAGAATAGTTAGTTTAGCCTCCAGTTTTTGTTGCCTCCTAAGGTAATTGTGTAATAAGTAACTCTTTGTTTAGGGTATCATAATGCCTTTTGTTTCTTCTTTAGCAACTGCTTTTTTTCTTTTTCTTAACTGAACTTATCTTTCATGTTCATCTTTCCCCCTCTTTGTGTTTTAAATTCCTGTTGAATGCTTCTCTATTTGTACACAAAGAAAATTTTCTTATTGTAGATAAGCAAAGATGATGTTGTGATTTGAGACTCTACTTGCCCTGTGCCATAAGAAACAGAAATGTTTATCTAAGGCATAAAATATCCATTCACCACTGCTATATGACTAACTGGATTTTCTATATATAGGTGATTTCATGTTTAAATCTTCATTGATTTTATGGAATAAAGGAACTTTTACACTCAGGTGATTTGTAGAGCAGAAGAGGGTTAAGGAAGTTTTCCTCAAGGTGGATCAAGGCAGAACTTCTGAAGAGAAAAAAGGTTAACTCTATTTCCACTAAAGTGCTCTCCAAACAATTATTTTCTATTTTAAACAGAAGCAGGTGGAATGTTTTACTTTACAGCCTGCAGAAATATATCAAGAAGGTCAGATTTGAAAAGTTCACAATAATATCGAATATATTAACACCTACAAAAGCATTACCAGGATTAACTAATGAGGGCTAGAATAATTATACTGATAAAGAAGAGAAAAATTAACATAATGACCATACCTTTTTTTCTGTAAGTTTCTGATTTTTAACATACATGATAAGTTTCCGGTTAACATGCTTTACCTTTAGTATGTACTTCATATAAGAGGGGAAAAGAACAATCTAAAGCAGGAAACATATCCCTATTCCTAACTTGTACTTACATTATCGATTTGACAGGCACTTTTGCACCTCAAATTCTCACTTTCCTAAAAAGAAAAAGTCAGGCTCCATGATATTATGCTGTATCTATATATTTTAAATTTATATCTGAATGATAAGCAACCAGAATAATTTACATTGTTTTTAAAGAATGCTGGAAACTCATGTACAGTAAAACAGGGCATATTGTTACTCACAGATTTATTGGGAGAATAACAAGACATAACAGACCTTACTGTTTTACTTATAGACAGTGTCACATCTGGGTAATTATCTGTTGGTATTAGAAATATGTAGGAATTAAATGGTCTTATCAGATAACTTTAAGTATATGTTCAAAGAAAAATAGTTGTTCTGACAAATTGCATTACAAAGTTTAACATTTATTTAAGCTTATATAAGTAAAAATAAGAAAGTACTTTTGTCACTGGTGAAGTTATGAAGCAGAAAAAACATTGTTATGTCCTACACATTTATATCTCTGTGTCAACATTTTTAGGAGAGTAAAAAGTTGTTGGAGTAAAAATTGAACAGTCTGAACTGTGTGACCTCTGAAAATTATCAGCCTACTAATGTCAAAATTGCTTTCACAATTATTTTGTTTCTTTCCTTAAAAACGTTTCCATTATATCTATTATAGAATGCACTTGTGTGGTAAGTTGGAAATTCATTGGCCTCATGTTAGGATACATTTCAATTTGGTTTGGAGAGCCCTAAAAATCAAATACTCAGAAAATATATGTTCAAGTTTATACTTTTAAGTTGCTAGTTTGTTTTTTGTTGTTTGTTTGTTTGTGGGGTTTTTTTAATTTTGTGTTGTGAAGTTGTCACTTTCCTCCACTTTCCTAAAAGTGCAGGATTACTTTGTAGGACCACACAGATTAAAATAATATTATTACTGCTTTTTGATATCAATGGTCTATAATCAAAAGTCAATAAGTAATTTATACCTAAAGTAGAACTTCAGATGTATTGTAAGCCCCATTTTGAGAAACCTTTCACAGCCATCACATGATGTGCCCTACTTTTTGATTTCATCTTTTCCTGTCCTTTGAACTGTATTTCTTCACTTCAGTAAAAATGGTCCAGCCTATTCTGCAGTTCTGTGTTTATAAGCAAAGCATAAGTAAATATAATGTGTGAGTCAACCCACATAGACATTTTAACACTATCAAAAATTTAGCCATGCAGTCCCAGTTCTCAGTTCCTGGACTGCCAATACAATAGAAACACATTCATTTCTTGAAATTTCTTTGTAGTAACCAAAATCTCTGGAATGAAAATCCATGTGTAGCTGTGGGTATAGTTTACTTCAGACCCTCTTCAGTAAAGTAAGATAGATGAAGACAAACTATCTGAAAAGGCCTGGTTTCTCCATTTCCACACTTTCTTCAAAATGTTCCTCCAGCCCACCCATCACAACACACTCCCAACTTCACACTATTTAAAAAAATATTTTGTCAACTACGGTATTAGCCTTAGCATCATTTCAAATACTGAACTACCTCAAAGAAGGTTGCACTGAAGAACAATAAGGGACCAGACTTAACACAGGATCCAGAAAATTTGAAGTAAGTTAGGTCATGCAGTACAGACACAGACTGTTTTAAAATGGGTTATCCTTAGGCAGTGTGAACACAAATTGTTTTCTACTACTTTGCCTTGCAATAAAAGATGATTACCTGAAGCAGATCCATATGACAAGGTCAATGTAGCCATAAACTATGTAAATAATACATACATAATACATCCTGCTATAGTTTTGGCCCATACCAAATGACACACAATCATAACTGGGCATGAGTGAGAACATAATATTGGCCTAGGAACATTTACAATTGGCAGCCTTGTCCTATAGGAGGAAGGAACTTAAACTGGTGGAAAAATTATGGTGTGCTACTAAACCTCAGGACCAAACAATGGTCGCTAAACTGCTATATTTAGTAGTACAGACATAGTGTAAGTGACCAAATATCTAGTTAAGATTACAACATACATTATATACTTAACTGAGTAACTTAGCCAAAGATAGCAGACTCCAAGTGGAGCTTCCTCTGTCATGTTCATCAAAGATGTGATGCTATGTATTAAGAAGTGAGTAAAAAAAAGCAAGTCAAGACTTTCTTCAAAAAATGTTTTGTGGTGGTGTGTATTTCAATAAGTTTGAATTTAGTTCTAGCAATTCAAGGAGGTCTGGATTTTAATTCTAAGCACAGGTGGAGTTTTACTCCATATACTTCATTTTCCACTGTGCGTTTCTATGTCATGCATGACATGTTATGCAAAAGTAAGAAACAAATTCAGAATAATGGACTCTACTTGAGTCTAAACAACTGAAGGTGTGGTGCTCCATTAACTTAATTCTGAGAAAGTTAAGTAATTTCTTAAAGGTTGCCCTGCTAACATTAGATGATGTCATGACTGAGCATTAAAATAGCTAGCTAAGATACAGCGTTGTTATGCCAAATGGCTGTTGGCTTGCTTACAGGATCTTTCTACACAACTAAAACAATCTCACACAACAAAATAAACATCAAACAATCATTGGTTTAGTGCAGGGAGGGTTTATTTTTTTATTATCTTTTTCTCTCACTCTAGAATATTATATTACTTAAGGCTGCACATCAGCTTTGGCTGAACATAAAGCTGGCTGTTAGTTGGCCTGCATAGGGCTTCTTTGTTGGAGTGGTATGAAATCTAAACTTTGGTCCTTTACACATATACTTAATTGCAGGTACACCTCCATGGCCCAACATTATCTGAACAAAATCTGATGCTCTATTGAGGCTACACTTCAGCAGGGTTAATTAGTTCAAACCAAAGTCCCTGCTACTAACCATGTGCTGTTTCAGATATTTAAGCTTACTCATTCTGAAATACTGGAGTGTAACTACGGGGCCCTCTTTTGCTCCGTGTAGATGTAACCTTCACAAATTGTGAATGGAAGCACAGTTCTGGTAGAAACAGAGTGAGACAAATCTTGACAACTTTTGAATATTCCCACTTTCGGTAGGTACAATTTAGAAGTTGTAAGTTTAATACAAGACCAGTGGTTTAGATAATAAACGTTGGATATATGGGTCTTAGTTTGTCACGTAAACAATTATTTAAGCCTGCAAAAAAGTAGAAAATAGGTCTTCTTTTCTGCTTGTGGTATGCTTTTGAGTACTAGAACAAGAATGTCTTAAAAACAAGTGCTATGGTTTCTAGATTGTAACTGGAGTAGCAATAGTTTGATTTTGTGGCATATGTAGGATAACAAGTGAATCAGTGATCCTTAGGTGAAAAAATGGAACATGAACACACAAAATTGATTCTTAATTTTTAAGTAAGACTGATCTGAATTAAGATCCCTCATGTTATTTCTGAGCGTCAAGTTTTGAAACTTCCACATTTACCCCCTTCTTTCATAAGTAATGATTATGTTTGATAGGACTGGAAATATTAGCATACAGAGATCAATGACAGGTTGTTTATTTGCTTTATTTTAACACATATTCGGTGTACATTCAAGGAATTGGTAGCAACAGGCCTGCAGGGCCCCTGTATGCAGCCAGGGCTGCCCCAGGCTGGGCACAGCCGGTTCCAGCCCACCCACCGCAGGGCCCCTCAGCCACCGGAGTGAGGGGATTTCCTCATGGGAAGTGTATTTAAGAAAAGGCAAAAATGCTGCATAGCAGTAAAGAGTGAGGGAAAAAGGAGTATGAGAAACAGCTTTGTTAACACCCAGGTCATTGAGGAGGGAGCGGGAGGAGGTGCTTCTGGTGCCAGAGCAGAGCTTCCCGGGAAGCTTGTAAAGAGGTCCACACCGTAACAAATATGTATCTATATATACAGATATAACAAATATGCATAATGCAGCCTGTGAAGGACCCCACACTGGAGCAGGTGGATATTTCCTGAAAGTATTGCCACCTGTGGAGAGCCCATGCTGGAGCAGGTTTTCCATGCTAGATAGAGGAGTCAGGAATAAAGAAGTGAAGTTGAACCTGGAAAAAAGGGAGTGTGGTAGTGGGAAGGTGTTGTTTTAATTTTGTCTTTGTTTCCCACTGTCCAAATCTGTTTTAATTGGCAACAAATTAAATTCATCTTCCCCAAGTTCAGTCTGGTTTGTCCATGACAGTAGTTGGTGATTGATCTCCCTGTCTTTATCTCGACCCACGAGCTTTTTTGTCTTTTTTTCTCCCCCATCGTGTTAAGGAGGGAAAGTGAGAAAGTGGCTTGGTGGGTGTCTGGAAGCCAGCCAAGGTCAACCCACCACATAACAATACTATGATTGACAATATAAATTTTAAGGCAATGTAATACATTTTGACTTTGCATCAGAGTAGACAAGCAAGCACATATCACATTTTTAAAAAGGTGAGAAAGAAAACTTGAGGTTCTGAGAAAAAAAACTCCATTTATTAAAGAAAGTCTGACAGCCACTCTGAAGAGAGAGATTTAAAATCACTATAGCCACCAAGTCTTCATGGGCAATTTAGTTAAAAAGGCATACTGGATATTTAGATGATCGCCCTAAGGACAGAGCAGCAATCAGAAAAAAAATTGGTACAGTGTGAAGCAATGATTTGAGCTGAGGTGTTCTATGTGCACTTCCAGAATGAGTACTGTCATATTCTGAAGCATTTTCATGAAGGTAAGGGTATGGAAACTGAACTTCTGGAAGAAAAGGATTTTGAGTGATTCAATTCTCAAACTCAAAGATATAAGAAAACACAGATTTAAACACTTCAAACGAAATTATTAAGGAAGTAGGTTAAAAAAGTAAATACTATCCAAAAAAATGAAGAATCAGTGTATTCTTACTTTCTTTACCATTTTTAAATGAGTTTTATTTAGCTGATGTAAAACATAATATTTTGTCTGGATCAAACCCTGGTAGCACTTTCCAAATCCTGTGTTTCCTAATCGTGTTGTGTCATGACTACACTGCAACTCTGTTTTGTTCTCTGGTTTCTCCCCCCTAAAATGTCAAGGTTTTCCCAGAAAGGAAGCCCAAAGATACAGGCCAGCTGATGACTTTGAAATACCCCAACAAATAAGTTAGGGAGCTGATGAGAGCAAAGTTTGTCTTGTCAGTTAAAAGCAATCAAAAATCAGTAAAAGTGTTAGTTTCTTTTGAACTCTGTAATTAGTTTTACACGTGAATTACATTTTTATTTGTTAAATAAGCCCTAAAAAAATGACCAGTGTAATTGGTTAAATTTCATAGTAATGTTCAGGCTATTAAAGTGATTTCATGCCTGGTGAAAGTAATTCTTGCTGGGAAGCTCAGTAAATAACGAATGGTACATAGAACATATTTGCCTAGAGCGGTTGCTTACCATTTTTCATTCACAAATGGCAGAATGAAAGTGAAGCAATGAAAGAGCAAACAACTGACACCAAAAGAATGCAAACATATTGAAAATTGCAAAGGTCACTCAACCATATTTTTATGTTATATTATTGCAGACAGTAAGAGAGCATTGGCGCTGGTGGTTATTAAATGCTTGTATTACAGTGGCTCCCAGAACTACTCAAAGAGGTAGAAAGCTGTAATGCACTAGGCACTCCACACACTTCTGGAGTTCAGATCTTCATCTCGCAAGTGTGTACACTTTAAATAAAGGATGCAATAAAAAGTGGAGGGAAAAGGCAACATGTAACTAAACCTGAGTTGGCAATGTTCTAACTCTCACTGAACTGATAAGTCACCAAACTCACCTCCCTGCCCCTCCATTCTACAAGTAGACAAAAATAAAAAGGTCTTGAAGACAATGGAGAAAATAAAAGAATTAAGATAATACTATCTGGACCTATGCCAGAGCAGGGATACCACTAAGGGACTGCAGCCTGTGGGCAGTCCACACTGGAGCAGAGAAAAAAACATCTGAAAAACAAGGAAGAGTGGCAGAATCGACCCCAAACTCCTTCACCACCTGTCAGTTCACCAAATGCTTTGGGATATACTGAGAGTAATCCATGCCAAAAACAAGGGATGCTGAGACTAGGAAGGGGGGATGAGAGGTTTTTGGCTTATATGGAGCTTAGGGAAGGGGGGGGAAAGCCTTTACTTAACTGTGTGTTTAACTGCTTACGTTTTGTTTTGCCTAAATCAGTCATTAATAGTTTGTGTTTATTGAAAATAAACTAAATTACATAAAATTTCCCTGAGCTGAGACTGTTTTATTAGGCACATTCAAAGGAGATATTTTCTCTAAAACAGGTACCTTCTCTCAGAAAGACTGAGGAAGATTATTCTAAACGGCTGTATCATTTGGGGGCTGATTTATTTTGTTCTATGTGTCAAAATCATGTTTTGAACCTTCAGCTCTACTAATGTGTGACACAAACAATCAAATGACCAAAAAGTTAAATATCTATGTTAAATTACATGTCACATCATATTTAAACAGTCAGAGTATTCTGATTTATAAAACCTATCAGTGACGTTCTCTGAGTATGCTCAGGAAAAAATAAGTGAATAAACATAAAATCATATGACACTGAAAGCATTGCTGTAGATTCTTCACATAAGTTGGATTTGAAACTTGAACATCATTTCCTCAACATTTCATGTAAGGTAGGTATCAGCATAATGCTGAGATTAATAGCCTGGGCTCTTGTCCCTAATCTGGGAAAAGGCCACTGTCCTTGTGATCATAGCAGTCAAATAAATGTATCTGTTCAGAATGTTCATACTGAAAGGCAATGTATATGATCTATATGACTTGAAATAATTACATTTGAGATTACCAGAATAATATGACTCATCTTTGGTATTTTATATTCTATAATTGAGAAATTCCCATTTCATCTCTCACTTCAAAGAAAAAAACAAAGTTGTTGCTTTTTGCTCAAATTCATAATGCAAAGGCCACACAGATCTAAAAAGGGATAGGCAAGTGCCCAAGATTAATTTCAAGCTCTAAACACACTAATAGCCAAAATTAACATTTATTCAAACAGACTATGCCTGACCAGCAGTCCTTTGCCTAAGTCCAAGTGATGCAAATTGACTCATTTTCATAGTACTTGGAACTAACCCTCTTTACAGTAGGTATGACTTGGAAAGGGTAATGTCCAGCAGTCCAAAAAATACAGACAGTGAGTAATCTGAAAAATGTCCAATGTTTGCACAAACTCTTCTTTCATTTCCCAAAGTCACAAACACCTTACCACCCACTAAATATCAATGCTTTTTCATATTTTCCCCTTTTTTTTTTCCCCGACTGCTCAGTCCTTTGCTAGTCTCCCCTTACAAGATCATCGTTTTCAGTATTCTGCATGATCAAGCGACAGTTGCAGGTACTTAAAGTTGAAAACTCTTTAGAGATTTTGTTATCCTCAATGGCTGGTATTAAGAATAAAAAGAATTATTTTCAAATATAGGTATTTTATAGCTATAGAGAGATTGAATGTATGTCACACCTCCAAAAAAAAATATTTTCTATTAAAAGTTGAACTTTTAAAAGCAAAACCTTATGTATGTGTGTGTGCATAATCAACAGGAGAGAGACAGAGAGAGAGAAACACGCATATAATCACCAACCTAAGACTGATGTTTAACATAGGAAAAAGTTTATACTTAAGTATGAGGGGAAAAAAACCACATTATTTTCTGCCTTCCAAAGACATATAAAGCACTTCATCAGCTATGTTCCAGTTTCAGGATTCATGCTAGCATTCTATTAAGGCACTTTATCTACCAATAAAAATAGCTATAAATATAGGGCATCATTCGGCAAGACACACTAATCCTATAGATTTAAATATGCACTGTAATATCTTGCTAAATTGGGCTAATTAATCCTTGGGTTGCCTGAGAAAAAGGGGTATGATTTAAAGTAGAACTTGGTATTTTTCTCAAGAAATATCTTTTCTATCCTACAAAACAGTGGACAAATCCGTCACTGTCTGACATATGCAAACGGTATTTTATGAGATGTTTTGAGCCTCTGAAATGTCAGTTTCTCACATTATATATATGTGGAAGATACCAGACAGATAATATGTCAGCTTTTGTCTTTATACCAACAGTAACACTTTCACTATTAAATTATGGACAGCTCAATTGGCTCATCTCCTGGACATTTAAAATATAGTCTGATGAGAACTACTCAATTTTCTTCTTCAGTTTTTTAAAATCAGAATTGTTCACTGCAGTCTGAGATAAAATGGTTCATTTTGTAAATGCAGCTTCAAAAAGAAATCATGCTGTGTTCCTCCATTATAAGCAGGATTAAAACCTACAAAAGTGAACTAGTCCAGTAAGTGTACCATTGATCTCCTAACTGCTAGCTGAGAAATATGTCCATTGTTATCCTCTCATCCTTAGTTCTGAGTGTACAGAGTATTTAGCATAAGTAATAGGTATTAAAATGTCAATAAACTGTCTGTGGTATTTGAGACCTAGTTAGCATTTTTATTGAGCTCTTTGCTAGCATTTTCAGAAATGGACTTTTATGAATTACCAATTTAAATCCATACTTTGATACCACAGGTCACTATTAAATGGGTCATTTCAACATTAATAGCTCTTACCAAGTGAAATACTTCAATTTCATCAGATTTCACTGTTAGTAATTAAAGCGTGCACGTACCCCAACCTATTTATCATGGTAACTAGACAGCTTAAGACATTTACAAGATACTGCTCTTGATAAAAGACAATATTCTACCCCTTTGCTGTTTTCAATAGTACTTTCATTTCCCATAATCTAGTCTAATTAAGAGAAAGTGGTTATTTACCTGTCAGAGGGAAAAAAAAATAGATCTCAAATACAACCTAGGGAGATATAATTGCTAAATTCTCAACTTGATTTCTTTGGCAGTATTATGTTGAAATTATTGATATTGTTCAATTATTAGGGTACTGCATTGCATGTCTACTATAGTTAAAGGCTTGTGAGCTTTTCTGATACAAATCTCACCATTAAGAAGTTATAATTGAGCCTGAGCAAGTTTAGCTCAGGCTAATGCAAAACCAAAATTGTTATAGATAGCAGATTTTAACCAAAACAACAAAAGCACAGTATCAATGTCCTAGAGCATTGACCAGCAATTGGATACACAAAAGTCAGAGCTCTTGAAGATGTTAAAAAAAGAGTAAAAATTAATATTTCTGAATTTTATGTGAAAAAAATAAACCACCATAAACTGATGCTTATTTAAATAATTGGCATATTTTGGTGGCAAGAAACTATTGTTCCAGCTGACAAGTGGTAAGCATTCACTTCTGATAAGTACAAAGCTTTATATTTAATTTCTGAGAGAAAAAACAAAAACCTGAAACACTCACTTCTGAAGGGTCAAGCTTACAGAAATATTATTTCCAAGGAATAAAAAGAAAAGGGATGTGATGTTAAAATTGTTTCTATTATAAGAGAAAAAACACTGGTGATGGTGTTTCCAAAATGAAAACCACTTCATACATATATGGCATTTATTATCTTATCTTCTTCTTGGTATTCACAGTACTTTTTGACTATAGGATAAGATTTAATTAGTTGGTATGTGAATTCTCAATCTGTGATGGAAAGTCACTTCCCTCCTTCTCCCCCTTCCCTTGCTTTTTGTCAGTCTTACAATATGTTAATTTGACAGTCTAAAAACATTTAATTGAGTGAGTGATGGGTGGAACCTCTCAATCTTTTTTAAGTTCTCCCCCTTTTTTTTTTTTCCTTTTTTTTTTTTTTTTTGTCTTTTTCTTTCTCTTCTTTGACTCTACCTACTAATGTTTCAGGATACTGCCACAATAAATGGTCCGATGTTTCTGATTATTTTGAGCTCAGTTCAATACTATTGGTTCAATATTAGAAACAGGTTAAACGACAAATTCCATGTATCTCAGAGGTAAAACTGAAAACTTCAGAAGCCTCTACAATTTCTACTGTCTTTCAGGAGAAATTCTTCTGTCTTTCTCCAGCTTATGGGACAGCAACTCCAACCTATCCTTTTCTGTTTGCTAGGAAAGAAGAAAACTCCAGATACTATCTTTATAAGATGAGATAGCACTCCTTTCCATTTTAGCCACAGCTGCCCTTTCTCTTTTAACTAAGACTTATAAGGTCAAATCACCAACAAATGTTCACTCCTGATTGAATATTCACTTCTACTCCCTTGCTTCTCATTGACTGTGATGGTGCCAGAAATCTTTAAAGCCAGAAATAAGTCTTTTTAACTTCTACACAAAATAATTAAGCTAAAAAAATATATTCCTTTAATTAGAAAAGACCATGTTCAGATTATGTCTGTGTTATTCCTGTCTCATTACTAAGTGCATGATTTTCTAAGTCCAGTGTACAGCAAAGAGTTTAACCTTCAAGGAATGGCTGCTGTGACATGATAGTCTGCAATTCATATCATGTTGCTTTCACCAGGCCTGGAAGGGTTTTTTGGTTGTTTCCTTCTCAAACCCTTTGGTTCTCCCAAAGATAGAAATACTGCAGATAACAGTTAGATGATAAAAACCCAAAGTCAGTATTTCTACAGTAACATGTACTTAGGTCTGACTTTTCACCAAAGAAATTTATCAAAATTATGGAATTAATAAATGTGGTCAATGAAATGTAATGGAGAAGCATTAAGAGTATTTTTGCTGGGGAAAGGAATATTTCACAGGCTTGTTAGGGCTTTTTTTTCTTCTGTCATTGGAAATAAGATCTTATTTTGTATTAGTAAGTGGTTAATATGGAAAGAGGAGTAGAGATAAATGGTTGGTTTTAAAGGTAGCATGGGATGGTGTCATGAAAGCTATACCAGTATTTGTGCAGTTCAGGATATCTATGAAAAACCTAGAACAGAAGAATGAGTAGTGGCACGACAAAGATGTTTGACAGTTGATTATACTATATTATTAAGAATAGACAGAAATACAACAGACTGAAAGAGTTAAAAATAATCTCAGTCAAAAAAATGCCAGAAAATAATCAGTGTGGAAGACCGTAAAGTAATGCACAAGGGGAACTACAATTCTAGCTGGGCATGTGTTTTTATGGGCTTAAATTTTCCTTTTAGTCAGTCAGGTGAGAGCTCTGGATCTGAACTTAGGAAAAGTCAGCTCATTATTCACCTGAGGTCAAAAAGGCAAACTGGACATCAGGAGTTATTAAAAACAGAGAAAAGAACAGATATTATTGCTGTGTCACTAATATGTCTGTGTTATTCCTGTCTCAAATATTGCATACAGCTCTGGTCACTTGCTGTCAAGAAGGATATAACTGATATGAAGAAGAATGCTCAGTGATATAAAACAGCCTCTGTAGAAAGAGAAATTAAATAGAACAAGACTCATCAGCTTCAAAGAACAGGTGGTGGGGTATCATAAAAGTATATAAGATAACAAATGGAATGGAATAGAACTGATGAATAAGAAACTGTTCGCCATTTCTCATAACACAGAAAGTAGGTACAGCAAATGAGATTATAAGGCAGCTGGTTTAAAACAAATTGAGGAAAGTAGTTTTTCACAGAACGTATAATTAAATTCTGGCACTCATTGCCACAGGATATTTTGGATGCCAAAAGTACAAATGGGATCAAAAGTACATTAGACAAATTCATAGGATGAATGTCCAGCAAGGTCTGTTAAACACTGCGATGCGAAAGTAAAATCTTCAATGTGGAAGGTCTTAAGCAGGAGCTTGCCAAAAGCTGGTAGTATACTAGTGGAAGTATTGTTCTGAAGTTCCATAAGAATCTAGCCAAGGACAGGGAGATAATACTGGGTTGAATAGACCTTTAGCTTAGCTCATTATAATCCATTTTATGTTTTTGTATTCTTCTAATTCTTCTAAGAAGCACCCATCTGTTTAAAAAAAAAAAAAAAAAAAAGCCATTTGCTCTAAGTTTTTTTTGGTTTGCATGTGGTGAGAATAAAGCTGTTAAATCTTTTCTAGCCTCTTCCAGCTACATTAGGAAGACCTGAATGATTTTATTAGACCTTTGGATGGATGAGCCAGTTCTGAAAAAAATAAGTGACCTAAACTTTCATTCAAAAGTTTTAGTGAACTGAACAACTGTTTGAGGTTCAACATGTTCAGTTAATGAATTTCTATGATTCTGCACACACTACTTCAAAGCATGAGTGGAGATGGAACAGCACAAAGACCGTGTTCATATTTCTTTCCTAGTTAAAACTAGAAAATAATAGAAATCTCATAAGTCACCATAATATGCCACAATTCTGAATTTTATTTCCAGATCAAGGAGATTTGATTGCCTTTGCTACATGTTGGGGTGGGAAGGGAGGGCAAAGAAAGGAGAGGTAACTGCATTGTTAAACTCAACGGAATCTATAAACTGTAAATGTCAGTTTTGGTTAATCTTGCTTCTATCAGGTAGCTCTCTACAAAAGTCCACACCTATGAGAAAAAGGTACTAGTTACTGCAAGTTAGGTTACACCATCTTTGTTCCTTGGTCAGGTCTCACAGAAATTTCCTATAGCAGCTTTTTCTGAAAAGGGAATCCCACATATAAATAATTTGTTAAGGGTTAATATGCAAAAAATCAAACACAAAGAATCCAGGATCTTTCTCTGTTACTCATTTACATAACTAATTATCATGTCATCTGCTTCTTACATATAAAAAAATTACAGTTACATAATAAATAAAAATATATTTTTATATATACATGATTATAAATGTGTATACTTGACATTTTTATGTAATATTCCTATTTTTAGTCTCCCTATGGTTGTTCTTCACTCTTCCTCCTTCAGTTTAAATCTTCCCTTTATTTTTGTATTTATTTATTTATTCAAATTGTCTCTACCTTTTTCCCAATTCTGGGTTAATCTTTCTGTAGATATCACTAACAATGGTTGAGTCAGTGTTTCAAGTGGGTCATATTTAAATAGGTCCGAAAATGAACAGAAAAAAAAAGTCACATACAAAGTAGTAATGCCTTGGCAAAACTGGATGCCTCAATTATTTCACTCATCCATGGCAAGTTTTCTCATGTCAACTGTTAGTCAACAAATTAGACCATTCAAATCTTTAATTTTATTCTTTTGTTCCTGATGCTTTATTAGGTAATCTTCATGGTCTACTCTGTACATAATACAAGAAATTTTCATGGGTCTCAAATACTGATCAGTTTTCAGCCATTCTCAGGAAGTGATCTGCATCTTCCTAGACTGAGCGTCAGTTTCACATTGTCTTCATTTGGGTTTTTTTTTCACTTACGAGTCCATCATGAGTTAAATTTTATTACAGAAGTTTAGTACTTCATTACAAAGTACTTGTTTTTACAGTGTCTAATTCATAGTGGTTATTAGTTACACACTCCCATGTCTGGGTTGTGAGGCGCCTCCTCTAAAGATAGAAACAGAAATTGTCCTTAGGACAAAGCACTGCAAATGGTTGAAATTATTCTTTATGCATATACATCACTCCTTTTCTTAGAAAATTCTTGTTCCTATGTTCTGTTTTGTAAAAAGGAAAGCCCATTTCCAATGCCAGTGAAATTACAAGTGAAGGGCTGCAGCATGAAGATTAGTAATTTAGAAACTAGTCTTAGTTAACAAAATGTTTTCATTTAGCCTGACAGAGACAGCTTAGCCTGATGTCACTTAAAATAGGCTATACTGCATTGTATTCCACTGAACTGCAGATGAATTTCTTTTGCTAAAACCATGGGCTTTTTCAGAACTATTCTATCCCAACTTTAAGATTCACAGCTCCCCCCCCCTCCCCTCCCCCATTAGTTCTGCTACACACCACAAACACACATCTCTTTTTGTTCAAATCCAAGCACTGCATTAAACCACTCTAACATAGCAATATCAATCAGTCTTTCATGGTCACCAAGTTCAAGAAACCAAATTTCAGGGAAAAGAGAGTTCCTTTTCTATAGAGCAAATTATGACCTTTATCTCAAAGAAGCACCCACTTCAGGCAGATATGATTCATCCTTTTTTATGCAACAAACTAGGAAAGGAAAAAGGGAAAAGTGGTTCTACAAACTCCATCCTTCTCATAATGAAACATGAAGATAAAATGTTAGAAAATGAGAATAAAAAACAACTAAATAAAAATCATGAAGCTACAAACATCTGCACTTAATTTCACCATCTACTCATTTTGAGTCAGACACTTGCCTTATTAAAACACAAGTCGGTATGATTAAATGCACAGTGCTGATGTCCCAATGTACCATTCTAAAACCTTGAATGAATGCATCCCAAAACTTCTAAGTGCAATCAAGAACCATGAGATTAATGGGGTAGAGAATGCTTGCCCATCTCCACACCACCCTCTATACAAATGAAGAATGAAGCAAGACCCATTTTCTATCCTCTGTTTTGATTAGTGTTGGTTCTATTTAAGTACTGAATCAACCAACAGAAGGAAGGGAACATTGTACACAAGATCCCATGAATCAGAGAAGTTCTACCTGGGCATACAGAGACTGTGCTATGGAGAAAACATCAGTAATCACTTCCTATTAGAACAATAAAAAGAAAAGAGAGGATTTATTTAATGTTTTGGAAGCAAGTAGTAACATAAAATAATGAGATAAAAAACTTCTGAGAAAAAAAAATTTGGACTGAAATCCTGGGACTTGAGGAAGGGAGGGAAGTTTACTAGTAGCAAAATCTTTTAATGTCTTCCAGCAATTCTGGCAAAGTGTCAGAAGTGCAGACACCTGAAACTGGAAAATAAATTTGCAAATAGTTGAAATAATGTATACTGGCCTACATTATAGGGATTAAGGCCAAGTACACTATTTCATCGTCAAAATGACTCCCCACTTTCTGGTTGCTTGGGTTGTGTGTGCATCCTACAGTCAGTCACAAGGTGTTATTGCAGCCCTGACTCTATTTAGCATTGCCCCAGGCCTGTGCATCTGTAGTAACTCTTTGGGAGTCATACTCATGTAGTCCTAGTCCTTTTCCATAGAGGGATAAATTTGCATTACAGTTAAATCATGACTGGAGAGCTATCCCTTGTGTCTGGTTTATGTAAGTGGACCTATATAGAAGGGCAAATGTAAACAACCTTAATCAGCCTTAAATGATATAGCTCGAGGACTGAAGTGTTAGATTGATCTCAGTAAGTCTGAACCAGCTGGACCCTTCTGTGAATTCTACAGGCAGAAAAAATTTCGGGGGGACTTCCAGTTATGCTTACAACTAGCCAAACACTGTCCTCTAAAACACCAAATACATAAAATTTCCCTGCACAGAATATGTGCGGTGGGCTGGCCCCAGCTGGCAGCCAAGCAGATCTGCTATAGATAAATTTTAATCTCTGACTTTCCGATAACAAACAGCGCCGCCTTCTATCTCCTGTCAAACCTTTTGTAATCTACCCTAAGACAAAAAGATGCAGAAAGGTGATGAGAAGACGTGTTTGGGAGGAGAAAAGAAGTCATGCCAATGGTAATGGGAGACTTACTGGCCAGCAAAAGACACATTAGCGCTGACTGGATCTTCACTAGACTTCCCTATTAGTAATGTAAATGCTGAATCTGGATACTTCAGGGCAGGTTTTGCTCACATCAATTGTCTTGTTCCTTTCCTTGCAGAAAAAAATATAATATAGAGATTTTTAGGACAGCACAGACTTGAAGAATGATCTATTTTGGAGCAAGGAAGGAGTTTTTCTCATTGAAATAAGTTTGGTAGAGGCCAAAAGCATTATCTCATACTGCTCACAGTATTTCAGAGGTAGATTTCAGTAAAATTGCCATAGAACTTAGCAATAAATTGTGAAAATTCCTTGAGGCTTGCATTTGTCACGAATCTGTTGCCTGCATGTGTTCTACAGAACAGCCCCTACTGTCAAAAGAACAAGACAAATTGCATGATAATTTCACAAAATACCATTTTCTGGCTGAAAAATCTATGTTGCAATATATTTCTTTAAACAAACACAAGTGTTAAAAATCAAAAAGAAGGGCTTATATTCTCCAGGCTCAGACAGAGATTCTTCTTCCCAGTCCAGTGCCTGGATCATTCATTAAAGCCACAGTTTGTTTTTAATTTTTTTGTGAATAAATAAAATAAAAATTTTAATACAAATTATATTACTCTAGTCAGAATATTTTGCAATTAATTTGTTTCTAATACGGTAAGGTAATTTTGGAAAGACTATATAAAGATAAATATATACCTTTCTTATCTTTTGTTTCCTAAATAACAGTCTGCATTGACTTTGCGTCAGTAAATTAGTGTGCATATGCACAGTCATTCAGAGAAACTTATCAGTTTTAAGATACAACTCATATATATAATCACCTTACAGAACATGTTATGGGCCCAGTCCTTCATTAAGCAACACATAATACAGAACATTTCATAAGGTGAGATTATAGGAGTTTATTAGATAATGTCAGTTTTGAAAAAATATTATTATTAGAGCACAAAAGAGTCCCAGCTGTGGATAATGAAATTTTGCCCACATCCATAATTAATCAATGTTTCAACCTTGCATTATATTCTGAAGTATAAAACAATTAGAAAATAATGTATTCAAAGACCCTTATTTCTTATTTGGTCTTTCCGAAATGTATTGACTTTTCCCAAAGGCTGATTAGAAATAATTTTCATCTAAATAGCACTTCACAAATTAATTCCAAATCAAACATTTCTTTTAGGAATAAAAAAAAAATCAGAAATCTTGAAGTTTTTATGGAAATACCTCCCTGTTCTCTTTGTCGCTTTTGTCTTCTGTTATTTGTTCCTGTCCTTGCCACCTTCTGCTTCACTGAAAACCAGTACAGGTTTTGCTTCACCAGTTACAGCCTGCTTCTTAACTGTGTTGTTTCTAGCACTAACCTCAGGCTTAAATTTCTTCTTTTCTCTCCTCTCTTCTCTCCTCTTTCATCAGTGCTAGGAATGGGAACTTCTGTCTTGGTAAGTGATGGGGGATGCAGTCTTCATCCACAGACTGAGCCCTGCAAGTAGTTTTGTGTTCCTCCAGCACTCCCAGATTTGCAGTTGCACCTCCCCAGGTGTTGATGAGCCTGAAGCAGTATGGAAAGAGGATGGCATATGAGGGGAAGGAACAGCAATACTGACAGAATCCAGAACCAAATCCCAGAACCACTGTTGGTAAAAGGCAGCATATTAATCAGTGTACACCTTGTAGTACTGTAAACAGAGCGTTATTTGTTAAAGAATGGTGTACGGTGTGGCAAAAACAATAGGACTTGACTTATAATTGGGAAATCATGTATTTTCTGTCATATATTTGGGGCTGTTTTGTAGTATACTGGGGTTGTGCCTGTCTGCACAGTGGTTGCACCTGAGTCATTAATTCTTGGGTGATCTAGGAACTCCCTTGGTAGTCATCTGTGTAGATGAGAAGATGGATTGGCTTGAGACAATGGACTTGCTTGAAACTAGATCATTAAATGAACCTTTAAATTCAGTTATTGACTGATTACTAGAGTACTCCTGGTAAGAATTTTGGACAAAACAGCCTGTGTCAATGCCTGCTGTGTCTAGTATAATTTGTATGCTTATAAATGCTGATTAACACCGCAGGTGGTGTGTCCCAAATACTCCCAGAGGTGACTTCTGCTATTGAAATAATTAAATTGTATGTAGACTGTAAGTATTCAATAAAAACTATTTCTGCAGACATAGTCAGGTGGATCAGTCTTTTGTATGCAGTTAATTTATTTAAGACATGTTTTGTATATTATTGAAATATATAAAGAGCAAAGACTTGTGCATGTGTTGGGGCCAACTGGATTGTAAGAACTATGCAAAACAGTGATTTGAGGAGCCACTCCTAATCCAGATGAAGATGCTACTGCAAAGACCCTTGTAACAGGTTTCTGTCCAAATACAGAACTCACATCACCACCAAAGAGTGACTAACCATGCTGTTCTGGAGACTTGATTCCCTATGCAAGCAGTACCACAGGGAAATTTACTATATAGCAAAAATGATAACATTCACAATACCTCAATTTCAAAAATTGATAAAGAATTAAAAATGTTGTGTTTTCAATAGCATCTGTGGATTAGGAAGCAAGTTACTGTTACTGACAAATGAACTCAGAAAATCCATTCTGAGGAGTCGTTTAAATAGATAAAGAAAGAAAACATCCTTACTGATTTAAACTGCGGAATAAATACACTCCACAGGCTGCAGACACATATTCCATATCCCCAGAATACTGCTGATTGTAAATGCATATCAATTTATATATTCTCAAACAAGTGTGTGCAGCAAGCATAAAAAACAGAGTGAAAATATTAGACTGGTGATAAGTATGGCATTTTCATTTTTATTCAGATTTTTTCTGATTCATTATTAAAATGCTAAAAAAGATTATGACATTAAAGTTTCAGAAGCGTGTAGTCCTTGGATGTTTGGACAGCTTTCACCTACAATAACATATTTTTTCTGTTGTATTATTATAGACCTATATTATTCTATCATTGCTTTATTATTAAGGTTAGGCTAAAACAAGCAAACAAACAAATTATTTTCTGCCAATTATCTCAAAAAGTATCCTGCAAGACCTTCCAGGTTTCATAGACCTGAAAGGATAATATTTTAATGCAGATTCAGCAAAGATTTATTGTTCTTGGGGGAAAAAAAATCTTTACTTTCACTACAGTAAAGAGGGAATTGTCATCTTTGTGTGGCAGATGTTAGTTTGATATAATTTAAGAAGTAGATGCAGTTACTCACAGTTTCATTTTACATTGTTGTATTTTTTTCAGAAAAGTTTTGATAAAAGCCATTGTGGACTGCAAAGGTAACGTATTTGTTTTATAAATTTGTAATTTTACTACCATACATAGAGTGAAACTTTGAAAGATATACAGTGAAATTATTTTGAGATTTTATCAGTTGTGATGGTCTTTATTTAAAATTTCACATCCAATTAAACCAAGTTGAAACAGCAGGCAAATGGAAACGTGTATAGACTTTGGAATGGGGATTTGAAACAGTTTGTGGGAACATTCTCTCACATGCTTTTGCAGAATCAAGGACTAAGTTACAAAGCTTGAAAAAAAGAATGTGTCATTTCATAGGTCAGCACCTTTAAAGGTGGGTGTGAATTAAAGTATTTGAGAAACTTCTAATTATTTGCAATGCAGCAGAAATAGAGACAGCAAATCTTGCACTAATGTATGGCAAGTGAAGTCATACTCAGGGAAGGGACTGTCAGAAATTCATATATAGTATTTGTTCAGCAATGGGCCTTTGACCAAATAAGATTTTCATAGAACTTTCCTAGGAAATTGCTAATACTGCTGTTGAGAGTACTCCTTGCCTAGTTGTTCTGGTATTTGATTGGGGGCAAGGCCGTTGTTGTTCACCTACAGAGAAAAAGCAGGATGGATCCCAGGAAGTGCAACTAGCATGAAAACTCAGAGTGATCAGTAAGTATAATGTTGAACTGGAAATATACGAATATTTTATTGACAGTACTTATGATTATAAAAATAAATGTATAGCTAAATAATTTATTTCTAAATTTTATATCTCACAAGGAATTGTTATGTCTTTTCTCAGCTTTGTTTGAAATAAGAATACAAGTATAGATACACCAGTTTCATAACTGAAAGAAACTATATTTTGCATGTTCTTTTGTGGAAAAAAAATCAGGCAACTCTATTCTTAGAACTATGTGGTTCAAATACATACATCCATGTGGGCATATTTCTCTCACAGATAAGCACAAGATGCCTCTATAATTTTGTTAACTGTGGATGTGAAGGACTTGGCTTTTATATTTGAGCACAGAAATTTAAGTAATCAGATCCTTCCATGGTACATAGTCAATGTGATAGTCATAAAGGGAATAATAAGAGATAAATATTGTTTGCAGGTGCAAGGATATGGAGAAAAAAATTTGTTTTGCATCCATCCACAACACAGGCAAATTTGGGGTTGGTTTTGGGAGTGATGGAAAGACCATAATGATCTCCCAATAATAATACATCTTACTATTTTTAATTCATGTGACTGCACAAATTATTACATCTACTTTAATTGGATTAGGCATGAACACATTGTTAAGGATGTGTAAACTGAATGAGGGCAGAAGGAAAGCACTGTGTAAAAGACTGTGTTTGATAATAGGAATAGATGAAAAGACAAGTCTGTTAACATAAAACATGTTCTGGACAAAGTACACAAAGGAACTGAATTGCATGAAAAATTTAAAGCAAAATTGTACATTTTTCAGCTGTTTCACAATACACATATTACAGGTGACTGAAGTAAACCAGAGATACAAACAGTTCTCTGGTTCTACAACTGAATAGAATATCTAAAGGTGATCTGTACTGAAATTATCTGCATCCCAGTTTTCAAGCTGTTATTCCTGGAAATCCAAGTGTTTTGCTTATTTTCTGTTACATTAATGAACTTTTAAAAGTCTTTCAAAAGTCAAATGTAGTTCAAATCTTTCAATAGCTGCAATATTTTAATTTCACTGATCACACCATCATACCATGTCCTTCTACTTTTGGCTTATTCACAGGATTCTGAAATCAACACTGGACATTTTGGGTGTGTGCTGACTGGCATATTCTGCAATTTGTCATGTGATCACAGCTTCTTATGATATAGCAATGCATAACTCTTAATCGGTTTCACCTATAAAAATGCCAGCTGGTGGCAAAAAAATTCTGTATGATCTAGATAACTTCTTAGAAGCAAGGTGAGTTTGCTTCCAATGAGCCTTGTTGTCAGCAGTGTCTGAAATATTCTGAAAAGCTTTGCTAAGCTGATGAAGAGGTATATGTGAATACCGTAAATATTAGAGATGCCTCAGGAGGCAAATTTTTTGTTAAGGAAAGGTTGGTAGGAAACTAGACTTGCTTTGCCTTTTGGCAAGTTATAAAACCTAGAGTACAGAAATAGAAGGGGAAAGAACAGGCAAATTTCTTACAATGAAAGTATTTCAGGAAAAATCCACTGGGCTGCAAAGCATCTGTGTTTGCAGAGAAGGACAATAAGAAAGAGAAAACCTACAGAGCTCCACCTTCTACTCAGACATTCTTCCGTATCAGTTACCCAAAGAATGGTAACTGTGAATAACATCGAAATGTTCATACTGGCATGGAAAAGTAAATAAAATAAAACAATATTATAAACAAATCAGAAACTTATCTGTGATGTCCAAAGAGAAACAATATTGGCCTTACTTCTGGTTAGTTAATTCCAAGTAATATTTGGTGGCTGTGGCTGTGGCTGTCAGGAACATTACTGACAGTTTTAAGAGATCACTAGAGGGGAAGAGCTTGGAACACAGTCATTTTTTTTAATAATTATTATGATTTATAATACATCACTTGATTAATTTGTCAAAATACTCAAGTGAAAGGATTACTGAATGATCAGAAATGTCAAGGTAGTTTGGACTAATCATGTGGTCAGGAGGAAAGGAATGCAGGGTGTAATTTTGTGCTTGTACTATCAGAGAGCAAAAGAATGAGAGTAATTAACTCTTTCACAGTCAGACCTTTCTTTCCAGTCCAGATCCCTTTCCTTACCAGTTTTGCACCTTCTGCTGAGTAATCACAAATGTAGTTCCTTGGTGTTCTCTAAAACCTCCTCCTGAAGAAAGTCCATGTTTTAACTACTAGATCTCACTCTTGATCTTGATCAAGACCTGTCATTCTGGCCAGCCAACCTGCACAGACCGCATATTCTTATTTTTGACCTACTGAATCCTCTTCACTGGGGAGTGAAGAAAAAAGAAATTTTAAATTATAGTTAGACATCTGAAGTAACATTTTAAAAATGTTATGCAGCCTCCCACTTTTTCTACTTTCTGAAAACATTCTATAGTTCTTTAATTAATGATGTGCCTTTGAAAGTCTGGGTAATTCTCCAGCACACTACCACTACAACTGGGTTTACTGTGACAGCCTTGAGACTTCTTTTCATGGTGTGACCCAACATGTGAGATATCACAGCTTCTAGGAGTTAATAGAACTCAGATAAGACTTCAGATAGGACTACAAGATAATATCTAGTCCACTTGTCTATTATTTCTCAAAGAAATGTCTGTCTTCCCTTAACACATGTAAACACACAACTGCTAATCCTCTCTCTTCAGCCCAATACCTCTCAAATACAAGTTACCAAAACAAGGTAGGAGCCACCTGCCAAAGCTAACAGTCAATTTCAATTCAACTGAAAAAAGTACTTAACTACATTACACAACCATTGTACCAAGACACAAAGGAAGTCACAGAATAATAACATCACTTAAATATAACCATCATTAAATAATAATAACAATAACAATAATAATAGAAGATAAATTACTTTAAAATAGTTTCCTTGTGAGTAAATATTGATGCACAGCAAGCCTAGCTCAGGAAGTTTCTGAACAATTGATTGCCAGAAATTAGAAGAATAGGTCAAAGTATATCAGAGAAAAGGTGATTCTCAACTTACTTCATTTATTATGCTTTTTTCTTAAATATTTGCTACTGGATACCATTAAAGATAGAATATCAGATTTAATGGAATTTTATGAACTAAGACACACAAAAAATCTCCACTCATAAAGAAACAAGACGGTCTGTTAAACTTCCCAATATAACTATAGTAATAGGTCTTTAGTGGGTTCATGTTTAATGTGCAATCCAAGATTCAGTTCACAATATTTTAAGGACATATTATTCAAACATATAATCTACATTCAGAATTAGAGCTTTAATTATCATTAGATGGTTGACCGACACCACCTCCAAAGAACAATTTCACCTAATATCACAGAATAAATCACCCTCTCAAGGTGCTTACTATTTTCATTGGCAATAGAGGGAAGAAAAGCACCTAACTTAGACTATAACTCCATTTTTTACATCCCAAACATTAGACTAAATTAATTTGAAATTTATGCATAATATATGTGAAACGTGTGAAACCTTTAACTTTCAAGTTAACTTTTAACTTTTGAAATACACGGTGCAATTTATTCCTCTTCAAATACGAAATGCAATACCTCAAAGCCAGACTTGAAAAGAGAGAATGAATTATTACTAGAAAAAGGGTTGTCACAGCTCTGATGAACCTGAAAAAGGTCATGTCATAAACCAGGACATATTCCTAGAGGCTTATCAGGAGGTGCACTGCCCAAAGCAGAAATGTCACTAGCAGCTTCAGCCATAGCAGACTTCCCCAGTTATGAGAGCACTGCGTCACTGCTGGCACAGACTCAGTAGAAGTAGCAACGGTCTCAAGTGCTTGAAGTTTCTGTTTCTCCTTTACTTAATCTGCATGTATGCGTAGATGTCTCAATAACTCCAAATCCTGTATAAGCAGGGATGCCACTGCTACTGTCTTGGTAAAAAATCAAGTCTCCTTCAGCCTGGAGCAGTGTGTAATCTAGAGCAATTCTAGGTAACTAAATTTGTCCATTGACCACTTTTCATGAAAGATAGTAGGATTATAATGAAGAGACAGTGTATACCTTAACCAGGGATGAACTGAGTAGAACATTTTCTGTCTTTCTGCCTGCTAATTTTCTATGTATCTGTATTTACATAAACTCTATTTACACAAATTAGATTTAAAACTAGTAAAAATAAATGCAGTTTTATAGCATGTATAAGTAGTTCATGGAACTTTGGTCATGAGATGGGATATGAATTCTCAGAGCATTTAAATTTATGTTGGTGATCTAGAAGAAGGATTGAATTTTTGTCTGCATATTAAAGACTATAGCTAAAGCCTTTCTGCTCACAGCATACAAAATGTCTAACCAATGGATTAAGATATTTACCTTTCCATGTTGCTTTTCTTTAAAAGAGGATATATATTTTGTCTTCAAATGAAACACCAGGCCCTGATTGCTTCAAAAGAAAAGAGAATAATCCCTGAGGCACTGTTGTTCTTGAAAGAGTGGCTCTTTTGTTTAAAATATACTGTATGAGAGGACTCAAAATGTCAAGGAAATCAATCTTTTGAGATAGAGTATTACCTTGTGATCTTGCTGTGAACTACAGTTTTCTTTATTCCTATGGAATTGTAGGATGCATCAAACTACACATGCTAAGAAAAACAGGAAATAATTTCCCATAGGAGACCTATTGTGAAAACATATGGGCCACAATTAATTCTGTCCCAGAGAAGAAAAGAGGTTAATGACTATGGGTTACCCTCAATTCTGAGCTATACTAGGTCGTGTATTATTTTACACATATACTTCGGATATGAAAATGTTCTCACAGACTCCTCCACACATACAAACTATAAAATTATACCATAGAGAAGGTGTAAAGAAATTTCTGTGTGAATACTTTTTCATGAAAAAGAGAGAAATTGATTTCACAGTTCTGCTACTGTAGGTACAGCAGCTTTCTGCAGTTGCCTCTCTCATATTCCATCTTTAAACATGGAGATAGGGAACAGCCATAGGTAAACTGAAATTTAACCTTTTATTTTATCATTTACCATTATATAGTTTGTAATTATAAATATTAATTGATTACATATTTAATTTCTTAATTGTTTCTTTTACAGGAAAGAAATGACAGCAAGGTGGTTTTTTTTAGTTTTCATCCATCTTGCATAGTGTTTTGACTGCATTTAGTGTTGTAGATATTAAAAAGTGTTCCCTTAGAGTTACAAACTTAGCTTTTGCCACTATAGATAATGCAAAATGAATGTGAATTCAATTGGGCAGAACAACTTGATGCACTGCTAGGTTGCAAAACTGAAGCTACAAAGTGCAATAAAATGTCTTAATTATGCATTAATTTTTTGCATGCATACTTTTCCATGCAATCATATAGTTTTTCAAATCAGGTGACTTAAAATTTTCTTGTAATATTACATATCCACCAATCCATTCTGAAATCTTCCAAATATTGTGCGTGAAAACCATTCATAAGAGATGTATATTGGTTTTGAACATGAACAAATCATTCAAATCATTATAGAATTGTTATAGAATTACAGTGAGAGCATCTCTAAGGTAAAAGAGTAAAATTGTGGTGGTGGAAAGCCTTATCTGCAGGGAAGAATGCTCTGGATAGGTTCTGGTTTATTTAAATCAATTGCTTGTTTCATCGTTCAGATGACCTAATGTAGTTATCTACTTCTGCATGAACTGAATACCTGTCTAGATTCCATTGACTCTAATGATGAGGTGTCCACTGAATATAATGAGAGCTTAGCCACATGGTTCATATGGATACCTAAATTTAGATGCTTGAAGTAAGAGGTCAGTACTCGGGATCTGAATACCACCTGAGGGTAATTCATATGCCTAGTTGCCTTGTTCCTTTTGAAAACCCTAGAATATCTGAGTCATCTACACAGAGGTAGCAGATAGGAGATGCTAGCAGACAGCAGGCTCAATATGAGTCAGCAGTGTGCCCTGGCAGCCAAGAGGGAAAACTGCATCCTGGGGTGCATCAAAAACACTATAAATAGCTGGTCAGTGGTGGTTATCATGCTGTATTTAGCATTAGTATGGCCTCACCTTGAGTACTGTGTGCAGTTCTGGGCCCCACAGTTTAAGAATGATGTTTAAGTTCTTGAATGTGTCCAAAGGAGAGCAATAAAGCTGGTGAAAGGGCTGGAAGTCATGTCCTATGAGGAGCAGCTAAGGACTTCGGGCTTGTCTAGTTTGAAGAAAAGGGATGACCTTTTGAAGCTGAGGATGACTTCATTGCTCTCCACAACCTCCTGAGGAAGGGAAATGGAGAGGGAGGTGCTGAGCTCTTCTCCCTGGTATCTTGTGATAGGACATGTGGGAATGACTCAAAGCTGCATCAGGGAAAGTTTAGACCTGACACCAGAAACATTTATTTACTGAAAGGGTGGTGAAACACTGGAAAAGGCTTCCTAGAGAGGTGGTCAATGCCTCATGCCTATCGGTGTTTAAGAGGGATTTGGATAGTGCACTTAATAATTTGCTTTAACTTTTGGTCATTCCTGAACTGGTCAGGCCACTGTAGGCCCCTTCCAAGTGAAATTCAGTTCAGTTCAGTTCTGTTCTGTTTTAGTCTAGTCTAGTCTAGTCTAGTCTGTTCTAGTCTGTTGTATTGTATTCTATTCTAAATTATGCAGTACTGGGGGTCATTTGCACCTTCTTAGATTGTTAACCGGAAGATATCTGAGCACTTACATGCCTATGTTTAGGCAACTGAATACTCTAGATGTCTACAGTTGGGCCTTTATTTTAAGATATTTATTTAAAATCCCCCTATGAACAATTGAAAGAGGTAGGCATATCTTCAGGTTGAAGTCTCTGTATGCTCACCATCACGACACTGGATTTCCCCAGTCATCGGTAAGGAATACAGAGTTGAAGCAAGCTCAAGCCCATTACTCTCTTCAAAGTGTATTGTATTGGTTGCTCAGTTTTTATAGTCTGAGATGGGCTGCACCACTTACACACTTCCCCCACACTGGCCTGGCTAGCTTTGGAAGAACATTTACACTTCTTGAAAACTCAGGGAAGGCCATCTGAAAAAAAAACCAAACTAAAACCAATTGATCCATTCAGCTGATATAGCCCTTTATATAAAACAAAAATTACCCTGTGGTTCCTTTTTGTTAACTTTAGCTTTCTTAATAACAGCTGTGGTTAGTCCTTATATTTGCTCCTGAGTTTCATGAGCACAGTGCCTTGGCCTATCTTCTTCCAAGTCTCCTGTTGTAGGGGTTTGTTGACCAGTCACACATGATCTGAGATGAGATTTCCCTGTAACTAACTATACATTGAATGCTGTTCACTTTTGTTCAGTTGATGACATTAGGTTGGATTCCTAAAAAATTACATTTCTATCCTCTTTTCTCCCTGCAGCAATTTACTTAGAAAGTAAATTTAATTTACTTTCATATTGGTAAAAACATATGCTTTTCATATAAGATTCTTGGATATAAATTAACTTTGAGGAAATTATCGAATACTGAAACTGCATTTGATTCTCCCATGTGATGTACAATACTATTTTCTTCATGTTATATATGTTTACCATTGCTACTCCTATTTTCATTTTACTCAGACTGGGATTTCATTTAATCTGCTTAATATTGAAGACAAGGCAGTGCCCCAGTGGATCAGTTTATCTGTGCATTATGTATGTAGAAAGAGAGCTAACATAATAAAATTGTTGAGGCATACAAGCTAAGGCAGGGTACTGGCTGAAATCTTGAGAGCTTTATTAGGTCATCTGAGACATAGTTAAAGCTGATGGATTAGTAGTGAAGTATTAATAAGATAAGTGCTATTTGTCACTGTTGTTTATATATAATGTTGGAGAGAGTCTGTTAACAAAAGTGTTGTCCTATAATTGTTAGACCATGCCATAGTTTTGTGCTGTAATATAAACTGGTAAAGCTTTTCCCAGTTTATAACATTTCAAATGCACATATAACAGAAAATTGCATGAAATGGTCCAAGTGCTTCCTCAAATAATGACTAAAACAACACTATTGCATTGTAGCTCTTAATACAAAATGCAGTTATAATGCAAAAATAAAATCAAAATAATTTAAACAGTTGAATTATTTGAGGTTAAGGCTACTACTGCTACCATTAAGTAAACATGGATCATCTGTGTTTGCATAAATCAAAGTTCAGTGAAAATAAACCTTTTTCAAAGCTATGGAATTAACTACAAATTATCAATGCATGAAGAACTGGAGCATTCACATTTGCAATATGCCTGTGTGGAACAGTTCAATGCCTTGTTAACATATTCAGCTACTGTCTGTTGAACAGATTTGTCTCGATAGCATCATGTAGATGTAGAAGTGGAAATCAAAAAGTAGTGTGGCCATGCTAAGCTAATACGAATGTGCTGTTCGTACACTGAAGTGCTTCACCTAATAAATATTCCACTCCTCAGCCAGGCTGCTATGTTGAAAGAAAAGTATTTCTTACAGTTTTAAGTCCAACTTGTTTGGAACCATCAATGTATTCTCTCTGCAGAGAACTATGTATTGCCATGCAGATGTGTCTTCAAACACTGATTGTACAACCGTTATGCTTCTGGGTATTTTGCAGCTTCCTTAAGGTTTGTGAGGTTATGTGTTTTGTCAGGGTAAGGGAAACATTTCTTTTTGTTTTATATCTCTCACCAGTAATATTTCCTGAACTCAGAAAAATGATGGCAAGACAAGTTACGGAAAGATGCGATGCTTTCACAGGTGATGTCTGTCTTTATGCCTAGTTCACAATTTCAAGGATATTTTTTAATGACTGTCTCCTGGTGTTATCAGAACTAATGCATTAGAATCTCTGGAAGGAGAAAGATCATTATCCATGAAAGAAAAGGACTCCAGGCAGGGAGATTGTAAAAAGAAACAAGGAGTCTCAGCTCTAATGGCAGACAATTCTTTTCCTGGACAGTCAGAGAGCACTGGAGGGATTTTTTGAGGCACCAAAAAACATTGCATTCCTTTACTGACAGCAAATCTGAAGGAAAGGACTTGACCTGCAAGGTCACTGTAGGCAGAGCACAGATTTGTCTAAAAACCTTCTACATTTCTTTTCTGTCTCATCCTGCTTTTAAAAAGATATTTGTTCTAGCACTTACTAGTTCTTCCATAGTCTATGAAATCCATGTTTTTAGAAAGTATAGTTCTCAATTTACAAGCCTTTTCATATTTTTTACGCTCACCATTTTGAAGTTGCAAACAGACCCTACTCAAAGCACCAACCAGCTTGGAAATCTGACAGAGGAGACGTTCAGCTATATTTGACCTTTCAGGAAACTACCCAACAGAAAAAATATATATATTTATAGATGGGATATAAATGGGATTCATACTATCCAAAAGTGATTTCTGATTCAGCAGTGTAAGATTTCAGCCAGTTTCACAAAAAAAAAAAAAAGACTGATAGGTAAATGTCTCAGCCAGTCATGTACTATATTCAGTACTTTGAATACCTGGTGAAAATTGTAGACGTTTACACTGTGTCCTAGTAGTTCAGATTTGTGCAGTCATCAGAGCTAAAATTCAAGCAGAGTGTTTTCCAAATCCTTTTAAAATAAAACATACACATCGCTCACATGGATGATGACTTAGGCTGGAAAAAGAAGCATTTATACCAGTAGAAGTATTGAGGGGCCAGACAATAAACACTGGGAAAATTATTTATAAATTCACTGTATGAATGGGTCCAGCTGAAACAAGAAAATAGGACTAAAAGGGAAATAATTAGGACTGATTATATATAGAAAAAAATGTCGATCAGGTATTTTCTGCTCTGGAATTAATTTAGACTAAAAGCAATTGAAATTTCCCCACCTATATCAGGACATAAATTCTATGGAAAACAGCAAAAAGTCCAAGACAAAGGGCAATTCATCATTAGTAACATCATGGACTGGATGACCTCCTCCTTTTTTTTCTTCCTGAGTGACTTTGTTCTTATGATACAGAGGTTAAAAGTTACAAAACCTTGGTTAACCACTGACTGGAGATCAAACCACCGAAAAAATTTTGTCACCTGGTTAAAGGTCATTGAAGAGAAACTGTATGACAAAGTGACCATCAATAATTTTACAAAGGCATAATGATACAATATAAATCAGAATGAAATCATGAAGCAATTGATTACAAAAATTTGAATTAAAGTTCCATTTCATATTTAATAAAAAAGCATTATTGAATTAAAATTATATCAGTTGTGATTATTAAGGACTAAAAAGTTTATTACAGTTTTGTAATATGCAAGAATACATTGAATAATTTTAAGAAAGTCACTTTACCTTTGGACAATAAGCACCATTTTTATTTTAAAAATAAATAAAAAATTAAAGAGTCTTCAGTTGCATGACTCAAGTATCAAAAACTCACAGAATTATTTTTTTTTTATGGTTCCCAGTCTTTAGACAGTATGCCTTTCTGACTGTTTTACACAGCCATCTCTCCAATGACACAAAGTCATATTTACATTGACATAATGTGTAAGTAGAATGCCATTCAGAAGAGTGTTGGGAATTAATGGGAGGTTAAATATTTGCTCTATTTGCACACTTCCCATCTACATTAGAGTCACTCCATGAATTTGGGGCGACAGCTTTAAGGAGGTCCAGGCAGTTCTAACATATTATAAGGATAACTCTACATAGTTTTCTTTTCAAACTATTCCTTCCTGCAAGGTGCACGGAAAACAAGAAGGATGAAAGGTGTTTGCAGACTGTCAAGGGGAGATAGGGAGGGGTGGTCACTGGAAAAGAACTACACTGCTCACTGACAATATTCTAAACTTATTTGCTTAACAGGGTGGGGTTAAATGGGTGGATAGCAATCCCTTTCCTCCAAAACACAAATATCCACACAAACCAGAATTTCAGCACCACTAGTTCACTTTAGACTAGCATAATTTACCCAGAAGAATATGACGCTCTTCTCAGTTGATGTGTCAGGTCCATGGCTGAGAAAGCAAATCCTCTTTGGGCTCCAGCTTCCACTTGCTGTTGCATGTCCACCTATGGTGTCTCCCTAAAAGGCTGTCAGCATTAGCTGCTAACTGCTTTACTAAACACCTAGCACCAAGTAATCAGCAGTGGCCTGTACTTTTCATCATATCTCCCAACCATGTGATGAAAATCTGAAAAAGCTCATAGTTACAATTTTTAATTTCTATAATTGTAGTTAGCCATATTAAATAAATTTGCCAGATTTAAAAGTTTTTCTGTGCTTTTAGGTCTTATTAACTTTAATAGGGTCAGAAGTGCTTAGTACTCAGGAAAAAGTCAGACTGCACAATGAGATGACAGAATGTGGTTTCAGGTTCCTAAATTTAGCCATTGCAATTTGGCAAATGCTGCCTGTGAATATTTCTGACTATGTGAAGTTGCAATCCATAGAGTAATTCTGCAATTCTATGGCCACCATGAAGTGTTACACATTTTAGATTATCTAGATTATTCATTTCATTAGTGTCTTGCAGTATTAATCCTGGTCAGTGCCGTACAGGCAGAATAGATAACTACTTAGGAGATCAGAACTGTAGTGTTGCCAGTTGATAAAGGTTAGAAACGTTACAGCTGATTTTTTCCGAAGGACACAGCATGCTAGAATTTAATTGCAATCTTGCTTCATTACCCATCGCATTCCCTATTAAATAGCAAAAGTATTGTC
This sequence comes from Falco rusticolus, assembly GCF_015220075.1. Lineage (NCBI taxonomy): Eukaryota > Metazoa > Chordata > Aves > Falconiformes > Falconidae > Falco > Falco rusticolus. The sequence continues at coordinate 41,436,374 of NC_051188.1, read as the reverse complement.
TTTATGTCTTTATTTCTCACTTCCTGAATTTTGCCATTTGGGAACATAAAACAGCATTCTTAAATATTTGAAAGCAATACTTTATAATGATTTTTTTTTTCTTATTACTTAGGAATTTATAGTTCAGGTTCCCCAGTGAAGGACTTTCAACTTTACTTTTAGGATTTTTATGGCCATTTGAATAGATTTAACTGTATGTTATATTTTACCCCCAAAAAAGTAACAGCTGGTCTATTTATGTACATCAGTAAACGTCAGATCCTTTAGAAAATGAAGGGCTTACTGCATAGTTATCATCACCAAAATAACCAATAGTCAATAGAGATAGAAATTCATGTTTCCCACAGATCTCAGGAATTCTTTTTCACATTATTGTTATTATTATTGTTATTGTTGTTATTATTATTGTTATTACTGCTACTAATATTATTATTAGCTATAAATATGCAGTAGAATAGCAAGAACCTGTCATAGAGGACTGGAATGAGCATCAGGCTAGACCTCATCTCCAAATCCCAGTAGCATTTGCCAAGGTAAGCGCACTTGTTTCTGAAAAGAAGCATGTCTGATTCCTTAAGAATTATTTTGTTGCCAGAGGTGTTGATTTAATTGCTCTCTGTTTTAGAAAATTAGCTTTGGAATTTTTTGAGGGGGGAAAGAGTCCATGGATGACTCCAGTTAAAATTCTTTGCAACACAGAATGACACTTAAAGTACCGTATGTGTTTTTATCACTAAACATAGGATCCAGAAAAGGGCCACATAATATGGTTTTACATCCATGTAATGCATTTGTACACAAAAATTCGACTCAACTAGTTTCCCTTCATATGAATTATGTGATTAGACAGATCACACAGGTTTTTAGAGCTGGAAGAATTGTTAGTTTTTAATAGACTGATTCAATGGGAAAATGTGATATGTCCATTAATACCCTAAATGTAGCTTTTAGGTTTATAAACTAGAACACTGATTAAAAAAAAACAAAACAACAACAACAAAAAAAACCACCAAAAAACCACCAAAACCCAAACTGAAGACTACTTTTATATACAGTCTGTGAAGGCAATCATAAAATTCATTTAGTATGAAATTTGCAATTTGTAAACACAAGTATCTTGTAAATTTAAATACTGAGCAGTCATGTTAATTTGGTATTTAGCTATGAACTCTTCTGCTTAAAAACATGAAGATAAAAACATTACCTTAACATTAAAAGATCAGATTTTGAGTGAATTTGCATAGTATTCTGATCAAAGGTATGCTTTCAGCTAAAATCAGATGACATATTGACATATTTTCTAATGACACTAATGGCTCCTTTATGTCTTCTATTAATACACTTTATTTCTTGAAAGCATAGCAAGGTATTTATTGCAATCTTTATTTTCTCATTTTAGTAACCATGATAATGAAATGTCAGCCTAATTATTTTTATGTAGGCACAAAAATTTAAATATATCCACGTCAGTCTTCCACTTTGACTGTTAAAATTAGCATATAAAAATACGAGGTAACATAGGTTTTTATAATGATGAAATAATCCTGTTGCTACAAATGTGTTAGTTTTATAAATCATTTTCACCTGTGATTATCACCATGTTAAATTAATTTGACAAAACCAGAAAATAAGTATTTGAATGGCAGTCAAGTCCCAACCCAATGAAAGCAGGATCAGCTGTATTATCTTAAGTGGTGCTGTCCATCTCCACAGTGCAGGGAAGTCATCACCACTCAAACAAATACATACATATTATATACATAATTCTCTTTCCTTTTTGCATATACAATACTAAAGTGTCTGGCTTTATGTGGTTTGGTTTGTTGTTGGGTTTTTTGGGTTTTCTTTTTTTTTTTTCTTCTTCTTCTTTTTTCCCACTATTTTATAGGTACAGAAAAAGAGTTGGTATCGTTAGGAGAGTTATTGCAAGCAGTCTACTGGATTGGGGTGTTGAAGGTGATTGGCACCTTGCACTGAGCACTTCAGAGAATCAAGATTCTAGTTTATGACACTGTGAGTAAAGGACACACAGGATGATGACTATGTGAGGTGCAGTAGGATACTGAAATAATCGTGGTCCCTTTGCAGTATTGCAATGTAATAAAAGCACAGGTATTTAATGACAACTGCCTCTAATCTTTTAGTGCCTTACTAAGAAAGTTTCTGTTTTATTTACAGTGTTCCAGTATTCAAGATTTCTAAACAGGAAGGTCACCTCTTTCTGGATAAAACTGACATCCCACCCCAAAACCAAAACCCAACCCAACCCAACCCAAAACAGTTGAAAGGGGTAGTTTGCCATAAACCTTCAAAATCACTTCAACTATTTAAGTCCTGCATTTTATCCCTTCCCTTTTCATCTTTCATAAAGTGTCAACTAGTTCTATTTGTTTCAAACTATTTCTGTATTAGCAAACTAGATATGTGCAGAGCTCAGGCACTGACTTGAGAGCACTGATACAGCTTAGTTGTACTATCTATGCTCAGTTTTAACCTGCACCATCTAGCATGTTTGCACACAATGTTTTGAAACAGCAGAAGGACAATTTGCACCAAAGACCACCCCCAGTAAGCAGTTTTGATGTGGACAGCTTACTTTAGAGCGTAAGAGAAAGTAGCCATTTGGACACCAGCTATGTCATACCACTTGGTCTCAGAATCAGAATTCTGTTTCTAGACCATTTTATATTTTAGGAAAGTTTTTGCCTCAAAAAAAAAAAAAAAAAAAGCAGCTTTGAGTCCTTTATACATGGATTTTCTTTCTCAGCACCTAACTGCTGTTCCACAAAGACAATGACAGCACCATGCTCACCACCCTGCCAAGAGAACTGGGATGGTGTTTGGAGCCAAAAGGAAAAGAGGGATGAAGGAAAGAACATAAGCACACACTCCTCATTCAGAGTGTAGCCCTGTCCATTTGTCTACCAAGCCACCTGCTGTACCCAAAGAGATTAAGTGGTACAATGAGACACAACAGAGGGCAAATATACTTTCTGTGCCTACTGGAACAACAGATGGACCTAACTTCATTGTTACTCTGTTTCCTACCACACTTGCTATTCACCTTTGTCTCCATCTGTTCTGTCTTGTCATGAGCTTATGTTGTGAATGCTTTGGATCAGTGACTGCACCTTGCCAAGCTCAGTGGGGTCCTGATTGCTGCCTGGAGACAGGCTGTTAGGCTATACATTCACAATGAAAACTTATGCCACAGCTATTTAGTAAAATTCATAGTATGCAATCTAGACAGCTAGATGTTTTGTGCTTTATTTGGATAGAACTTGGTGTTAAAGAATGGAATCTACAAAGATCAACATAAAAAAAAATGACAGTAAGTTAGAAGTAAGAGTAACTGTAGAGAAAAATGGGAGGGGAAAATGGGAACAAAGGGCATAGTCACCTAACTCCCAGCTCAAGAGAACATTTAAATCCATATGAGATTCATATCTGTGTTTCTCTGCAGGGATTAGGGCCCAGAATATGATTAGAGACCTAATATATTTCTAAATAAGGCTAGAAGAAAGGGACAAGCTATTGATACCACTCTTTTTCTCTGATAATTCAGTAATAGAGCACTTCACTTGTGATATGGGACAGCTAATTTCAAATTCATTTTTCTGCTTGGGTAGATATGAAAACATATCTCCAACTCTAATCACTAGGCAGCTGAGTATTCAGAGATGAGATCTGGTCCCACCCACCATTTGAGTACCCAGCAGAAAGACAATATTTTCTGGCCCAAAGAAAGACTGAAAGCAAATGCAGTCATGAGTCTGTAACTTCTCGTCATGTCAGTCAGCTTGAAGTTGGCAGATGTGGGATTCCATCTCTACTATTCAATTTTATGTTGGATCCCAGTGCAAATATCCTTCAAAATAACTGGATCATGAATCAGATGTGTTAGGGAAAGTGCCCTAACAAATAGGCTATAGAGAGCCCTCATTTGAGTACTGTTAACAATGTAACAGTATCTGTTTTCTTACATCATTATAAAGAACAAATCATAGCAAAGAAAGTTAAACTTAAAGATGATGAACACAGCCACTTTTATTTTCTAGATATGTACCATAAGAAAAATTAAATCAGATTAAAGAAGCAGGAAGAACCCATGACTGCAGCAAAGGCTATTGGAAGCTGCCCTGTAAGCTGCTATTGTTCTTTATACTAACAGGTCTCCCAAGATAAAAAATGTTAAGGAGTTTCAAAGCAATCAAAAAGCACAATCCCTTTACACTTTCTTCTTCAAGTCCCCATGTCTTGCATATCAACACTGATTAAAGAAGAGGCAAATATGTACTGAATCAATTAATTTTTTAGTGGAACTGATCTGAGATTATTAGATTTCCTTTACCCTGTACTTCCAAAGACTTCCCTGCTTGACCAGCTCTCAGTCTCCTCTCCTGACTAGATCCACATTTCATCTTTCTCTTTTACTGTGACTGCACAGTCCTGGTTGCTTCTCTCCTGTTGTGCAATTTTTTGGTCCTGTGTTCTTTTGTCTGTCTGTCTGTATCCACCAGTGCCTATGTCCCTGCTCTGTACTGCTCTTTCTTTCCCCAGAGTCTTTCTTCCAGTTAGGTGCATTTCTTGCTTTTCTCTACTTTCTTGGCCGTGACAGCTGAAGCACTGAAAAGGCTATGGCATAGTGCAGGAGTGGGTTAGGGATCCCTGAACAGCTTAAGTTCCAGTAGTAGTTTAGCAGTTTATTTTTCTTAATGCTGCAACTATTTAACAGCTATTTAACTGGTTGGGCTCAGCCAGAGTGTGAAGCCTGAAAGTTTTTTACTCATAAGGAGTGAAGGACCTAGAACACAAGTCTTATGAGGAGCAGCTGAGGGAATTGGGGTTGTTTAGTCTGGAGAAAAGGAGGCTGAGGAGAGACCTTATTGCTCTCTACAACTACCTCAAAGGAGGTTGCAGCAAGGTGGGTGTCTGCCTCCTCTCTGAAGTAGCAAATGATAGGACAAGAGGAAATCACCTCAAGTTGTTCCAGTGAAGGTTTAGATTGGATATTAGGAAAAAATTATTCACTGAAAGGGTTATTGAGCTTTGGAAGAGGCTGCCCCCAGGAAGTGGTTGAGTCCCCATCCTTGGAGGTATTTAAAAAAACATGTATATGTAGCACTTTGGGAAAAGGTTTAGTGGTGGACTTGGCAGTGCTAGGTTAACAGTCAAACGTGATCTTAAAGGTCTTTTCCAACCTAAATGATTCTATGATGCTTATGGTGAATAACATTGACACAGCTAGTGACACAAACATGGCAAATGCAAAACAGCAACAGTTTAAGCAATGGTTAGTAAGCTTTGTAAGTACGTTCTTTGTAAGTATGTTCTATCTACAGCATAACCTTAAACTGTGAAAAATGAACCTGCTAAGTGGTTAGATTACAAAATGTGAGGTATATAAAAAGGATGGCATGAAAATAAAGGTGCATCTTAGAAGAATAATACTTTTTGTCAAAACCACCCTGGAAAAATGTAACAATATGGTCATTAAAAATATTTACTATATAAGGTAATAACACAAATAAGAAAAGGAGAATCAATATGCCTATATTGAGAAGCTGCAATTCCACAACCTGCTTGGTGAGGCACTAGCATCAGCTCAGTTTGACAACAGATCAAACCTATCTCAAGACATGCAAACGTAATAAGGTTTTGTTATTCTGTGAGAAACAAATGTGAAATGAAATGTGTGGGGTCTACACAGGCACATTTCTGAAGTCTTGATAGGGATTTTAGTGACACAGGCATTTGCCATCGGACGTCTTCAGAATATTGTAAAACCATGTTGAATACAAGTTCAGTGAACAGCCTATGTGGAAGAACACATTCCTCAAAAAGTATTACCAGAACCATATTACAATCTTTTGAAAATTCTGCAGCCTATCTTAAAAAGAAAACATGCACTATAGCTGTTAGTCAAATGACTGAGGATGTCTAATATATGCAGGATTCAAGAGCTGCTTTAGAACAATTTTGCAGAGGATTTTGAAAGATGAAAGTCTTTTAAACCTTCCATGTTAATGGAATTAACTAGAAGAACAAAATAAATGCAACTACATCTTTGCTGAACTTATAGTTTGATACCGGAACATGATTTAGCACAGTGTGAATAGAAAAGACAGACATTTACAATTTTCACTTAGTAAGGTACCAACAGCTTAATGTTTATAAACCAGCAGCAATTGATGAAAATCAAAGTCAAATGTTATGCAGGCTGCACTGGTAAATATGGAAGCAAAATTTGAATGATTGCTATGACAACAAATGTAAACTATTGCAAAGTTGGCTTAGAACAGCAGGCTACAACCAAACAGAATCCAACAAAACAAATCAAACAGTAAAACATTTTAGTCTTATGAATAGTAAGTATGTGAGTAACAGTAATGATACTGAATGTGAGGAATGCAGAAGCAAGGCTGAATTTAAAAACCTTCAGCTAAGAATGGGTATCATAATTCATTGCAAAGGCTCAAAAAAATTATCATTTCACTTTTCTGTTTAGAAAACATCTTCTAACTCGCTCTCAGAAATCATTACTTTGTTCTATAGAACAGGTAGCCTTACATACAAAACACACAGAAAAGTTATTGCAAGAATTTTACTTGAGACTGAAGCACTTAAGAAGGAGATTCTGTTTTATAAAGGGGACAGTGTATCAGCAGGTTGTGCTTTGCCCTTGTAGTATCATCATGGAAGTGATAGTGGTTTTGTCCATGTTTTAAGGAAGAAAATGTCTTCATGGGTGAAATTCGCCTAAAAGCAACAAAATAAAGTCTTAAGAAATTAAATGAACCCGAACTCCTAAATGGTAATCTTGTCTTTTGGAATCACCTGACTCCATAGGCACACAGGTGTGTTTGAGTGCCAAGTTATTTACGCATACATGCAGGCATATGTTCTGGGAGATATGATAGCGATTCAGGATAATGTAGGCAGCCACTTAATCTCCCATGGCTGGCAGGAGGAGACAAGCAACCTTAAGCATAGAAAATCAAATCAGGATTTAACTCCTTCCCTGATGACAGTTAGCAGCCACAGGCCCTTAATTTGAGGATAGAACCCTGAAACACTGGTAAAAGCATCTCTAAGAATAAAAGGAGGCAAAAATTATGAGAACAGTAAGAGATGAGTTAATTTCTTGTAACACAAATTAATAGAAGGTAAACTCTAGCTGCAGGTAGTCTCAATCATGACACCTCATTATGGCATATCGTGGCTGAGAACCCTCTTCCCTCTTTCAAATGCAGCTGGATCAACATGCAGCCCAGGAATGTATGAATCATCAGACCATTAAGAGAGTACTACATTGTGTGGGGTTATGACACTCAGATGGAAAGGTAGGCACCTATGTTTCTGGGTTTTAGTTGGCGGGTTGGATTTTTTTCCCCTCAGGCTGCTCTAGTTTTTTGTAGCCGCTGTTGTTTGTACATTATGCGCATTCCACTTCCAATGAGCAATGGTCTGCATTATCCTAGGTTAGATTCAAATTTCCTTTTACCATCTCTTCTCCCATCCCCAGGAGTCCTGAGATTTTGGCAGTGTAGCAGCTCACTTCTAAAGCTGTTTCTCCCCTTCTTTCTTACTGTTATTGTAGCCTAGTGTTATGAAACTCTCCTGCAATGTAGGCTGAGGGCATCTCAGACTGAGTCAATATAAGACTCTATGTATCTTATCATCATGACTGATTGTTCTGCTCACTAAGCGAAGAGGTAGTAAGTGGGGACTGGTTTTTTGGTCATGAAAAGGAAGTTCTTTTTCTTCCATTAGATAGATGTTCTTTGAAGATGAACAACCACACCAGATACTAAGTCATTGTGACCAACAAGGATTTCTTATTTCTTCCAATGCAACAAGCATCACACCACATCAGAGAGATACCCACCTAGTATATACTGTCTTTTAGGTGGGTGGGAAGTCTTTAGATGTGCTGATACATTTCTGAAGTATGCACCATGTGCTGAGATGTGTACATTGGGAGGATTATATTTTCAAAATCAAATATGAGGACATTTCAAGTAAAACAGTCTATCAGTCACTGATTATAGGAAGGGGAGACAGTATTCATATTGCAGATGTGAAAGGCCACCCAACTACTTCTATATTTCAAGGTAGTAGTAATTACTGGCACTAAGGAGAACTAACTTAATTGTTGTAAAAAAAGTCTTGTAAGTGTAGGATTAGATTCAGTGCAGAAAAAAGCCAAAATATTTGAGGCACTGGCTATGTAGCATCTTCCTTTCATCTGCAATAGCTAAAGACAAACAGAACTGTAACTCCCACTCTTTCTGTGGCCATTTGGTGTTGAAGGGAAACTGTAAGAAAGGATCTGAATGATGAGAGAAGGAGCACAAGTCACTAAATAACATTTCCTTTTTCTTTTTTTCTTTTTTTTTTTTTTAAAGAATGTGCAAATACTTTCTATACTTTGAATAGGAGTGTGCAGAGGACACATCAGAGCAGCACTTAACATATGTCTTTTCTACGTCTTTTGCACAAAACATACCTGTCTATACTGAGTCTCAGATGAATGGTTAATATAGTCTTGCCTAGATCAATTCCAGAGCAAATGGCAGCATGGAATTCCTACTGGAAAGTCACAGAAAAGTTAAAGGGTTGCATTAGATGCTTGTTTGTTTGTTTGTTTGTTTGTTTGTTTGTTTGTTTGGGGGGGTTGGAGGTGATGCAAATACTGTCATCAACCGAATATTCAAATACTTACGGCTGAGAATACATTCCTAAGTTTGAGCCACAGACTAATCGTATTCCCACTAAGATGAATGGGACTTGTTGAGTAATCAGCACTTTTAAATGTCAAACTGTTTTAGCTGCCCAAGCTGTTGAACTGTATAAAGATTTTGCCAATTAAGAGCTGTGCACTAAATTTAAGGGTTCTAACTGATGAGTATCTAAATGAGAATTTTTTCAGAGTTGGATTTTTAGAAACTGCTGAATGCCCACCCTCAGAAAATCTGTTTTTTCAGTGTATTCTTAGGGCTTTGATTGACAAGAAGGCTAAGACTGGGATGGCTGAAAAGGTTACTCTGTCCCCATTTGTGTTGTTCTAAAATCAGATCCTGAACCATGGCAGCAGCACACTGTCAGCTCAGCCTCTTCAGTTGACTAGCAAGCAACTTGTGCAGGGAACAGGGCAGGCAGAGGAAGTGGTAACGTTTTTCACCTTCCCAGCCCACACCACCTTCCTCCATACATTGAAGAATGCCCTAAGGAGATGAATTTTCTGAGGGTGAACACTCAGAAAATTCTGAACTCCTTGGGGGAATCCTGTTTAGACTGTGAAATTTATGGATGCTAAAAAAAATCATAGGTGATACAATCCCAGATTAGGAACCTGAAAGATCCCTTCCTGAAATCCTTATTTTAGACTGTAGAGTTCACACTAACAACCTTGTAAGGCAGTTTACCTTACTATACCACCATCTACACAAAGTAAGTGTTTTTCCAGACCTTCCTTAATAGCTTGCTTTTCTTAATGCTATTGAGACTTGGAAGTATTTTTTTGTTAATATATTGCATTCATTTTTGTGACAGTCTTCATCATGTTATCTTGGACTATTATTTCTGTTTTTTCTTCAGTCTGTCTATTAAAGTGATATAAACTTTTCTGGCAGAAAAAGTTGTTTAGTGAGCAGCATAGGCAGAATGAAGTGCGTTTTTCAATTTCTTGAGTCTGAAAAGAGCACAGAGAATGGAATTGCCTACTTCTCTAGTGGCCTATATTGTTCAAACTTTAGACTTCTGTAGATTTTCATATGCGGGGCCATATGTCTGGTTACTATATTTAAGATCCTGTCTGTATTTTGAATGAACTCTAAGAACATAAGAAAATAAATTTGTAAAAAAAATTGTAAGCTCAATAGGAAAGAGAAGAAGACACAACCTCATCAAAACAAAATACCAAATCTTCCTGGCTGTGAAAACAGGAAGGCAATTTTTGTTAGAAGTGTTTCTCTTTTCCCAACCTAAATAACTAATATATAAAACAACTGAGCTGTGTCCATGCTTTCTCCTCATATTTCTCTTATTTTGGCTCATTTTTCTCTTGTAAATTAATCCCCCGCAAAATCAGTCCTGGCCCTATATTGTACAAAATATGTAATGGAATAATTTTTGCCAGCTCTTTTGTCCTCTAGGTTGTCCAGCCATATGAAGTGGGTGTACATAGATACAAATGGGTGTACTGGTATAGCAGTGGTCCAAGTGTTTCAGTGCCCCTGGCTTTCAAGCAGAAGTGAGGGTAGTAAGAGTCCAACTAGAGGGGGATCAAGATTTCTTATAGGGAAAGAAGGGCTGCCTGGACTTCCAAATTAGTCTAATCCAGAATAAATCCTGCTGTTCTGTGACAGAAGTGTTTTGATATAGAGAAATATATTTCCAAGCATTCACTGGTACATCTGAAATTATTCGTAAAGCTGACTAATTCAACAAAGATAGTATTTTGTTTTCACAGATACGTAGGGTTTAAACATGTACTATTTCCTTTCAAATTACACTTTATAGAGTATTATACCCTGGGAGAAATTATTCATAAATGGCACTAATGAGTGTCAAGCTGCATTGCAAGGCATTTTGAAAATTGTCCTATTAATTAATGGAGTAATTAAACTTTTGTCAGTGACATATCATATTTCTGACAGGAATAGATGGCCTGTGTAAGTCTGCGCTAGGCAGCTATCCAGGCAGTCACTATGTTTAATGGATGGCAGCAATTTAGCCCAGGTTTATGGTGATGGGACCACCTGCATAGGGGGAGCTGGCAACCTGCATACACAAACAGCACTTTGCACTTTTTCTCAGCAAAAGCGTCTTAGCTCTCAATTGATGTAGCCCTCCCTAGGATGACACATTAGCTTTTTGCCATTAAACCATAAGTACTGTTTCTCTGAGCTTTTGTGACAAAAACGTCAATTAACTTCCAACTTTCATTTCCATTTAATTTTGTATTCTCATTCTATTTGCATATTAATGTGAACATGGTGCAGAACTGTTAGATTAAAATACCTTGCTATGGCTAATAGCATGTAATGCATACTTACTGAGTGGAATAGTTATGAAAATACAAACTTTTAGAAGAATACATTTTCAAGTTGCCATCTCCTTCAGAAAAAAAAAAAAAATTGTTCATGCACCTGTTCCATCATCCCCTCCCAAAAACCCCGAGTGGGTGACATGTACAAAGATAAACACTACAAACAGGAACAGGAGGGGGAGAAACTTGTAAGTGCAGATCAGCACAACAACAATAACAAATATATATTTTTTTTCTTTTATTCCTTTAGAAACAGATCTCTATTAATTCTAATATTAATAATTTATAGCCTGGCTTCATTGGTGGACTGATTTTACTTCCATGTGGTTACACAGTCCATATGCCTAAATTTATTAGCTGCATATCTTAGAACACATCTGAGTATTTTCAAATGTAGATGAGCAGAATTATTGAGCCAGCACTGACATAAAATACCTACTGCCTTCCTTGGCATAAAAAGCAGCAAGCTGGCTTCAGCACAACTATCAGTGCAGTTAAACACTGATTTGTGGCTGACCACTCCATCAGTGTACTCCTTGTAAAACACTCACAATGGAAAGGCAGGGAAGGTTCTTCTGCTGATCAGTTCCAAATCTCCCTTTCTTCCCATTTCAGATAGTTAAGAGTCTGCTTTCTGTCAGTTTCATGAAGCTTCTAAACTCAGCAGAATTTAGACATTCAGGATTGCACAGCATAATTGGCATGATTAAAGCGTGAAAATGTCTTATATTTAAAATATTGGGCCAAATCTACTTATGACATATTTAACTGAAACAATCAGACTCACACCAGTGATAAAATTGTACAAGAATGAATACAATAACTAAATAACAAAATATGTGAATTAACTACTATCTACTTCCATTCAAAATACATGATTCTGGACTGAATTTTCATTTGTTTCCTGTAAAAACAGAAGATATGGAAGCAGAATCAATAAATTAAACAAATATAACATACAGATGACAGGCTTGACCTTCTTCATGGTCAAGGAGACAGACTGAATATCAGCTCCCAGGATAACTCTACTGTCCCAAAAAATTGTGGATTTATACTGCTTAGGTTTCACTTGTCAGAGATTTTAGAATTCTTTCAAGCATTTCCAGCATCACTTTGGGAGGTTTGGTAAGCGTCCAATACATTTAAATTAAAATGGTGATTCATTACAATGCCTAAGACACAGCGTTACTTTGTCATAAATTATAGGTAATCTGCACTTTTACATTAGCTCAATTACCAGTAATAGAGTTTTAATGCAGTACTTACATGGTGTTAGAGGAGAAATGTTCGGTACTCCTGGATTTATCTCAAGGAGGAAATGAAATCTAAATTGGAAAGGCTGGTACAGAAGAAATACTGATAGGGCACCAGGGAATGGAAGTGAGGACAGAAAGTCATGTCAGTCACATGAATGGAGAAATAAATAGTAAATATAAGATTAAAATACAGCATGTGAAGGGAAAATGTGCGCTAAGGACACTTGAAGAAGGACAAACATAGTAAAATCTAGTAAGGCAGAAATGGTACTAGAAAATGGGGGAAGAGAAAGAGAATGAGTGATAAGGTCAATTACATGGAATTGGGCTGCTTCCACATAAACTTTGATAATAACAAAAGAAATTTTATAGAAAAAACAGAGATTATGCTGATTCTGTACTTCCTGCAGAAGTCAGATCTTTCTCAAGGGAGAACATGGAAGTCAGTTTCAAAATTTTCCCAGTCAGTGCCTTCACTGCTTTAATTCAAATATGTCTGTTTCTGATTAAAATTTCAAACTCAAATCTAGGTGACTTCCAGAAATTTTGAGCATTTTTATCCAGGGTTTAATGGGATCTATTTTTTGCAAAATCAGACTTCTACTTTAATTAAATAGCAACAGGCTGAAATATGCTATTTTTGTTACTCAGGCTGGAAGAATTTTCCTGTTCTGCAGACATTGTCCCTTAGATTTATGAAGTGGTCTTTTGAAAGAAAGATGTGAGTGATAACAATAGAATTTGGACACCTACATGACTAGAGATCTAACTGCATATTTGTTTTGGACTTAAATTTAGTAAAGTGCCAAGCATGTGATGCAGCAATTATTATGAAAAAGAAGACAAAGAAGTATAATTGAAAATAAAGTCCATCTCCAAAATTCCCATACTTTCTCCCCTTCCTTGCTGAAATATAACAGAAAAAAATGTATTTGAGAAAGCATCACAGGAGAGGGCCAAAAAACCCCAAACCCCCAAAAAACCCCAAACCCAAAAACCAAAAAAGAACAACCAACTCAAACAAACAGAGAAAACATAGAAGTTCCCGATTCAGAAATAAAGGCCTACTTCTGAAAAAAAACCCCACTAAAACAACAACATCAAAACAAAACAAAATCCTGGAATCTGGTCAATATTCCTAGGGTCAATATTCCTGCTGTATCCTACTTTACAACTTGGTAAATTTAGAATGACATACTAAGGGCTCATTAGTCAGCCTTTAATGAGGTTATTCATCTGTAATATAAGTGATTGAGATTGAAATCTCTCATCTGTCTCAGGTAGCCCAAGGACGTGAAGCAGATGTGGTATTTTCTCCCTAACTAACACTGTTGGTCACAAGGTCATTTGTAGTCCTGAGACCCTCTACCTGCTCTCCATTTGACCAGAAGTTTCATAGTCTGAGAAACCTTTCTGACTGAAAGTTCTGTCAAAAATGTTATAGTCCCACCATCAATAAGTTCCAGTCATAGAAAATGGCTGTCCTATACCAAGACCATGACAAGTTTCCACTCTTATTTTTTAAGTAAAGCTCCTTTATCATTCCTCTAAATTGCCTATACTTTACTATCTGATTCATCCAGGACTTTGCTGCTTTAGAATCTTAAATTGTCTCCAAAAACTTTATTTTGCCTTCACATAACAATTCACCAAATCATTTAGAGCTTTTAGAGCTTTCTGTACTCAAATAGCCTACTCTTCATAAAATCACTTTTAGCAAACCAGTTGGAGAAACAATAATTTTTCTTTGTTGTTTTGTTTTAAAATGTGTACTAGAGGAAAAAAGGAAAAAAAAAAACACCTGAAAACATATTGCTTAGAAAAAAATGTTTCTTTATTAAAACATATTATCATGCCTCTAGTTCAATATGTCTCACAAAAACACCTTGTCATATAAAAAAAAAAAGGTAACCATAATCATAATATCTATTTTGAATTTTTATTCATGATATGAATTAGAGCTGGAATTTCAGCAAAATTTCACTGACAGCTTTGAGAGTTCAAATTTTGTTCTTCAGCTAATAGCACTTTTTAACTTCAAGTTTGATTCACAAAACACAGTACATGGGCACAGACACCCTTCACATGCGGAAGACAATTATTTTAAATAAGTGCTTGTTTATTACACTGCAAAAATTTCTTTTTTTACTAGTAGCATAAATGGAAGAAAGCCTTTAAAACTGAATGGAGTTACAGAAGACACAAACGTTTTTGACAATTTTCAGATGTTCCGGAAAGCATTAATTGATTTTAGTGCATAAAAATATTAATTACCACCATGAAGCTGAAATTTTACCATTTAATGATTTCTGTATCATGTAAACTTTGTAAGAATATTTGTGTTATGTTAGGAAGGCAAATTTTTTATAAGCACAAACAAACTCAATCCAAACTGAGAACATCTGAGATGGACAATACCCACATACACATCAGAGAGATTAAAAGAGGCAAAATTATACCTGAAAACACTGTTTTCCTTCAGGTTATATATTCAGCCACTTATATTAACATAAAATTCAGAGTTTTCTGTAATCTCTGAATTAGTTGTATAAGAGATTTTAGCATACTAAAAAGTTATTTTAGTAACGCATGAAAAGGAGTGATGAAGAGAACCCAAACTTCAACAAGTCGCTAGCTGTGTGATGTCTTATTTGTTTATTAGAAATGATTAAGATTCCTGAATACAAATGAGGAGGATATGAGCAGTAACCCACTACCATTTCTACAAAGTAATGTTTTCTGAAAACACCTCAGAAGCTGATGTACTTTTTTAGTGTAGCACATTTAAAATGTGCTACAGTATGCCGAATGCTGTGATGTTGTTACATTGATGGTGTCAGAATGACTGAGCCAGACTTTGTCACTCACAGCCCCTTCAAAAAAGTCACTCAGGACAATGGGTTGGTGACTAGGGTTACTTTGCCCCCCCAAGTTCTTCAGTTATGCAAAAAATATGAACACACTGTTTTGGACCAGCATTGAGACTGTATCAGCAAAGCTGAAAGCTTAATTGACTTCAAAAAGTCTATTTTTTTCAGAGTGTTGAACCTCTGGGAAATACAAAATGTGCCAGAAATTAAGAAATCTACAAGAAAGTTTTTGTTTGCAGCCTAGTGTTTTGGTGAACTACAGAGTATTTTCTGTAGTGAGAGAGACATTCTGTCTTAATTTACTTCTAGTTTATGCCATATATGCTTTACTTATTTTCACTCTAACATTCTGAGGAAACAAATTCTCTGGCACCGAATGCATACAATTCAGTGAAATTCTTCAAATACTTTAAAGTTCTCAAAGATGAAGTTGCTAGGCTAGCTTATCTTCCCAGGCTAAATCCTGTAAATAACAGGAAGGGCATACAAAATGAACAGGAATATTTTAAATCTACTAATTTAGATAATGCGTGCATACTGCCTACAAACATGCTGTATTTCATTTTTATTCTTCCCATAAATCTGAAGCACAAAGTTGCACTGTGAAGCACGAGTAAGCAAATACGTCTTGCTTTGGTTGCTGTCATGAGAGATGTTCTCCCACAGAGGACTAATTTTTCCTGAAGACTGAATTGATGGGATGATTTTATTGCTCTTTTGAAATGGCTGAGAGTAGAAAATATTTTAAAAGTTTTCTTAATTACCTCAGAAATCAAATGTTTAACACTAATATAATGGTGTTAATACAATATAGAAGACAACTGGCAGTGCAGTTATATGAGATTATATAGCTGACTCCCAAACTATACTTTTGTTTATACATTACTAGTGGTCTATCTTTAAAAAAAACACACAATTAAAGCTATTGTCTTATAAGTACCAAAGATGCTGAAAAAATCACTCAACAAAACATATGTAATTATTATAACAATTTGATAGTTTATATTCCAGTTTTAGTAAATTCTTCACCTTTTGCATGGCAAAGCCTTTATGATTCTGTGCTGGTTTTATGGTAATCCAGTTTGTACACTTTTTCAAACTTGTTAATAATTCTTAATTGTCACAAGTAAGTAAACAGGACTCAGTTCCACTAAAACTTTATAGAAGCTGCTGCGTTCAAAAAGCCTTGTTTGTAAACTTCCTGGATGAAGTGTGCTCCTTCTTTTTGAACTTACTTAGAATGAAGCTTTTTATTTAATTTGTTTTTCCCTTGTTCTGCTGATTTATTTTTGAAATGTTCTTTATCTTTATGACTTGTAAAACTCCCTTCCATTTTTTCTATTGGTTTATCATCTCTAACATTTAGTCTCTTCTGCTGCTCTCTAGACTTTTACTGCTGCCTATAGTTTTTTTCCCTAATAGTACTAGCTTGAAGAAGCAAGTATACATACTAAAAATAACCCAGGGTAAAGGCTTACCTCCTTGGGCACTGCTTATTTATCTCGTCAAATGTGACAACTGCCCAGACGGTGACTTAAATTCTAGCATGTACTATGGAGGATCACTGCTAAGTTGGGACTCCTGGCTATAGTGGATTGGTATTTCTTGACCAAAACTTGAGGGGGTTTCTGAAGGTATATTACTTTAACAAGAAAAAAAAAAAACAAAAAAAACCCAAAAAAAAAGCCACAAACAAAACACACACACAAGCATGTATTATTACCCCTGTCTATGGTTATTTTAATAATAACAAGGGACCAGAGAATAACTTCTGGCCCCACAGAAATGGCACTGATAAATCTGTTATTAGCTGATGAATAATTTTCTCTTTTGTAGACTTGTCTCAGTTAACTAGCTGGAATAGTTGCAAAAGCAACCAGGTAGTGAGATACCTGTTCAATGGTGCACTTGCTCTTTTGCCCTCATTCACTTAGCAGGATGGAAATATTCATAACACATGTTTCTGGGATAGAAAGTGCCCTAAATCATGAAGAACAAGGATTTAAGCCTACTCTCCCCTATCACCCTAAGACCTTAACCTTTGTCTAGCTTTTGGACAAATATGAACTAGCTGGAATCACCAACTTTATTTTCTTCCTCCTTTTTTCTACAGAATAAGGAAAAGAGATATTATCACTGGCAATCGCTTATACCCATACATGCACATATATGCACATACATGCTACATATGTAAAAGTACATGCGGGAAAATATAGAATTTCAATTGCTGACCAAAACTACCACTGTTCAAGACACCAGGCTACTGTAGAAGCAATGGGGAATGAAGGAATGCTTTGGACAAGTGTCAGCAGAAATCATGCAGAGTGAGATTTAACCAAATAAATGTAAAGGTCTTTATCAGATCTGTCAGTCAGTCTTTCTTCACAGCTAGTGGAGAGAAATAAGCACTTCTAAAATATGATTCGTTCTGAAGATGACATCTAAAATGTATCATGGCTATTTTCCCCATAAGTGGGTAATTCTCTCCCTTGCCTGTGAGAGGAGGTTGGGGTGATCAGCTCAGATGCAGTAGCATATTTTATAGGTGAAAGGAACTCTGTATGCACTGTAAGAGTAAAGGCAGTAAAAGAACCTTATTCATAACTTCATTTTTTCATAGTTATCTCCATTTGAAGGTACAATATTATTTTAATAGTGTTTTAAAAACTAATAGCACTGCATCCTTTGTCTCAACCTGCCTGCTAGCATTGTGGGATCCCAAATCTTTAGTATATATTGAAAGCAAAAGAAAGAGGTGACAGCTTATTATCCTTACTTCTTTATATGTTGATTAAATTTGACTAATTCTAGGATTTTGGTTTTATTTTTATTTCCCTTTTTCTCTTAAGGTTCATAATGAACAGCCACTTACTGGAAAAATGCCTACAAAATAAGGAATTACTCTGTGATAGAGCTGGGCCCATCAGCACTAGTAAAGTGGTTTTGCTCTCCAGCTTTCTTGCAGGCCCCCTTGAGGTACTGGATGGCTGCTGTAAAGTTCCCTCGGAGCCTTCTCTTCTCCAGGCTGAACAACCCCAGCTGTCTCAGCCTGTCTTTATAGGAGAGATGCTCCAGCCCTCTGACCGTCTTCATGGCCCTCGTCTGGGCTGACTCCAACAGGTCCATGTTGGATGATAACTTATCATCTCTTGTGACATTTCTTTTCAGGACTTTGTACCTCCCTTTCCCTATCCTACTCTCCTCCACAATGGAAAAAAAAAAAAAAAAACCCAAAAAAAAAAGTACCTTAGCAAATATATGTTTATAAATGTTCAATATTGCAATACATTAATCACATGCCATGGTCATAGTTTTCTAGCCTGCTGGGGAGACACTGAATAACATAGTATCTGAGTAAATTCTCTTTGTGTTACATATGTGGGCTATTTGAATAAATTCTGCAAAGACTGTCCCTTTTTTTTATTTTGTTCATGAACGTGTATTTCCACTACAAAAGATACTGACAGAATTGGTAGGTCTACAACTCATCTAATAGCTGATCCCCACTTCTTCCACTTCACAGCTGTCCATTAAGTTTTAATTCCCATTTGAATTCCCATTGTCTTTGACATGCTAAGGATATGGTGAAGTCAGTTATCCCATAGCGAATATGGATGAAGACAAGTAATATGGTAAATTGCAATGTAACAATTTTGTGGTAACATCTGAAATTTAAGCATATATTTATGGAGAGATTTTCAACATCATGATAAGTCTCCTCCCTTCTCTTTAAAGCATGGGAGGAAGGCAGACAGGCAGGCAGGATAGCTGTCTGGCTGGCTTTATTCCAAATCGCTGCTTCTCAAAGACTATTAATGCAAATATTGTTTAAAGATTTTACTAAAAGATTACAAATAAGTTATTAATATTGAAATAAAAATTCATTAGTGGTATAATTTTAAAAACTTGACAGAAATTACAGAGGCACAAAATGGTTTACGTTGGAAGGAATCATCTAGTCCAACCCACCTGCTTGGTGTCAGGGTCAGATTGTTCAGAAGTGAGTCCAGTTGGATTTTCAATATCTCCAAGGATGGAGACTCCACAACCTCTCTGGGCATCCTGCTCCAGTGTTGGACCACCCCCAAAGTAAAAGTGTTTTTTCTTTTGTTTAAATGGAATCCCATGGTTTTATAAGTTGTGCCCACGTCCTCTTTCCTGTCACTAGCACCACTAAGTAAGGTCTGACTCACCTGCCTTCATTCCACCACCAGGTTTTCATACACATTGATAAGATCCCCTTCTCTTTTCCAGGCTGAACAGTTTCAGCTATTTCAGCCTCTCATATGAGAATTGTTCCAGGCTCTTAATCAACTCTATGGTCCTTCACTGGACTTGTTCTAGCATCTGCTGTCTTATAGTGGGAAGTCCAGCACTCCAGATGTGTCTCACGAGTGCTGAGTAGAGAGGAAGAATCACTTCCCTTGACTTGTTGGCAACACTATTAAAATTGCTATAAAATTATTTTATAAAATAAACAACTCCTGATAATAAATTTACTATAAATTTTGAGACAATCAGATGCACTAGTATTTTAGGACTTTTAGGACTAAATTTTGCTGATATTAGGTAGTAAACTGTGAGAAAGTGAGGCTCTGCCCTGTTCACCTGCAAGAGAATTACTGCTCCTCATCAAAGCCCAGCTTTTATTACCTAACCATTAGTATAAAGATGCATTATTAAAAAACAAGCATACAAAGCAAAAAAAGCCCATGATAGAGGCAAACCCCTGTTTTTCTGCAGAGTAGATGTAACTTTTTGTCTAATTTGCAGTCCAAGGTTAATTAACCCGTTTGGTCCAGTTCAGTACGTTACATTTGTGCAAAGCGAAAACATTGTTCCTTTACCATCTCTTGCCCATTTCCTTAAATTCTTCTTCCCTTGATTAACTATTTCTAGCTTAACTTAGTTAAAAGTTTTAACTGCCAAAACATTGCACAAGAAGTCTGCCAATATCTATTAGCAGTTCTGTTTGTTCATAAAGTCAGGAGCTTTTTTTTCTTTTTTTTTTTTCCCCTTCCCTAGTTTGTTTCCAGCATTTAATATAATAATGTCTGCAGCTTCCAGATGCTGGTAAGAATCTCTAGAGGTGCATCATACAACACAGGTAAAGGATGCATTAGCATCTATTATTTTGCTTCCCATCTATATGTTTTTAGAGTTCAGCAAGATATAACCATGGAGTTTTGTAGAAGACAGCTTTTATATTCTGCTTTCCATATTTATAGATTTGTTCTTTTAGTTTGCTACCTTCAGGCCTTAATCTATATATGCCACCATAGACTAACCTGATCTATGTGGCACTTCTTCAAAATTTAACTAAGAATTAACCGGAAGCTACTCTTTCAATAGTTTACCTGTATTGTCTCTGGCAAACATCATAAGGTCTCCCTAGCTAGGTCTCATGGAAGGTCTTTCTGCCTTCACCTTTGTTTTGCCACTGGACCAGGTTTTTAAAAAGCAGCATCTAATTTTGGATCCCTTGGCTCTCTTTCTAAACTTAAGAATTGAGGTTATAGTCACAGAGTTTATAAAGTTGCTCAGGACTAAGTAACTCAGAAACTTCTGAAAACATTAAATATCCAACCAGATAGTTTCCTAATGTAATGTTCTATTCAGATTTCAAATGCAGCATAATTCATACACCCTCTGCTTTGAACCTTAAAAAGTTTATTTTTGTATGCCTTAAGCTCTTTTTCAATAGAACTTGTTTTCATTATTCATAGCTGCCTTCCTTATATAGATATACATACATAAAAATTTCTGGAGCTTTTGCCCTGTTACAACAGGTAGACTGAAGTCCCCACAGGCCAATTGGTTGAATCCCCTAGTTTTCTCAAAAGCTTTCACTGCAGAGAAGCAGCAGTTTACAAATCTTCTACCAAGACACATCTGCTTTGCCTTCAGTAATTGTGCAGCAGCTAGATATTAATTCTTGAAAACTACTAGCCCTTACTGCATCCTTGCTGCCTGTGGAGTCAGAGCACGATGCTGAGCTGGTTTACAACCTGGGCCTGACTTCCTTTGCTGTACCTAGCTGTTAGCCTTCTCTAGTTCAGATTAACAAATAGCCAGTGTGGACAATCAGAAGAATTAGACATAATGCATATTCAAATCTACCAAATGAAGTGTTACTTGCATAGATTTTCAGTATCAGTTGCCAAATATAACTGGCTTTCTTGGTCTCTAATCCTCACCTCTTGCAATTGCTATTCTTTTCCCAAGTCTCTAGCTTCTGTTAAATCAGTCATATTTAACCTCACAGTTGTAGCTACTTCCTTCTTAATGGAAATCTTTCTTACTCTAATCTCTGCTGCCCTGAATCTTTCAACTTCAATATTCTTTCTGTCGTACTGTTTCTGGCAAAGGCTTCATGTCACAGACTGAAAAAAAAGGATTGCTGCCAGCTCTCTGTTTAGTGAGTCTACTCGACCTAACCTCAAACAACAGGAGTCCTACAGGACCACCTATTCCATTTTTTTTCTAAACAGTAGCAGTCAGCACTCGCTGTGCACACAAACTCAGCAGCTGCTCCTTCTAGAGCCTATCATAACTCATGTCTGCCTACTAACTTTACCCAACATAAGCTAACTAATATGCTCATCACTTTCAATGTGAGGAGTCAGTGCACAGGCAGTCGCAAAAATTCCTTTAAAATGTTTTCGAAGCTATTCTAATGCAATTTTCAGCCCCTCATTGACTCAAAGAGGTCCCTTGAGTATAACCTTTAATGAGCACATGTAAATTAGGTCAGATCAGTTATGCCCTGAGAGTGCCACTCTTTTTCCATTACCTATAAATAGAATTTAGGATGATAAGCTTAGAGTTATACATAAGCATTGTAACACCCTGAGCTCAATCAAATTGCCTGCTTCATGGGCCTCTCTCTTCTGCCTGGGATTTGAAGTTTCTAGCTGCTGCTTCTGGATGGTGCAAGCCTTCTACAACAAAACGTGCTGTATCTGCCAGTGTTAAGTTGCTGGCTTCATTACACAAACAAAACTAAACATTTCTGTTTATGCCAGAAAAGAATATACTATTAATTATAGTTAAACTGCTCCAGTGTCTCTCTTTTGGCCAAAGCTCCTGATTAAAAGAGTCTCCTGTAAGTCCTCAGTGTCATTTCTACCAGCCTTATGGTGATGCCTCAAATATTCTTCAGTCAATACCAGACTCCCCTGTTTCAGCAACTGAATCAAGACCTGGGTGGGATTCAATGTAAAATTAAGGTATCCAAATTCATGAGTGAGGTAAACCACTTAAACTAGGTGTCTAAATGCAGGCATCTGCACTGAGGTAGATGTCTAACTTTCCATTACTGCCCACAGACATCCTGAACTTAATTCATGATATCTACTGCCATCTGAGAGTCCTTAGGCAGTCAAAGAAATACTCATAGGATAGGATGATCTTACACACAAGACTTATGGACTACCCATGCAGTTTTGCAGTGGAAGCTAAAGGTTAACCAACATGTCATATTTCAAATAGCACTAAGCCTCTGTGTGTGTGGTCACACTTATCCACCCCCCCAATCAACACCATCACAGATTCTAAATAATAGTCTAAAAAGCTGAGACAAACTGAATCTCACTCCTAAATTACATGTTGTTAGTCTTCTTAAAAGTGATTACCTGAATATTTAAGTGGCTGGCTGGTAAAAGGATTTGAAAAGTCAAAGAAATATGGTTCTTATAATTACTAGCATTTCTATAGAATAGGCAATAATCTCAAGAAAGCAAAAGGTTGAATTAAAGTTTTTTTGTTTGTTTGTTTAAATAATGTTTTATTAAAAGGACCTGTTCATAGAAATTGCTTAAAAAGCACCAGAGGACACAAAGGTTCCCTGATACTTGCTTTCTTTAGAGAAAAAAAGAAACAATATTTTTTTTTACAAGAAGGTAACTAAATGCTGCAAATATAGTACCAGACTTCTTGCTGATCTGTCAGATGAATATAGTTCATAATATTCCTTCAGTGTGTGCTTTATTTTAATCTAGTTTCCAATGCATTTGGTTTTGTATTACTTTTTTTGCAGTTTTATACTAACAAAAAAAAACCCCAAAACCCTCAGAGATTAAGGAAACTGAAAAATATATCTAAAACTTAGTTTTGTCCACAGGAATTAGAAAGATAACACAACATCTTCCTTGGGGAGAGATTGAGGAACCTTAAAACTTTTCTGTCTTTTTGCTTATTAAATTTAAACACGTGGCATCCTCCATGGCTGATTTTGGGCATTTGAAGACATGCTGTTCAACTCAACCAAATGTACAACTATGTTAAATCCTCCACAGTGAAAATAAAATCCATTAAAGCTGATAAAATTTTACCTTCTTTTTCCTAATACAGATCAAAGAGAAAGATACCTTTTTATGTTTCCAATGCTTATATTTTAACAAGAATTATAAACTCATTTTTAAACCTCCTTTTAAATTATGTGACCTAGTGCAGAAAACAATCAAAGCATCTTCACTGTTCATGCTACCCTTTCTTATTGTTGATATTTTGAATATTTTTGCTGATGGCTCAGAAAATGCTGGAGTTAAATATAGCTACAAATCAAAGCAACAAAGGAAAGGTTTCATAACCAAGAGAAGAGGCACCACATTAACTCCTCCCATAAGATTACAAATGTAATAGGGACATTTCACCTGAAACATCACCAGGAAAAAATAAAAATAAAAATACTACAGCTGTCCCAGCTTATTGCTGTTCTTTTTGCTGTTCCTATTAAGGACATCCAAGTGGTTTGGGAACTTGGTCCTTATGTAACAGAGAATGGCACTTTTTCTGTGCTTTGAAATTTCATAATCCTCAGGGCTTATCTCAACAGTAATTAACCTCCATGGCAACTAGCCAGCTAAAACTCCATAAATCTTCTGGAATCTCCAGCCTAGAAACTAACTTATTTTTTATTACTTTTGAGGAAATGCAAAACAATCATAACCTTTAATTTCAGTGACAGCAGTATAGTACAGGAAAATTCTTAGTTTTTCATCATATTTCTTAATTTTCAGCTAAATATTCTTTAACCCCTGATTGTAATATTAAAGAACATAGGCTGAAAATCTTTGAGAAATTTTCTGAAACGTAAGAGCAACATTTCTTTTATGGCAAGGAAAAACAAACAAATAAACAAACAACAAAAACTCACACACAAAAAAAAACCCAGAACTCCTTTCTCTGTGTTATAAAGAAGGAAACAGAAATGGAAATTGCTGATATCCAGATGGAGAGCAAAATGGATCCATAGCAACATATGATTTTTTATATATTTAATATTGGCAGAGTAAAGAATGTGTCTGAAGTCATCCATGTCCACATTCATTTATCTAAGTATTAGTGTGATTTGCCATCCAAAGATTCCTTACTTGCAAAATCATAGAATGATAGAATTATGGAATGGTTTGCACTGGAAGGAACCTTTAAAAATGATCTTGTTCCAATCCCTCTACCAAGGCCCAGGGCATCTTTCAATAGCTAAAGTTGTTCAAAGCCACATCCAACCTGACCTTGGAAATTTCTAATGATGGGGCTTTCATAACTTCTCTGGGCAATCTGGTATAGTGTGTCACCATCTTTACAGTAAATAATTTCTCTTATGCCCAATCTGGATTTACTCCCTTTCAGTTAAAAACCGTTACCCCTTGTCCTATCACTACAGGACCTGGTAAACACTGCCTTTCCATCTTTCTTTTAAGCCCACTCTAAGTATTGAAAGGCCATGATAAGATCTCCCCAGAGCCTTCTCTTCCTCAGGATGAATAAGTTCAGCTCTCTCAGCTTTACTTCATAGAAGAGGTGTTCCAACCCTCTGTTTATTTTTGCGGCCCTTCTCTGGACTTACTCCACACATCCTTGTCTTTCTTATGCTGGGGACCCCACAGCTTGATGAAGTACTCCAGGTGGGGTTTCGTGAGAACAGCGTAAAGAAGGAGAATCACCTCCCTTGACCTGCTGACCATGCTTCTTTTGCTGCAGCCCAGGATTTGGTTGGCTTTCTGGTTGGCTTTACATATGCCTGCTTATATGTAATTTTTCACCCATCAGCATGCCAAAGTCTTTCTCCTCAACACTGCTCTCAATCCATTCATCCCCCAGTCATTACTAATTTTGGAGATTGCCATGACCCATGTGCGCGACCTTGCACTTTGACATTTTTGAACTTCATGAGGTCCACATAGGCTCACTCCTCAAGCTTGTCAAGGTCCCTCTGGCTGGCCTCCCTTCCCTCCAATGAATCAACTGCTCAACTCAGCTTGTTGTCACCTGTACTATCTATGTCATAAATAATATATTGAACAGTACCTGTTCCAGTACAGAACCCTGAGGGACAACATTACTGATCTCCATCTGGACACAGAGCTCTTGACTGCAACTCTTTGAATGCAGCCATGCAGCCAATTCACCATCCATCAGATAGTGCATCCATCAAATCTATATCTCTCCAATTTAGTGACCAGGCTGTTGTGGAGGACCTTGCCAAAGGTCCTAGCCTTACAGAATTCAAGATAGATGACATCAGTAGCTCTCCCCTTGTTCACTGATGCAGTCACTCCATCACAGAAGGCCACCACACTAGTCAGGCATAACTTCCTCATGGTAAAGCCGTGCTGACTGCCTCTAATCATATTGCTGTATGTCATCCGTATGCCTTGACATATCTTCCAGGAGGATCAGCTGTTCTGTGATCTTACCAGCCACAGAAGTGAACCTTAACTAAGAATCTAGTTTATTGTAGCCACCAGCTAGAGATGGCATAGAGAAAACTTCAGCAACTGAAAATTTGTATAAGATCTCTAAATCTGCAGCTCACCATGTTTACCTTGCAATTAACAGTAAGCGATGTATAGACAACTTTTTACATTCTTAGCCTGTAAGGGTTACTACTTGCTTATTGATTTCTCTTCAGCAAATACAGCTGAAGATTTTCAATTTAAACTGAATATGAGGTGAAGGAAAGTTGCTGTGCTGTGGACAGCTGAAGGATGAAATAGCAAGCTGCCTTTTGAGACTACCTCTGAAAGGTAGTCTCTTTTCCCTTTTCTCCTTCCTTGCCTGGCTGTACACCCTCAGTAATCTCCCTCAAGCTGGCTCTGATTTTCATTTGTACTCTCACAGAACTGAGTTAACTCATTCAAACACTGGAAAAACTACCTAGTTAATAGGAAAAAAAAAAAAAGAAGAAGAAAAGAGTAAAAAGGAAATATTTTTCTGCTAGGTTACTGAGATGAATGCCTTCAGCAGAGGGTGTGAGTAAGTCCAGATTCTTTAACAGAAAAACAAGCCCAGCTGTGGAAGAAATAGACAAGAGAAGAGCAGAGGATGAGGAAGGTGGGGAGGAGAACTGTAACAGTTCAGGTATAACATGCAACTGTACCTGAGATCCATTGAATGAGTGCAGAAGGATCGAAAAGTGGGGGGGGGGGGGGGGGGGGGGGGCAGGAGAGAAGAAAAAAAAAGGTTTATAGGTCTTTTGTTTTGCACAAGAAGAAGGGTAAATGAAGAAAGGAGCATAAGCAAAGCTTCATGAGATAGTTATAATGAAGTTTTTATAACCAACTTGCATGCAACAAATATGTGCACATACAGAAAAATGAAGTTGTTAATATTTCCAAGGCAAGCTGTAACCCTACTGAAGGACAAAAGTTAAAGTTTCTAAACAGTTACAGACTCCTAAAATAACCTAAACCACTATTTTTTTACCAAAAGTAAAATGTATCAAATTCTGGAATAATCCAATTCAATTTATAAAATTGGTATTAATTCATGTGTGTTGGTTTTGGTTGTGTTTTTTCATTCGATGGGTTGGGCGTTTTTTGTTTGGTTGGTTGGGCTTTTTTTTAAAAGTATGAACACAGAAATAATTAAATTTCAAGATGGATAGAGTCATGAGTTTTGGAAATGTAGATTTCCTCCATGTGTGCTCTTTACCCCTCTCTGAGACTTGACTCTTTTCGCCATGAAAACTAATGTGTCTGGGGTTTTTCATAAGCTTCAAACTTAAATATATGAATAGCATGCCTTCTAGCTAAGCTGGGATCTCCAGGTTTTCACAGTTTTTGTGATGTGAAAGACCATAGATAATAGCTAATGAACCAAACTCTTAGGGAGAGCAGTTTATGATCTTTACATTTTTCAAGGAGATCTACATCTTTGTCAAAAACCGATAAATCTTATTTCTAAAGTCTTGAAAAGTCCACATAAGACCTTAGAAGTAGGATCATTGTTTAGTAATTGCATTTAATTATAGAATAATAGAAGTAAAATGAAAAATATATGAAAATAACAACTTGTTTAACAGATGGTTATACTACTTTGAAAGTTAAGAGCATACGGTAGCTCTCAACTGCCCCTCGTTAGAAAAGACAGCCCTCATTTTAGACCTGAATCTCACAGCAACCCACTCAGACCTGCTGTTCTCACATATATTACTGTAAATTATTTACATCAGATAACATAAATCATGAAAACAGGACTGCTGAAAAATCTCATTTGCTGGAAAGATTGAATTTCCAAAATTGCTCAGTGTCCTACAACTTCTCTTCTAGCATGTACGTGAGGGTCAGATATCCAAAAGACATAAGAATTGAGTAATCGTTATTCTCACTTTGAGCTAGTGAACATACAAACATCTTGTACCTCTTGGTCCTACTTCATAGGATTTGAATTAGCATCACCTAATTTAAATGTCCATAGCACAGATACCTATGCCTGGGCTAATCCAATCATACTCCTTCCATGCAAAGAGGAGACAGAAGGATACCTCTAAGTGCACAACGGTTCAGCTGGATTCTTTTAAACTACTTCAGGATTCTAAGAGTTTTACCCCAGAAGTACCTATTTTGGTACATGGAACAGGGTGTCTAGTGTGACTATCTCAGATGTAAATATTTATACTGCAAACAAGCAAAGTCAGGGGAAAAGAGTTCCGCCCTATGTAGCCATGTGGAAGTTTTGACAATGTCTGAAAATTGGGTGGTTTTGGGTTTTTTTCTTTCAGTAATTTGTATCCTGAATAGAAGTTTTCAAACTGCTCTAAAAAACATAACTGCTGTGTCCCTTATTTAATCTTTATCTCATAAAATGTTTATATTTAGTTTGATGTATCTTCTAGCAAACTAAAAAGAATGACTTTGTGGGCTTCAGGAGGGGTTGTGCGAAGAATTGTAGTATGTGTATAATATACAGACATGTATGCATAGAATGTTCACCTGCCAGCACTGATGACTACATTTAAAATCAAATTAATACTGTTTATGAGTTTTTCAGTCCATACACCCTCACAGCTTCCTAAATACATCTCTTTACTTTGTTTTGGGTTTTTTTGGGGGGTTGGGTTTTGGGGTTTTTTTGTTTTTCTCTCTTCTGGTTCTTTTCCAAAGAAAAGTTCTATTTTTCTGATTTAAAATTTGAGCAAAATAATCCTTTCAGAGTCATGGCACTACAAATATCAATGTGATCGCATTGTAAAATGCTTTTACATTTGTGTATAGGTATATGTGTATGCACTGTGTTTCTCCAACTGCACAGAAATGACTGAAGCCAGAAATTTGAAGTTAACTCAAATAGAAGTGTATGCTTTAGGCTTTTGTAAATAAAACTGGATATGCAGTATAGAAGTTGCAAACACCTTAAAATAAAACTAGTGCAACAGATTGTGACTAAACAACCAAGAATTACCTAAACATATATGAAATTATGTGCTGTCTTTTACTGGGCTAGAGTCAATTTACTTCATAGCACCTAGCATGGGGCTAGGTTTTGCATTTGTGCTGGAAACAGTGTTGATAACACAGGGATGTTTGGGTTACTGCTGAGCAGGGCTGACACAGAGCCAAGGCTTTTTCTGCTCCTCACGCCACCCACCAGCAGGGAGGCTGCGGGGACACAATAAGCTGGAAGGGGACACAGCTGGGACAGATGACCCCAAATGACCAAAAGGGTACCCCATACCATATGACATCATGGTCAGCAATAAACTAGGGGGGAAGCTGGCCAGGGGACTCCTGCCTGGGGACTGGCTGGGCATCAGTTGGTTAGTGGTAATTGTTTTCATTTGCACCACTTGTCTTTCTTAGGTTTTATTTCTCTCTTTGTTATTTTTATTACAATTTATCATTATTATTAATGATATTATTATTGTTGTTATGTTGTTGTTGTTGTTGTTGATATTGATATTTCAATAAACTGTTCTTATTTCAGCCCATGAGTTTTCTCTTTTACCTTTCCAATTCACTTTCCCCGTCCTGCTGGGGGGGTGGGGAGTGAGTGAGCAGTTTTGTGATGCCTAGTTGCCTGCTGGGGTTAAACCATGGCAAATAAGCATACACATACATACATTTTTTGTCTTGTGAAACACCAAATCAATAACAATGAGCCAAATATGCTGGAATTTTAAGAAGTTACATTTAATGTTCTGCTTCTACTGTTTTGAAACACAGTTTACCATGAGCTAAAAGCACAGGCTGTCAGTCTGAGGGGCTTCCATCCTGCCTTGTGCTATGTTCAGCTCCTCTGTTGCCAGAGTGCAGCCAACACTGCACTACATCTGACTTTACTGTAAGAATTGAGCAGATTGATGCATTTTCAAAATGGCTTTTTCTTTCAGAAAATATTTTTATCCACACTGAGCTCTTATATGGCAAGATCTAAGTTTCAGTTAAATGATAATAAAAATAAATCCTTAGGATATGTTAGGCAATTAGCCGTTTCATCTTTAGTAGCCTGATTCAAAGGGAAAAATATTGGTCTAACAATTAAAACAGACAATATTCATTTATTTGTCAAGTGACAGACATTTGAAGTGCTTGCTATGACAAAAATGTGTCCTTCAGCAACAAACATAAGTCCTTTGGCAAACTAGGATATTGTAGTACACAGGCATATATAACATTGATGCTACTACAGTATATACTGCTAGGAGTAAAAACAATAGCACAGCGAAAGAAAATATGGCATGCAATAGTGATTAGCCTGAGGAAGTTAGAGTGATCCGGTTGCATTGTAAACCATATAGGGATTAGGGAACACTGAGTTATTGCTGGAGTGATAAGGCTGAGAGTGGAATTTGGTAGATGCAAATCACCAATCTACGCAAAGCCCAGCAATGACAAGAACATAAAAAGGCATTACACTGGGAATTTTAAAAAGTTCACCCAAACCAACAATATTTTTCCCCACCTTAAGACCAGCCCAGAGTAGCTGACTATGGAAAATGAGAAGAAAAAGTCACATAGTTCCATTGAATATTCTCTTAATTTTGAAGAATTTATAATAACTGATTGTATGAGAAAGAGGTGGGTTTTGTGCAATCAGTAATCTTCAGAGGATTTCTTTTTTATGAACTTGTACAGCCTTCACTTGTATCCATTTCAGCTTCAACATCCACAACTTCCCTTAGCCTTTCCTACTTACTCGGACACTATCAGAAGAAACATGTCTTCTTGAAAAAACACCCAAACTTGTAGCTGTCAAACGCAGGTTTCAGCTGATAGTCCTTGGTTCTACTGTGGAAATAAACAGTAGGCAGCTGATTCCTCCCCACCTTTCCATGCCACTAATGATTTTGTAGATGTCCATCGCAGTCTCTTCAGTTGTCTGTTTTCCAGAACAAAGAGCCGTAACTTTGAAGTTCAGTTTAAGGAAGCCATTGCATACATCTGGTCATCCTTCACACCCTTGTCTGAATATTTTTCACTTTCTACTACATTCTTGTTGAGAAGGATGGAACAGAACCGTACAGAGTATAAAAAGTACTATTATACATGCAATTACATTTTATTTGGAGGTAATATACTAATATGTAATGCACACTAATATATTAAAAAGACATTAAAACGTAACATTACCCTGCTTATAGAATAACTCTTAGTCCTCTAGAGATATAATTTGATTAAGGTATTGCAGCTCAAAAATGGCTAAATAGCAGATTAGACGCTGTTCTAAATTATTTGAATGAATATTGGTGGAAGTGTCATGGATATACCAAGCAAACATTTTTTTTAGGAGTGTACATTTTATGTTGATGGAAAAGCCAGATACAAAGGGAAAAAAGGGAAAGCCAGATACAAAGGGAAAAAAGTGTAAAATCTTTGTATAATTTGATTGTGTTTACTTGGGATTAATACAGAAATAAAATAAGATTAAATTTGACCAACAATGAGTAATAATGAATGCAATCATAAAATACTGTGTCTTAATAAGATGTTAAAAGAGAAAACTGGGCAACAAAAATGAATACAAGGCAGTGAAATAACAGCAAAAATTCACACAACCTAATAGTGTAACAAGCATCTTATAGTAAACAGAATTTAGCATAAAATACACTACTGCTACTCTATTCTTCATAATCTCCATGTTTTCTATACTATTCATATAATCGTATCTTTTTTTCCTTTATGTTTTTATGCTTTTATTTATGCTTATTTTAGTTTCTCTCTTTTTTTTTTTTTTTCTATTTGCAACTGGATGTTTTCTATTTGATTCTCTTCTGCTTGCTCCAGCTCTGCTTATACAAATACCATTGTTCTTGCCTCTTCATTTGCTATAGTTTGAATAAAGTATTTGATGTCTTTGCACCCTTTTGTGTATTTGAACCTTCTCTGCATCCTTTTACATATGCATCCTTTTACATACTTACACCTCTACTGTGTGTATTCTATTTTTCAAATACTTTGACCATTTCCTACATGCACACTCTTCCATTCTCCTTCTATCTTTAGATTTTTTTTTCTTCCTCACTTTCTACCTCTCGACAAAGTAATACATAATGTACATTTTATTCCACAAGCGTTTGTTATTCAACTAACCTTTCTCCAGTACTTCTACAGTGTGACAATTACCCCAGAACCAATATTGGTTTGTTTTGGACCATTTTAAAGTTTCAATACTTTTTTACTAATCTTTCTTTCTCTATTATTTTCAACATACACTGATTAAGCACAAGATTATCTCATTTATAAAAGTATGACAAAGGGAAGCAAACAAAAACAGAATGGAAAAAAGTTATGTGTCACTGTCACATCAAAATGTGCTATAAATGCATCATCAAAAATGCATTGTCAGAGACCTGTAAAGACAAAAGAAGGGAGAGGGTATTATTTTAGTATATATTTACTGAATATGTGAAGAATCATGACATTCCACAAAGGTGAGAGGTTCATGTTGCAGGTCTTATTTGATAATGGATGTAGAACAAAGAAGATGAAAACCTGACCAAAAGAAAAAATAAATTTGCTAAGCAATTTAAAATAAATAAACTACAGGCATCTATCAGGCTCTAAGTATTGCTTTTCTACAAGTGCAGAGAGTTTATAAAGAACACAAGTTAGGCCAATACATTGGATATTTACTAATATTACTTTGCTGCCACTGAAAACAGCAACAAGCTATAGAGTTAATTCCAGTTAAAAGCTAAGGAATATCACTAATTAAATTAATTCAAACTGTTTTTACACCAGTCACTCTGCGTAAGTGGTTTCAAACACATGGTGAATCATGAAAAATTTATACAGCTATTTTGTTCTGAAGCCAAATATATCCTTAACTATGAACTACAGAAGATAAGAGCGCAGAGTAGTTTAGAGGTACAGTATAAAATTAAGCACTGACAAAGTTACTAGATGTGCATGAAAGGAAAAGATTTTAGGCTGCTGTTGTTATACTCCACAGTCAAATGACGAAAGTAAAACCTTGCCTAGCATTGTTTTCTGAAATATTTATGTTAATTAGCAAGACTTCCCAAACAGTACCATATAATACTCCATATTTGTTCAGGAAAATTCTTTCATTCAAAGAGATTGTACTTCAAAACACATGTCTGAAAAAAAAAAAAAGGAAGGATGGGTTGTGTCATAGGATAAGAATACCCTTTTTAAAGCAGTATCCTGTCTCCAGCAGTGACCAGTTGCAGATGGTTGAGGAAAGAATGCAAGAAAAAGAGCCTGTGTTCTTTCTACTTTTGCAGTTTTCAGTAACCAATAAGTCCTGATGTAAAAGGTGTACTTGGACCACCTCTATGTGGCTAAAAGTCATAATCAAGGTCATTTGAATGATCATTGTTAAGCCATGCAGTGTTTAACTCTTGCTGTTTTTAAAGGTCATCTTATTTTTGTTACTTCACTCATATAAATACCTAATTTCCTTCTCTGTGACTTTCTAAGACATTCTGAAAGTTTTTACCTGTGTTCAGCCTTTGCTCTATGCTAAAGGGGGTTATTTGGTTGTTTTATCCAGGAAATCTTCTTGTTTTCATCCTTCTGTAATATTTAAGAGCTTTTCACTATAAGGAATGTAAAAGTACTTTGCAGACTGCATAGGAAATAAATCACATTTCTGTACAAACTGTCTTTTACCATCAAAAAGGGGTTCTCTATTACAACCCTCACCAACTACTTATACCCATCTTTCTCTTCTTTGTCATCATAGTATCTTCCCCTTGTCCCTACTACAACAGTTGGTTTCCTACGTTGTTCCATGTATGTTTTCTACATACCAGAGCCATCTGTGTTTGGAATCTTTCAGAGAACTCTATGACACTTAAAAACAATTTATGAAGAGTTATTTGTGCTTTGTAGAAACACATTGTGTCAATGCAGAATAAAACTGTACACAACAGCTGTATGAGTTTATATTATACATGAATAAAACTCTGTTAGCATCTGAATAATTACACACTCAGCTGCCTCCTGACAAACGAAATGAACCATTCTTTATCAAGAGTACAGAATAAAACATGAAGGCCTTTTTCAGCTTACTACTTGAAGTCAAATGACTCCTAAAATTTCTTAGGAAAAAAGAAATATTGCAATCTTGAAAGACAACAGTATTTTTATACTTCCAAAATGCTTTACTCCAGTTGACCTATTTTCAAAGTAAGTTTCTTAACTAATTCTTACATTGTCTGGTATACTGTATTGTTTTATGCAATTAGATCTAGACTTACATTCTTTATATACATATAAATATACATATGACTCTATATAGACATATAAATACATATAGAAATAGATACATGTATATGTGTTCATGTATACCATCCATATCTCTAGCTATATGCATGCTTTTATCTGTGTCTATGTCTACACAACAATTTCTTTTGGCCTTTGTATGATCCACTGAACCCCCTGCAATTAAACAAGGAAAACTAAGACTGGCTAATGCCCTTCACTGAAGATGGAAATAGTTGTATCAGATATGGAGGTGACAGCCAGTTGGCATTATTCTTGGGCAACACTAGACCTGAGGGTCTGCCAGCAATAAGGTGGGCAAAGAAAGGTCTGAAGCAAGGAATTCTCTGCAACCAGCCTTCTAGCAGGAAAAGTCAGCAGCTTTTTCCCTGCCAAGCAGAACTCTGAAACACCGGTATCTAAGGCTAATTCACCAGGACTTTTTAAACTAACTCCTATAAAATGGAAGAGCTAAAGCCACATAGATATTTCTGATTACTATATTAGTCCACAAAAGCCTCATATTTCAAATTTTAAGAGCCATTTATTTCAATATATCTACAAACCAAGATTGGTTTTGAGACAAAATATTAGTTAAAAGAAGTGCATTTGATACAACACTACTATTATTTTAGTAATATGTTTACAGTGCAGACACATAACCACATCTATAGATACACATTATATTAAAAAACACAAAACCAGTAGTACATGCTGAAGGTGGAAAAGAGAACTTGTTAATTGCATGTAGTTAAAAACAAACTTATTTTTTATTCTTATCACAGGCATCCATTCTCCTAGAGTGGATTTAATGTAATAAAAACTTGCAAAGGAACAAATTATAAAATCAGATTCATAAAATAAGTCACCTAAATAGCCTAACAGATGGGTCTTTGTGTCACTGGTGATATTATATTGGGATCTTTTTAAAATGAGCATCATATCCCTTTAAAGGCAATTATATTAAAAAAAAATTTCTCTGAGAACCACAGAACAAATGCTGATCTGATTAGTTTCTTGATCTGTGTTGGCACCTGACACTGGAAAGAGAAAACAGAACTGAATCCCTCGTACATGCATCTCAGATATAGGTAACACAGATCATTTTGCCCAGATGTTTGATACCTATGCAATCTTGTCTGTTAGTCTGTCAGTCACTGATTCCAGGGCTGTCCCCGATTCATTCAGTTCTGCATTTTTCCTTTCTCACAATGCATTCTGTGAAAACCTGTAAACATTCTGGGAATTGTTGCACTGTGTAACTGAACTTCATCTCAATTCCAGTTATTTACATGAATAGTAAGCCCTGAGTTTTGCACAAGCTATACTGATGGGCATTGACTGACAGCATACACTTCATAAAACATCACAGTATAAGTCTTTGTATGGCAAGTTATTTCTTTTTCCTTCTCTTCACCTCAGTTGCTGACATTTTGGCCATATCTAGTGGGTGACAGCAATTCAGCCAGGTCAGTACCATCGATTGTAATAAGAAAGCAAAAAGGCATTGTCTGTGACTGCAAGACCCCAGTGAGAGCTATGGTGTGTGAACAGGCTTGCTGCTGCTAGCATATTGGAAAAATATGTTAGCAACAAGAGCAAAATGGTACTTCTCAAAATCTCTTAGACAATGCCCTATAAAGAAACTTAAGTGCCTACAAAGGCACCGTAATCATGATATTTTCTATGTAAATTTTACAAATTCATTATCAACAATCCTTGTGTGTAAAGTTCTGGATATATAACATATTTTTAGTCTTATAGATATAACTTCAGAGGTTGGAAAGGTGAAATAAGGGACAGATTGCATCCATTCCCCAAGAGATATAGAGCAGCTATTTTTCCTAGACACAGGAAATTACTTTGAAATATGAAGTTTTCAAATTCAATAATTTTAAATTACAATAAAAAGAACACATTTATGCTACCGTATGTTCTACCTAGAAATATTTTATAGGGGCAATAATTAATATGAATACTTTTTCTGTAATACACATTATCTCCTAAGATCTTGAAACAAATGGAAAGTATGACTTGGAAAAGCTGTATGAAAGAGAAAAGTTTAATTGAAATATCCTGGTTCTAAGGGTTGTATCATTGTCAATGACTACAACAGAGCTCTCAAGCAATGTATGAAAGCAAGTTTCAGTGTAATAATCTGGATTGAAGAAACAGATATTTTCTCATAAATTATTTTATGGAATCCAAACTATCTACTTCTAATGCTTACAGAAATAACTAATATTCCTCGTTTAAAAGCAATGGTTCAATTTTCTTTGATTAAAATTTTATGATGCTCCCATAATAAGATCCAATTTTCAGTAGGTTTTAACTGACATACTGTAACATTCATACTGTTATTGTCTGTGTCAGATGCTTGTCTTAGCCTCATTTTACTTGTTTTCAGTTTCTGGGAGGATTTCATCCTGAATAGCCAAGGTTTTTCTCTGAAGCTGAGCAAAATAGGTTCTTTAAATATAAATAAATTTCAGATCACTCTAACACTTTCTTTGATAAACCAGTTTCTCTACACTCTGGAACTGATAGTTTGGCAAAGCATGTTTCTGCTTCTTTTAATTTTTTTAAACTGCAACTTTGAATGATATCACGATTTTTAATGAAAGAGGCTTGTTAAAATCTGAAAGTTGAAATTTCAAAAGAATCCAGTAGTTCTTGAGACACCTAAACCTTTCCTGATTACAGTTACAGCAAAAATAAATAGATGTCCTTCCCAGAGCTTCTGAATACATTACCAGCTTCAGAGATGCAGTTCATTTACATCTTTCCCTAAAGCACTCAATGATCTGTCCTCCAGGCAGGAAAGTGGAGGTGGTGCCAGTCTCTGCATCCTCATATCATGTCTATGTTGTTCCATACAAGTTGGACAGGAAGCAAGTGCACGTTAACTGCAATGATCACAATGGCTGTGAGGTATGATCCATAGGCAGCATGAATGCTGAAGACACCCAACTGAAAGTCTTGTGTCATACAGAAAGAAGGGATGAGACAACTTAGTTAATTTAGAAAGCTTTACGGTTTCTAAAATGGGGTCTAAAAGTGGAGAAGAAAGCTAGAGTGGGAGTAAAAAATAGTCCAAATACTAGCAAAAAATGAACAGGAATTCAGAAGAATGGAGTAGCATCACATATTTCACAAGAAAGGAAATTAAAACTACACAAAACCCCTGTAAATCCTGCAGTTGGGCAAAATATCTCCCAATTAAAAGACTGTCCCCAATCTTCCTGCAAAAATGATTGATTCTTTTCTCTTTTTTTGGTGGGGTGGGGTGGGGTGGGTGGGGGGCAGTGGGGGAGTGGTGTGACACATAAAAAATAATGTGGAAATGGAAATGGAATGTCACTGAAGAAGTGACACATTCAGGAAGAAATGTACCGTTCCTGTGCAGTCCTGATCTGCCTATGCATAACTGTACAGAACTCCTCAGTTCTCGTTAATCCAATTTTATTCGGATGATTAAGTATTTTGAAATAGCAACTGAGATGTAGCAAAACCAGACTATCAGTCATATTTTCTCTGTCTGAGAAAAGTAGGAACCAAAGGATAAAAGGGCGCCACAAAAGTATGTGTGTGGGAGTTAGGAGAGTACTAATGCTGAGAGGGGGATACCAAAAGGGCAGCAGAGGTTGTGCACACAGATTCAGCTGTTCCTAGCACTGCTGAGTCCCGAGCTGTGGGTATGGTACTATATGCTGCAGCATCTGCAGGGAAGCTGTCTGATCTTCCCTGTATGGGAGGCTTCCTCGGGGTACCTGAGGGCCACAAAAGAATCTAGGGGGAGACTTGCTGCAGTGCTTTGGCCTTTATAACATTTCACCTTACCACTGTCTTAATACCTGACACTGTCCACTCTGCCACTGCTTAGCTCCATTCCAAAAACCAATTTACCTCTGATACTTACCATTTATCCTCTCTAGCTTTATGACAATCTTTAGTGAAATGAGCTCAGACAAATACATTTTTCTGGGAAACTTCTCAAGGAACATGCTATCCCCCCTTTGCCCTGTAAATACAGAAGCTATCAGTGTAGTTATACAGATGACACCAACCTGTATTTTTTATAATACTCCATCCCTTAGATTCCTCTATGTGCTGGATGACAGAATCTTAGGCTGCTCTGTAGCATTGCTGGTGGGTAGGCATCTCGTTTCTCTTGAGTAAAATTCCTGTGATGTCTCTAGTAAAAGCCTTTGTCACAGGTGATGGAGGTGGGGGAGCAAGGGGAATGTAAACATACTGTGGTTTGCCTAAAGTGCAGAAACGTCTGCTTGAGTCATGAGTAGCTTGTTGGCTGAGTTCAGCAGGGAAGAATCTGGCAATTAATCTGAAGTGTCACTAAATTTGATAGAAATTGTTGCAGAGGGATTCCGAGGACATAAAGGTAGCTCTGGTGGCCAAAGATTATATATGTTTCTGTGGTTTATTCATTTTTAAAGACTTTACTGCACTCAAATAGTAAACTTTTTCTAAGAATAAAGTCTGCTTAGTGACTTTCTCCATAAATGGTGACCTACTTTGTGGAAATAGGTATGTCAGCATGAATATGGGAACTTCTAAGAAGATGTATGTACCTATAAATTCCTGTTAGTGGAAAAAAGAGCAGTTATTTGCTCTTCTCTAAAGATAATCAAATTTACAGTGCTTGGGGCCAAGTTTGCACCTTGGATACAGACTTCATTGGACTAATTTGCATACAGAAACACAAAAGCAGAATTTGCCCTTTACCTAATTTCCTTTTCAATGGCATAACTTCTGCTCTTCTACCTGTTTGAAAATAAGATTCCACTCTGGGGTCATTCTACAGTCCCTGGCGAAGTGTAAAACCTTCAAAATACTG
This sequence comes from Falco rusticolus, assembly GCF_015220075.1. NCBI lineage: Eukaryota > Metazoa > Chordata > Aves > Falconiformes > Falconidae > Falco > Falco rusticolus. The sequence goes on along the minus strand of NC_051188.1, from coordinate 41,397,387 downwards.
TTTTCAGGAATCTTTCCTAAGCTGAAATCCCATAAATATTACGAAGTGCAGAAAATAGTGCAAGGCTTATATATGAACAATGGAGATTTCTCAAATTCAAATTTCCTAATTTTTCTCATCGGTTGTGTACTGTATCTTGAGTATGTCAGTATTGGTATCTATATCACACCAGAGGACTGATCCCAAACCCACCTAAAACAGTAAAACTGATTTAAAAGGATTTTGGATGAGGCCTTAACAGATTTCCAGATTTCAAATTACCTTAAAACCTGTTCCTTTTTAAATCTTTGTTTTGGTTACTTTTTTTTTTTTTTTTCTTTACAGATACCTTTGCAAATCAAGCTCATAGACTGGATTTTTCAACCAAGCCACATATAAGTTTGTCTTTCGACACAGACTGGTAGTTAGCTACCAACGGAACAATGCTGATGATATTCTACTGTTCTGTTGGCTCATACATCTATGCGTGACTTACTTCTGTTCCATTTTTATCTCTCAGTGAAAACTTTGAATTCCACCATGGCACTATTGCAGAAAATATTTTTTTCATTTTGGCTATTCTTCTAAGAAAGGTAATCCTAGCAGACTGCAGATTTTCTCTGTCCAGTTAATTTGTGGAATCTTTTATCCAAATGTAGTTGAAGGAATAATAATAACCAGACCTCTCAACTCATTTGAAATGTTTAGCTACCTAGAAAAATAGTAGAAGAAACTTTGAAGATACCAAAATCTGCCTTTTCCCTCTTTCCCCCCCCCCCCTCTCTGAAGCACACCATCTAAAGTGGTCAGCCACCACAAAGAACATTAAGCTTTGCAGCTGTGAGAGCAAATAAATTTCAAGTTTTATTTTCTGTTTCAGTTCATAGGTAACATATTTACCAGTTTAAACATATTCCAGAAAAATACTTCGTGCAGAGATCTTATGAAATTTTCTACAAGTTTTAAACTTACATACCCATAATTTAAGGTGCAATTTGTCCAAAACGACATGTGTAACAGATACAAACTATGGGTTTAGAACTGGCTTTGGTCCCATGATAGGTGAAACAGAATAAGACTCATTCAGTAGAAAAATTAGAACCCTACCCTGAATCCTCTATTTCTCTCGCACGGTTACAAGTAAAGCTAAGATACCCTGTCATTGTAGTCTTGTTTTGCAGACCATGAAGCATGTGAAGAAGGGTCATTTGCAAACAAGATCTTATTCCTTTTGTGGAGATACACTGTGTTCTGTCTTCTATTATTTTTTAGAAAGAGTGTCTTGTGGACATGACCTGCTTAAAATAAAATTATAAGCTAATTTTAAAGGAAAAAAAAAACCATAAACAAAATATTTTCCCTAAGGAAATCCTTTGCTAAATCATCCTTGAAATTGTTTTAAAAAGGCACTAATTTCTTCTATATAGACTATTTGCTTGAAGTCATTGAATTTTCCTCTTGGCTACTTAAAAATCTTGTTTCTCATTCATTACCAGCCTAAATTAAATCATCAATAGTTTAAATTATTAAACATTGGGGGAAAGCAGAGAGGAAGGGTAGGGGAGCATTACACCTGGCAGTCAACCAGGTCAGATAGGTGACAGCCAGCCAGACTCCCAAACTTAATCCTTTATTGAATCGTTTTTAACAATCAGACAAATTTCTGAAGCATCAGCGTCACATTTATATCAACATCAGAATGCCAAAAAACCAAGCAAATATGTTTAAACTCCTGGAAACAGGAGTGGCAAACTCTCCAGTTAAACTATGTCCTTCACTGGATAATCATTCATCCTCAGAGCAGATAGCAGTGAGGAAGACTGCTGCATTTGTCCAGGCTCCAAATTTTCCTTCTTTCAAATATCTTCTCAGATAATTTTCAGTTTCCCTTTTATGTTTGTTCCTCCTGTAGGAAATATGTGTGATATTTAATAAACATAGAGAATTCTGGTGGGCACCTGTAACTGTTTTTTTGTTAGTCATGGTGTAGCTGTGACTGAGCCACACAATCAGAACTCATCACAAGCACATAGACCATTGAAAGATGGTCTAAAACTTTCAGGGTTTTTTTTTAATTCATTTCCCCATTCTGATAATGAGTCTATCCAGCTTTATACTTTACATTTCCTTGTCTTCTTTGTTGCTTCTGATCTGTGCTGCCAGCAATATAAAGTCTGCTAGGACTGGTTACTGCAGTGCATTCTTCCTGTATCTCTGTTCCAACAGGGAGCTTTAATTTACCGGGGCACCTTCTAAATCTGACGTGTGCAGTCCCCTTGTGGTACATCCCAAAGTAGCCAGGTTTTGCTAAATTTGGCATGTCTCTGAGATCTTGTATAATAAAAGCCTCTGTGTAACAGGAGCTCTACATCTGTCTAAAAGGGTAAATCTTTTATCTTCTACCAATGACTACAAGTGGAAAAGGGATTGCACATTTTACCTTCTGAAACCAGGAGGATTGGTAAATTCCTTCATATGTTTTATTTCTTGAGTTTCGGTATCTTATTCATTTATCATTCACAAAATTTGCCACTTTCTTCCTTGCTTTTTACTTATTCTCTTCCTAATAACTGTCCTTCCCTTGATAGGATCAGTATTCTTAGCTTTATTAAACTTTTCTATTTTATTGTCTATATCTTATTTTTGTAAACATCAGATGTCTTTTTGCTTGACTTGTTTCGTTTGGAGTTTAATCTAATCTGATTAAAGCCAAAGGAAATTTTTCATGACATTTTCAATGCTTCCTGGATCAATAAAGAAAGGATTAACTCATTAATCAATCGATCAATAAATTATATCATTGAAATAACATGTGCAATCATGAGTGAGAGTGGTGTTGGTCAGTACGATAACTAAAACCTCTTTTGTATTGATAGATTTTTAAGAACTTTTCTAGCTTAATATTTCCTATGTAAAATATGAAACTGCTTTAAAGAATACAGTTCTTTGAGTTATACACTCACAACTTTGTACTTTTAAAAGCTTCCTTCCTCCCTCTTACTATGTTGAAGTTACATACAAGAGGAAATTTTGGAACCAGCTATCAAGAGAATATCTGAATGTAGTAATTTGCAGTTTTCCAAAAAAATATGCAAAAAACCCCAAAATATAAAAAATAAAGAAATATTCCTCACACTTTATTTGACAATTTTATTTTTTTCTTGTTTTGGAGCAACAGTAAAAGTAGATATATATACTTGTATATACTTACATGATTTAGAAGTATTATAATACCGTGCTCATTGTCCCTTTGAAATGGCTTTTTATTGCAGCTCATTAAAATCTTTATTCTGGAATGCTTCTTTAAGCAAAGTAACTGAGACTATAGAGATTCTCATACCAGACAGCAATCAAATCAAACCTTCCTGCAGATAAGGGTTATCTATAACCCCCAGAAGTACAATTTTCAATATGAAAGCCTTAATTATTTCCATGAAAAACTTCCAGAGGCTGATTATTAATTTTTCTGAAGTTATTTTAGGTACCTTCTTAAGGTGGTAGTTATGGATTTTGGGGAAAATTAGAACAAACTATTCCAAATTAACACATTTGCCTTCTGGCAGACAAGGAAGTTAAATATCATTCATACAATTATTTAAACTGTCAAAGGACTTAAAATGGGAATACATTTTAAAAAGTTTATGGACCCACCAAGGTTTTCTAAGCTTTTATACCATTGTCCACTGATCTTCAGATAAATAAGAATACAGAACTGTTTTACCACTGAGCTCAGTGAACCCTGTAACATACCTTACCAGACTTAAATGAAATTGCTTGTGGTCACCGATTCTAACTGGGTTTAGAGTTTTCCATTTTTCATTGTTTTAATTTCTAGTTAGATGAAAATTAAAGGTGCCTTACTCTGTTGTTAGAAACACTCCTTTTTGCATGATATGGTGGCTAGTCTGTTATTTAGCAGTTATCCATGATGACATACAAACGTAAAAGCTGTTTGACAATTGCAAGTCAATTTTCAACAGTTAAAGCCATTTACAGAATGTGAGACTACATAAAAATCCCCCTACAGCACACTGTCTTTGTCAAGGTCCATGGGAATTATTTCAGAAACATTTTTTTCCCTTAGTTCTGTTGGTTTCTTACCCTTTTTACTACATTCATCAAAACTGTCTTACTATAGTCCTATGTCCCTCCACTTACTTGTCAGAGCAAATCATTGATCTCATATACAAATATGACCAGCAAAGAAGGGAGGGAAATAATTGCCTCAAATCTGGGTATATTGTGTAACACAGAATGAGTCCTCATCTGGATATTTTGTAAAGCAAGGAATTCCTTGCTTTTATGCCAGAAAAAAAATATTAATAATTTCCAAAAATTATTTTTGTCTGTTTTGATGTGTGGGTTTTTTCAGGATTTATGCAGGAGTTTCTCACAGCACAATCAACACAGTCTTTTTCATTATCCCAAGATCCCTATAAGAAAATAATTGTATATATTTTCATATATTTTTTTAAATCTGTCATTTGATAAAAATTAAAATCTGATTTCTGACTTCTAGGTTTAGGAGGTTTCCCTTCTTTCTTTTTTTCTTTTCCAAATTGTTCACTTTGTGTAAAAACATTTGAAATGTTTTCACCTAGCTTTGATCTCCAGGTGTTGTGTGGTAACAAAAAAAAAAACAAAAACTTTATCCACTCTTATATAAGATGGCTTCTTTAATTTCATTACTCTCATGCTTATCTGAAATAGACCATCTCACCTATCCTTGCTCTGTTGCCTATTACTCTTTTATTGCATTCCATTCTGCAGCACAGATCAGACCTGTAATGGAAGGCAACTCTTTCCAAAGAAAATGCTTCTATTATGAAACTCATGACAGACAACATATTTGTTCATGCCAGGTTAGCATGATATAAACATACTTAAGAGATGACATTTGGGTTTATGTAAAATAAATAGCTTGATTGATTTATCTATGTTTTCCCACAATAATGTTTGAAACTCCCTGCCTCAGAATTGTTTTTAGAAATATAACAGTAACATGACTGCATCTCAATCTATACACTTCTGTATATACACAAGATACATATATAGGCCAAAACCTAAAAAAATCCCATAGCCTGGAAAATATTCCACTGAAATACATAAAAAATATGGCTCTTTAGGGTCATTTATGCATTACATGCTTTTCTTCAAATGAAAGCAGGATTTAACTATATATTTACTTATATTTTAATAGGGTTCCATCAGAGATCCTTGCATCATCTGAAGTTGACTATCTTCAAGTATTATGAAGAAAATCTGTCTAATAAAAGAAGTTTTAAAACAAGCACAATGCTGTCAGGTTTCAACATCCATCAACCAATAACAATAAAAACAATGTGTAGTGGTAATTCTCTCATCACATCATAACATTTAGTTGCCTCTGTGTATGTAAACAGTGATTTTTGATCTCTCAGTGGAATCTGGCTTAATATGACACATTTTTCTCACTTGAAAAGAAAAAATCTAGTAACAACCAAAACAACAAATATTAAATAATTCCAAGGAAAGGATCAGTGGGTTCTTTTATTATTCTCTTAAACTTTAGCTTGAAGACTTTAAAACTATGAATAGTCATTAGAAACAACCTGTCAGGAACTAAAAATGGATAAATTTAATAGGTTATGTACCTTGCTAGCTCTGGTGAGTATGATGCTCCAAATAATCAGTTTCCACAGTTCAGAAAAGAAATCAGTCAGGTTTAACAAAAACCACAATGATCAATTTCTTACCAGCATCCTAATGGCCGAGCCAATCAAAGCAAATTTACTTTATGCAACATCACTAAAGGTATCAAAACCTGATCTACTGGGAAAAAAAAGAGTTATTTCAGGTGGTACCTCTGAAAATTACAAAACACTAACAAAGTGGATTCTTGTGGAAAGTTTTCCCTCACTGAAGAGCAGTGATTTATCTAAAGCTTGCCAGCAATATTCACTTTTCTGTATAGCCACATATTATTTTGATCATAAATTATTCTATACCACCCTTGGTTACTCAGCTATGTAGTTTAACTAAACCAAGTCCATTTCTACAGCTTATTTTACACACAAAATAACATAGCTAGTTACCACCTACCCTTCACTCTCTGTGGTTGGCAGATAAGCCCCTAACCAGTTACTCACTCACTCTCCCCCTAGCAGGACGGGGGATAGAATCAGAATGGCAAAAGTGAGAAAACTCATGGGTCAAGATAAAGACAGTGTAACAAGTGAAAGGGAAGGAAAAGAAAAAAAAAAAAAAAAAAAAGGAAAGAAAGAAGAAATAAAAAGAAGACAACAAACCAACAAATAATAGATGCAAATGTAAGCACTTGCCACCAGCAGACCAATGCTTAGCCAGTCTCCAAGCAACAGCTGCCTTGGAAAAATCCCCACAGTTTTACTGCTGAGCATGAAGTTATATGGCATGGGATATCTCTTTGGTCACTGTGTCAGCTATCCCGGCTGTGTTCCCTCTCAGTGTCTGTGCCCACCTAGCCTACTCACTGACTGAGCAAAGCAGGAAACAGAGAAGGCCTTGATGTTGGGTAAGCACTGCTTAGTAAAAGTCAAAAAATTGTTATCAACACTGTTTTGATCACAAATCTAAACTAACTATGGGCTGCTATGAAGGAAGTTAACTCCATCCAAGCTAAAGCTGGTGCATTCTCCATGCAAAATGAACAGGTATGCTTTTATTTTGGGTCAGAGTGGCATAATCTGTACCTAACCAAAGAATAATAAGGCTCAGATGTATAGTCCTGATTTTGTAGTGTCATCATGTCATCATGATGGCTAAAGAGACGTACTTTATTTTTTTCTAAACATGGAAGTACTGTCATGACAAAATGACTTTTTTTTGCCATAACATTGCCAGGAGGCAAGACCCTCTTTTCCAACTTCTGCCAATACATAACTGGAGTAAATGTATTCACCTAATAACTATAGAAACAGAATAAGTGATTTAACTTTTTTTTTTTTTTTTGAGAAATCTTTGTTTCATTCATTTTTAAGTGTGTTTTAAACTATATATGTATTCAGAATATTCTTTATTTTCTATGGAAATTTTGCTTTAAATTGAAAGGCACTTTTAAATATGGAAAGAATCATAGTGTTTTGTTTGGTTGGGGTTTTTTATTATTTAAAAACCTAGATTATTTTAATCTATACAATCTAGTCAACTTCTCTACCTTCAAAATAATTCTTTAAAATCAATTTAGCATAATTATTTATGTTCATAATTAGTTATTAATACATTGCTACGCAGTCATATTGCAGGCATTAGTGAAATGTTCAGTCCTTAAAAGAAGCATGTGCGTTTAACAGTCACAGCTGCCTAGCACTTCATTAAAGGACTAGAAAACTGTGATTTAAGTAATGACCAAAGAGTCTTTTCATCAGTTTTTATTTAATGGACACAGTTGAATACAGTTTGGGGAAAAAGAGAGAGAAGGCAGAATAAAGGTCAAGACCAAGGTTAAAGCATGAATTACACCCAAGATGGCTTTAAATTAACCTGGCCTCTTGGTTGGTTGGAGCAGGGACTAGGAAGGATATAATTGCACCAGAGAAAATTAAGTACATACATGAAATACCAGGTCACAAGCATATATATTGTGAGAAAATGTTAGGGGACACAGGATTTTTGTGATTGAAAAAGAGAAAAGACCTGGAGGTTACACCTGAGAAGTAATTTGTGATAACTATTTTTCTGCAGTTTGATCCAAATTAAAATTTTCTTGTCTGCAAGTATAGTTTAGCCTACTATAGAGACCGGAGTTAGGATCCCCTAATTCATAGCTTTTACCAGGAGGCAACTGTGTGTGTTCATGTCTACAAATTGATTAAGGTGAGCAGTAGAAGAGGGATTATCCATAACACACTAACACTTAAAAGAATATTTCAGTTAATCTCACCAGTTTATTATATTGCCACCAACACATTCACATTCCCAGAGGAAGATAACTGCTATCTTTGAACCAAGTCTAGCGTGGAACAAGTTTCCAGATAAGGAAAAGGTTGAAGACCGGAGATAAAGCCCCCCCCACCTTAATGCTTGTAATTTTAAGTATTATGGGTGCAATGAAATCACAGGATCACAAAAAAAAAAAAACAACCAACAACAACAAAAAACAAAAAACCAAAAAACCAAAAAACCAACCAAACCATAGATTGGAAGGAACATCTGTGAATCATTTACAACCAAGCTCCTGTTTAAAGGAAGGATAGTATAAAACCTTAAATAAGGCTTTTCACAACTTCTCCAGTCCAGTTTTGAAGATCACCGTAGATGGAAATTTCACACTTTCTCTTTTCTGGCACTTAACAGCTGTCATTGAGGTTAAACACTCAGTTTCCTAATGTGCAGTTTGGATTTCCCCTGTTGCAACTGGTCTTTTGTCTTTTCCCTTTATGTACTGGTTTTGACGGGGACAGAGTTATTTTTTGTCCAAGTAGCTGGTATGGGGCTGATTTGGATTTCTGTTGGAAATGATGATAATACAGGGATGTTTTCTTACTGCTGAGCAGGGCTGATACAGAATCAAGGCCTTTTCTGATTCTCACCCCACCTCACCAGTAAGCAGGTTGGGGATGCACAAGAAACTGGGAGGGGACACAGCTGGGACAGCTGAACCAAGCTGACCAAAAGGGTACCCCATACCACAGAACATCATGCTCAACAATAAAAAACTGGGAAAGAAAAAGGAAGAAGGGGGACATTTGCTGTTATGGTGTTTTTCTTCCCAAGTAACCATTATGCAAGATGGACCCCTGCTTTCCTGGAGATGGCTGAACACCTGCCTGCCAGTGGGAAGCAGTGAATGTATTCCTCATTTTGCTTTGCTTATGTGCAGGGCTTTTGCTTTACCTATTTCATTATCTTTATCTCAACCTACAACTTTTCTGACTTTTACTCTTCTGATTTTCTCCCCCATCCCACTGTGAGAGGAGTGAGCGAGCCTCTACATGGGGCTTAGTTGCCAGCTGGGACTACCATAGCAGTCCTTTTTGGCATCCAGTGTGGGCTTAAGATAACAGCAGATTTGATTGGAATGTGCTAGATGAAATTTATGAGGATGAATAGCAGAATAATTGCTATAGTTTCCTCAAGAAGTTTTAGAATAATTAGTTAATATATTTGTCATTAATTTGTCTTCAACACCATAAAAAAGAAGAAAAAAAAGGAAAAGAAGCCCACAAAAAAGCAAAGCAAACCTTAAATGATTTTCAAAGCCTTTTAACTAGCAGAAATGTGTTTTTAAAATAATGCAAGAAAAGATGACATTAGGCATAGCCACTGTGCTTGCGCTGTGTCACCAGGGGTCAATTTATATAATAAGTGGGCAGGCAAGCTTGCTAAACAATTGTCTACACTGAGAACTTAGTTATCAAATCCTCAGGTAACCAGATAAATTGGCTTGTTAATGTGCACAAACAAAATATCTTGGAACAACCAATAAAGGAAAATTGCACTGGGGAGTACCATGCTAATACGATACAATGCCAAACTTATTACAGAAGCAGACTTGATTTTATTTATTTATGTATTTATTTTTAATTAAGTATAAACAGAGCAGAGGACAGAATCCTTTGACTGCTTCTGTCTACCTGGAAGACATGAGAGTGATTAACCAGCTACAAAGTGAGCAACTGGTGCTGGGATATTAACACCTAGAAAAGTTTGCATAAAATTATTCATTCTTATGCTGAGAATCCTACTTTTGTTGTAAAGGATTGTTTTTATTTTATTCATATTTTTTAATTCATTTGAAGCAGCAGGGTTAGGTTTTAATGACAAGACATAAATAATTTACAATGTTTCCTTCCTGCCCTTATAAAATGACCACAGCAAATTGATACTGTTCTCATTGCAGCTATGCCAGTAGTTCTTGCTGTGGCATGTAATAGAAGAAAAGTAACCTCCTACAGCACAACCACATTGAAATACTCTGAATATATAAGGCTGATACTTCTGTTTTAAACCAACCCAGAAATTGCTAGGTACTAATTTCCTGCCAGGCATGGTATGAGGAGAGCAAAATATTTCTAAAAGCTCATGAGGGAGGAATACCAAACTAGCTCTAAATATAGGCAGCATTTTTATATGGTTATGAAGCTGTAAATGGAGTTAGGGAAAAGGAAAGTGGAGCTGGTGGGGAAAGGATACAATTTTAGGGGTTGTGACACTGGCTCTGTGTCTATAATGAATTCCTGTTGAGGTCTAATCGGTAGTGCATACTAGTTATCTGAGTAGGTGTTTTCACACTGAGTTTGAAAATAACTTAGGAAGTTTATGCACAATTTAGCAATTGGTTATCTGGGGATGTAGAAGAGCAGCGTGATGCCAATAAGCAGGAATAACTACTACTGTGTAGTCAGCAACCTTAGTGGCAGTACATTACAGTTCTGTCCCTCAGCAGCAGAGACCAAATCTGTACTGTGCCCTTTTATAATCAGCAAATGACCCAAGCACCTTAGAGGGGTCATAGCCTCATTTCTTTGGAGATTGCTTCTCTTCCTCCAAACACAGAAATGCAGCTGGTCTTTGCTGAAAATAACCAAGAACTGTAAATTCATCAAAACAAAATATTCTCTGTGTGTGTGTGTGTGCATGCGCTAAGTGATTGTGATTCTCCTAAGAAGATTCAGCCTAGTGAATCATGTCCAGTTACCTTTACCACTCTTCCATAAGCAGTCCTTTTCTTTCTGGTCTGCACACAGATCATCTTGAATTTTTCATTCACTACATTAAGTGAAAACCATTAGAAACAGGAAGAGAAAGAGGCCATAAAATAGACACAAATGTCTTTTCCTTCAAAAAACTGCATCCCAAGGTATATGGGTCTGGAAAACATGAAGCTGGAGAGGAAATCATCTCCCAGTCTGCCCCAGATTCCTGGTCTGGAATGAGACCAAATAACCACTTCTCAAAGTTTTCCATTGCACATCAAAACACAAGCACTGACTATCTGTTTCTTATCAGTGTGTGTACTTCCTCTACTTTGCTGCAGTTTTAGGAGAAACACTTCCCAAAGCATATTATCCTCAGTAAAAGTTAGAAGTTAGGAACTTCTTTGTGTAACAGATTTCATATCTATATCTCTGACCTGTGAATTTAGTTAACAACACCATGCTCATAGGCAATTTTCCAAAGCAGAAAAAGGACATAAACAACAGACAGTGAAATTTCTAACAAAACACCTGTTGGAAAAAAAAAAAAACAAAACCAAAACCAAAAACCAACCAACCACAAACCCTAAACCAAAACATATCAGGTATGAAGTTCTTAGATGTGGCCCAGAATTTCACTGTTAACAATCTGTCAGCTTCATCTCTGACTCTGAAAAAAGCCTAGAATATTTATTTTGTGATCTGGAATTCATGTCATAATAGTGATCCATATACTTTCATGTTAATAGCCCACAGTTCTGAAAATTGACTTCTTGCTGCTGTTACACCTGAATATTTTTACTGTAGAAAATAGGAGAGAATACATCAAGAATATTTGTCGGTTCACACTACTGCATGATAATACAGAAATAGCACCTTCAATATTTTGAGAGACTTTTTGAAATATCAAACCCTAAAATAATGTGTTATGCTAGGTGGTTTGCATAGTGATGCCTAAAGGCAAGTTTCTTGCATTTCCCACTGAAATGCTTATTGTTACCCAAAACCCCTGAATCTTTTTCAAAATATTTTCAAAGCCTGACTGCTGTTTATGCCTTTTTCTGCTTTTGATATCATTACAGTCTTTTCATGATTGTCTGAAGAAGGGGACAAAAAAAAAAAAAAAAGGTTAAGAAAAGTAAAGTTTTCAGCCCAGCAAGAGATGAGTTGTACAGGCTCTGCATTCAATTACCAGCAGGCACATGGTACAATTAAAACAGCCAAGGGAAGAACTAGCATCTGTCAAAGCTACAAACCTGACGACTATGCACATACAGTCAACACACCTGCAAATCCTATCCCAAAGTCCAAATCTTCTATTTGACAGAAACCAAGTGAAGGTGATGATGAACAGAATAGAACAGAACAGAACGGAACAGAATGGAATGGAATGGGAGGGATGGGATAGAATGGAATAGAATAGAATGGAATAGAATAGAATGGAATGGAATAGAATAGAATAGAATAGAATAGAATAGAATAGAATAGAATAGAATAGAATAGAATAGAATAGAATAGAATAGAATTAGAATAGAATAGAATAGAATAGAATAGAATAGAATAGAATAGAATAGAATAGAATAGAATAGAATAGAATAGAATAGAATAGAATAGAATAGAATAGAATAGAATAGAATAGAATAGAATAGAATAGAATAGAATAGAATAGAATAGAATTGAATAGAATAGAATAGAATGGAATGGAATGGAATAGAATACAATACAATACCATACAATACAATATTTTAATTGGAAGGGACCTACAGCAATAATCTAGTCCAACTGATTGACCAGTTCAGGATGACCAAAAGCTAGCACATATTAAGGGCATTTTCCAAATGCTTCTTAAAAACTGACAGGCTTGGAGCATCAAACCACTATTCTAGGAAGGCTGTTCCAGTGTTTGACCAACCTCTCAGTAAAGAAATGCTTCTGGATGTCCAGTCTAAGCATCCCCTGGCACAGCTTTGAGCCATCCCCATGCATCCTATCACTAGATAGCAGGGAGAAGAGATCAGCTGTAGAGAGCAATGAGGTCACCCCTCAGCCTCCTCTTCTCTGAACTAGCCAATCCCAAAGTCCTTTAGCTGCTCCTCATAGGACATTCCTTCCAGCTGTTTCACCAGCTTTGTTGCCTTCCTCTAGACACATTCAAGGACAATCTCCACTTGCACCAGCATTATGCAGCCTCCTAACATGAAGTAATGTTGCTGTCTCTTTTGTGTGGCAATTCTCAACATCAATAAATGCCAGTATTACAGTGAACAGCTTGAAAACTGCATGTAATCAGTCATTTCCATAATAATCACCATTTAGAAAGCCAATATTCAAGAAAAACTTATGTTTACATCTTGCAGTCATCACTCTGTATTAATAATCAGCCACAAAAAATATATTTTAATGCACTGTACACAATTCTAAGACAGGATTTTTATCACAGATGCATTTTTTCCTTATATGATGTTTTATTTGTGACTTAAACAGTAAAAAATCTCAAATATCCAAGGTGAATTGCAGATAAACTGACAAGATTGTGCATACATTATGCGGTCCTGTGACAGACCAGGCCATAGTGTGCTCTCTATCACAGGCCACATTGCAGAAAATAGAAAGATAATCTTTACAGCTGAATACATACAAGAAGAAATTTTGATCAACTTTTTAATAGGAAATCATCAGCGTTTCCTCTTGCCTTTTGGAAACCTGATGACCTGTGTTGGGTACTGCAGAAGAACATCTTTCTTCATATTGAGTGCCTTGAGCTCCAAAATCTTCAATATTCAGCCAGGAGAGCGTGGGGTGATTGCTTGTATGCTTCCCTCTTCTAAGACACTGAAACTGCAAAACCCTCAGCATTTTGGAATGTCCTTCTGCTATGTCCATTTCATATCAACTATAACCAATATGTTTTGTTTAAATAAGACTTTCCAAAGAATACTGCAGGGAACAATACCATATTGCTGGCTCACCCAGATCAGTTTCACTGCTGCAGTTATGTAGCATTGCATTGTCATAAAACAGAGTAGTAATGTTGAATGTCTGAATAAATGTAGAACTTTAAGAACCTAAGACAAGTCAAAACCAACCTGGATAGCAGTCCATCTTCTCAAATATTTGTAGTCTGGATCTGAAAATTGAGTGAGGTTGTGGGAATAGGGAGTTTCAGTTCATGTCTGCCAGGACTGTTCAAGGAGATCATGGCATATGTTATTATGAAGAATATGTTGTAAATTTTGGGGTTTCTTTTCAGATTATATTTCTCTAATGGATAAAGGAAAATGCCAACAATCTGAAAATTTAGAGTTCACAGAGTGAAGATGTATGATATCTATTCCAGCTGTTTCTAAACTATGTGGAAAGTAGTGTGCTCCAAAGTCCTAGTCTAAGAATTGTACATACAGAGAGAGTGAATGGTGCAGAGTTTTCTTTTTACATGTTTGCTGAAATATTCTCCCAGTGAAACTCAGAATGAGGACTCAACTTGCAGACAAGACACAACTTGGCTTAGGACCTGGAGCTCCCAAGCTCCTAAATTCTACAGTTTAGATAGTAAAAGCCTGCCTGTCTGCCTGCCTTCCGTCCATTCGTTCATCCATCCTTCTCTCCATCCATCTTTCTGCCCTTCCTTTCCCCACCCTCCTTCTTCCCTTTCTTCCTCCCTTCTTTCTTCTTTTTCCCTATGACCTCCAATCTTGTGCTTGACTTGGAGTGATCAAATACCAGTATTTGTTTCATGAATTAAGTATAACCCAAAACCACAGAATAATTTTGTGTTTGAATTGGTAACAGATTACATTAAAGGACAAAGCAACTCATTTTTATGTTTGATAGCTGTTGCATATGTAGGCAGCCCGTTAGCATTTTTCATAGTGTAAAGAAAGAGATGTAGTGACCATTGAAGGACATACTGTGTTTGGTGCTTTGCCAGCATCAAAGGAAATTAGAAAGAGATTCTGATTCTGTTTCTCATCAAAAATCCAATCATTTGGAAATGTTTTGCTAGCAGTGAGAATCAGTAATGCTGAATCTAAATCTGGTTAAAAGGCTCATTTTTTTTATTCCCTTGTAGTGACTATTTTGCATATCCTTTACAATTATATTTGGGTTTATTCTGTATGTGATATTTACAACTGCAGTTCAGTTTATGGAGCTGCATGTGCCAGAAATGTTTGTGCTATTTAAATATCCATTCTTTTTTTCTTTACTATATCAGAAATATTTAGATCTGGAGGGTTTGTGCTAATGGTGGGCTAGTCGTTTTATGCAGAGATCTACATTGTCATTAAGAAATTTTTAGGGCTCATCAGATGAAAGCTAATGATTCATACTGAAAACTGGCTTCACATTATCTTGGTTTAGGTTTGTTTTGCATCAGTATGTAGCATGAAGAGGTACTGAAGAATTTTCTTCTGCTAATCTGGGAATGGCAATACCAGACTTGTACACTTTTATTGTTGCACATAGTGCAATTATAAATGAATAGTGACATAAAACTTCACCTTCTCCCTTGATGTGTATTTTCTAGATTTTTTTTTCAGTTTCTTTACTAGTCTCCGCATAGTATTTTTGTTTTAAATACAGAAAAAAAGTGTATTTGTAATAGCATGGAAGTGTGGTGTTAACCTTATTATTAGTAAGTGTGAACTGTCACAGCCTTGAGTAGAAAATAACAGAGAATGAACCACCTCAGGATACATATGACAAATTTCCTTGAGCCACGGAAGCTTCTTCATGGGTTGCACTGAACATTTGAAATGTCTTATTGAAATTATTGTGGTCAAATTCTTATCCAGTCATACATTTTTCTAGTTGCACTGAATTCAAGGAAGCTATAGCCACTGAAGCACTGTCTCAGAGGCATCAAGTTAGAAACTTCAAAAATGTGTTACATCAGCTATTTAATAATAATACTGGCTTTAATAATAATAATGGCTGGTTAATCTGTTATGAGGTATGGAATTCTGAGAATTAACATGCAAAGAAAATTAATTGTGTTACATGTTCGTTTATTTGGCAAGTATAATTTTGTTTTATTGCTTTATGATTACTCATAACCTGTAAATGTTCTGTAGTATATTTTGAAAACATAAAGGTATAGTAAAATACTTTGATACGAAATCTTTATTGGGAAGATACTTCATTTTGGATGTTAATTAAAAAATACAGCTTTCTGAAACACAAAATAAACCCTTTTATTGACAACTATGTAAAGTTTGTCTTTTATTTTATTTGGCCATGTTATTTTTCTAAGAAGGCTTATATCTGGGCAGCATGATTATTCCTTTGTCATGTCTTGGCTACTGCAACTACAGTCAAATGGGACCTCATTGGAGGGAGAAGCAGGCTTTTTCTATGTCTGGAAGCAAAAGAACACACTGTGCTGGAAGGAAACTGCTGAAGTGCATCATGCAGCAGTGGCCCTCCAAACCACATTTGGCTAAAGACAGTGAAACATAATTTCTATCTTTCAGAAGAGCTCTCTAATATTAGACAGTAATGGCAGCACTGATTTTGCCTTATTTAGACATACAGGCATTAGCTGTTAAAGCCTGAAATGGTAACTCTACCCTATCTTACGGTCAGTGGAGAAAAAAACCCAACCAAATCAATCTCACCTCATCTGAAGGAAGGTATTCTGCCCCTTTCAGTGTATTTACAAAGAAGCTTATTATTTGCTAAGGAATTATTATGGTAGGTGAAATTAAAAACGCCATGGCAGAAGGGATGGAGCTAAACGATCTTTAAGGGCCTTTCCAACCCAAACCATTCTATGATTCTATGAAATACATATTCCTTTTTCTGCTGTTGTATTCAAAATGGAAAGGGAAGTTCTTTATTGTAACCCATGATCTCAAACACTATACCTACCGTTAACTTTAAAAGTCTTATTCCATGTCAAGGAAACTGGTTGAAACTTTAGTGTTCCCTTCCATTTGAGAAGTTCAAGATGTAAACTACCACATATTTTGGCACTGATGAGGCCACACTGGGTACCGCATCCAGGCCTGTGCTCCCCAGTACAAGAGAGGTGGGCATACTGGAAAGACTTTAGCAAAGGGCCACTAAGATTTTTAAAGGGACCGGAAAGGCTGAGAGACCTGGGACTGTTCAGCCTAAATCACCTCAGGGCTATCTATCTCATCAGTGCAGGGGTCCTCAAACTTTTTAAACAGGGGTCCGGTGTGCGGATGAAGTGGCAGGCAGTCATCTGCGGCTGCTTGGTTTCCCCCCGCAACCCACTGGGGGTTGGGGGGGGGTGGGGGTTCTGTAAATACTGGTGGCCGGATTGAGGACCCTGGGGGGCCGTATCCGGCCTGTGGGTCATTGTTTGAAGACCCCTGCATCAGCGTGTATAAGTACTTGCAGGGAGGGTGCAGAGGATAGAGCCAGGCTTTTCTCAGTTATGCCCAGTGGAAGGACCAGAGGCAAAGGACACAAACCGAAACACAGAAGATTCTATCGTAACACCAGGGAACACTTTTTCACTGTGAGGGTGACTGAGCACTGGCACAGGTTGCCCAGAATGGTTGTGGAATCTCTGTTCTTGGAGATACTCAAAAGCCATCTGGACATGGTCCTGTGTAGCTGGTTCTAGGTGTCCCTGCTTGAGCAGGGGGTTTGGACCATATTGACCTCCAGAGAGCCCTTCCAACTTCTACCAGTCTATGATTCTGTGATATGAAAGGCAGCTCGTGACACCAAAATTTTTCATACTCTCTAAGGAAAACAAAATTATTATTCAATTTTATGAGTCACGTAGTACCTCTATATAAGTTAGAAGTGTACAGAGCACTTAAGCATCATTTTGGGGAGATCGTCCAAGACTGTCCTGGAAATACTCATAAATACTGGTGTGACTAGTAATCTAGAAATTATTTTGGTCTGTACAGTCATGTTTGCCAACCAAGATTTGGAGCAGGGTGGGGCAGGAATAGAGGAGTGATCAGAACCCAGCTGTAGTTGTATCCCGGACACCTTTTTCCTCTTTTCAGTTTCACAAATGTTTGTGGACTTGGATATAAAATCAAGCAATCAATAGCTTGTGGAATAACAGTAGAAATAAGGCTAGAGCTTGTTAAGATTGCTTAGCAATTTACTAAATATAGCATAATACTGTAACTAAATAATGAAAAAGACCTACAAGTTGCTAAGTTTCTCATCCCAAGGGAAATTGATTAGTTTTTTTGTTTGGCTGGTTGGTTTTAATTTTACAGGGCACCTGACATGGTTCAGGAAAGCTATGTGTAAATTCATACCACCCAGGTTTCAAAATGTAACTGACTTGTCTAAGCTAAGAGTGCAGTTGCCCTAGGTTTCTGTTCTGTAGGCTTGTATTCCCAGTTACATCTTCGTTTCAACACTTTGTTCTGAGTTAGGCTAACCTCAGAGCGGTTGATGGATACAATGTTTCTCATTCAGATAAAGTGTAAAAAACCCATCACCCTGTCTACATCCTTTATGGAATAGACAGCTGAAACAGTAATATCTTCTGCCTGGAAAAAGATACACACAGAGAGCTGCAGTAAGAGTTGTGTGTGTTTTTCTACACCTTGCTAAAAAGAGAGGCTTACTGTGATCTGGTGATAAAACTTAGATATGCAGGAGTGGCTGAACTACAGCCCTATGTGAGAGGAAGAAATAGCAATTTGCAATAAAAACAGCAGAGAGGGGAAACAGTATACAGAAATATATGGACACAAAAATGTTGTTTTCAGTGTCGTTGTAATATAGAGCTTTTAAAGTTAACTGTCAGAGCTATGTGGAAAAGGCTAGAACTTGTGAGAAAGGAAAACGGGAAGAGCAGTGATATCTCCTCATATATTCTAGCCGGTTTTGCCCTATGATCAGATTAAAATGATTGTGTATATTTTTTTAAATAACTTTGGGGCATCTCACTCAGCAAAATATTCTAAAATATCTCTACTATTACCTCACACTAGCTATTCACTTACATTAACAAACTACTTAGATCTAAGCTGGACATAGGACTGTCATTTTTCCTTTTTCATAACATATCTAGCACTTGAGACTATAGAAATCAAAAACCACTTCAGTCTCTGACAGCAAGTTAATGCCCACTTTTGTCATGAAAATACTGAAAAGAAATCTGAAGGCCAAATTATTTTAATGTAAGATATATAGTTTTATAGCATATGTGTCAAGTATATTAAATTGATTTATAGTGGTTGCATCATTATCTTAGCATAAAAGGGGGAAAAAAAACGCTGAAGATTAATGAATATTCTCTTTCCCTGCTTTTTATACACTAAACTAGAAAGAAACACATTTTCTGTGCAAAAGGAAGAAAAAGTATAGAAAGACTGTTAAATGCTTGGCACACTGAAATATCTTCATTTAGATTCTGACACAAAGTCAGTTAAAAACACTGGAAGTCTTTCATTGATTTTGGTTGGATTTCGATCAAAATTTACTTCTGAATAAAACAGAGATAAAGAACCTGAAGTCAAGACGATAGCTTTGTTTTTTTTTCTTTTTTCTTTTAAGCTTTTGCATGGCTAAATGAATAGTGCTAAAAAATATTTAAACTTGTATTAAACAACTATAGAGATAAAAGAAGGCTTGGAACTAACTCTGCATATGCAACAAATTGAGCAAGGTAAATACATTTCCAAAATCTGTGAAATTAAATAATAAAATTATCTTTATCTTGGTGTGAGATAAGGAAGTACTGTGAGGTGTATTATTAATAAAGGCAATGCACAGGCACTAAGGTCATATTATATGCAGTGTCATGGAAATAACAAACATATGAAAGGCATTTCCTAATGTGATTTGGAAAAGAGCATCAGCACTGGAAAGAAAGGTTTAAATAATTTCTACAAAAACCTCACCAACATTTGTATCTTTTCAGAATTTGCATTGACTTATTAACATTTTGGTTCTTTTACTGTTATTTTGAAAGCTTCCTTTAAAAAAAATATAAACAAATAAACAAACATACAGTTACCACAGAAATAATCTCATTAAAAACCTTTGCATAAATAATATTTCATTTTTGTGAGTTAACACTGCTTCCAGAGGTACAGACACACATTCTGACCTGCCACAGTCAGACTTGCCTTTCTGACCTGTTTTGCTTGTCCCCTTTCCTTTCCAGAAGTGCCACTGACAAATCGTTGCTGCTTGGTGTGTGAAGAAAAGCTGGCTTTATCACCATGTGCTCTTGCTCATATTTACACTGGTAAAGAATGCATTAGACTGTAATTACTCCCATTTATTACATTACCTATAGCCTTTCTCAGACTGGGAAGGTAAAAATACTTTAATTTTGGTATTTTCCTCACTTAAGCTTAAATATCCGGAATCACTCTTTTTTATGAGAGGAAATTGAAAGCAAGTCAAGAATTAATGTGAACATGCATTAGAGCAGGAGGAATATCAGTTTCTGAGGTACATATATCAGGTGATATATGTCAGTCATGGAAAGCATTTCCTTCAGGGAGAAGGAAGAACTGTATCAGTAGTGAAGTGGTCCATGCAGAAAATCTGTTTCCTTGGTGTTGGTGGGTTAACTCTGTATATGTGTATAAACATGGCAATGATCTTGCTTATTTTTGATGAGAAGTTGTAGCAGACCAAGCCTGGTGGAGATGTACTGTAGCAATAAGTAGGCTTCTAAAGGTAACTGCTGTTTTTTTCTGATTTTCTGACTTTTTATTTTTAGTTCTTTTAATAGTTTTGGCCCAGGGACAGTTAACAGTTCTGGGAGGCACTGGAACTCTCACTTTAACCCCCTTTGTTGTACTATCTATTCCCTGATGTAATCACCCTAGACTCCCTAGACTAAGTGTACACCGGGAAATAATAAGCATTTTCAGGATGAGATTTCATCTGATATATTTCTAAGTACAATATCAGAATGCATCTGCAGTTCATCTCATTCTGCTGTTGAACTCAGAAACACATGCAATCTACACAGTTATGTGTTTATTCTTAAAGAGATACTTGATGAAGATACTGTCCCCTGATTCTAAACCTAGAGCCAAACATGTGTACAATAATTCCAGGGAACAAGTAGGCTTGTGTTGTGGATTAACCTGACAGGCAGCTAAACACCACGCAGCTGTTCATTCACTCTCCCCCAGTGAAACAGGGGAGAGAATTGGAAAAAAAATAAAATGCATGGGTTAAAATAAATACTGTTTTATAAGACAGAAAAGGAAGGGAAAATAATAACAATGATAAAAGAATATAAAAAGCCAGTGTTGCACAATGCAATTGCTCACCATCTGCTGACTGATGCCCCGACAGTCCCTGAGCAGTGGGCTGCCACCACCTGGCCAACTCCCCCCAGTTTTGCTGTTCAGCATGATATCATATGGTACAGAATACCCCTTTGGCCCATTGGGGTCAGCTGTCCCAGCTGTGTCCTCTCCTAGCTTCTTGTGCACCTGCAGCATCCTCTCTGGCAGGGCAACAAAAGAAGCTGAAAAGTCCTTGACTTAGTGTTAGCACTGCTCAGCAACAACTGCAACACCAGTGTGTATCATCATTATTCTCACCCTAAATCCAAAACACATTAATATATCAGATACTAGGAATAAAATTAACTCTATCCCAGCTGAAACCAGGACAGCATGTATGTCCCTCACTACTTCTAGAAGTCTTCACTTTCTTTCCTATGTCACTCATGTTTAGCAAAATGTCATCAACACTCACTTATCCATAAATGAGAAACCAGTCTTTTTCTCTATGCCTTCTACTTTTGATCCCACTGAAGCCTCAGAAAAATATGTCACTAATGGAGTTTTCTTGTTACCAATTCAGACAGACTTCTTAAACAGTACTTAAGCATCTGAATGCATGTCCATTAGTCACCTTGAATTCATGTTGGAGTTGTGTCCTCCATTAACCCACAAAGCATTCTCCTTTTTCCTCTGAACAAATGTTACTGAACAGAGTTACAGGAAACATGCCTCAAGTACACTGTCCATAGTAACAGAGCACGCACTCCTAACACTGCTTATGCTCACAGTGGCAAAGTGACATGGGGAAAACGCAAATCACAAATATTAAATAAAAGTCAATTGTACAGTTTCCTGAGAAGTTAGCAAGAAGAAATCATATCTGTACAAAAGGATGAGGGCCACTGTGCCAAAAGTCTTTCAGATGCTCAGGTAAATCAGTTGAGAAAGGGTGGGAGATTTTCATAAAGCTATAGCCACCAGTGGATGGCTAATAATCTTTGTAATTTGGGGAAAAAAAGTTCATAAAGGGTTTGCACAAGACATTCTAACTACAGGTAAAAATTGTCAGCATTATGTGATTAATGAACTAAAAAGATTGCATGATTCCTCTGTTAAAGCTGCAGTGAGCACAGCTTAGTGTATTCTTAAAGAACTTGGTAATGTTTGTAGTTTAGCTAAAATATTCCAGATATGTATAACAACCAAGGTCACACATTCATATCTAGGCACCGGCAGCGGGGCCTGCAGGGCCTCTGTGAGGTAACCGGGGCTACCCCGGGCTGGGCACAGCTGGTTCCAGCCGGCTCTGGCCCACCCACCGCAGGGCATAGACTAGCCCCACGGCCACCTGGGTGTCGCCTCCAGGAAAGTGTATTTGAGAAAGGGCAGAAAACTCTTGGGGGGAGCAGACAGCAGAAGGGTCAAGATGAAGTTGAGCCTGGGAATAAAACAGGCTGAGGTGTGAAGGTGGTTCTCGGTTTGGTTTTGCTTCTCACTAGCCTACTCTGTTATGAATTGGAAATAAATTCCTCTTCCCCAAATTGAGTCTGTTTTGCCTATGACAGTGGCTGGTAGGTGATCTCCCTGTCCTTATCTCAACCTACAAACTTTTTCATCTTATTTTCTCCCTCTGTTCTCCTGAGGAGGGGCATTGAGAGAGTGGCTGGGTGGGCATCTGGCAGCCAGCCAAGGTGAACCCACCATGTGTGCTCACTACAACCTACTCAAAACAAGTTTTTTGTTTGCAGGAAAGTGGGTTGAGACATAAAATCTAGCAAATATAATAAATGCAGGAACAAATCACTATCAATGTTCTTAATATACATATTTCTTTAAAGAATAAACCAGAGTAGAAAGTGTAATTTCCTCTGCAAGTGATAATAGACCAACACAGATGGCATTTATTTTGCCTGTTTGTATTTTCTCCCCTTCCCATTTATAAAATATTGCAGTACTTCTCTCTGTACCTTTTCAGTTTTTCCTGTGATTTGCATGGCAAGATTTTGGTAGTGGGGGGCCTATAGGGGTGTCTTCTGTGAGAAGCTTCTAGAAGCTGCCCCCATGTCTGACAGAGCCAGTGCCAGCCAGCTCCAGGATGGACCTGCTGCTGGCCAAGGTTGAGCCCATCAGCCATGGTGGTAGCACCTTTGGGATAACGTAGTTAAGCAGGGGGGAAAAACCCTGCACAAGAGCAACTGCAGCTGGAGAGAGCAGTGAGAGTATATGAGGGAAAGCAATTCTGCAGGCACAAAAGTCAGTGAAGAAGGAGGAGGTGCTCCAATTGCCAGAGCAGAGATTCCCCTGCAGCCTGTGGTAAAGACCATGGTACAGCAGACTGTCCCCCAGCAGCCCATGGAGGTTAATAGTGGAGCAGATAGCCACCTGCAGCCTGTGGGTGACCCCACACAGGAACATGTGGATGCCTAAACAAGGTTGTGACCCAATCGGAAGCTCATGCTGGAGAAGGCTCCTGGCAGGAACTGTGGAGAGAGGAGCCCATACTGGAGCAGGTTTCCTGGCACTACTTGTGACCTTGTAGGTGACCCACGCTGGAGCAGCCTCTGCCTGAAGGACTTTGCCCCATGGAAGAGACCCAAACTGGAGCAGTTCATTAAGAACTGCAGTAGATGGAAGGGACTCAAGCTGGAGAAGTTCATGAAGAACTGTCTCCTGTGGGAGGGACCCCATGCTGGAGCAGAGGAAAAGTCTGAGGAGTCCTCCCCCTGAGGAGGAAAGACTGACAGAGACAACATATGATGAACTAAACACAGCCCCCATTCCCTGTCCCTCCCCACTGCTGGCAAGGAGGAGGTAGAGAAACTGGCAGTAAAGTTGAGCCTGGGAAGAAAAGAGGGGTGGGGGAAGGTGTTTTTTAAGATTTGGTTTTATTTCTTAATATCCTACTCTGATTTTAATTAAATTAAATTTTTCCCCAAGTCAAGTCTGTTTTACCCTGTGACAGTAATTGGTGAATGACGTCTCCCTGTCCTTAACTCAACCCAGGAGCTTTTCATTATATTTTCTCTCCCCTGTCCAGCTGAGGAGGGGAGTGATGGAACGGCTTTGGTGGGCACTCAGCATCCAGCCAGGATCAAGCCACCACAATCACTCCTGTTTTTTCACATCATTCCTTGTACTTAATAATTATTATTATCATCTATTAATATAAATTTTACATATATGACTGAAGCCCAAAAGATTATGAGTGGAAGAAAACAGCAATTCTGTATTTGTTTCTCAGTGCTGGATAGGTGGCAGATATTAAATACTGCTATTCATGTCAATACATTAGCAATGAAAGGCTTGCAAAGATGATATCAGAGTACTGATACGCCAAGAAGGCACTTCAGGCTCATAAAAGACACCAAAAGAGCCATACAATGATTAAAGATATTTTGAATATAAACAAGTTTATTATTGAAGTATCAATTATTGCATACAGCAAAACAACTAAAAGGGGTTACGGTACAAATAGTAACACCAAAGGAAAAGATAACTCTCATTTTGGTTGAATCCTAGTGTGAAAACACAATTTAATGGAGTCTGTTTATCATTTCTGGGTTTTGTTCTATGCAGGTGCTTTAATCCCCACAGCAAGAGCTGCTGAGTGTCATGAGCATTTTGTGTCATGTCTTATTTAAGATGGAGAAAAAAAGGTATGTGCAGAACCATGTGCCTCTGTAAAATGACAATGTTTTTGCAATTATAAGATTTGTAATATAATGTATGTGTATGTAAACAGTGTGCATATATATGCAATTGTGTATATATTTGCATATATATATTCAATATGTGTGCATCCATGCACAAATTTGAATACAAAAATCTTGATACTTTGAAGACAAATATGAAGACAGGGTGTTCACTTAAAAAAAAGTACTTTCTACAAACCAGACTGGAAATCTCTTTATCAGTGCGAATACCATGCACATAACCTATGCCATTAATCTCAGCAAAGACGCCTGTGTATTTAACTGTACTCCAAGTGAGTCAAGACTTGGCTGCATGGCATTAAGCATGCACTTGTTGTGTCATCTGTGTTACACTTTAAAGCAGAGGTAATGTATAGGTTATGCTGAAAAACTTTTTCATTTAAATCAGCTTGTTAAGTACAGTTCATGTAGATCACAGGACATAAACTCATACAGGCAGTTTTCTGTACCTATACTGCCTTTCTTCCTTTTCATATTTAGATTAGATTCTATATAATGTGTTGAGATTTCATTATGTGGAAAAAATGCCTTCAACTACAGTAAAATAAAATTTATATTGATCAATGAACAGAGATCTGATAATCAATCAAAAGATAGAAAGGAATCAAGAGTAATGTTTGTTAACAAACATAGGTTGTCAATTTATTAGATTTTCTTTCCCCTCCCCATTGTTGTTGGAAATTAATAGTCCCTAAACTTTACCAAACTTTACAAGTCAAGTTCACAGATTTTCGTTCCTAAGACAGACATTTCTTTCACTGATGATGCTGTTTAGTTCTGTGCCTGTTTTCATGTGAATTCATATCCTTAAATGCCAAAATAGTACTATATGTAATGACATCTGTGCTAGGGGCATCCGTATTTTAGAGGCTAAATGAATTGATGAACATTCCCATTTAGCCCTATTTTGGCACTACCCTTAGTTGATAAAATTTTTGGAAGGTAATTGTTTGCTGACTGGTAGTTCTCTGTATCTGTTCTTTCAATACCCCATTATAAAGATTATTTCATTCACTTTACTGTTCTTTCAATACCCCATTATAAAGATTATCTCATTCACTTTACTTGTGAGTACTAAGATTTTTGAGCTCTTATTTTTCCCCACTTATGAGAACATTTCCATATCTTCACTTTTCCTTCCAGTACCTGTCTTGTCTCACCCCCATCATAAATAGCCTTATAACTGTGTGTGAGATGCAATGAGAATCTGTTTCATTTGTATTGTTGAATTCATGATCTCTAGAAAATATTGGGATAGAACAGAAAAAAATCTGTCACAAAAGACTCAATTATTAAATCCAGCTAATGAAGTGGTATTGAGGGGAAAAAATCACGGAAAATGTGCATTCCTTTACTTAGTTTTTGGGCTGGAATTTGAAAGTCAGACATATCAAGTTCACTGGTCCTAATTCTGTCTAAATTGCTGCATGAGTTTAAGCAACTCACAAGACAGCTGGGTGTTGATATTCATAAAACAGAGACGATGTTTTTAATAAGCCTACATGATAGTCATATCATGCTTTAACTAAGTATTTAATCTATTCTAAATGCTTTGAGAGTCTACAGTCTACATGTACATTTCTATATTTATGGAAGTTTTAGCTAATCATTTACTTACTCCAAATTTCTGGTGTTTTCTCTAATTTGAGTTCTGGATTATCCTATCACAGAATACAAAGAAATTTTGATGTCTTATGCTGTACAAGTATTTGAAAATATATTAAGGTGAGGATTCAAAAGTCCAACATAACTATCCAGCACTTAGAACAGGAAAAGATTTAAATATGATATGGGAATAATACATATGCTATTTTTCCTCTTTTAATGACAAAATCTTCACAAAGCAGGAGAAAGCTCTGTTTAAGGGATTTCCCATATTTCCTCACAAGTTGCAATTTGAATAATGAATAGTATTAATTTACCCTTTTATTATTTTAGAGCAACCGTGATACCCAGTAACTGTCTGAAAACATTAATTTTCCATGAAAAAGAATACAAAATGATATTAAGATACGATAAACATGTAGCTGTAACTGAACATTTTGAAAATAGTTTGAAAAAGAACAAACCTTGCTCCTGATGCTACACTTTCAGTATTGCCTTTACTGTTTTCAAGATAAAAATGTTTCATGCATTTACATTATAAATACTGCTTGTATTTAGTTTGTACAATTGTAAGAGGGCCATAGTAATATTTAATAAAATAGCTAATAAATATAAAGGAAAGATATTTCCTACTTCAATATGATGGTACTTCAATACTGCTATGTGGAAAATAAAATACCCTATTAATGTCTATAATAGTATTACATTACTTTAAATTACTTCCAATGCAAACCTGATTTGCATTAAATGTACTTTTAAATAAAAAGATTGGTATAACAAAACCAAACAGAGAAAGAAAAGTCTAAAACTTTGTGGGGTTATTTAATGCCAAAAAAAAGCTGAGAACAATTAATATTTATAAATTTTCCAGTGCATTTTTTCCACTGATAAATAATTGTTTTATATATAACATATTTCCTTGTAAAAATCAACAACTACAATAAAACAAAACAAAAACCCCAAAAATAAGGAAAGCAAAATAACTTTGTCTGTGATTATTCCACATATGTCTGAGGTCCAAACACTATTTCTCCCCTTTGGGGTAAGTTTTTTCTGGAGTTCAGATATCTGACAATATTCTCCCTGTTACGTGTTACTCATTAATGCTTAAATTTCCTGCCTAACTTTAAAGTGCCTCATTACAGGACCTATATTAAAAAAAAACAACCAAACAACAACAAAAAAGTCATTCTTGTCTTTTGTAATCAGTAGTGACAGGAACCTTCAGAAGCTTTGCCAGTACAAAATCTCAGTTACCTTTTGAAGGTATTAAGAGCATTTCATTGACTGCTCAGAAATTTAACCTAAAAATACTCCTGCATTTACATTGTGTACATAAGCATATAAAGTTATATGGGATTAATTAGACTTACCTTGCCAGTGAAGTCACCACTCCAGTCCATTCTATATATTTTTTTCAAATTAATTCAATATTAGTCATATAGAAGAATATTCAATAAAATTTGCTAGCTCTATTATATTAGAAGGATCAGGCCTCTCTTACAGACTATTATTGCACAGAGCATAGCACACATGACTGAGCAGCTGCCTTTTTCAGTGTTCTTAATAAAATAAAATAAAATCAGAAACCAAACCACATTTGTTTATGCTAACATACATTCATATATAAGATTAATTATTCCTACCTCCCTGTCCCAAATTGTCAACTTTCATATATTGATTTTTTAATCAAAATTCAATAAATAAATTCCATCAGTTTGCATTTTTGTTTTCCAAGTGTGTTTTTTCCTGACTACTGTACAGTGATAATTATTCCCACCACACTGGTAGGGAACTTCGCAACATTTAAAGAGTCGAAGCGTCTTTCCTAATGCTGCTAAGCATCAGCTCTTGCATTATTAACTACGTATTTTAAGGGGCTGTAAATCATCTGTAGTGAGGTAGAACTGAAAAGGAAATATCATAAGATACCTGTCCAGCAATCAACTCTCTATGCATATACCCTGAAGTTGTTCCACTAAAATAAATGGGACCATCTTGTGCTTTAGTTGAAGCACCTTCTTGAGTATGCTTATGATTAACTATAGTCATACAAAGTTCATCAACAGGATCAAGGCCAGATACTCTACCATTTAAGAGATCAAGGTTATAATGATTCTATAGACTATAACAGAAAAGCTAAAAAACCTGTCTATCCTGTATTTAGCTGCGTGAAAGACAATAAAGGAGAGAGAATAGCAATGTGCATCAAAAATGCAGAAAGTCTTCCTTCTTTGGAAGGAGCTAAAAGATCTTTTAAAAAGAGCTTCAAAAAGGTCTTTTACCTCCTGTTCATAGGAGCTCAAATGTCTAATTTAGAAATAATCTCCTGAGCAACTTCTGGTTTTGGGATAGGCTGAACAATTTACACATGTATCATAATCAGAAATGTGAAGCCTCGTTACCCATCATCTGTGAATATAGGTATGTTACAATGGTAAGGATCTGCACAAATACATTTACCAGGAAGCTGTAAGCCTTCATTTTACATGGCCTTTGAGAAAGCTGTTTAGTTGATTCTTCCTCTTTGTTATTGTTGTTTTCAAACTCACATTTCTCTGAAAAAGATTTCTGACTTTACCGGTAAAAACGTAATTGTTGAGTAGAGAAGGAGGAAAAAAAATCTAATTTCGGGGTGGGGAGGGAATGTAATTTTGTCTGAGGTCATACTTCTAAAGACATTGGATGTGTCAAGATTTGTAGTGAATGGCAAGCTCAAAACAAAACAAAACAAAAAGAACAAAAAACAAACAAATAAACAAAACAAAAAAGTGTACAAAAAAAATAAACTTGGTCCACAGTGACACATCTAGGAAATCACACGCTATTCTACAGTTCATGTATTCAGATTGAAAGGCCAACACTGATTTTAAGTGTTTGGTTTTTCAGTCAGTATTTTTTTTCAAGTACAGCAAAAAGCAAAAGGATGAACTTCTTACTGTTGAATCTTGCCAATTCCATTAACATTAACGGTGACCCTTTGAACTCATTGGACTTAGATACCAAAAGTGACATTGGAAGCCATATGTAGGACCCACAATACAAATGAGTTACCACTGTTAGAAAAATTGCAGACATAGAAATGTCAGCTGTATTATCCATACAGAAAAGCAATAAATAATAAAAAAAAAAAATCACCACTTAATAACTATGCATGTACTTCCACAGACTGTAAATCAGTGTAAAACAGTTGAAGTTTCTGTTCTCACTGAATTAATTTTAGTCAAATTCATTATGTGATTGCATCAAATCAAACCTTCAGTTAAGAAAAAAACCAAAAAAAAAATACATTTATCATAATGAAAATTGCCTTGACTTCAAGTTGGGGATAATTTTTTACAAATTACAGCTTTTGTAATCTATTGTGTAAGTAAGGTTTTTGACTAGTTCTGCTAGGCCAACAGATGAAATTAAGGCTACTTCTGTGTATAAATAAGAAGATTCACTTACACACAACATATTTAGATATTGAAAACAAATTGCACTCTAAAACAATAAAATCCATCCATAATAACATACCACTACTCACAAACTGCTTTTGTTTCGACCTCATTTCTAGTTTCACTTAAAGGAATACAGACTGTACATTAAAGAGTCCATAATAAAGAATCATGAGCAATAAACAAATGCTCTCACTTAAAATCTTCTGTCAACTTGAGCTCCCCTTGAATTTTTGTTGTTATTTTTATGTCTGCTCAATAAGTAAACTTAATTCTTCTTTATAAATGTGATCTGCTGAAAGAATAGGAAATTATTTACAATATAGTCTTGTAAACAAGAATACACAAAGTTATACTTGTTCTGTAGTTATAAGAAAGATTTTAAAAAAGAGACATCTGGCCTTCATACTCTGTATATGCATGAGCTTTTTCTGGTACTTAACCAAGAATGTAAAAATTATTTAATTGTAATTCATAATAAATAATGGTCTTCTTTTATATACCTTGCCTTTTACTTAATAGTCCCATTTGTGCATGAAGAACTTAATAAAGGTCAGATCCCTATCATTTTGTTCTCTGTGCAAATGTGTATAAATAAATAGTTTCTTCCTAAGGAGTTTGTATTATAAATGTACACGGGAAAAATTTGTGCCTCCATACAGAATGACTTGTTCTTTTCAGCAAGAAAATATCAACACCACAAAACAGAAGTCTCAGTGTGCATGTTCTTCTCCCCAGCAAATGCAGTGATACTGAGAACATTATGGCTGCAACCTCTGCATTGAAGCCAACATGAAATCTAAAGATGAGAACACAGAAAGCAAATATGCCACAGAGCAGATCCTCAGGTGGTGCAAACTGTTTCTTTGCTGAAGTAACTGAAGTATGACATTTTTCATCAGCTGAGGTTCTGCCCCCATTATTTTGCAGCTTTTTGAATAGGAAGGCAAGCACTGATCACACTGGGAACAACTCTAATTGAATGTTTTTCTACTATTGAATACTCACTAGCACACAAAGCAAAACAGCGTTGAAGGGCAAAATATATTCCCCTTTCTTTTCATCAGGAATAGTAGATAGATTGCAGCAGATACATACAAATACTTTGATGGATGCTTTATGAGATTGCCACACCTAATAATAAAGAGTAAAGAAGCCTTAACCTTCGTGCAGCAGCATTTTTTAGTATGTGTTTATCTTAAAGCATGTGTAATCCACTGAAATCAACAGAATACTCCTGTGTTTAAAGGTGGGGGATATTGTTAGATGTTATGCTAAAATGGGTCTCATATAAGGTATCCGAAGAAGGTTTAGACACAACCTGGTTTTCCTCATTCCGTTTTAACCAGTTAGTTAAATTTCCACAGCATCACAGAGCAACACTGCTGTTCATTTTGTGTACACAGGTATGTAGGCAGATAGTTGAAGCTGAAAGAATAAACTGCAACTTATAATTGAGAAAAGAGACTAAATGTCCATTTGCAGGGCAAAATGGAGCTTTCCTATTAGCTTTACAGTTTCATTAAATGCATTCACCACAGTTGCAATTTTCCTTCATTGTTAATCAACATTGTAATGTATAAAATACATATTCAATATATAGAATTTTATGAATTATTATTAATTCCTAAATTCTTCTGAGATAAATGGTATAAATCTCCTTTAGGTATTCTTCCTTTTCTTTCTCTAAATCATACTTTTTGGCCAGTATCATTTGCAATGGTATGGTTCAGAGAAACATGTTTACAAAAACAACAGAAATTTTCAGGCTAGATCACAAAACCAGACTTTAATTAACTTTCTTTATCCCGTGTTGTTGATTAATATTCTATCAGTTAATATTCATGGATATCTTCTACCAAGATTTTTCAGTCTCAAGTGTTTCTTAGTATTGCAGCAGCAATTAAATGATGCTGGCGTTATTGTGTATGTAGATGCAGATGCAGATGTAGATAGAAATGTAGACATGTGTATATATATATTTCTTTTCTTCAGCCCTTGTTACTTCTGAAATTTAACTTGATTTCTTTTCTAGATGAGTAGGAGAGGAGGGAATAATCAATAAGTGATTTGAAAAGAAACATTTATATGCATATATTACATGGAGATATTTACTAGTATATTGATACGGTCTCTGCTCAGGGCTTACCAACCCCTGCAGCTGCAGAGGACATATTTCACCCCATATCTCTGAAATGTTGTTTATTACCACAAGGTAACTATCATTGCTCCACAGAAGCAAATATATATCAGCCATACAGAAACAGAAGTTATCACATTTGTAAAAATGGGGTTTTCTGAAGCTATTTTACTAACCATAAAAAAAGAAACACCATAGGGAAGAAAGTTTACATTTTGCTCAGTGCTAGCAATCATCATGGGGTAATAGTCCAAAGAATTGAACCCAGGCTGCCCTGTCTCTGGACGTGACTCTAGAAAACAAGCTAGAAGAGCCAACTTTCTTAACAGTTGAAATAGCTGGGTATATATCCCATGCCACTGCATGGATGTTTCAGATTTTTCCTGAACACCCACTGCCATATCTCAGAGGCTGCGACTTTTGCTACTAAAGGAACACCTTGCTTAATTTCCACTGTTTAATTTTTCTTTGATATCATTCTTTCAGAGCCAACTAAGGTCCCAGAGTCCACAGGGCAAGTCTGTGTGATACGAGTGACAGCTATAGAATCAACTCCTGATTTACAAGAATACCTTCCTTCCCCAGAGCTAGCGTTCTTCTTGTTTTACCATGACATTCAGGATCTCTTGAATGAAAGCAGTTTCCCACTTGAAACAAGATGTCCTTCATAAGGGATCTTCTCATTTCACTACAGCCAGCGTTTGGTGACCTTAAAGACTTGCTGCAAAGCCCATCTGTTTGTTGAAGCTTTCCCTTTAAAAAACCAGTAATTGGGTTGGCAGGACTGGTTAAAGTTACCTATGAGTAAAATTCATACCTGTTTTTTCAGTGGGAAAGATATTGCAGTAGATACAAAAGAAAAAGAAAATATTATTTATAGACTTCTTTAAACCTTCTTGATTTCTTTTTTCTTTCAATTTGTTTTGGGATTTTTTTTTCAGTTGTATTTATAGAGCATCAAATAAGCTCTATGAACAAATCTGAATTACCAAAAATCATCATTTTAGAACAGCTTTACAATGTCCACCCCAAAGTGTCTTTGTCTTTTTGCTTTTGCCTCTTTGTCTTAACCAAGAGGTCTTACTCTTCTTGAATAATCTAAATAAAAATCTTTCAGCTCTGGAATTTTGACTTAATATGACTTGACCCATCTGGTCATCATTGTGCTTCATCAAGGACTTCATCCCTATAGCAAATCAGGTACTCTGCTAGTCTTTTCCTGAGAAGCAAAAGTCTAAGCCACAATTTCGTGGCAAATGATAACAGGCAATGTATTTTTTAGTTTTGTGGGAAGAGTTTTTACTCATGTTTACAGCTTCCTATGATATATTAATTTTTTTCTTTCTTGGGCTTCTTGAATCCCTGGATAGTTTTACAGTCTTAAGGAAAAGACTGTCTCCTTGTATTTATTCTCAAGTATCAGTGAGCCATGTGAGAGTCAGTTTGGAAGGCTTTGTTCATCACAAGTGCTATTTTAATCTTCTATTAGTATTTTTGGGGAAGATAGCAGTTTTAATTTCACACCTACTTCTTTCCTATTGTTGTTTTCAATTCCAAGTTCAGCCAAGAAAAGTATCCCTTAAACAAATGTGTAATTTAATATCTCTCTTCGGTTTACTACATTCAGGCAAGGACCTACCCACTAAACCTAGACAGTGCACAAGAAAGGGAAATACATAGAAAACATGCAGCTAATTCTATAAGTTACTAGGTGCATATGTGGCTTATCTAGGTGGGATAAAATGGAGTTCAAGGATTCATTCATTAGTCTAAAAAGTGTTTTTATTTCCCTCTTTCTCTGCCCCCCCCCCCAGGTATGCTATTATACATGTTATTGGATGTTGTTAAACTTCAACCAGTGAGAAACCACTGGCACAACTGTCCTCTCTTTGAATACAAAAGTAAGACTTCTGTTGATTTTAGTGAGAGGAGGAAGATCAAACATTAAAAGTTGTATGATCCTCACTAAACAGTTTCACAAGGCCTTATCTGGCTGTTCTAGGTTTCATAACTTGGATGGTTTCATAATCAAGATTATTGTGTTGCTATATCATAATACTAATTTAAAATCCTTCAGAACTTTAGCTGTGTGAAGTTTACTCAAGTCCACTGTGAGTGGTAATGATGTCTTGTAATTATAGGACAGAAAAATAACTGAGTAACTGTGAATCAAGGAAACATCTTCAGCTGTTGAAATTATTGTGACTATGCTGAAAATCGAAGGAGTTGCAGGCTTTTACACCAAGTGAGAATATGTTTCCTTCGTAATGTTTTTCTAGTTTTGTTATGAAGTTTTTGTGTCATCTGTGGTCTGCCATTTGCTGTGTTCCATATCTTTAAATAGTTGACAGTACTTATTTCACAGAAATCTTTTGAAAATTAATTAACACTTGTAAGCTCATCTGAGAGAGAAAAGTGCAAACTATTATTCCTCATTACCCCATGAAGTATTTTCATCTGGTTCCCCAGTAACATTATATGGCTTCCTAATAACCTTCTCTACAGTGAAAGTCTGATTGTAAATCCTTACAGCTGCAATACATCTCAAAAGCTGTTTCAAGTAGAACCAATAGGAAGGAAAATCTTTCTAAAAAGAAATCATTATAATACATTTTTCCAATGAAAAAGCATTTTTAACTCAAAAGCAAGAAATTATTCATCAGTGTTAGGGAGTAAACTGAGATTTGGATGTTGCCTCCTATATAAGCAGCAGACAGTTCCAGAGTCAGAAAATGTAAAGTAGTTGATGTAGTTGATGCTGACATAGTCTGAAGAAATCATGTTTAAAAAAAAACAAAACACCAAAAACAGAGGATATAAAAACAATACAGAAAATATATCTAATTACCTATGCACTTACTGGTATTTCTTCCCTTCTTCCCCTATGGTAAAATACTTTTAATGTTTTGTGCAATTTCAGAATATTTTGTCTTTGGGCACTGTTGCAGTTATTGCCTCACTATTTAAAATAACAACCCACAAAAAATCTCTGAAATTACCATTTTATAGCAAAGCACCCTAGTCTGTAGAGGAGTTGAAGAAAGACTACTAGCTGTATGGAGGTTGTGCTACCATTTCCATATGTAGTTGTGATGCTAACTTTGCTTAGTGATGGTTTTAAAGTTTTTTTGGTTTTTTAAGACTGCACTGATAGGTAATTCTTATCTTGTCACTAGGCTGCCAAATTTTTATTATGATTTGATAAGTTATCCTCAGTTCCCGCCCTTCATTCACTAGTTGGCTTTCCTCTCTCAGTGATGCAGAGTGTTTTGCATTTTTCACAGTTCCCATAACTAGTGTCAGACTTTATTATCATAAGCACTATAGTTGCACTATAAGTACTCCACTGTGCATATCCATATAGTAGCAAGATGGCACAGCAAAAGTAGCTGCAGATTCCTTACTGCCTTGTGGCAAATCACTTCAGACCACTTCAGGAAGAAACACATCTGATGTTTGTTCATTTGATATTTACCATATGGACTTTGTGGGATCTAAAAAAAAGATTTAACCTGTTGGTCAGAGCCATGGGCACGTTATTAGTAATGGTTTTTCTTGACCAACCAGACACAGCAGACTTGAGGTCCTTCTTTACATAGGCCTGGCTGTTCAAAGAGAGACTATGCATATTCTTCTGTGTATCAAAGACATAGCTTTATTTTTGAACAGAATATATTTACTAAATAAGATATAATTACATGTGAGTTACAATTTTCTCTTTAGGTTTCTATTTTAGGTCTTCACAGTTTTCTGAAAGCTTTATATTTCATACCAACGTTTGTTAGGTATTATATAGCCTTGCATCTAAATCATTTTCAGAGAGTGTGAGTCAAATTATTTCCCTTATTATTTTCCCATTCTGATAAGGATAGAATAAGGGAATTAGGCAGAGTGTTAGAAATAAACTTCACTGCACTTAGAAGAAAATGCACAAGATTCTACAAGAACAGTGTGAGAAAGAGAACATTGCCTGGCAAGGCACCTGCTTAAGAAGACGTACCTTGACCAGAAGAGAAAAAAAAAAACAACAAAAAAAGAAACCCACATTACCCTCCCCCACAAAAAGGATCACAGACCTCAGTATACTTTATATGAAGTTCTTTAATATGCAAGAAATACTTTTTTCCAGTATACCTCTGTAGAGGAATGAAGCTGTGTTAATTAGCATTAACAACATACAACTGTAGGTTGGTTTCAGGGGTGGTGGGTTGGCCAATGTAGATAAGGTGCAGCTGTGGCTGGTTCTGTTAAGTGGTTGAGAGCCAGTGAAGAGAGAGCAGCCAAGGAAAAGAGAGGAAGAAGCAAAGAGAAGAGAAAGAATGCACACTGAGGATGAGGAGAGATAAGGAGAAGGCAGCAGAGTACGAAGAGTATGTTGGTATGAGATGGTAAAAAGACCTTGTTGCAGCTTGATAGTTTGGAGAGTGCTGCGACATACCTCAACTTAAAATTTAAATCTAAATACCCTGTTGAGAAAGGACATATTCTGAAAGTCCATTGTTTGTCTAGTCACATAAAAAAAAATATTAAAAAAAAATAAACAAATCAAAAAATCTGAATTAATTTTTCTTCAGACTACTTTCCATTTAAAAAAAAAAATAATGAAAAAAAACCCACCTTAGAATTGTAAGACAGCACAGGTTGGAAGGAATGTGGAAAGATCAATCATATGGTCCAAACCCTCTTGGAAAAGGGAGCTTACTCTATTATATGCTAAAAGCTTCTTGTATCATATGCAAAAAGGAGTGTTCTTTGAAATCTTTAGGTCTAAAGCAGACTGTAAGAAGAGTGCGCTGAAAGAGCATTTTCTGTAGCCCAGCAGAGAATTTCCTGCTTTTTCATATCTCGCAGTGCAATTGGGTTCAGCCATCTACTG
Source organism: Falco rusticolus (assembly GCF_015220075.1). NCBI lineage: Eukaryota > Metazoa > Chordata > Aves > Falconiformes > Falconidae > Falco > Falco rusticolus. Next base: position 41,360,771 of record NC_051188.1, on the reverse strand, counting down.
AGGCCCTTCTAAAGACACATAGCTTGGATGGATGATTTATATGCATCACTCGCATTTAAAAACACAAATATATTCATCTTTCAATTCAGTTGCTTACACAGTGACATCTTGTACCATTTGAGAGTCCCTACGATATCTGAAGCAGCCACTTGGGACTTGTAACTATGATTCATGCATATCAGAAAATCTGTGCCCTCTTAAATGGAAAGTGGGGACATCTGAATGGAGTCTTTGAAACATGAGATCTTTATTGACATATTTGTATTTTCTTTTTTATACAGGAACAGAAAAGAAGCAAAAAAGAAAACACAACAAAACAGAAATCTGAGAATAAGATATAAACTGACTCTTGTGAGCCATGGGACGTATGTAATTCAGCTGCCATATGTAAATACCAATGTAAACCCAAAGTTAGTAATTTGATCTTATATATGTGTGCCATATTAGTTCACAATGCTTTGTTTGCTATTTTACTTTAAAAAAATATTATTATTGACCTTCTGGCTGCTCACTATCAAACTGAACTTCATTAGTTAAAAGGTGAAATCTAAATTCCTTCACACTCTTTTTTTCTGCTGCCGGGCCAGTTCTAGTTTCTGACTATTTGGATAAAGGCATTGACTTTTAAAAATCAAATACAGTATAGTAGTTGTGTGGTCGCTTCTTTCAAATGAGTCCAAATGGCCATTGGACACATATACACAGTTTTTTGAGTGTACCACTATGCCTTTCACATTAGTTTTCTAATTATTGTTGTTATGGTTAATTCTCTACATACATTGAGAAGTTTCAAATTTGACAAAAATACTTTGAAAAATTAATCTGCCATAAACCAAACTATTCAAATAATTTAAAACATGAAGAGAAAACCAGGATTATATAAGTGAAATAACTGCACTAAAAGCCTCTAAAGTTTACAAACCACTATAAATAGCCTGAATCTGCTTTAAAAAAAACATATTGTGGGTAAGAATTGAATAACAAAATGTACGTTACACCTAACTGGTATGTCCTAATTTTGAAATATTTATTTGTACTGCTTAGAAGAAATAAATAATTGTAATAATACTTGTTTTTATATCTTTTTATAGATTATTTTTAAACCAGCAAATAAGGTAAGTACATCCATGGGTTTTTTTTAACCTAAATTTTGAAAATTTGAATGTATTTATAATGGAGTTACATATTGTGAATTTCATCCAGCTTTTTGGCTGGCCTAACACCATTAAAATCAAGACAACTTCAACAAATCACATGGTTTGGAACCTATCTTGCCATTATAAATATGAAAATTAATAAAACACGGAGTACATAAAAAATTTTGATTTTATCTTCTTTATAATTTTTTCAGTCTAATAACTAGACATCTTTAGACTACTTTTAATCTATTTACTTTAAGGAAAATACATTTTTTACTAGTATATATAAATATACTAAAAATACATTTTTAGTAGTAAAGAGTTGGGAAACCTTCAGATGCCTTCATTCTCTTATCTTTTTTAAAAAACATACAAACTCCAGGTTATGTTACTATCCTGCTACTTAAAGAACTTCTGCTATGTTGCAGTAATGTTTTTCAGTCAGACCTAGAGATGGTCATTCACACTTTTGTTGTTTCAAGATTAGATTATTGCAATTCCCTATTGGCTGCTTGCCCAATAGAATGCTGCATAAATTCCAGCTGGTTCAGAAAATAGTTGCCGGTTTTCTCATGTAAAAGGGACAATCCAAGCATATTTCACCAGTTTTTAAATTTTTGCCCATATCACTGGTTATACAACATATCAATTATCAACTGGTCCTTCTCATTTTGCAGCAGAAACGTGACTTTGGCCTAATGCAATTTATCAATATTTTATTTTGAACCTATGTTTATGAAACAAGATTAGGTTATAGATTCAGGTTGTCTCCAGGTTATCTTATAAATTGTGGTGAGGTCCTATGCAGTATCAGTTGCACTATTTTTCCTACTTAAATGATGCTGAGGTTTTGTACAGATTTTTATATAGAACTACTCATCTGAGCCAGTGGAATGTCACTGGTTTTCACCAGCTGAGAATCTGGTCCTTGATATCAATACCCTTTTTAATTGCCTTTTGTGTTTAATCAAACTAATTACAAATTCAGAGAGCTTTGCCATTTTCTCTCAGGTTTATGTTCTAATGTGCACTTTGGACTGACACTCTGCAACTGAGTGGCTTCTGTTTGAGTTCATCGCAGAACAAATTCTCACAGATTAAAAATTAATTCAAAAGGGGGAAAAATGTTGACTTTTTCTCTTGTAGCTTACACTGCTTGACAAAGCTTGGCATTATTTTCAGCTTTTTGAAATTGAACAAAAACTCATTTCATATAAAAGGGATATCTGGAAAAACTAAATATGTTACTGAAATGGGAAAAAGGAAGATAGAGACACTCAGTAGTTAAGAAACACATTCATTCAAATAAATGTGGGTTCTCTTTTTAAAATGGGTGAAATGTGATTAAATTATTAGCCGATCTACCAAAATTAATAAATTACTAATTTCTTAAACTGCCTTTCTTACAACAGTCCCACATAGTGAAGAATTGGGTTTAATTCTATTTTGTTTCCTTTTCTATGAACAGGAGTGGATTAGCAGTAATTGTAGGGGAGAAACTGGTGTCCCCTCGAAACTTTGTTTCAGTGTATGCTGCATGGAGACAAGGCATTGCCACTGGGAGCAGCAGTTTATAAAATCCTGCAATTTGAAGGCTGCAGGTATTTCCAGAGCCAATTTTTCAAAAGCATTGAGCTTCCTAGCAGAGGTGACTGGTGTGGTTTCCAGAAACCCTTAAAGTTGTTAAGGACAGCTTACAGAAAGGAACGGAAAAGCTTGTCTGTACTCCTGAAACTATCCATCCCAGGAAATAATCTCCACCTCTAAGTCAAATTATTTGGAATGGCTCACGTTTGCATGGCTCTACCATGGGGCCTTCTAGGACGGGCATGTTACATTCACAGCCTTGCACATCACAGGTTTCTTCTGAGTCCAGCATGCAGATGCTATGGCTTAATTATTTTTAAAATCTCTTCAGTACCTGCAGTTTCAGTTGTAATGATAGTAAGGACTGCATGGCCCTCAAAAGAGTAGCCAGTATAGGACTGAGTGCACTGAAGGTATGGCATGCCTTGCAGTGGGTGTGGAATTGTGCAAGGGTTTTGAGAAAGACAAGGCATGATATCTTACCTATCTCACTGTCCTAGTTGTTATGTCTTAGCTTCTGAGATAGTCGTATATGAGATAGTCGTATAATTCAGGACAGGATCTCTCTCTCCTTCTCTGGTTATTTATGATTTTTTTTTTTTTTTGCTCGTTTTTGCTACTTGAAATAGGAGTGGTTGCCTACTCTGTATGTCTGATCCTCATATTGCTTTAAATTTCTATGGCTCCTTAAAACTGCCCTTTTCTTTGTGATGGTCTGCTTTTCTAAAATTACTTTGGAAAAAAATAATGAGAAGGGCACCATATAAGCACTTCATTTTGTTTGTGTTGTGATTAGCAAGGAAGGCTTTTCAGGAGAAGATTATACTTGTTTATTTAAAAACAGATTTTTGAAGACAAAAACTCAGCGATAAATTAAAATGACACTGTTACACAGTTCATTGAACACTATTACAATATCTTGCACTGCTGGTTTACAGAATCTCAGATGCTAAATGCATATTCAAAAGGGGACAAAGTAGATTGTTGCTTCTTGTCAACAAGGCAAGACGTAAGAAAATATACATAAGAAATGACACATATTGCTAATAGCATTCATTTCTCTAGGCAAATTACCAGTATCAAGAGTTTTATTTACATCCCATGAAACTCCCATTCCATTTAATATTTCACAATTAATTACACCATGTTCTGCTGTAGGATTATTATAGTGAATTTGAATTAGAAAAATTAGAAGGCTTTTCACTATTTCCTGAACACTGGCAATAGAGATTCTCTTATGTTGTACCCTGCTCGCAGGAAAGAAGAAATTTCTTTCTTTTTTTTTTTTTTTTTCCCTGAGGAACAAGGCAAGGAGGGAGAGATGATGCATGACTATCTGTACATCTTTCTCAATAATTTAAACAAAAATGTGTTTTATTGCCAACGAAAGTAAAAAACAGAATTTCTACTAAAAGCTAATAAGTGTTACTTAATTAGGCAAAGGAAAATATTTAATTGAAGACATAAATTGAGAAAAAAACATGGAATGGAAATGATATGCTTACTACCACTAGAAACAGCAAAAGTGGTAAATACACAGTGCACTTTCTAAAATATTCTCTGTGTGCACGTACGTGCGCTACACACTGTGCAGACAATGCTACAAATACATGCTGGTTTTTTCTAGCATTCTGTAATGCTGAGTGTAAATATATTTATGTATAAATTGTATTATAGCATTTAATCAGATAGTAGTGATACGACTATTTAAGGGTAACATCCAAGATATGAATAAGTATGCAGAATATTTGTGATTGAAACAATGCTAACAATATGTCACTAAAACTACAAAAAGGAACAGATTTTGTATGTTTTCCATGGTGGAAATATGGTTTATCAAATATCAAAAATCCAGGTATGTTATGCTGAACAGATAGTTTGTTTTCCTGTGTTTGCGGGTTTTGATAGTTGAAGTACAACAGTTCTCTTCTGAACGGGCTGTAGCTACTGAGTTCCTTAATTAGATGACTATCTGCAAAATTTAAATTAAAATGTTACCTTTAAACTTGTTTCTGCAATCCAAAATAAATTTTAATTTAATTTATTTTCTGTGTCCTTCAATAAATTAGGGTACTAGCGTAGTGCAGTAGGAAACAGTAAAGGAGACATTGGCTCTGTCTTCTTGTTGCATTTTCAAAGTACTTATTTTGTATATGTTCTGAGTTACTTTTCGTTCTTCCTAAAATAAATTCTCAAATTCAGGTTCTTTTATGAAGTTCAATAAGGAAGAAGTAAGGCTTCAGACTTTGTCGAGGAAATCATACTAGATGACCACAGCGGTGTTTTTAGCCTTCCATGTCTTCATTTTTTGAAATACCAGAGACAATAAAAGTGGTTTTCAATTCAAATCACCTAAAATTGGACAGAAGACAGCTGTCTGTGTCTGAGCTAGAGATCCTTGGTTCTTGTATAGACAATGGAGAAAAAAAGGTGGGTTTCATGACGTTTCAGGACAATTCATCTTGTTTAGAAATGCCTAATTCTCTACATTGACTGTAAAGAATTGTAGGGTCACTAATTCAAACATCAGCATCCACGTTGTAGAGATTCACATTTACATTTTCTCACTTTAACCCCTATAAAACCTGTAAAACTATTAAGATGTAAATAGCAATATTAGAATTTGAACTTCTGGAGTGCTCTTGTACTTTCATCTGATTAACTGCTTTCAGAGAAACACACATGGGCATACACAGAATACTGTATCACAGACCCTTATTTACCTGTTACTCCAGCTACCTGAAATTGAGGAATTCATGCTTACAATGGTAATCACTATTTAGCCTCACTTAAGAAATACAAATGTATATATCGGCATATATATATATATGTGTGTGTCATATATATATACACACATATATACATGTATATATACACAAACCAAAAACTATAATTGTTCCTATGCTTTGGATCATTTTTCTTCAAGGCATAGAAAATATTGACACTATACGTGTGCCTGTAGCACTATCTCATTTGCAGTCACAGGTAATGTATATGGCACTTGCCTGGTTTTATTGTCTTACCTTTTTTTCCTCAGGTTTACATCCTCAAAAGAGCACTGTAGTTTGAGTTTTGTACTTAAGTCTTCATTTACCTTCATGCTTCATAGGAGTTTGATTTTTTTTTCTTTTCAGGTAACCTGATTAAATTAATGAACATGAATTCTTTCAGGTGAATATTAAGGAACTGCCTTCCTCTTGCAATACCATGAGTGATTGATTAAAGTAGTCAAAGAACAATTTATTATGCATACATTTTGTTGTTGAATTGGTCAGTTTCAGAGCTTGGCAAAATGCACTGAAATTATATATACATTATGCTGATGAGAGACTCATTTTTATTTGCACATAACACAATACCTGCAATTTTACCATGTGGCACTTAAATACTTGATGTTATTCCATTTTTTCCACTCTCTCATTCTGTGGAAATTATAATATTAATTTTTACTATCTAACAAATCATTCAAGAAAAGACCATAGAAACCAGTATCAACAGTTCATAACAGTTTTATCTCCTATGACATATGTTACCCTCAGTCTTATAGTATTAATTTCACTCTAATTATCATTGTTCAGAATGGCATGGGAATACTCATTATGTAGCTGTTAAATTACAGTCAGCAATCTCACAAATATAATAAAGTATCTGCTGGATCAATATCAGAACTATTAGCCAAACAGAGAATGAAATAGCACTGATTTTCTCTATGAGAAACAATAAAGGATCTTGTATCAGAAAAACACTTTTTTTTTCTTTAAATATTATAGTTTGGCTGAAAATGAAGCGGACGCCCACCCCCACCCCCACCCCCCAAGAACTTCTAAAACATAAATGGAAGCAAAACACAGTGTCCCAAATTTGTAGAACTATTCAAACATGTATGTCATGTATGTCTATTGAATGGAAATTGATAATATTTTCTTCTCATTTTTCAGATGTGCCTCTTTGAAATGCAATGAATGACATAGATGTTATTTAAACTTCATTTGACTGGTAACAATAAAAAGTTTCAAGCTGTGACATATCTAAATCATCAGTCTGTACATACAATTGTATGATTTTGTAAAAAGATATAGATGCATTTTTATTATACCACACCTCATATAATAAAAATAACTGCAACTATTCTCAGCTAGTGTGAAGCAGCAGTGAGCATTTGAAGACAAGTAACCATCATCACCAGTTTGGGTTCTGACCAGCTGTACTCAATGTGGTTCACATATATCCATTTCTTTCTGCCTCTGCCTCTATCTCTGTGTCTGTCTCTGTCTGGGGGGCAATCAGGAAAGTAGTAACTTTTGATTAATGAAATTTCTCACATCCAGAAATAATATAAACAAATAAAAATCACTTTTAAAACACTTATTTTACATTAGATATCAACATTAGAGGAAGGAAGGAAGGAAAGGAAGGAAGATCAGAATATAGCTTTGAGACCAGAATTTTCATAGCCAGTCTGGAACCTGGATATCTTAATTTTCCTGCATATAATGAAATACTCATGGGTCAGTCACAGATGATAAATCTTCAACACACACATAACAGAATGTCAGTTCAGGATATTTCCTCCCCCCACCCTGTTAATAACACAGAAAAAGAAAGCTTTCTTGATAGAGGGGTGAGGTGTTTTGCTTATTTTATCCCCAAAGAGATAGTGAATTAAAAGTGAGTTTAAAGAAATTTGTTCAGCTCTGGAATATTTACTATTTTCCATCTCACAATTAAATAATATATAGGCCTATAACTGAAATGATGCCAGGTGCCTGTCATCTTGCACTAGGAAACCTAATCCCATACTTACCTTTAATTGCTCTCTGAAACATATTATTTTCAACATTCTAAACTAGGTCTTCTCTGCCCAAGGTAGCTAATTAAAAAGTATCTAGATACTGCATATGCACTGAAGACTATTGAATAATACATGAAGATTGACTGAAGTCAATTTCTTTACATTTTTATCTTTTATTCATTAGGAATTTTCAGAAAAAAAACAGGGTTTGCTAAGGCAAAAATAACATGCCACCATACTTACAGTGTTTCAACACAGTTTAAAATGTTGTGAAGTAGCAGTGGTTTGCTCTGAATATCCAGAAAGCTGAAAAACACGCTACGAAACATTTGTATTAGTTGTACCAGCTACTGGACACATACTTGTCTGCATTACGGTACATTGAGCTTTTTACCAACGCTATTAGCTGTCTTTGTTGTATATTCCTTCACAATGCAAATAACTTCTACAAAAAGGAATTAATAGAAGTACAATAGGGATAATTTTGGCTTAATTTTAGGGATGAAGTTGGTGTTTGTTTTGGGGGTTTTTGGGACAAAGAACCTTAGGTTTTTTAAGAGCCTCTTCATCAATTTTGCTGCGGTTTATGCCTTTCAGCTGTTAGTATTTTGAAGACATTGCTGTTGACATTAAGGCTCTTGATTAGCTGAGCCTAGTCAACAGAAAGGGGTTTCACTTGTTTGGAAACACCTTGTGAAAGGCTCCAAATTTAAGCACATTTATTTCTTGTACACCATATATCTATAATTCTCACCTTTCAGAGGGCCAATTTATGCTTCCTACTCTGCACCCACAGAGACCTCAGCCTTCCTGCATTTAAGAGAGGTGAGCCACAGCAATGCATTTTAGCATTAAGCAGCAAACACTAAATTCACCCTTTTGGATATATTTAGTGTCTTCTGAGCCAGGTTAATGGATTGTTGAAGGACATTTCACATTATATTTCCAGAATTTTTTTAAGTTAACTATTTGTTGAACACTGCCAAAAAGAGACTGTGCTTTAACCGGAGGTAGAGGTTCTGGATTGATCAGTGCCTGTAATGAATGAAAATGTAATGAATATGGAACAAACTTATTGTCTGCTGTGATTTCCAGAAAGTTTCCAGACAGAGCGGTATGAGAGGGAAGGCCAGGAGATTAGCGTTACTTAGGTCAGTGTTAGTGTGCTTTCTGAGCTAGGACTCAGCCTTGGAAACGAAGCACACTTTTGAAAACTCTCTTAGATGTTGACGGCACAGTCTTCACTACGTGAAAGTTTCTGTATGACATCTTAGAGCTAAGGAATATGGAAGAAACTATTAGACACAAAGAGTGTATCTCTAAGTATTGTAACTGCCTGGCATAAACTTTTATTTGGGAAGCTTTGAAATGACACTCTTCTCCAAATACAGCTATTTATTACTTATGCTGACATTGCAAGCACCCCTCTAAACAGTAGATTCACATCACAGCATCGAAATTTAAGGCCTTTAGAGCAATGAACTGGTCATTAAATAAAATCAGCTGTATTAATTACCAAATAAAATTGAGACATATTTCAAAAATGATGACACATTGCAACCTGTATTGCAGAAGACAATTACGTAACAGAAGAGTTAAGTTACTGAGCACAAATGTATTTTTCAGTGTCTTATAGTGGTTCTGTAACAGACATGGTGAACTTGGAGGATGAATAGACAATCCTGATTTTCACTTATATTAAAGGAATTTGTCTAAAATTATGGGCTTCCAATTTGTGTCTGAGTCTCAGTGTTTTGAAATATAGACCTGAAAAATATATACTGGTGTTAGATATATGACATCTGGATTTTTCCACACATAATTGCATCCCGTAGAAACTAAAGCCAACCAGCCAACCAACCAAAACTGTACAGAAAGAATATTTGTATTTTATGAGATTAAATCACAGCTTATTAGAGCATTACTGTCAAACTTTCAAAGGCAAAGGAGATGTCCTAGGAGGAAATTTATTGTGAGTGAGCATGAGGAAATAAAGCTAAATCTTTCACCAAACTTCTGCCACCATAGTAATAATTCCTTTTTTATATGCTTTCAGGAAAGGACTATAACTGTTTAAGAAAGTTGTTCTTGCACCTTCGAAGTATTTTTTATGTTAATTTGATTTTTCCACCCACTTCTTTTAACCTTAGTCAATCAGTCTTAATCAGGTCATTATGCACCATTCCATTTCATAAAATGTTTAATATTTTCTGCTGACACACATGACACAGTGCATTGACCAAGGCTGACAGTTAAAAAGTGCTTCTTGTTTGGTTGTTTGATTCTTTGTTTTCTTGGGCCTCAGACAGGAAAACTCATTTGCAAAAAAATTACATGCTTTTTGTAAAATACAGTTATTTCTATCTTTTCCCATGGAATAACTGTTTTCCTAGAAGTAAAAACATGGAAAAAGTCTGCTACATCAGTTCATCAATCTCACTTCCAGGACAATATTGATCTCTAGCACTGACTTTTCTCTATTTTTGATGTCTAGTTTTAAAGGTGAAAAATTATGAGAAATTTCAGCTTTTGCACAAAACAGAGGTTCATGTATCTTTTTGTCAAGAAGTCTTCTTTTGAAAGGTCAGTCTACATTTTCATAAATTGAATTTCAAGCTTAAATTATAGAGATATAGAGGGAGATAGACTGGTGGAACCACTCTTTACCATCACTGAGACCAATGCACTGCATGGACATGTCACAAGAAGTGGAGGCTCCCCTGCCTACTCGCCACCAGGTAGATGGAGGAGTCCTAAGTGACAGGGAGGAATGGAGATAGATCCCTGCTTGCATCAGCAGGCAAATCACCCCCCGGCCTACTTCACTTTCCCAGGTACCCCTATACAGTGTGTATGTAGCTCTGGAACCTGAAGGCCAGGAAAATGATGATGTGGATGAAAGCCTGTGCAGGCTGGAGGAGTTGTCAGTCTACCCCGTGCATCACACCAGCTCTGCTAGGAACAAAATAAAGGTGGTTGTCATCAGCAATTCCACTCTGAGAGGAACAGGTGGCCTGATATGCTGACTGGACCCAACCCATAGGGAACCTGCAGCCCCCCTAGGGTCCAGGTAAGGGATGTTACTAGAAAATTCCCTTGTCTGGTACAGCCCTCTGACTGCTGCCCATTACTGGTCTTCCAAGTCGACAATGGTGAACTCCAAATGACAAGAAGTCTGAGGGCAATCAAGAGATACATCATGGCCTTGCAGTTACTGGTTGAGGGATCAGGAGCACAAGCAGTGTCTTCTTCTAACCTTCCAGTTGCAGGCAACGATGGTGCACATAATTGGAAGATCACACAGACCTTTACCTGCCTCCAGGCCTGATGTCAACAGTTAAATTTTGGGGGTTTTGAACATGGATCAATTTACATGGCAGCAGGCCCGCTGGCAACAGGTGGGGCTCACCTGTCTCAAAGGGGGAAAAGCATCCTAGATCAGGGGTTAGCAGGCTCATGAAGAGAGTTTTAAACTAGATTCAAAGGGTAACAGAATAAAACCAAGCTCCTCATTACAGATGAGCCTGGTGCTGGTGTGCCAGAGCTGGAGATGAGATCAGAAACACAGCAGAAGTTTATCTGTGCTGATGCCAGAAACACGGGCAGCAAACAAGAGGAGCTGGAAGCCATCGTGGAGCAGTTAGAATATGACATAACTGCCATCATGGAAACATGGTGGGATAAGCTGCATGACTGGCGTGCTGCAATGTATACAATGGATAACTATAAACTTTTCAGAAGGGGTAGGCAAGGAAGGAGAGGTGATGGGGTGGCTCTGTACATCAGGGAATGTTTTGACTGCCTATAGCTGAATGATGGTGACAGTAGGGTGGAGTGTTTATGGGTAAGGATCAAGGGGAGGGCCAACAAGGCAGATATCCTGGTAGGAGTCTGTTATAGGCCACCCAACCAGGATAACGAGGCAGATGAAACATTCTAAAAACAGCTGGGAGAAGTCTCAAGATCACTAGCCTTGTGGGGAACTTCAACATATTGGATGTCCACTATAAAGACAACACAGCAGATAGGAAACGGTCTAGGAGGTTCCTGGAGTGTGTGGAAGGTAACTTCCTGACACAGCTGGTCAGTGAGCCAACCAGGGGAGATGCCCGACTGGACCTATTGTTTACAAACAGGGAAGGACAGGTGGGTGATGTGGTGGTCGGAGGACATCTTGGGCATAGTAATCATGAGATGATAAAGTTATCGATTCTCAGAGAAGTAAGGAGCTTCCTTGCACTTCCAGAGGGATGACTTTGGCCTGTTTAAGAGCTTGGTTGACAGAGTCACTTGGGATATAGTTCTGAAGGGCTAAAATATCCAGGAAGGCTGGACATTCTTCAAGAAGGAAGTCTTAAAAGTGCAGGAGCAGGCTGTGCCCATGTGCCAAAAGACGAGCTGGTGGGGAAGTCTAGCCTGGTTGAACAGAGAGCTTTGGTTGGAGCTCAGGGGAAAAGGAAGAGTCTACCACCTTTGGAAGAAGGGGTAGGCAACTCTGGAGGACTATAAGGATATCATGAGGTTATGCAGGGAGATTAGTGAGGCGAAAGCCTAGTCAGAACTCAGGTTGGCCACTGCCATAAAAGATACTGAGGGAGCTGGTGGAGGAGCTCACCCAGCCACTCTCCATAATTTCTGAACAGTCCTGGGAAGCTGGGGAAGTCCCAGAAGACTGGTGACACCCACCTACAAGAAGGGCAGGAAGGAGGGTCCCAGATGCTACAGACCAGTCAGCCTGACCTCAATGCCAAGAAAGGTTATGGAGCAGATCATCATGAGCACCATCATGTGGCATATGCAGGACACCTTGGGGATCAGGCCCAGCCAGCAGGGGTTTATGAAGGGGAGGTCCTTGATGAACCTGATCTCTTTCTGTGGGAAGATGACCCACCTAGTGGATGAAGGAAAGGCTGTAGGTGTTGTCTACCTCAAACTTAGTAAAGCCTTTAACACCATCTACCACAGCATTCTCCTGGAGGAACTGGCTGCTCATGGCCTGGACAGGGATACTTTATGCTGGGTTAAAAGCTGCCTGGGCAGCCGAGCCCAGAGAGTGTTAGTGAATAGAGTTACATCTGGCTGGTGACTGGTCACAAGTGGTGCTCCCCAGGGCTCAGTATTGGGGCCAGCCCTGATTAATATCTTCATCAGTGATCTGGATGAGGGGATTGAGTGCACCCTCACTAAGCTGGGTGGGAGTGTTGATCTGCTTGAGGACAGGAAGGCTCTGCAGAGGGATCTGGACAGGCTGGACCAATGAGCCAAGGCCAATTCTATGAGGTTCTATGAGGAGAAGTGCCAGGTCTTGCACTTGGGTCACAACAACCCCATGCAACGCTACAGGCCTGGGGAAGAGTGGATAGACAGCTGCCTGGCAGAAAAGGACCTGGGTGTGCTAGTTGATGGCCATCTGAATATGAGCCAGCAGTGTGCCCAGGTGGCACACTGGTGAGGCTGAACATCGAATGCTGTGTTCAGTTTTGGGCCACTCACTTCAAGAGAGACATTGAGGTGCTGGAGCATTTCCAGAGAAGGGCAACGAAGCTGGTGAAGGGCCTAGAGGACAAGTCTTAGGAGAGTGGCTGAGGGAGTTGTTTAGTCTGGAGAGGAGGACACTCAGGGCAGACTTTATTGCTCTCTACAACTACCTGAAAGGAGGTTGTAGGCAGGTGGGGGTAGGTCTCTTCTCCCAGATGTCAAGCAAGAGGACAAGAGGAAATGGCCTCAAGTTTTAGCAGGGAAGGTTTAGATTGGATGTTGGGAAAAAAAATCACTGAAAGAGTGGTGAAATATTGGAACAGGCTGCCCAGGGTGGTGGTGGAATCACCATCCCTGGAGGTGTTTAAAAAATGCATAGATGAGGTGTTTAGGGACATGGTTTAGTGATGGACTTGGCAGTTCTGAGTTAATGGTTGGACTTGATGATCTAAAATGTCTTTTCTAACCTAAAAGATTCTATGATTCTGTTATTCTGTGATATGCCTATACCTGTCATGCTTATACACTTCAAATGTTAATACACAGACCCAGTGTTCTCCACTTAATATCTGTTCCTTGCTCCATAAAGTTAGTAGACCATTGTGGGTTTTTTTCCATTAATGTACGTAGGAATGAAGCACTTGCTAGTCTTTATTCTCAATGTCATAACCAGGTTTACCTTTTCATAGAAGGGTACATTTTCTAGTCATGTAGATATTTTGTGGATGTTACTGATGTTCGTTTGGTTTTCACTTCTGATATTCAACCCTAGCAGGTATCCTAGAAATAAATATTTGAACTGTGGGTTTCTATCCCTTAATTTCTGCTGGGCTACTTCAGAATTTGTAATAGAACCTTGTGATCCTGAAGCTTCTTCAGCATTTGCACATTTCTATTATAAAGCCAAAAAACAACCCATCATTTCTTTTGGTCATTTCTTACAGCTAACTCACACCTAGTCTGATGTCAGCAATTCTAATCTTTCAATATTTCTTTTTACAAAACTTTTTTCTAGAAAATTTGTTGCATTCTGAGATGCTTCCACCTGCATTCTGTTCTATAATCTTCTGCTATTGTTTGTATAATTTGTCTATTCTCACTTGCAATGATATTCTCTCCAATTATGTTGTTATTTATGTTAAAAGGAATTGTGCAAAAACTGCAGGAAACTGCTAAAACAAACTAACATAAATGTAAAAGATCATGGTAGGTTGGTTTGTTGTTTTTTTTTTTCTTTTCTCTGCATGTGATGACTCATTCCTATGTCTATAGACTACAATTGATGCAGACTAATTTAACATACATAAAATTGACATACATATCACTAACTACCTGGGTAAGTTAGTCATCTATTCTGCTTGTACCATCAACTGAGACAAGCATGTCAGAAAAAGAAATGAATCTTTTTTAAGGTACATGTCTAATTATAGTTGTTTTCTGTAGGTATCAATCTTTCTCCATTCATTTACACAGGAAATGTATATAACTAGTTTAGACAAAATACCTGAATTTTAAATGATAAAGTTAGGTGTGTTGAATCTCACACATAGTTGATATAAAGTGGCGGTTTCAGGCTATTGTTGGGCAAGTTTCTGCACCAGTCTGAATATAATTGTGTTAACAACAAACAGGAGGAACAGCAAACAATAAAATTCTATTAGGTCTGTAGAAAAACTGGAGAGAAACCATTTTGTTATTCTGTCTCGGTTTATGCCCCTAAAGTTAAAAATATAATTTGTTAACCTTACACATCACAAATAAAACATTCATGGTCCTTTTTAATTTAAGAAATACTGGAAACAGGAAGTCACGTTAATAAATAAAACCAATCTGCATTGGACTACTTGGAATAGTACTGGGAACACTATAGATTTGAGCAGGCCCCAGGTTTTGGCACATACGGTTAATATTGTCTATCTTTGGAAATCCATACATAAATTGACTTCAATTTCCTCACAAATTTTGTTAGTTAAGTGTTGGAAATTAACAGACCATTAGCTGGACATCTTTTCTGCCAAGTCCAAGAAGGCTGATAAGATACCCTAGTTATGTGTCCTACATTACATGTCAGATCAGAAGAAACAAGACTGACTTATTTTGGGTTTCAGAGAACACATCTACTTTACTTTAAAACTCCAATCCACTTTGTGTCCTTGGACTAAGCATTCAACAGAGACATGTGATGATGGCTGATATATTTAGATACTGTTGAGATGAAACTTCTAAAATTCTATTAAGGAAAACTATTATTTATTAGCATAACCCTAACCATGAGCAATTATGATGGTCATTACAATGTGAGCGGTGTTATAAATATGTAAGTAATGCAGAGTGTTTTTTAAATACTGTAGAGAGCCATTATGTAAATGGTCAAGCTATACGATAAATTCTGCATTCTTTCAAGTCTCTAAATCAAGATATTACATCATTCTAAAAGATATTCCAAAGTCATTAGTTTGCTGACAGAAAAAAATTCAATGAAATTTTGTACAGATTACCTTACCATAATCGTGCCTTTGGCCTGAAAACATAAAATTCTAAGGAAACCGTCTTTAGGTTAAAAAAAAAAAAAAAAGTCACAAAACAAACAAATCCAAAACCCATCAAAACCACCTTATTATTTCAGAAGAGTTGTATTTAAAGAGCAATTAAGTCATTTTTTGAACTTCAATTAGTGTCCCAAAGAATGAATGAAAAAACCAGAAACAAAATCTGAATAAAGTTGTCAGTTGTCCTGGATTCCATTCTTGCTTCTGACACATAGCACAGGACTCATATTATCTTACTTTAGACATTTAAATAGATACCTGTTTCTGAACTTAGACTTCCTTTACAGCTAATGGAAAAATGTAGAACTTGTGAATGGAAATAATTTGATCCAACATCTATATTTACTCAGATGAATAACACCTTAAGAAACACCTATTTCTCTACACAGGGGAGGGAGCCATGAGTGACTAGCTGGGATATCCGTCCTGACTGTGTAGATATCTAAAATGAGATAAGATTTGTCCTACTCAGTATGATTTGTGCAAGGTGATTAGAAACATATTTAGTTTCATGTAAAAATATCTGTAAAATGACTATTGAAGTTTGTGCTCAAAATTACATTGTGAGGATTCTTGAATGCATATTGTGAAGTGGTTTACAGTCACTTAAGGATATGAATTTTTTTTCTTTATACTGATTATACTGAGTTCTGTTCCTTTTTACTGAATTTGCTGAAATATTTGTTTTCCAGAAGTTATTACTAAGTAAGTAACTTACTATGTAAGGCATACACTAAATTTGACATTTTTGATATATTGTTTGCATTTCTTATTTTTTTGACTGTCTTACTCTTAGACTCACACCTAAGCTCACAAATCCTTTGTACGCATGATTAGTTTCATTAGCTGATTTGGGAAAGTCATGCACATGTTCCCTTTTTCTCTGCTGCTTTAAATAAAAAGTTCAGGTAAGAAAGATTATAATAACATTTATGTATTTTTAAAAAATTATTTGCATGTATTTTTTTAAATATGAATATTGCATCGTATATAGATTTTAGCTAATGATGATGCACAGTGTTCAGTTCTCAGCATAATTGTATTATATGAAATACTGATGCATTGATGTATACAGATTGTATTCTAGGCAAACAAGAAAAAAGTTTAATTAAGCACTAAATATGTTTTGGAATGATACCTGTTTACTTTCAGATTTCATTTACAGATACAGTAGTTATGTTTTTGTTCATACAGTAGTGAAATATTATTCCATAAATTATAGTGCAATACTAGAGCAGAGGTAGGCTGTAAGTCACATCTAATTTATTCACACTGCTAACATCTAGGAAACCTAATGATGCCAGTGATGTCTCTGGTTTTCACCAACTTTTTTTACTAGTCTTTGCAGCAGCAACATGATCTCACATTTACAAATATGGAAGGGAATAATAAATCACATTTAAAAATAGTCCAAAATACAAATGAAAATTGTAACTGATATAACAGCAGAAAGAAGGGTTTTGCAGCTCAAGTAAGCGATCATTCTCTTTATCTAACTTACTTAAGAATCATCACGCATAAAACGTGTTGTTGGTAACTAAATGAGCCATTTTTGATGTCTGATTAAAAAGCATGGTGGATGTAGTGCTATAGATATTTTAGGCTCTGTAGATCTCTCTCATTAGCATTTGACTGTGATCTGTCAACACATCCTGTATAACCAGGTAAAGCTTTTACATATGACAATATAGGTGTGCAGACAGATAGATCGATCAATTGATCAATCGATCATAGAGAGGTGTGTATGTTTGTGTGTGCATACATGTATGTGTGTGTTTATACATATCCCAATATAGAGATATCAAAAAGAACCCTCTTTACTGGTTAAAAATCTATCAAGAATGTGAGATTTGATTAAAGTCAAACTGCCAGAGTCTATGCAACTATGCAATAATATATCATGTGTATGTACCGCTAATGTCAAATGGGTAGATAAAATGTTTTTTTTTTTCAATATTTAGTCCAAAAGGACCTAATGGCACTCCCAAAAGTGCTCAAAAAGCTTCTTCTCAAACTGTATTTGAATTCTGTCAGTCAATAAAAGTTATATTCTGAACTTATTCCCTTCTTTCCTTATTTAAATCTGAGTTCTGACTAGATGTTTAGCAGCTGCAATATCAATATTTTCTCTAATGACCTGGAAATTTAAAAGGTTTTTAATAGCTGTAGAAAAATATCTCTGCCTTACCTTCAAGAATGAAAAGCACCACAGAAAAAACACAGGAACCAAATGAACTAAAACCTGACACATTTTATTTAACTTGTTGATGGTGGTTTTATTTTTTGAGTGCCTCAGAATTAGCTTTGAATGCACTAAAAATTTTCAGGCTTCTTTAAAGTGAGAATCCATATCCATTTGGTAATTTATCCATATTGTTCCTAGCCCATAAAGTTATATAGCCCTTTACATTTCCACATGCATTCTCCCTGCAGTTTTCCTATCTTCAGATTTTGTTGTCACAGTCACCTACTGCTCCTGAATTTAAAAGGTGTGTTCCATATATATTACTTTTATCATTACAGGACATCTAAGACCAATATATATGATTTGTGCACACTGTTGTATGTAGAACAAATCACAGTCATCCCAATGGACTGCAGAAATTATTTCCATAAAATTTTGCCAGCTACCAGAAAGACTTGAATGAACTTTAGACTTCTTTGTGATTATCCTATTGTCCATGAGTAAATGGATTAGATAAAGTTGCAAAAAGAAGACTTTGAATATAAGTATTGACATTATGAATTTTATTCTGCTTTTCCTGAAGACAAAATGCTAAGCGGAACCCATCAAGTTGGAATATTAAGTTAAGGACATGATGTGACATATGCTGACACCAGTATGTTTGATTACCTCTGTCAAATATCTACATACATGGTTATTGCCATTGTCACATACAAACCATTTAACTGTAAGATATAAGATGTAAAGTTCAAGTTATTGTTATATCTTAATCCAAATTTATTTTATCGGTATCTTTTGGAGACAGAGAAAGAACAAATACAGAAGGAAATGCAAAGTATTTCTGATTGTATTCTTTTTATTTATTTATTCAAATGTAATACAAAGAAGCAGAAATTAGTTTAAATAGGGATTTTGCAGGGGTTATTTTTGTTAAAAATATTTTATTTTACTTTGACATTAATTTTGTGTGTATGAAAAGCTCATTTCTACTGTTGAATTTTTTATAAAAGCAATGAAAAGGTTGGTTGTAGTGGTATTTTTCATGGGTTTTTTACAGCAGGTGAACAATAATTACATTTCCAGCTGTGCCATTTTTCTTTTCCTTGATCATACTGAAGTTGCTTTATGAGTAGTTCCATCATTTTTAGAAATATTGCTTAATACTGAATACCATTCACACTGACCCATGAAGTAACAGATGGTTATAACTCCTACCTGCAAAAAATATTAAAATATAGGTAGGTCAGTTATAGTGAAATTTCCAGTAAGGCTTTTCAAGCGTAAAATTTCAGACACTCTAAAATCTGTTTACATTTATCTAGGAATGGTAGTCCAGATCATCTTACTACAACAATGCCTAAAAGTTCCAGGTCACATCTGCAGTGTTAAATGCTCTGTTTCAAGAAGTAATTCCTGGCCTTCAGTGCCAAGTGAGACTGCATGACGTACATCCATGCTGCTAGCCACCTCCACAGCTGGCTGAACATACATAGCAGATGGTCGCAGGTTTTCTGTTGGATGCAAGGCCCTAATCTGTATATATTTGGGTTGCAGAAATGAGGAGATGAAAACAAAATGTCTGAAATTACATGAGGACCATGTTGCAGGTCACTAGAATTTCTACTGCCTGAAACTGTGGATCTACAGCACATGCCATGGCATACAACCAAAAGGCATTTTTGGTTCCTTGCAAACACTAATTGACATGCTAAACTTAAACTGGAAGCCTGAGTAGGGAGAAAGGAACCAGACCTCGTGTAGTGTCATGCTTAAAGCTTCTTGAGAGAGTTGTTGAATTAAACATATTCTACACATGGGCTTTGCTTCAGAGGGAACCAGCTGGTTTATTTCAAAACAGACTTTAGTTTTCATCCTTGTTCAATCACGTAAGAAAAATGGTTTACACTTCAAAACCAGATGCCCATCCACTAGGGTTTAACGCTAAAATTACCTTCTCCTTTTCCAGCAAGCATCAGTTTCCTGAAGAGATTTTAACATTACTGAGCTTCAGAGGAAAGAGCTAAAATACACTTTTAACTATACCAATATTTTATACTTCCTAACTTTACAAAGAGTCTTCTCAATGTAGATTTCCTTGATTACTCTTTAGAGGCATCTCTGCTGTTCAGAGGTTTACTATAAAGAAACTGGAGGAAACTTTGGCACATTATTTTGGGTAGATGTTTAGTATTTTCATGCTGCAGTACCTAAGTTAAATTTGTTTCCTCCACTAGTGACTAAAGGATCTATGACTTAAGCATGTTGTTCTCAGGAAAAAAACCTCACACTTTATGACCAGAAATCTGTTTTATCCACAATCCCATCTCCTTATCTACAAGGAAAACAAAGTATTAGTATCACCCCAACAGGGGTGTTTCAAGGTCTTCATATGGTAGATAATGCTGAAAAACACAAGCAATTTCATAAAGCATTAACAGTCAAAATATATATTGGCCAAGAACAACTGAGATTAAAAAGAGTCCTTTGGGCTTTTTCTATGCAAAGGAGCAGCCATCTTTCTTTTAGATTAATGTAGGCAAGAACTTGTCTGCAACATTGCAGTTCTACTGGAAATTACATAGAGATATATATGTATGTATGCTAAGTTTATAAGATTTCCTAAGCTTAAGTATTGCCACTTTCCAGATCAATTTCTTCAAACAGTTCAAAAGCCTCCCTCCTTATTGGTGTAATATAGGATACTCCAAATCACTTTTCGATATTACAGACTGAGATTTTTATTTAAGCAACAAAAAACGATACCAGAATTAGAACATAGTAAAATATGATTATGTGTGGTCATATACATAGAGATTTCTTGCATGTAATAATAGAGATAATGGGGCATACTGCTGTATGCTAAAGTTTTTTTAAGAATTTGGATTTTTAAATATTAACAATTTTTTTCATTGACCTATACAAGCATTATGTAGTGTTGTGGTTTAACTGCAGCTGGCAGTTGAGCCCCACATAGATGCTCTCACTCACTCCACAGTGGGATGAGGGAGAGAATTGGAAGGGTCACAGTGGGAAAACTCATGGTTTGAGATAAAGACAGCTAAATAGGCAAAGCAAAAGCTGTGCACACAAAGAAAGCAAAACAAGGAATTCATTCACTACTTCCATCATCAGGCAGGTGTTCAGCCATCCCCAGGAGAACAGGGCTCCATCACGTGTAACGGATTCTTTGGAAGACAAGCACCATCACTCCAAACACAGCCCCTTCCTTCTTCTTCCCCCAGCTTTTATTGCTGAGCATGATGTCCTATGGTTTGGAATATCCCTTTGGTCAGCTGAGGTCAGCTGCTCTAGCTCTGTCCCCTTCTAATTTCTTGTGCACCCCCAGCCTACTTCTAGCGGGGCAGGGCAGGCCAGAAGAGGCCCTGGCTCTCTAAGCACTGCTCAGCAATAACAAAAACACCAGTGTGTTATCAGCATTGTTTTGGTGACAAATCCAAACCACAGCCCCACACAAGCCAATATGAAGAAAAGTAACTCTATCCGAGCCAAACCGAGGAAAAATACAGGAGATTTTCACTGGCTAGAATCCATCAGAATTCCTAATTACCCATGTAGAAGTTTCCTAATGTACAACACTATTCTGATGGCAATGGCAAAATAGTCAGTATTCATCAAATACATCACATTGTTAAAAAGGACGCTTCCCTTTTCTTATAACCACATTCAAAAAATCAGACTAAAGAAATTAAATATCCCCCCCACATTTTCCTTGCATAGCAATATACTACTAACAGAATAAGATATTTTACCATTATTTACACATTTTCTTTGAGTAAACAGGTGAGATATTTTAACACACAATATTTTTTTCCTCCAATATGAAAGAATGTGGAGTTAGTAATAAATTAGTTCCTAAAAACAATGACTGGATGAGTAACTTGTAACTGTCATGGGAAGAAAAATACCTCTATAAATTCTAATAATTTGGTGAAAATAGCTAGCATATCAACAACATAGAAACCAAAATTCTTTGATATTTTCAGGTCTCTTCTTCAAGCCTTTAATAAGGATACTAAATATCAACATGCAGCAGAAGGCACATATATGCTATATAGTATATATTCTAGCTACTTTTTCAATTTATTTTGTATGTGGCTTTTAGGCCATATGGATTGTTTGTTGAATTTTAATTCACTACTCCATTTACTTCTTGTAAGGATAAAAGGAATGAATTATATGCACCTATATCAAACCAGTTCCTAAAGAATGCAATTATCTTCACACTAACTTAAAGCCACATGATTTTGGAAATGAAGGATTTTCTGTCACCTGCTTACAAACTGTCAATGAGATTGTGAAAAGGCAAGATGGTTAATGGCTCAATACAACTGTATTAAAGTTATATTTTTTTCCAGTTCAGACGTCAGTCACCATGGTCTAAATGATGAAGTGCCTTAGGAAGTATTTTCTATGCGGTAGTTATTATTCAATATTGTTTCCTTTTAATTTAATATCTAAACCAAATAAAGTTAATTGGAGAAACGGTGAGGAACAGTGAAGTTAAAATTGTGATGTGGTAATACAGATTTGTGTAAGGGGTAAGGGAACCCTGTGAACTCATGCCAAGCAATAAGTAAAACTGAAAGAGGCTTTGATTCACTCTGTAAATGAAGTGACAAGAAGAATGAAATGTAATGCTGACGATTATAAAGTGATGCACACAGGGTTCAACATTCATAAGTCAGGAACAGAACAAATTCAACTGAACTGCAGCATGACCTCCAGGTGATCTTGGAGCTTTTGGAGACTTCTTCCTCTATATGTCTAGACATGCAAAGAAGTATTTTAAATGAGAAAACAAAGATAAAATAAACACAGCTAGATTAGTAGAACTTGGGAATTTTATTTCTTGTTAAATCAGAGCCATCTTAAGAACTTTACAGATTTTATACAAGTACAACTCTACAGGTGTGTACCTACTGTGGAAGCTACACTAAAGTAGCAGTGAAACATCAGAAGTAAAAGCTGCAAAAAATTGCCAGCTGAAATACAAATACAGAGGGAATGTTCATGGAATAAATTGTTTCATTGCTATTTTCACAAGAATAATTTCACATTTGCCTTTCTCACTCCAATAACCGTAACAGTAAAAAGGGTTGAATAGTGTACTGAGATCCTTAGACTTGCAAAAAAAAATGGAAAGCTGATTCAGAGACACAGGCTGCGGTTGGCTAGTCAGATCCAAGAAAGAAGAAAAAAAAACTATATTCAAATGTAAGCTATATTTATATTATATATAAACTTTATATTTAAATTTATTTAAATATAAACTATACTTAAATATAAGAACAGAAAATGAGCTCCAGAGATATTACAAAAAGAAGTTCTTAACAGAAAAAAAACCACACAAAGCCACATCCACAGTTATAATCATGTCTATCACCATTTCCTATAGTCATATGTTTTTATCTCAACAAGATGTTACTCAGTTCTCTAACTTAGCCTAGAAGTTCCCTGACTGTTTTCAAGTAGGAGAAATTATTTTGAATGTTAGTTCACTTTAGAAGTGTTTAAAATGGAATATTAGCAGGAAAAAATAATCTTTCCAATGCATCAAGCAAATTACAAATGTAGTATCCCTGACTATATTTATTATCTGTATTATGCCTCTCAATATTTATTATATTATCAAACATCTACAGTAATACAAATCCCCTTGATCTCTGTATTACACCTTAATTTTTTTAACAGCTCCTATAACTAGTCCTTTATCTTGCCTAAGAAACTTTTTGCAGATAATGTCTTTTCTCCTCTTCAGGTAACCCATAGAAAAGCTATCACTGGTATTTTGTGGGTTTTTTCTTTCCCCCCGGCAACACTATACTTTGAAGACCATTACTGTACACTATACTAGGCTTCCCCTTTCTAGATCAAGAAAATAATGCTATCAACATATTATCAAATGCTTTTTTGTATTGTTCTTATTGCTCTCATTTGAGTTTTCTCCAATTGGTCTATACCAGGGGTCCTCAAACTTTTTAAACAGGGGGCCGGCACGCGGGTGAAGTGGCAGGCAGTCATCTGCGGCTGCTTGGTTTCCCCCCCTCAACCCCCGGCGGGGGGCTGGGGGTGGGGTGTCTGTAAATACCGGGGGCCAGATTGAGGACACTGGGGGGCCGTATCCGGCCCGTGGGGCGTAGTTTGAGGACCCCTGGTCTATACCATCATCAAATTTAGAGGCAGCAACCAAGCAAAAGTTCATGAGTCCTCGGGGTACTTCTGTATCATTTTACAAGCAATAGCTCTGAAAACACATTCCTGAAGGGTATTTCCACTTCTGTTGAGAGTTTTTTTAATTATTATTCTTTATTGTTCTGTACATACTCTGCTGAAGATCCTAACATCTTCCTGCTGAATTTCTGACTGACTGGCATATTAATGAATATTTGCAACCTGTTCATTTGATTTTTCCTTCCCAAGTATGGGAAGGAAGTATTTCCTTCCCTTTCCACTTGTTTTTACTATTTTAATAATTCTAGATAATTTCTACAAGATTTATTTTTTGAGTGATAATACTGTTCTTAAATGCTGCCAACATTATTGACTTTCTGTATTACATTTTAGTTATATTTCCTAATACAAGACAAGAACAAACTCCTATGGGAATTTATCCCTCCTTTGACTTTTACTGGAATATATGATAATTAATCTATGTTTTATCAAGTACTAATGCCAATAATTTGCAATAATTATCTAGTGAACATTTACTTCTCTTCTTATGATAAAATATTGCATATTTTGGCAGAACCCTTGATGGTGTTAAGCTAGATCATACCCTAGCTTTTCACTTCCCTCCTAGGCAAGTTACCCTGGTCAAGGAAGAGGCTGATTTACATAACCAAAAGAGAGACCTATTGCACTCATAAACGTGGAAGCACACTAAATAGGATTTAATCAATATTAGCTAGTCTTAATCCTGATCTTAAACACACTAATGCACTATATATATATAATGCACTATAACCATATAAGCATGTATTAATTCAGTGGCCCAGTGAAAACAGTGTAACTTTTGTTACAGATACGCCATAGATATGCTAATGTTACAAAACCCTGGTTGGATTGTCTGCCTGGATATCAACTTGTTAAGTGCACTTAATGTGTGAGCCAGAGCTTGACTCTGAACGTCTCTTGCTACGATGTACAGTGTTAACACAAGATAACAGCAAAAGCCTTGAAATTATTGGCAGACACTGAAAACAGAGACCCTAGAAAATCCACTTACTGATGGTCAATTACTAGTCAAGAACTTTTTTCCACTATTCAAAAAAAGATTTCGCTTTAAGGAAAAAAGCATCAGCTAAGCAAGTTCAAACAAACAAACAAAAACAGACAGACAAGTGCACACAAAAAGACAGCCAAGCAATAGGATAAGGCCTACTACCCTGGGAAATTCTCACACTCCAGATGAAAACACATAGTCCCATGGTGGAGGTCAAGGCTTAGAAATTGCCTAGAAACTCAGACCTCTTATAAAAGATGTTGAATTGGGATGACAGGAGGAAAGGACACACCCACTTTGGTTCCAGTTTTCTTGGCTAAAAAGCTCTCAAGCTTGTCCACCTCTACGTCAACAACTTACGCCATTAGTGACCATCACTGTAGGCATTAACTACCCAGCATCAACACTGTGGCATTGTACACTCAGAGCTTATTTAGAAAATGCTTATTAAGAACTTACTGCTTTGAATAGCATAACGTGTGTTGTTAATGAATATCTAAAATTTAGTTTCAAATTTTAAAGATAGTTTGATTTATCAGTTTTCTAAATATTTCTATTACAAGGATCTATGACTCCTTAACTACTATATAAATAACTATGCATACACAGGCACACACCTCTGAATAAGCACACATATTTATCTACAGTTGAAATAATTAACATGACTTTTTGGCAAGATGATGTTTGGTTTTTTCTTTTTTTTTAATCCCTCACATATTAAAACCAACAAATATTTTTGTAGAACCCCTCATTTCTTTTAGCCTTGTGAAGAAAAAAGATTTGAGTGACAAATTCTAATCACCAACATCCAGTTTTCTATCTACTTATCAGTCTTTACAATGACCTTTAAAGTTTCCATGGTGTCTATCTTAGGCATTGATTTTAATAGCATCATTTGTTCCATATCTTTACCACTCATGTTATCACATTAAAAATGTTCATAAGTGCTTCTGATTTTACAGTAAATGAGAAAAAGTTTGAAAATCTCAACAGATTTGCCAATCAGATATAAAATACTTACAACAAAAGGCAAATGTTATAGGAAAAATAATCTTAATAATAACAGGTTTTCAGTACTGGGTTTATGAGAAGTTTTGGGTTGAGATGATCCTTGGAAAACTTTATTTCCCCTGATATAATCTTTTCTTCAGAAATAAATTTATCCCTCTTGCAGATAGCAAAATCTGTAAGAAATCCATTTAAAAAATTGTAATTTGGAAGTAGCAAAGGAGTCGTCACTTAAATCAGCTTTGTGTCATATTCTTATCATAACTTTCACCTCCTTTCACTGTTAAGACCCCATTATATCTGGGATCCAGAAATGTGATAACACTACAGCATATCATTTTGAGTGAAAGATAAAGCAAATCTCACCTTTCTCTGCATAAACTAAACAATATAGACTTGCATATTTTAAAAAAATAATCTGATGTTTAATTATTTATCAATTTTACCATTCTTTCTTGATAAGCTCTATTTTAGTACTAATTGGAAGAAGTGGTGATGATGAATGACACAGAGCTATGCTTCTTCAGCAGAACTAGAAACATGAACATTTTGAAAAGTTAAATATATGCAATATTATTATATGACAAATTATATGTGCATGTAACTTCACCATTTTGCTTTCTGGGGACAGCGGAATGACTACAACAATGCTTATTCTACATTATTTTTTCTGGTGTTACTATCCATTTTTGTCTCTTAACACACATACATATACATAAATGCACAGTTCATATATTAATACAATTTGAATCATTGCTAGATTTGTTGTAAAATGAACAATTAACTAAGCATCTGTTCTTCCTTTAAATTTACTCTCTGAAGTTAGAAGTTAAAATATTAACAAACATTCAGATCACAGGACTGGGCTAGGAATAGTCCAAAATAATCTGCTCCCATCACATCCTGCCTTATAGTGTAGTTGTAGGGTTCTCCAAACCAATTGTTTCACTGTTTTGGGTCACTTAATCTGCTAATATAGAAACAGTCATAATCCTCTGAGAGTTGATGGGGAGACACAGACACCTTTAGCAAATAATTCATTATTTATGTGCAGTAATTCTTTATCTCTCAGTCAGGAATAAATGACATGTAAACCTCAAAGCTCACAAGAGGAATGGAGAATGCTAATTTGATAGCAACCATATTTTCCACAGATGTGAGTGCAGTAAGAAAAGAAAGCACAAAAGAAGAAATATCCTAGAAGGAAAACATGACATTTCTTTCTTTTTTGGATTTTTTTTTTCTCTGTCAGAATTGCAACAAAATCAGCATATCCCTATGAAATATTTCAATTTTGGCTAAAATGTCTTTACAGAAAAAAAATATCTGCCAAATGTTTTGAAAGTAGTTCTAACATATAGCTGAGCATTTATTAATGGCTTTACTTGTTGTTGTTTGAATGTATGATACATTTCATATTTTTAAATATGTGCAATTTTTATCCAACATGAATATTAAATTTAATATTATATTCAATATTAACAGCTAGGTTATTTTCTCCTTAACAGTGAAACCAAGTATCTCTATACTTGGTAACTGGAGGAAGATCAATGGAAAATTTTACTGGCTTTCTGCCAGTATCTGGAACAAAGAGATTACTTTCTAGCTTTATGTGTTCCTTATTCTTTTAAGAAATTGTACCTGCTATCATACATCATCATCCAATAAGTAAGGTACTTACCAGAATTATGTCCTTTCTTTTTTAAATATCTTCATACATTCTTATGATTCAATTATTTAAAAAAAACCCAACAGTCTTGATTGTGGGTATAACTGAAAACAGCCCTTGAAGCTGCAATATTTATGGCTGTTAGAGTCGTACACAATTTGGGATACTAAGGCAAGCAATATTAGTGAGCTATTGTGTTGTTCTTGCTCCAGTTTCAGTTATGTTACCACATTTTACAAAGCATGGTCTGCTGTTTATTTCTTGGTGACTAGAAATGCACAAATGATAGTGTGCATTTTGTTTACTTTTTCCTCAAGAAAATGGACATCAATATTTGAGATACTCACCCCAGACTTCCTTCAAAGCAAAGAAATAAGCATTTTTTTAATGAAGTAAGCCAAAACTATTTTAGACTTCTGCGTTAATCTGAAATGAATAATTTCCTTAAAAATAGCTATCACACTCCACTGACTGTAGAGGGAGTATAAAGTAATTAGCTCAAATACAAACATCTAAAATTTTGAAAGATAAATCTCTGCCAAACTAGCTGGTAATGGTCAAATAATTCATAAAGTTTTATGATATAACTTCTTTTTTAAAGGATTATTTTTTCACTTTTTGTTCTGAGAACTACTGATATAGAAAGAAAATATTTTCTCACAATATTTGCAGTGTTTAAATTCTTATTAATGCATATATTTCATCATCTTGTTTATTAAATCCATTTCTTAAACCATCAAATTCTTTAAAGCAGCAAGCTGGATAAATCTATTACTGAATTCAGCTGCAAATAAATCAGGTCCTTAAGAGGTCTTCAGGTGTTTTTCTTTTAATTTTTACTTTTCTTTTACATTTTCTCTTCTTTATATACTCATTTCCCTTGGCCTGCTATCTCTATCTCACATCATATGCAGTTAGCAAATTTCTTTTCTGTTCCAGTTCTTATACATTTCATGCTCAGCTATTTCCATTTCCACATGATCTGGGGTCTTTTCCAAGTTGATTAGATAAATTCATCCAACTCCAAAACACAATGTACTACTCCCAGTCTTCAGTGAAAAGGTAAATCTACCAATATATTTTCTTGCAATAAAATTGTCATGGAAAGTATTTATCACTTGGGGGGGGGGGGGGTCGGGGGGGGGGCAGGGGGCAAGGGGAAGCAGCACTTTTCACCATTCTCTGCATTTCTATTGAATTTTATGCCCTGCTCTTTCTTTCCCATAGCCTACAGCAGGGCATAAAATTCAATGAGATTATCAGAAAGAATTAGTATACTGTGAGGACTTCAATGGTTCAGAAGACTATATAAAGCATCTTTCACCTCTAAGTCATAAGCTTGAAAACAGCAGAGGGTGACAGAGACTGAAAAGTCACCATCTGGCAGCTGTTCTAGAGGTGAAGTACAAGTCACTAGGAGAAGCCAAATCCCAATGGACCAGCATCTATAACACAAAAATCGTCAAAACACCTGGTGTTAATTGGCAATCTTTTCTAACAGAATGAAGACTGACAAGCGGATGCAATTGCTTTCTCATTGTTAGGTGCAGTCCCTATAGGTTAGATTTGAGATACATGAGTTAATATCAGAGGGAAACTGACTAGAGATATATCTGCTTGCTGTGATAAGAAAATAATTTCAATTGGTCTGTCTGTCACAAGCCAACATGCTTTTTAAAATATATTTCTAAAGGAATAATGACTGTCCCTTTAAAAAAAGAATCCCAGATTCTGTTATTCTCTGCACCAGGTAACTATTGGCATAGATTCTATGATCATGCTACTTCTTCATTTCTTTTATGCTCAGGTAGACACAGGGAAGTATTTGAATGGACTTCTTTATAATTCAGTATTACATTGCTCTAAAGCTAGTCTATGAAATAGGCACTGAAGAGGTTGGTTTTTTTCTGAGTATACTTGCATCTTTGTCCTTGAGTAGTTGATTGGCCCTAAACTGCTCGTTTCTTTTATACTTGTTGCTTTCTTTAACTGTTTCTCTGTTTCGACTGTCGTCATTTCTCTATTACTCATTTTCTTTGTTGATTCTGCTTCCATTGTTTTTTAAGACTGGATGACTTGCCTTCCTCCTTTCATACTTACATTGTTAACAGGTTAATAATTACACTGTAGCTAATAACAGGGAGAAAAAGATAGTACAGCCTCTGAAGAATTCCTGTTGACCGTAATCCTTCCAGATATCTTTTAGCTTGTCAGAAAAATATGCTTCCTCGGGGGCTGTACTTTGAATTTTGGAACACATTTCAGAGAAAAATCATTAAGTGCTTCACATTCTCTGAGATTTTTTGTGTCCAAAGAAAAGAAAGTCATTGTGAGATTCCTTGAAGTTACATATCAAGGTATTGTGAACATGTGTGAGAATTAGAATTCTATTTATTTCACACTTTGTTTAAAGGCTTCCTGTCAACTTCATACAAGCATATTTTTATATTATGTAGTGTTTTAACTAATAACTAAATAAGCTACCTTTTTGCTTCATTTTTCATCTTTACCAAATACCCAAGTCCATTTTTTTCTTTGAAACTAACTTAGGACATTCATTAAAGGTAGCATAACAAAAGGTTTATTAGTATATTACAATGAATAAGCTTAAAGATAAATCTGTGAGTTTAGAGCTTGCTTACTACCTGTATTAAGCATATTTCCTGGTTTAAGAATTTCTTCTTGTTATGGACTCATTACAGATTTTCAAAGCTAAAAAGCCTTCTTTTTTTCCCAGGGAATCCTTCCTATTTTTCTGTCAGAACCCTTTGATTTTTTAAGTGTATCTTCTGTTACCTAGTGACTTCTAATCAAACAGAGGATATAGAACGAACACTGAGACCAATATCTCTTCTGGCATTTCAAGTCCCATTTCCTCAACACTAAATGAAATTTTTTCCCTAGATAGATGGTTTGTTTTTCATTTCTTCTCACTTAACATATATTATCACTACAAAACCCTCTTTGAATCTGGATAAATGTTAATTAAAAGTAGATAACCTCTGACATACAACTTGACTAGAATAATGTTCATTTGCATGTGAACAATTTTATTCCCAAGGAGTATGTTGCATGTCTTTGCTCACAGAGTCAGGCAGACTATAACTCCCAGGTGGTCTGAACCATAAATCTATTCCCATTTATGAATCATTTTCTTATTACTTAATATTCTAATATATTCCATCTAATCTATATAACTTTGAAACATAGAATTGTTTGGGTTGGAATGGACCTTAAAGATCTCTTAATTCCAAGCCCCCTGCCATGGGCAGGGACACCTTCAGTGAGGCCAGGAGCCCCATCCAACTTGGCCTTGAGCACTTCAAAAGAAAGGAACATCCACAATTTTCTGGGCAACTTGTTCCAGTGCCTCACCACTCTCACAGTAAAGAATTTCTTCCCAATATCTAAACTAAATCTATACTTTTTTAGCTTAAAATCATTACCATTAGTACTATCGCTACAGTAGGCCCTACTAAAAAGTCTGCCCCCACCTTTCTTACAAGCATCCTTTATCTATTGAAAGGCCACAATAATGTCTCCCTGGAGCCTTCTCTTCTCAAGGCTGAACAACCCCAACTCCCTCAGCCTGCCTTCACAGGAGAGGTGCTCCATCCCTCCGATCATCTTTATGGCCCTGCTCTGGACTTGTTCCAACAGGTCCACATCCTCCTTTTTTTTGGGTGTCCCAGAGCTGAATGCAATACTCCAGGTGGGATCTCATGAGAACAGAGCAGAGAGGGAGAATTACCTCCCTTGACCTGCTGGCCATATTTCTTTTGCTGCAGCCCAGGATACTGTTGGCTTTCTGGGAGGCAAGCACACACTGCCAGGCCATATTGAGCTTCTAGTCCACCAGCAACCCCCAAGTTCTTCCCTCAAGGCTGCTCTCAATCCATTCTCTGCCGAGCCTGTATTTGTACTTGGGATTTCCCTGACCCAAGTGCAGGACCTTGCACCTGGCCTTGTTGAACATCATGAGGTTCACATGGTCTCACCTCTCAAGCCTGTCAAGGTCCCTCTGGATGGCATTCCTTTCCCTCCAGCGTGTCAACTGTGCCACACAGATTGGTGTCATAAGCCAACTTGCTGAGGGTGTACTCAATCCCAGTGTTCATGTCACCAACAAAGATATTAAACAGTGCTGGTCTCAGTACAGACTCCTGAAGAATGTCACTTGTCACTGGTCTCCACTTATGGAATGAAAATCAAGCCATTGACTGGAACCCTTTGATCCAGGTGATTCTTTATGCACCAAGCAGTCCATCTGTCAAATCCATGTCTTTTCAGTTTAGAGACAAGGATGTAGTGCAGGACAGTGTCAAATGCTTTGCGTAAGTCCAGGTAGATGACACCAGTTGCTCTTCCTTCATTTACCAACACTGTAACCCCATTGTAGAAGGCCACCAGATTTTTCAGGCACAGTTTTCCCGTAGTGAAGTTGTGCTGGCTGTCACCAATCACCTCCTTATTTTCCATGTGCCTTAGCACAGTTCCCAGGAGGATCTGCTCTATGATCTTGCCAGGCACAGAGAGGTGAAACTGACTGGCTTGTAGTTCCTTGGGTCCTCCTTTCCCCGCCTTTTTAAAAACAGAGGTTATGTTTCCCCTTTTCCAGTCAGTGGAAACTTCACCACTCTGCCACAACTGCTCAAATATGATGGAGAGTGGCTTAGTCACTTCATCTGCCAGTTCCCTCAGGACCCACGGATGCATCTCATTAGGTCCTATGGACTTGTGCACCTTCTAGTTCCTTAATGGTCTTGAACCTGATCTTCTCCTACAGTGGGTGGTTCTTCATTCTCCCAGCCCCTGCCTTTGCCTTCTGCATCTTGCGCAGCGTGGCTGGAGCACTTGCTGGTGAAGATCAAGGCAAAAAAGCCATTGAATACCTCAGCCTTCTCCATGTCCTAGGTAACCAGGTCTCCTGTTTCCTTCTGGAGAGGGCTCATGTTTTCCTCTAGTCTTCCTTTTATCACTGACATCCCTTGCCAGATTAAATTTTATCAGGTCTTTAGCTTTCCTAACTTTGTCCATGGCTGCTCAATTTATCTGTATTTCTCCCAGGTTACCTGTCCTTGCTTCCACCCACTGCAGGCTTCCTTTTGTGTTTGAGTTTGTCCAGGAGCAGCTTCTTCATCCCTGAAAGCCTTCTGGAGTTTTTGCCCAACTTGCTCTTTATTGAGATACATCACTTCTGAGATTGGAGGAGACAAACTTCTTATGGTTACTGTCTAGTCTTCCAAGACCACAGAGTTAAATCCATGAGTATAATACAGCAAGAACAACCTGCCATTTAGGAAATGGGCCTAGGAGATACGAGGTCTGGATCTGAGCCTCTGTTCTACCACAGATGTCTTTCATGCTTGAAAAGTCACTTATAACACTCCTTTTAAGTGAATTCTAATGCTAACATCCATTTATATACCCCAGAAGAAATAAGGTGCCCAAGTATCTTTAAAATTCATCTCTTTGTTTTCTCCAGTTGTTAAAAGTAGTGAGAGTGAATAGTGAGAATTTATGTTAGACAAAATGCTACTCAGGGTATGTGTCCAGCTTCAATGTTGGTATAGACTACAAACAATGTAGCCACACTAATGGAAGTAATGCTGAGTGATGCACATATTCATGTGGTCCTTTTGCCAAATTTCTGTTGCTTCCAAACACCAGTAGTAAAAATGATCAATGGAATCAACTCCTAAAAATACCTAATTGGTTAAAAAATGTTAAGTATTAGATTCTATTTTAACACATTCAGAGAAGGTATTTTCATGCAAAGTGTTTTTTTCAGACAAAAATGGAGATATAAGTAAAGACATCCTTCAAAAGGAAGTTAGTAATCAACTATTCTAAAGTTATGCCTGATGCTTGCAGTAAAATTCCAAAAGTCATGAATAAACACTACATATTTTATGCTATTTTTACCAGACTGAAATTTAGACTAATTTTGTTATGATTTAGGAGAACTTCAAATGAACTTGAAACCAATTATTTACTTCATGCATGGGACTTGGTCAGCTCCCAGCTTTCCATAGATTTTTCTATTTAATTTCATTCCAATGAAAAAGCTAGTAAATATTGCTAAAATATTTAAGGAGATTAAAATGTTAGCATGGAGTATTCTCCTGAAATTTTCTGGAAATCATAATGCTTTCAGTCCTGGAAAGCTCCCAGAAGCAATATGTGTTCTTCTGCTACCACTCATGGTATTGCTGGAATACACAGAAAAAGGTATCCTAACAGTGCAATAGAAATTAAACCCTTCACCAGCTTTGACTTTACTAATTTTATTTAAAGTCAGCTAACCACAACACCCATTTTATAGGGCTTCAATTTCTGAACTGGAATAAAATGAATAAAATCTACACATCAAGAATGAAAATACATCCATAGATGATCTAAATGTAAGACAATTATATCTTCATTTTCCAGTCATGACAGTTTTGGAATTTTATTTGCATAAAAAGTATTTTCACTATTTTTCTCTTTTCACCTCATTGAAAACCTTAAAAAGACTTCAAGAAGTTCCAGTTACAACCTTTTTCCTCAGAATATTTTGGGTGGGTTTTTTCCAGAATTGCTAAGTTTGCATTACTTTTTTTCACTTAGAAATGTTAATATACTAACTAAATACTGGAATATAAAAGAGTTAACATTTTTAACATTAATTAAGATCCTTACAAAAAAGAAGAAATTAAAAAGAAGGGAATATAACAAAAAGTTGGACATAAAACTGCTAATTAGCATGTTAGTATCACTGGCAAAGAAGGCAGGAAACTCTGGAACTGAAGTCAATGATGATATTACTCATTATCACTGCCGCAGTTAGGAAAAAGATGGCAAGACATGACTGCTCTGTCTAATTTAAATTTTCATCTTTTCATTCGTCTTTAATTTTCCTTTAATGTGGTGAGGCCTGGTACACTCAAAACATTTACACTATTCTGGAAACATTCTGTAGGAGACATAAAACTAATGATCCAAACTGAAAGAAATATCTGTTAAATGGAAATGTAAGTCAAGCCAAATGTGTTATTACTTTATGAATGCTGAAAGGGTCAAGTTACTCTGGTGCTCTCCAAAGTTCTGGCATAGATAGGAAGTCTGGAAGTCTGGAATTTTTTTATTATTTTTTTTTTTTCATCAGTCTAGTTTTAGGTAAACTTAATATGAAATAAGAACATCTCTATTGCATTAGACTAATGGCCCACTTAGCCCATTGTTCTGTTTGTTCTGTTTACTGTAGTAGTGAAAAAAAGATGTTAAGGAAAGTATTTAAAAGCACTTGACTTAATAAGATACATTTACACTTCTAAACTTGTTTAGCTCATAGTAGTAGCAATGGAAAATCTTTTCTGATGATATATAGGACTTTTATGGGATGTTAATAGTTCATTTAAATGAAGCTGCTGTTGATGTAGAAGCTTTGAAAAGTAGAAGCTAGGGTGATTATACAGCTTTGTCAAAAATGCATATCCTTATATGGTCCACCATGTGTTGGCCATGTACGTGCAGAAACTAGTGAGCATTAACACACAGGCACTAACACTACATAAAAGTGTAGACCTGGAGAGAGAGAGAGAGAGAAGAGCTATCTGCCAGGATCCCAATTTTCCCGTTGTAAAATCAGCACTCAGCTCATGATTTGTTCCATTTGGTCAATTGGTGAGCCTTAATCACTGATGTAAGGTTTCAAACCATTTACAGGTTGTTATGTTTTGCTATACTTGTATGTGAAACCATAGCATAAGGGGGGGCGGGGGGGGGGGGGGGGAATAGATCCGTTGTCCTTGCTTCTGCCCTCTGCAGCTGTCTTGATCCCATAAAACAGCTCATGTAACACTTCTCACCCTATTTGTGCTCTAGTTTTACAGGCTTCTGTCACATGTCCAGATTGTCGGCCAGCTTAAGAAGGTCTAGAAGACTCAGCTATGTCTCCAAAGGAAGCAGCTATGTACTTTGTCCATCCTTACCACCCTTTCTTGAACTCTTTCCAAGTTCTTCTATATTTTTTCCAAGCTGTAGTTCTTACTCAGAATTACATTCAGTAGTTAAAGTTCAAATAAATCATGTAAATCCATACAGTGAAACAATTATGTTCTTTCTTTGTTTTCTAACATATACAAAGACTCGGGTAATTTTTTTGGTCACTAACTAGTACTGAACTGACTATAGCTCAGCAGTCTTGCTCCTATGCGGTAACGTTCAGCTCAGAGACCAGTATTTGTCGTATGAAATCAGAATATTTTATTTTCTGTGTACCTCATGATATATTTATCTACGTTAAATTTCATTGGCATTTTGGCAATTTTCTCTTGTTGAGTACTTTAAAGAGTGTTTGAAGATAGATGTAAAAACAGCTGTTTCCCCTTGGTCATTTTTTTTCTTTAGGAGTGCATTTAAAGTTAATAGGTCAAATTAATGGAAGGATTTTTTTTTATTTTTTCCTCTGGAAACTACATTTTCAGACTAAGTCTCAGTCATCATTGTTCCCTTTTATCAAGTGGTTTGGTTTGGTTTGAATGATGTGTTACTTTATTGGTGTTTACTACCTGACTGAAGCCACAGCAATGAAGAGCCTGTTGTATGTATGGGACCTGCCTTTGTAAGCCATGAAATTTTTTGAGATGCCAGTGATGTTACTTATTATCATTACAGAATTTAAGAAAACTAGTCAGGAAGGTTGATTTTGCCTCCAGAAGAGGTCCTTCCTGAATGGGGCTAACTTCAAGCCCAGGTTCTGATTTCCATGAATGCCCTAGAGCAAGACCTGTTCACAAATCAGCATCTTGAGTGTTTTCTTGATGAAGTAAGAGGGAGAAAACATAACAAAGGAAGCTTTTTTTCTGCAGGCATCTTGGTTACTTCATTTAGGCAGATATTTTGCATAGATGTTCTTGTTTTCAGCTGGTTTGAGCCATCTGGTCTTTAAGAGACTGCTACTCCAGGGGTTTGTGATACCATCACACAGAAAATAAGTATTTAAATTAAATAAACTAAAGCAGATGTGTTATACAGAGGAGGTTAAAAAGAAGATTATGACCACATCTTTGCAAGCAAACATGTTAACATAGTTTAAGACTTCACTGCACTTCAGTTGTAAGTTACCTTTTTTCGGCTGAGACAAAATCTGGGAAGGTGATTTATACCAATCAGTCTAACTTGGCATTTGCAAAATGCTTACAGAGGTCACTTAATCAGGTACCATGCCTCAGCCAAGAGGTGGTAGCTTTTGAATACATATTAACATATGCTTAAAACCTTGTGTCAATAATGCAAGTGTATATTATAATATTCAACAACCAAACCAATATCAAGCTGCTTTAGGAGGAAGAAAAAATTATTTTTCCATATCCATTTTAGATATCTGCTTTAGAATGAAATAATTCATGTCTTCTCTGTTCTTATTTTTTCTGATTCATTATGAAAAACATCCAAAAAACTTCTTCACAAACAGACTGCCGTTATACAAATCTAGATTAAGACAGGGTAACTTTTAATCTATATAGTAATGTTACTTCTTCCTGTAGTAGTTTGCCTTTGTTGATACCGAATTTCCTTTCTTAATCATAAAATCATAGAATGGTCTGCGTTGGAAGGGACATTTCAAGATCACCTAGTCCAACCACCCTGCCATGGATAAGGACATCTTTCACTAGATTAGGTTGCTCAAAGACTCATCCAAACTGACTTTGCACAATTCCAGTGATGGGGCATCAACGAGTTCTGGCCAATTTGTTCCAGTGTCTCACAACCCTCAGCATAAAAAATGTCTTGCTTGTATCATCAAGTCAATTAGTATCACAAGATAGTTCTGCAGCCCTTCATCTGTTACTACGTGAATAAGCTTTTATCCTCAGCAGACTTTGTTATCTCACTATTGCCTGGTTTTGCATTTGTTGGGGTTTTTTTCCTACCTAATTTATGAATAAAGTAAAAGCACAAGTTTCAACAGAAATTTCTCAGGTGAAATTTCCAATGTGAAAGCTAGTCATTTATCCTTAGCCTTTGCTTCCTATCTTTTCACCACAGGAGTAACATTCCTAAACAACTTTGTCTTCTTAAAAGCCTTTATGTCTAAAATCCTCCTGAAAACTTTGTCAGTTTTAATTTTCAAACACATTTAGATTAATTTATCTGCATATACACTCATTCCTAAAAAAAAAAATGTAATAGATTTGTTAGGCACAATTCTGTTCCAAATATGGTTAGATTTAAGGAGCAGCCTAGTTTTGCTTCAAAGGGATATACCAGAAGACACCCATCTTTTTGTTTTATCAGAACACAAAAAAAGAGCTAGACTGTAGTGACTGTCTAAATGGAGAAAATTCAAATATGCTGATTTAAAAAGTCCAAGTTAGCATGGTGATAATGGTCTGCTTACTTAGATGAATTCAGGAAGCTTCACTAAGATCCATCTAATCAGATTGGAATTTAAATATCTGTAAACTTTATAGCAGAGAATTTTCTGAGTTTCAGAAGGAGACAATCAGGATCAAATTCTAATGTCAGAAAAGCAATATCCACATACTAGATCAATATTATCTATATACCTGTGTCTGAGCAGAAATTTAAATCCTTTGAACTAAGCAATACTGTTGTATAAATCATTAAGTTGGCATTCTGGAAAATCTCCCAGTGACTGCAATACATTCCATGCCAGAGCAAGGACTTCA
Source organism: Falco rusticolus (assembly GCF_015220075.1). NCBI lineage: Eukaryota > Metazoa > Chordata > Aves > Falconiformes > Falconidae > Falco > Falco rusticolus. Next base: position 41,322,445 of record NC_051188.1, on the reverse strand, counting down.
AAATTTGACTTGCTGTGAGCATAAAGCAGACAGATCACAGTCACAGAAGCAAGAATAGTAATACCCCAGAAGCCAAGCATATTGCATTAGCAATGAGAAAATTCATAATGGTTTACTCTTTACAGCAGCAGTAGCCTAATTTGTACAAATGCTAATAGACATTGACTTTCTGGTAAGAGTTTCAAAAGATGGAGTCACACAAAAGCTTAATAATGTTAATTTGTTAAACTGCAGAATAATAAAATATACCTTAAATAGCTTCTGAATCATTGGGGACCTTAAGTTACTCAAACAATGTGAGCCTAGTAATTTTACTAGTGTAAATTTTAAAAAAAAATATTAAAAATTATTTGGCTCTATAATACAATATATAATACCAGCTATGTTCACAGTATATTCAAAGCAAGACACAGAAACTGAGTAACATTGTTGACTGTATCTAAAATGAATCTAATATTAAAAACTAGATAATCTATTTCTTTCCCTTTTTTTTGTATCCTTAGAAAGAATATAGAAGAAATAAAAAAATAAATGCTCTGTGATAGTATCTTGTAAAATAGACCAAAGTAACCTCCTGTTTCAACATTTTGATTTCTTTCTCATTAATATGGCAGTTTAGCAAAAGCATTTAGATTCTCCTGACCAGCTGGGGAATCACATACTTAAGACTTTTTGGAAGATGACATATGGAAGAAGTGATTGACCAATAGAGGCCTCTGGAATCCAATTAGTGCAGAACGAGTAATCACAAATGACATCTCAGATATAAATCAGATGTATTAGCTGGACCAGTATGGGAACTATGTAAATAAAAATAAGCTATTTAATATGCATTAGTAAAAGGAAAAAATACGGAGATCATTCATACTTTCAGCAATTAATTACTTATTTTAAAGAGTAAAAGTCTGTGAACTGGAAATCTTAGGAGCAGCAGATCATTAAAAGCTATACGCTAAATAGCCACTAGCTGTCTCACCTTTTCTTTGCAGCTGCCTATGACCTTGCAATGTATTTTTTTTAGGATTTCAGCGTGAAAAGAAAGATTGAAAACATAGTTTTTACTGAATTCACACAAGCAATGAAAAAAAAATGTAGAGTGTGAATTTTTCATCAGTGTACAAAAATGAAACTGTTGCCAAGTCATTATTTCAACCACTGGACACCAAGGAAAACCAGACAATAACGTAGGAGTAAACTTACCACAAACTCTTGGAAATGTGCAAACTAATAAGCATTAAGGTATATGCTTCTGATCTATGGCCCATTTGAGAGGAAAGGCAGTTAGAACTAAATGGTTTGCAGGAAACTGTCTATATAAAGAAGACCTGTTACAGCTAGTATTTGTTTCTATAATATGCAAGAAGTATCTTTTAATAAATGCATTTGATAAGAAATGAAAATAAATGTCTTGTAAGGAAAATCAAGGTCTCTTTTCAGGTAGTGATGAAATAACACTTCAAAGTGCAATTACACACCCAAATTAGAAAAGAGTCAAACATAGTATAAGCACCAATATTTGTGTTCACTTGAAACAGCATCAACTGAAACTGTGGACAGTCTCAGATTTAAAAGCAGTGTTTTGTTTCCACTGTATTTTTCCTTTTTTTCCCCTACTTTATTGTGAAAATAGCACCCACATGAAAAGAAAGAGATTCAAATGAACAAGGTCAATTATTTTAACTGTGGCTGTCCATAAATAAACCTGTAAATCTGGTACCTTGACAGCAGTGTGATTTTTGAAATGATCTGCTCTTTTAAGCTGAAAGGCAATTTCTGATTTAACTGACCTGTTGATAAGATCTGAAATGGAAACACATACCTTATTAGATCTTTTAGTCTATCTGACTGCCAGAGCAACATGACTTCCTAGAAAATGTTTTTGAGCTTAAAAATTATGGTGAGGTTGTGATGATGGTGATTCATACCTTTTTCTTCACTGTTGCCCCTGGTCACTTGATCTTTGCACAGAAAGGTTCCTAGGCTAATATGACCACAAGGTATGCACCAGTAGTTCAAAACTCATCTTCTACATACCTTATACTGTATGTGTCATAACTGTATAGGGAGACAAAAAAAGCCAGCACTATAGAAAGACTTCCTGCTCTTCTGCATGCTCTGTTCTTCAAAAGGCAAAGGCTTCAAATAGCAGGTCAGGTTAACTTCTGAGGGGTACTTTCAGCAACACCATTCTTTTCACAGTGAACCATGTTTTAAAACTTTTTAAAAATATTTCCAGCTGTGCAGTTAAATCATGTTGATCATTTATTTGTCTTCCAGGGGCCATACAATATATGCCACCAAGGACATTAGCACAACTATCATTTATCAGGCCTCTCAGTATGACTCCTCTGCTGTCCTTAGCTGCTACTGATTGCAACATACTTGCTCGCAGAATGAAGCAGATGTGAACAGACCATGTGTTCTTTAATCTCACTCACTATAAAGAGATGGATTAGCTTTGAAAAGGTCTTGTTGGTTCCTAAAGTCTTTTGACAATGTAGAATGGCAAGATTCAAGACTTCTCTGAAACAATTCTAACAGGGTTTTATGTTGGTAAATCAAGTGTTTTAAGGTGTTTTATAACCCAAAGTTAAATACAGAAAGAACTTTTTTAATAGGAAACTTACAGGGTGCAGAAGCTATTCTCACAGGTCATCAATTTGCCTGACCTATTAATGCACTATACAAATATACCGCAAAGGGTTTTCATGAAATCACAGAAAAAGTTAAGGTTGGAAGGGATGTTTCAATGTCTTATAGTCCAACCCTCCTGCTCAGGCATGGCCATGTAGAGTTAATTACCCAGCACCATGTCCAGATGGGTTTTGAATATCTCCAAGGATGAAGACTCCACATCCCTAGATAACCTGTGTCAGTCCCTAGTCACCCCCACAGTGAAAGAGCATTTTCTGATGTTCAGAAGGAACCTCCTGTGTTTCAGTTTGTGTTCATTGCTTCTGTTCCTCTCACTGGGTGTTACTGAGAAGAGCCTGGCTCTGTCCTATTTGCACTCTCCCTTCAGGTATTTATATACCAGTTTTACCTGAGCCTTCTCTCCTCTAGTTTGAACAGTCCCAGCTCTCTCAGTGTTTCCTCCTAAAAGAGATGATTCAGCTACTTCATTATCTTTGTGACCCTTTGTTGGAATCTCTCCAATATGTCCATGACACTTTCATACTGAGACATTACTCCAGGTGTGACCTCAGCAGCACTGAGTAGAGCATAAGGATCACTTCCCACAGCCTGCTGGCAATATTTTGCTTAATGCAACCCAGGAAACTGTCAGCCTTCTTTCTGGCAAGGGCGCACTCCTGACTCCTGTTCAACTTGCTATTTACCAGGTCCCAAAAGGCTTTTTCTACGAATCTGCTGCCTAGCCATTTGGCGCCCAACACATATTGGTGCATGGGGTTGTTCATCCCCAGGTCAGGACTTTGCACTTCTCCATGTTGAACTTCATAAAATTCCTGTTGGCCCATTTTTCCAGCTTGTTGAGGTCCCTCTGAACGGCAAAACAACCTTCCAGTGTATCAGCCACTCCTTCGTTTGGCATCATCAGCAAACTTGCTGAGTACACCCTGACTCATTATCCAGATCATTAACGAAGATGCTGAACAGGACTGGATGAAGTTCACAAAGCGAAATTCCTGTGTAACTAATTTAATATTGTTCTATGAAAAGCTCACCCACCCAGTGGATAACAGGAAAGAGGTGAACATATTTTTTCGGGATTTCAATAAGGCTTTTGATACTGTCCCTCACAGCATCCTTCTGGACAAGCTGTCCAACTGTGGAATGAGTGGGTTCACAGTGCACTGAGTGAAGAACTGGCTAAAGGGCAGATCTAAAATCACTGTAGTTAATGGGGCTGCCTCTGGCTGCTGACCAGTCACCAGAAATATTCCTCAGGGTCCAATTCTAGGGCCAGTTCTGTTCAATGTATTTATCGACTATCTGGATGTGGGAGTTGAATGCACCATCAGCAAGTCTGCTGATGATACCAAACTGGAAGGTGATGTTGACTCTCCTGAGGGACAAGACGACTGGCAGAGCGATCTAGATAAATTGGAGTACTGGGCTATGACTATTGGGATTAAGTATAAAAAACCAAAATGCTGGATTCTACACCTAGAATTGAGTAATGTGAGGCACAAGTATAAATTAGGACAGGAGTGGCTGGAAAGCAGCCCTGCAGAAAGGGATGTGGGTGGGCTGGTCAACAGCAGGCTCAGTATGAGCAGCAGTGGCCTGGCAGCCAAAGAGACAAACCACATCCTGGGGCTCATCAAACACAATGTAACCACACAAAGAGGTGATTTTATTCATCACTGGTGCGGCCTCATCTTGAGTACTGTGTGCCGTTCTGGACCTCACAGTTTAAAAAGGATGTGAAGGTCCTTGAATGCATCCAGAGAAGCGCAACAAAGCTGGTGAAAGGGCTGGAAGGAATGTCTTATGAGGAATGACTAAGAACTTTGAGCTTGTCTAGTTTGCAGAAAAGGAGGCTGAGGGGTAACCTCATTGCTCTCTACAGCTTCCTGGGGAGGGGAAGTGGAGAGAGAGGTGCTGAGCTCTTCTCCCTGGTATCTAGTTATAGGACACATAGGAACGACTCAAAGCTGTGTCAGGGAAAGTTTAGACCTGACATCCAGAAGCATTTCTTTACCTGGAGTGTGGTCAAGCACTGGAACAGGCTTCCTAGAGAGGTGGTCAACGCCCCAAGCCTGTCAGTGTTTAAGAGGCATTTGGACAATATCCCTGATAACATCCATAACTTGGTCATCCCTGAATTGGTCAGGTAGTTGGACTAGATAATTTTTGTAAGTTCCTTCCAACTGAAATAGTGTATTCTATTCTCTTCTAAGTATTGAACCCTGGGGTACAGCACTAGTTACTGGTTTCCAACTAGACTTTGTTGCAGTGACAACCATTCTCTGGGCCCAGCTATTCAGGTAGTTTTCAATCCACCTCACTCTCTGCTCATCCAGCCCACACTTCATCAGCACCTTTACAAGGATCTTATGGTATACAATGTTGAAAGCCTTACTAAGGTCAAGGTAGACAGTATCCGTTGTCCTCCCCTAGTCTACCAAGGTGAAGCCTTGTAGACTACTTCTGATTATTTTCTTGTCTTTGGTGTGCCTGGAAATGATTCCCAGGATTAGTTGCTTCTTTACATTCCCAGGGAATGAGATAAGTTTTCCCGGCCTGTAGTTTTCTGGGCTCTTTGCCCTTTATGAAGTGGTATTTGCTTTCCTGCAGCTCTCAAGCACTTCTCCCAATCTCCCTCTGTGATCTTTCAGAGATTTTTGAGTGGTTTCTCAATGACATCAGCCAACTCCTTCAGCACTTGTGGGTACATCCCATCAGAGGCATGGATTTATGCGTGTCCAGTTTTCTTAAGTATTCCCTGACCTGATTCTCTTCTACCCTAAGTCTCCCTTCCTCCAGTTTTTCCCCCTGGTCTCTGAGATCTTAGATCTCTTAAGGTCAGCCTTTCTAGTCCTGTGGCAAAGAAAGCATTCAGTACATTAAGTCCTTTGCATATCCTGTGTCACCAGTGCCATTGCCTCATGAAGCAGCAGGCCCACATTTTCCCTAGTACTCATTCTGTTATGTGCTTTTAGAAGCCCTTTTTCTTGCCTTTGACATCCCTTGTCAGATTTAATTCCAGATGAGCTTTGGCTTTCCTAACATCACCTCTGCATGCTAGATTCCTGTCAGTTTACCATCCCTGCTTCTGCTTTCTGTATAGTCCCTTCATATGTTTTACTTTCGTTAGGAGCTCCTAGTTCATCCACATAGGGCTTCTAGCATTTTTGCCTAATTTCATGCTTTTTGAGATGGACTGCTCTTAAGGTTAGTTATTTTTGTGATACTGCAGAACTTCACTGTAGCATGGTGTAGAATCATAATTTCATCACTCCCTTTTTCTTTTTTTTTTTTTTTCCAGGATTATATTTTATAAAATATAAAGTCTGGTTTTTCCATCTTATGTGCAATGCTAATACATCAATAGGCATTTCATTTTCTATAAGAACAAGATCAAAGGACACAATGAAATATTTTGACTCTGGTCACTTGGACATTAATTGTGTCCCATGTGTGGCCACAGGCCTCAAGAGAGTTATTACTCAAATGACTCATAAGCTTGTTCTTCTCTATGGGCCAGATATTTTGGCTGAACAGTTCTTATCAATTCTCTTTGATAGTCGTGATACATAGTTTTAACTAATCTTGTTCAATGAAATAGTATTTTCCTTTCTAACTTTTTTCCTTGGAGAATGTTGCATGAGTACAAATGAATCCTGAAAAGTCCGGAAAAAAAACCTACACTGCACCGCACTGCACCTGCTGAACAATGTCTTGATCCAAAATCAAGCATTTCACTTTATTTTTTCTACAGAAAACTGAGCTAAAAATGTTTTAAAAATGAAAATGGCATTACAGCCAGGATAGATGTCCTGTTTATGAAGGATTCTTGGTGTACAGAGTCTGAAGGGGCTGGTACATTTTAATTAGAAGCCTGATTACTGAACAGATTTCTTTCCTTAACAAAATATTCTTGCTCCTCCCACTGTTACTAGTATCTCCATCTCTCATTCTGCTGTGGAGATTTGCAGTTTAAAATACCTTCTTAATATCCTGATTTGTTCCCTGCAACAGTATGCATATTGATACAACAACAGCATATTATGTTTATTGTGAATGATCATGTCACAAACATAAGATCAAATATATTTTGATAGACAGAGAAAAAGAAACTATTAAGCTTGCTTTCCTACAAACCACCACCTTCTTTTCCCCTCTTGAAAATCATTGCTCATGGTCCAGCAATGCTAAAATACAGATAATGAGCAAAACAAGCTATATTTCTTAATTTAGTTAACACTAGTCATTATTTACTGTCGCAGGTGAAATGACATCAATTTATGGGAGCACATTTGTCTATCTGAGAACAGTTCATTTTTATGTAGCAGGTCCAGTCACATTATTGCTGTGTTATTAACTTCATGCAGAAAATGTTATCTATGACAAGTTTTTGCTTTAATATTCTTTCTGTGAATATTTTTTTTTTCTTTGAGAAATTATGTATGTTATTTAGAAACTAGAACAATGGAACCCAAGTAGGGTCCAGGTGCTTTCTTTAACAAATGCAAGTAAGAGGATTCCTACCTGCTTGGTAGAGAGTTTTTGGTGAGTCATACAAACACACAGGTTTCAGCGACAAAGCCAACTTAATTTAGATCCCATTTTTGCCCTCTGACTCCTGGCTATTATTTCTTGCTCAAAGCGTTGCAGTTCTCTGCTGATTCAGTTACAGTGTATAGTATGTTGTCTGTATGTGGGCTGCAAAGTAAACCAGAGCACAGAAAAGATTAACAGAAAGACTGTCAGAGGAGAGACAGAAGATGAGAATTTAGTTTTGGTACAGATCACGTTGCTTAATACTGTTAATAATTAATTATATTAATTTTAAGAATAATTTTAATGACAATAAAGGCAGCAAGCTGAAATTTAACCAGTCAATATCCCTATACTATCATCAACTGAAGTTATAGCTTGATTTAGGCCTATTGTGGGTTTTCAAAAGCCACATCAGTTATATCAGGATTTTGTGTTCTGCACGCATCTCTAATGCTTTACTCTAAAGTAAAAGCTTTTCATGTCGGTTCTGAAAATCAAACACAGTTAAATTGCTCAGAAATCGTGACTGTCTTGAGAATTCTGTCAATAAAAGCCAACTGCAAACATAACTGCTGGGTCTGTCAGGTTCATGACCATATCCAAACAGTCTAAAAGATAAGAGTGTAATACAAGTAGATCTATTGAAAATATCTCTACTAGAATAATTTACATATAATACACTTTTATATATATATATATATATATATATATATATTTCTATTAAGTTACCAAATTACAGCAATAAATGGATTCTTTGACTGGTTCTTATTGTCACAGTATATCCAGTTCACTAAGAAACTGGAGTATTCATATTCTTTCTTGATGTACATCCAAATTATACATAAATATTAAAAAATGAAAGTCACATGGTACAGATCCTCCAAATTACAGCTACTTTCTCTGCCAGTGTTAATGCAGACTAAACATTAATTTCTTTCCTATTTAACATGATTGGAGCAACCTCAAATTTTGTCATGTAAATATATGATTTAGAATGTCTGCCTGTATCATGGTTATTGGAAAGAATATTTAGTGAATAGGCTATTAATTACTTCATTTTACATATGGTCCAATATAAAATGAAATTGCACTGTTTCTAAACATCATCGATTGTCAAAATAAACAAGGTTTGCTGTAGAGTTTTCTTTATTTTAAAATTTGTTTTATTATTTCCTCCAACAGATATTATAATGAATTGTTACTTAAACCAACCATTTCAGTGTTAGTTAATGGGGACTAATTATTGTACCATCTACAGTGGTTATGACATTCCAATGGAACAGAACGTGTTCTTGAATAAAATAGCATTTTCTTCATTGTCTTATACCTTCCCTCCCTCTTACACCAGCTCTATCCTGTTCCTATCTATGCTAGTCTCTTGTATGACCCAAAGAAAGCATACAAAGTGGCAGAAATTCACACTCCCCCAACTTTAGCAGTGTTAGGAAGATACTACTGACAAACATTGACTGCCTAGTCAAATTTCTTTTCAATAATCTGATGTAGTCATCCAGCTGAGTATTTTCAGTCAGTTAGATTGTATTCTGGTTTTGACTAACAGAGCTTTAGGGAAACATGAATAGCACAGGTCTTTCTTTTTCCTGCCATCATGATGATGGAACTCCCTCCCCTCACTGGAATGATATGAGATGGGTTCTGGAGGACTGAAAAAATAGGAAGGATAGAAACAACCACTGAAAACAATTTTGAACATTGTGGTGTGACATTGTGGCATTTCCAAAAGCATGTCTCTGACACCGTTAAAAACTGAACAGTGTTCTTAATACAGATATTCCTCAGAGAAATCTTTTAACTTGAACATAATCATATCAGTAATCTCTGTTCTGCCTCCTTTGTTAAACCTGAGGGAAAAGACTTATTGAAGATGCAAAATTTTCAGGTGTTCTAATTTTCCCAAGGTCATTTAGGAGATTGAAAGAATTAAACTGTACACAGTGACATGCAGCTTGATTACATTTTTAACATCTCATCAGTGTTCTTTATTTCACTACTTGTTCATCTTTGAGTTAGAGCTTCCATTGTTTTGCTTTCCATACTTTGAGATTTCGTTTCATTATATTGAGATTCAGTCAGAGGCAAGGAGTACGAAGGGTGAATTAAAAAAAAGTCCTTGATAATCATGAAGACATGATCTTCATTCCCTCCCTTGACATGTCTGCTCAAATATTCATACAAAATGGGCCGGAGAGATATAGTTGGTGGAAAAAATGTGGTTAGCAGTATTTTTTTTTTCTCCATGCTTGTAATCCCATGGCTTTTCAGAGACAGGAGTGATGAATTACTATCAACACAAGACAGCTTTTTGATGTGTCCTCTTGTACATGAAAAACTGGTCTGAGACCACCTGAACTCATTTCTCCTGAGATTTTGAACAACAATAAAAAATGGTTTTATTTTGGACTTGGTAGGCCTCAGAAATGAAAATGCCAGTATGTCGAGGACAACACATCAATCTAATTTGCTACCTGCATTCCCAACCCTGTTTTTTCCCTACTGAAATTGCTGCACAGTATGTGATACAATGTCAGCCATATTCCACTATTAAGCTGTAGTTCTTTTTAGGAAGTGTTTGTCTTTCTGAAACAAGCTTTGATTGCAAAGGCTGTAGGTGCAAAGAACTAGTAAAATATTTATTAATTTTAAAGTCATTTGGGGAACCTATTTAATTAAAAGAGAGCTGGATAATGGGATGAGGATTTACAGTTAAATTACTTGATTCCATCAAATAGCATTGCATTTTTATTGGTTTTGCTAAAGAACAATTTGGTATTTTACAGTGAGATGATTCTGTGTTGTTATTTTCCTGTCTAATAAGACAGAAATAAAAACAAATGTGTAAAAAAAAAAAGTTTGGGAAGCTGTGGTTACATGCAAACATTATTTCTTCTTGTTTTATCCAGCTAAATAACAAAAAAGTCTTTTGGTGCCTTCTGACTGGAACAGACATGCTGGAAATAAGACTTTCCAAAGCACACAGGGTCAGTACAGAGGGAGAATTTCTACAGTACAGAAAGGTTGCACAGTTTCTCATTTCTATAGGAGGACTCTTTGGATAACAGCAGCATTTTCATCCATATTCTTTAATTCTTTGAGAAGTAGCAAAAGTCTAGACTTCCTTTATTTATGTGTTTATAAAAGTCTTCTCTTTTTGTGTACATGATAGCTTCCACCATTAGCTAAGTTAATGAAGTGACAACATATACAGCTCATGATCAATTCTAACAAAATTCTGCATCTTTATTTCCTTTTTCTTAGGTTTCTTATACTCCAACTTCAGTGCATTGCAGTACTCTCAGTCTTTAAGATTAATTAAAAATAGAAGTATTTCCTGTATGATTGTTTCTTTGCATGTGTGCATATGTGAGATGAGATGTATAGTCTAATTGAGTGCTGATAAAAAATTTAACTTTAAGTGCTATTCATTAATTCAGCTCCACTAAAATGAAATTACACTAACCTATATATTCTTATATACTAACTTATGAACACCATACATTAACACCATAAACTATACAAATTGTTACACAGAAAGTCTACATTTTAACATTACTTCCTTGTGTCATAACCAGCTGTCAAGTTATCCAAGAATATTGCAATTAACTTCTGTGAAACATTAGTAGAAATAAGAATATCCACATTTGATACGCCTCAGACTTTAGACAAGATCACTTTTATCTTATCAGTCCACTGAGGAAATACTGAATAACACAATTTATTATCCAATGGGGTAAGTATTGACTTCAAATGTTGGTCTCTTGGGAAAACATTTCTTCATATTCCCTGAAATACAAAGTACATATGTATCTGAGCTTGATTGCCTCTAACATAAGGATTAACACCAGGCCTTTGTGGGAGAGCCTAACACAAGTTATTGTAGAAGGCATGGCACATCAACATTGTAGCATGAATCCCATTTCTGAGCATTATTTCTTCTAATCAGCTGTAAGCATGTGCTGAAGGAATACTGCAATGCTCTAAGTAAAATTGAAACTACTGATAAATCATATGAGTTGTACAAGATGCACAACAATTCTAACTCAAATAATTTATAGATAGTTGGTATAAACATACTGGTAAATGCAGATTATTGCAAAAGAAGATCTGTATGTCACCGTAGTACTTCCAGCTAATGAAGAGAAAAATTATCTTTTTTATTTAAAGTTCAAACTGAACGAATTCAACACCTAAAGAAGTTCAATGAAAGAAATCAAACTTCATTATATTTGTATATTTTCAACAACTGCTAGAATGAATGGGCTGTAGCCTCAGCTTGCCCAAATGGGTATATCCATGAGAAACTATGTTATACTTTGCTTACAGATATTGAGACATACCAATAAGCAAAGAAAGAAAACTATGGTAGAAGAGATTTATTTAGTTAGCTAGGTTCTTAGTGAATCAAAATTAATAAGAACTTAACCACCCATGGTCCTGTAAGGAATCTAAGCTGCTAAACTGAGTTTTAGGTGTAAACTGAAAATATCTGTATTAAATGAAGTGCTGAAAATCCCTTCTCATCTGCACCCCACAAGAGCTACTTCTTCACAAGAACTTGCTATTCCACTTCAGACTCTTCAAGGTCCATAAATCTGTGTTTCTGCACATGCCCAGATTTTTTAATAAAAATCAGATTTACTAAAGCTTGACAAACAATCCAATATTATCATTAAGAATTCCCCTGCAGGCAAATATGAAAGATCTATCCCTTGAGCTGCTTTCATTCATACGGTATGTTTATTTTTCACCTGAAAATCTCCTGCATGCCTACAGTTGTATGTTCTGCTTTTGTCTCTGGTTGTGGTGATCAGTGTAACTAGATGACCTTGGAAACCAAAACACATGTGTTTCTCTGCTTGTTGAATAGACATTGTCTTCAAACCCCAAGCACAACGAATTTCCACACAGGTTACGGTGGTAGCAGCTGGTATAAGGGCAGTGGCCTCTTAAAGAAGAGTAAAAAGGTCAGAATGTGTCCTCGGTAAAGTTACTCCATTTCCTGAAACAATTTAACTCTGTATCTTTCACTGCCCTAGAGACAGCTTTAACTATCAAGCTAACGTGTTGCTATATTTTCTCTGGTTAAAGCCTTATTTTATGAGGCAATGAGTTGTTCTTGCATGCTGCTGAGATGCCACATCAGTTGGAGTTCAAAATATTCAGCTGCTGACAACAGACACTCAGAAACTTCCTGACTGGGACAGAATTTCAGCTCCTGTTCACAGAAATGCCTGTGTGAGTGAAATCAAATTACTAGTCATACAAAACAAGCCATTTTCTTGCTGTGAAAAATATAAATACAAACAGCATATGAAAAACTCCTATGTATGCACCCCGAGTATTCCCAGAGTAAAACTGCTTAAATGAAATAGGACCTGGATTGGGTGAAACAATGTTTCTTTAGATGAGATTTAAAATTTCCATTGAGAACACAGGTAATCCAGTTATCTGATTTACAAGTACATTATTCTTTTGATCAAACTATTATATGCTTAAGGATATACATGATAAATTTACAGACAGACACACATATTCATAGCTCACTGATTCACAGCTTTCCTTTCATATCCAATTTATCATCTGAACCTAGGCATGTGCAGAATTATTGTCTTTCTTATGTTGAAATGTACCAAACGGTAAAAGAGTTTTATAGAATTCTGACAGTCCTGGGTTTGTGTCTTCTGTCACAAAACACAGAGAAAATTACTGCACAGATGAAGCCTGGTAAATAATTATAATAATTACTGTATCCACAACAGATTTCATCGAGATCTTTTTCAGCCTGCAGCATGGAAACTTCTTTCCACTGCATAGTTTATATTCTGTATTGTTGTTCTCAGCATCTAAGGCCCCATAAAAAGCTTCTTAGAGCTATTACCTTTTCTACAGAAGCAAAGCTACAGTATTTCTTTCCCTTTTACTTGCAAGATAACCTTCCTAATATTCAAAATGCAATAGCCCTTATTCAGATAAGAAGCCCTGCTGAAGTCAACAGAACTAATAGTACAGACTAAGTCATAACTAGGCTTATTAACATTTCATTTAATCAATAAATGTAGATAAACTTTTTTTAATTCTTTAAGAACAAAAATCATTACAAATTTGAATTTGAGTTAAAAATCACAACAAATACAAGTGAAAGAACAGAAGAATATAATGGCTGCTCTCTCTTCAACCTGAAATGTCTCAAATGCCGCCTTCTGTTGGTTCAAAGGAGAGAGAGGCAGGACTACAGATGTGGGGAGTGTGGGAGGGTGAGGCTTAAACTGAGGCATTTCTGGCAGGGTAAGATCTGAAAAAGGGAGACTTGAAAGTAACAATTGTAAACAATAACAAATTATGGCAAAAAACCTGAACTGACAATTTTCTGTAGAAAATTTGAAATTATATTATTATTATGCTACATCTTAACTGAACCAGATATCCCATTTTTCACACCATATAGTACAGACTTGAAGATATCCAACATGGCATCTCTATATTCTAAGTGGCCTCCAGTACCTCCATCCCAGTAAGCCCCATTTGGTAGAGCTGGAGGTGAGAGCTGTAGCTCTTTTCCTCTGTACCAGCCAGAGCAGCAAGCTGACACCTGCAAGGGAATAGTGACCTATAGCTGCAAGACTTAGCCAATCAGAAGAGGACTACTTCATTGGAAATACATAGTTGTTTTCCTCCCCAACAGCCTTCAGTGAGGATATCTACAATTTGCTCTATGCTAGGAGCACAGCCGGTCAGAGTGTCTGAATTATGCATTCAGACAAAACCAAGGAATTTCAGAAAATGAGATGAAATTTTTAGCATCAAATTCAGCAGCTTGAAAATTTGGCTGTAACTCCCACTCGCTAAATATAAAAAATGCAGTAGCATCAGACAATGGGTCTGATGCAATTGCCTTGGAAATCAATGTGTCTGTCTTTTGACTTCCGCTGAATTGACACTAATCCAACATCCTCTCACTTTATCACTTCCACTCCTATTCCTCCTTCCCCTCCCTCACTTTTCACCTTCCACAGCTTCTCTTCAGTCCAGCCCCTCCTTCTGCTGGCAGAAAGCATCACATTTATATTAGAGAATCTAAGTTTTTGGCATTTAACTATACTAATCTTTAGAACATGCCAAATTGAAATGGCTTTCTTTTGTTTGGTTATTTTTACTTAAAATTATTAATTGGAGGGGAATAAAGCAGTGAACAAGCATTTTGAAGTACAAGTGCAGGCATAGAAATATAATTTGAAAAAGCCCACACAAATACTTCATTCAGTAAAGTTAACCTCCATTCTTAAAACGTTTTGACCTGTTTCTGTGATTCAAGTAAGAACACTGCAGGTAATTACTTGAACAAACTCTAAGGCTGCGCTTATTTCAACAGACTGAATGCTTGAATTAGTATCACATACAATTTGGAAGACATCCAACCAGTAGGTAACAAAGGAGTTTTCTGGAAATCTTACCTCTGAAATTGTACACCTTAAAATTAATAACAGAAGATCAAATTCTGAGGAGAACAAAAAAGAGATAAGATCTGTCATTATCAGTGAAAATAAACCATTCAGTCTAAAGCAAATATTCAGAATGATAAAAATTCTCAGAAGATATTTACTAGAAGAAAAAACCCACCACATTCTTCTGAAATACACACAGAAATAATTCCTTGGATTATTTTAGAACACAATCTGTAGTATATTTTAATTTTATTGTGTAGGTACCTTTTCAATTAAAGCTTAAATAAATGAATGAACGTTAGTTAAGTCCTTAAAGGAAAAAAGCTTTATTTAATTAAAAAAACAAACAAAGAAATTAAAAAAAAAACAACGCCACAATGCAATACACAATTTCATGACTAAAGGTAGTACTATTTAAACTTTTTAAGCCTGAATCAAATTATAGCCTAAAATAGAATAAGTTCTTTATATAACAGTAAATGTTGTGAAAGTACCAATAATTTTTAAACCAAAAGCTATTGTTCAGATGACTAAAAATATTCTACTATTCTAAGAAATCATTTGGTTTTTTCACTTTTAAGAAAAAATTATTTTTTAGAACAGGAGATTTTAATATAAGTGTGACTTCGAACTCTGAACATACTACTGTAGTTACACAATATATATTAATATATTGTTAATTATAATTAATAAATATTAATTACATATATTAATATTAGAGTCTAAAGAAATACAAGTTTATCCTCCAGGAAAATTTCATTTCAATATTTTTTCATTTTACAGATAAATAAATATGTAGTTCTGTTTTTTATCTATCTTGCTAAATATTCTGTCTTTTATTATTATGAGATACTAGATTAGTAGGGATAACTCTGCTTTCAGCCTGCCTGGTGTTACTAGCATAACACTGGAAGAATGCCTTAGTTTGGTTTTATTCCAGTTTAAATGCATGGAAAATTTGCCTCAGTTATACTAATACTGAATTCTATTTTCCCACTAAAGCCCAAATTCTTCCTAAGATCTTTACATAATATATGACCTAGAAGTTAGTATAAGTGCATTATAAACTATGACAAATCAGTTTTAATTATTAAAAAAAAAATCTTTTAAGAGGTAGTTCATTGGCTTATTTCAACAGCTGTTTCTATTCTTTTTACTTCTCAATTTATTGGGAAAAGAAAATTGAGCCTGAGATTGGGTTATGGATAATTCTCTTAAGATTAAAAGCTATATTCTCCCACAAGAAGAAATAATCAGGGCCAAACTATATCCTCCATTGTAAATATTTTTTGTTTATCATTTATATTCTAAATTTATTTAGCATGTCTTGCTTCCTACAGTCTCCTAATTATTCTTCAAACATTTGAAATGTTTGACGGGAAAAAACACACCAACAAGAAACAAACAAGAAAACATGTTTAACCCTAGCAGAACTAAGAAACCTATGAGAAGTGTAGTAGACCTTTGAACAAACTAGAAACAAAAGAAGGAATTAAGGTGATTTAGAGCACTGCAAGTGATAAAAGATCAGTTTTGGCATCAATCAAGAAATCAAAGAGATATCTACCAGATATCAGTATAATTAAGCACCTTGAAAAAGTATGAGGAAATACATAGCATGGTGGAAAAATAGCAATGAATAACTATGCTAAAAGAGTCACAAATGGTGAGGTTGGTGACCAACACAAATGTTGTTACTTCAGTTTTCTTTGTTCTGTTCTAAACTATTTAACATCTCTTTAGTGTTCATTTCATAATCCAGTAATGCTATTTCTTCACAATTTATGAGCTATGGCCACAAACTATGTTTTTCCTGCTAAGGAAAGAAACCCACTGTCTGCCAACAAATTATATAACCTACTTACACCCCCACCCCATTTGGGGCCTAGTTATCATTGCTCACTTAGAGTTCACATGACATTTTGCAAGCATGTATTTACCAAGGCTAATACTGATCTGAATTATCCTCTCTCCTTTGTAATTCATAAAACACATTAAGTGGCAGGAGGTCTTAAGTGCCAGTGCTGATCACTTTGCTTTAATATGGATTTGGAGTCTAAAAACCAATTAGTGAAAGCACCAAGAGCATCTCTACAATAATTATGCTGTTGTTTTCCATTCTTTAAGATTTCAGTTTTAATCCATATCTGTAATTTTAAGTCAGAAGTAAGCTACATAATCAGCAGAACTGGGAACTTGTTCAAGGCCAGACTGAATGTACCTACATCTATATTGCTAAATAAAGAGAGAGCCAGGCAACAATATCAAAGACTGTAACTCTATATTACTCAGTTTGCCTAATTATTAGGTCGCTTATACACGCATTCTCCATCTGGGTATCTCCTGGAGCATACTCAGACACAACTCAGGACACTGACCTCTCTAAAAACTGCTCTCAACAGGCACTATGGATGTGAATGCACAGGGGTGACTTCCTTTGTCCCACACAGTATTCCAGCAACATCCTAAAGGTTTTGCACTCTCCTGTGCTCTCCTGCAACATGCCAGTACAGGTAACAAGTACCCTAAAAGACACACTGAAAAGCACCATTCACATTATTTCTGAAGCTATGACCTGGGGGATAATAAGTAAATAAATTATATGATATGATATGATATGATATGATATGAGATGAGATGAGATGAGATGAGATGAGATGAGGTGAGATGAGATGATACAGCATAACATAATATAACATAACATAATGACACGCAATGACATTATAATATAATATAATATAATATAATATAATATAATATAATATAATATAATATAATATAATATAATATAATATAATATAATATAATATAATATAATATAATATAATATAATATAATATAATATAATATAATATAATATAATATAATATAATATAATAATGACTTTGGACCACAAGTGCAACCTCTGGGTCCAGAGGAGGTCCCAGAGGTGCATAATCAACAGAGAGTCTGAAAATAGTTTGTAGACAAATAGGTTTCACAGTGTGACAGTAAGCCAGTTTGTGCCCTGCATCTTTGGGGTCAAGGATCAGTCCGTGAATCACTTTCATGTGGCTTCAAAATCACAGGCAACAGCTATATCTGAAATGCGTTTACTGTCACTGAAAGAGTGTTCCCAAATGATGCAGCTAGCTCACTTCTATGATAGGTGAAGGGATTGGTATACTGTGTTGATTTTCTTTTCCTCTGCATCCACCTTCCTTCTGCATTGCAATACTGGGAACTCATGAGTACCGTACATGCAACAGCATCCACTAGGATTCAAGGACCCAAATCAAAAGATATGCCAAACCTACTTGAAAATATGGATATATTTTGTAATGTAAACCTATACTAACTCTGTTGATAGATACGTCTAGACTACTGTCCATATTTCTTGCACAAAGACATTGACACTGCAAACCACCAGTAAGAGGAAAGACTTTTGTTAAGGTCCACTTTCAGACTTAAAACAAACAAACATAAAAAGCCAAACCCATGGAGGGTTACATTTTCTTCCTCTAGAAACCATGCAGCAGACCCAGTTGCAAGAGCAACAGTTCACAAATCTCCCGGATGGTATGAACATCACCAATGACTGGGAGGCAATTACTGCACTTGAGAGTGGTGATGCAGTGCTCAGCAAAGCACTGTGTAAACAGAAGTAATACATGCAGTGAAATTTTCATAACTGAATCAAGAAAACAGTCATGAATTGCTCAAATTTACAACTTTGCATCACTAGGAAGAATACAACAGTGAATACAGCCACAGGTAGTCCTCTTTATTTGTATGGTCTTCCTAAAAATCATGATAAGCTTTCTGATGCCTCAAGCAATGTCATTATTTCATATGACCACATTTTATCATGAAATATTTATTTTTATGTGCAACATGCTTATATTTGCCTGGGAACTGGAAGTAGATTTTAGGATCATGGAACACTCAGATTATCATATTAACTAAAATTGGAAGTACAGAGCTGCATTCATAAAATATTCTTACTTGCAAACTTTTTCTTAGATACAAGGGTAAACCTGATTGGTTACAGTTCATGATAGCAATAATCCCTGCAACATCATTCATTAACACAGTTAACTAATTTGCTGGAGTTTTAACTGCCTTTGGCTTTCCCTCAAGCTGTTAGCAAACTGGTCATTAACTGCTGGTTACAATTGATTTCTCAGGGCCCTATTTAAAAGAAATTTTATTTCAATTCAGCACCCACAGAGCCTAATCTTTATTCGGTAAACAAAAATTATTCTCTGCCTTAGCGACAGACCTCTTGTTCCATATTCTCTTTGGTATACCCTTTCAGGGATCTATGGGGAGGTAAGCTTTGTGGCTAAGGGCTAAAGAAAAAAAACAATCCTTGCTATTTTTTATTTTCAAGTGGTAGGGGAGCACAAAAAGGAAGAGCACTCTATTGACATCTAGTGGAAGGAAAGGAGACAAATTAAATGCTCCAACAGGCAGCCTGCAGCTTATTTGTTTGCATATATTATTTATGTTTGGAAACTATATCTGCTAATACCATCATGTAATCTGATCATAACATCATAACAGTGTACAGGAATGATGGCCGATTAAATGTATGCAGAGTGGACAGCTAACCTAAGACAATAGCTTTCTGTAGCAGGGTACAAAAGTTATGGCCTTTATTAAAAAAAATAAATAAAAAAGACAAAAGACTTCAGGAAAATGTTTTCTTAAAGACTGTAACTTTAAGAGGTATCTGTAAATTGAAAGGAAGTTTGTTTAAGAGTAATTTGTATGTAACGAGACTTGTTTTTTAATTCTTCCTGGATTCTTATCAGAATTTATAAACACTGGGAATGTGTAGTAAAGCTGCTAGCAAAACAACAAGTGGAAAAAAATGGTGAGCAGGCAGCATAACAAGAAGTGGTAAGTTGTCACTAAGAACAAAGTAGGTCACATCACCATAAGGTCAGTGGTAAGGATTTACTACCCAGCAAAACTGGTCAATCCCAACTGTGAGCTACATGTTACTGCAGAAGCACAGAAAAAAACAGCTGACTCAGGAGTTGCCTTGTTAGAAAACAGGACCATGAAATAGTTAGCAGTTAGGAGCTGTATGTATGTTGTCCTGCTTATGAACTTTCTTATGTTTTCCTTTTCTCCCTCAAATAAAATATTCTTTGTTAAGTCAAGTAATTTACATTTGTTAATTAGGAAAAAAAAAGAGCTGGCTATGCACCAGAAAGCATATTTTCCAGTGCTTATGTATGAGGATTTAAGCCTGTAGAAAGCCTGTATAAAAGAAATTTATATTAGCCCATCTGATTCCAAATAAGACCTGACTAAAGGGTTATATGGAATTCAAATCTGTGATGACCATACTACTGGACAGCAGTTACACCATGTCACTCTTTTCTTTGTAGCTCTTAATTAGGCTGTCTTTCTCCTCCACATCTCTGTATATTTTTTCCCTCTAATTTATTGCCTGTCTGAAAGCATTGAAATGTTACTTCCCTTTCCACTCAAATTAAAATGGCTACCTTTCCAGCCATGCCCTAATATGTCAAATAAGTACTTTCATAACTGATTCTGTGTACCTCTGGCTATATAAGGGATTCCTTGTAAACAGCCGCAAAGCCACCCCATTGTCATTCTTTACACCTTCTGCTGAAACTTGCTGTGAGGCCTAGGTGAAATGGTATAGAAGTTACGCCGTGAGAGGTCCTGCCTACATCTGTAAGGACCTAACCTGAATCGTCTCATACTTTCTTGGCCTTTTTTCTCTGTTTTGGGGATCAGTTTGTTTGGATCTTCATGCATTGCTCACACATTTTTAAAGTGGGAACTGACTGTTGCATATTTGTTTAGCAAGTGGCAGAATGAGACCCTAAGCCACAAATGGAGTCTTCTGGTAAAGCTACAGAAC
The DNA here is from genome assembly GCF_015220075.1 of Falco rusticolus. Taxonomy (NCBI): domain Eukaryota; kingdom Metazoa; phylum Chordata; class Aves; order Falconiformes; family Falconidae; genus Falco; species Falco rusticolus. The sequence goes on along the minus strand of NC_051188.1, from coordinate 41,301,913 downwards.
AGAATCGCAGAAATGAAGTAATCTTCAACCTATAAGAAGTGGCTAGACAAAAGAGGCATGGAAGTGAAGACCAACAATCTAAACAGAAACCTAGAGTTCATTTATTTTAAAAACATAGAATTCCATGCAAATGTTTCCATCATACACTGGTGTTGTGTTGGTTTTAGTTGTGGGGGGGTTTCCCCTTTAATTCCATGAGGGAAAACATTCTACACCTAACAAAACAAACAAACAAACAAAAAAAAAAAAAAAGGAAAAGAAAAAAGAGGAAGAAGCAGCAAACATTAGAATTCAAGTTTTGCAATAAACTTGACACTATGAAAATTAAATTGGCACAAAATAGATTAGTAACTAAACTAATTGAGTAATTTGTTTTCATAGACTGCGTTGCCAAAATTTCATTTAGCCCTCTTTCTTTTTTATACCGAGAAAATCACATGTCAAGAAAAATTGCTACTGTGATAGAAGTGCTTTACAGAATGTCTATATATACATGGTTTTGCGTACATGCATAAGAAAGACAGATTTAAAATCTAGTACTTTCCGAATTAAAAATCTGCATTTGTTCACTAGGTGATTGACATACACATACACACACAGAGGGACTGACAGAACTCACTGACACTACCACCATGCATGGAAGACTTTTGTCTCAAGGAAAGCACACTTATAATAGCTCTTGTTTATTTGTGCTCTAATTCAAGACTTCCAGCATTCAGCTAGCTCTGTCAAAGCCTTGTCACTCATTCTTCAGTGTAAAATATCTCTCCTGTTCCTATTCTTCCAGCCAATACTCTGGTCTATATATTTGTTATCTCTTTGTCTTGACAGCTGTAGCCTACTCCCATACAGCTTTTCCATCATCCTTTGTCCATTTTTTTCAAAATATCAAAGTTAAACACATCACTCTGTTTTGGAAAACCAACATTAACTTGCAGTCCTCCAAACTTTTCATCATTTTCTTATCACATTCATGTATAGTCTTCAAATTCTCCATATTACTGCTGTCTGATTACGAAATTTTTTCTTAAATCTGCTCTGAACCTCCACCTGTTCTTCATCTTCTGAATGGTTCTTTTGCTTCTTTCAGAAAAATTTATATTGTTAATTGTTTTACTAGTCTTTTTAGTATGAAATAATTTTCCAATGACCATCTATTAAGTGAAGTTTTTCTTTTCCTGCACACTTTTTACTAAAAAACAAAGAGACAGACAATTTCTTCATTAAAAAGTAGGGCTTCATCTCAGTCTAACCTGTCTTCACTTCTTTTATCTACAAATGAACATCTTGGGTATATTTGGGCAAGTTTCTTAGGATCAGATCCAAAGAAGATCACAGGGAAAGATTTGCTTAGAACCCGCCAGGTAAGTCATTGCAAATAAAAATCTGTGTACCCAACACAGTGTACCAGTAGCTTTAAGCTACATCTATACTAGCAAATTAATTGTGTTCAGAACCAATGGAGGATATTGAGGCAGAAAGCATTAAATGAGTCCTTGTGTGTCTGTCCATACCGTTAAATTCTTTCATCCTCTGAAACAGGAAATCAGACCCAATTGTAATTAAGAATGTCCATAGCACATGATAACACACGAACCATGTGCAGGTATTATTTGGGAGAGTGCTAATTGACTCAAGTCAAATTGCCAGGAGCCACTGGAAAGAAAAAAAAAATGAAAGAAAAAATAAAGGACACTGAAGTTCCAAAGCATATGAACATTCCCTGGAACTGTTTATTTTACTAATATAAAAATAGAAGACATCTCAGGATATGATCCATCCAAGACATGCTTTACTGTGGCCAGCAGGAAATATTAAACACAGGGTATATCTTGAAACATGTTTCATTCTTTTAGTTTCAAACATGCCTCGGTGCCTTTTTCCACTCCTGTTGTAAAGGAAAGTAGCTATAGCCTTTTAAAGAGGGGGCTTTAGATCAGTCCTTAAAAAAGCCAAAAGTTCAATAACTTTTTTGTGATTTTTTTATAAAGACAAATACATTTTGCTGGGAGGGACACAAATCAGTATTTCAAATTGCACCATAACACCCAGACTACTTGATGACGATGTGCCATTATTCATAAACAAACCATTAAAGCAGAAAGAGAGAGCATTATTAAAGATAAAGCATCTGTAGGTGATCTGATCTCTATCACCCACTTTAAATACTACTACAAATGACACATGCCTAGTAATACCCCCATCCTGTTAATGTACCAGAATAAAGTACACTGGTTTGTGTATGATTTTTTCACCAAATTAATCTTCTGAACTGAAATAGGATTTCGGTAACAGAGGTAGACAGTGACCTTTTGCAGCAAAAAAGAACATCCTCAATGTTAATGTCTTTTGGATGAAGTGGGAAATCAGGATTTGAACTTCCTACTTTCAGGAAGGATCATGAAACTGAACCTTCACAATCCATGTCTCAATCAGCAATCTAGCATCTGGACATCTGCATAAATTTGCAGATTGCTAAACATTTTCAGAGTGCATGTGTCAGGCATGTTTGAGAATGCCAACTCTAACAGCTGCCTCGGGGAACAGAGCCAAACGAAGAATAATTTCTCAGTCTCGACTGGATTTAGGTTTATGTATCACAACCAAGGCAGAATAACACCTTGGCAAGGTTTGGAGCATAACTCTGTGTTTGTGTCATTTTAGAGTTGAAAAGTAAGCTTCACTAGGGAAAATGAGCAGGTAAATGAGGGCTTTCTTTCCTCCATGTATTATTTGTCTTTGTGATTTTTTTGTTATTATGTCAATGTACTGCAAAAAAATATTTAAAACATATCATTAAGATTTTCCTCTCTTGCAACATTACAATCACTAATGGTGTTAATCATGAGAATAAAGTCTAATGTTCTGTTTTTCATTCACAGCCCTTCCCAAGTTTAATTTTTATATTACTTGGGTGTTTTTTTTTTTCTGTCAGAAATTAGTATCTTTAAGTCTGTGATGTTAAAATACTGTATAATACTTTAGAATCTATTTTTCAAATCACCAGGATAAACATATATTACTGTGCTGAGAAAACAGTTAACTCTTTAATTTGCTAGTTTTATTTCTACTCAAAAGATTTCTAAGCTCCTTCACTTTCATTCTTTCCTACCTCTAAAAAGAATGCTCTTTATCAGCATTCTGAGAGTCAGGATTTTCAGATGCCAAGTGATCAAACTTCAACTCAAGTGAAAGGCAGCAGGAGCTAGAAGTTAAACATCCGGCATCAAGAAAGCAATACCCAGGTGTCAGACAGAGTCAGTCATCATGTGGTTGGATATAAGGATATAGTGAATAAATGAAGTTACTCCTCAGAAAAAGGACCCTAATTTTGGTATATATTTTATTTACTTTTAGTCTTATTTCCTATTTACAATAGGATTGCATTAACAAAGCTTATGTGTGTGTTATGTCTGTTACCCTCAAATGCTTTTGAAGACAATTAATTTTAATTGTATTTGGCAAGAGGTCAGTAATCTCTGATATGCTGAGTTCTTCAAGCTTTACGGTAAAGGATAGCCAAGTAGAAGACAAAATGCTGTAATTGTTCCTGTTCTCAAAAAGCTGAAATATCAGTTTAACAGGTCTTGAAACAGATCTCACAGAAAATACTGAAAAGAGAAACATTATGGAAGAAGCAACTGCTAGAAGACTTTTTGAGTTACTTTTGCACTTAGCTAGAACCTGGAGTTGCTAGAACTATGCTAATAAATTTATGAGGGTCACAACATGAGCTCTAGACCTTGTCCCTGGCTATCCATGATATCTAACTGTTAACATGTTCTTTTGCACAGTGTTTGACTTCAGATGACCAAGTAGTTTGCAAAAGAGTCAAGCTATGCCAGATCGACCACCCAGGCAGAACTTGAGAAAAGCTGCTGGCACTGCTTAGTTTTCTAGTATAGATACAACCCCAAGATTGCAGACATTTGTTTCTTGCCAGGTGTTAGCAACTCAGTGCTCAGCTGCTTTTGACAGCTTCCAAAATACTTGCTGAGTGAGGGGAACTCCTCAGCTGGTTGCTTTCCACTTGTGCTTTCTTTGAAATCATGTCCAAGTTTGAGGGGGGTAACCTTTTCACCCAATTGCCATACTCTTCAAATGTTGGCATATATGTACAGAATTAGATTCCATTCCTTTCCTCCAGAAGAGTTTCCTCACCAGCACATTGCAGGCCTCATTGTGTGGTTAGCATCTTCCTACTCTTCTGCTGAAATTGTGCAACTCTGCAAAAAGGAATGCAAGATTCACTGAAGTAGAACAAGAGCATAATTTTGCGTAGGAGTGACTAGGATGTCACCTGAAACATGGTACCTGTTTCAGAAATGTTCAAAATTTTGTTATTGACTATGTAAGTACATTTCAGAATAACTATTTAAAACAGGAATCACAGTTCAAGACTTTTCCTTTCCCAGTAGGATTTCCCAGCCACTCCCTAGTTAGGTAAAATCGATATAGCCAGATGGTTAACCTATTCCCATATGGGATGTGTTTTTGAATAATTTTAGGTGAGGGAGAGAAATGAATTTGCCTTTTCTACCATCTGGACAACACTTTAACTGCCTCATTCTTACAGAAAAAGAGAACGTGATTTTTTCTAGCCTAGTTTAATGAAAATAACATCTGAACAGTATTTGTTAGCAGTCCACTTTTGTCACTATGTTAAGTTAATGGTGAAAAATATTTTCATATCAAACAGTGATATTTTGGAAGAGGAATTTCTTGCTTTCTCTTTTAATTGATCTTAGGTACAAAGTAATCTCTGAACTGCTGAGCTGTAATAAGACTGGTACAGTTCTAGGAATGCACAAAGAAAAAACACAAATGTTTAAGAAATTTGAAGTAAAGAGACAGGGAGTGTCTGTAATATGGACAGGCAGGGAGTTAGAGGGAAGTTGAGTAGGAATATTTAGAATCACAGATTTTATAATTTTATAATGAGCATGTAGTTTTCACTCTGTTCTCATTGTAGATAACAGATATTTATTTATTTTATTTTTTTTTTAATCTGACAGATGAGATGATTGTCTTTCTGGCTGTTGCTGCTAAGTGTTGCCGTAATGATTGATTAATTTCAATTCAATGCCTGTTACATTTTTCCCTGCTTTGGTTCAAACAGATATTTAAAGGCATCTGTAGATCCTAAGAGCTAGTTGAAAAGAGTAGTTGAAAGACCTGTTGCAGACACTTGTGTATAATTAATGCTAAATAGAAGCCTGAAATATCATTGTTCAGTTCATTACATTTGAAATCTATGTAGAATGAACCATTGCATTGCAAACTACTTGAGTGTCATAAATGCAGCTTCAGAAACTCTGTCATATAACACCTTATGATGGTAACGTATCCAGGTCTGAACAAGACAGGATCAAAATCCTGTATTGAAGATCATCCTGTTTCTCTGTGATATATATATAAATATCCTAAAACATGAGCTTTTTCTTCTCATTTTACTGGTTTTTCACAGTTTCATACAAGGTTTGCCAGTGACCCTAGGCATAACGTCTCTCATAACATTTTGAGTCTATACAAAAATAGTCTGGGAACATTAAGAAAATAAGATATAATCAGTCTTTTCATCCTGAAGTGAGAAGCAATAAAAAGTATGACAGTACAACATAAGTGTTTAGAGAGAAGGTCTGGCAGATTGGAATGCCATCTGAAAGGCACCAAGCAGAGACTTGATGAAAGCCCCATCTTTCATGGATATCCAGCAATGGTCACAAAATGCTGGGGTGAGATGAACAAGAAAGTTTTACATCATTCAAGGAGAATATAGCATGATTTCTCAGCCATCCCTTACAAGAGGTGGAGGTGAAATGGTGTGTATCAGAAAGTCATAAAGATTGATGGCATCTGCTGCTTCCAAATGTATCTATCTGCATGCAAACAACTTGTGGTGCGAACTGATGGAAAACAAAGGCAGTTTACCCAGGAAAAGTGCTTTAGTAGGCTTAATTTCCATAGCCCATTTACACAGCTGAAGCAAGAATGTCCCACAGAATTCATCTGGGTCATGATAAGAATTCAAAACCACAAAAATAAATAAAAAGAGATTATTAGCTACATTGCAATAAGCAAACAGTAAAGTCTTAAGTGATCAATACTTGACAAGACACATGTCACAAACTCCATGTATAGGTCAGGCACACACAAAGTTTTTTAAATAAATCGATCAACTTGTGGACAAGGCACATAAAATGTCACTTTTTATCTCTCAGTTGATATTTTTCTCAGAGAGCAAAAAATAAAAAATCACCTCCCTCAGAGATCTGATCGAAAAGATAGTCACTCCTGATACAAGTTTAAGGGGAAAACTGCAATCAAGTGGAAATTTTTGTCAGTAGTTTAATCTCTGATTTGTAGAAGGTTGTGCTTTGGGATATTTGGTATGTCTGAGAATTGCCACCAAAGAGCCCTTCTGTTCTTTAATGGCTGCACTAAATCTTAACAAACGTGAGCATGAAAACTATTGTGCTGTACTTGTGAGGCATATATCAAAGTTATATTTTTTTAAAGCTTGGAAAGGCAGTTGAATCATGCATGCTCTTTATGGAGCTCTGATCAGGCTGATAAAGGCAGTTCAGCTTCAATAAATGCTTTTTAAGTGAATGTTTTGGAAAGTGAATAGGAAATTCAAAGCTCAAACTGTTGCCAAACTGCTCCCATAGCACTTTGATCACTTTGCTGCTGACATTTTGTTGAAAATGTTTTGTTTTTATTAAAATGTTGGCATCTGGGGATTCAGAAAGTTAACTATAGCCCCTGAAAACATAATACACTGTAAAACTGAGTGACATAACTTATTAAGTACTTTGTACACATTTCTTAAAAAAGAAAACTTTTTCCCTGTGGGGTCAAACACAGCTTTGCACTTCTCTGAAAAAAGTTCATATTATTAGAACAAGACAAGTGCAGAAGATAAATCAAACAGCAGTGCTTTGCCTGAGGCAAACCCCCCTCAAATTATAAGGTTTTGCTATGAAGAAATGTAGATATCCAATCATTTAAAAATTAGTAAAATACAAAAAACATATTAAACAGAGAGTGTGAATTTTCTGTGTCGTGTTTTTGTTTAATATTTATGTCACATTATTTTCTGTTGAAGGACATCAAGGACAAGTTGTCGTAATTACCTTACTTTTCTTATTACACGGAGTACTTGTATATCTTCAGCAGTATGAAGATCCTTCTTTCTCAGGTATTACAGCTTGTTTAATCTAGTAGGAAATTCAGTTTAGGCCTGAAGGTCTGTTGTGTGACCCTAGACATGTATGTAAAACCACGATAGGTGTTTTTTACAAGCTAAATTGCAATGTACACCCATGGATCTAAAGTCAGAATCAAGTTCTCTGTGTTAAGCTTACTCAGAATCTAATATATTTCAAACGCATTAGTTCACAGCATGGAATGACTCCAAGTGGAGAAAGAAATACAGTCAGTCTGTTTGAAAATGACAAAAAAATCCACCTTGGATTATTTTCCTTATTTTTTTTTCTAGATGAATTAACAGCTCAGAGAGCACGGAGAGGGAATCCTGTCTGATACTGTTGCAGACTTGATCAGCTGGTTTTTTTGACCTGCATTAGCCATTAGCCTAGTATCTCTCAGACCAGTGATCATTCTCCATGTGCACACCTACAATGCTCTCAGAATACCAGCCTATCAGAATGTAATGAAATGGCTGGAATCTTCTTTTTTTACCTCTTTCAAATGTAGAGAATACATGCAGCTCATTAAAGAATAACCCCCTAAAAAGATCTCAGGGAACTGATTATTTTATAGCCACACATTAATAACTGGTGATTTAGGCATGGAGAGATTTAAATTTTTTTATTATTTTTATTAAGTTATGCACATAAAAATATATTCCTAAAACCAATTTCATTTTTAAATTGCTGTTTTGAGGACAATGTCAGGTAATACAGTCTAGTGAGTACAACAGAAGTGCTTTGTATGCATTGATCACATTTCAGATTTAATGGAGATATGGGATATGACTCTTCTCCTTTAATAGGGGCAAGCAACCAGGCACAAAGAAATTAAAGAAGTCCAGATTTTCACAATGTGTGAGAAAAAAGCATTGTGACCAGAGGACATCCAATTTTAATAGGAATCGCAATAGGAAGTCCAGCCCTGGGACCATCTGCTTCAGAAGAAACAACCAGGCCCGGATGCTTCATATGAGAGATGTAAAACCTAACAGGAAGACATGGACTACTGTGCGTCCCTTGAATGTGTCCTCTAAATTTCTAAGACTCATAGAATCCTTTAAATACCAAAATTTGAAGTTTATTAATTCTTTCAGATTAGCTTTGCATTAACTGTTGTGATTCAGGATATTACTACTACTATTATTATTATTATTGTCTAATTTACAGAGAAAGCATAGAATCTTAAAACCAGATTTTGTGTGTCTACAATGTAGGCATCTAAGTTAACCACTAGACCAATGGGGAGGAACCAGTAAAACTACAGTGCTATTCTCAGATGAAAGAAGATACCTAAAATATGTTACTCGGGTGTTTTAGTCACTCCAGTCAGCTTCAAAATTATTTTCACTACAAAATAACTTTTTTAAAAAATAAGCAAACAATGTGTAATAGGTATGGAATTCTTTTCTGCAAGATCATATGCTAAAAGTTAGTATCTCATTCAAAAGACAATTGTACGAATTATGAAGAAACAGCTTCTGTCTGAGGAATACTCTGGGCTACTATCTGTCAGAATCTAAAAGCACATTCCAACCCGACCTGCCACAAATTCTTACCTGCACTTTATTTGCAGAATTCAGAGTAAAGGGAACTCAGGCCTGATGAAATATCAGCAATCTTCTTTTCTTAATAGGTAAACAATATCCACTAACAACATTTCACAATAATTTCAACTAATTCTAAGTATTTATTTGGTCCACAAACCAGTCAACAAATAACATTTATTCTGTATTTTTCCTGAGACATACTTACAGTGGTTATTTTCTGAAGTTAGAACTGCTGTAGTAAAAATAATGATGATGACAGTAATAACAACTAATAAACACTTTAATAATAAAATTTCTATCTGTAAATCAGTATTTAATTTATTTTTAATTAATATATTAATTAATATATTATTAACTCTGACTGGTTTATAAGTTTCTGAAGAATAGACAGAAGAAAAATTGAAGGACCTTTCCCTAGATGCTACACCAATAACGATGACACAAAACTCCATGGCTACATATCCACAATATTATAGGTCATTTTTTAGGAGGCATCTAATAAAGTTATCCAAAGAACACCCATTACATTTTTGTCTTCACTTGTATGCTCCAATCAGGCACTTAGCATTCATTCAGTACATTCTAGGCCCTTTGACACTACAAGGTATGTGCAGCATGCTGGTGGTTGATGCTGTGCTAGAACCTCTTTGCAAGACTCTCCTTACCCGTACACAGACTTAACACATTGTTAACATTGTACAACCCCTAAGTAGCCCTAGCTAAAGTACAAAGGTCAGCATAAGTGTTGTGATAGTAACGACACCCTCCTGGAAAAGAGAAGGCAGGCATGCAGCAGTGGGTAGGTGTAGAGGAATGAAGGCAGTGGGTTGCTTAGCATTGATAACATGCAGCTGTGGCCTTGCCTCGAAGGCAGTGGGTTGATTGACATGGATGATGTGCAGCTGTAGCTCGTTCCTGCTAAGTAGTTAAATAGCACTGAGGATGGTTGCATAGGTGGTTGGGTGAGGGTGTGGTGTGTTCTCTGGAGGAAGGAGAAACAGTATGGCTAGTAGAATCTGACCAACAGTAAAAGTCTTATTGCAGCCAGCTAGGTTTGATCATGCTGTAACAGGTAGGAGTCTAGTCATGACTGCTCATCTGGGGCTTAGTTTCTTCTACTGTGGGAAATGAGCTTGTATCTATCACTCACTGTCTCCCTTCACAACTGTGGGAGGGTCAGAGACTGGAAGTCTTCTGCTTAGTGCTTTGCAAGTATGCCTTCTTAAATGTATTAATATCCAGCAGGCAGTGGTAACTGATTTTTTATTTCTTTTAGCACTGGTTGGTAGGACTAGTGAAAATAAACATAATTCCTACTATTGAAGAGGGCAGAATTTATGAGAACAGAGACCAAAACTGTACTGGAGAATTGACTGTTCATAGTGGATGGAGATGGAAGATATTCTTTGCCAAGATGAATTTTACTAAAGAGGAGGGGACTGAGATTCTACAGATTTCAGTTAATGTAGTATCATTATTTTACCACCATGAATCTCATTAGAGATGGGAAAGATTTGCAGATGAGCTGTTTACCTGCAAAGTGTATCAAGCTTTCAAAAAGTTTCATGTGAATTAAACAGACTTTCATTTTTATCCTGTACTTTCATGAAGATGTCAGTATTTCCTTAAATAAATAGATAAATAGACAGATAAATACATTCTGACAAGGATGAGGGCCTCCTAGCAGATACATTGTGGAATTATTTGCTGTAACTTCTGTTTATTAATTCCTAAGCATATACTTTTAATTGCATAATCCTTATTAAGTAGGATTTTTTGTTGTGTTTAAGAATAGTGTTTATCTTGCTGGTGTAATTTTGTGGGCTAGCAGTTTGTTTCTTACCGATGCTTCATCATTCACTGAAGTATAGAAATTCAATATTAAAAAAAATACAACAGAAGAATGAAAGTGTCCTTATTAAGAAGATAAAATTTCATACCACTAGTGGTTTGAACAGTTTTCTGCTTTACTTCCTACATTTCTATGCAAACTGTAGGTTTCTTAGCATAACTTCTACATCCTTTCCACATTAGTTCTGATGAACAATTCTTAATCCTTGCTTTACAGCAGCATTCTAGAGGAGCTGAGGAAATTAATGTTTCATTCATTATGATAGATAGATATTACTCTATAACATTGGTCCTGGGGTTTAGAGAATATATTGAGTTTAAATGCCTTGTACAGATATGTACTATTTATTTTGGCCTACAAATTTCAATACAAGTTCTTAAAGATTTAATTCAGCACTTAAGTGTTACTGGACATATGATGAAGAAAAGTATTCCCCTTTTAACATAAAATTAAATTGTCTAATGGCTTTCTTCCACACAAATACACACCACACACACAATTTTGCATAATCTGCCACGGGTTTTGCATCTGCAAACACAATAGCTAATTTTACCAGATAGGTGGTGCTATGATTCAGTCTATCAGAGGGCAGACTCCAGCCATAAAGGCCGACAGCAAGTACCTCTTCACATTTTATTCTGAAGAGCAACCGGCATTTTTTCCCCTCTGTGCTCTGAGGGAGCTCCCAGAATAATAGGTGGAATGTCAAGAATAATTAAGAAAAATGATGGTGTACATTGCAGCACAAAAAATTCATCTTTTCTGCTCTGATCTTCCTGCCCACCTTCCATTCTGCTTTTAAATGTCATCTCTGTTCTCATATTATTTAGGATAGGCCTTGAAAGAGGAAAGAATATTTTTAATGTAATTTGACATATTCTGGGTGGAATTCCTGATGGCTGTTTCTCTCCATACCCCTCCAGTTAAAAAGGCTACTTTTAAATCCTTTTCTGACTATGTTCAAGTGTGGTAAAATTAAGTAAAGGTAGTTTATTTTCATGGCACAAATGGAAGAGAGAGTTCAAGCCCAGATAAGCTCTTCTTTCCTCTTCATCTGAAAGTAAGTTAATATATTTTGTTTTGCCATCACACCATTATCCTTTTGTTCCTTTGTACATACCTTGAGAAAATTCTTGTCTACTCCTTGGAAATATGGTGTCCAGAATACATCAGTGGAAGACTGTTGTGGTTTAACCCCTGTCAGCAACCAAGCACCACACAGCCACTTGCTCATTTCCCCCTCACCCAGAGGGATGAGGAGAACTGGAAAGGAATGTAATACTCATGGGTTGAGATAAGAACCGTTCAATAGGTAAAGCAAAAGGTGTGCATGCAAGCAAAGCAGAACAAGGAATTCAAGGAATTCATTTGCTACTGCCCATGGGCAGGCAAGTGTTCAGCCATCCCAGGAAAGCAGGGCTCCATCATGCATAAGGTTTCCTTGGGAAGACAAAAGCCTTAATGCCAGATGCACGCACACACACCCCCTTCATTCTTCTTCCCCCAGTTCATATACTCAACATGGCATCATATGGTATGGAATATCCCTTTAGCTAGCTTGGGTCAGCTGTCCTGGCTGTGTCCCCTCTCAATTTCCCATGCATCTCCAGCCCTTTCACTGGCAGGGCCCAAGAAACAGGAAAGTCCTTGACTGAGTATAAGCATCTCCAGCAACTAAAACTGTGAGAGTGTTATCAACATTGTTCTCCCATCAGAGGCAAAACACAGCACTGCACCAGGTACTAAGAAGAAAGTTAACTCCAACCCAGCTGAAACCAGGAAAAAGACCATTTTGAAAGACTTCATAGCACAGGCTTGCTTCAGTTTAACATCAGAAAATTCTTACAATGGATTTAATAGTAACTGCCACAGGTATTCTGCTTTCTAGTGGTAAGGGGCAGTATATCAGTCTGTATATTACATTGTATCTTTCTAGGTTTTTAAAATTATCTTCTGTAGTATAAAACTTTGATAAGAAAACATATTGCCCTTTTATCGGGGAATTTGAGTATTTGGAGCAAAAAATGCAGAGATTAGGCAGCAGGAGAAGCTGAGCATCAATAACAAATAACTAGAATTTCTACACATGGTTACAGATCACACGTATAATTATTATAAAACTTTAATTTGTTGGTTAACCTTATACAACAGATAATAGAACTAAAAAGCTACTCTTTATATATATATATATATTTCCCCTCAAGATTTTTCTCATCTGTTATTCCTGCAGATTGAAGCACTCTCTTACTTTGTCTGCAGTTTCACCTTTTTTATCTGTCATGGCTTTAGTCTACATAGTTTTGTCACAACTCTTTCCCATAGTTTGGCAGCTTTCTCAGATGCATGAGAAGATTATACCATCGTGCTGTATTAAAACTAGGCTTTGGATCACAGAAAGACAACACTTCAAGAGGTTTAAAAGCACTTCAGACTCCATTGACTAGAGACTCAATTCTACTGCCTGATCATAACTGTCTAGTGTCATTTGAGATGCTCTATGGTGTCAAAGACATCCCCATGAGACTGATGTGATGGGAGGCTTACAAACTTTTAGATCAAGAGCCAGGGAAGATAAACAAGACCATATCTCTGTTTAGCAGCTGTATTGGGATGCAGATATTCATCAGCTCCAATAGGAGTTTATAGGCATAGCTCACATGTAGATGCCAAAATTTTAGTGTCTTAATCTAGAGCTGAATCCATCTTAATTTTTAGATAACTTGAATAAGCTACAATAACTCCCACTGTTAGTTAGTTTGTAACACAATAGATGACATAATTTGATATGTGTAGAGTATTTTTCTCTACTGAAGTGCAACCTGGAATCACTAAAACAAGTTTGTGATTAGGTTGAGTTCACAGTTACAGTTTTACTCGTTTCAATGGGTAAAGAATAAGTTAATTAATATATTTTGTAATCTTCTAACCTTGTGAAATCCTGTATTCAGAAAATGAAACAGATACAAACACAGGAAAAGAAGTAATTACCTTTCAATTTCTGGAAGTCTGTTTATTTGTAGGCAAAAAGCATGGATCTTGTTTGGAGATGGAAAGGTGGGGGAAGTTGGAGGTTTATTCCTGTCCTCCTTCAGCTTGTTTTCACTACTGTTGAAACAGATAGGAGGAGAACAAATTTCCTCCACCAAAACTTTTGAAGGATTTTCTTATTTATTACATAAAATGAAGAGAAATGTTCCATACAGTTTAGTTCTGCACCTCTCATGCCATTGTACCTCCCACTATTGTCAATCAGAAGTGTATTGGACTAGAGGGGGTAGAATTGTATCTCTGGGATTTATTTCCCTCTATACAAAGAGTAACTCATTTTCACAACAGCTGTGTCAGGTAGATCAATCAATCTAATAATATTTTCTGACTCACAACCACAAAATTGTAACAGGATATCTTGTAAACGACCTCTAGCCATATACTGTTAAGGTTTTCTTACCCCCTCAGTCAGCCAACTTGAGATTTGTTTCACCTAAATTGACTTATCTGAAGTTAAGACATTCAGTCTAACCCTGACATCTAAAATGCCTTGGCAGTCAATAGGAAAAAAAAAACCAAACCAAAACCCCAAAAACACTTCCAGTCAGCAATTCATCCCGACATGAAAAGGCAATGTTTAATTACAGTGAGAGGGAATCTGAATGATTTATTTAGACTAGCCTGGTTTTTTTGATTGCTTAAGTTGTATGGGCTTTTTTCTACTCCACTTTTGTTAACACTGGATTCTGAAAATCAGGTTTAACTACTGTGTGATCTTAGTAGCTCTGCTTTACACATCTTCCTGAGTCAAGTTTTCCCCAATTACACTAACAATTGGGAAAAGAAACTGAACCTACTGTCTCATACATTTTATCAGAAGTAAAATTGTCCCCAAACAGCTGTTAGAGTTAGGTTCTCAAATGTTATGGTCTATAGCAGTAATTTTTGTTATTTCATTTTTTTGACAGATAAGAAAAGTGGCAAGTTAGGCCTAACTAACAAGACAAGCCATCCATTGTCTAATTTCTAATTTTTTCCACTTATCAAGACAAATTGTACTAATGATAACACTTTCCCAGATGTTAATGTCCTCAAGTACAAGCCAGTAAAAAAATCAGCCTATGGAGTTTGGAAAGATAGAGTCATAGACCGGTACATTATTTACACCAAATTTATATCTACTGTGACTCAGTAAAAGGGATAAAATTCATATGAGGAGTAAAGGGAAAAGTAACAGAATATTTCCAATAAATAAAAAGAAAGAAAACATTTCATAAGAAAAGAACGGAAATGGTGAAAGTAATTCTGGTAGTAGAGTATAAACTAGTATAAAGCCCATACAATTAAAAGAATGAAGGCTCCTTTAACAAACTGTAGGTAGAGTTTATACACCTTTTACAGCTGCCATTTTAAACACCCATGCTCAACAAAACAGCTAAATTTCCTGACCTAACTACATTTGACCTAAAACTTCCCTAAATGCCTGAAGTTCCATTTTTGCATATGCCTAGAATTGCTATTGCCTCCTTTTAAGCGTGCACAGCCCTCAGCTTACTCCTGATGGAACTCATAAGTTACCTAAGACCAGCATAGTAGGACTGAATGTCTGAATCTTGTACTTTGAGCATGCTTGACACTTAGTGAGCCACTTACAAAAACACAGTTTCAACTGTTTTGCCTTTAAAACACAGCTGTCAGAGAAAGGTGATGAGGGGAGGCATTGCTCATGTTTTGTATGACAGACTCTTGGTTAAAGAAATCACTTGGGAGATTTGAGTTCAATATCCTTAATCTAAAGGATTTCAATCTAAAATCACTATTTTCCCAGGAGTGTGTGTTGATCACCACAGAAGCATAAGGGAGGATGAAAGGAAATAAGAAGCAGAAAAGAAAATGGGGATACCCTTTTCACCTCATGTTGAAGCTCTGTCACTGTGTAGTCAAGAATGCAAGAATCATGAGCCCTGAAGGAGAACAAACACAACTCTCCAGCTTTCTAGTTAAGCAATTCATAGCTAAGGACAAGCACTAGCACCCCTGAAAAAAATCAGAGCCTTGTTCAGCATCGTTACAGTTACTCTCTTTGCATTCTTGGCCCTAAGGCCAGGGTAGAGAGAGCTGCCTTCCCAGTACTTCCGCCCACTCAAGAAGCCTCTGCCCTTTGTTGTCACTGTCTCAATGCAGTAGGACTTCCTGAAAACAGGGAGTGATGCTGCAAGTTATCCCATGTTCATACTGCTAACAGCTGTAGTACTAGTAGTGCAGAGATAATAGAAATTTAGTACTTTTCAGACATCAGAAGGATCCTTCATTCAGCAACCAGAAAGCAGCCCACTGAATCACACAAGAACTTGTAATCCTTCCACAGACACCCTCAATATTTCCTTTCTCAAGAGAAGTGGGCTGGAATGACAAGAATGTGACACTGACTCAGCAATGTGCATTTAAGGTCTTTCCACCTTCTTGCCACTTTATCCCACAAGAAAGTTTCACTCCCTCTTATTTTTTTTTAATTTATATTTTTATTTATTTGTTATAGGGACTGTGTCTTCATGCCATTGATTTTTCACTTTTTTGTTTAGAACAAAAATGGGTATGCTATTCAGTTTATTAAAAAACTATAAAGGGCAGAGTATGTAGCATAAAGCAAATGAAAGGTAGGAACACACAGTCTCGAGCAATTAAAAATTTAGGGTATGTCATTGTAAATGCCACACAAGCCAGTTTCTTTTGTCACTTTGGAGTATTTCATCTGATAATGACCCAAAACACATTAACAATACTGCCAGAGGGAAGCAACAGATAATTAAGATGGCAGTCACATTCTTGGGCAATTCAGTATCTGCATATTAAATGGGCAAATGTTGAAATACTGACTGTATATAGCTGTCTGGTTAACTCTGAATCAGATTCTCTTACCTATCATCTTTCTCAATGTAAATTAATTTAAAAGTGATAGAAAAAAAAATCTGCTTTGTTAACGTCTTTTTCCCACTCTGTTTTAGTGTAAACAATTATTGAAGATTAAATTTAAAGGAGAATTGATTAGATTCTTTGAATAATCCTGAATATTATATATATGGGAATTCTCTGATGCCACAGCCCCATGTGATATTCAAATGAGTTTGTTTAAGATAGCATATAATTAGCTATGAAATGGCTCCACTTATTAAAATAATGCTTATCTTGGAAAGATTAAAAAAAAAAAAAAAACAACCAAACAAACAAGAACCCCAAACCCCACCCACCCACCCCCCAACAAAACAGATTCCCATTTCCTACACTACACGGTGTATTATCACACCTTATATTTTATGACACGTGTCTATGTATCCTCTCAGAAGCAGATGCTGGTACAATGTTTCTTTTCAACCGTTGCTGTTGTTAGTCTTGCAGTTTTGCACAATACCATTCACCGGTCTATATAAGCAATGGTGCAGTGTTACATGAGATGCTGGCGGTCATCTGAGCTCCCACAGTTTTTATAAAAGCAATAGAAAAGAAGCATCAAGCTTAGAAAAGGGAGAGCAACTGACCAGCTTTTATGTCTCCTGGCTTGTAACCGGTATCCAGAGTGATTATATGGAAATCAGAGAGGAGCCAGAATAGCAACATTTGGATATAGAAGATTTTGAACAAGACAAAATATAGTTCATCTTATTACAGAGAGAATGGCCAGCTGTTGAGTTTGGATAGAGTTTTGAATCTAATCCTGAAACATCACTCCTAACATATTTGCACTGCTCTCAGAGAGATGCTAATGGCTTTGCCCTGTTAATGTGTGCATGACCAATCCCTGCAGTATGTGGTTCACTACTTTTCCTACAAAAGCTCCTTTGCAGCGATTAATTCTGAGAGAATTGTAAAATTTCCAGTTCCTCCATTGAAGTGTTATTACTGCTTGCAGTGCAAGGTCCAGGTTGTTTGAAATTATAATTAAGTGTCATCCTCCTGTCCTCTCTGATTACCTCTCTGCCTTGGGTACAGTCATACCCAAACATAACCCTATATGCTGCATTCCTGAGCAGTTAAATTGAAATGTACTTTCTGGAGCTCAGCAGTAACTCAGGGTCTGAACTTCGTTTTTGCATTTGTGAAGATGTCTTTGCATTTACCATAGAGATTGGCATTGTGGTAGAAGGAAAATCTAGGGATTTAGAAATTGCAAGAACAGTTAATGCTTAAGGAAAGCATAAGATAAACCATTTATCGAGCAATTGTCAATGTTTACATTTACACTTATAAATTAAACTGTGACAGGGGACATTAATTGTGGCAATCATGGGAACAGGGTTACCTATACTAATAGAGTTAAAGTGATCCCTGCCATAGTAGTGATCAAATAATTTTCTAGATTAACAGTCAGAGTCCATATCTGTGCCCAGCTATCAGGTGGCATGAGTCAATAAGAGACCTTAACTGAACAGACATGATTCTGCAGGTTTGTCTCAAGTCCATAGACCATTTTATTTATTATTTGTAGATAAATGCTCTAGTACATCCTTTATGACACTTTTTCTCCATAGATTGTTCTGCTACCAGAATTCTAAGACACTTTGGCCATTAGAAAAAGGATCCTATTACTTTGAACTAGTCAACTGAAAAGCTGTTCATGGAGGATGCATGTTGTTTTCATATGTGTGTATTTATATTCTTAGTTTACTGTTGAATAGATGACCAAAACACAGGAATGTCATTTTATGGGTAACTTCAACAAACTGCCATTTGATTTAATTTATTTTTGAAGCCAAAATAAATATTTTAATTACAGTACAGACAGAATTTGATCTAGAAAACAAGATACCGTGTTTCAATATGATCTGACTAGAAGCTGCCTTTGGTCACTTAAACACAAAATTACACATGTATAGACTATTTTAGCTCCCATGACACATCAAAGTATGAAGGTATTGCACTACAATAACTACCAAAAAATCACTAACCATTATAGTAATAATTTCAAAATTTAATTTATAACATCAAATTTTGAATTAAATTTCAAAATATTCTGGAGCATTAACACTTTATTTCAGTTCCTAAAACACTGTAATAACATGGAAAATGAAACTTTTTTTATCTGAATATCCTGGCAAAATTTTCTATTAGCTGCTCTTTATAGCTATATGCAAAGACAGATCTGGAATGCTATCATTTATTCAGAGCATATGCACCACAAAAAGTAGCTGTGCAAATACCTTCAATTTTAACAAAGATCTTAATCTATCCTAAAGATTTTGTTTCATCTGTTGAAATGTTAACTTTAGTCTAACAATTTTATTTGTTACGACAATTTTGGAATTGTAGATACACATTAGAAGCTGACCTAAGTCCTTTAAAGTCATTTGGTATCTGGTAGTACAATGCTATTAATTACTAATGACTTTCACTAATAACACTAAAGCTGTAAGCTATACGAAAATAAACCCTTGGTCTGTTGTCTGTGAACCATATAAATAATTCTGAAGCCCTTCAGTCTCTTCTAAATTAATATTGCTTTGATGTCTTTTTTTTTTCTTTCCTGTCTCTGTCCAAACTTTGAAAAGAATAGACTTAATAATACATATTCTTTATTTGTTTTCCAACAAGACGCTTCTCCTTCTCCTAACTTTAAATTGAAAACTGATTTTAGGCTTATTAATAAGTGTATAAAAGCTTGTCATTTAGACCCTTTAGAAGACCTAATTAAATAGCTCCCCATTTAATGGAGGCTCTTTCAGGAATATTTTCCAATAGGCCTATACTTCTTCTGTTATAGGAATCACCTGCCATTTAACCAACACTAAATCATCTAAAGACTTTTTTTAGTTGGAAGTCCTTCTTACTGTCAACCACTGAGCTGAAAACTGACGAAAGCCTGAAAGTCACATGAATAGTTGATTTTGCATTCAACAAATTAATATTAAGTACATTGCAAGACAATACAGCATTACTTACTATAAGCAATTTTGAGATACTGAATAACTTTTTTAGAAATTGGAAAAGTCAATGTATCTGGAACATTAAGAGTGGAACAAGTTTAAGAATGTAAGGAAAGTTGTATGTGCTTTCACTGCTATGAACACATATTGAGCTGCATAAAATTTGATCCTGAAAAACCAACCTTCATAATAATGATAGAAATTATAGGAAAAGAGATTATGTCTCCAAGCCAAAATTATTTTTTTTTCAGTTAAAGACTTAGTATACAGAAATAAGAATAGGTACTCATCCCATGCTTGCAAGTAAATTTTTAGCTTTCTTTCAATCTGGGTTTGAAAGTTTTAGGATGTTCATTTTTATTCAATATATTATACCTTTTGCTCTTTATCCTTTCTTCAAATGAGATTTTTTTTTTCTCCAAATCCTTCAAATTATATTAAGCCATGATACTGGCCAAAACTATTCATTCCTCTGTTTCCACAAAAGCATCCATGTCAAGAAGTAGCTGTGAGCAACAGTTCTTTTTACAGTTTATTCTGAACTTGTACAGATCTCTAAAACTTCCTCTTTGCCCTCTGTTTCTGTCAATCAAACTAACCTCTAATCCCAGTGGTAATAGTATTAGATTAGTCCAGCCTTTGGAAGTTTCAATTTTTGAATCTAAATGATGGATAGTAGAATTAAAATAAAGCTAAGATTATTTCAGAAAGATTATTTGAGGAAATATTTCAAAGAATTACAGACAATAAATTTGTATTTTCTAACAACACTCAGAGTCTGAATCACCTTTCTCCATGTGACCCTGAACTTCTCCAGCAGAGAAAACAGGCAATTTGTTGTCTTATCGATTGCTAGAGGTCAAACTACAGTCAACTTTTTAACACAGAAAATGGGGCAGTACTACCAGACAGTCATTATAATCCAGGATAAGGTTACTATACACACAGAATGTGTAAGCATTAAAACCAACCACTAAAAAACAGAATAAAAAAAAATTATGTATTGCATAATTTAGACGCATTTCCATATCCCTGTTTACTTGTTTCAATACTGAATTAGACAGTATGTTTTGTGTTTAATTAGGGTTGCATCACTTTCATAAATACTCAAGAGAAGAGTGGTTTTGAAAAAACACCCATGAAGGTTTATGATACTGCCACTAAATTAAACAGCAGTAAGTTTAAATCAAAATGTAATGTTGTAGTTTCATAGGGAAAATGAAAAAGTTTTAAAAAATTAAATATTGAGATTTAAGATTTAAAAATAAATATTAGAAGTTTTTCATTCCTTCCGTCTTTCTGGGTTTTAAAGAGACAAATTTTGGTAGATAAATTTGGAAGCATTATAGCAATAGCATATTGACAGTAATAATTTATGTTGGAAAAACTTTCAGAATGCCCAGATTTTATTTCTGGAATTCTGTTGTTTGTTGCCTGAGTTTGGCAAACATCTACATTTCACTTTCTTTACCTGTAAACCAGAGATGAAAACAGCAATAATTTCTTTTGTGAAGAATTCCATAAGAACTACTTAAAACTGATAAGAAATTAATATAATTGACTAAAGAATTCCAATCTGCAAAAAAGGGAGTGAATGATTTTATTACTGACATGAGCCAAAAATATAATGAAGCAAGTTTAAAAAAAGGATGTTTTCATACCTTTCAAAAGCTAAACAACTCATTGTGATGACCAGGGAAGATGTTTTTTTCTTTTTCCATAGAGTGCAGCACAATTATGTATGGGTGACAGGAAGATTTTCAGCTGTCTTTGAAGTATCAGATATTGACAGCTACTAAATTTATTGGTGCACTGATTTGATTTAGGGTAGCAGGTCAGATTTCTTTACTCCATCTACTTTGAGAGGTTTAACCCAATTCCCTTCTCACTAGGCCATTTTAACTTATCATTCCCAAGTTGCATTAGCAGCTGCTGCTTGTAAATACAAATAGGACTTCTGAACACTCATTCTGAATATGTTTGGGAGCTGCTAAGTGAATGTAAGTCACACTAAGGTTCGGTCCAGTTGTCCAAACATAGGCATCTACTTTTATTTGATATGGACTGGAGTTTCCAAAACACTGGGTCAGCAGATATGATGTAGGGTTTATAGCAAACCCAAAACTTTCTGGAACACCACCACAGGCTAGGTAAAGTACCCCAGCGCATATAAAAGGACACTAGATCCATTTTGTCAGTTGAAAGCTGTTTTGCGAGTCTTTGTATTAAGCAAAGAGCTTCTAAACTGGCACAAGGTGAAGGAAGGAGTAAGAAGCATCAGTAAATATTACACAGTTTCTGAGGTTCTATATTTCTGTCATATAGGCTTTATCAGAGGAAGGTTGTATTAGATGAGGATTGGGAAAAGAGCACATATACCCCTGCTTAGATCTTAGTAGGATCACGGTGTATATGCCTACATTTAGGAGTCCAAAAATCAATATTCTCATGTGAATTGAGGGTTTGCTTCAGTCAGTTAATTGTCATGTCTAGACACACCCCATTGCTTTTTCAGCTTCCTATCCAGTGTGACACAAATATCCTATAGGTCCTATGTAGCTTCTGTCAGTAACACATGGATGTCACAAGGCTATCTTATATGGCACCAAATACCTATCGTTAGGATGAATCAAACTTTAAATATCCAATGTATAACAGGAACTTCCTAGGTTAGGAGCACTGCCACATGTAAACTGCACTGAAATTCTGTTGCCTGCGATACAGAAATGAATCCACAACACAAAAATTAATCCCACTGCTAGTCATTGACTAGAATTGAATTAAAATAAAATTCTTTACGCTATACCTGCAGAGAAGAGTTATTCTTGTTATACATTTTTTTCAAAGATAAATGTTGAACGAACTTATAGATGTTTTTTGTTATGCTGAACAGAAAATAAACCACTGAAAAATAACAGAAACATGAGGAAGACATTTTATGAAGGCTGTGATCTAAAGAAGTTTAGTGCTATATTGTGAAAAGTAGCACACAAACATAGTACAGGAGAATCTAGTGTTTATTGCTGTTCAGTGACACCAGAATATGGAAATAAAATCCCAATAATTAAAATTGTGTAAGCAGACCTTTTTGACATAGTAATTAGTAAAAAAATAGAATTTAGTAACCCTCATACCCCTCACAAAATTGTGTAGATATTTAGTAACTCAAGCTGTAAGAAGTCCAACACAATGTTGAGAAACAGAGGAAAGAACTCAAGAACTCTGGAGATGACATGAAAAGGTAAAACCAAGGTCAGGAGCCATTATCAGGAACAGACAATTAAGAACTGATCAGGAGTTAAAGGGAAGAGCTAAAAAGGAGCTAGGAGCTAGAGTTATAGCTTGTATTGGACAACAGGAATTAAGTACAGGAACAGATACAAACAGGTGTTCTAACATAAAGATAGCTACCTCTATAACCACTCTAATGGCTGACAAACATTCACCCTAACAACAATAAGCAGTTTCCAAAATAAGTCAACTTATCTCATTAAAAGGAACTGATATGCATTTTTTTGGCCTGCATCACTACTATAGTGCTATATCACTATAATTTCATTGATTTTTGCATTTTTCCATAAAACAAAGAATGTTTTCTCAGCTATTCACTACGGCCTTTCCTCACACCTAGCACATTCACTAGGTAGAGTAATACAGTTTGAAAATATTTATTACTGGAGCTATTACTATGTTTTGTAACATTTCTTTTGTATTTTATGGAATAGATGGATCCTAAAGCCAGATAATTTCAAAATGGAAATTCAAATGTGTGTGGGAGAGGGACAGAAAATAGACAAGATAATTTATCTTAATTATGAGTCCTTCACTAACCTGATCTGAAAGAGATATACCAAAAGGGGCAACTAGGTCAGATGACAGAGGACAAATATAAAACAGTAGGACAAACTTGTAGATTGAAAACCAAAAGGCTGATGCATGAAATAATATATGATCAGCACTTACTCAACTATGTAAGAAGAAAGAGGAAGACAATCGTTGGGTCATTCTGCAGAGAATACCAAGACTGAACTTTTTCATTGAAATTGCCAGTGATAGCCAAATAACACAACTCATATCAACTCTAAAGAGGTAAGGAACCAGGTAAGAACAAGAAAACAAAGTTAGAAATTATATTAAAAAAACCTTAAAAATTCAGGAAGAAAGTATCCTTTTTTTAAAATTTCTCAGAAGTGCACAAGTTTCAAGTCATGTTTAGACGGTGCTTATTCTAATGCCTAAAGCTACTGGTACTTTCTTTTTTTAGTAATTTAGGCATTAGTTCACTTGCCTGGGAAAGGAAAGAGGCTTTATTCTATTATAATTATTATTATTATTCAAGTTCATACCTTTAGAAGGCATTTCAGGTCTTGAATCCAGATTAATCTGGGTTCCTAATTGATGAGATTGGGAGACTTGCAATAGCAAAGATCTTAAATAAACCCATTTCTTTGTATGGTGTATATATACCCAACACTGAGGATGTTAACTGCTGTGAATTCTATTTCTGCTCTTCTACAAATATCACCCTTTAGATGGTTTTCTCATTAGTTTGAATCTCATCCTTGGAACAAGGTTTCTAAGTCTTAGGCAATGCAACATTATGAATCATAACACTTATGGGCATTTGCTGAATGTCTGCTTTAGAGATATGCTGTTAACATTTATCTTTGAGAACTCATGAAACATGGATGAGGTCCTAAAGACTAAGAACTCAAAACAAAAAAAAAAAAAAACCCACAAGGTGTCTATCTTCGAAATTGAAAAGAACAGGGAAACAGGTGAGAAGAGAATAAATATTGACCAGGTAGTGGACTTTATTTTCCAGAAAAGTACTGCAATAAATAATCAAATAAAATGCTTGTAACTACACAGAAGATAACAAGGAGGCAAGGAGGTAAATAACAGTAACGTGTTAGGAGCAACTCCTGTCAAAATATTGTATTTTTTTTTCCCTATGACAAGGAAGGAAATCTTGTAGATAGAGGACAAGCTGTAGATTTCCCATATCTTGATTTTACAAATGCTTTTTATGTGTTATTATTAATGAGCCTTGCCAAATATCTAGGATATATCTTATCAGGTTTTGCAGGGCTCTACTCATCAGCCAATACTACTTATTGATAATGATTTGGACAACGCAATAGGAAGACAAGATCAGAAGCAAAAATGACCCTAACAAATTGGAAAAGCAGCAAGATAAAATAAGACTGTCTTTTAAGACTGCGTCTGAACTCCTACAATTAGGTAGAAATAATCATCTCCACAAATACAGGCAAAGAAAGAAGATTATACGGCAGTTACAGCAAAAGATCTGGGAAGTTTAGTGGCTCAGTAATGATGCCCTGAGTCAAATAAAGAAAATATTTTATTGGGTATAATTACAATATTATCTGTAACTTTATTAAGGCCTCAGTAGCAGCTTAAGAAAGTAACCATTTGAAATGCTCTGGTATAAATCATTTGGCTTTTGGTTCCACTGCAGAAAGGTGTTAGTGTCCCTGTGTTATAACCACCAAACCCATATGGAAGTGTCAGATAACACAGGTCATTTCAAACGGTACTAAACAACTACGTTTAGGCAACTGAATTGATGCCCAGTCACTGACACATAAGCTGCATGTTTACGTGTAGTCAAGGGAGATCTAGCCAATATGAACAGCAGAGTCTGCAGGGATTTGGTTCTTCTGCAGGGATTTGGTTCTTTGGCTAGGCTTCAGTTGCCACATGTGTTGCCTGGAAGGTTCAAGATACCCAAATGGGTAGGGAAGATGTGATGCATGTACTTAGAGGAGACCTTTGCCACCCTGAAACTGCAGTGCTAGACTAGAAACAGTGTCACAGAGCATTTCAAATGACATGAACACCTGTGAAATTCTTTAGCTTAAACCTTTATGTCGTTCTTTTGCTTTAGAGTAGACTGTCATTAGCTGTTTTAACCAGATAGTCAGTTACTGTACAGGAAGATGTGAGATCTACATCAGGTGTGTAGACCCCTACACGTTAACAAAAAATGTGGTATCTGCAGAAAGAATATCACTTCCAGGGCTCTGAGGGCACCAATGGGCCTGACTATCCCTGACCAGCCTCCCTGGGGCTCCCCTTACCCTGCCCAGGGCCCAGGACCCTGTGTCAGCCTCCCAGGGCCATCAGCCCCTGCCCCAATGACACCACAGCAGGGCCAGTCTCCAGCTGCCCATAGCCCTACCCTGCCTGTCCATGGGCCTCCCTGAGATGGGCCCACCTGTGGGCCCACGTCCAGACCTTACCTCACCACTCACAGTGAGGTGCCTGATGCCCAGGGCTGGAGCTTCCCCAATTTCCCGCAGCTGCCCTGCCCATGGCTGGGGGGGTTGGATGGGCCCTGGCTGCCAGACATTGTGGGGACCCCCATCTCCGAGCCCCCAGCCCATGCAGCATCCTTACAATGAGTCCTACTGCAGGTTTCTTTTATCCTACTGTGATGTTCTTACTGAGTATAAAGTTCGGTAAAACAAGAGTTACTACCTACAGTGTAAGAATAACCAGGCAATTAATTACTGGATGATAGTATTTAGCATGATATAATGGCCTATCTTTATTAAATTTAATGTATCTATTTTAAATCCTTTGGTTTTTTCACTAGTTATTGCATGCTTCCTGATGGCAACTAGTGTTGAAGAACTGAAAACCAGATAATAGGATTCAATGTAGAAAGCTGCAACCGAATTAATACATGTACAGGAAAAAGTGTGAAGTGGGAATGGCCAAACAGTCCTCACAGTAGTGGTGGCCTGTGAGTTTACACAAGACTTGTTCTTTATTAATGGGATGTCAGAAAATTGAGATAACCCTCACTAGTTTGTTCTAGGTCAAATACATAATGCATGGAAGATGCTGAAAATGATGTTTCAGTTCTCCCAATTCCCAGTCCTAACTTTAAGCACTGGGATTTAATTGTACTGTGGCTCTGATAGAATTGCTCCAACACAGAAGCCTGGTAAACCAGTTATTCTTAAGTGCCTCCTCACCCTATACAGCTACTGAGGAAAGGTAGCTGACATGAATGTCTTCTGCTGGGATCTCCACTCCAGCTAAATTAAAAAAACGGGTTTACCAGGTAGTGAGCAGTTGGGGGGAAGCAGGAAGGTATTAGCATCTGTCCATATTGAGACATTTTCATTGGAGACCTCATTAAAGTGCCTTTCTCCTTCCATCAATGATCTTAGCCGGTTAGTTGAGATTTGAATCTTAATTTCATAGTTACCACAACCTTAATTAAGACTGATTCACTCAGGCTAAGATAATTGGACAAATTATAACTACTCCAAAAAATGTATAGCAGTCTTCTATTCAGTATAAATCTTTTTATTCAAAATCTCTGTATTTCCCAGCAAAAACATTTTAGTCTGTTAACTCAAGAATGAAAGTCTGGGCAGACTCCAGCCTAAACGTTATTCTTGTGTCTTGTCTGCTACATCCTCTTGCCCTCCACATATCCACATGCAAACTTCTTATGTAACTACATTGCAAACATGAATTATGAAATCCCAGCATAAATGGTAGCCCGTAAAAAATAATACCTCCATAAAGGCTTTGCTGAAAATGAAAGCATAGCCTATTATTTTCCAGAACAAATCCATGACAGCCAACAAACCTACAACCACTACTACTGGTCCAGAGCCTCTGCTGAAGGTAAGAGATCACTCCTTATCTGCCACAATACCACATGGGCTAGACCGATGGTTATGCAAGCAAAACAGTGAGCACCACATTCCAATGCTGTCCCTGATACTCTTAAGGGAGACACAGGCTCTTTGGCATGGAATGGAAACAGCAGTCCTGCATATCTTCTTACGTTTTTCCCATCCTTTCCCATCACCTTTCAAACCTGAACTGTTTAAGAAGGGCAGTTACTGTCTGGAGTCAATTTAAATCTAAGTGCTTTCTAGAAATTACAGGGAGTTTCCATGAAAGGAATGAATCATGTAATGCCTGGAAGGATATTAGACACGTTTAGTCAAGGAGCTGAATCTTGCTCATGTGTGAGATGGATATTTAAAACAACAAGGAGGATCTTTATGCATCTAAATCTGCATAATTACTATTCACAGAAACTGAGGCTGGAGAAGGGGCTGAGGTTTTACTGCTTGAAGTCCTCTTTCAGAATCTTACTGATACAAATGCATTAACAGTCAAAAAACTTTAGATGAAATGCCTCCCATCTTGAACTACTACCACATTAACTAAATAGTAATGACAGGCTGTATAAGATTTTGAGAAAGGCAGGGAAAATGATTGAAAATAAAACCAATTTGGTCATTTTTCTTACAGCTGCAGCCAAATTCTCTGTAGTTGGGCGTCCAGTGTTATGCCTTCTCTGGCAAATTGTAGCCACTCTAATTGGTTATTATTCAGACAATCAGTTTAAGTCTCAGCACACATTCTTGCACTTTGTTTCATACTGATCTTCTCACTGACTTGTAATGTCTAAATTACTCCTTAATTCATTCAAAAACATCTATTGTATCTCAGTCAATGCACAATAAATTTCGGCTTTGTCACCTTTTTTCTGGTAGATATAAAAGGACAATAATGTACCCCAGGTTATAAGTTTTAGGGGGGTTATTCTATTATTTTAATTATTTATTTTTTAACTTGTGACAGATTACAAAGACTGTATTACTTTGCTGCACGAGCCACCTATTTATACAAGAAAACATCTTGTGCAATATCATTCAGTTGTGAGGTTTGCAATGCCATTTATTTTCTAACCAGAACTTACCAGTTTTGTACATCCCATTGATATTACATTTTCCTAAGTGTATTACCTTGTATTTATATAAATTAATTCCTTTGTTCGGTGGGAACCTCTTATGACAGAGTATAATCAATCAATCATGCTTTATTCGTCATAATTCTGCATGACAAGTCATACTTCTGCATTTAAATAACCAAATTCATTCTGAATGTTTGCATGTGTGATATTGCTGCATCTCTGCAGCTCCTTAGTGCCAAGTTCATCATTGCTATTCTTGGCTCACCGTGACAGTAAAAATCAAATTTATCTATCTCCATCCAAAGAAGGAGATAGAATGAAGGAATAAAGAAATAGGTCAGGTACTAAACACAACTTGCCTCTACATATGGCCTTGATGGAAGAAGTCTTGACCATGCGGACTGTGAGACATAGCCATCTTTCTTTCATAATAAGGAATGTGCCTGCCATGTACAAGACAGATCTGAAGAATCTGTCCTGGATGTTTGCCTGACTGTGTTTTAAGTAAAGAGTGAGCCTAGGTTTAGATTACTAGGACATGTTCTGAGATTAATCCCATTCCAGAGGACTAATTCCAAATCCTTTACATCCACAAATTCAGGTCTTCCAGTGATGAATGAAAATGTGAGGAACAAACTTTTAAAATACTGGTGGACACAATGAGGTGCTAAGTGAGATCTGATATTTGTTTCTTCTGTATCTTCTCTACTTTGGAAGATTGTGACTCTGTATTTGGACTAATTATAGAGTCCCTGACCAATATTGTTCCCAAATCTAGCTGTTAGAGATAATCCTCCCAATTATAATTGGGTTTAGATTTATACAACATAGTATTTAGGAGATTGATACAATATAGTATTTTCATGTGCAGGCAAATCTTTTTGAGATCTTTTATAATTTCTTATAGAGAAATGTATCACTGGATTTCTTAGATGCTAAACATTAAATTTGCTACAAGCTTTTTTACATACTTATTTGCTAACTGTAAGAATCAGTTTTGGGTTTGTGGAACAGCTGTGGAACACTGATGATATATTTTTCATCAAGTTTTATCTCTTCAAGGTTTTTCTAAATTGCATCACCTTCCTGGTTTTTGATTGATAGACCAAAACACACTTAACATTATTGTACAATCACACTATAAGCTATCATCATCATCATATCTCAAGAGGGAATATGGATAAATGTCATGTTAATAATTTTAGATTGAAAATGTAAAAAAAAAAAAAAAAAAAAGAGACAAAATGTTCCAACTATTTTCTGACCTTATGAGATTTATTTTATAATGTTGATATAACACTAGAAAATAGATGACTGAATACCAGCATACAGAACTGTATTTGGAGCAAATGGTGTCTAACCAAAATATTTGATTCCCTGAATGGTAAAAATGTAAAGGCATTGATACACTGAAATGCAGTTCTAACGGATTAGCCAAGGGATAAAAAATACACTGCTGTAAATGTATAGATAAGTTATTTGGTCTCTCAAAAAAAGTTTTAAGATTAACACAGATGGCTATCTCATCTATGCCTCGTGGTAAGTGGGTGTGAAAGCTCTAATGGAACTAAACCTTACTGCTGATTAACAAAAAGCATCTGTGCTTGTGACATAAATGCAACAATCTAGCCCTAAAACAATAGCTGTGGAGAAACATCTCTGATCCTTCTTAGAGCTCATTAATGGAGAATAACTATTTAATAGGATGTGAGAATTAATGGTTGTGGAAATGACAATGACAAACCAAAGCTTACTTGTTTCATAGTTAACATAGCTCATATTGCAGAGAAATTCTGTGAAATTTTGGGGCTCTGCAGATGATTTTAAATGGTGTCAGACCTTCCGTCTATAATACTAAATGTAAGGGTTCTGTTTTTCTACTCTATACACATATGTCATTGAATAAGAATTAGCCAATAAGATTTTTTAATGTATAGCCCTGATAACTTAGTTTAACTTCAGTAATATTACTTAGTATTAGTCAATCTTTGGCAGGTTAAATAAGGTGAATATAGTAAAAGGTGTTATTTTAGCTTTAAGAGAGTTGAAGAGATGGTGAATAACATTGCTTTTTGCTTAGATATTCTATAGGTTAATAACACATAATAGCTATCATAATATGCAGTAGTCACAGTCACCCAGGTGTGTGTTCCAACCTTAGACTGTATATGAAGTTTAAAACAGATAAATTCAAACTATAACAGATGTATTTTTAAGTCCTACCTTAATTAGATATTGAAACAAATAAGCAAGAGTCTTGAAGGTTTTACATTACAAATAAGTGCATTTTGAAAGCACTTACTTTGGACCAATTAAAAATTAGAGATGAGGGATTAAAATATCTGGAGTGCAATATCCAGAAGTAAAAAATTAGGTCTTGTTTATAATAAAACACCCAATATTTTATTCCAATATTTGATTATTTTTTCCCCCGTTCAACATGAGTTTTGCAGAGTGTGTTTATTTCTGAACTTCACATACTTTTTCAAGTTCTTATATGCGAAAGTACACAGAACGTAAACTCAGTACTGTAGTCCTTCGATCTGAACACAAACCAGATGCCAAACTGGAAACTCTGAGGTAGCATTTGATCAGCTAACTAATCCTAAAAAGCTTTAGAAAGAACCAGAATATGATTTTTTTATAAACAGTAGTGTCACATACACTATTAATTTAAGAGTTACTGTATGTTTTCTCCTATGATTTTTCATGATAGCTTTAATATTTATTGAACAGTCAATTCTTAGCATGCATCAGATGTCAGAGGACCTTGTTACAAGTTTTAGAGAGAATGAGCAATGATCACTTTCTGGCATATGCAAAAAAAATATTTCATATTTGTTTTGCTGTGGTAGAAAGAAGCTTTTCATTGCCTCTTGTGTACTAGAACAAGGAGGAGATGAGCACTCTGGCAGCAAAAATAAAAGGTGAAACAGTGAGTAAGCAAGTTTGAAGGGAAAACGGTGAAGGAAGTATGAAGGGATTGAGGAAATATAATTAAACATAAGAATGAAGTTCCAGCTCTCCTTTTGGGTTCAGATACACAATATTATCACATAGTTCTTTTTCTTATTCCCTTTCAGTGTATTTTAGTTACTGAAGAACTGTGGAAGAAATCACTACTGGAATTTTCAATAACAGAATTTCTGAGATGTAGCAATAGACAAAGAGATCTAAGCAAGTAATCCCTGGCTGCATTTACAGGGAAGATGTAGGAGTCTGAGAGTTTTAAGGTCAATGAATGGATCATATCTCAAGCTTTTTACCATTCCTTTTTACCTAAAGTAAGCCTGTAATCCTTTTAAAAGTCATGGACTGTAAGAAGTAAGTTTTCTTTCTGGTCAAAGCAACTCCAAGCATAACAGAACATATCATCGGTACTGGGCAATAGGTCTCTAAATGAGAATACCTTAGTTTTAAAATAAGTATTTATAGACAGCTTTGTGTTATGTTTGAATCCATCTAAATCCATAGATTAAAATGTGTGAAGTGCCAGATGCCATAAATTTAGAAGCCTATGTAGTTCACCATGGGTTTCATTGTTCCTTCTGCAACTGTCCAAGACAGTGTCAAAATGCTCCAATTAGGAAGTTTTCTTTGCTGTATAATTAAACAGGGATGAAAGAAGACTTTTATTTTTCTTTTTTTTTCTTTCTTTTTTTTTTTTTTACTAGCTCATGGACAAACTGTTAGGCTTCTCCCAAGAGATAACCAGTCTTGAGAATGAAATTAGCAGTTTACTTTATGTTTCTAAGGTGTTAATTTTATACCACCTACTTTTCTTCTCACAGGGACACATTGCATGCAGAAAATTCATCTGGTTTAGGAGTCTCAGCCCAAACATGTAAACTTTACTTATCTCAACCAAAATGATTGGTGAATGAAACCAAGCTAGAAAGCACACATTTTAGTTGCTTGCAAAAGCTCTCCCTAAAATGAAGTGCATCATTGAGCTAGAAAGAATGTAGTTTTTCCTGTGGCTGAAGAGAGTGCCTGTTGTTTGTTCAGACAAAGGACTTCATAAAATTAGGTGTTACAGCACCATCTGGTGACTCCTATTTAATATTTTATGAATAAGTGCGACGTCTGCTTAGTGGTAGTTGTTTAATTGGAATTAAGAGAATATTTTCTTGTTAATATTAAGTAATAATACTAGAAACTGATGACTGTATTCTGATATTGAAGCACACGCAC
Source organism: Falco rusticolus (assembly GCF_015220075.1). Taxonomy (NCBI): domain Eukaryota; kingdom Metazoa; phylum Chordata; class Aves; order Falconiformes; family Falconidae; genus Falco; species Falco rusticolus. The sequence continues at coordinate 41,269,445 of NC_051188.1, read as the reverse complement.
TATTACAATAGTTGATTATTCTTGCACCTATCATAATCCTAATGTGTGAGGTCTTTGAGGCAGAAACTGATTATTGGTCTATAAAAATGGACAGTAAACCCTAAATTTGACTTCTAAGGAAAAGTAATGTAAATATTCCTAGAGTTTATTTTAGAGAGGCAGATTAGAACAATGAATTCATAAACACAAGTTCAGTATGTGTCATTTTAGTATCTAGAATAAAAATGCACCTAAATTATGATTACAAATCCTTTCTTAGCTGTATTCTTCATATATTTTTAACAGGTATATCACTAGTTGTATGAAGGAATAATAAAGACAATAGGAACCTAGTTCATCTGTACAATCAGCAAGCATATTTAATCAAATCTTTGAAAAATTTGGGTTGGAAGGACCTTTTTTGTCAAGTCATACTTCCAACTTAAAGGAAACCCCTAGTTTGGCTCCCATTTCTTTGGGAAAAAAAAATGGAGTCAACTGATCCTGCCTAAAGGAAAGTTGGGTAACATAAATGTGTGGATTTTATCTCCTCTGCACTGAAATATCCAGGGGTATATGTACCAAAAATCAAATCATCATATGCGGAAAAATGATATCTCCAAGAAGCAACATTAGGTTGAAATGCCTGATGTTTTTATATAGTTTTGCTTTCTGAGAGCATACTATAGACCAAAAGTTCAGGGAATTGCTGGCACTTCATAATTACATTTCTAATGGTAAATTACTCTATGAAAGTTAACATATGTAAGAAAAGCATATTTAAACCTTTTATGTTTCATCAGTCAGAAGTCTTCAGTACTTTTTCTTGGGGTATTAGTTTTAGCAGTAGAAAAAATAATTTTCGGTAGGTTTCCTGTAGATTTTGCAGATGTAGAACAATATTTGCAGGGTAGGAGAAAAGGAAGGATGGTTCCTGGAACAGCAACAACCTCTCCTCAATTAAAGTAACTGTGACATTTCAAACTTGAAAAGAACTCATTTTAGAGGAATGTCAGTTTTTTAAGCCTGATACATTTTGTTGCTGTAAGCAAGACAAGGATATTTAGTTTGTCAGGAAATTTATATATCCTAAGGTCTTAGGGACACTAAAATGACTAAGGGAATGTTGAATATCTTTCATTCAGGGAGAGGCAGAGAGCTGGGACTCTCCAGCCTGGAGAAAAGAGATCTCAAGGGGATTTTCTCCATTTGTGTAAATTCCTGATTGGAGAAAGTAAAGAAGACGGAGACAGACTTGTCTTAGTGGTACACAGAGGCAGGACAAAAGGCAAGAGACACAAATTGCAATACAAGAAATTCCATTTAATCTTAAAAGCAAACTTTTTTTCAGTGACGTGATCAAACACTAGAATAGGTTTCCCAGGAAGACTGTGGAGTCTATATCCCCGGAGATATTAAAAACTCAACCAGACATGGTCCTGAGCAACCTGTTATAGGTGACCCTGTCCTGAGAAAGGCAAGTGGATTAGACAGTCTCCAGAGGTCCCTGCCAACCTCATTCAGCCTGTGATTCTGTCACTATTCATGCCTGGAGTACAAAGTGGAAGTTTGTGAAGAACTTGGAATTTCATGTTATTTCTTGAAACTCAGAAAAAAGAAACATTGTTTAGGGTAACTCTAGGTATGTGTTAATGCTTTCATTAGATATCACTTTTTTTAATCCATTACTGTCTCAGATTCCAGGATTCCCCTAAACAAATTAATCCTTTGACATTTTAGTCAGTAAATATACTTAGAATATACCTACTCCTGTATAAATCTGACTTCTTTTTCTTGTGGAAGTTGTTCACCCAATTCACTTCAGAAAAACCTATTTTTTTATTAGTTTGTTTTCGGTTTTGTTTCTTCTGTTTTGAACAAGCTCCGGGTACCTTTTTGCATGTTGGATTAAAATACATTCCTACACCACCTTTATATACAAACTCATATGGTCTTCATTCCTGCTGATTTCAAACCATCAGTTGAATTTACATCTGGGATAGATTTTTAAGATAAGCAAGTATGCCAAGAAAGCGAAATTACTTCCATATGAAACATTATCACTTTATGACAGCATTGCCTGTTAGAAAGGACCAGACAGTGAAAACAAAACACCTTTCTTGTACTCTTATTTTTGTGTTTCTGTGTTCTGGAAAAGGTTTAAGTTTGGGAGTCTCAAACATCCTTTAAATAGACCGGGGAATATTGCTTCATTCTTTTGTTCATCCACATAAATAAGTGAAGAATCACTGAGTCTGGAAGGAATCCCAGCTGGTCAGCCAGTTCTACCTCCTGCTCAGAGGATGGTCAAAGCTGAATTCAGACCACGTTTTTCAGGGCTCTTGCACCATCAAGTCCTGAAAACCTCCAAGGACAGAGACTTCACAGCCCCTCTGGGCACCCTGTCTGTATGCTTAATTATCCCTATAGTGATCTTTTTTTATTATACCTGATCAGAACCCCCAGTGTCTGAATTTATGTCCATTTTCCTTTCTTGTCCTGCTGTGCACCTCAGTAAAGTGGTAAAGACAAGACTAGATATGTCCTTTTGGTAATCTACTCTCAAGTATTGTAAAGCTGCTATTAGGTCCCCTCAAGCTACCTCTTGTCTAGTCTGAACAAGACTGACTCCCTCAGCTGATCCTCACAGTCCATGTGGTCCTTGTAATCTGGGTGTGCTTTAAATCTGTTCAGTGATCTCCACGTCAAGAAATAAGAATTGTAAGGTTAGCCTTTGTTTATAGGTTTTCTAAGTGTTCTAATCCTACTGAGGGTTTGGGGAATAGAAATCACGTTTTTTAATAACACTGTGATAGTACCATCTATTTTATGTTTGTTTACCATCTAATGTGCCCAGTAATACTTTGTGCTTTCTTCAGAACTTGTGAGGAAAGAAATCTGACTATTTGCCTTTCCACGGCCACTGCATATTTGGGTAGATGGGAGTCTCTGAAGAGTTGAGGAGATGGATGTTTCTCTGAAAGCAGCTTGCTGTGCCCAGTGTGTGAGAAAGCGCTGAAGGACTTAAGAGGAATAAAAAATTGAGTGACACAGCAAAAAAAGGCGCTTGCAAAAGTTTAACCTGGAAAGTTATTGAGAAGACCAGAGAGTAGATGCACAGCCAAGACTCAAATGTAGTGGAAATAGTCTAGCAATTCTGAATGGCTTCCTGGGTTGCTGCAAATTCTTTGGAGTGCCTTTGGATCTCTGAAATGGGCTAATAGTAACTTGAAGTCAATAATCCTCAAAGATACCTTGGATATGATGGACTTTTTCTTTTAAGTCACATCTAAGGGCCTGAATTTTCTCTCTCTAGAAAGTTTACCAAGTGTCATTTATTATTTTGTGTTTTCTTAAACCCTAGGTTTAGAAATTGAAAGTTCTGGTGATCTTCAGTTCTCAGTAGAAGTAAAAGAATGAGTGGATTCACTTCAAGACGTGCATTGACTCACATATATGCTGGTAAATATAGTGGCAAGGACTTGTTCATTGACAGTCTAATTGATGTGGCACAGCTTGTGTTCACATGGCTAAAACTCTCTATTCCCTCTAGAAAGAGTACTTTATCCCTAAAGTTCCCTGAAATAGTCCCTGATCTGTGCTATCCCTTAGATCATGGATAAAAATAGGCAGGGGAAATCTTATTTGCGCTAGCTGTAGCCGTTCTAGGGATCATGCCAAACGTGAAACAAAATAGATAATTGCATATCATTGGCCATGCCTATCCCCTGCTGCATTTTGTCTGTTGCTATTAATATTGCCCTCAGGTCCAATTACGACTTTAGTTTTCACTTTGAAAACATGTAGCAATTTCTCTAGAGTCATATGAAGAAACATTTTCTATTCACAGAAGTTCACAGCTCTAACTATCTAAAATTTGCTCTGGTTCCAATTTTGTTTTACTCCAGCTCACTGTGCCCTGACAGAGGGAGTGGGCTACACAGAGATAACAACAAAAAATCATTAGTTAAAGACATGGTCTGCACATATAAGCAGACTAATTTAATCTTAAACACCTTTCTTTAGAGTACTAAATGCCATTCTGATTCTTTTTTATTATATGCTTATCCTAAACAACAATATGTATTTCAAATAAACTAAAAAATATGTACTAATTTCTACACTTTGATGTTACTGCTTGAAAAATGGGATAGTAATATAAAGCTATTAATTATATAGATGTCTTTAATGACCTTTGCAATTCTAGTTCCAGATGCTTAGAAAAATATACCTGATATTCAAACATAAGATGTAATTTATTTATGAATAAAAGACATAAGCTCTGCATTTGAGACAATGCGCACACTTACTAGGCACCAAAATAAATATAAATTATTTACTAGAGGACCATCCAGTACACTTTCTTAGAGGGAATACTGTTTCTCATCAGTGTGAAATACCTTGCAGATGAAGAACAAAGGAAAATAGTAATATTCCATATTACCTTCATTCACATATTTTAAGGGAAGAAATTATTTCCTTTTCCTAATATTCCCAAGACTAAGACATTGCCAAGACTTGTACCAAGTTAGTTACATGATTTTAATATCCACTGCTCATTTTCACTTTGTTCAGTTTTCTTATTCAGGTGCTGCTCAGTAAAATGTCTTTTCATTCACACGGTGAGTAATATGGTATTGTGCCTTTCCCACAGGGTGGGTTCTTTTGCTCACTTCGGTAGGCAACCTGTTCAAAAACCTTGAGTGTTTGCCTTATTAATAAGCCCCAGGCAACAGAAGGTTTGCTCTGAATTATAAACACATCAGATTAATTCAGAAACAAATTCTCAGTGCAAAATTATTTTTTGAAATAAGGTAGACTCTCTAAGCATACGCCATATTCAAATTACTACAATACCAAAAAGTGTAGGCAAACTGCTTACAGCTTCCTTACTTTTGCCTTTTTTTTTTTTTTTTTTCATTTTTAAGGTTAGATTTAAAGCAATTTCCAGACTCAGCTTCTGAATTTTTAACAGATTCAGTGTTTAAAACCAAACATAAATCATACGTTTCTCAAACTACCCCAACATTTAATCCAAGCCAACTTCAAAGATCATACATCTCTTTTTAAATTATAGATTATGGATTATGGATTACAGTTACAGATTAAAAAATATTGATTTAGTCAATACTGATAAAACATTGCCTGCAATAAAACCTGCATTATTAGTAAAAATGAAAACTCTTACTGAGATACCAGTTTGTGGCAGGTTTCAATAGATGTGGTTTTCCTCTGAAAATTAACATTTACTTTGCTTCATATGCATTTAAGTATATATATCTTTAAAGCATCAGTTAATTACATCGGTGCCTTACAGTTTAAAGATTTGTCTTATAGCTAAAAGATTTAAAAAGTCACTGTGCCTTTCAAAACAGTCAACTTTTTTTTTAGTATTGTTTTAAGATCCTTAATGAGGCCTGAAAGCCTTATAGTTGATTGAAGTTTCTTTACTCAAGAAGTAACAGCTACTAGAGTTTAGCTACTGAAAATTATATAATTAACAGCTTCTGTTAACTCTAAGGGATTCTATATATGTTAATATCACATCTCATACTAAATGCATTGCTGAACCACTTCTAAAACTGCACCTCAGGTATTGGTTACTGGCAATAACACTTTCCAATATAAATAGGAATAAATACTGTTATCTTTCTTAGCAAAGACAGGAATAGGAAATAATTCACACATTCTTTCTTGTGAAGGATGCACTTGACCCCCTTAAACAAATTAGGAGTAGTTTGTAAGTAAATACTCCTTACTTACTAACCGGAGATAAAGGCCTGAGCCATAGCCAGGCCAAGGACTTCTCCAGGAAACCCATAAAAAGCAGAGTGATACAGTGAGCAGTCAATGCATGGCAAGCTTGCAACACCCATCATGTGATTAACACACGAATAGTAGGTGAGTTTTCCAATCCTCATTTATAAAGGATCAAAGTAAGTTCTGGGTACAAGGACTCTCATGCATACCTTCCCCATTGTATGCAATTTGACTACAAGCCAACCACTTTAACCCATAAATATGACAGCCCAAGTAAGCCTTCTTTGCCCTCTCCCTGCTAGGCAGCATGGCTGCATGGGGGTGATCTCCCTTTGAGCTGGGACACCCTTCAAGTTTGCTCCTTGAGGCAGAGAGACCTTTTTACCAATGACAGATTTGGAATCCAGTTTGGAGGAGCCCAGTTCAAGCTTTCCTAAATTGCAACTGGACCACAGGCCAGTGATTCTCCCCTTGAGCTGGAATGCCTGTCAAGGTTTGAGATTCCTTTTACCTGAGACAAAGAGATTCTTGCTTACCCAAGGTGGAGAAACCTTTCATTCACAACAGATCCTTGGTAAGTGACTGGCAGCATGCTAAACTAATACTAACAAAATTCATGTAGTTATTTCCTTTGGACATAAACTGTTGGCCAAGTCAGAGGCTAAAATTGGACCTAGCCACACCTAAGGTTTGCCAGGAGTTTAGAAAGTAAGAGGGTCCACTCTGAAGGCCATGACTCAACAGGAGGGTCTCTCTTATCCTTTGCATCTCTGGACTCTGTAAATCACTCTAGCTCAATTTTCCTTTGTACGTTTCATCCATGTAGTAGGTGATAGAGGGAAACTTGCCACTGAACTTTGTTCACTCACACTTTTACAAATTCCTATTAAACCTATTTTTGCTAATACCTTTGACAGTGATTCTTTGACCAACCCTAAGACGCTCTTCTGTGGCATTTCTGTGAAACCTTGGTCAGAGGAATCATGGTTTGTGTAGGAAGTAAAGGTTTTATCTCGCTTCCCTGAAGTCACAAGTGAAAATCCAAACACCTGCCTTAATAAGAGCTAGGAGTTCACACCCAAATTCATAGAGTTCAGATAGATTAGTATGAACTGAAAATTCTTACTGTCTGATAACAATGGGATGTCCTTTTTTTAACTACAGGAGATAAATATCTATAATCCAACCTTACTGTTATAACTCATGCTGGTGTTGCTGCCTAGAGGACAAAGGACATAAACTATGTAACCATCTCTTTATTACCAGTAATTTATTAGTATGCAGTTTCATCCATGTTCATTTGTATAGTTAAACGAATTCTCTAGATTCTTCCCATAGCAATGAAGAATCTCAATCTCCACTATGAGTTTTATCCCAGCTATGAATTTTCATCCCAACTATGTCAGATGTCCTGCCTTTGGAGGCAGATATTTCTCTCCACATCAGTGCAGAGAGAAATAAATGTCTCCTAAAGCAGGTAATTTGACATAGTTGGGGTGAAAAATTTTCTGGAAGTATTTATCTTTCTTCCTCAACAACAAAACCATTAAAAAATGCATGAGACACCTGGCTAAACTGGCCCATAAATTTTAGCCACCATTTAGGTGGCCAAAATTGAGACAACTCTTGTAAAGATGCATACGCTTCTGTGTGTGTTGTCTACAGAAAAAAAAGAAATCCTGACTATTGAAGTATTAATATGAGTTTATGAGTAATATATGAAGCAAGTGCAACTGAGGAAAAAGAAATGAATGAAGGCACAGAATCTGTGAATCTGTTTCCTAGGAGCTATTTCAAGCTGATGCTAGCCATATCAACTTATTTTTTTATAATCAAAGATGTGCAGGGCAAGCTGTGGAATAGAAAACAGAATCTGTAGGACAAGAACTAATAACACGTTTTTTCTTTTTTTGTCAGTGTTGCACATAGTCAAATTTTTGGTTGCCCCTTTCATAGTGTCATAATTATGATTGTGTGATTGTTCATATTAATTGAGTAAATTAGTATGGTATAATGCAGAAGTGTCCCTCTCTTGACCACATAGGTTTGCCTCTCTCATATATCTAGTCTATATCCAATACAATATCAGAAAGTCGCTATGAAACCTGTATTTCCAAGTTGATACATTTTTATTTTTGATTAGTGAGATAGTCTTATCTCATTATTAATTAAAGCATTGATTAAAACTCCTAAAGATCTTCCAAACTTTTCTTGGGACTTATCCTTTTATTGCAAAATCTGCATTACAACTGTAATAACAGTTGTACAACTGTTGTTGTACAACAGCAACATAATAAGTGAAATTAATAGTATTCCCATCCTTTCAGTATTTGCTTCAAATGATGTACCCTTTATGAGTTAGGAACAAAGTTATCACTGTATTCTGTGGAAAAGAATGTACGTACTTCATCTCTGTCATTCCTGTGCCACTCAGATTAGTACCTTATCTTGGGGAGAGACCCAATCAGCACAGAAAAGGACGCTTTCTGAATCACGGGCAGGACATTAGAAGAACACTTGCAGACCACAAGACAAAGAGGCAAAGAAGTATGGGGACCACAGTGCCTGAAGCAGGGATAGAAATAGAGACCAGGTCCTGGGAAAGAAAGCCAGAGTAACTGAAAAAGAGGAAAGGAATAAAGATAGGCTGATAAATAAATGCAAAGAAAAAGAAAAGAAATGAAAGAAAGAGAGAAAGAAAAAGAAGAAAACCAAAAATCCCTCCCAAAAAAACAAGAACCCTCAAGAGGAGCTGTGTTTAAAAGGCTTAAACAGGAAATTACAGAAAGGAGATGGTGAAGACATAATTAAGAAGAATCATTTTGGTGACTGGGTTCAATGAGAAGCCAAAGGAGTAAAGATGGGATTGGAAGTCAGTAAAGTCAGTAAAGTCAGAAGGATGGTAGGAGAGACAGTTGATATGAGGAACAAGATATCAAGAATAAGAACCACTTGAATAAAGAAAATCAAATAGGGACTTCTGGGGCAATATCAGAATAAATAGGGACTACTGAATAATGGCAGTAGTAGTTAAAGTTGAGAGGCATCAGAATAAGCATATATAAGAAAGGAATGGTTGGACTGTCCATATTAGAAGGAATGAAATCCTTCTAATTTGGAGGCTGGAATGAAAGTTCAAATCATAAAGATACAGGATGAAGAAACAGGCTGTTTAGACAGGCATACCTGAAGAAAATGGGGGAATAGAATCTAGTTAGCCAAAACATAATTCCCTCCTGTCTTTGAGGGGAGCACAAACGTTAGCAAATACCTGTGAAATCTGCTGGCTAGTGCCTTCCCTTGTGAGTGTCGGTTTAGAGAGCACACTTTATATTCTTAGTTATTCAGTCATGGTTAGGTGGCAGAGGATGAGACATTTTCATTCTGGTAACAAAGCACACAATTTATAACATTGTTTTTTATTAACCTGATACAGAAGGGTGTTACACATTAAAAAATCATATTGAAAGATTATTAATGGTCAAAAATCAAGCAATCAGATAGCAGGTACAAGTTAAGAAAATAATATAAGGTTGTCCGTAAAGAACATAATTTGAGATTCACTTCAGTATGGGGAGTTTAACCATGCTTTTGGCAGGAATTTTATTCTATTTACTGTACAGAACACACTTGTGTTACAGTCAGTGTAATGAAGTAGTGAAAGAATCCCCAAAACTTCCACCAAATTACCTGAAGGTACGTTAAGACATAAGCAAAATTTTTCAGAGGGGACAAAAGAAAATGTTCTCTGGTTAAGATACATGATCAGTGTGGCAAGGAACTGGATTCTTTACTTATCCTTTCACCAACTTGCTATGCCCTTAAAGCAAACTTTTTGTCTAGTTTTTTTGTTTGGTTTTGGTTGGTTTTGGTTTTTTTATTGGTGCTCACACAAACACCCTGGAGTCTCATTTCCACTAATAGTAAGTACTCACAGCTTCAATTAAAGCAAATGGATATGTGCTGTGAACATAAAATGCTGTAGGAAGCTCATTTCCCTTAAAAATCAAGACTTAGATCAGTTTATTTATCAGTGTATCTTTTCAGTCTCTATCTCAGTTCCTTATCTAAGACAATCTCTCACTATGGAGCGTATGAAGATTAATTAATTATTGAGTCATTCAGATGCTAGAGGCATAAGAATTATAGGAAAGCCCATGAAGATAATAACTAAATATACCAAGTCTATCTTTAAAAGGAAGTTTAAATGTTGTGCTCTAAATGTATGATTAAGAAATTTAAGAATCAAGAAAAACAGTACTAAAACGCTTCCATTTTAGAACTACTACTCATTCATTGTATGAAGTGTTTGCAAGAAAAAGAATTTAATAGAATTATTATAATGGCTTTATTATCGTGGTCAAGAGGGATAAAATTGTGATTTAGCAAGCAGATTTGACTTCTGAGAGTTTGGGGTTTCCATCTCAATATTGCATTTTTATTACAGTTTGGTTTGTTTAATACTTCTAATTCTGCTTTTCAGCTGGTTTGCTTTCTAGCAAATGCCCTTACAGATTGAAATCATGTTTTTCCCTATTACTTTTAAATTATGAGTTGTTCGCTATTCCTTCCTTATTCCCTAAAGCCCTTGTATTCTTGTTGTCCCAAAGTGTTACTTCTTCTCATTTTCTGATTGCCAAAAAAATGAAGTTAATAGATTCAGTAGTTTTTCTCTACCAGCAACAAGAATATCCTTAAAATAGCAAGAGTAGTACTTTGTCCAAAAACCACATTACTTCACATTAATGAAGTTAATGTTTACCTTTATTTTTCATGGAGTTAAAGGACTACTATTTATATTTACATGACTCAGTGTTTATTTTAATGGCAATCACCATCACTAACACTAATTCAGGAAAAAATATTTTGTTAATTAAGGAACATATTGAAAAGTAAGCTTGGACTTATTCCCAAAATCTTAACAACTGCCCCAAAAATGTATTTGAAATATTTTCGCTCAAGAAATCACTGAATTATATCTCAGTTTATATTTAACTTCACATAGTTTTGGAAGGCTTTATGGTCACTTAATAGGACAAAACCAGAAATTTTACATATTTTAAGCTTGAGGAAATGCGAAAGTTTACTCCAACATTGACATTTTTTGTTTAAAGTCCTAGTGATTGTCCACAGAGTGATTATTCTTGTTAGGTTTTTGTTGTTGTTTGTTTTTTCTAGTTGTTTTTCCCTTAGAGACCATTTTTTTCTGAAAAAGAAAGCTTCAAGTAAATAATTTTTCAAGTAAAAATTCAAGTAAATACTCAAAAAGGGTATTTTTCAAATAACTTAAGCATTTTTTACTAGAACAAGGTGAATTCTTTTCTTATTCGAAATAATAACAGCGATAATATTCCTTCATGTATGTGAAATCAATAAAAATGGTGCATCATTTTTTTTCTGTATTTGCAAAAGCCTCCCACTAATACAGATAACAAAACTGTGTACTAATAATAATGAAAGTAAAAATAAGTATCATTTGTTTAATTTCTTTTTATGTTTGGTTATTCTTATATAACTTGAATAGCCCTTAAGAAAGCAATAAGTTGTATGCCTGTAATGTAACAGCTTATGCAAACACAGCGTTTTGCATTCAGATCTATGATACAAACAGCTGTGAATATTTATATTGGTGTTAATTAAGTCTGTGACTGTATTAATTTAGATAAGGAAAGCTGGCCAAATCCCAAAGTGCTATGGGATTTTTAACATGTGTCTGAAAAAAATAATCAGAAAGTTGCAAATGAAAATGTGGTGTAAGATCTCACTCTAAAGATAGTACCTTCCTGACGTCCAGCCACTGAATGCTCATTACCAGCAGTCTGCAATATCATCATGGCTATCAGCTAATAGGATATGAAGCAAAACCCTCTCGTTCAGAGAGATGAAGATGAAGTACTAAGCCAAACTGACACTCCAAACAAGGAACCAGGTGGCACAACCTCACCACAAAGTGCATTGGAGAGGTATATAACCTCATGCTTTAACAGATTAAATTGAAGAATTTGATGGGGGGGCAGGGGGCAGTTGTTCAGAGTTGTTTCATTTATTGGAAGAATTATATGAAACTAAAGTTGTTATCCCTGATATATCAGGAATTAAATATGTCTCAGCAATGAGGAAAAAGGGGATGGGTGGGGATGGGGGGTGGGGTAGGGGTGGTGAGGGTGGCAGGAGCCTTTTGGAATAATTTCTATTTTGATTATAACTTTAGAATTCTGGTAGATCATATTTGTCCTTTGTTCTTAAGCATATTTATCATCTCTCCTTAAAATGGTGCTAAACCGCTTCTGAAGTTTAGCACTTTTGGTATCACTCTCCTCGATAACAAATTAACAGCCCAAACTTCCAGTAAGAAATTGCAATACTGAAAGTTTTAATGGACTTTCCAGTAGTGAAATTAAACCTATTATATTATATATGAGATCCAGAAAATTGGGAAGTTTTTTGAGATTCCTTATTCATCTATTTAAAAAAGCCAGGACCAGATCCTCAGAAGCATGTAGTTTTTCCTAACATTGGTGTCCAGTTTCCATCTAAAATAACAAGAAAGTAAAGACACACTCAGCCTTAAGATTACATCCCTTTATTTTCCCTCCTCCTTTCTAGGTGTGGAAATCTTCAGGTGTAAATGAGCTTATGTGCATTTCACACAAAGCAGAGCATTTTCACATATTATGACACCTGAATATGTTAGCCTACAAAACATTGTGGAAATAGATTGTACAGAGAAGGTCCTGTATTCCAGCCAGTGAGCTGTACATACAGTAACAAGAATTACACATTTTTACATGTATTTTATATGTTATTACCTCCCAAAATCTTCTGTCTGACCAATGATTATAAAGGTGCATCCCTTTCAGGAAGGTATACAAGCCCTGCATGGTCTGGATTGCATCTTGCTCCAATTATTCCTGTCTTTTTTCAGATCCTTAGCTCAGATTCCAGCCAAGATATGGACCTTTGGTCTTTCCTTACAATTTTGACTCTGGCTTCAGACTCACTGAGAGTATCTACACTACTGTAGCAGAAAAGCAGGAGGTGAGCTCAGACACTGGACACTTTCCCACTTTGAGCACTCTGCTCAATTATTAATATGCCCTCAAGAGAGGGAGGGGCCAGCCATTACACAACAAAATGTGAGCCAGTACATGCCACTTGGCTTTGAGGTATGGTAAGATTTGAAGCTCTCATAAATAAAGAGGAGCAATGTAGCTGACAGTGTAGCTACAGACTTCTGAGGCTGTCAAGTTGTGTTTGCATTGGCTCTAACATCACCTGTTCCATTTGTTCTGCTCATTCTGGTCTCTGACGGGGGCATGGCCCTCTATTCTCTGAGCTTTTTTGGAAATGATGCACTGTTGAGGGAGCAACAACAGCTGAGTCATGATATTTCAACCGTGAAAGGATTTCTGGCTTTCTTTTCCCTTGTATTGTGAAAGGAAAAGTTAGGCAAAAAACAACTCAGAGAAACTACCCAGATTCCTGTGTTCTAATTAGTAATTATAACAGAGTACACCACTTTTCACACCACATATCCAGAATTAGAGTGTGGGGGGAAGGGGTGGGTGGTGGAGGGGAATGGCTAAATTGGGTAAAAGCTATATGGAAGCCTTGCATTTCAGTCCTCGGACTCATAACAGATCAACTTTCTTTTTCCTCAGGAAAATATCAGTCATAAATAAATAAATATAGTCTGAAATCAATAGAGAATCACCAATATAAACCTTAGAGTATCACCAAAATAAGCATGGAGATGACTTGAGTACATTCAAATACTAGGAGGAGGGCAGAACTGATTCAGTCATTAGTGATCTAAATTCTTTGTCAGTGATTTATTCTATGAGTCCCAATAGTATAGGTATTACTCCAGAGAAGTCAATTGATTTTTACCAAGTTAAATACCACATTTTTCCTGTGATCTATACATACAGATTTTTGTTTGTTTGGTATTTGGGGTTGGTTGGTTGGTTGGTTTGTTTTTGTTTGTTTAAATAGTTCCCTGGCAAATTTTAGCCTTTTCTCTTTTAGTCTGTCATTCTCAAATGAATGCCATAAAGGGTATTCAAAGAAAGCCTTTTCAGAATAGTTAGATATATATTCAGATTGCTGACTTCAGCTATTAAATATGTTAGTTTAAGTAGGAAAAAGCACATTTTGTCTGGATCTCTTTTTTATGGTTAAATTGATGATGAAGGTGTGAAGTTGAAAGGGAAACAGAGTTCAAGAGATACAGGAATGCTATGAAGCAGCTATATTCCATATAGAATATATGTATTGACATTTATAATAAAAAAGAAAAAAAAAAGAGCAAGTATTAGAATTTTGTATTTAGCAAGCAGGAAGGAAAAGATCCTTCTGTTATTTACATGCAGATGAATCATGAGTGCATGAAATGAGTGGATTCAGAGTAGCATAAAAATCAAGAATAAGTTCATCCTTTCTCACCGACTGCATGCAGCAAGTAGTGAAAAATGATACTTATATAACACACTTCATCCTTCTAAGATAAGAGTTCCCTGGTCAATCCTTGGTTGCCACAGTCCTCCTCTTCCTTCAGGGGAACAAGACTTCTGATTTAAACAGTACTAGAGAGAGGAGGTCAGAGCCAAGGGGAAGAAGAGGCCACTCAACCACAGTGCTCCTCTGTGTGGAAACCAGCTTTCAGGTGGAAGCTCAGGAAGTTGCAAGATGCCATTCTTCACTTTTTTCCTTTAGCATGGAAACAGCCAAGCCCCTTGGCTGATCAGCCAGCTCTCATCTTCAGAGAATCTGAGGAAAGAAAGATCTCACTGTTAGCTGTGTCAGTGAGGCTTTTAACTTAAATAAAAAGTGCATTAATGTTAATCTTCCCTTTATCCACCACCAAAATGTCTTATACAACATCAGCAGCCTTCTAACATTCTGGAAGAATACAGTAGTTCTGCAGATACTACAGGATGGTGAATGTCTGAGACTCTATTACTAAAATCTCTGAAACTATAGCTTATCCATTCACAATAAATGAAGCTTGTTTTAGAATTACTTAAAATTGTTTCTACTATGTTGTTATTGTTCCACATTATTTTCATCAGCAATCCTTTCAGTCCTTTACTGTGTTTCCATTCAGGTTTCAAATTATATAGGAAACTAAAGGAGCTATTAATATTTATTGCACACCTAGGCACATTATTCTAGAGGTCAAAAGAATGCAGCATTTGGCATAACAGTGTAATTGAGATGTGCTACTGAACACCTAGGAGTGCTTGACTGCTATAACAAATTACACAGCTACTCTTCCTACACACTTTATCTTTTGTTGTTATATCAGATAAATTCTCAAAGAAATTATGCTAAGGCACACACCTTGAGAGAGCTGGTCAAAAAATTTTCCTCCAAGAAGGAATAGGAATATATCATAACTAATTTGTTGGAGTAGTATTTATGGATTTCTTTGAGGTAATATTTTGTTTCATATTGAAAATGGACAATCAAAACGCATATTACATTCTTTAAAAGACGACTGCAAACTCCCTGATAAATGTCCTTGCCACAAAGTTTATCATTGTTTTGAAACATTTCCTTAATGAAATGTTGCATTGATAGGGAAGTCTGAAATATTTTCTTTAGAAAAAATTATGTTGGAAGGGTTAATCAGATCAGATTGCTCAGGGCTGTGTCCAGTCAAGTTTGAATGTCTCCAAGGATGGCAATCCCAGTCTGTCTGTGTTGTTGTTGCCTGCCTTTTTGGCAATAAAGTTTTCTTTACATTTAATGGAAATTTCCCATGTTCCAGCTTGGGTTTGTTGCCTCTAGTCCTCCTGCTGCGCACCTCCAAGAAAAGTCTGGCACTGTTTTCTCTGAATCCTTTGACCATGCAGTTGTAGGCAGGCAGCAACAAGGTCCCTGCTGAAACTTTTCTTCTCTAGGCTAAATGGGCCCAAACTTGACAAGAGAAGGCTCATGGGAGACATTGCAATATTTGTCTCTCCTTTTGCTTTTTGTTTCCTTCTCTCCTTCTGAAGCTGTCCATATAAATGACAAAATGTTCATGACACCAGAAATTAAGAACTTTTTGCAACCCAGAAGCTCCAGTACTAACTGCCATAGCAAGTCTCTATTCAGTCTTTAATATTACACAGGCAAATAAGAATCTCACTCCGTCTCTCAGAGCATACCAGCACTGCTAAATAACAGAGACAGAGACAAGCTCATGCACTTGATCAAGATGTAATCACCCACAATGCTTAATTGTTAGCTGTCACCTTGCCTCTCTTTTGGCTCTTGTCAGTTGGCTCTCCCCAGTCAGTTGGTGCTCTTGTGGCCTTTCAAAAGGGGCTGATCTCTGGTCCTCTCTCCTTAAAAATAATTGATACAGCCTCAGAGGCTAGGTGATTAGGCAGTATATACTAAATTTTTCAGGCCTTTTATGCAAATTCCAGATGTTACTAGATCTACTCTCTATGTTCTTTCAGTTAGTACAGCCTACATAGGATTCCTCTCTAGACCACTTTTTTTTGTTGTTGTTACATTATGTAGTTACAAATTTCCTTATTACTATGCTTTGATTACTTATAAATGCCAACAAACTTTTCTAATTATGGCATACATATATATGGTACATTAAGATTTATATAAAGCAGAGATATTTCCACCTACCCACTTAGTTCCTCTCACAGCCATTTGTAGTTAATGGCTGATTCCTATCAAGTGTTTGACTTAAGTGGGTAGAAGTGAGCTTAAGAGATGTGAATTCTCATGAGGAGGTTGCTTTCCAAATTAGGCATGTAAATGAGGTACCTGAAGTTAGATAGTGTGAAAACTATGCTATGCATTAAATAAAACAAAAAAACCCCCAACAACTTCCTGATAGACAGACTTTATACCATAAGGCACAATTCCTTTCAAGGAAGCATTTCTGTAATGGTTAACAGCCGTGGAAAAGTCTTAGTATATAACTTTACATATAGAACAGCTGGTACACCCACACAAAAAATGTATTAAAGAGCTTTGTCAGTCAGAAAATGTAAATACATCAGTTAAAAAAAAGTTCAGCACACTTACTTTTCTTTCTTTTATAAACATTTCAGCTAATTACTTACAGCTTTAAAAGCCTCATTTTACCCACAGAGCACCCTAGAGTTAGAAATCTTTATCTAGGTTTAGTAGTTGTGGCAGAATGCCATTTGCACTAAGTGATCAGTGAGAAGTTGTCAGCTGCATCTGATGTCATAAAACAAGAAAAGTCCTAGAAACTGCCAGTCTGTTTGGACTTAGTGCAGAATCTCCCACTGAATGAGTAAATAAATAGTTCTATTTGTTTCAAGTAAAAGCATATACTTACTTTGTACCAAAATGTTCTCCTAAAAAGGTTGCTAACTGATCAACAAAGGAATGACCTGTCAGTGTTCAAAACAGAAAATGATATAGGAAATAACTACCAGATTATGCATGTAGAAACTGCTGGCCTGTATTTTAATGTGGTTTGGCAGTTATCTAAAATTCCTTTGGATTAGGCTCTCAGTGGCAAATTTCCAGATTATGTTGCATCATATCATTCACAACCTTCATTAAGATACAGAATATCCATTAATAAACACAACTAGGGTCTTCAAAAATCTTTGTGGTAGGACCTATCTAAAGAGTTTTTAGGAGACAATGAAGAGATTTCCCCACATCCCATATGATCTATGTATCTAACTTCCTGGTCAAACAAAGACCTTTCTTCCATTTCCAAATAAAAAGCTTAATTCTGAGTGTAAGAAATCTGGTAGGGAGAGGAAGGGAAAAGACTAGCAGCCTCTGAATAAGCTTCACACCCTTCAGGATCAGGACTGATATGTGAGGCCAAACATATGAAACTAAGAAAGTCTAGTTTCAACCACTAGGAACACCCAATCCCTGAATATCTTAGTTATGGTATCAGTAGAGGCTCTCAGCACTGTCATGATTAGGGTTTTTTCCTATAGTTCCCTCAGGATGAAGCACCCTAGGGATGCTATAAGCATATTGAGTTTGATAGTTTGAAAATCTAAAATATTTTATCATGTAATAGTGAAAGATATATGATTCTATTTGTATGCATTTACTTAAATTGCATCTTTGCAGATCATGTAAAGCAAAACAATGTATTTCCTGAACATTGTATCTTTTTTTTTTTTTTTTAAAAAAAAAGCTACTCAGAATGCCTGATTATCAGTTCTGTTCTGCATGTGAGAAAGTCCTGCCTTGCTACTAGCCATGAGTTTACAAACAAGTAAGGGGTTTCCCAGTAAAAATTACCAGAACAACATGGACTTTTATACTGCTGAGCTGTTATAAAATGGATTAAGTTGACATCAAGAAGGCCTTGGTAAAATGATTTCTGAACATATTGGGAGTAGGAGGGATTTAAAGAAAAGGAGAAGTGGGATGAAAAAGAGATACTGAATCCAGCTGAAAAGCTTCAGTTTTTCAGAACTTAATCATTAAAATAGCTGATGTTTTTATTAATGCTCCAGCAAATTTTAAATTGAAAAATGTCTTATTAGATCTTTTTCTACTTCATTATTTAATTTTAACATAAAATTATCTCCAATCATACTGATATAAAATCAGAAGTATTAAATTGATTTATTTCACTCAAGCCAGTGAAATAGGCTGGAGTGAAAAGCTGTAAGACAGAATCAGAGGAAGAAAGGTCTTTGTTGACATTTATGAATATTTAACAGGTAATGTCAGGTAGACATTAATGACTTTGTAAAGCTTCTAACATCGTTCAAGCATAAATAGTGAAGACTGGATTTTAACTGGTCTATTTGTTTGAGCAGAGATATAGAGAATTTATTTATTATCAGCAAATCTTGCACAATGTGATGGCCTGTAAATGAAAATCAAAATCAATTGCAGATGTTGCATGCAATAATCAGAATGTTCTCCACACTAATGTTTATGTAATCAACTGTGGTAATTAAGGCAGCTTGAAAGGCATCGTATCTGAGTCTGACTTCTAGTGAGAAAAGGCAATGTTGTGGTTAATGCATTGATCTTGGACCCAAGGGTTCCTGGCTTTTTGTCAGCTTTGCTGCACACATCCTGTCTGAACTGGGAAAAGTTTCTTAGGTTGAAATTCACAAAGGAATATAATAATTCTTTTGTGGAAAGTAAACAAATAAATCCAAATATTAAATCCTTAGAAACTCTAATAAAGTAGCCAGAAATATTCCATAAATATTTAAGTTCTGCTTCTAAATATGTCCAGATTTTTTTTTCCCTGTTGCTAGTCTCAGAACCTCAGCCATAGTTTCATCTTTCTATCTGATCAAGAATCAAGGAGTGGATGTGGGTTAAGCAGGCTCTTCAGAAAATCAATAGACAGTACAGCATCTAAAATCTTTGGTGGAGTCAACCTTTAATTTCTCGGTGTTTCACCACCTCAGTTGCAAAGAATAACCATGTTTTATTTTTCTGTGTTTGGATATAAACCATATTGCAGATTCTTAGAGACTGTTCATTAGATGTATTCACATGGGCTCCTACTTATTACTCTGTTATGTCTCAATTTGTCTTATTGAATTTTTTCGTTCTGTATAAACATTTAAATATCAGTTTCAAACAGAAACTAGTTTTAAAATTTCATTTCTTCAGGGCTGCACATGGTAAACATGGGAATGCTATCTGATGTGGTCTTTCTGGACAAGGTACTGAAGGCAACATATATTTTAAAAATATTACCAAAGTTTCCACGTAAACTAGAATTCTGAATGGCACCAGGACATAGGTAGTTGTGAAATATCCATGAAAAGAAACAAAAGACTTGAGTTGGTTGGTTTATTTGCTTGCTTGTTTGTTAATCAACAGAAAAATATACAGTGACTTCAAAGATTTAGTCAACATCTGCACAGATTGCTAAATGTTGGATTTATGTTTGGACTAACATATCCAAGACATTTTTATAAATTTACCTGATAAAATATTCTATGCACTGAACTTTGTGGTCTAATAGACTAAAATGTTTTATAAAATTTTCTCAATCAGTAGCTCTTTCAGAGAATAAAAACTTGAGAGCATAATAGCAGAAAATCAAATACATACCACATCTGATTAAAAGTGATGAAATCCGGGGAATTCTTTTCCTGAGACTTGACTCTCCTTTGAGAAAATAGCTTTAAACAATTAAAACTTTTGAAGGTAGAAAGTTGATGTAGGTTTTCTTTGCACTTTCTGTATGCATTTCTATTAACGATTAGAGCATTAGCTAGTATGAACATACCTAAATACTCAAATGTGGCAGGCATGTTTACATAATATCATGGAATTTGTAATAAATACCATATAGTGAAATTTGCTGTAGTTGCAGTTTGCAGGACTTTAGGAAAGGTTTCCACTAAAAGCAGTCATGCTGCATATCTGTATCCTCCCTATCATCACTTTTGCATTTACACACACAAATTATATTTGCATATCTTGATGACTTATACATTATAACTGAATTAGAATCCACAGGATTGTTTACATCAAGGAAAAGGGAACATCTTAAATTCCAAGTTATCTCTAAATTACTGATTTCAGGAAAACTGTGAGACTTTTGTGCTTTACTCAACTTTATGTAAAATGGCCAACTAATGACAAAATTTAATTCTGAACTCTGTGTTCTATTAGATTTGTAGAGCTCTCTCAGTTCTGAGCCAGAAGCACAGATATGACTTTGTAAAAAATTTATACAACATAACATTTTATCATTTTGTTAATTTCTTCAGGATAATATAGACATCTTTAGATAGGCTGCAGTACTTCAAAATCTTAGACTATTTTTGGTTGAGTAATTTTAGAAGGCATTATGCTTTTATGAAATATATTTGTAACCTGGTATCAAAAAATGACAGACCTGGCCTCATCGGTCAATTTAAACATAATATCAAAATCATGTCTCTGAAATTACTTCTCTAAAATATTAAAGCACAGACATGTTAACAGTAACATTCATTCTTTCCTTTGTGATCTCCTCTGGACTGCCTAATTTGCAAAGAATCACAATCCGGATTTGCCTTTGAAAAAAAATGCAAGAGCCAGATTGTTGCTTTTTGTGGTAAGGAAGAAGATACATGTTATTCTTCATATTGGAAAAATAAATGATACCATCAAATTCTCACTGATGTGAACTGAGGCTGATTATGCCTAGGATATAAAAAGAAGATTTGCAGGGAAATGGAATTTCAGAAGATTACATTCTTTCTGCAAGTCAGGGGAAAAATGTGGTAAAATCTTTAAGCATTGACATGTACCTCAGGGACTAGTTCTAACAGGAGCATTTCAAGATGTTTAATATTCAGACACAGAGAAATTAGTCTTCTCAAATAAGAGACTCTGCTTATGTTACTCAACAAATAACATTTTAGGTTTCATGCTGACTTGATAAAAAATGGAATTTTAACATAGGAAATAGTCACAGAAGTCCTGTAAATTCTGACATATGTGGAAATGAGGAAACCAGACTTGGGGGGGCGGGGGGGAAGAACAATTTAAGAATATTAAAAAAACAAAAAAAACAAACCAAACCAAAAAACAAACCAAACCCAGGAGGTAAGTATTAGGTATGGTATTTCAGAAAATGGATTGCTGTGGTTCTGGCTGAGAACTGTGTTAAAACCAAACCCAAACAACTAACATATTGAACTACTAATTCAACCAGGCTGGACAATCAATTAAAAGCAGAAGAATTCCCATCACAGGACAGAAAGGGAGAAAAAAGGAGAGGCAGAAGAAGAAAAAAAAAAAATCAGCATAATGATTGACTCCCCCCTCCAGTTAAAAACAGAATCCGAATCCCTCAAGGCAGAAGTCACTCTGAAGAGGTATGTTTAGGAACTATACTGATGGGATCTTTTTTCTAGTCCCCAACATCCAGACTTGGATTGCAGCAGTTCTCTCTGTAAAAGCATGAGAAAGAGGCAAGAAGAGGAAGTACACAACTATGGGATACTTTAATTTTCTGACATTACTTTGAAAAGAAATGCCCCCATAGGCATCAGTAGGTCTTAAATATTTTTGAATTTTTCAGTTGACAAATTTACGTACAAAACAGTCTATGAAGTAAAAATGTGCTGGTGCTGCTTTAAAGTTACTTTAAGCAGCAGGGAGGAGCAGTACAGGGGCTAGTTGTAAAAAATAAGCTTAGATTGAGTAATCATGAGCTGATTCAGTTAATTTTAAATTGCAGGACAAACAAAAATGAATACATAGCTGAAGTCTGGGGTTTTAAAAGAGCAGACTTTGGGAAACTAAGAAATTAGTTACCAGGGTTGACTGAACTGAAGAGCTCAAGGATTTGGACATTGTGGAAGTATGGAATTATTTTAAGTCAGAAGTGCAAAGGCTATTTGAAGCTTGTATTGCAAGCAAGAGGGAAAAATATCTCAGCAGGAAAGGGCTACAGACTTCTCTGGAGAAAGTAACACCTCACATAGGATATGAAGAGTAAATAAAGAACCTGAAAGAAATAGAAAAAGGGATTGATCAGCAAGGAGATCTATGTCTCAGAGGCCAAAAAGGGTGAAAATAAACAAAGAAAGGACAAAAGACTAGTCAAGCTGAAACTTGAAATGAAAATTAAAACAAAAAATAAAAGTCCTTCAACAACATAAATAAAAAGGGATTAAAAAAAACCTAAGGAGCTAATTTAAATATGGCAGCAGCATCAAATAATCTACCTTATTTTTCAAAAAGGATGGTAAGGAATATGACAGCAACAGCTGATCAGTCAGTAAGAATGGCAGTAATGTAAATTACCATATCCAATGCAGAAACAAAACTTGACTCTTACACTGACCAGATGAGATATTCCATAAATTCTGAACCCCATATATGAAAAGAATGTATAGATAAAACTGAAAAATGTGTTGTAAGCAATTTCAGCTGACTTGACTACAGTAAACACGTGTAAAAAGGCTTTTTGTACCTATAGTGCAGAAAGATGTTAGCAAGAAAATGAATGGCAAGCAACTATGAAACAGATTACATAATTTGTAAATCATAAGAACTTCTGTGTGCAGCAAGTCACTGGAAAAATGCAATGTGATATAAACAGTGTCTTTCCACAGTCCATGGTTCTTACATTCTCACAGAATTACATCTTCTAGTTCACATTTTCGTAGTTTGAGTGTGCTTTGTAGAGGTACCTTAAGATGTGTAGCTCTACACAAAGAACGTGGTTGTTTATAAGGGGGAAAACAAACAACAACAACAACAACAAACAAACAAAAAAACCCCACACAAAGCCAAAAAAATGGTTAGCAAGTTTTTCAACCTTTCATGGTTAGTGAGTTCATTATAGATCAAAGCTGGGTTTTAGCTGCAGCTTTATATTTCAACTTCTATGAAAGAATGTGGTACAATATATTAAGTACTTCACATAAGCAAGGCAATGCGTTTGATCTTGGATTCTGAGAGTTGGAATTGCTCATACTGGCATTTAAGACAAGTCACAATGTAACTCTAGGATGGGATATTGGTGTACAGGCGGATAACACCTCCTGTGACCTAGTTGTTGGTTTATATGTTAGGTGTTGTGTAGTTTGGAAATATACCTACCTGAGAGAAAGATCTTTTTTTATAAATCCTGAAGGGTTAAAAAATCATGACAGCTCTTGCTGAGTTTCCTTCTTTTGTGGCTCATGGGAAGCGTTTGAGAAGTACTTGTGCATTCCAGAAGCTTTCAGAGAAAAAAAAAAAATATATATATATATATATATGTTTTAGTTCCAAGATGAAGAAAGGTTTAGGTGTTCCCTAAGTTCCTTGTGATGAGAATTTCCTGTTAGACTCATTTATGTCTAACATAATATGCCTGCTGCCCAGGCTTACTGTAGTCTTTCTTTTGCTTTTTGGTTTAATAAACAATTTGGTCACACTCTCCTAAGATTGTACAGATTTTCTCTCCAATGAAAAAGAAAGACTGAGACTGTTATTTTGTTAGGTTTTTTTCCTTTTTCTTCCTGTTCTTTTTTTTCCCCCTTGACTATATTATTGTGGATTCTTTTATTTTAAGCAGTCATTGTAGTGTTTGAAACAGTGTCTATGCTCACAGCTCATTCACTATGGGATATCCAAACTGATTTTCACTGCTGTTACCATTGCTTTTTGTATTTTCAAGGAAAGCTGCTGCAGACATTTAGGATGGATTATAAAGAAAAAAAAAACTAACAAAGGATGTAGAAGTAAACATTCCTCTGTGATAAATCAACAGGAAGAAAGGAAAAATTTATGTAAAAACAGTCTGAACTCAAACAGGTCCCACTTGGAAAGAACTCCCAGTTTGTGGAGACCTAAACTCAGTATTTGCTCTTGGCATCTTGCACTGGCTGCTAAGGCCATTCTGCTGCAGTTCTCAGCTGGAAGGCTGCACATGCTACTGAGCTAGCAAGAGGGAAGTTGGAGTATATCAAACCAGAAGTATGCACTTTACTGAGTAGAAACAACAGCAGGCAACCTATCAGAACTAGGCAGTACCTCTGCATGGTTCCTTATCCCTGTATGTTACCTTCAGCAGCTCCTCTCCCTCACTGTTCCTCTTCTCCCACAAGTAATAAAGAAATAAATCTTCTCCAAAGATTCTGCTCATTATGGCAGGAATATTTTTCTTTTCGCAGAATTGTCTGTATCTAGTAAGTCCTAACTGATCGAACAGACCGTACAGATAATAGGAAGGTGAAAAAAATCTACAGAAGCCCTGAATGTAATTTTCTTTTTGGAGAGTGATCCTGTGAGAACTGAATGCCACAGTCCCAGATGAAAGACCTGTAACACAAACTTTCACATATGTATTGGGATGTGGTACATGGGAAGAACAGGAATGACCAAGTCGTGGAGAGAGCTTCTTGATCAGTATTGATCATACCGGTAATATGACACTTATTATAATGTTTGGGTTATTAACTTTGTTTACCGTTACTGTGGTAAATGTGTTTAATGAAAGCATCCTTGTACAGCATGAAGCATTGCTTTTCAGTAGCCTTAATGAAAAAAAAAAAATTGTAATGTTCTTTATGTTAAAGAAGTTTATGTCAGCTACTTGTTTCTTCATTAATATCAGTGTACTTTTCTGTGATGCTGCCTTTAAATCAAAAACGTTGCACTTCACACTGCTTCTTTATTATTTAGAAAATCCTTACAAGGTGATTTTACTATGCCCCATGAACACATCATACTGGCAGCTGCAGCTGGGACTGTACTGCTAGCTTGAGCAGTAAAATTAAGGATGATGTTCAGATTGGGTGTATTAGCTGGATAACAGGAAAGGTGAGAGTCTGATTTTAGGCTGGATATCTTTGAATAGTAGATTTTGTTTGAATCTATGCCTTGTACTAGAATGGAAAGAAAGAAGATTGGATTGGGGGACTGGCATTTTTTAGTGACATTTAAAAAATAAAGCTTTGATTCATTTCACTAGAGTGAGCCAAGGATCAAAGCTATATACGAAGTAGAAATGACACCCTGTACTTCCAGTAGGAGAGTTAGTGGATGACTTTGCTTTGACCTGTTCTCCAGGTGTCCACCGAGTAAATAACAATGATCTAAGATGATTTTTCCATCCAAACAGAAACACCAAATATACTGTTCATTCATCACTGCCTCTAAATGCATTCAAAGAAAGTATACGACACCACCTTGCTATACACCTTCTCCTCCTCAGTATTAGTGGCAGTGTATAAAACACAGATGCAGGAACTTTCTCCTCTAACTCACTCTGCAGGCAGCAATCAATTTTCTTTCTCTTTCTACACTCTTTCAGTATGCGTAAGCTGGAGCATAAATAAGTGTGTGTCTGTTTTGAAGTTTTAAATGGTCTAATGTGCATCTACCTGCAGTTTTCTGTCATTGTTGCCATATACTTTAGTCCATGCATCTGTCCTTTTCTTTTTTGTCAGAAGTTCATCTCAGCTCTCTAATGAAATGTGAGACATGAATAAAAGCTCCCTTTGAGAATAATTCCAGCTATTAAACCTTAGCATTTCCTCAGAATACCATATTTCCAAGCTATTTTGAATATATCAAAAGTATGTTTGAAGCAAACAAATGTTCATTACAATTTATGTACAATTAATTCTTTGTTTATTCACCTATAAAGAAATTTTGCTGTATGGATATTTTTTTTTATGTTTGTTTCTAGCTTTAAACTTTTGGGTTAATTATCTTTAATAGTGTTTCTAATGTCTAACATACCACTGGACCCTAAGAGTGTGTAGCTTTCAGTTAATTTTATATATTTCTGTTTGTGAGAAGCTTTGAGTGAACTACAGAGATGAAACAAGTAGCCTAGTACATTTTTCCGTTTCCTTAGGTAGGGGCAGGTATGTGTACATTAGGAGTAGGGAGAGGGGAAAGTCCGGTAAAAATCGAAGACTAATCAATCGCCTAAAATGGCCATTAATACCATTCACATAGTATCAGTCTAAGATAAATGAGCCTTAGCATTTCTTTACAAATACATTCAATATATATTAATAAGATGTGGGCAGGTATTTCCCCAGAGAATAAATTCAGCTCAGTGTGTTTTAAAGTATTTTTTTAAGGTTGGAAACACAGACAATGGGTAAAATCATTGTCATTCAATATGCACCCTATCTGAACACATAGAGAAAAAAAGTTGAAGTCTACTCAGCTTTCTATTAAAAGTGAAAATATTGTCCAAGATCATCTAAACAGTCACAGCAGTAAAATCTTTTCTCAAATCCTTGTTAATTCCTTACTTTTCAGCAACCTTTCCAGAAAACAGTGACTTAGTTACAGGCTGTTTGTGAAATATCCTAGAATGTATTTGTATAGCTTCCCCAAATATTAATTGATTACCAGGGAGTTAACCAATGGGATTTTAGCTAGCTGTAATTCTTTACTGACTTAATCATAAAATATTTTAAAGATTTATTCAATGAACTCTATTAGTAACATACTAATAACTTAGCACTTTTAGTAGAAAATAGAAGGCATTATTAACACAGAGTGAAAAGAAATAAGAAGCATCAATTAAATTTCCTTATCATGCTTCAGGCTTTAATTTTCTGATTACAGTATTGGTGTTATTTTTTTATTTCCAAAGTCAATGTCTGAGGAACAGTTTATTGTAAAAAAGACTAAGTTTTCTGAATCTATGAGAGATACTGTGTATTTGCTTTTATTCTCTTGGGAAGGGATTAATTACTTGAAGATGCATTTTCTTGCTCTCTCATATGACTGTCTGTAACCATCATGCATATGTATAAGCATTTATGTATATAACACAAAAAAAAGAGCCAGATGCCTACATAATCTTTATATCACATAACCACATTGATTGTAAACAGGGAGCAACCTTCACTGGCTGCTTTAGCAGTTCATAGGCACCACATGAAACTCTTTAGTTAATTGCATGGTTATGAAACAAGTCTATCACATTTTACCCCCATTGTGTTTCTTTTTTTTAAGTAAACTATTAGAACGTCTATGGTTTTCTGAAGCAGCACCTGAAGGCCAGACAATACCACAGAACATCTCAGATGGCATGATGAAACTGTATCAAGCCTTCGGCAGCCACTCCCTTTAAAAGGAGTTCAGATACCTGTGGTTATAGCTCATTTGCCCTGCATAGATATCTAATACCATCTGAGATGCTTGTCTTACAAATTACACCTGTCCAGCTATGTATCACACCTGCTTGTTCCACAGGGATGTCTCTGCTACTCTCGGCATCTCAAAAGCTGCTAGGCACCTGCATGTGGGTAACTTAATTGACCCCCTACCTTAGACGTGTAACATGTTTTAACTTCAACCTGAATCTCACCCACTCAGATTCAGTAAACTGTCTGCACTATGAAAACTAACATAATGTACTCCTTTAAGTCTCAGCAGAAGCGACATATTTTGGAAGGAAAGAATTGTAGGTTTCACAGAAGAGAGGGGAGTTTGTAGGTATCACAGGTTGAATTAATTTCTTTTTTCTCTCTTGTGTTGCTTTCCCCATTGCAGAGGGATTTCTGCTTTGTTTTGTCCTTCTTGGACAATTCTATTTGGTGAGAAGCAGCCACTGATTCTACCAGAAATGTGTCAAGCAAAGCTACATGCTGTCAAGATAAAGATCTCCTCCTTTTCCCATCTAAGACAGCAGCAGCAGGAAAACCTGTGGCTTTTACATTGCCTTTAAAATAAAAGCCAGACAGTACATGCTCAAACTTCTTTAGTGTTTTCTGAAATCCAGCCAATACAGCTGAGCAGAAATATTCAAATGCCTCATCTAAACTTTAAAGTGACTTAAGCATAATGAATATAAATTACATTCTTGGTTTTTTTCAGGTTTCTTCCTTTTCTCATTTTCATTTTTTATCAGCCAAAGGAGTGTTTTCCTGATAATTAATCCACATAACTACTTGAAATTTCTCTTACTTCTAAGAGGCCAGATGAGTCTATCTCAATAGACAGACATCTTTCTGAACTGTTTACTAAGCAAATGAGAATCTCACTACCTATTACACAGAAAGTACAGTTCTGCTAACCTTTCACCCAGATAGCTTGTTGTTATCTGAAGCCATCTACCTGCAAACGTGTAAGGACAAAACATTTCCTCAGCAATATACTTCATTGCAGCAATCAAGAATAAAACAGGCTTCCTGACAGAGGATGTTGAGCATCTTGCCTTCATCAAAATAAAAGATCTCTAGTTTGTGTCTGCTCCTGATGAAAACCGAAGGAAAAGATAACATTCACTTAAAGTACTGCAGGAAAACTGATAGCTAATTAGTAGGCTTGCCCTTCTGACCTTGCTATTTGAGTTATATAATAGTCTCTACGTAATGAATGACTTATTAAACAATTCCCAATTTCCTTTATGACAGTAAGTTGAATGTCTTTTTTTTTTTTCCTTTGGGTTATGTTATGTGCAGCAAACCTCTAGGCAACTTAATAGAAGTGAATCATATTTTTTGCCATTATAGTTCCTGCTAATCTTACTATAATTTTTTTTCTGTATTTGGAGTTTGAAAGATAGGCTGTGGCTTTCATTGTTTCCAAAGCAGACACTTATATTTCCTTCCTTGCTAAAGTGGATCAGAGCATGTACCAATATACATAAAGGTATATTCTACACATACATCACTGAAAAAGCTTGCTGTTATCCATTGTTGTCAAGGATGACAATCCATGACAATCCACAACTTCTTCCCAACTTTAATCTTTATTATTATCTTTCATATGTTTATAAATACATAATTTTACAAGGACTGTTTCCCCACAAAGAAGACAACACACAAGTTCACCCAAAAGTTGTCCTTCTACAGATTTATCTTGGGCTTTCTTCATTGGTTTAGATTAATCAAATTCATTTTTGTTAGACCTTCTTTCTTCATGTCACAGAAAGACTATCTGCCAAGGCAATTTAAAAGGATGTGATAGAATTTGTTCATGCGATATGATTCCATATTTTGTCTAGCTTCTGCATAAAGTAGAATTACGGTTGTTCAGATTTTCCCTTTTTTTTTTTAAGTCCGTAAACAAGTTTCAGCAAGCCTTTTCAAACCTGCTGCTTCAGACAGCATGAAACTGATTTTATTATCCAAAACCATATTAATAATTCCTGTGTAGATATGGCTACAGGCAAATAACTGTCAGTGATTATGCTAAGTAACACAAACAGTATATCAGAAGGAGGTTGATAGCTCTTTCCATATTGCTGAAACCACAATAAATCAAATTAGTGTCCCCTGATTATTGTGATTTTGAAGATCTTGAATGGATGAATAAGAACTCCCAAAATGGAAATTCAGCACGTGAGGTTTAGGTGGTAGCAAATGAGCAAATGTCATACGGTAGGCTATCTATGATAAAGTGTATTTTTACATATATATCTGTATTCCTAGAGACATACATGAAAATAAAGTTAAACAGTGTGCTAAACAATGTATTCAAAAAAAGAGATTACCTGTTTAACCTTTTCCTGTGATTCTAGTTAGGCTGTAATGGATGGACAAGCAGATCAACTGGTTGAATTTTTTATAGACTATGTTATTGCATAAGCTATTAGCAATAATTTCAAAAAGTCCTTTACACTGAAGCTGTGAAGAGCTTTTGTGAGATAAACAATGATGTAATAAACAACTTTGTTCTGCCATTTGCACTATAGTTTTTATATGCATATATATATACACACATACAGAGAAAGAAACAATTCTGTACTGCACTATCAAGAAAAATTTTCTTAGCTACCTCTTCAACACAGGAATTTAATTAATCCAAGTAAAGATTATTCTGAAGTAACAATCAGAAAATTTCTTTGTTTGTCATGTTTTTCAATTCCTCGATTTTGAATAAGGGAACTGAAGCGTTACAGAATTATTTCTTTCCAATTATTACTTCATTTCTCTGCTGGACTCATCATTTAAAGATCACTCTTAAAAATCAGTTAATGAACTCATGTATGAAGTTATATGTTTTGTCTATCAAACATTGTGGAACATGGAACAAAGTAGAACAACTACTGCTTATAGGTAGGAAAGAGCCATCAAGCAAATGTGACATTAGTATTGTATATGTTTTTTACACCACATTTATTGACTTACAGCTGGATTTCTTCAGGTTTGTCACTGTCACTTCTGCTTCCACTTTGCTTGTTTTTCATTCTATGCAATATTTTTTAATATTCATGAAAAACTCAATGACTGCATTTAATTCGGAGTAATTCTCACTGAAAATTTTGTTTACATGCAATCCTATAATTAGATTACCCTAGATACCTAATTTTTAGATTGCAACAGCTGGAGGATGGATTCAACTATGCGTGTGCTTGGATGGATTGTTTGTTAGTCTTTAAACCAAAGAACAAACAGGGAGGGGTATAATATTTTTTGTTTGTATGATTTAGTACATCTTGCAAAAAGTTCAGTAACCTAAACATATGGTCTTTTATTTCTACATACTGTGTCCATCAGGAACAGATGTGATTCATCATAGAAGAACAGGAGTAAGCAAAATAATGATGTGACGGTGACAAATTTATTAGTAGAGACCAATACACTGTAATCAATATATTCAAAATATTGGTAGTTAATTCTATATATTTCCATTCAATCTTTTTTCTTAATTAGTGAAACTGATGACATAGAATATTGCAAGAATTGAAAAGATTTTTGTTACTTTAAAAAATAAAAAGGACAAAAATGTGATTCCAATGTGTACTGGAAGGCCCCTGTTAACTGTTACTTCTGAAAACAGTTAAAATTATTGGATTAGAATTAGGTCAAGTTTAGGTCTTAACTGCATGCTCTCCAGGTAGAACTCTAAAAATTCTTGGGTAACATATTTCATCATTTTTCCTGATTTAAATATACAAATATCAGCATGTATCTTGTCGTTGTGAGGTTTATGCTCTGAACTTTAATTGCCACTAAAGTTTTCTTTGATATTTCCTGACTATTGCCGTCTGCCTGATCTGTTTTCACTGTGATGTCACCGGCATACATTAACCTATAATTTTCATATTCTCTGTAAAAGCTAAACCAAGGCTTGCTTTAGTAAGAGTTTGCAATTCTTAAATTGTAAATCATTCTTATATGCAAATCTAAGAAAATCTTTGAGGATTTTGGCACTGCCTGAGCTAGTTATTCAGCAAATGTTTAGGAACTTCAGATTTCACTCTATAAAATGAATTCTGCAGACCAAGAATATATTGCTTTTAGAATTTATTTGTTTATTATTTATATTGGTCAAGTATTTTACAGCAAATATTCACTGTCATCTTCCATGTTCATCATCCAGTACATCTTGACATTTTTCGTTGAATTCATTAAATAGGATCAGAAGAGTGTGAGGAATTATTTTTTTGTTGTTTTTATTTTAAAAGTGTTACTTTTACAGGTGCTGGCAGTATATTTTGTTAGAACATAATTTACATGTAGTTTATAAAGTGTTAATTGTTATAGTTATGTATAAATAGTGTCATATTTTCAAACTTCAAAATAAGGTTTTAGAATAATAGTTAGAAATTGCGTTGTAATTCATATTATGTAGCTGGAAATCATTAAATTTTATATCAAGAACTGAAAATCTGCTTTTTCTCTGTACAATACACCACACCACAACCCATGTCAACTAGCCTATGCCCAAAATATCTTTCCAAACATGGCAGAGAGATATCCTCTATGAGAAAAAAACGTACATTCTAATTTAAGCAATAAGTATATTGAAGTAATTTAAAATAAGTGTTTTCACAACATGATTAAACTAAGCCCGAATATTTGTGCTACGAATGCTCAAATATTTCTGTGAGCTTTTCATGTATGCCAAATACATCTCTATTCACTGTGTTATGGCTTGTTCTCTCATCATTCAGGTATTAGACAAACAAAAAGAAATAGAAGGGAGGAGGAAATATCCAGAACACCACTGTGTACTAAAACCTAAAACTACTGAAGCTATTTTTAACAAAATAACTTTCAAATTGTCTTATTTAAAGTCATA
Source organism: Falco rusticolus (assembly GCF_015220075.1). NCBI lineage: Eukaryota > Metazoa > Chordata > Aves > Falconiformes > Falconidae > Falco > Falco rusticolus. The sequence goes on along the minus strand of NC_051188.1, from coordinate 41,237,273 downwards.
ATTACATGATGAGACTATCACAACCTCTTTTGACTTTAAATATTAATGTCCTGTGTTAGAGAAATCAAATCATGATTCAATCCCTTCCTTCATGTTTAGTATTCCCATTACTTAGTTATTTTACTACATATACTTCTTATGACAACAGAGCCATTGTAAGGCATTTATATCTTACTTGAGGTGAAAGTATTTTTGTACCTGTTCCAACACAAGCCAAATGCAAGCAATGAAAATGTTTTATTAAATAGATGAATGGGCAACAAAGCTGTATGAAGATGACATCTTCTAATTGCCTGCAGTTCATCTGCTAATAAACTGCCAGGGCTCACAAAAAGCACTTCTAGAATAAAGGCCAGGACAATTGTAAAGGCTAAATTATTACTTAATATCAGACAGCTATCATAACTTGCTGGTTTCTTGCCAGGATACAGCATGTTGTTGGAGGGCTTAACAGGAAAGGTTTTATGAATGCTGAAGACTATAGTAAATCTTAGCGAGTTCTAATTTTACATAAACCTGCTGCAGCCTTCATTTGTTGCTAACAGCCAGACTGAAAAAGCTGTGATGCCCTAATTGCCTTAAATAATTCACTGAGGATTTAAAATCAGCACAATTAATAATTTCCCAGAAACTACAAGTAAAATTAATGCTTGGGTTGCTGAGTTCTATATGATTGCTTACTGTATTTATCTGCAACCAAAAGTCCTCAAATCACAACTTGGAATTTAATTTTTCAATGGTATACTGAAATTACCTCCACATTTATTAGCCTATCTTCTGGTCAACAGACAGCTGGTGAGCTGAATTATTACCCAAATCTGTAGTATGATGTTTAATGATAAGTCCACACTGACTTTAGAGTAATAGCTTAATCAGGCATCTCACGTTACTTGTCATCTTTAATGAGCTAGAGTCCTGGGATTATCATTGGTAGTTAATTCCTCAAATGATGGATAAAAAGGTCATCTTGGTTCAGGTAAAGAGGATATTTATTAAATCTGCCAGAGGCTAACAAAAAGAAATCAGATTTCTTGCTGCTATCTTCAGCTGCATCACCATTGAAAATACAGGAGGGTTCAAGCAGGTGTCGTGTCCCATCCACCTATCTCAGTTATGCTCACAGATAAAGTTAATAAGCATAAGATTGCTAAAATTTTGTTATAAAAGAAAGCAAAGAAAGGAGATGGATAATGCAAGTCAGACCTCTTTAAATCTCAGATGGGGATATTCCAACCTAGTTTCCTAAACTTCCTAAGAGAAGCAATGAATGAATAAGCAGTAGAAAGAGAATTTAGGATCTTCTTTTTAGAGAAAAATTATATGTTCTGTTATTTTTCCTTTAGAACCATTGTAAAAAAAAAAAAAAAAAAAGGCAATTTAGTGTCATACTTCATTCATTCTGTGATAGCACTGTTTATGACTTAGCAAGAGAAAAAAAAACCAGAAAATAAGTAATATATTATTATCCATACTGGAGTCACTTTACTTGGCTATGGATAACAGGAATACTTTTCTCAAACAGATGTATCATTAGATATTGTTTCCCATGTTACATTCTGTAGGTTTGTTTATTTACATTTTTAGTGACAAAACAAATGAAAGGCTGAAGTATAATTTTAAAATGTTCAACATAATAAAAGCTAAGGCTTTTGATATTAATTTTAAAAATTAATTGGGACATTGAATACAGTGTAGTAAAGTCCCAACTATTTTAAGTATTCTCAAATTCAGCTAATGAAAGAATATAAAATATAGGAAACAAGAATTTGTTGCCTTATTTTCTATTTCTACTTCCGAATTACATAAAATTTGAAAATTGGAATCTCTGTTACTATGTATATCGAACTAACTGCAGTTCATAGACATCAACAAAAGTCTGACTTGAAAATGTGTAGGTGTATTCTTCTCAAGAGTTTTCATCATGGATCAATTAAAATGCTTAAATATGGGTCAAAACCAGTGTGACACTCAGAAATGTTTTATATAAAGTTTTATCCAAACATCTATACAAGCTGTTCCACCAGAGAATGTAAATTCTACACCATTTGTTCATCAGTAAAATTGTATGGTTTTGATTAGTCTTCCTAAACCAGTTTATACATATTTTTGTGTGTATATATACATATATATGTCTGAGGTTTCTTAATATATATGTGATTGGACTGTGGTTCATATTGTGCTACTAAGGCAACAGCTAAATCTCTCAGAAAGACAGCAAAGACTCACTTTCTTTTCTATTATTTCAGTTCAGGAAAAAAAAACCCCACCCTAACACAGTGATATTTTCTACTTATTTCCTGAGGTATTTCAAAGCACTTCAGAAAAAGTGAAGTTTAATGCCATTGAACCACACTGACCTCTGAAAGACAGGGAATTGTCTTGAAATGCACACTTACCTGTTCAGTGGTTGATTTTGGAAGATAAAATGTTGCCCAAGGCAATAGGAAATGACCTATTATATATTTTATAATGTCAAAGGGTCCGAACTAGACATGTTGGGCACATGGTGCATCTATTATACACGTGGTAAAAATAACCTGCAAAAAGATTTACCTGATTTGACTTAAAATGAACTCCACATGCATGACTATAAAAATATTTTGTAAAAGCATGTTTGATTAGTTTCATGAAAAAGAAAAGCTTTAGATTATGAAGCTAATCAAGTACCTATATCTGTTTGATAAAAAAGCTTCCTTGGTTTTCATTTTTCATAAAGAATAGCTAATACAAAGTTGGAACAAAATTAGGCTTGACAGTTCAGATGAATTTCTCCTTTTATGATCTTTACTATTTTTTATTGATTCAAAGTAACTTCTTTGACAAGCAGCTTTCCAGTAGAAGGAACGGAAAGCTGACATTTGTTCCACCAAGAAACAAATCTTTCTTGAAAAGAAACAATTTGAGTCAAAGTGTGAAAACAGAATAAAACTGAGGTTAAGTATTATTGCAATGTGTCCTGCATTTTCAAGACATATATTGAAACAAATTATTTCACATTGTTTTTCAAACAGAGTTTGAGAGTTCTTTTATGAACAATAACCCAAAAAACTTAAACAAGGAAAAAAACTTCAGTGTTCAGCATTCTTTGCGTCCAGAAAAAAAAAAAAAAAAAGAAAAGGAAAAAAAAAGAAGATGTAAGGATTTAATAATTCTTTTTTTTCTTATCTCCTTTCTTCAGCAGCTGTTCTATCCAGAGCCTGAATTGCCAACCTTATGATTTCTGTCTTTGGCCAGCAGTAAAATTTTGAGGGAGAAAACCTGGTGGCAAAAAACCTCACTGGCTTTGAGCAGTATATTTGATTTCAGCTTGTAATCCTCACAAATATAAGAAATTTCATCTTGTCCTTTTACAAGGTAAAGGTGAAAAGGGTTTAAATATTTATGGGAAAAGGTAAATTTAAGAGATTTGGAGTTTAGAAGGCAAAGATATTTGGGGAAAGCTGCCCATGAGAGGAAAGCCAGACCAGTCTTTACTTCTAAAGAACAAAAGAATTGCACTGTTTTGATTGAGCAGTGGGCTGATGTTAGTAAGAGGGACAGACTCAATCTAGCATATCATTCAACAGATAATGCAGTGAACAATCAGTGCTGTGCTATGTGTAATGTTATATAGCGGTACCAAAACACGAAGTGTCTAGACACATGACAGAAAGTTTTGAACTTGACAATATTATCAAGGATTCAGGCTTGACAGATACTGGTGGATGAGCAATTTCTTAGTAAGCACTCTACTCTCCCTTCTACTGCTAGAATTTCAGTTAACCCCACAGTTTGTAAGACTCATACTCAATTCTACATTATAGTAATGTGGCAAGCATTGGACAGAAATGTTTCAAGTAAATTCCTTCCTAGTGAACTTCAGCAGAAACTGAAATATAACTATATTAGCAGAAGCATCCTGACATTCAGAAACCGTTATAGAAATCATTTCCTCCATTTCTTTACCCACCCCCAGCTACCCACCACACATACATATCTTGCCTTGCACATCTTTGCTGGAAATATATGTGGTTTGCAGTGCATTAATAAAACTGAGGATGAAGAGAAAATTCAATTTCAGAGTAAGACTAAAATCAGAAACACAACTCAGCATCCTTCAGTTTGCTTAGAGCCAGCAGACACAGAGTAGACAAATTCTAAAATCAGGGATTATACGAACACTTTAAGCCTCACACAACCAATGGGATATTATAGCAGAGCACCAGTTTCATTATAGTTATGAGTAAGGAGGGCTTGAAGTTTAAAAAATAACTTAGGTACTCTAAAAATCTGCATCCTTAGAGTACCTTGAAGTTTGCTATGCCTCGTGTGCATGTCAAGTCATGTTTGCTGCCTGTATCTGGGGCAATTATGAGCAAGAGGCAGTAAATTTTTATCAAAAGGGCTATACATATACAACCATAGGATAGACATATAGTCATTAAACTATATACATAAACTTTTTGCTATATATAAAAAATTGTTATCTATAAAATGTTATGTATAAAGTCATAAATACATATGTAAAACCTATATAACCTTTCATATACTCCTAAAACATTTTCCCAGTAAATATGTTCAACATTTATCTTCACTAATACAAACCACCTTATCTGCATTTTGGGGCGCACTACTGAAGAAAGCAGGATGGCATGTAACAAATGCTTCTTTGCCAAAGACTTAAACTAGCTGTATGGGGTAAGCCCTGGCAAGTTTCTCCTGCTTGTTAATACTGACAATTGAAAATATGGCTTTGTATCACCACTGAAACATATACAGAGTACTAAAACATAACTACATTCAACCTAGCTGAACCCATGTATTTAGCTCCCCATGCTTAACACATGCTACAGAAAGGAAAGTCTTCTTTGGACTCTACTCTGACCCTTGCTGTAGCCAGGTTAGCATGATACTGTGGAAGACAGGAGACATTATGAGCTGAACTGAATTCTTAATTATCAAAGATATCAGTGAGTATGTACTATAAACATTAAGCCTTCATACCAGCTCACATTTGGAAAGATATTAAATGTTATGTCCAGTTCACACAAAAAAAGCTTACCAAGCTTATATGCCTTTAGGAAACAAAGGAACTGGTTTTACAAAGAAAATTGATTTTAAATTGAAAAAAACTAATGCAATCACTTCAGAGGCTCACATACGTCTTAAATTTCCACTGTGTTAAAACAGTTATGCCATAGTGACACCTTGCACTCAATGAAGTGACACTACTAAAAATATAAACAGGTACTGTATCCAGTCCACATTAGTAAACTGCACACTACAGATAAAAATAGAAATATTTAAGGGTTTATAAAATAGTGTATATGAGGATTTAGTAAGACTTTCCCATGAAAGAATAATTAATTACTTAGAGCACAAAAAAATAACCCTAGATCTTTGCTATCAGGAGAATCTGAAAGAAAATAGATCCTGGATATGCATTTGCATTAGCGTATTCTTTACATTTTAGGTCTTTTCATTTAATTCTCAGCCCTTCTTAGCCATTCTTAACCTGCCTGCAAATTGCAATTACCCTAACTTGTGAAACTAAAACAATGGCCTAAACATGCATTCTTGAAAAAGAGTATCAGTTCACAGCATATTTTTTTTTTTCCATATTGCAGCACAGAGACAATGAAACATATATGCAACAAGTCTTTGGAATTCTCTGGGTTAAAGGAGGTGATTGTGAAATACACTTATCATCTGGTATAAAAGTGGAAACTGACTTTCTAAACACATGTCCAGTGGTTGTAGAGGTCTCCATGACACCATCTAAACTGGAGAACCTGGCCGCTCATTCCAGAGTTATCCCTCAGGGCTATATATCTCCCATATCAGACTTGGCTCTGTGTGTGCACCATTCCTGTCCTCCCTAAAGGCTGACTTAATCCCCAATTTATTCAATGGAGGAAGGAGGACAGATAGCACACTACGAGTCATTTAAGATACAGTCTCATATTTATTATGCAATCAAACTGTTCAGTCATTTGGACACTTTATTCTATTTGGAGAAATGACACTAGATACTAATAGGTGTTTTGGTTAAGCAAGAGTAAACCAAGCACATTATGAAAGATCCATGAGATAGCTTCATTGTTTAATTTTGTGTAGTACAGGGTACATCTATCTGTAGGTGAAACAAGGTCAGGGAGCAAGATTAAGACTTGATTTCTCAGTTAATTCATACTGGTTAATTGCTAACTTGCTCTCTCAGCCCATTTTGGATCACCCTAGCTCTCTGCAAGAAACTTCCAAGACACAATTCAATGCAGAGTTCAGAGCAGGACCCCTCCTTAAGGCAACACAGACAGACTGTAATAAGATGCTCAGATCCTTTTTATTTAGCAGCTAAGACATAGCCAATAAATTATACTGTTCACTTTTGCATGGAGTAACCATCAACAAACAAACAAAAATGAGTGTGTATCTACCAAATACACAGGAGGTTTTAAATAAAGATTCTTTCTCCAACAATTTGCTAAAATTACAATAAAAATTAAAAATAAAAATAAAAAACTTAAAATGATGGCTGTTTGTTTGTCATTCAGTGGGATTTTTGTAATAATTTTTTATTTCATTTTTATTTAAGTGTACTTACATGCCAAATGGAATTTTCAGAAGTATTCAGGTAACTTTTCTGGAAGCTTTAGGTGTGTAGATATTTTGAAAATCCTCCCAGAGGCAGAATTCAACTATAGACTGTACACACTCAACATTAAATAACTACACTCGTGTCTCCATATGACATACATATGAAATAAGAATCTAAGATTCTTGCACAATGAGGTCTCGCCAGTGAAGTCTGTACAACTGTTCTTATCACCTAAAATTATACAAATCTGGCTGAATGCAGTTGGCCAAAAATAAGCATTACTGTCCTTTTGGACACCCTAGATTATGACAGACATCTACTCAGGGCTGTAAGATATGATGCAGTATCTTTGGGAGACCTATGTTTTACTTAAGTGGTGGCTAGCCTTCAGACAGAGCAGCCAACATGGCACTTCTCGTATAGTATTAGTTGTCTATAGATTAACAAGTTACACCATGATGTTTGGTCAGCACTTACCTATATTTAGATTTCTGCATCCTGAAATGGCATACCTGCTAAAGACTCACTTCACTTGCTTATTCATAAGCATGTCATCCTTAATGAGGCTGCAGGGTATCTAAGACACCCCCAAGGAGCTGAGAGATGTCACTTGGGGATTTTGGAACCCAAGGCAATTTTAGGGTGGCAGCTGGCAGCTCTGAGTAACACTTAAGCTAGTGCAGGGGCACTCTGACGGCTCTAGGTAGTAACGTGTGAGGAACAAAGAGAAGTCTATGTTACCTGCGTGCATCTTCAGATGACCACATCCTTTTGAGATGACCCTTTAAAAATTTGGTCTTTAGATAGCAGAAGCTTCAAAAAGCAATAGTCAAGCCCAGTGCTGCAGTACCTACAGTTTAGGAGTTTAGCTCCAGAAGCTGAATTGTCATCTGGGCATTTCCTGTTCCCAGAAGACAAAAATGGGAAACCTATGTGCTGAAGCACAGTTCACACAACTCTCTGTGCTGTGCTGGGAGGTGGCTGAGCTACCCAAAAAGAAGGTCAAATGGATCAAAATAGACTGTATCCCAGATACATGCATGCAGGACACTGACGTGTCCACAGCTGTGGCTACATAGCCACAGACAAGGCGCTGCCCCCAGCAGCCCCCACGTTCAGGTCTCACACCAGACACAGACACAGGCAGCCACGTCCCCTCCTCCTCTGAGGCTGGCAGAGGCAGAAGGTCACCGGTGCAGCGCACACACCACACTCTCCAGGTTCACAAGCACATGCACATTCATGGATCCCCTGAGAACCAGCACAGCCCCTCTGCCTGCCAGGCACCCCTGCACCCCCTTACCCACCCCACAGGTCCCCAAATCACCAGCTGGCCCAGGGGGTTCTCACTGCACACATGCAGCACTCACACACTCACCCCACCCCACTCTCATGGGTCCCCCTGAATACCAGCATGGACCTTTTAACTCCCTGATGCCGCTGCCCAGACCCAGGGCCTCCTACTCCCTGGCTGGTCCAGCTTGGAGTTTGCCAGCTAATGCACATGCACACCCAGTTTGGGGAAGATACAGACACTCGCACCAGCAGCCTACATGGGCTGTGATCCGTGGTCCTGATTCAGCACTGAGCCCCTCACTCGCTCCGATCCCCACTAATAGCTGTTTCCTGGACACACACCCAGTGCCTGCAGGTTAGAGACACCACTGGCTCCAGTCATTGACACCACAGGCCAGGGGTGCCCACAGCCCTGGTCTGACCCCAGGAGCTGGGACACAGTTCCCTCATGACAGGCCCCCCCAGCAGCTGGCATTGAGTCCTTGCAACACTGACACCCATGGGATAGAGAGTGAGATCACACAGGCACATCACTGAGAAATGATTTAATAAGAAGACAGGACAGACTGGGATGGTCAGGCACTGGACTCAGTCAGACAAGCATACTGACCGGCATAGGTTTACACACAAGTGACCCCTTCTGACTGATCCTTATTTGTTCCTCCCCAGGCTCCTTCCTCATTCCCCACAGGCCTTCCTCAAGTATCCCAGATCCTCATATTCCTCTAGTTTCCCCCCTTTTAGCTGCAGAGACCAGGCTGGCCCTCTCCAAAGCTGTGCCTGCAGTTTCTCAATAGCCCACCAATTAATAATTGGACACTGGATTTTTGCCGTTGTCTTAATTATCCCTTATCTACCAAATGTGTGTCTTCATGTGGTTTTGTTTATCACTTCCCCTTTTACTTATATCTGAACATCCTTCTATGTCTTTTGGTCCACAATTTCAACATTATAACTGTTGTTCAATGTATGGTGCAATAAAGAAATATGACAGCCAGTGCCAAGTCAAGTCTTATGGTGAGGCAACACTGAGTTAATCTGGTTCCTTGAAAAGCTCGAAGTCAGGAGAGCTTCTGGAGCAGGCAGCCTCAGCCAGTGGGGAGTCCTAAAAGTACGTCCAAGTTTCCAAGGTGTCAGTAATGACCAGTGACAGCGGCAGAGCCTTGAATGTGCCTCCAGCTGTTGAAGGCTCAGGAACATTAATGTCTATTCTCTAGTCTCTGCCTCTCCTCCTCCTCTTCTTCTTCCTCTCTCCCTCTGTTTTACTCTGTCCCTCTATCTTTTGTCTCCACTCCCAATATTACTGGGGTCCCCATCTAAAATTTCTTAAACCTCAGTAACATTCTGCATAAAAAGCCTAGATCTTATGGCATTCATACAAATTTACATCTGCAGCTAAAATGAATATGTCAGTATATTAATCACTAAATTGGGAAAGGAGGGTTAACATTACTAATCTAATACCACTTATTCCAGGCAGGCTAATATTATTGGATTTTTCCCCCAAAATACTATCTGGCCTAATAAATATGACCCAATGAAAACAAATTTTGAGGGAGGGGGGAAAGAGACAGCTCTATCCCTTAACAAGAACAAAAATCCTTTCTGATAATTTTCAAGTTAATAGAAGTACAGTATATCAATAATAAAGGTTTACAGGCACACTGTCACAGTTATGTTTCTGTCAGCAGTGTTATAAATGAAATATCTCATCAGTCTGCAATTTCATTTGCAAAATACAATCCATATTTAGAGGTTTGAACTTGAAAGTGTTACAGAGTTTTAATAATCATGGGATAGCTCTATTAAAAAAAAGGTTATTAAATAACAAATTGTATGAAAATAACACTTCAACACTGATGTTACTTTTATTATTCCTGTAGTGAGATAAATACATACTTACAACATATTTATTAAATCCACAAAACTAAGGGGGGGCGGGGGGGGAGGAGAAGGGGAATAACAGAAAAGCAAACACACAAAAAAAGTTAAAAATGACATCCCAGACTCTTATCTCAATCATTTATTTTAAACTGTTCATTTCAATCACTTCTAGTGCCAGTAGCATCTATTGATAGAAATATTTTATAAAGTATTTATTCTGACTAGTTTTAAAGAGCATATACTAGTCCCCTTTTCAGACCATGTAAACTTTCAGTTGTATATAATAACTTTACTAAGAATACAAGCAGCATTATTTAACTTTTTTCTTCTATTCAACATGTTTATTTTTATTCATAAATTGACTATAAAAGAGTTTAGTATGGAAGAAGATAAAACAAAACTTACAGAAATCTCTGAAGAAATCATTAAGTTTGCTCAATGGAATGGGTGTTTAATGTACAAACAGGAAAAATATGGTGTATTTTTTTGTTGGTTGATATAAAATTTTTATTCTTATAGACCTATAAACACAAAACATGTATCTAATAGGAAGAAAAGAGTGCCATATTTATAATAAATTTCATCACACTGGGGGAAAAAAAAAGAACGATAGATTTAAAAATTACATGCATTTGGAATTCTGTTGCTTTGAAAAAATAAAGCAAACATACATATATTCTCATTCTGCACAGATTCTTCATTAAACTAAATGAACACAGCATTACTAAATAGAGCCACACCCAGGTACCCTGAATAAAAATGTTTTAAATAACCAGACAGGAACTAAGCACTGTCCTAGTTCAAAAGGATACACAAGACTGGAGGCATACCAACTCATCAAATCCTACAGCTTTTCTGAGTTTGTATCAGAGAAGATGTCTTTAGCACATGCTAGGTTTGTGCAAAATGGTATCTAGACTGTCTAGACTACCTGCATACCTCCCCATGAGCACCATTCATACTTGGACCACCAAGAGTACACCTTGATTCTCAGAGCTGTAATTCCTCTACCTGAAGCACACAATGTGTGCCATGCCAGAGGATGTCTTATTTACCGATTTTGGAAAGCAGGATCAAACAGCAACCCTTCCTCATTGCATCTGGCCTTTTTTGTTGTCACAAAACATCCATTTTTCTGCCTCTGGCCTCAGTGACTTTACTCTACTTACAGCCTGAACTTAGAATCGAATCTGAACTGGAAATGCAGAATTTTGCTCAAGGACCCCAGTAACTTTGCCACATATTTCTAAAAGTGGCAAAAGACTTTGAAACAGTGAGGACTTCAGAGTCAGGAAAAAAAGAAGGGGAGTTTGTTAAAAGTGTTACATGGTGGGTGGAATTTGGCTGAAGATGAATAGATGTGGTTTTCAACACAAGAGGGAACAATACAATTATAACAGTTCCATTTTGCATGTGGTGGAGCAGGAGTTTCCTACAGGGTGTCACATATTGAATAAAATGCAATATGGTTGGCAATTTGTCATTGTTAATAACTCAGCTGCTTACCAGACCTTGGCAGTTTTGCTGACCTTATTCTGTGTTTTGCAGTGGGAAAGCTGATAGCTCATATCCACATTTTCTTATTTCCATTCCTCTCTCATTTTTCTATATTAATTTAATTTTGAATAAAATACTAATAGATATATTTTCAGACAGGAGTGGAAATATAACTATATGGTTAAAAATGTGACTATAAAATGAGAGTTGTGGCTTATTGCCTGCATTTTGCACTTTCTCTGAATGCAGAGTTTTACTCCACATGGGTCAAGAAAAGCTAAATAGATGTAAAATAATGGAGTCGTAGATTCGTAGAATGGTGAAGTTTGGAAGTTATTGCTGGTGATCTAGCAATGTCAGCTAGAGGAGATTGCCCAGGGCCATGTCCAGTTAGGTTTTGAATATCTCCAGGGATGGAGACTCCACACCTGTGAGCAACTTGTTCCAGTGTTTGACCACTCTTAGAGAAAAGAAGTATTTTCTGTATTTCAACAATGTTCCTACACACTCAGGCAGTGTCTCTATTTTTCTCCCTCATCACTTGTTCCTGAATTTATTTCTTATATCTTTCATTTTTATGTTTAAACTTAGTCAGAATCTCCTTGTTCACCCATCCAGACATCCTGCTGTCTTTGCTTGAGTTCATTCTCATTGAGATGGATTGTTCTTGATCCATGAAAATCAACCATCTGCCCTCTACCTCTCACTTTTCCAGGGCCATATGCCTTGGGATTCTTCCAAACAGGTCCCTGAACAGGCCAAAATCTAGTCTTACGACAACCAGGACTGAGATCCTGCTGTTTGCCTTGCTCCCTCCTCTCAGGATTATGAACACCATCTCATCGTAACTACAGCCAAGGCTGTTTCCAACGTTCTCTGTTCTGACCAGTGTTTCTTTGTTTCTGGTCATCTGAAGAAGGCCTCATCTGTCCCTTCTTCGTGGTCAGATGGTCTATAGCAGGCATCCACAACATGTTAGACTACTCTCTAATACTTAGCCACCAGCTCTCACCTGGGTCAACTCCTGTTGCCTCCATGCATTTCTGCTACTCTCTCACAGACAGGGAAATTCCCCACTCCTTTCCTTCCTCAATGAAAAGAGGAATTTGGTCTTATTTAAAATATCACCAAGCAACTTGTGCTGCTTGCCTGTATACAATCCTCAAGGTTAATTGTCTACAAGAACACTAAAAATGCAAACTAAAATCTTGATCCAAATGAGTAGAGAGAGCTAGGACTTCACCTCTGAGTTCGTCAAACTATGTATTAACATATGTACTTCTACATACAAGCACACACAAAAATTAAAACATATATGAGGCAATCTGAGTGACATTGCTTTTTGAAACATTTAAGGCACGAGTTATCTAGAATATAGAATCATAGAATTATATAATGATTCTGGCTGGAAGGGACCTTTGAAGATCATTAGTGAAATCCCTCTGCCATGGGCAGGGATACCCTTCACTAGACCAGGTTGCCCAAAGCCTCAGCCAATCTGACCTTGAACATTTCCATCTTTGTAATTCTTCCTCCTAAGGAAGATTTAAATCTAATTTAAATCTACCATCTTTCAGTTTAAAACCGTTGAGCCCCATCATATCACTACAAGCCCCTGTAAAAAGTTTCTCTCCATCTTTCTCATAAGCCTCTTTTAAGTATTGAAAGGCCACAATATCTAATCAATGACATGCATAAAATGAAGCCAGAGCTACACTAGTTTATCTAGTAGAATCCAAATGAAACCAAAGCTTATCTCAGAAAAGAAAAAATGGTTGTAATCTTTTACCATCTTGATTCCAGACAAACAACTTTTACTAGAAAAAAACTAAAGTCATTTAAAACAAATGGGGTGTAGGCTGGTCATCGTCATAACTGACGGGAAAAAGTGGAAGAAATGTAAAGTTTGAAACAAATTTGCTGAAATAGGCATTTATAGCTTCTATAACAAAAAAATAAGCAAACAAAAAATCTAAAACAAAAAAACTTAAAAGTGGTCAGCTAAAGTAAATAACACATTGTTATTGGGTGAAGACAAAAGTTCCACATACCTAAGTCCCAACTTTTCTGTTATCAGAATGGCCCTAATATGAAAAAATTACTTTCATCCTCCTTTCTTTCTCTCTCCCCCTGGGGAATGACACAGTGAAGTCTAAAGATTTGTCTACTGAATAATGAAGAGAATGGTTTCAAAGGAGCTCCCTATAGACCATAAACGAGATAATAAATCATAGGCTCATAGGATACCAGGTTGGAAGGGATCTCAAGGATCACCTTGGCAAATGCACCGCCTAGACAAGATGGCCCATCACGCTGTCCAGCTAAATCTTTTAAGTGTCCAATCTTGAGAATCCACCACTTCCCTGTTTAGATTATTCGGAGAGCCAATTGTTCTTACTGTGAAAAATTTTCCTTTTGTTTTTGATCAGAACCTCTGCAGGAGTAACTTGTACCCATTACCCCTTGTCTTTTCCATGTGAATCCCTGTAAAAAAAGGAGTCTGCATCTTCTTTGTAGCCACCCTTTAAATACTGGAAAGGTCTTCCATAAGCCTTCTTTTCTCAAGGCTGAACAAATGCAGTTCTCTCAGCTTTTCCTCATATGGCAGACTTTCCAGTCCTTTGATTGTCTTTGTGGCCCTTCTCTGGGCCCTCTCCAGGTTGTCCACATCTTCTTTGCATAGCAGGGACCAAAACAGAACACAGTATTCCAGGTGTGGCCTGACAAGCACTGAGTAGAGAGTGATAATGACTTCTTTACCTCTGCTGGTGATGCCCTTGTTGATGCAACCCAGCATCCTGTTGGCTTTCTTTGCCACAGCAACACACTGTTCACCCATATTCAGCTTGTTGTCCACCAGGACCCCCAGGTCCCTTTCTACAGAGCTACTCCCCAGCCAGATAGATCCCAGCCTGTGCTGCACTCCTGGATTATGCTTTCCCAGGTGCAAGACCTTACAGTTGTCCTTGTTGAACTTCATAAGGTTCTCGTTAGCCTACTCTTCCAGCCTGCCCAGGTCTTCCTGCACGGTGATTTTCCATTCTGAAGAGTCCACTTCCCCATGCAGTTTGGTATCATTGACAAATTTTATCAGGGTATACTTGATCTCATCATCCAGATCACATATGAAGACATTAAACAGTGCTGGGCCAAATATTGATCCCTGGGGGACCCCACTTGTGACATGTTGTCAGCTGTCTACCACCACTGTCTGGGTGTGGCCTGTCAGGGAAACCACCCACTGCACAGATCACTTGTCCAGACTGTAACTCATCAGTTTGTCAAGGAGGAAGATGTGGGAAACTATCAAAAGCCTTGGAGAAATCCAAGTAGACAGGGTCTGCTGCTTACCCCAATCTACTGAGCAGGTTACTTTGTCATAGGTGATTAAGTTTGCCAATCACAACTTGCCCTTGGTGAATCCATGTTGGCTTTTCCCAGTCACGTGCTTTGTTTGACTTGTGATAGCTCTCAGGAGGATTTGTTCTGTAACATTCCCAGAGACTGAAGACTGATGGGCCCATAATTCCTTGGATACTGCTTTCGTCCTGCTTTTAGCTGGGATAGAGTTAATTTGCTTCTTAGTAGCTGGTACTAAGTGTGTGGTACACACAATTGCTGTGTTTTGGATTTAGTATGAGAATAATGTTGATAACACACTGATGTCTTAGTTGTTGCTAAGTAGTGCTTAGTCCAAATCAAAGACTTTTCTAGTTTCCCATGCTCTGCCAGTGAGCAGTGCACAAGAAGCTGGGAGGGATCATATCCAGGACAGCTGACCCAAACTAATTGAATGGATATTTCATACCATAGAACATCAAGCTCAGTATATAAACCGAGGGGAGTTGGTCGGGGCCTGGAGTTCACCGCTCGGGGACTGGCTGGGCGTCAGTCAGCAGGTAGCAAGCAATTGTATTGTGCATCACTTGGTTTTTTCCCTTTTGGATTTTATTCCTTTCTTCCTCTCTCCCCTTTTTGTTACAATTGTCATTATTATTATTGTTATTGTTATTATATTTTAATTATTAATTTTTTTCTTATCTCAACCCAAGGGTTTTGCCTTCTTCCTGATTCTCGTCCCCATCCTGCTGTGGGGGAGGAGAGTGCACAAGCAGCTGTGTGGTACTTAGTTGCCAGCAGTGGTTAAACCATGACAATGGGGGTGACATTAGACTTCTTCCTGTCTTCTGGGATGTCCCCCAGTCTTGATGACTTCTCAAAGATTATGGAGAGCAACCTCACATGGACATCAGACAGCTCTTTTAACACCCTTGGGTGGACAATATCAGGGCGCATTGATTGGTAGGGGTCAAGCTGCTGTAATAGTTCACAAACCAACTCTTCCTGCACTGACGGTGTGTCTGTGTTTGTATGAACATGGATTTTTGTTCCCAAGGCCTGGGGCCCAACAGAGGTGAAGAAAGTGCTGAGGACCTCTGCCTCTTTAGTGTTATTGGTAATAAATGGCACATAACATGTTCTTGTCAGTTCTTCAGCTTCCTGAAATCTTTGTTTCATCTGAAATCTTTGTTTCATCAGGGAAAGTTCTTTTTCACTAACATACTGTAGAGGTAGCAAAACCAGCTTCAAGAATCTTGATTGCAATGTGTCACACATCTGAATATTACTACTATCCAAAATGTATGAAATGATACCACTATAAATATCTTTTAGATTGAGCCAACAAAGAAAAGTGTAGGAAAGGTCAAAAAGATCTTGTGATGCTTATTCTATATCATGTCAGCTCTCCCTGGACCCTTTGTTTCTTCATTTTGGGGGGGCTTGGTTTTGGAGTGGGTTTTTTTTTCCTTCTGCAGGTTTTTGTCACAATACTGAACACAAAACATTACAACAGTGTCAAGCATTATAAAAAATGTGACAAACTGGGGCTAATAATTATGTCAGCTTGTGAATAGTTTTCTGGCTTTCTGAATATCCTGGTACATTTCAATGTCAATTTTGAATGTAATTTTGGAGTAGCTAAAGTAGTTCAGCATTCATTCTGAAAGTGGAAACAGAATTAATATACAAAATCTTTCTTACCTAAAGTTAAAGGTCCAAATCTAAGGTAGCCACCCTAATCCTCCACTGTAGTCACTCCAGAGAAACAAGAATATACAGTTTCTGACTTCATATGAACATAAATGAACATATATGGTTTCTGCCTCATTCTGAAATTTGTGTCTAAATTGCTGGGATAACTAATTTTCCAGGGGATATATTTAGCTGCTCGAGCATATTCATCTACTGCCATATGAAATTTTCTAAGCATCCAAGGCAACCATGACACTTGGAAAATCTACATACAGGTTATGGAAGAGCTGCACCTTCTGGATCAGCAGCTCGAGGTCAGATGTAATAATCAATGGCAGCTAAATAATGCTGAAAACAAAGAAAAGTTAAGGCCTGCATTATAGCAACAAGATAGCCAAAATGTAAAATCCTCTTGCACAAAGTAGGTGCAACACCTAGCAATCAGAGTAAGAAAGAAAGCTTGGGACTTTTAGTAGCATGGGGATTTTCATAGAGGAATAATTATTGAGAAAATAGGACTGAATCGGGTTTCAGAAACTAAAAAATTACAAAAGCTGTCTAGACAGATGGTCACAGATGATTTACCAGAAGCATCTTAACTTCCTCTACTTATTTTTAGAACAGCATCCTCTCTAGGGAATATTTGTAAACAATAATCAGTCTTGGTAGTGTACATGAATGAAAAACATGCAAACAACACCAGTGGTTAACTGGATTTGCTAAGGTAACTGGGGAGAACCAGATTTTTCTTCTTTTTAAATAAGCATTTTCTGAGGTTCTTTTTTAATTTTCACAATATAACTGCTATGGCTAAATGTATCTTGACATCTGCAGAAATTTTGAGTACCATTTTAAGGTCCTCACCTGAAAGTTTAAAATATATAAATTAAGATAATTTACCAGTTATCTTAAAATACAAAACAACTTTAGAATATGTAATACTTTTCTTGTGTAAAGTAATGAGATTGAATTTAATGAGTATTTTACGAGTATTAAATATTAATTTCTTATTAAATGAGTCATAGTAACCACAATTGTAGTAGACTATACACTTTGACTAACCTTACTCGTATTTTGCAGCTGAGCTGAGCACTGCCTATGTGCATTGGATTAAAAATGGCACAGTTGTTGCCATCTATGCTACAGATTTCCTCAGTTTACTCTGGACATTGCCCTTGGCTGTAGCTACATAAAGAGATTCAGGAAAATAAATTCCAACTATGTGTGTGAATTTGAAGTGGATTATTTAAACCAGATTAAGCTCATATGGAAAGAAATTGAATTTATCTAAACTTATAAAGGGGCCTAAGTAATCACAGCATCATAGAATCATAGAATGGTTTGGGTTGGAAGGCACCTTAAAGATCATCTAGTTCCAAACCTCCCTGTCATGGGCAGGGACACCTTCCACTAGACCAGGTTGC
Source organism: Falco rusticolus (assembly GCF_015220075.1). Taxonomy (NCBI): domain Eukaryota; kingdom Metazoa; phylum Chordata; class Aves; order Falconiformes; family Falconidae; genus Falco; species Falco rusticolus. The sequence continues at coordinate 41,219,561 of NC_051188.1, read as the reverse complement.
TTAGAGCCCCATCCAACCTGGCTGTGAACACTTCCAGGGATGGGGCATCCACAGCTTCTCTGGGCAACCAGGTACAGTGTCTCACCATCTTCACAGTAAAGGATTTCTTCCCAATATTTAATCTGAATCTACCTTCTTTCAGTTTAAACCTATTCCCCCTTGTCCTATCGCTACATGCCCTTGTAAAAAGTCCCTCTCCAGATTCCTTGTAGGCCCCCTTTAGGTACTGGAAGGCTGCTACAAGGTCTCCCTGGAGCCTTCTCTTCTCCAGACCAAACAACCCCAGATCTCTCAGCCTGCCTTCATAGGAGTGGTGCTCCAGCCCTCTGATCATCTTTGTGGTCCTTCTCTGGATTCACTTCAACAGGTCCATGTCCTTCTTATATGGGAGCTCCAAAGCTGAACACAGTACCCCGGGTAGGAGATCCACTATAAAAAGTATTAACAGAATTATTCATGGTGTTTGTATTAATTTACTCTGAAAGTTAATTTAAGCTATTTTTTTTCCTGAAAGAACCCAAGTGCACGAGACTTTAAAGTTCAAGAAAGCCAATATTTGATATAGAGTACTTCAGAAGTTTCAGGTAGCTATGCCTGTCTGTGTAAATCTACAGAGATACATACATATGTGTAGATGTGAAGTATAAATTATAAGCATTTGTTTACTATTACTATTACTAATATTACTATTAAATATTAAATACAAGGTGGCAAATTGAGAAAATTTTATTTGATTCTATTTAATAGAAATCAATCAAAGAAACAGACACACGGTTCAAACAATGAACATTGGTTCAAAGCCATGAACATTTATTTGCATTATTTCTAAAACACAGCAAGAGAATTGTAGCATATCCTACTGAACTATGCAAATTTCAGTTGTATTTTGTGTCACTCCATAGACTTAAAGAAATTGCTTCAGGGTGCACTGTAACACTGGCAACTTTTTTCATAGCAAGCAAGGTTGAACAGTTCAATATACAAAGACAGCATTGACTCTGTATATTAGTAAATCAAAAGGTAAATACTATAACTTTATTAAAGTAAAATCTACATTTTCAGGTTCCTTTGATTTTTTTTATATTCTTCCTTTTGACTCTTAACATATCAGAGATGCACAAAAACCTTTTCTTCTGTTCTCTTCTCAGATTTCTTTCACTCCAAAAAAATGCAACTGACTCATCAGGTTCACTAGCAGAGACAGAGATGTGATCGTCCCACTCTGCTCAGCACTTGTCAGGCCATACCTGGAGTACTGTGTTCAGTTCTGGCCATACAATTTAAGAAAGGCACAGACAGGCTGAAGAGGATTCAAAGGGATTCCACAAAAATAATCAATAGGCTGAAAAACCTGCCTTATAAGAAAAGACTAAAGAAGTTAGGTCTCTTCTCCCTGCAGAAGAAAAGGCTCAAGGGTGCCTCATCACAGTATTCCAGTACTTCAAGGGCAGTGACAAAGAAGATGGAAGCTCTGCCTTCACAAGACAGCACATGAGGACAAGGAGCAATAAGTACCATTTGCTCTGGGAGATGTTTCTTCTCTAAATAAGAAAGAATTTTTTTTACAGTAAGAATAATCCATCACTGACACAACCTTTCCAAGGAAATGGAAGAGTGCCTATCACTGACGGTTTTCAAGATGCAGCTGGACAGGCTGCTAGACAATCTCATCAAGGCTTCCTTTCCCATGAAAGTTTGGACCAGATTATCTTTCAAGGTCTCTTACAACCTGGGCTGTCCTACAGTTCTGTGATTCACTATGATTTCAAAAGTCTTCCTATGTTCTACATAGGAAACAGATTTTTAATTATGCACTATACTATTATATTTCATTTAGATACTTCAAACAGGCACTACTGGGGCCAGGGCTGTTTTGAATCTGTTCCTACCTATTGTACATCTTTTCTTTGCTGTTCCTTATTGTATTTCCAACAAAGTGGGAACAATATCATTTAACCTACTTTCATTAAATCACACTAAATATGTCTTTGTTGACACTGTTTAAGTGAAACTGATGCCATTGCCACTAAATGTATTTGTACTTTTCCTGTAAACATGGTAAAGACAATATTGCCCTACACCAGTGATACATGGCTTCTGAAAGGTCTGAAATAAAAATAAACATTTTCCTCTTTAATTATATTTATCTTCCATGTCAAATTTCATAAATTCACTACATTGTTTTTAAATTATGCCACTAGAGTCTTTAGGATTTATTATCAATTTTATTTCTCTGTAAGTAGTCTTTTAAAGCAAATGTTGCTTGAGGGTTGAAATATATTTTAATTGCATATAATTAAATATATTGATATTTTATTTATATTTAAAACTCTTTACAATGTGTTTTAGATTCAACTTTTTCTCATTTTAAATAACTTACCCATTTTATATCTGCTTTTAAATACAATTTAAGGGTTATTTTCTTTAGACTAGCGTTGTTTGTTCAAAGCTTTATTTTACTTCAGATATTTAAGTTAAGTTTGTTAGACAGAAACTCTAGGTCTCATCTGTTTCTCTTAGAAAAATATTGACCCTGCAGTCTTAGCTTATTTCCTATTTTGCCTTTAGCAATTAGTTATTAAAAGTACAGAAGTTTTAATATATGATTTTTATGACTGAATACTCATAGCCCAGGCAAGATTTTTAAAATATTTTTTTTCACAATTCTTTAAAGAATAGATTTGTTGATATTTATTTTCTGAAAATTGCAGGGGTTTGCCAGCTTCAGTACATGTATATGTAAATTTGTAAATATATATGTGGGTATATACCACACAGTGTGTACAGACATGGCAAAATCACAGTCTGACTTCCACTTCAACAAGAGGTGCCAAGAAAGTCATACTGCTACATTTCTGTTGAGCAGAAGATATGTAGATATATCACAGAGATACAAGATTCCTCAGAATATTGCAATCAGTATTCTGTGCAGGTTCAGCCCACCAACATATCTGGTATCATATAGGGCCAAAAAATGGCAGATAAAGGAAATTTAAGAAAAAAAAAGAACAAACAAACAAAGCAAAAAAAAAAAAAAAACCAAACCAAAAAAACAAACAAGTGCATATGATCAGTGTGGCTATAGGATGGCTACAACTTTTAAAAGAAATAGTACTTAATTCAGTACTCAAAGATGTATGTGTCTAATAATATTTGAGATGACTTGTGTCTTACCTAACTTCTGTGTGCTAGCCTAGAGAGATGTGTCTTTTCCATAGTTTCTGTGCCATATGTCCCAGACTTTCTTGAATGGCTAGGATACTCCAGGGAAAGCATTGTAGAAAGCATTGTGAAGCTCATTATATGGTACTGAAAAGTTACTGTTAGGTATATTGACTATATTTGGAATTTTGGCTGATATCCGCTATCTGGACACCCCAGTTAAGCACAAAAGTTGGGCATCTAGCCTTAGTGTAATGATTGAATTCTCCTAATACAAGATTTTAGAAAATCAATCACAAGGTCTTATTGCTTGGATTACTACCTTAGATTGTTATCATTCTTCACTGGCTAAGCAGAGAAAAGGTAGAAGCTAGGCACCTATATATTCTTGGGGGCTAGTCTGTCCAGCCTTTCTCTGAAGATGGGAACCTGATGAAGTAGAGCTGGCTTCTTTGCTTTAAAATGTGGCTGTGATCATGATGCCAAACAGCCTTTTGCTATTACAGTAGTTGGAGCACTTTCACAAACTACTCCAGCACTTGTCTGACCTATGTCAGGTAACACTTTCAGCACTCAGGTCACCTCCATGCCCAATAAGATCATGGAACAGCTCCTCCTGGAAGACATATCAAAAGATGTGGAAGATAGGGAGGTAACTAGAGACAGCCAACATGGCTTTACCAAGCACAAATCATGACTGACTAATCTAGTGGCCTTCTGTGATGGAGTGACTGCATCAGTGGTCAAGCGAAGAGCAACAGGTGTCATCTACCTAGATTCTGCAAGGCCTTTGGTACAGTCCTCCACAATATTCTGGCTGTTACATTGGCGAGACATGGGTTTGACAGATGGACTGTTAGATGGCTGGATGGCTGCATCCAATGACTTACAGTCAATTGTTCAATGTCCAAATGGAAATCAGTAATGAGTGGTGTCCTTCAAGGGTCTGTACTAAGACAATACAGTATCTTCATCAGTCCATAGACAATGGGATTGAAGTGCACTCACCCAGATTTGCAGATGACACCAAAGTAAGTAGTGCAGTTGATTTACTAGAGGAAAGGGATGCTGTCCAGAGGGACCTTGACAGGCTTGAGGAGTGAGCCCACGTGAATCTCATTAAATTTGGCCATGTGCAAGGTCCGGCACCTGGGTAGCTGCAATCCCCAGCATCAATACAGACTGGAGGATGAATGGATTGAGAGCAGCCTTGTGGAGAAGTACTCGGGGATACTGCTGGATGAAAAATTAAACATGAGCTGGCAATGTGTCCTTGCAGCCCAGAAAGCCACTTGTATTCTGAACTGCATTTAGAAGAAAAAAAAAAAAAAAAAAGTATGGTCAGCAGGTCAAGGGAGATGATTCTTCCACTCTAGTCCACTCTCACGAGACCCCATCTGGAGTACTGCCTGCAGCTCTGGGTTTCCAGCACAGGCAAGATATGGACCTGTTAGAGCAGATCCAGATGAGGGGCACAAAAATGAGGACTGGAATCTCTTCTATGAAGAAAGTGTGAGAGAATGAGGGTTGTTCAACCTGGAAATAAGAAGCCACTGGGGAGACCTTATTGCAGCCTTTCAACATATAAAGAAAGATGGTGAGAGACTTTATGCCAAGGCCTGTAGGGACAAGACAATGGGCAATGGTTTTAAATTGAAAGCTCAACTCCATGGCAGAGGGATTGGACTAGATCAGGGGTCCTCAAACTTTTTAAACTTTTAAAGGGGACCGGCGCACAGATGAAGTGGCAGGCAGTCATCTGCGGCTGCTTGGTGTGTGTGTGGGGGGGTCTGTAAATACTGGAGGCCAGACTGAGGACCCTGGGAGGTCATATCTGGCCCACAGGCTGTAGTTGGAGGACCCCTGGACTAGATGATCTTCAAAAACCCCTTCCAACCCAAACAAGTCTATGATTCTATCTCTCTATGAAAGTAAGAGAGATATTTTCTTAGGTAAGACTATTTCTGCAAACAAAACATTTTAACAGAATATTGTATTAATTATTGACTAATAGAACATCTGTTTTTTCTGGCCCTGTTCACTACTCACAAATCAGAACACTATGCAAAAACTTTATCCATAGTCTATATCCTTGGTTGTATCACTGAATCCTTTGAAACTCCCTGTTCCCTGTATTTCTCTATGCTTAAATCAAGGTGCTTAGCCTCTCGATGTCTTGCTGTCTTGCTATGATTTGCTGTTATTCACTGTTATTTCCTTGACTCCAGTCTCTAACTGATCAGTTTCAATTGCTTACTATTAATTTTTTTAAGAAACGTTCTCTCATATTTGAGAGTGCTCCCCAAATACCTCTGAAAAATATCTCCTTATTTTTCCCTGATTTGCTGTAAACCAGGGTCCTGGTTTGATGATACCACATACAGTCCCTCAAATTTCTATGTGAATCACATTATCACTTTCTATGTGAAACCAAGTGATAAAATTAATCTTGGATTTTGATGAAGAACTTGTAAGATAATAAGACACCCTTAGTATCTAGTCCCACGTGGGCTAAAATAAGAAGGAAAAAATAATACTAAAAAAATAACTTTCTAACAAAGCCAAGTATAGATTTCATATACATATGTGTATTTTTCTGATTACTACCAAAAAGATGTGATTTGGGGAAGATGTTAATTTACACTTTGAATATTAGATTGCAGGACAGTCCAGTTGCTTGGAATAGGGAACTGATTAAAATTTTACTATATATCCTGCAAAATAAAGTACATTTCTCAACAAAAGCTTATTAACAGGTGTTTTCCCAAAAAGCTTTAATGTAAGGAAGGAAAAGAAACAAAGGTACATTTAATTGACATTTTAATTTTAACATATTTTGGACTGTGGACATTACAAGTTATGAAACTTCACAGCTGGAAACAGATTCAATTTTTTGCCTGGTAAAGGTACAGAAAAGCGTGATATTTATTCCAGCACAATAAGCTATCAAACAGCCAGTATTCCAATTAATTTTCATAACTCAATGCAGCAAAATATTCAGCAAAATTTGTGCATTGTTGAATTTATGTATAGGGGCAAATTTCTTCCAAGGAAAAGCATTCTGTTATAGCTTCAGTTAAAGTTGAAAGTCTTTCAAAGTTTCCTAGTTGCATTTAATTTTATTGCACTCTAGTGTCCCCAGACAAAATTACATAAAATACTGAAAGCCAGGTATTAGTTACATGTTGCTGCTGAAAACTCAGCAGATAATAAGGAAGCCTGGAGGCTTTCTTATAGGAGGAATATTTTTCTGTAATCTGTCCATCAAAGGGGACAATAAAAAATACTTTCAACTTATCTTCCCACATTTTCAATCATAAATCATTGCATCCCATTTTTTCTTCTTTTTCTTTTTGTAGAATTAAGGTATGTTAAATTTTTTTATCATTGCTGCTTCACAGTTTCTCCAGAATCTAGATTTCTTTTTTCTTCAGCTTTCAATACATAGAGACTCAGAGGTGTTAGAATCCAGAAGTCCTGTTTCACAATCCTTTTCCTCACTGCACAAAAAAAAAAGCTGTCATGACATTTTTGTATTTATTCATGATGTTATTTATCTCTGAAACACTCAAAACAGTGCTTAAGGAAGTCAATTTGGAAATGGTATCAAGTTATACCATAGAACAGGATGGTGAGTGTGAATAAGATGTAATGGGAAACAATAAAAAAAGCTTGTTGATTTTTTGCAAGGTTTTTCGTGTTTTTTTTTCTTTAATTTCAACTCATCATTTTGAATCAGAGAACAAAAAGGAAACAGTAGACAGGCTTGCTTTTACAGAACTTATGACACACATAGTTAAAATTTTATACTCACTACAAAAAAGACAATGCAATGTATTGTGTAACTTAGGAACATCCTACATGCAGTTTGAACACAAAATATTCATACATCATTTATGTTTTGATCACACTCTAAGTGCTGACAAGTGCATTTATGAATAATGCAAAGAAACTGAAAGAACGGGCTTTTTATATTCTATTCTTAGCCTCTGTTTTTCAGCCAAAATGATTTAACAATGTAAAACACATGTCATTGATGGAATATGATTATAAATACATTGTGTTCTTGACAGTTAACAATTATTCCTGTGTGCATTACTGATGCAGTCATAGCAGCTATAAAAGCTAAGTGTCAGGTATCTCCAAAAATATAAGACCACAGTCATTTCAGTACACCTAGTACTTCTAACTCTATCTGAATAATGTTTTGCCATTAAAACAAATAATCAGACAGGAAAATTAATATATAATTATGTGGAATTTCCATTGATCAATTTAGTAAGCACTGAGAAAAAAAAATGCAACCACATTAGAAATATATTCAGAAGCACAGTGCCCCATACTCAGTTAATTCAAAAAGAAACAAGAAAGACCCCTAAAGAACCCATGCACACCCATACTGCGCAATGAAGCTTAAAACTCTGAAAAATTGTAGTATTTCTAATTGAAATGCATTGCATGATTAATCTTGATTTATGAAGAATCTAATGTCTGTTCTCTTTTATTTCCCTTTGCTGAAAATATCTTTAATCATCTTTTTAATCAATATTAGAAAAAAAAATCAACATTGTCACAGTTACAGTAGGATCCCAGAGAGCCTAGCTCTAGCATAAGCAAAATTCACCAGCTGACAAATATTTCATGTTGAGCTACACTAAATAATTATCCCCCTTCAATGAGCCACATCTATATGTTAAAGGATTATTTGTTTCAAGTTACAGAAACAGTTACTATGTTTTACATCCGCAAATGAGACAATCCTTCTCATTAAGTTTTAATGAGAATGTTGTTTAATTTAGTCACTTTAACTCTATGGAGACTTCTGTGGTAGGATGTTCCTCAAGGACTTCTATTCCCACCATTTAATTAGGACAGAAGTCTATTCAGAGCTATATTCTATAATCGGAACCACACCAAAATGTGAATACTGTATTCAGAGTTGGTCATAGCTAGAAGAATTTCCATTTTCAAAAAATAAACCAAAAACTGAAGCAATGTGCCTTGCGTGGGGTGGGAAAGTACTATGCACAAACTATACCAGCACACTAAAACTGAGGCATGTTAGCATCCCACTAGGCATTCAACTAAAGAAAAGGGGATAACATTTTGGGTTTGGTTTTTTTTAATCAGTTTTCAAGAGTATGTTAGGATGAAATTTACTCTGCAATGCAAGTGTCTCGGCCTTTAAGGGAATTCCTAGACCTCTTGTTCAGATATAGTGTCTGTACTGTGGCTGTCTAAAATTTGGCAGGATTCTGCTGATGGCCTCCTACCACAGACAATTTCATTCCTTTCAGTATTTTTAAAAATGAAGGAGACTGTGCATTAGTTATGATGCTCAGATACGACAGTGACATGTTAAAATATTCAGAATTAAACTGTTTTCTATATTAGATCTGGACTTGGCAAAGTTCGGTTAACAGTTGGACCGGATGATCTTAAAGGTCTTTTCCAACATAAATAATTCTATGATTCTAGATACTTTTGAAGACATGCCTCCTTTGCAATCCCCAACAAAAAAAGGGTTAACTTACCATTTATAAATATTGCTTAGACTAGTTCTGAGATTTTTGTTTGGGAACACGGAGTATCAAATGCAAGCCATAGAAAAAGTGTCTTTTAGACCTTTATTACAGCTTGCCAAAAAAATCCACTTTCATTCTGACTGTGTTAATTCTATGGAAACCCTTCGTAACTCAAAAAGAATACAGAATCGTTTGGAGCTAAGGTGCAAGGAAGTCAGAAGGGAGTATAGGACCATCAATGATGGTTCTAATGTGTTATCAGTTGTGAAAGGTAGACAGAGCACTTCTTGATCAAATTCACTGAGAGTCCCTGACTGTTTTCTTCTCTGTAACCTCTCAAGTCTTTCAGCAAGGAGAACCATCTGCCTTGGAAATAGGTTTAAACAGATTTTGATCTTCCTGATAAAGCAAGCAGGTAAATGCCTAACCTTATTTTGTGCCTTTTATTGACTTTGAGGATTACTGTGGTTGTAACTCTTACAAATATATTTTCAACCATTGTTTGTTACCTGTGTCAAACATGATGTTAGATTTCATTAGAAAATCTTTAACAATATTCTACCGGATGGAAAGGAGCCACCCAAGAAGTGTCTGCTGAGTCTCAATAGAACTTACTTTGGAGCATGAAGGCTTTTTCTAATATTACACAGTTATTAGTGATAAAAATACAAAATATTCTACAAAATGAAGGGGAGAAAGGGACAAAGAAGTTAATTTTGCTTTTATTCCAAAAATGTCAGTTCCCTGACAAGAGAAACTTTGATATATATGCAGTACATGTTAAGTTTTTTAGCACACATGTGTTTTTATCTCAGGGTAATGCTCCTTGAGATTACTCCAAATTTATCTGCAATATCCCTTTTTATTTTATTTAGTTTAGCTGAAATCATATGCTAGAGCTGGTTACTGATGTCCAGTCAAGAAGACTTTTTCTGACCTATAATTATAGCAATGCATTCCAGCTGAAAATGTTTGGAAAGCTGTTCTGAAGATTTAGCAAGGCTTAATTTGATATCAGAATTTTTTACTTTTTTTAGACTATCAAATCTCCAGCAATAACTGAATTTCATTTTCATGTAGTTCAATTTGTATTTATATTTTTCACTCAGAATGCACAGTCAGCAGGAAAGAGTACTTGAATAAGGAAGGTAAATACATGACTAAAATTGTTCAGTTTCACATTTTTCAGATGTTAAACGTCAGTCTGCAGTTTACAGTCTAAGTAAGCATGCTTTAGTTAGACACCATGAAAACAGATCTTGTGTCTCTAAGATATCTCATATTGAAAAATCAGAAACAAGTGATAATAGTGTCATCTTTCTCATCATTTTTACTGTTTCTTTTGAGATGAAATGATCTGCCATTCTCACTTAACATTCAGCTGTTGCTCCAGAAGTGCAGAGCTTCTTTAGGTCCTACTCTGTATATATATGATAGACCTATGTGGATGTCTCCACATGTCTCTTGTAATGCCTCCAATGGCAGTAGATGCCTGCATTTCAGCAACTGAATCAGCCCCATTAGTAAAATTTGAATCAGATTGCATACATCTTAAAACAGATGTTTATGTACAGATATTTGCATGTAACCTAGACCTCTAAGCTGCCATTTGGGGGCTTGAAAGGAAGCCTCTGATCAATGAACCTACTGGAATTCTGAAGAGCTAGTAGGTTCACTCTAAAAAGAGACTTCTATGTTTAGTCAGATGTCCTCTCTCAGTTATATTTCCTGTATTGACAGGATCTCCTTGGTTTTGACATTTAGCTCCTAAATAGACACCTGCCTTTAGACCCCTAGAGTTAGATATCAACAGTGTGGAAGAGATTACCACCCCAGCAGCATGGTCTGTTTTACCTAATTTTAGCCATGAAAAAACTAGTTTATGTGTCTAGACCAGTAGCCTAGTTCTTTCCATATTAACAGACATTCCAGCCTTCAAAGAATCAATTATATTACTTGTCTTAAGGCAACAATAGTGGTTCCTGGAATGAATAGTTGTCACTCATTGCATAAGAAACATATGTAATTAGGTTAGACTAATTGGGCACAATTAAGTTAAACTTCAGGAGATACAGGTGAGATGAGGCCAGCGACGTGTTTCTTTTTCTGCTGCTACAGCTTCATTATTAGTGCACTTCTATGCATCACATGTGAATTCTATTTCTTTTCCTTCAATTATTTGTCAGATGAGACTAAAAAAAAATAATATTTTTAAAATTTTTACTATCAGTGTTAACAATTCAAGTTTTCTCCTGTTAGATATTATTATAACTGACATCAATTACCATATATTAGGGCTTCTAAATGACTTCTGGATTATATACGAGCTATTTCAAACTCTGACTGCCAAAGGACTGGAACTTTTACAGAAAGACTAATTTGGACATTTAAATATCATAGGTATTTTGTTCCCTAATTCATTCTCTCACAGATATTACATTTGGAAACAAATGTCTTCTCTGAGATAGAGCCATGATCTTCTTCCTTAATATTGGAATTAATAAACCTAAAGCAGTATTGGAATAACACTATAGCAGAGAATGATTACATATTACCGCTACTGAAAGATAATGCGATTTGTATACAGAAAATTTCACCCACTAACATATTCTTGTAAATATCAGTAGAAGATAACAGAATGACTGCATGAAATTGTTTGGGGAGCAGGGACGGAAGCACAAAACCAAACCTTTGAATTTTTAGCACCCCAACAATGCAGCTCCTTTTGCAGTATTTCTTTCTTTCAGCTTGATTCTCCCTGGAAAAGTGACTGTAAATAACATCTTCCTTTCAAAGAGCTGTTTCTTCCATGTATTCATTTGTAAACTCATGTAACTCAGCCTAGACGCTGAGTTTAATAAGGAATGGGGAAGAGGGGAGGGAGTGACCATAACTTGTTTTAGAACCAAACAGGCATTTCAGGAAAGACACTGGAACAATGGAAATAGTTGAATTCATGCCACTGAGATTGTAATCTGAACATGGGGTTGTACTAGCAACTCTGACAAACTGTCTCTCACATACTGTATCAGAACATGAGAGCTGGCAGTAGCAGAAAAGACAGCTTCTTGTTTGAGAACTAAGTTGAATCTTCTGCCACTGAAAGATGAGGAAAGGAATCCCATGATATCATTTTGTCAGTCATTTTCTTTTACTGTAGTAGAACTTCTTCCTTCTGTATGAAGATTTTAGAGAAAATAAAATTTTATATATCATCTCTGAATTCTGTTGCATTTACACATATTTAATGATTTTTTAAACAATACAGATAGTTCTTTCCCTAAAAGGATAATTCCTCACAAAGGCCTTTTTGTTACAGAGAAATCATTAACCCACATACAGTGTTCCTACTTTCTCAGTCTAAAGCCAATTATTCAATCTATTTTCAATAGCTGACATCACATTGAATTCAGTTCTTGGCTGTTCCTAAAAGCAATCTAAGTGGTTACTACAGCAAGCATACCACAATGTACCACAGAAATCATGCCAACGAAATAATGTAGAACTAATGACAAAACACAGACAAAAGCTGCGATCAACTCCTGACAGTTTATGTCCTGATATTTATTAATGGGACTACGTAAAACAGAATCTAATTTTTGTTGGACTTGCTCCCAGGCACTTTTTGGCTGATTCCTGAAGTGCCAGTATATGGCAAAGGCACTTAGAAATCTTGTGCTGTTTAAGAATGTCACTATGAAGTCTGACCAAAAGTCCAGTAACCTCTATTGAGCAGTAACATAGCAGATACTTAAAGGCAGAAGTATGGATAGAATAAATTTTTCTTATTTTCCAAAAAAAATAGTGGATTAGAGACTTCCTGGACCAAAAGCTGAATTCAATTTCAAATTGTTTAAGTCTTTTCTGAACATATTTATGCGTTGGGCCTCCACAGCATCCTGTGGTGTTCAGTTCCATGACTTAACTGTGCCATAAGGAAAAGTATACTTCTTTCTCTTTGTTTTAAACATAATGTTTGAGAATTTTAGTGCATGTCTTTTCTTCTTTGGGGAAAAGTAGTAGAAAATTTTGTTTCTGGTGCAGCTTTTAAAACATTCCTTTCTTTCTAGATGTCCAAATCCCAGCCTCTCAGGTTTCTCCCCCTACAGAAGTTATAAAGCTGACGTTCTTTTGCCATTCTTTTCCTATTTTTTTCTCTTTGAAGAGAGGGTGACCATAACTACACACAACATTTATGATGTGGAAGTATCATGGATGCTTTGTACTGTGATAATGGAGTTCAGAAAAACTAACACCTGTGTGGAAAAGATGTATTTTTACTGGGGAGATGAAAGTTAATGAGTCCCTCTTGATGAAGATCAAAGGATAGATGCATGGAAAAAGAAGCTAATAGAAAATGAAAACATAAAATAATATATTTCTCCAAAGTTTGAATTACCAATCTTTCATAAGATAGGAAGCATAAAGCAAGTAGTTTTCTCTACTTTCTGAAATTTCCTCAAGCAATCACAGTTTTTTGAGTTACAAAATCTAAAGGAAATTTTAATTGTAAATACTCTATTCTACTGTAGTTTTTATATACATACATTAAAGGGTTTTGCCTTCCTTTGTATTTTCAGTTAATGAAAATCAAGTTTTAGTGAATATTTTTAAACAGCTTTTGCATAGTTCCAAGACTTTTTCTTCAATGACACAATACTTGTAAGAAACCTTGCTTTCTCTACTTTCATAGTTATAGCTTCTCCATGGTTTGAGACCATTTTTCATCTAAACTATGTCGTTTAGCCCCAGTGTATTACACGGTTGTTCAGTTTTAACAGGAACACAGTGGTTCTGGTCAGTCAGTTATATTATTTGAAGGTATATTAATTAAGCTTTAGAAAAATTAAATAACATTTGAATGTAAAATGATGTAAGACCCATTCTTATCAACATTATTCTTTGAGTAATGCATCATCATCACAGGTCGTTGCTCTGATGAAATTAATCTGCAAAGCCACCTGTGTGACAGAGATAATGATATATTAGTGTTATTCATCATTAGTGATCATCAACAGCCGATAATATATTTGCCTGTTGCTCCAAGGATGGTGCTATCCAGAAAGAATGAACCTCTGAAATTAAATTATGGCACAGAAGTCAATGAGAAGACCATAGTCTAACCCAGTCAACAGCAGGTAGGAACACAGGCACTAAATCAATTTCTCTAGAATACTTTTTTTTTTTTTTTTGGCTTCCTAGTGACAGCTTTGCAACATTGTTAATCAGGTCTCATTACCCTTGTGGAAAATTATATTTGCTCTACTTCCTTCTCCAGTAGCATTTGGCAACACTTTTGCTATTAAGCCCTCCAATACTTAGAGAGGGGAATATTTTTCACGTAATATAAAAAAAATACAAAGCCTCTTGCCAATAGCACTGCTATGTTTTTTTGTGAAGGTGGAAATCTAGACATCTATAGGAAAATTTTACAGTACTACATAAATTAAGTTAATAGACAATTTCCAGCTTTGCCAATTTTTATCTTTGTCATGGTAAACAGTCAGCAAAAATTAGAGAGCAGAAAGCTAAGACAGAAAACATATTGAATGAATAAACCACTCAGACCAACCTAATCATTTTAGCTTTAGGATTAGGTCACAAAATTCAGTTTGGAATGACAGAACTATGACAACATGAAATTACATTGTTCTCCCCCTATATTAGACACAAAGTCTTACTCAATCACCTTCCTTTCATATACTACTTAGATGGTAGACACCTGCATCCATTTTTTTTCCCAGAATCTTCCTTCCCCTTTTTAAGCTTCTCCTAACTTTTACGTTTAGACCTCTGATATAACATCTGTAAACAGGTGACAAGGCAGATCCCTGCCTCTGTGTTTTGCCCAATGTACCACCTGTTTGTGGTACCAACACACCACTTTCAGTATCTAGTTTTCTGTCACTCATCCTTCTCTTTCAGCCAGGTGGACCAAACTTAAGGACGGGACACGAAAGCATTAGCTAAGGCAATCCAAAATCTAGAGTAAAAATTCTGTAAATCCTCAGAATAGTAGTTTGAAGGAGGCCTTCATTACTGACTGAAGAGGAAGAGCCTGTTTTACTGTAGCAGTCAGGTCACAACCCTCAGGTCCTGCAGAGAGCTACATGCAGTAAAGGCAACCTAGCCTGAAATATGTTGGCCCATACTGCCCTCTCCTACTTCCAAAAGCTCTGATATGGCCATAAGCAATTTGGTATGCATCCAAGAGTTTTACGCTGAAGTTTGTTATAAGAGTGTGGTACATCAAACTCCAGGGAAGAACAGTCCTTTCCTATTTTCTAGTGTTCAACTTTTGAAATTTGTCCCAGGAATTCCTCAGGTTACCTTCATGTAAATAACATCTAAGTTTTCCACTTCCAACTCAGAAATTAAAAATCGTCATTAAGCACCACTGTTCCATATACTTTATGTATTCCACACAGGTATTGCTGAAAACTGGTGGTAATACTAATAAAATCAGAGAAACTGGAGGGGTTTTCACAAAATTACAGGCACACATGCACCTGAAGAGGTCATCTGCACATATGATTTCTAGGCCACAAGGGGAATCTTGTTTCACATACATGCTGAGTATATCAGATCCCTCTGGCTCTTCCAGATTCTGCTACTTTTGTTTATACATTTTTGTTTATACAATTCTTATCTGAGACCTTGCAAATCTAAGAGACTTTTTCATTGGTCTGCTTCTGACTGTAGTCAAGCTGGCCATCAACAGCAGCAGAGAACAGAACAGAACTTTCAGGTCTATTTCCTGGAAAAAATATTCTCATGCCTCCAAGCAGAGCATTTATGGCATCTTGCACATCTCCATGGAGTCATGTATAATAGAACAGAATAGTTTAATTCCAGTTAGAAGGTATCTACAACAGTCACCTTGTCCAACTACCTGGCCAATTCAGAGATGATCAAAGGTTAAAACATGTTATTAAGGACATTTTCCAAATGCCTCTTAAGCACTGACAGGCTTGGGGCATCAACCACCTCTCTAGGAAACTTGTTTCAGTGTTTGGCCACCCCCTCAGTAAAGAAATGCTTCCATATATCCAGTATGAACCTCCTCTGACACAACTTTGAGCCATCCCATGTGTCCAGTCACTGGATACCAGGGAGAATCGATTAGCACCTCCTTCTCCACTTCCCCTCCTCAGGAAGCTGTAGAGAGCAATGAGGTTACCCCTCAGCCACTTCTCCAAACTAGCCAACCCCAAAGTCTTTAACTGCTCCTCATAGGACATGCCTTCCAGCCTTTCATCAGTTTGGTTGCCCTTCTCTGGATCCATTTACATACCTCAGCATCCTTCTCAAACTGTGGAACCCAAAACTGCACACAGTACTTAGGGTGAGGCTGCACCAATGATGAATACAGTGGGATAATCCCCCTTTTTGACCGGCTGTTTGTGCTGTGTTTGATGCACTCCAGGATGTGATTTATGGTGACTCATATTGAGCCTGCTGTCAGCCAGCACCCCCAGATCCCTTTCTGCAGGGCTGTTCTCCAGCCATTTCTCTCCTAATTTATACTTGTACCCAGCATTACTCCATTCTAGGTGCAGAATCCAGCATTTTGGCTTCTTATATTCCACACCAATAGTCATAGCCCAATGCTTCAACCTATCTAGATCCCTCTGCAAGTCACCTTGTCCCTCAAGAGAATCATCAGCACTTCCCAGTTTGGTAACAACAGCAAACTTACTATGGATGCATTCAATGTGTGCGTGCAGATCATTGAGATATATATATATTGAACAGAACTGGCCCTAGAACTGAGCCCTGAGGAACACTGCCGGTCTCCAGTCAGATGTAGACCCATTCACTATGACACTTTGAGCCCTGCTGTTCACCCAGTCCTTCACCCAGTGCACTGTGTACCTGCTCATCACACAGCCAGACAACTTGTCCAGAAGGCTACTGTGAGGAACAGTATCAAAAGCCTTACTAAAATCTAGAAACACTACAACAACCATCTTCTTGTCCTGTCATCCACTAGGCAGGTGACATTATCAAGAATTATATCAAATTAGTTCAACAAGACATGCTCTTTGTGAACCTGTGTTGACTGTGCCTGATGATTACATTGCCCTTTAAATGCCTTTCAATAGCATTTTGACTATCGGAGTACTCTGCTTCAAGTCCCTAATGGGTTTTTAACATATGACTTTGTCTTGACCTCTTTTACTTTTTCTTCCGATTTGTCACATGTGGATTTACATGGATCTCACTTCCATGTCACCCCCATTTGGGGAAGACTTTGAATTTGACAATATTCTCAGGTGGCACACTCTCCTGAGAAACTGAGTAGAAACAATGGCCAGAGCAAAAATAAAGTTTAAAAAAACCCAAGCAAACAAATAAACAAAAAAACCCCAAAACCAAACAAATTAAAAAAAAGGCCAGTATAATTGATAGTTCTCCCAACTTTTAACTAAACTACAGCTAAACTAAAACTACAGCTCTGGGATTTCTGAGCCCCAGCTGTTCCACATCATCAACATAATGTCCACATCACTATGTCTAATAGCCTTTAATGAACCTTTCTTCTATGAATGTGTCTATTCTTTGCTTGAACCCATTAAATATTTGGGAGAAAAAAAAAATATGGGTTTGAACACATTTATATTTTTGGCCTTCGCAGCATTCTGTGGTAGTAAATCTGACTGCTTAATTCTGTGTTGGGTGAAGAAGTACTTTTTGTTTGTTTGTTTATTTTAAGCTTGCTGCTGTTTTAAGGTTCTCTGGCCATTACATTGAAGCTGGCCAATATTGTAGTCAGGAGGGGGTGAGTCAATGCTGAAATAAATGCAAGATTCATGGAGATGGAAAGGCGTAAAACAGGAAGGTGACTGGTTCCATTCCTCACAATTAACAATTGGTTTTGGCAAGGACAGGTTTTCTGGAATTTCTGTTACAATTTATGAATTATTTTAGTAAAGAGATAATCTGTAGCATTCCGAAGGAGAAATGCCTACTTATTTCATATGCTTACAGGAGTCAAATGGCATTTGACAGTACAAAAAGTAAATAACTTTCTCAAATTTAGTCAGTCTCCACTACTGTGAATTCATTCCGCTACATGTGGATTTTTACAAAAGAAATACGTACATCTGAACTAGTCACCTACAGTTCTTCTTACAGTCAGTGGGAAGAGAAGGAGAAACTTTTAGAAAGACATTGATTTCATCCTAGATTAGACATCCATGTTTTGTCAGATTAATCACCTTCTAAAAGTGTTAGCTGTCTTACATTTTAGAGTCCTAGACAGAACACAAACTAAAGTACTAGCTTGCTTAAAACCAACCTTACTGTCCCTGACAAGGAAAGGTCTCAGTTAGAGAATCTGAATTCATAGCCCTGATAAATTCCGTGATGAAAAGTGAAAAGTATGGTCAGGACCAAGTTGACTGACAGAGTATTCTTCCAACCATCTATGTTTAGAGGAATTGAAAAAGTGAGACTAGGTTAAAACACTCTTCAGATACATGGTCCGGCAAATACCTATCTTACAAAATACCTTGAAAACGAAAAGGAGGATGAGTGATTACATATTTCCATCTTTCAGGTGGAGATGATGTCAAGTTGGAAACAAATTACCAAAGATATTCCAATTCCGAATGAAGTTGGTTTGCTTTAGATGGATCATAGCTATCAACACAGACTCAAGTTACAGCAAGATGACATTTTATGCAATCTCATAACTCTTGGTGAGAAGTGTACCCCTTCCTTTTGACGGAGAACCCACTGTCGTCCTTTTCTAGCAAGATGAACATGGCATGGGTGGATCAGAGAAAAGAAGGGGGAAACTCAGTGAAGACTAAAGAGAGTACAAGTGCCTATGGGAGGGGAAAGATACTAAATGAGAGGGGGAAATGGTGTAGGCACATGCACCTGAATGTACTACGTTTTTGCAAGTGGGAAATAGCTAAGTGTGCTCTGGTGCTTTCAGAGGAAATGTGGAGAGAAAAGTAGACATGCAAACAAGGGATAAGCACAAAAAGAACACAGATCCTTTGGTCTTCCCAGCGAGTTATCTCCTAAGCTAACTGTGTACCTTCTTTTTTGGTGACAAGAGGCCTCAAGATGTCAGGAATATATTCCTTTCCTTCTTCCATGGAGACACACATTATTTAAAGATTGCATCAGACATGCAAGACATATTGCCTGTAGGGTCCTTGTGGTTGAAAGGGATGGAAGACTCCATTTATCCTGAGCTGTCAGGTGTAAGGTCCTAAACCCTGACATGGTCTTCAGCTTGCTACTCAGTATTAATCTTATCTAAAAATTCTTGCAGAAGCATCTACTTTCCCCAGTAAGATTAGAAAGAGGTTTGTTCCTTCATTGTTCTTTCTGGAGGCTTTCTGAGGTGGTATGTCTGCTTTAATCATAAAAGTACTTTTGGTGCATTATCTTGGCAGTATAAATCACAGTTCAAGGTACAAGCATGTAATTTTTAAACAGTCTCAAAAAAAAATGAAGGTAAATAATTTATACTATATAAATATATCCAAGAGATTTTACCATACTCTGAATCGAAAGAATGGCCTCTACAGACTTTAAACCTCACTTGTCCTGTCTTAATGAAGGAAACAAAACAAAAAAAAAAAGCCTGAAATCTCATTGAGCTGACCTGCTTTCCTCTAGGCTTTTTTAAGATACTTTATCTTCAAAAGAATATGGAAGGCAGAACAATAAATAATTGCTCACCCTCAGAGGGAATAATCCAAGTGATACAGAATTTGAAGTCCAGATAAAATTATCAAATGGAATTAGAATAGAAAATCCTTAAAATATGGCTAGTGTAGGTAAAAATAAGCTAAGCACTATAAACCAGATTAGGATTTGGTTTTCAACAAAATAGACCTAAATTGACAGGATAAAAATGAAAACTGAAATTAAAATATATCAACAACAAAGACAGGGTACTATAAACTGATTAATTTACTTTTTCAAGGACTGACTGTGAGAGTCCAACAATAAAAGAAATACTGTTATTGATATAAATGTTGGGACATCAAACGAAAATTGCATCTCTTTTTATTTCTTTGAAATTATCTTCATTTCTAGTATGATATTCAGACAGAAAATTCATTCTGTTGAGTCTTTTCCAATATCAACTCTACTATCAAAGCATAATAAATATGAAATTGCATTCATTAAGTTTAAAGCTGCCAAAACTGTATTAATAGTCATAGTGCAGGAGAAACGTCATACATCATAGGACTGATCTTGTGAGACTTTTTCGATGCACAGCTGCTGTATGTCAAAAAGCGGGGAAATATAAACATCATAACCATATTGTCACATTTTGGTAGTACAGTTCATTTTTAATGAACTCAGCATCAGTTAAACAGAATAACTGTATCAGTAGGAAAAGATGTGAATCCGAGAAAAATGTTAGAAAAATCCATGTCCATATGTAAACTTTGCTTTGATTTTATGAACTCTGTGTCTTATTCTAGAAAACCTGTTTCATCTCTGTAGAATAAACAAAAAAATAGGTGTGCCAGGACGCCTGGGAGGAAATTACTGACATTAGGAAAGCTATGGCAGGCAAGCACTACAGCACACTTTCCTAACACTGGATTCCTCTATTCCTGTTAAATGAAGTGTGTCTAGGTCAGCAGGCCTAGCAGAGCAAATTCTGTCTTATTCCACAAGGTCCTGAACAGGCAAATTACAAAACAGAGCACTCGGAATGGAATCTGTTGGAAAGAATACATGTGGTTAAGCCATGGAGGTATCTATGGTAACTGAGGTTTGGACTCTGAAGCATCTCAGCCAGCAGACTTCCACACATGAAGGGATAACAGTGAAAGAATTGAAGAGAAATGCAGAACTGGGGCCTAGTCTGCTAAAAAGGTGAAAAAGAACAGAGATTTACTGTTTGAGATCTAAAACGAACAGCTTTGTGGGTGTCCACCAATCCTACTAGTGCTGTAAGGCCAGTATTGAAAAGCTGCAGTGTGGGTGCTAATCTTTAAGCTAGAAGATCTGACTCAATTCTTCTTGTAGATGTTTTAGCCTCTGTAGCCTCTGCAATATATAAAACCAGTCAGACAAATATTGGCATTCTTGTCTAAATATTGGGAAACTTAAAACTGTCTGTGTTGACTCTAAAGGGAATTTTAATCTCCTTTAACACCCTACAGTAAATTTTGTCCATAATTTATTATTACATCAGTAGATCAGTTTCATAGCGACAGGGCATGACAAATAATAAACTGAAAAAGTGATAAATCAGAAATTTGTGTTTAAATATAACAACATTTCAAGCCAAAGTGCATTCAAATTTACAATATGTTTATTTATACTTCTGTGCCTGTTGAAAAGACATATGAACTATGAAGTGTCAAGGAAAGGAAGAATGCTTTGGATATTTATGTTCTCACAAAGCACACACCATAACACAATTTTTACAAGAAATTTATAGTCTCCTTCAGTATCACCGCTTTCAAATATCCCAAAGTAAAGAAAAATTTTAAATACTTTAATATATAAACAATATTGTCTCCTATAAGGTATTTTAAAAGTTAGATTCAATATTTTAAATGTTAAACTATCATTAATAACTCATCAAAATGAGCAGATTTGTAAGTCCCATAAACAACTTTTATCAGTATTCAGTTCTTATGGAAGATTTTCATATTAAAGTAGCTGTATGAATATTAGAAAAAGTAAGTAACTTTGCTAAGATTGGTTATTTTTGTGTCACTTGGGCTCTAATAAGAATCTGGAAAAGAAAAGAGGTTTTTCACGGGTATTAAATTACAGGCAGGGACTCTATGTCACCCAGTTTCAATTGTACATTAAGTATGTATCCTTTCCATTCCTTTCAATCCAATTTGAGTCACATCTGAAGACAATTCCAACTTTTGGCTTCATAGTTCCTAAAAATTCTGTCTGAGCAATCATTCAAAGAGTTGCAAATCTGTTCTTAAAATCTGTCTATAGTGCATGGCAAAGTTACAGACTTCAGACATCCACTAAGTCAAACCTGCTGAGTAGATCTGACTGCTGGAGAGCTCTACTAGTCACAAAGAAATTCTGCTAGAAACTCCCAGTGTTCTCTAAACAATAGACACCTTCCTTAATGCTGTAAATTTCTTTCAGAAAATTGTAAGTCTAAGTAGAACCTAACTGGGGAGGAAACACCAACGCAAGGCAAGAAACGAGAATTGGCATCTATCTGCTTACAAATACTGATCAGATTCCACAACAAGGAAATAGCTGACCTGAATTCTAGCCCAGATACAACTCTTGAACTTGATAGGATTTGACCCCAACCGCAAGTCCCCACTTTTCAGGAAATATTCTAATTATATGGCCTTCAACACCCTTTGTAGAATCTGGGAGCACTTACAGTCCCAAATGTAAGAGGCATGGAAGCAATGGGGAGATCTACTTTATACCTTCAAATTCATTTTTCCAAGCATTTAACATTTCCTGAAGATGCTGTAACTTAGATAGTTTGGATGACCTCCTTAAATTTAGGCATCAGAATTTCAGCCTCACTTATTTTAGACATCACCATAGTCTATCTAGATCTGTTACAAAATCTTCAGGCCAGCTAGTAAGTCATCTGTCATTGTCTTCGATTATGTGTATCATGCCAATCTAAAAAAGATGTGAGAAGTTTTTCTACACTGATTTTGAATTTTACCTGAAATTCACAGCAGTATGTGAATGACACAACACTATCATCTCCAAACTTTTCTGCTATTAACAGAATATAATATTGGTAATCGTTAACAAATAGTTAATTGCAGTTAATTACTGCAATTTCTGTGAATTTATATTCACAAGGCCTCTACTTACATCGGCTTTTACTGTGATCCTGGCTGTTCTTAGTTGCTTAGAAAGGTTGAGGTCAGCTCAAGTGGAAAGCTTCCAAGAAAAAGCTAGATGGTACAAGAAATAGTACTAGTGATTTAGTAGGCAATATTTTCCCCTCTGATTCAACACTGAATCAGTGCTTCTGCTTTTAAGGGCCACTGTGCAGTTGTGAGGATGATATTTCAGATGAAAAATTAGTTCTAAGAACTTGACTTCACTATTTCTGGTCAAATAAAGTACAATTGCGTATATTAATCTTGTCTTCCTTGCCAAGTCATCTCCTGCAGAGTTACATTTTGCATTTTGTTGTATACTTCTTTTTTTATTTCATTTCAATAAGGGTGAAGGGTGGTGGTTTGTTGGTTTTTTTTTTCTTTTTTTCCCCCTGCTTTTCACTTTATGGCTTAAACTATCGAGTATCTGCTGGGCAAAGTTACTTTGCCCCTTGAAAGAGCTTTCATGTTCTACATCCTTTTCATTGATGACATTTTTCTAATAAAATTTTTACTGTTGTATGGGTATTGTAAAGCACTGGTACAAAGTTCTTAGGGACAATGTAGAATCCCTTTCATTGAAGGCTTTTCAAAACAAGTTAGACTCTTGTCAGAGACAACATGAGTACAACTGATCCTATTTCAACACAGGATTGGACTGAATAATGAGTGGTTTCTCATGTCCTTTCAAGCCCTTCATTTGTTTTAGTCTCACTTTTAGAGTTGATTAGAAGTGCTCATTAAGTACTTTATTTAAAGTTGCCACTATCCATGGAAAGTGTAAGTAACAGTACAAATAATAATAAACAAATAAATAGATAAATGCCACTAGTCTTCAAGTGTCTCAGATGGTAAAAGCCTGAAATGAAACAAAGTATAATTGCACAGGCTTTCAAGCAGTTCCACATGAGTATGACACTGAGTTGATCTTTGACCCAGAAATACTGCAGACTTACATTGCAGTACAAATATATTGACTGTCTACATAGTCACTTTTTCTTCCCGAGCAATAACTGCACTTCCTTTCTGAAGTACTCCCTTAACATTTATCAGAACATCAGAGGAAATAGGGAACACAATATCACAGCATCAGCTCTCAGGAGTAAAGTTAATGCTAACAACAATAACCACATAAGTCACTTAAAATACACAAGAGTTCAATACTAATATTTCAGTCGCAAATAAAAGCAGTCAAATAGACTCTTGAGATAAATTCTACACAAATAATTTTGGGCAGTAAAATGTGTCTTTTCCTTCAAAAATGAATGAAACCAACATAATATAGCATAAATGGTTATATGTGCATAAAACATTACCTATTTCTAATTTAGTTTTGAGATTGTTACATATTTTGCCAAGCTAAATAGTGCCACTTATTTGACCTCTTACTTTAGATTGTGCAGCATTAATTCATTTACTTAATAGTATTCCTAAATATATTTTATTACCCCAGTGAAAATGATTTATCTACTAAAAAATTATGTACAAGAAAATATCTGGAGCAAGATCTAAAATGGACATCAATCAAAATTGTTCTACTAAATTACATGGCAAGTGGCCAAATTCTCAACTGGTGTGAAAGACCTCAGTTTTGTGAAAATGAATTCAACCAACCTGTGGAATTGTTTAGAAGAGTTTCTCTAACATTTCAACAGGCAGCAAAAGTGAGTGAAACATAGAGAAGCATGAGAAAACAGGAATCAGGGAGGGAAAAAATATGTCTATATATAAAATATATAAATATAAAATACATCTATTATCGTAGATTGACCCTGGCTGGATGCCAGGTACCCACCAAAGCCACTCTATCACTCCCCTCCTCAACTGGACAGGGGAGAGAGAAATACACTGAAAAGCTCTTTGGTTAAGGACAGAGCGACAGCACTCACCAGTTATCATCATATGCAAAACAAACTTGACTCAGGGAAATTCATGTAATTTATTACCAATCAAAGCAGAGTAGGATAATGAGAAATAAAAACAAAACTTAAAAGATCTTCCCACCACACTTCCCTTAGCCTTAACTTTATTCCCGATTTTCTCTACCTCCTCCCAGCAGCACAGAGGGACAGGGAATGGGGGTTGTGGTCAGCTTCTCACACGTTGCACCTCTGTCGCTCCTTCCTCCTCAAGGAAGGGACTCCTCACACTTTTCTTCTTCTCCAGCATGGATGGGGTCCATCCCACAGGACACTGTCCTTCACAAACTTTTTCAAGATGAGTCCTTCCCACAGACTGCAGTTCAGTAATTGCTCCAGTGTGGGTCTCTTCCACGAGGTGCAGTCCTTCAAGAACAGACTGCTCCAGCACAGGTCCCTCATGGGGTCACAAGCCCTGCCAGCAAACCTGCTCCAGCCTCGGGTCCTTTCTCCATGGGGCCATAGGTGCTGCAAGGACCCTATGTCATGGTCCACTCAGTGGACTCATGATGGTTCGTTAACTATGATCTTGAAGCGCAAAAATCAAGGCGACCACGCCAAGGGGTTATGCTTCAATTAAACAGCACAATTTTATTGTTTGCCCGTAAAGTGGCGTGCGATAGGTAGAAAGACAGAAAGTGAATAAAAGGTAAAGTAAAAAGAAAAGGAAAGAGGATTATAACTACCACCACGGGTCCAAGGCGTCCCTATGGTCCCAGGTCCAGGCAGCGTCCCGCTGGTCCTTCTGATCGTCATGATCCTTGGTGGGGAAATCTCCAAAGTCCAGTTGCTAAGAAGGCATCTTTTTATGCCAAGCAACACACCTTGATCCTCCTCTGGTCCATAGACTGCCGCCAGTCTCTGCCCTCTCGAGCCAGGTTATCTTACCCCAAAGGCAGGTAGCTTCAGACGAGGAGGCGTGTACTTGTATTGTTTTCTGGTTTGTTGTTATGACCACAGTTGTGATCCATCTTCTGGACAGCTGTTATGCGGCCTTATTCAACCCCAGGTGGCAGGGAATGGCATAGTACTCCTTGTACCATGCAGTTCTCCTTCCCAGGGTGTAGTTGTTCCTTTCAGTCCCAGGTTGCAGGGAGCGGCATAGTACTTCTTGTACCGTGCAGTTCTCTTTCCCAGGGTCTTTATGTCTTGGTGTCCATGAGGACCACATTCCATCTCCGGGTCTCTGTTGGCAAGGTTAAGACAATATTGTTCTCTTTAGACTGACTCTTACACCCTATTCCAGTGCAGACTTCCCATGGGGCCACGGTGTCCTTTGAGCATACACCTGCTCCAGCGTGGGGTGCTCCATGGGCTGCAGGTGAGTATCTGCTACCTGTGGACCTTTATGGGCTGCAGTAGGACAGCCTGCTTCACTGTGGACTGCAGAGGAACCTCTGTTCCGGGGCCTGGAGCACCTCCTGTCCCTCCTTCTGCACTGACCTCGGCGTCTGCAGGGCTGTTTCTCTCACATATACTCACTCATCTCCCTGGCTGCTCTTCTGCAGTGTTTTTCCCCCTTCTTAAATATGTTCTTACAGAAGCCCTACCACCACTGATGATGGGCTTGGCTTTGGCCAGCAGCATGTTCATCTTAGAGCTGGCTGGCATTGGCTCTATTGCACACAGGGGAAGGTTCTAGCAGCTTCTCATGGAAACCACCCCTGTAGCCTCCCCACTACCAAAACTTTAGTACATATGCCAAAAACATATAAATATATATATAAATACATACATATATATACCTCAAAAAAGTGTACTAACTATGTAATGCTTATGAGACAGGCAGACAAAAAGCAAAATAATTAACTGAAAAATAATTTACACAGGCTACCTTGGACACTAGTGCTGGTAATGACAAAATCAAATTATTGAATAATTACAAAATGGTAAAAATAATTACAGTTGTCACATTCTTTGAAATGGAATGGCTCCCTTCCTCCTTTCTAGTGCAAATGACAAAATATGCCATGCGCTCAAAAACAGCTCAGGACTCTGAGTGTGTTTCAGATGATCTTCCCTTATTCGTGTTTGCCATCAAAGGGTATTCTGCAGAATTACTTTACATCCAGAAAATAAATGGGGAAAAACCACCTGAACTTGGGGGGAAAATCAGTAAGTCAGCACCACAAACTGATTTAAATCTTAATGTCCAGTGAAAATTAACCCATACATCTCAGCTTTATACACTAGAAAGTTATATTGCTGATTTAGAGGCTAAGGAGTACTTTATAAATTACCTTTTTTTAAAAAAAGGGTAAAACATAAAAGACTGCTTATGATTAGAAGGAAGAGGCAGGTGAAGTTAATTGAATGCATTCCCTATCTGAAATTATTCACTGAACTATATAGATGTTAAGACCTCTGGCAGCTGCCAGCAAATAAGGGTAGGATTAATCTGCCCTGGTTTCTTCTAGTTATCTGACTAGGCATGTATGTTTGAGCTAATCACTCCAGGCTTTTTCATAGTATGTGAATGATCAGTATCTACAAAGCCAAATAATCTCCCCCTAGGCATTTACAAGAGGTGAATGAATCATCCTTAGCTTGTTTCACTCTATCTCAAAAAGGGTAACTGGCTGAGGTATAGAAGTGAGCTTTATATGCCTCAGCCTAGGGCAGAAGAATGGCACACCTTGTTGAGGAGTAAGAACACTGACTTAATCACAAAGATGGGTGAGATTTGGTGTTTTCTGTAACAGTAAACATACATACTATCAGAAGGAAAAAGCTTGTTCATCATTTCTTAACTGCTTAGTTTTGACCTTGGGCTATAATTTGACAAACAGATTTGTGGACAGTGTGACCCAAATGAAACATATATGAAATTTTCACAATTTTAATTTTAGACAGAAATTCAAGAAAATATGTATTTGATATACTCTTTGCTTTAAGTTTTCACTATATGTCATATCCTACAACTCTTAGTCTATATCCAAATAATATTTGCTTTTGAAGTCAAGTATTTGGCAAAATATGTAGAGCCTGAAGGGACATCATGAATACTTCCCAGCATGTTTAGAAATTAAGATGCCAATGGGATCTGTGCTGTCTCACCATTTCAAAGGAACTATCAGTAGGAGCTTGGTTCTCCTAAAATGTTAGACTTTCTGCAGAAATCCAAAAGTTCTGTTTGAGAAAAACCCAGGAATGAGATCCTATTTTCAGGTCACAGTGGCCTTCTCAGGAGTTACCATTTGAATCCTTATGTTCCTATCTCAGGTTTCTGCAGAGTGAGTTCCAGAATTTCCCAGAATCTCTTTACTGCTAATGTGACCTTGGAAGAAATGTGATGTCTATCATTTAGTTCTATTTTCCACCTTATCCAAGTTTCATTTTTATATATTCTGGCAGAAATACATGTTTATATTCCAGAGAAATGTCTAGAACTTCTAAAGAGGGTTTTTGGGGGTTTGGGTTGTTTTTTTTGTTGGGTTTTTTTTAATTTATATTTTAAGGAAAAATGGAAGGGAAGAAAAATAATCTGGCCTTTCATTTACTTTGGGACTTTGTTGGGACTTTCTGAAAAAACAGAAAGTCATTGACTCACCTTTAGGAATTTTGTCTTGAAAAGAGAAGGTTATCTTTGTGGTTTACATGTACCTGGAACACTGCCTATTTGTCCTTGAGAAATGTTGGGCTCCTTTAACTGAGCTTTCAGAAACTTTAAATCTTATGGTGCTCTATGTCTTCTATTTTTTGCTTTGACTATGCAGTTTCTTCCGTCTAATCAGTAAACCTCAAATGTTCTTCACTTTTACATCCTTTACATACTGTAATACTTTAACTTCACCATTACATGCTTCAACACCTCAGCATTACTTTAATAAACTAAAAACCACTCCATCTTCATTTTAGCCCTTGTTTCTAAGCCCTCCTCCTCAAATGCTCTTCTTGCCTTGCATCTGCTTTGCCTCTTCCCAAGCTGAAAGAAGTTCAGCCATCTTTTAGCCATTTCAGATGGCTAAATAAAGCTTGGTTGCCAACTGCTCTGCAGGTGTGCTCACACATCTCACTTCTTTCCTTTGTATTATTCTGATCATGAGGAAGGAAGTTTCACTGATCTAGAAGTGGCAATAAAAAGGCAGGGATCCTGTAACATTCACAATAACTCCACAGCATTTGTTAACTTAAAAATAAATAATTCAGTAGAACTGGCTTAACTTACTCATTTTAAAAAATGTGTTGGAGTTTTGTTTTGTTCTATTTTTCTACAGGAACTACATTGCATTGGCTGATGAAGCAATTTGAAACCAAAATCTTGTCTATTTTTTTAATTTAATAAAGATCTAATGGAAGATATTGCTTCTTCTGGCATACTCTGTCTCTAAAATTCCATTAATATCTTTGAAAAATGAGGTTTTCTGTTTTTTCACAGAACTATTTTGCTCATGTTCTAGCAAGTAAAGTAAGCAAAGTAAGTACAAAATCCTTTAAATATGTCCTCATCTTTCAGGTCATTTATGCCATTTTCATGCCTGTATCCTATCGCTTCACCAGTCTGGTTTCTTTGGCAGCTGGAGAAGAAATTGTGGCATTAAGTACTATATATCAGCTTATTTAAAACAAGAAAATTAAATTGGATATGAAGACAAACAAATTAGAAACTGCTATAGAACACATGGGAAAAAATTAGTCTGTTATAATTAAAAATCAAGATGAAATTAAGACAGATTTGAATATCTCCAAAATATTAAATGTAGTACGGCAACATGTTGAGATAGAAGACCAAAATAATTTGAGGGGCTCCACACTATAAGACAAGGTCTAATAGGTGGATACAGAGGATGTTTATTATTCCAGTATTATTCCAGTAAATCACTTAGAGAATTGTTGGGTAGAAAATATGTTACCTGTACATAAGGATCTTAAGCTATTTTCAGAAAAGAATGTGCTGTGAGGCAGAAGATTTATGGAATCCTGTTAGACATTTCTAATTGTCTTCCAGATTGTTATAAAGTTTTGAAAATAATTACAAGAAAGCTATCTAACTGAGCCATTATCCCATTTTTAGTGATGTGGCTCAAGAGACCCAGTTCAGCAGTTGAGGTCTAAACCCTTTACAGAGAATTTAGCAAAACAGTATAAGACTTTGTTATTTTCATTTAGTTATTTTTTTTTTTAAATTTCATTTAGACTACTACAAGCAGTCTAAGGAAATTCTTCTTTTAAATTATAACAAGATATGTGATTTCATTTGTGTAAACTGTCCTATATAGTTGACATGGTATTTAAAAACTACAAATATTTTAAATACTACTAATTGAACCATCTGACAATCTAGATGAATTGTTATTTATTTGATATGCATGCTCTGCAGAATGAATTAAATTTGAGTTCGTGGTAACACACACTATCTGTGTTGTTACCAGATCAAGTATGGCTACAATAGAAATACAGGTATGCCAGTTCTATTGTTTGATTTAATGTTAATTTTTTTTGGCTAAGTAGGATTATTTTAACACAATGTATGTGGTGGCGGGTTATTAAAAAGGATTAAAACTACTGACATTACTTAAAATAAACTTTCTCTGTTTAAAAACATTTATGTCTTATGGGTATGAAACAGCTAAAGATATAAGTAACAATTTAGCACCATTTACTTTAACAGAGTAGTCTGTAGCTTTTGAATCTTGCTTTTCTAAAATCTCCAATAGCATGTACAGTTGAAAACAAGTATTAAACCACAAAAGAGAAAAGTAAAAATTCATTGGCTACCTGTTCTGATGGCTTAGATATTTCATAATCAAATTTAGTCCTGCAATAATAAAGTATCACCCTAAGATGAGTAATTTTAAAACACCTATGATAATATGTTCTTGAAGGTGTGTAGATTTTAATGGAAAGATGTTTTATTACCCTCAATACAATAACCAATAATACAGCCCCTATTGCTATGTCAACATCGCTGTAGTATGCACTGTAGTTCATCTATATATGTATCACATTTGTGTCTGCATTTTGATAAAAAGACATATCATTAGAACTAATTGAATGTTTAAAACATTTCATTTATATACAGAATTAGATAAGTTAGAAGTGTTACGTCTAGCAAGACTGCTATTCTCATTCATCTGAACCAACGATTTTTTATTAATTTACGATTCAATTGGTGCAAGAGTCCATTTTTTGTATGTGTTTGTTTTCACAAATATTTGAGTGTATGTATATGCATATTTTTAATAAAATGAAAGACAATTCACTAACAAAAATATTACATAACAAACTATGTATTCTGTTGCATTCAGAACAAATAATCTGAATACTGAGGATCTGCCAAGATTAGTTTTTGAAATCATATCATGCTGTCTTTTGTGCGCTTAATCTGTAACAACTTGCCATAAAGCAAAACCCGCAGCTCAGAAGCGTAAAAGCCCTTACAGTTTAAACTGTTCTGTGGGTAACTGAGATTATACCGATATAATTTTCAAGAGTGCCTGATTTGATGTAAAACAACATTTATTTCTTAGATTCTAATTTTCCTAAAACACATAGACAGTAATAGGTAATTATTTTGGAGAAATAAATTTGTTTCCTTAGTTTTAATATATGTAGTTTCAGTAAATTACATTCAAGTTTAAATAACCTCACTTCACTCATGAAAGAAGCAGTTTAAACATTACCTAGTCATCTCAAGGTAGTCACAGGTATTTTAATGTAGGCAACTTCTTAAAAAAGTAGAGTAAGACACGCAAAGTGGAATTGCCTTCAGGAAAACTCCAAGGCCCCTTCAGCTGGGCAAATCCATGGGATAAGTAAATCTTTGGGTACCTGAATTAAATGAACAGGAGAGACTGAGAGTCAAAAACCTAATTAGACTGAGGGCTTGCAGTTCATCAGTCACCATCATTTAAATGCATGCAAGGTACAGGGTAAAGCTCTTGCTGGAGAGTCCATTTGAATGAGAATTGTGTACAGAGCCTAGTGAGTCAGAGCTGGCACTTAATATCAGGTTAAATATGGGTCAGCATGACAAGAAAGAAAGAAAAAATACTGTCTGGAGTTTCATAAAAAGAAGAAAATCAGCTATTAAGGAATAAATTCACTTAAGTCACTGAAGAAAACTGTTAGCTGATTGAAATTATGCAGAAGCAGAACTGGCCATGATTGAAGGCAGTGGCAAACCAAAAGACTTGTGATAGAATCACAGAATCATAGAATGGTTTGGGCTGGAAGGGTTCTTTGAAGATCACCTAGTTCAAAGCCCCATCTAACCTGACCTTTAACACTTCCAACGATGGGCATCCACACTAATCCAGTGTCTTACCACCTTCCTTATAAAAAAAATTCTTCCTTATGTCCAATCTAAACCTACCCTCTTTCAGTTTAAAACTGTTGGCCGTTATTCTATTGCTACAGGCCCTCACAAGAACTCTCTCTCCATCTGTCTTGTAAGTCCCCTTTATACATTCAAGTGTGTTGTACTCTTTGTGTATGGTGTGTTGGGTGAGGAACATTGTCACACCAAAGAATCTGGCAACAGTACTGGTGGTTACAGCAAACTGACTAGCTTCTTCACTCAGTTTCTTACCCTGACAGGAGGGAAAGGCATGAGGTCCAAGCAAAGCTAGGCACCTGCTGCAATGGATCACAAAAGGTAATTACAGTCATTCACTAGGTAGAAAGAAGAAAACAACAAATGATGACCTGAAAAATATTTTTTTGCCAAATGACTGCCAGGTAAGTAAATAAAATTGTATGCTAATTTAAGTGCATGTCCTCTTGCAGAACAGTGAACCACTGGAAACAACAGTCATCATCTTACTTCACAATCTGTCACTCAGCTTCATTTCAAAGGGGTATTTTCTCCAATTAAAATGCAATGTATTTTCACACTAAGTTCACCTTCAGTAGAATTTAATACTTGTACAGGATTTGCAAGCTCACATTATTTATAATTTATTGTGCTAGCAAACTGTAGTCAACAAAAGAGATTTTTTTGTTGGTGGTGATAGCTGAACAGTTTATTTGATCTTTTCTTTACAATTAATAAAATGGGAAGTGGAGCTTGGATTCACCAGTTAGTCCTTTCAGTTCACCAGCAATAATTGTGCTTAAGAAATACCAAGGAAAGAATGAGTGTACAGAATGAAGGAAAAAAAAGGCCACCACAGAAAAAAAAGAGGAAAGGGGGGAAATGAGGAGAGGATAGGAGAGGAGAGGAAGGGAAAGGAGGAGAGAGGAGGGGATGAAAAAGGAAGTTGCAATAATTCATACAATCTTTGTTTCTTGTGCATCAAATAAAAGGAAATCAGTGGATGACTGGTATTCCAGAATACTCTTTCTATTTTTCCTTTTTTTCTTGCATTTTCTTTTCTTCTTATCCAAAGTCAAACAAAACTTTCCAAAATGACAAAGAAATTTCACTTATATCTTCAATAATGTGTTGATTAGATGTTTGACCCCATGTAGACAGTATTAATAATCACAGCTGTAAGAAACAATATCACTGAGCTATTTACAATTTTAATGAAGTTCCCTAGAATTTATATGCATTTGATTGATAGAAACTCAATAAATCATCGCAAGATGTACTGATGAAATCTTAAATAGGTTTTATTATCACAGCCCTTTTTAGCTGCTGTTCTTGCGTGCAAGGTTAGCAGATTAATGCAGTGAATATGGGAAAGATTTGAAAGCTGTTGGTGACCAGTTCTGCCCAAAACTGTCTATTAG
Organism: Falco rusticolus; assembly: GCF_015220075.1. Lineage (NCBI taxonomy): Eukaryota > Metazoa > Chordata > Aves > Falconiformes > Falconidae > Falco > Falco rusticolus. The sequence continues at coordinate 41,186,453 of NC_051188.1, read as the reverse complement.
AGAGGTTAACAGAAACCATGTATTACGCTAGCATTCTGGTAAAACTGTTACTGACTCTTCTGTTCTGACTACATTTCCACCCAACATTCTTAAGATTGAGTTCTGACACTGTCCCATGACAATAACCAAAATCATAGCCTCAGGTCTTAAGATCTAGTATGTATTTTCCTGCCTTTTCTATGAGTTGTTTTGATTATGAAATCGGGAAAACAAGCTTCAGGTGCAAAGCACTGGCCAGTTTGTATGATTTCAGCCTGAAATACTTGTGGGGGTTGGAAACTGAGGCACAAAAAGACTGTGACCCTGAGCCGTGATCACCCAGAAAACAGGCAGAAGTGCTAAAACCCCTTCATCAGTTGCTTCCTCAGTCTACACTTCAGTACTTCCTGAAGAATAAAACAAGGCAGAGGGAAACTTGTCTTTCCTATGCTTGTACAACACATAGAAGGGTGCCTATGCCTCCAGGATGCTATCTCAACGTAAGTAAAGAATAATAAGAAGGGCAAAGAAACTGGGACAGCACGTTCAAGAGCCAAGAAAACTAACCATTATGTTATTTATCTAACATCATGTCCCTCCTCTAATGAAATGACTCCAAAAGATGCCTCAGTATATGGTTCAAAAAATGTGCAGAGAATGACCTAAAAGCCACTGAAATACTGAGGGAAATCACTGTTTCTGATGTATTTCATCCATTATGATCAGTACTGAAGTTTTTTAAGAAGCTTCATCTTTTCAGTGGGTATTACCCCCGTTTTGAATAGTTCCGTTTCTAAATGTACTGGTGATGCCATCTACAGGATAAATGGAGATGTACCAAAATGCCCCAATGTACTACACACCTGACATACTAATTTACACAAACTGAAGATTTTATTAAACACATAAAAATAATAAACAAACCAAAATATATTGAGTTGACTAAAACATGAAAAAGAAGAAACTTTGTTTTTTCTATTCAGTCTACATTACTGACAGACATTTTTTCTCCACTAATTCTTCAAGAAAAGGACTGTTTATGCATCTCATATCCTAATATTGATCCTCAGTGGTCAATTCACATAGTTTAATTAACCTTTTCTAGTTCTCATTGCTGCTAGTAAAGTTCCTTCAAATAATTGCTTTCTGAGGGGGGAAACCTCTGAATTTTGTCTAAGGAGTTGAGATTTTATTGAGACTTTATTTATGTCAAAGGAATTAAATACTTGCCCAATGCAGAGTGAATGCATGTTTTATATCTTTAGTGCCTTCCTTTTTATAATATGTAGGAGAACATGACTAAATCCATATTCAGACATCAAAGCTAAAGAAGTAAAATGGGAAAGACAGCAAGGGGTGAAAAATATGAGGAAAAACATGTAACTATGATACAAAGGTAAACAAAGCTAACTCATAACTAGCTGTGAAAATTAAAAAGCTTACAGAAGGATTATTCCAAGAAACGGCTCTATGATTCTGTGAAACACTCAAGATGTTATTTTGCCCCCCTTCAATAATATTCTTTCCATTGGATCCAGTGAAGTCACAGCTTTACCCTCTCACACATTCTTAAAAGGACTTGGAATGCTTCCCCCACAAACTTGTAAGGACAACACCCTTCCTGTTTTAATGTAAAAAAATAATTATTATGTCTTGAATATTTAAAGGCTCTTTTTACATTAGTTGAAATCCTACAACCATGTAACTTTCCATGCAAGTCACTAAAAGACATACGTAAAGCTGCAGATAGGAGCTGTATTCAGCTAAATACATTTCTATTATCATTTGGAAGAGGGGCAGAGGAAAGCAACAAAGATGAGAGAAAGGTGAGCTTTCCCTCCAGTAGACCTGGCTTTGCTGAAAAAAAGCTTCAAAGCTGTTTTTAAATCTGTATCTACAGAAGGAGGTTTCTCTAGAGTGTTTCCAAACCTTTATGCTGAAATGTGTTCTTAGGCAGTGTCTGAATATCATTATCATGGAAAAGCATTTGCAAAACATTTTCCTTGTTTTCCCAGACCAAACAACTTTTCTATATCAAAATGATCCTTTTTAATGAAAAGTGAGATGTTTTTGCATACTTTTTTAGCAGTTTATTCATATCTTGGTATAATCAGCCTTGGTATAAATCTAGTCTACCTCTCAAAGGAGAGTGTTATACTGAATAAAAAATTGCATAGATTCTGGTTTCCCATGCACAGTTCTAAAAATAATGGTAAAGAAAATTATACAGAACTGTGCTCTTTAGGCAGACTTTTAATGAATCCAGGTGATTGATAGGATTTTCTATAAACAAACAGCCACACAGAAGCAGTAAAATGGAAAGGAGGATTCATAGAATAGCATTATGCTAATCCCAGGAAGCTAATTCTAGTGATGTACTACAACAACCGCTGTATACATTCCATTCACCCCAAACAAGAAAATATACTGCGGAGAGCACTCAAAAGTTTAGTGTTACCTTGCAGTGCTTTACAGTAAATCAATGTATTATGCGTTTCTAGTGCCAATATTAGGATTTCTTAAGTAGCTACTTAAGTTTGCCAGTGTCGTGGTTTAACCCAAGCCCACAACTAAGTCCTATGTAGCCACTCTCTTGCTCCCCGCAGGGGATGGGGGGAGAGAGTCAGAAGAGCAGAAGTGAGAAAACTTGTCAGTTGAGATAAAGACAGTGAAACAGGTAAAGCAAAAGCCGTGCACACAAGCAAAGCAAAACAAGGAATTCATTCACCACTACCCATCAGCAGGCAGGTGTTCTGCCATCCCCAGGAAAGCAGGGCTCCAGCACGTGTAACGGTTATTTGGGAAGATAAACAGCATAACACAGAAAATCCCCCCTTCCTTCTTCCCCCAGCTTTTATTGCTGAGCGTGACATTACATGGTATGGAACGTTCCTTTGGCCAGCTGAGGTCAGCTGTCCCAGCTGTGTCCCTTCCCAGCTTCTTCTGCCCCTGCAGCGTTCCCGCTGGCGGGGTGCGGTGAGGAACAGAAATGTCCTTGGATCTGTGTGAGCCCTGCTCAACAGTAATGGAAACATCCCTGTGTTATCAACACTGTTTTCATCACAAATCCAAAACATACTAGCTACCATGAAGAAAATCCCAGCCAAAACCAGCGCAGCCAGTTCAAAAAAAGAGATGGACAATCCGTTTCTCTTAATTCATGGACGTTAATATGGCACTTGTCTTTCTTAACCTAAATTTCTAATCCTAATGGAACTTTCTTGCAGCAACATAATACAAAACAACCTATGGTTGCACTTTCCATGTGAGCAACCTTCTGCATCCCTGTTTATTTGCCTTTCCCAGAACATTATTTTTCCTTTCTTCCTTTCCCACCACAAGATATTACTGAAAACTTTTGAGCTTTAGAAAATTTGCCACATTCTAATTTCAAAACTTATCAAAAAAGGAATAGACACAGCTTTTGTAAAAAACTTCATAATATATATCATTTGTGTGAATCACCATTATGTATGCAATGTGATTAGAATGCACATGCTGGTCTTAAACACATCTATACTGCTACAAGAATTATGTGTGGTTTAACGTTATAGTATAACAACATATGTTTTATAATTGATTAGACATTTTAACTATCACTCTCTGCTCTTCTTTAACAGTACTTGTTGAGATGCATGATTGACACAACCAGCAGTGACATAACACAGCAGAGAATGTGAGCCTGGAGGGGGAACAAACAAAAGCTGCTTGTCAAAAATGCATGATCAAAGTAGCTAGAGATTTCAGGGACTTATGTTAAAAGAAAATAAACAGAAAAAATAAATGTGCACACACAAAGAGGTCCACAATCAGAATTTGCATATGCAGAACATAGCAGAGGGAAAAAAACAGTTTTTAATGTCATGTTTCTTTATGTCCCGATGTGGTAGAACAAATTCCTTATGTGGTACTTATCTATACAGTTTATGCAATTATGAAACTATCTTAATTATTAATGATCTCTTATTCTCCTACATCTGTGAAACATCTGTCTTCTTTTATGTCATGAGTGTCTAATACAAAGAAGAGGCCAGCAAATTCTTCAGATAAAATTATCTTGTCAGTAGCATATAAAATACCATTAAAATGTTTTGATTTTTATTAATAGCAGTAAATCTATGTAACTAAAAGCTTGTAAGATGGCTTTAAAACAAAATTTTAAAACAGAAGATCTTTTTAAGGCTTGAAAACCTGTCAGATTAGAAAGCATAGAAAGGATCCAAGTACAGAAACAAGTACATTCCAAGGGATTAAACCCTAGCAGTGGCTGTAACACTAATTACATATTAACAGTTTTTAAAGTGAAAATGGACTTCTAGCATCAACTTGCACGCCTTGCACATGATAGATTTACAGAGATTCTCGTTCTCTGTGCCACAGTTGTTTGGTTTTTTTTACATTTTCACATTAAATTAAAAATCTTCAAGGGTGAGGAGAATGCACCTCAGTCCCAGGTAACCTCTTTTGTTGAAAATTGTTCTTATTTAAAAAAAAAAAAAAAAAAGTAATAGTATGCATTCAGCCTTCAGCTAGGGGTTCTTGATCTGCTTTCATATCTTTAGGTGATCTCATAAATCCTATCTCTAGGTGACTTGGAAATGTGTATTAGGTCCTTTCCTAACCTTTTTTTGATAAGATAAATAAGATTCTCATATGTCTCTGTAAGATACATTTTTCATCTTCTGAAATACCCTGAAATCTCCCCTCCAACTGGGGAGGGCTTAACTTTAGATGTCTACTATTATCGAGACTTGTACATGAAGTAGCAGTCTGGCATCCTTTTGTAGCTGAGAGAGATAAATAGGCTCTCTAAAGGTCCAGTTCACCTGACCATTTTAAGACTTGTGTTTTGCTATAAATACTTATAATAGAGAACTAGTTAGATTTAGTTAAATTTAGTAAAATCAGTCGAGCTACATACATCTTGGGTTTGACAGCATGGATCACCAATAACTTGTTAACAACTCTTAGCTGCTTTTTTATCAGTATAAATGACAAAACCGGTACCAGTATGAATCTGCAGTCATACCAAGTACACGCATGAGAACAACTGAGAAGGGCACTATTTTTAGGTCATCTGTTGTGAGATGTCTGGTCCATGAGCTTGTGTTTATGGAAACCTGGACACGTGCATGATGTACGGTTGGTGCAAATCTTGGATTCCACCTTCTTGGCAGGATTGGTGTTTGAGGTATACAGCTGAACTTTGGAATTTGGTTGTAGTTCAAGCAGCAGTTATATTTAAAAGATCAAGATCACAACATTCACATTGGATCTGAATATGTTTAAATTATTTTTCACTACTTTAAACTATGGAATGTGCACATTGTCTTCAGGACAACAAGATATATTGTTCATCCAGGGGATTATTTGTTCTGAAGAGAGCATAAATTATTTTAACCATGCTAGAAAAGACATTTGTGCATTCTCCACAGAATAAGAAATTCCTTCAAAGAAACTCAACACAATCTGTATCCAGCCTCTAAGGAAAATTGTTTCCGTAGTTTCCACCACAGTAATCACTAACAAATTCTGTTACAGTGGGTTAAAACATACTATTAATCTATGCATAGGCATAAACCCTTTCCATGAGCACTTTAGCAATTTCTTACAGCTAGCAACGCTTACATATGTATATATTTTAGAGACATGACAGAAACAGTTGATCTTTAATATGATCTATTAAATAAACAGGTCATATAACTTTGGCAAAGGATAAATTTCAAAATATTGCTTGATCTGAAAGAAATATTAAAAGAAATAAAATACTTAATGTTTCCTTTTGCAGTTTGTTTATAACAGATAACAGCTCTTCAGTCTATGTTGGACATGTATTTTTCTGAAATTTGACTTCTAGTCTTGGAGCCTTCTTTGGCTTTCTGTGAGATTAATAATTCTTTTGGGAATTTATATTTTCTCCTTTTTGCAGTACTGAACTATACCTTCATTACTGGGTTTTTGTTTTGTGGGATTTTTTTGTTTCGTTGGTTTTGTTTTGCTTAATTTTGTTTTAACACTGTTATCATAAGCTTTGTGCAGTTTTGATAGAGAGAAGCTAGGTAGGTAGTAGAAATGTTTTTCTCAGTTCTGTAGTCGGTAGTTTACAGTCCGTTTGATGAGATAATGTTCTTTGGGAGCATATTCAAACAGGTAGTTCTGCAGGTGTCCTAAGGTACCTACATTTCTTTTACAATAAATTTAAAATTAATATTATTTTTTTTTTAACAGTGAATAAAGAGTTTCCAAAGCAATGGAAAGAGTCAATAGATGTTCAGGAAGAGAGATCCGGATTTTTGTCTCAGAAATATTCTGTACTTACCCTTAATTTATCACTGCCTAAAATGTCAAACATATTCTCAGGCATGAAATCGAGTACCTTATATCAGTCACTGAGCTCTAGGATCATGTGTTCTTTGTCTGATAACCAGAAAAGGATCCTAGGACATAGAAGAGGTAGACGAACCCCTAAAATTCTCTCCCAGATAACTACATTAGTATATAATTAATTGGTCAATAATTATTTTTTTCATTGAAATTATGTATTGTTCTGTTATACAGACTTGGCATTGTATAATGAGAATACTCAGAATCTACCCATCAGATAAGATCTCCAAGAGATCTAGATGATTGAAATACCTACTCCAGATCCTCTTCATGTTTAGGCACCACAAAAGCACTGAGCTACTCACCCTTATCAAAACTATTCAGAAACATACAATTTGGGGCACATAATGAATTGTACTACCTTTTCAGTGTGCTTTGGGGGTAGCTAGTATCTACATGACATTTAATTTCCATTTTTTATCTTTTTGTGACACCTTAAAAGCTATGCCCATCCACTTTCCAAAAGATTTTGAGAACTAGAACAGTAGTAGTCCAAAACTAATCATGACCTTTCTTTAAACTCATATAATGTTAATGTGAAACCGATGTGTCATGCAAACTATTTCAAACTCCACAAAGGATGGATAGAAAAAATGGCTTAATTTCTAGTTTGCAATTTCTTGTATTAAACTTACTTGTATTTGCAAAATATTAATATCAGAACACTTATGCTAACGAAAAAAATAGTTTCAAGCCTTTATTTTTATAGCATAATTGCTAAATGACAAAATATGTGGAATTTACATACGAGTCAGTTAAAGCATGAAGGATTCCATGTTCTTAAATTGCAGAATGATAATAACAATGCCTTTAATTTTTATAGCATCTTTCATCTTGGAATATCAAGATGTGTAATAAATAGTAGTGTTTTTTTCAAAATAATTCATGCAGTAAAGCTGCATATAAAGAAGTCACTATCTTGAGATTAAAAGGATCAAAAAAGGAAGTTTGCCTTTTTTTTTTTTTTTTTCTCCCAGAGTGGTCCTTACATCAGAAGCTTATAGGAAGTTCTCCATAGTGGCATTGATGTGACTGGGATCACAGCAACAAATAATACTGAGAATGGACTTCAAATGCAGATTGAATTACCAACAGCAACCAAGCACCTACAGCAATATGCAAAATTATTACTCTATACACAGGGAAGAATGTTCTACAAACAAGGCTAGTTAAACATTTTGTTCTAGGAAATTCTGTTAACTAAATTACAAAACCATTTATGATCTACTGCAGATACTTAAATCTGAACAGATCTCATTTAAAACATGACATAACTCTATGCTCATGTTGCATTAGGCTTGCCATGTGTTCTTTTTCTTTCTATCCTTTTCCATTTACACACAAAATGTTAGCAACTTTTACATATTTTCATGCAGAAAAACAATATCAAATTAACTTGCAACTGTTAAATGTCATCAGTGATCCCTCTGGAAGGAACAAAAAGGTAATTTGTATAAAGGGTAATATCTCCCTGGATGTTGTTTTATGACATGTCATGACCTGACTGAAAACCATAATTATCTTCAGGGAATAGCTGTAATCTTCTGATTAATAGGCTTTCACAAGTTGGAACTGCTTGAAGTTTGGCCTCAGATTTAGACCTTTTTTTCAGAAAAATAAATCATAAATAATTATACTGACTCTGAGAGATTAAAATTAGTTTAAATATTATATACTACAGATCAGAATAGAAACCATCTTTCTTGATATTTTTAAGTGGCTTCCTTTCACTGTATTTTTTTTAATTAAGTAAAATCTTACAAGAAAAATATCGTTTATTACTGCTTGAGATGACTGCAGAAAAAATCCATGCTTACAAATAGGAGTATGAAAGTCTGTCAACATATCTAAAAATGGGTTGCATGTTGTCTCTTTGATTAGTCAAGTTATATACCAAGAGGGGGTTTTTGGGTTTTTTTCTTTGTCAGGAAAAAAGTCACTAACAAATGCAGTGAATGCATTCTGTACTTCATGTCTTGGATCGCAGCCTTACTAACTGAAGTGAAAAAAAAGCTATCTAGTAATCTCAAATTACTGTCATGCCACAGTTGTCTTATTCTCCTAGAAATAGGAACTTAATCAAAGCTCTAATGACAAGTTCCAGACATGGTAATAAAAGTAGTCTGTACCATAGTGGCAATGTGTTGTCTTCAAACAAAAATTTTCAAATCCATTCTGCACAGCTTTCCTCCTGTAAGTCCCCTGCTGTAATCAGGAGAAATATGCAAAGCCAGCTGTTAAGGCACAGTGTAGGCATCTCTTAATTACATTCTTCTTTCTGTGGTTGCAGTTAGTGTTCTTCTAGCAGGCTGTGACACTTTTACATTTATGAAATACAAGTAGCCCCATAAACATCAATGAGCATAGTTTCTTATACTTAAGAATAGAACAAAATATAAATATTTATATATTGCATCACATTTTGCCAATTTGGTGTTTCAGTTTGAAGAAAGGATAGGCAGAATTAAGTCCTGGAAGGCTGAAGGATGGTCTTTTTCTAAAAGGCATCATTTTCTGTTTCTCCTCTCAGTTAGATTTTAACATTTTAATATTTTCTTAATACAGAGCTTTTCTTGTCTCAGGTTGTAAATGTCTTCCTACAATGCAGTTCTTGTCAAAACAGGCACACTACGAATACTACCACTAAGCAACAAGAGACATGTGTTTGCTCGAAAACATGAAGAAATATAGTAAGAAAATTACTAAGCGCAGTTGCTGCTTTTTTTTTTTTTTTTTTTTTTTTTTTTTTTTTGTCAAAACTCATGTCCTTCATGGATTTTCTGTATTTTCTACTTCTGCTCTAGCCGACCTTCCGGAATTTTTTTTTTTTCTTTTTCTGTGTTATTAGACACTTACGTTTTTCAGGAAGAAAATTAAGTTTCCATTACTTTTTGTAGTAAAACTATAACATCAGGTTTTCCCCAGTGTACTGACAAACATTAGTCTTTAGTAATGTCTATACAAACAAACAGGAAAGGCCACAGGCCGTTCTCTGACCCCTGAGGGAGAAACATAGCTCTTTTCTATATGATTGAAGTCTCTTCCTCTCCCAGAGAGGGATAGCCTTACTGATAATACTACTGGGTAAGGTTGCTAGCCTGTTGTCCCCCAAACCATCCCTATGTATTGTACATCAAAGTACGTATCTATGGATCATTACAAACCAGCGCTCCAGGGCATGATTTTGCTCTGTTTTTACTAGCATAGATATAGTCTCTGGAGCATACCTGGAAACTACGTGAATAGCCATGGAAATGTTAACTGCTAACACTTTAAAATGAACATGCACTTTTTAGAACTGAGTGTGTCTCTAGATGTTCAATGGCATATAAGAATTCTTACTAACTTGCTATAATTCTATATTCTGATCTTAAAAGTCCCAGTGTTTTAAAGTTATCTAATTACAACATACACCAAAATATTACTAATACACAGTTACAACTGACCCATGTCACTGCATACACACACATACACAAGAAAAAAATAATAGATTTTCACTACTGGTAGCATAAACAATACTCAAAGAACATAGTGTTTGTATCTTGTCATGTGTTGCTGCACTCTCTAAACTATCAAGCTGTAACAAGGTCTTTTACAATCTCATACCAGCATACTCTTCATGCCAGTTCCTCTGCTGCCTTCTCCTCATCTTGCCTCATCCAGGGCCACCTCGCTCTCTTCTTGCTTCTTCCTCTCTCTGCTTCTTCCTCGGCTGCTCTCTCTCCATTGCCTCTCAACCACTTAACAGAACCAGCCACAGCTGCACCTTATCTACTTGGCCAATCCGCCACCCCTGAAGCCAGCCCACAGTTGTATATTATCAATGCTAATTAACCCAAATTCATTCCTCTACGGTCATGTGATACACTTACTTGCAAGGGTGACCTGAAACTTTTCTTTTCCTTCAGGAGTCTGTATCTTGTTTACCTGGTAATATCATGCTTACTCTGTGCTTCATAGTAAAGATTGGATATTTCTGGTGATTCAGTTCCCTAATATGCACGCGCTAGTAGAAAATTCCTGTGTTTTGACTTTCAGCATTTAAAATTAAACAAATTATGTCAGATTCAAATTAATCAAAGTGAAAAGTCTTTAACATGTTTGCTAATATATTTTTTCATTCTGTTTTTATTGTTACTAGCTTTTCTTACTTTTTTTGACTTGATGAAGAGTGCTGAAAAAGTAATAAATGCATAGGCATTTTTTTTTAAGTGTAAAAACCGGAATTTTCTCATGAAGTAATTTGCTCATTTTTATGTCTACTCTTGTCAGATGACATCTGTTTCCTAATTAGATGCATAATTCTGAGAATTGAATGTATGGGACAAATGCTCGTATCTTAAGGTCCAACTTTCATATTCCTTAATGCAGGCTTAAAACTTGCTTCCATGAACATCCTGCCAATAAGCTTATTCAATGAAATATTTACAGACACCCAGAACAAAGGGGATGCAAACTCAGCTTAAGCATACTTCCATATCTTATTTAAGCAAGTACATAAAGACAGGTTTTGAGGTATTAACCAAGCTGTACAAGTCATTGACCTATATAATTCACAGAATGGTACCACAGCAGACTTCTGTCAGTGGCAGATAGACTTGTTAAACAGTCATCACATCTTCAGTGAGTATATCAGTCCTAGCCTATACAGTAGAAGTATCTGACAACAGCAACCCTGTCATGCTAATTGCTAGACCAAATTTTATGTTAGCTTTATGTAGGGATAAATTATTTAGAGCCAGTAACTTGGATCACCATAAGCTCAGAATTTAGAGTGCTTTAGGGAAGAAATTTACTGAAATTAATTTATGCTTTAAGAAGATGAGCAACCAATTAGAAAACATGCACAACATAAGCTGTCTTAAAATATTAATTTTTATTTTTGTGTAAACCTTACACACCAATTTTCATGTTATCTTTGTAAGTAAGGAGTCATCCAGAATCTGCTTATAATAAAATCTCTGAAGAAATATAATTAAAAAAAGACAATGTTGACATTTAATTTAAGTATTTTTGTCCTTATCTTTTTTTACCACATAGGTGGTTTAACTGTTAGATTGCCACAGGATATTTGCTTATGTTAGAACTATGAATAAAAAATATGTCAATATATAAATCTAAATGATTAATTTGTTAAAGAAACCAGGAGTTATGTTCTTCTAAAGAAGTTCTTGTATGAAAGAATAAAATTAAAAGTTTCTGATAATGCAAACCAAATAAATCAACTGTAATAAAGTGATCAAAATATTCTAATTTATAGAAAATACTCTCTTATTTTCATATTTGTAGTGATAAAGTAAGAATGTTTTTAACTGCAAGATTAAAATAAATCTTAATACAGTATGATTTTTATATAAAGCTCAGTTAGATTTTCTGCAATTCACATTAATCGTGTATCACTTGAGACACAGAGATCTAAGATAGCATTTGTTCTGCACAGGTATATCGCAAAGGGCTGGGCATCTGGCCATGGATCAAGATATGATCCAAGTGATTTTAACAACTCCACTGCTTTCCCGCCGACACCTATCCAAGAGACACATACTTTTTCTTTTTACTTCCAGTTTCACATTCTGGGCAGATTTCACCATCTAGTATTCCTTCTTGGAAGGTTGATTCCACAGTTTACCTCAACCCCCAAAATTCTAGTACTTGCTTTTCAGATCTTCATCGGACGTGTAATATCCCCTCTTAGAGGAATATCAAAGATAGCTGGAACAAAAAGACAGAGACTTCTCATAAGCATACACAATGTGAACACTCTACCATTTACCATTAAGAGCATAACAGAGACTCGTTAATCTGGATGATTATCATGTCTGAGGGATTCCTGTTGGAGCACTGCAAAACTCTTGCTTCCTTTCTCCTTTAGAACATTACCTTCCCATAGGTGGATTCTGGATACTGAGGGACCTCACTTTACCTTCTCCCCTCACCATAACGTTTTGTATTCGTCTTTCTGTTGCATTCCTTTTAATAGCACACTGTTTTCTCCAGCTTTTGTCTCTAATAGAGTCTTCTGCAGATAAACTGCAGTACGGAACAAAGAAGCTTCAAAAGGCCTGAAAATGTATCAAATAAGCTTGCTATAAATCCATTAATAATTAAAAAGTGAAAGAGCAAATGAACTGCTTCAAGAAATATGTCTGAACTAACATTGTCATCATCCACATGGCCTTGATTCAAGATCTAAGTTCCATTGGAGTAATAGGGATCGCTGCATGTGTCTCAGAGCTTTACGCTTCTTACCGGGAAATCATGAATATAATGAGGTGGACAAGGAATCTTAATTAGTGATGACTCTGTGTGTGGTTGTGAAATCAAACATGTTAAGATTCTTTGTTTTGTTTCTTTTTTTTTTGTTGAAAATTTCTAAAGGAGAGGGACAAAAGATTCTATTTTGACTGATCACTTCAATATGAAATCTGAAAAATACCTGTTAATTGGAATTGTGTCATTATGAAAAATATTTTAGTTTTGAAGGAAAATTATTTGAATACATTTGAAAATAAGACAGGTTTCATATGCAGACAAAGGAATAGATTCATTTGGCTTGTGGTGAGCATACTGTAATAGTATTACTTTGTTTTTTCTGTTCTGTCCAAATAAAATGTACTTTTATAGAACTATTACCGACAGAACACTAATGTTTATCCTGGTATAATAAATGTATAACTTATATTTAATATATATAATATATTAAATATATAATACCTATATAATTTATCCTGATATAATCAAAAATACAAATGCAGAAGCCAAAAAACAACAGAGTAATAGACATACTGAATTCTTTAACAAAAATAATCTACAATATAGTGCAGTGGTATGCACACATACAAGAACTATCACATAGTAGAAAAATATTGCAGATACCTCCCAAAATTTTGGTGTGACTTCTAACCATTATTTTCTTTTTAAAGCATTAACATTGCATGTGGATCTGATAAGCAGCTGAGCCCAGAAGACCAATTTAGTGGTCAAGTTCAAGGTGAGATAAAATCTTGTCTAATTTTGTAGGCATCTGAAAAAGAAGTACTCATTTTTTAACCAATAAAATGTGCAACATGCCCAGAGTTCTGTCTTGGTGTAGAGGAATGAAGGCAGTGGGTTGCTTAGCATTGATAACATGCAGCTGTGGCCTTGCCTCGAAGGCAGTGGCTTGATTGACATGGATGGTGTGCAGCTGTAGCTCGTTCCTGCTAAGTAGTTAAATAGCACTGAGGATGGTGGGAGAGGGGGTCAGGTGGAGGAGGAGCAGGGTGGTCTGTTCTGTGGAGGAGGGACGAAACAGCATGGACAGTAGAATCTGACTGATGGTAAAAGCCTTGTTGTAGCCTGCTTGTTTGTTTGTGCTGTAACATCTGGTTGCAACTAGGGTTGTCAAGACTCTGTTCTGCTTATGACTACTCCACACAAAGTAATTGGTTCTGTGTCTATGTCCTTGAACCTGTTTTCAAGCACAGCTAACCCACACTGTAAGTTAATTAAGCTCAGAGCAACAGTGACATCAATTTTTGTTTAAAATCTCTGTTAATACATAGGTGTAGTGATAAGGATGTAGGTCTGGGGGTTTTGTTTGGGTTTTTTTTTCCTCAATTTTGCATAACAGATTAGTGGTTACAGTTTCTGTTCAAGATGGAAAACCACTACATTGTGTTCTCTTAAGTCTCCAAATACTTCCCCTGGATTAAAATCTTAATTTCCCCTTTCCCAAGGGGAAAAACCTAACCACCAGTCTGGGAAAGAAAGAATGTATGTTCTCCACATTTGCGGAATCTGTAGAACTGTGCAGGTAGATACGAAAGACTCTAAGGAACATAGGGAAGGCGGAAGAGGGGGCGTGACCTGGTAGCCTGTAAGTGGACTACTGATTTGGGATCAAGAAAGTCCTTAAATCTCTTTTCTGCTTCTACAACGGCTTATGTGTTTTCCATTTCATAATATACAAATAGAATGCAAAAAAGACACTTTCTCACATCAACGGTCCCATCAGCAGGTTAAGAGTTAAGGAATTTCTAATGCTTATTCTCTCTCATCCCATAAATCTTAGATTCTCAGCTGCAATGTCAAAGCTCTGTCAAAAGAGGAGAGAAAGCTCCCTCCCTTTCCACTGGTTAAGTCACCCCCCTGGGAAATGCAGGTTTGAACTGCCTCAGGCTGAGGAAGCCACAGAAATGAGATCTGTTACATCTTGAATGTGTGCTGTAGGCTACCATATGAAAGGTGGACGACACTGACACACACTTCCAGATGTGTTTCAAAGGAGGCAGAGGAGGAAAAGATCCAGTTCCCCACACAGAAAATGGCTGTTAGCCTAAAAGCAGAAATTGTCAAGCTTTTAATCACCAACTCAAATAACCAGTGAATTTTGGGCAGTGAAGGACATGTCTGAGTTCCCCCTGCTGTTCTTTATTGGCTAATTTATGTGTTTCCCTGCTTACTGTGCTAGGTAACGGATATCTTGTCTCTTACTGTTGAATTCTTCCCTTAAAATGTAAATGGAAGTTTAGCAATTGATGAGAAATTACAAATTTTATTCTGGGAGCCAAATTGCTGTATGTAGATATGGGTCCTATCTTTCATTTCCTTAGCATAATTCTGAGACTTTTTATTTTCCGTGTCCATTTTCCCATTAAATCTGAAGAATTAGAAATGCATCTCTATGTCCACTTTCTTTCCCTGACAGATTATTTGTCATAAACACACTATTTACCTAACCAAGACAGGATCTCCTACTACCTCTTGAGTCAATGGAGACAGAGTGACAATTAGCAATTCACCTCGACAATAGATTATTTTACCAAAGTCACTGTTCAGCTATGCCTAGCTCTCTTTCAGGACCATAGAGAGAATGTAGATATTTAAACTAGCTTAAGACTATATGCTTAATTCTATTATGCTTACATTATATTACATATATTCTACTTTATGTGCTATTACATATATTCATATAAAAACTAGGTTTTAATAAAGCAAAATCTGAAACTGAGCCATGTATGAACAGTTTAGAACACTTAGTCCTGATACACTGGAGTAGCTAATTGGTCCCTCTGTACAGAAATATATAATTGGTTGATATACAAACAGAAATTATATATATTGTACGGTAGTCAGAGATGCCCTGTCTTAGGGATGCAGTATTGGCTTTTATATGTCAAAAAAAGATAAGATGGTGGTTTTGTTGAATATGTTGAAATTTCTAATGTTTCTGTTCTCATTGTTTTCAGCCAGTTGTATAATGTTACATGAAGAAGTCTGGGTTGGTGACAGAACATTGAATAATTGCTCCAAACACTTCCAAAAGATTTGGAAACAGGGCTCAGATTACAATTATCTGCCCTGGTATTTTGAATTAATATTTTGAATACCATGAATTGATATTTTTTACAGAGATAACTCAATTTGCAATGAAGAACTATGCCTAGTGATTTGTAACAGAGATAGAAACCAGTAACCCATAGAATTTCTGTTAATTGTATTCTTGTATATTTAGGGTGGGGAAGAAAGAAACACCACAGTCTAGAAAGTGTATCATGCCAAAAGATAGTTGCTTTTTCTTTAGATGTAAATTCCAAAAGAAAACATTGCACACATTGAAACACTGATGCTCTGTGGAATGTACATAGACTATTTGGTGAGTACTATATTTATGAAATCACTACAGTGATGATGGTATACTGTAATGGAGCAAAAATTGTACAAAATACTTCTGAAAGTCTGTCTTTGCTCTGATGCTCTGAACAGTTCATTGTCTAACTAACAATTTATTAAAAAAAAACAAAGAAAAAAAACCCCCACAACCATGAAAAAGATATGCTTTTATCCCTATTTCACTAGGAATGTATCAAGGAAGACTAAACATTCTTTTTCATAGCAAAGTCATGTCTGTTTCATAACCACTAATCAAAACAATTTTTCTGAATTTCAAGCAGAAATACATGACAAGCCAAATCTCATGTGTCATGAGCTTGAAGCATTAAGACCTTCTTTATTCTCCAGTTGCCATTTTCTAAGTTGTTTAGTATTATGAGTGTTGAAATTCAGCTTCTTCATAGTCCCATGCAATTGTTCAAGTACAAGCAAATGCATGAACATGAACAAAATAGGATCAGTCTTCATCAGCAGGAGCAGTGACACTGCTGTGTCATTACACAGTACTAAAAGTAAGTCAAACACTTATTTTACACTTGCTCCTGAACACTTCCTTTATTGAAGAAAAAGCGTATCTCAAAACAAAAGTTTTAAACATAGCTTATTAACCAAAGGAAAAAAGCACATAAATTCATAATCTGAGTATGAAATTGTTTAGATCTGGTCAAACAAACCAAAAATTCCTTTTAAATTTCATGTATCCATTTATGAAGGCCACAGTTGTAATTAATTGGAAAGGAAGTAACCATAATCAATGTATGTGATTAGTAGATTTATATTCTAGACTGAAATATTTTTCAACTGAAGCAAATGTAAAGTTATTAAAGGCAGCCTGGCCAAATTATGAATGGTACAGCATTAGCCTGTCTGCACCTCCACCCCAGCATGAAACCTCAGAGTGCTATGTGAGGTGGCATACCTTATTTCATTTTGAAATGCCAGAAAAAAAAAATGTTGAAGAATGATTTTTCAAGATTAAATATATAACTCCCTATAAAAACAACTTCAGAACAACAGGGATTTTTAATGTAAGTTTGTCCTAGGTGTTGAAGATTCTGTGGGCATCATTCTCAGGTAATTTCTTTTTACCCGTTTCTGCACACCTTTATTCAAGCTCAGTGTCTACCAATTGCTGGAGTTAATTGCTTAGGAAATAGAGTACTGAGTAAAGGCACCCCTCTAGTAATGAAAATTTTAAAAAAAAAAAAAAAGTGCAAAAGGCTGTCACTTCTACATCACTTAACATGATTTTTATTACAAATACAAAGGTACAATGCTGAAATAAGAAAAAGGCCATGATTTTTGCTGGTCAGCTGGTTAACGTCAATGGATCACTAGCTAGAGATTGACTTTTGCAGACATGATCAGCCAGGTAAAGGCAGAGGGAACACAAGACCACATGTCTGGCATGGTGATATCCCCTGGTCAGAACCCATCAAACAACAGTAGTGGCAATCATGAGAGCAGCGGGAGCTTAAATCAAACCCTGACAGCAATGTGTAGATGGTGATCATCCCTGTGGATTCTCCGACAGATGTTCTCTGGCAAATCATCAGAGGTACCCTCCTTCTGAGGTCACTAATATCACCTAGTCTTACACTCAGCTTGAAAAATCCAACTGAACAGCAGAAATTTGCTAGAGTTATCAATAGCTGAGAACAGTGACTTGCAAAAGGATTAGGCAGTCCAAAAAAAATGGCAGTACTACCATCCTCACATGTAAATGAAATGTTCACAGGTATGTATACATCCAAACTCTTCTGCTTCAGAAGAATTTTATGCTATAAAGTACAAAAAAAATAATTTGGAAATAATAGGTTTATTTCATTTCTTTTGATTCTGCCATTTTTACGCAGTCCTGCACATGTGTATGTGGAATCAGTGAAGTATATTGTCCGAAGTAAATGAGGCTTGTGGTTAGAATCAGCTTCTTTCCAATAATTTTGCCAATTCCAAGAGCAGACCTGTATAGTTTCTGATACTCCAAATGAGTAATATGAACTGGGCAGGCATACCTCTTGTCTTCAGACTGCTGACTCTAGAGGATACCTGTATCTGATGTCTATATCTGAGCTCATTTTCTAGATTTCCATTATGGTAAAATGCAGAGAAAGGGTGCAGTTAGAAGCAGTAACACATTTACTTTTAAAATAGGTATATAAAATCACTTCTCTGAACTGACCCCTGGGAAATTCTGTTTCTCTTCACAAATTATAGAGATCTCAGTTCATTTGTGCAAATGACAATATCTGTATAGTAGGTTTATATAATAGTTTGTAATAAATTGTTCTCTAAATTGAAATTGTTTTATTTTTGCCCATTAGTAAAATAACAAGTTGTCCTTCACTCTACGCACAGCCACTGTGCTTCTCACTATACTAGACTGAAGTGTCTCCAAATGTATTTTTCATTGTTTTTATTTTTAATAAAATACTACTTACTCAAAAGGCACCATGGCATTTTACCCTTCTTTCCCACCTTCATTTTCCAGGTCATATATCACTAGTTTGTGCTTTTCTTTTCTAAGGAAGATCATCTGCTCCTTTTGCTTATCATTTCCACCCAATATTTATTTTGTTTCTTCAAGTTCATTCTGAGTTGAAGATGAATTTACCATCAAGTGATTATTCATCCAATGTAGAAACTTAACATAACCAGCTGTTTGCCAACTAATCAGCCAGATCAGCTAATCTTGATTAGATGTTTCTGAATCTTATACAACTACTACTCTTTACCACAAAAAGCAGCCTATAAACAAATTAGTCCAAACTGAATGCTAATCTCTGCTTTCATGGAGAAAGAAATATCTTAGGATTTCGTGACTGTTATCCCAGTTCCTTGCCTGTATAAAATAGAACTGCTACAGGGAAGGTAAAAGATGCTTTTTGTCTTCTCTCCACTGTACTTCTTTCAAGAACAGAGGAAAGACAGATACATGTCACAAAATATTATTTGACTGAGAATATCAGAGACTTTTGTTGTCAGTTTTCATTTAGGGGAATCCAAAGTTTTAGGTACTTTTAAAAGTACATTAAGTTAGAAATGTGTCATCATTTTGAGACTTTTTATTCCAGTTTTGGTTTTCCTATTAAAAAAAACACTTAATACTCCATTGTCCACAAGTAGAGCATAAAACAAAAACAGCAGACAAGTTCTTCGTTGAAGACTTAATTATGGCTTCTACAATTAATGGTGGTTAACAGCATATTAAGAAAACCTGATCTCTTTTTTATGTGATTATGAGTAAATTGAGATTCAATATGTTGATAGAATTTACTTAAACTATGATAATGCTCGACATACGTGATCACGATGTTACGATTAAAAATATATACAGAACTCATGTACTGTATTTTAAATGGATTACAATTCCTTGACTGATAGACTTTAAAACACAGCTAAACAGAAAATTGCCATCAAATCAATTGTTTGTACTGGAATCCTGTGGTAATCTGTGCTTTTCCCAGTGCTAGCCTACTTTTTATGAATTGTACTGAGAAAATGAATGATCAAAATGTTGCAAGAGATGTGTAAAATTGACAAAAAAATTCATAGATTTGGAAGAATGTGAAATATAAAATACATAGTTAAACTGGTAGAATTCTGCCTAGCTTTTCAAAGCTGGAGTATAGTGTCTTCCAAATCATCATACTGGATTACAGATCATCAAACTGCCCATGTCATTGTCATATGCTGTGTAGTCATTCTTGAATAGTCTGCATCTGTCCACCAGGCCAAAAAATGCAACATGACATCAATGGTCATCTCTTTCAAACCAATTGTATTATTTAATTTGTGATGTGCTCTTTTCTGATCACTAAAAGAATCACTGTACCATTTCATTTCAAAAGCTGTAAGTCTGTGGGTGATTGTTTTCTTAAAGTTTTTTGTATTTGAATCATAATGACCCATACACATCTTGAGCTGTCAGACTGCTGGATTTAGCAAAATTTTTTATACATATATACATCTTCCTTGGAAGTTACTAGGAAACAACTATGCCAGATTAATCCTGTTTATGAGCTCCTGAGATAAATCACTACGCAACATGAAATACAGCTTTTCTATCAGTCCTTCACAATGTAATGAGACTTTTTGTCCTTAAAACATAATAGATCTTCTGATTGACCTATGCTTGTCCCAGTATTCAATACCCAGCATCTGACAGTAATAGTACTGATATGAGCTATAATGATGACAACATGCACTTAACAGTTACAAGCTAGAATTGCAATTGTTTAAAACTTTAAAGATTTGGCAACTTTCACAACAACAGCAACAAAACAGAAATCAGTAGAGCTCACAATTATTCCTATGACAATTCGTGTTGGAATCAAACCTGCATATAAATTGCGGGCACCTAGTAAACCAGTTCTATGGTAAACAACTGAGTTCCCCCTGTTTGTCATGGGAAAGGGCACAAGTACTGAAAGGTTTATAGAAGAATATTGCATTACTCTCGCTTAGAAAGCTGAGTAAGGCATACTGATTCTCACTCTATAATCCTAAATAATTGTTTCAACATATCAGAAATTAAGAAGTTATAGGAAATACTTCAGAATCCACATTACATTAGTGAATTTGGTTATTTTAAATTTAGAATACATTTTTCCTTTTGTTCAATGGGATATGCATTGATTTATTTTGATGATTTGGTTTATATAGCTTTTAAAATACAGTAGATCAGGACAAAATTGTAGAAGATTAAACAAAACTATAAAACCCTAAAAAAATTAAAGTTCCCTTTAAGTATCTGGTCAGCCATATAATTACCTGATATAAAGCTTTTTGTTTTTCATAAAAGAAAGCCTATATTTTATTTGTGGATCTTTTAGCAAATCAGCATAAAACTATATTATATATGTTTCAAGTGCATTAGTTATAGATAATGATTAATTATACTGATCCACATTAGAAGAGTTTTATAATGGGCACATTATAAATAGGAGGAAAATGGTATGATAGTTCTAGCGATTTCATTTATCTGAGTGTGGATAATTTTTCGGATGGAGTCTGAACAACTATGTAAACAATACTTTTTCTGTTAAGTGTCTTAGCAAGGCCATGTAATGTCCTTGGTCAACGTACACAACTGCCATTGAAATCACAAGCAGTTCCATTGTGGCTACGGACAATATATAGCTTTGTTTGCAACTTGATAAGTAATGTTACGCATCATCCATGTTGTACTTCATAGGGGGAAAAAATGTTGATAATACACCTCTAAAATCACACACTCTTCTCACAGCCCCAAAGAGTAATTCATGTAGGGTTTTTTGTTGTTATTTCACGTACTAGATATCTAAGAAATACATTTCTTATCCCTATTTAAACCTTGTATCTGGAATGAACTTATAAATGCAGTTTTGCACATTAAAACAGTTACAAAAAAACCCAAAACAATATTCCTAACTGGAATTTCTAACATTATTCCTTACTTTCTCACTCTCATTATTTTCTTATGAAGCCTGGAGGAAGGATGGAGGGGAGAACGTTTCTTCAGGAAAAAACTCCCTCAAAAATAATACTGACAGAAATTAAATAAGCAAGGTGTTTCAAAATATTCTGAAAAGTTTTCTCTGTGTACAGCTCTTCAGATGAATATCAGGTCAAAAGTTGTCTTTTTGTGTTGGGTCTGGAATTTGGGCAAATCCTTTGGTTCTTCTTTTAGTGCTAAAGTAAGGACATTAAACCAAAGAAGCTGCAGACCATAGTGGCTTTATTTCCTTCATTATTTGCTATAGACTTTGTCATTCGTTCATCATCATTTGCATTTAAATAATCTGTCCTTCACACTTAGGTATTTATGTATTTATTTTACCAGGCAAGTTTTTACATTTTTGGTGATCGCCTCCTCGCTTAGAAGATTGCACAGATTACCTATTCCATCTTTAGTTTACATCCAAAGCAATGTCACATCTCTAACAAAATGGTATGCTCTCCTATTGTCAAACACTTTAGGGCCAAGATTGGCAAATTAGTTAGTATTAGCATACAGACCTTCTGGCAGGGAAAGAAAGCTTTCTGCTTGGAACTGGGCACTCAGCTGGGTCTGTCAACTCAAAGCTGCCACTGGCCTCATTATCTCATTTGTCTTAGTTAGTCTAAATTGGCAGTTGTATCTTCATGCAAATGTTTGTTTTACAAATGAGCAATAGAGCAGTGAGTAGAAGACATACACAAGGATTTTTTTCCCTGAAATTTAATTGAGAATGCTATAGCTGGTGACTGGCTTTTCTGATTTTAATTCCCAGGCAGTTTTGAAAGCTATCTTTCTTTTTCCTGACTCAGTAAATGTGCTGTAAAGTTATGAAATAGAGGTTATGAACTATGTTAAATACATTTATCTTCTTCCTCTTTCGGGATTTTTTAAAATAACGTCAATATGTCTTGCAATGAAGTATTTTGGAAACCATAACTAGACCAACAAAAAACACTGCCATGGTCATGATGATGTATGTACACCCTATTTAGCAGTGCCAACCAGAATAGGCAGGCAGTAAGGTTATACATCTTACTAAATAACATCACATTGCACTCTGGGTCACAAAATGAAAATGATGGAATTTTCCAGTTAATCAGCATAGAAAGGCGTTGCACAAAAGAAAGCTATAAAAGTTATATAATATGCTTTTATGCTTAGTGATATCTGGCACTGCAATCTCACTTCCAGTCATGTTCTTAAAATGACATTTCTAAAGCCCATTTTAAGTCTTTAGGACAATTTCCTGGCATAAGGAAAGTCCTTTTCCCTCCCTTTCAAATCCATGCACATCTCTCTTCAGAATGACAGGGTACTGCAAAGGGGTTTTGGCCCATCTTTCCAGACAATTATGTGAGGACAAGTGGAAATGATTATGCAGAATAGAACTTACTCACCACATTTTTCTGAAATACATAATAATGTCTGAGTAGCATTTTTTCCAATGGTACAAAATAATGTATTAGGGAAACAGTTTATTTACCTTTTATAAAATACTTCTATGATTTTACCACCTTTCACTTAAGAAATGCTCTGCTACCTGAGAGCTGAATTGTAGACCTGTGAATCAGGTTTAGTTCTGGTTTTCATCCAGTGACTGTATAATATAAAATGCACAGTTGTACCTGCAATGCACAGTTGCCCTTTCCAAGAAGAGTAGACTAATTATGCTGTTAAATTAGGCTATGGTTTGTATATTCCCATCACAGACCTATGAAATTTATTGCTGCATAACTGGAAGAACTGGTGGCAGGGACGCTCCTATTCCAGTTCAGCATTCAGGCCCATTGACAGTATAAATTTTTTAAACCGAAAAGGTCTTCCTGTGAGTGTTCATTACACATTCTTACATACTGCAACTACAACTGCCTTTCATGAAAGACTCAATCCTATTAAGATTTATTAGGCATGCTGCCAGGTTACCTATACATTCAGGTCCTCCTTTAATGTGCATGTTCTTTTCCTGGTTTATAAATAAAACTGAGGTTCAGGCTAAAAGTTAGATGCTTGGCTGTTCACACAGCTATTTTGGACATACGCAGAAGCGGAAAATTACATGACCAATAAACCTGTAAGTCTGAAAGGAAGAAATATAAGTCATTTAACATCCAGAAGAGAGGAAGGAAGTAGGTTTTAGCTTTTCTAGTTGACTTCTAAAATATTTTTTATTTTCTGGAAGCTTCTGGACAATTTCCTTAATGTTTCTTTAACGGTAATATTTTTTTTTTTTTAATTTAGACATCACTTGGATAACTTTAGACATGGATTTATTCTGTTATTCAGAAACAGTAGTTTGCAATACTACGTAGTGCAGCTTCCTGGAAATGTATGCACGTTGTATTACCAGGTTATGCAGTTATGTATTATGTTTCTTCTAAAATAATTGAAAAGCTAATAAGAATTGTATGAAATCTAAGACATTTCAACATTTTTGCTCTGGAGAAAACTTAAAGTTGTTAAGTTATTATAAAGTTGTTAACTTTAAGATGTGTATATCTAAAATATATGAGTGATACTTAAACAAAAACCTTTAAGTAAAATAAGTAATTTGGACTGTGCTATTTAAAAACACTACCATTTTCAGCAAAACAATTGTTAAGTGGGTTTGACAGAGAAAGATATCATCTGATGATTGTTACCAAAAAAATATACTAAGCTGAGGCAAAAATAAGCATTTAACATTTTTTAACCTGCTTTATGAACTCATTCTTTAATAACATGTTCATTATGGTTTTGCACTGCCTGAATTCTGATCCTCTGCCTAATTTTCAGAAGTGGCACAGTTCTTGAAAAATACAGCTTTTCCCGGTGATTAGGACAAGCATATCAGGACATGTTGCATTACTTATTTAACACAATATGCAGAAAGCTAGAAGGATGCACCAGTTTAAAGACACTTGTGATGATCTTCTAGGTAGAAAAACTGTATTCTCTTCATTCACGTTCATTGACCTAGAATGCTCTCAAGTGAATCTATACTTTATCCTATCTCAGGACATATAAAAATGTCTGAAACCATTAGAAAGACAGGATTAGAACACAAAAGTCACAACTAGAGGTATGACACCTGAGCAAGCTGGAAAAGAAGGCAACACAGTCCTCTTAAGAGGGGAAAGCTTGGGGAAAAACAAAAGTTGATAAAGTCATTATGGAGCATTGATTTGTCATAGTATGAAAACCTTTACAAATATGAGGAAACACAGAAGCATGAAAGAAAGTCAGAGGACTCATGACATACAACCGAGTAAGCAGACTTGAAGAAATACCAGGAAGATAGATCATCGGGGCAGCACAGGAGAGCACAAGGTTTCTGGAGAGCACCGATGATAAATTCCTAGCACAGACAAATAAGGAGAGATACAGTCTGCTGGGACCTTACACAAACAAGGAGCACTTGTCAGGGATCTGAAGACTGAAGGCACCTTTGGCTGCAGCAACATGACTGGTACCCACTGCTCCTGACACCTGGTACACACTGTTGCTGGGATATGATGTGTTATGGAACAGGGAGGCATAGGAGCACGAGATATTCCGGATGGCAAAATCTGTGATGGCTTGGTGGTCTGGGGTGCCTACTGTGACTGTTCACTCAACTCTTGCTCGATCTTACAAACACACAGCCTGTGCTAAGGCCTGATGTATCCTGGGAGCAGTGACATTAGGTCAAACTGAAAGAAACAGGTAGGCAGGACCTGACACAGCAATGGAAGGAAGAGATAAGGGTCATTATGCAGCCATTACCACCTGCAGTCTGCTGCCTCTTGTAGTCAAAATTCTTGCATATTGATTGTCTGGCAGACTCTTCAGAATCCACCAGCTTACAGAAGTGGTAAAGACCAAAGAGCCATACTGAGAGATATAAATACATCCACTTATCAAAAGGTTTTGAAAGCTGATCCAACAGCAGCTGGACTGCTAAGGACTGCATGATTCCCAGTGTGGTAAAAGGGAGGCCTGCACCGTGGTGGAGAGGGAAGGAGGACCACCCTCACTGTTGACTAGAATAACTTTGCACCACCTCTGTTGTTCTTACTCTGAAGATTAAGTGACTTGTACTTTTAAGTTAGGGTCTAGATTATGATTATTGTATTGTGAACTGATTATTAGAATTGACCCAATCTGTAGAGGGTTCAGGTAACCAAAAAAGTCTAGGTAACTGAAAATTTTAGGTAATAGGAAAGCTACACTTCCTATTTATATATATATATATAACAGCTAGACACTCTGCACAATGATAAGCTATGTTGATTGCTAAAATCTTTATAGGACAATAAAGCTCTAAGTATTACTACAACCCTGTAGCCAGCTCTCATTCTATCAAGGATCCTTAAAAGAACCTGCCTGACTCCATAGCATTGTGAAGCTTTGAATGACAGCCACCATGAGATAGTAGAATTCAGGATCCGGTGAGGAGTAGAGCAAATAACAAGATCACAGACCTGAACTTCAGGAGGGCAGATTTTGGTCTGTTCAAGTACCATCTTGGAAGAATCCCATGGGAAATAGACATGAGAGAAGAGAGATCCAGAGAACCGATTAGTTTTCAAGTATTATCTCCTTCAAGCTCAATGAACCATTCTCATTCAAAAAAGCCCATCTCAATGAACAGGAAGACAAAGATGCAGGAGCCTGCATGGATACAGTGAGCTCCTGACCAAATCCAAACATAAAAAGGAACAATACAAGAGGTGGAGACAGGGACAGGTATACCAGGAGGAATATAGAGGCACTGTCCAGGTACAGAGCGATTAAGCTGGGAAAGCCATAGCCCACTTGAAGTTGAATCTGGTGAAGGACATGAAGGGTAACAAGAAAGTCTTCTACAGGTATGCCACTAGCAAAAGGAAGACTAGGAAAAATGTGATTTCACTACTGAATCAGGTGGGGAATCTGGTGATAAAGTATAGACAAAACCCCTACATACTCACTACCTCTTTACCTCAGTCTTTCCTGATAAGATCGGGCTTTGGGATTCTTAGGTCCATAAGACCTATGTCTGAGGTAAGAAAGACCCTAAGGGGAGGAGATTAGGGAACATGTTTTTTAAAAATGAATATGCCGTGGTCATATTTTAATATTCATTTAAAAATGAATATTCATTTTTTAAAAAAAAATTAATATGAGGGTGGTCCTCCTTCCCTCTCCATCATGGTGCAGGCCTCCCTTTTACCACACTGGGAATCAATGGGACTTGATGGGCTGTACCCACAAGTGCTGAGGGAGCTGTTTTGTGTCATTGCAAGGTCACTCTTTATTATCTTTAAAAGGTTACAGCAACCGGGAGAGGTTCCTGAGGACTGGAAAAAAACAGATGTCACATCCACCTTCAAGAACAGCAGGAGTGAAGATCTAGGGAACTACAGGTCAGTCAGCCTCACATTGTTGCCTACGAAGGAGATAAAGCAAATAATCCTGGAAACAATTTTCAGGTACATGAAGATTAAGATGTTTGGGAGTAGTTAGCATGGATTCCCAAAGTCAAAATCATGTCTGATCATCCAGATAGCCTTCTAATGATCAGGTTTATGGTTTGATGGGTAAGGGGAGAATAATGAATGTTATTTATCTTGACTTTAGTAGGGGTCTTGACCCTTTCCCATAATATCCTAACAGGTAAGCTGATAAAGTATGGGCTAGATACACAGAAAGTGAGGTAGATTGAAAACTGTCAGAACTGCCAGGCTGAAAGTGTTGTGATCAGAGGCATGAAGTCCAGCTGAAAGCCAGTCACTAGTGATGTACCCCAGGGCCAACCTTGGGGCAATACTGTTTAAGAACTTCATTAATAATGTGGATGATAAGACAGAGCACACCCTTGACAAATCTTTAGATGATACAAAACTGGGAGGAGTGGATAATATATCTGGTGATTGTCCTGCCATTCAGAGGGACTCAGACAGGCTGGAGAACTGGGTTGAGAGGAATCTCATGAAGTTCAACAAAGGCAAACAAGTCCTTCTGCTGGGGAAGAATAACGCCATCCACCAGTACTTGGGAGATAAAAAGGTGAAAAGCTGCTTTCTAGAAAAGGATGTGGGTGTCCTGGAGGACACCAAGTTGACCATGACTGAGCAATGTGCTTTTGCAGCAAAGAAAGCCAACAGCATCCTGAGCTGTATTAGGAAGAACATCCACCAGCAGACTGAGGGAGATGACCCTTCATCTCTAGTTTGCCCTAGTGAGATACATGTGAAGTACTGTGTCTAGTTCTAGGCTCCCTAGTACAAAACAGATATGGACATGGTGACAGAAGTCCAGCAAAGGGTCACAAGGATTTGTAAGGGACTGGAACATCTGAAATAGGAGGAGCATCTGAGAGAGCTGGGATTGTTAAGCCTGGAGAAGAGAAGCTCACTGCAGATCTTATCTTATCCTTTTGCACAAATACCCAATGGTACAAAATAAAGAAAATAAGTCCACACTCTTCATAGTAATATACAGTGACAAGAAAAGAGGCGATTTGGACATACCGAAGTACAGAAAATCCCACTTAAACATTAGAAAAAAGAAATTTACTGCAGGATTGATCAAACATTACAGCAGATTGCCCAGAAAGCCTATCAAGGCTATCCCTGCCCCTAGAGATATTCAAAACCCAGCCACACATGGCCCTGAGTAATCTGCTCTGGCTGACCCTGCTCTGACTAGAGGTGGACTAGATCTCCAGAGGTGCCTTCCTACATCAACCATTCTGTGATTCTCTGATTCAGTGGCTAGTCCAGGCTCTGATACCTAAGAAATACAGTATCATAGATGTAAAGCTTTACTTTAGAATATGATCTCTAAGTGGGTATTGGATCCAAGTCTAGTACACCATTGTTCAAATTCATAAGAGGCAATTATATACAACTGACTCTGGAGACCTCCCCCAAGTTTAATTGCTATTGCAGCTGGAACACCATCCATATAGGGGCTTTTGAAAATGTGCTGATGGAACAGAACATGACCTCAAGAAGATTTGGGTTAGCAAAAGAACAAGCTGGAAAGTGTATCTTGTTGACCTGAAAAGCACTATTGGGCCACAATTTAAGATCAAGTTAGGAATTATTGTTATTTACCTTTAGATTTAACTAGCGCTATTAAGTATTCCTATTCCTTCTATTTTCTGCCAGCTAGTAAATATTTCCTAGTAATATGGCAGGATGCATAATATTACTGAGCACTTCTATGGCTTATAGAATTTGAAGTAGCTTCAGAATTTGTCTCCAAATCATTCTGTGCCTGGCACTTCATTAACACATGAGCACTTCAGCATACCAAGGGCCTGACAAGCACTAATACTTCCAGAATATATCTCTCAAAATAGGGAGGAACGGAATTAATCATATAATTTCTTAGCAATTCTTGAACTGATGACCACGTAAAGTGAACCTCTCCTCAGAGGGCTTGTATCTGCCCTCAGGTACAAATCAAACCTCCACTGAGTCTGTATCTTCACTAGATCCCCAAGACAAACTGTAGCAATGGCCTTGCAATTTCCACGTTGACCATGTGTCTTATCATTGCCTAAAGGAAACACATTTCTAGAAAAAGAGCCATGCTTATGATGCCCCCTCTGAAAGCATTGCCAAACCAAGTGTGTGAGTTCTTTGTGATGTGAACATCTATACGGGAGAATCTGACATTGAAAAAGTTGTATCCCTTTGCTTGACATAAAGAAAGGAAATAGCCATCCAATGGCAAAGACTTGAAGTCAATAGCTACTCCTTAATCAGTTATCAGAAACTTGGAGCGTCCTACATACTGCTTTCCAGTATCTTGACTCATTGTCTCCAGGTTTCTCTTTTCACAGTTAGCTCAGAACCTTATTTTCCTGATGGAAAGTGAACATTGAGCCAGCATAAAAATTGGAATTTGTACCCTTGGAAAATGTAGTGTTGGAAACTGTAAAACTGATTGCTAAAAAATTTCTGTTCATCAGAGCAGAAAAGCTAGCTGGAACAAAGGTTCCTATTGTAAATTTCAAAACCCAAGTCCTGCTACTTTTATTGCCCTTCCACTATCATGGCATTGGTCTTCTCTTTAGACATTGTCTATGATATTTAATTCTTTCATATTTTAATATTTCATATTTCAGAAGACTTTAGAATTTTGAGTTTTTTCCTTCTTCAGCAAACTTTGAAATGCTTATATCCTTATTGTCACTTTTTTCCCATTTATGCATTAAGAATGAGTTTCTCTTGATGTCACTGATCAGAATGCTTGAAAAAGTAGTTAAGGATTAATACTACATTGTGCTTTGTCAACAGTCACTGATATATGAGCTGTTAGCTCCAAAGGGCCCCCCGGAGCCATGTTCTTATTAAAGAAGTGTGGAAAACCTGTGTTTTCTGTGGTCACTGTATTCACTCCCTCTCTTTCCTTTTCATGATGATTTTAATAGCTGCACAAAACAGTTGTTATAAATAAACCAACAATGTGAGAGACTCGTGCTGGAGGACAATAAGACATTGGATACAAACTCCAAAAATTGCAGTCTTGTTGTATTAAGTTAATATTCCAGTTCTCATTTCAATTTGTGACAGGGTCTTTAAAGACAGACTTTAGGTATTAGATCTGCTGGGATGGGGAGGTTTTTCCTTTCTTTGTTTTTATAATGCTGTGAAGCTCTATTTGTGCTTGCATGAACCAAAGCTACTAATATGACACTATCCTTCAAACTCTATTTATGTATTCACATTTTAGCCTGTTATCAGGTAGAGGTTGACCGAGCTGCTCTCAGAAAGGAAGCTTTTGGTCTCCAGTATCAAGCAAATGGAAGCACTAACACAGAATGTGTCATTCATATTTTCTTCATCTTATGGTATACTTACTTGAGTATCGCAGAAGTACTGCACTTCCAGACTATCAGCACATCTGCAAGTCTTCTACAAGGATTTATTTATCATTGGTGAGACAAGACTTGAATCTAAAAACAAAACCATGAGCACAGCAGAATAACATAGCAGATTTAAATTTCCACTTGTTAAACATCCATTCTAGTATTGACATCTCTGGTGCCCATTACTCCTTTGTGCAAATGCTTGAGCATGAAGTGGGGAATTATAATTTCTTTGTTCCTAGCAGTTGTCTCTTAACTCTTTTACAAGAAAACTGAGGCACGCAACTTTGCATTCTGTCTAAATTACTAGGGTTTTTTTTAATCCTATGGATGTTCTTATCAGTGACAAATTACTTTCCAAATCTTGCCAAGTTTTTGGCCATGTTGATATAATAATCCTCATTACATAAAGTTCCTTTTCTATGTAGTCAGCTACAGTTCAATTTGAGATGTTACACTCTGCACATACGCATATATGTATGTGCATATATTATTATTACTATTATTATTTTGGAATATTATTGCAAAACACAACAGAACCTTGTGCTTCGCTTTAACCTTTCCATAACAGGGAACTATTGCGGTACCTTGACAATGGTATTTCAAAAGATACACAACTTCCTGCATTCCTGAAAGAAAGGCTTGCTTTTACACTCTCTGAACATACCTGTAGAAAGATCAGCATAAATAAACTAAATAAACTAGTCATACAGATTCTGTTCAAGATGTCTCTGAAAGAAAAAATTAAAACTGGAAGACTTGAAACCTACTATTCCTCATCAGACTATTTTGATCATCTTGGCAGTGGCTTCTACAGGACAAATGTTCATTTTGCCATACTATTTTTTCATTTCAAGTTTCAATTTTTCTACTTTTCAGTTAACTAAATGTATTCTTGAAAGCCCAAAAAACTTTGTGTTCCTACAAAACTTTCTACAGTATTCACTTATTAACATCTACTAATTTGTGTCTACCTCAATACATCAATAAAATAGAGGCTTAATAATCTGTAACATAGACATAGAGTATTAAAAAAAAAGTTTTATTTCTTCATGAGCTGCAATATGTCACAGCAATCTCATGACAGAAGTACCTCACTTCCCATCTGAGTCCAGAGAAATCAATGGAATACATATGAAATTAATTACTATTTGTGATCAGGCATAAAGACATAATGTGTGAAAAATGTTATGTGAAAATTATTATCTCTCTCAGTTTTAAGTGCTGAAAGTGGTTTGTGTATTACACATAATTTTGTTGATCAGTTATAAATGTTCTACAAATTAACTGTGAAAGGGATCGAGAACTTAACAGTAAGCATCCTCAGTCTTAATATGACTGGACAAGTTTTCAGTTTGAGTATTTCATATAGTTTAAATTAGCTATGAAACAAAACATACCTGAGAATGTAGTAGGAAAGGTCAGATACTCAGAGATGTCTACCTACACCTAGCTTTGAATACCTGAACAACTCCTTACATGAGAAGTTGGGCCTGAACAGCTGGTACATGGTATGAGAGAAGCTTGCATATTCCTTTCAGTGCTAGGCAACCACTGTCCTCTGTCTACTGACCTTTACACTGTCATTAACTCTTTTATATCTGTTTCTCTACTGGTTCTTAAACTGCATCTTTTGACTCATATACCCTTATGACTGCTGAGCTTTCTGTACATGTTCTCAGAATACTTCATCAAGA
This sequence comes from Falco rusticolus, assembly GCF_015220075.1. Lineage (NCBI taxonomy): Eukaryota > Metazoa > Chordata > Aves > Falconiformes > Falconidae > Falco > Falco rusticolus. Next base: position 41,154,436 of record NC_051188.1, on the reverse strand, counting down.
TGGGGTCAACTTGCTACTACATTACTCAAAAACCCTCAAAATCAATCCAGCAACTTATCTAACTACAGGCTGTACTGGTACTCTTTTCCTCTCTTGAACTTGCTTTTGGAGTTATCTAAGTTCTTTTCACAATGTGCTGGCTGCATGCAGTCTTAATGGGATCTAGGATCTCAGAACCAAAGAATCAGCAATTCTAGACCAGGGTAACCTTCCACAGTTTTCTCTGTTGTTGGAAAACAAGTTTTCTTCTTCTACCAACTTCCAACTGACAACCATATCTGTCACTTTACGATCTATTAAATGTGCCAAGACAGATGAAATAACAGCTGCTTCCAAGTACCACAGAGGAAGATTCTGTATAGCTGTATTGATATACCCAAATTTAGACATCTGGTGGAGTTTTAATTAATGGAGACTAAAAAAACTTCACATGAACAAAAACTAACCGTCTGTTTTCCAGTGGATTTTATTGCTCTCTAAACTCCCTTCACTAGTTATTGTTAGATCTTCATTGACTATAATGGTAACATAAATACCTAGATAGATGTATATAGCGCACTGAGACAATTAAACCTAATTTTCTGTAATGAACATCTATAATCTACAATTTGGGAGCTGAATCCAGTCCCCAAGTACAAGGAAAAACTGCTTAACAATAGAATTCAACCCTTACAACATTTAAATTCAACACTGCAACACGCACAGTAAATATATATCAGCTCAAAATCTTGTCAATAAGTCACAGCAAAGTTCAGATTCTAGATGGGTCTGAAGACCAAACCAAGATTCAAATCTGTCTCCACAGATAGTGCAGAGGATTATTGCTGATGATGTTCATAGTGATGGATAAGAATTGTGGGAAAGTAAGGAACTGGAGGTTACAAATTTTGATTATTGCTGGAGAAAATCACATAAATCATAATGTAAAACTGCTCAAAACTAATGCAGTTCACCACTTAAAAACATCTTGTACTCTGCAAATTTTATAACATCCTGTTTTGATCACAGTTTAATTCTTTATCCTGGATGTTTTATGTCCAGCACATCTTACACAGGCTTCGCCCTAATTACCTAAAATAGTTCTTCCATACCAATTTTACACCTACTGGATTAAAAAGCCACAACAGCAGACTGTCTATGTGTGATTATTTCCTCAAACTGGATTTTAAATAATTTTAGAACAACCTTAGTCGGTTATTATAACTGGGGTTTTTAAAATTAATATTACTTGTTACTCTTAATAATTCAAAAGCTCATTTTCTGTAATTTCATATGTACTGTTCTGACTGGCCTCTTCCAGAATTTAACTGACAAATATGCAACAAATATGTGACAAGAAGTCTGTGGAGTTAGAAACTTCTCTGTAATATTTCATATTAATATGTTGCAAAATTATTTAAAGTGTTAGAATTTCCTGCTCTGATCTGAGGAAACTGAGACACCAATAGCTAAAACAGATATTGCCAACCACTGAACTAGTGGCAGAGACAGGATGAAAACTCTTTTGTTCTCCGTCCAAGAATAAAGCTTTTTTATGAGTGGCAAAAATTTTTAACTCATGGGCTTGAGAAGTCTGCCTCTGATTTGCTTATCAATATTTTCTTCTTCATTGTTTCCTCTAAATCTATCCTTTCCAGCTCTGCTGTTAAAATTAATTCATCATGTCAATTGCCTCTCTTTAGACCTTTAAGCTGATATGCCAGCCCCCTGCTCACAGCCCTAGCAATGCCTAATGCTCCATCCTGAACCTGATGCTTCAGAAGAATTCTGGTTTGCAAATGCTGATGCCTATCTTTCAGCCTACACTTGTTTTACAGACGATGGATAAAGATAGTCACATGTAAGACCTATTCACCTGACTTCTTTCAAAGTTCCATTACTGGAAAAGGTTCTTCACATCTAGAAATGTTTTTTGACTCCATCAATTATAAAGAGTATTTAAGGTAGCTAGCACAGATGTAGATGCCTACAATGCAGCTATTTTCATGTATTTAAAAAAACTGTTACCCTGTCTTTTTTTCTCTGACAAAGTTGCCTACGCACAGTAACTGACAATCATTTGAGATACCCAAAGGTATATGGAAACCCACATGGGCCTCCCTGTGCCACAGGACCTATAGGAGACCTATGACCTCCTGCAGCAGCTGCTAGCAGCCAGGCTCCTGACCTCTGCAGACTCACCAGTAACAGTGGCCTTTGTAGGCCACTGAGCCGAGCCCAGTGCTCTTCCTCAGTTCCACTTCTGCAGACGTCTTGCAAACTGTTCAGTGAATATGCAAACTGCCATGCATCCCTTTGCTCCTTCTCCAGCTAGCCCAGCCCCAGCTTCTCCTGTTCAGTCTCAAAATGAAAAATTGCTCTGCTCCTTCCAATCTCTGCTGAGACATGACTTCTTTTTATTTAGCTTCTCCTGTCCTTCAGACCTCAGTCTAGACACCATCTGTGCAGCCAGTAAATGAATATAAAGCTAGAAATCAAAAGAAGGTATAAAAAGTATACCTGTAACATACATCATGTTTATGATGTATCTTTCATTAATTAAAAGTTCCATGGTCCCATATTCCCCATTTTGTCCCTTCTCTCACTCTTCACCTTGCAAGAGATTATTCCAAGTCAAGAATATAAAATCTCTGGGGATTTTGTGAGTTTGAGTCTTTACCCTTGAAACAGGTCAACTATCTATGGCACTAAAATAAAAACATAGCCAAAACCAATGTTAATGATTCTTTACGCTATAAAAGCTGTGCAAGGTCTTGAACCACCAGACCACATAAGTCACACACTAGCTTAAAAATAGGCACTCAGGTCAGGGTAATAACATCCTCTCCTTACCTTTTCTACTATGTGTGCCCATTCATTGCAAGGAATACTCATGCTGACACACAAGCCCATGAGCAGCAGCAACAGCAGTAGTGCAGATGATCAATATAGTGACAATTATAATATTAGCCACTTAGTATTCAGAGTTGTCTGTGCCTTGAGGATCCTCTTGACAAACACTAAGGAGAGAGGCTACAGCAACATCTTTTTTAAAAAAAATGTTGTGTCTTGAGGCATTATTATTTAATTGATAATTCAGTTCAATGATACAACCAAAAATCTTAAAAGCATTGTTCTGCAGAAATCACAGATTTTGACCTCAAAATACTGAGGTACCACTGTCAGTTATTCCTTTTTTCTTTTTCTTTTTTTTTTTATTTTTCATTTAGAAATCTGTACAGAAGTGGTTTATCAATGAGAGGACAAGAAAATATGTATCAGTATTTCCCTAGGCCAATTCCTGGCCCTGCTGAAGTCGATGGCAAAATACTAAATGTCTTCCATGAAAGTAAGATCTGACCATATTTTTCTTTGCTTTAAGGAAATGTATCAAAGGCATATGGTCTCTTCTGTGAGAGATCCATTCAGAGAAGTGGTCTAAAGAGAGCTGCTACAGTCTTTCTCCCATTCCCAGTGCAACAGAGCTTTCCATTATTGTCTGTAACAAGCAATATTTTGTTTCACAATTACTTTTATTACTTTCAGCATGACATTAGGAAAAAAAAAAAGAGACAAATATGGAAAATTAGGCACTTACTAGAGCTCTTCGGCTTAATGTGGTTGCTTACATGCAGCAATTTTTTCTGTTTTAAATCTCTTTGGAAATCCTGTCCAGCCTCTGGCTGCCACTCCAATAAATTACAAATCTCTCGTAAGTACTCTGCTGTATCTGTTAGCCCCATACAGATGTTTCAGGCAATTTGGGTCCTCTCAGGTGGCATTAGATGCCTGTGTCTGGGACAGCTGAGACAGTTCTCAGGCAGGATTCTGTGACAGGTCACATACACCTCTAACTGGGGATCCAAGCTTTCCTGATCATTAATGCGGCTTCTCAGAACCTGATTCAGCTGCTCACACTCAACTGCTCTGAGTACTTACTTGAAGCACTTTAGTCATCCTCAGGGCATCCAAGGCATTGCTGCTGGTACATGTAAGATACAGCTTGCAAAAGACCAATACCCTTCTAGCGTGGTAGATAGAAGCAAGGCAGGATGCCCAAGGACATGTCCATTGAACCTAGAAAACTATGTATGGACTAATGAACTTATGCCTACTTTTACAGTCCTGCCAATGGGAACTTAAACATCTATAGTAAAATTCAGTTGACAAACTATGTATGGACTAATGAACTTATGTCTACATTTACACCCTGCCAATGGGAACTTTAACATCTTTAGTAATATTCAGTTGACAAACATGAGTATTGGATGTCCTGCAACACATTTGTCTGTACTGGTAGAGATCACAAGGAATCTACAGAAAAACTTAATTCATTTGTTTCAACATCTATAGGCTAAATAGGATGCTCAGCAGTGCTGAGATGACACTTGGGTGCCTATAGTAGGCAACAAAAACATTCAGTTTTGTTACTCATGGGGACTCACTCACACGGAGAGTAGAACTGCCCAAATAAAGATGTCTAGTATTGCTTTAGATCAACTGTGCTATACCTATGACAACTGCCACAACTGAAGCTACAGCAAGGCATCTCCTTTCAGTTCCACGTAGATTTGGTTTCTCTTAGCTGTGAGTCATTTTTTGTGGAACTGAATCCTACCCCTATACATAGAAATCTATTTCTAACTGCAAAAGTATCACATAATCCTACCATCACTTCTTTGAAAATCAACTTGCTGTGTTTAATACCAGGCTTCAGAAAAAAAGCTATGCAAAGCTGATCTCAGGTACCTGTCACTTCATTTTGGCTCCATACTCTATCAGTCGAGATAGCTGGATGCCTGATTTAAGTAGATTGAATCTCCATTCATATGGATATAGATTTTAAGCATTTCCAATTGGTTTTCTACACAGTGAATAGAGCAAGATGGTCACCTTAGTCAAGTAAATTATATCATAAGTTCCTGGAGATATCTAGCCAACTTCAGTGACTGAATCGTTAAACAGGTGTGTTGGGCTCAGTTTAATGCCATCATGAAATACCTATTTTTTCTATTGACTATAAAAGGAGGCAAGATGAGTAATGCAAATGCAGATATTGCAACACAAATTTCTAAAGTTAGCTGATAAACCTTCTGCTTTGGATTCCTATTTTTTCCCTTCTGCTCTTCACAGTGAATTATATTGCATATTCACTAGCTTCTGCCATTGTTCCTGCTTATTTTCTCTGATAAAGCCCAAAATCTGAGGCTTTTCTTTAAAGTTATTTTTATGGAATTTTTATACTATTTTTCTTACTAATTACACGCCTAATTGATTTTGTAAATTTTCAAGTTATGGAGTGATATTTTAAAAAGTAAACCCAGAAATTTTCTAATTAATGTATCTTTGCAGAAGAGTTCAGTCTTTTAAAGACCAGATATTATACTTGCTGCTGTCTCTTTGATCAGTCTTACAATATGTGATGCTCATTCTGATTAGTAACTTTTGTCCCTTGTAGAGGATTTGTTTTGGAATTTGTATTACACTAAGCTATTTATTAGAGATCTACAAGCTTGATGGAAATTACTTAACTCACACAACTTTTGTACACTTGATTGCCTTATGCAACACAATTTTGAATGATGGGAACAGAAGATTATTTCAAGCAATTCAGTTCCACAAGGGAATGATTTTTCATGAGTTAGAGGTCAGGAAAAAAAGTAAATGTTGGCTTTGTGGGAAGACTGACTCTGGGTTCCATCCTGAAAGACTACATATGTTCCTTACTAATATGGTGGGTTGACCCTGGCTGCACACCAGGTGTCCATCAAGTCACTTCATCACTCCTCAACTGGACAGGGGAGAAAATTACGAAAAAAAAGGCTTGTGGGTCAAGATAAAGACAGGGAGATCACTCACCAATTATGATCACAGGCAAAACAGACTCAAAACAGGGAAATTAATTTGATTTATTATAGATCAAAAGTTAGAGTAGGATAATAAGAAATAAAACCAAGTCTTATTACACTTTCCTACTACCCCTCCCTTCTTCCTGGGCTCAACTTTATTCTTGATTTCTCTAACTCCTTTCCCTCAGCAGCACAGGGGGAAGGGGAATGGGGGTTGCAGTCAGTTCATCACACATTTTCTCTGCCACTCCTTACTACTTTACTCTCTTCCCCTGCCCATGGGGGTCCCTCCCATGGGAGACAGTTCTCCATTAACTTCTCTGACATGAGTCTTTTCCATGGGCTGCAGATCTTTACAAACTGCTCCAGCATGGATTCTTTCCACATGTCTTTTCCACAGAGTGCAGTCCTTCAGGAATGGGCTGCTTCAGTGTGGGTTCCCCACAGGGTCACAAGTCCCACCAAAAACCCTGCTCCAGCATTGGTTTCTCTCTCCACAGGGTCACAGGTCCTGTCAGAAGCCTCCTCCAGTGTGGGCTTCCCATAGGGTCACAGCCTCCTTTGATCACATCCACTTGCTCTGGTGTCCTCAATGACCTGCAGGTGGGGATCTGCTCCAGCATGGATGTCCACGGGCTGCAGGGCATAGCCTCCTTACCATGGTCTTCACCCCAGGCTGCAGGAGACTCTTTGCTCTGGCACCTGTAGCACCTCCACCCCCTTCTTCCTCACTGACCTTGGTGTCTGCAGAGCTGTTTCTCTCACATATTCTCAGTCCTCTCTTCCAACTTGCTGATGCATGGCAGTTTTTTCCCCTTCTTAAATACACTCTCACAGAGGCGCTACCACCATCACGGATTGTCTCAGCCTTGGCCAGCAGTGGGTCTGTCTTAGTGCTGGCTGGCAGCAGCTTTATCAGAAAAAGGGGAAGCTTCTAGCAGCCTCTCACAGAAGCCACCCCTGCAGCCCCTCCTCCCCTAGATCCTTGCTACACAAACACAACACAACTTACTGTGCTAGTTACCTACTCAGCTGTCCTCCTCTCTATATAAGCTCCTATGTACTGTACTCTCCACTGGGAAGGTTTCAACCTGTATTTGTCTCCATCTTGCTTGCAATATGGATGGTCTGGGGCCAAAGCTACACCAAAAGAAGACAGTCTGCAACAAACTATAGCTGAAGGCTCTGAAGACGTTATCATATGACCCCATTTGCCTTTTTGACAAAAACACTTTTATTAGATGTGATTTGGTTCTACATGAATTTACACAACTTGCACTGGCCTATACTGGCATGATACAGAAAGACATGATGACCCTTGCATACCAGATATCTGTTCTGGTCAACCTCTGTCAGCAATTTGTAAAAGAAGCTATTAAAATTGTTCCTGGAGCAAGGTGATACACATGAACATATGTTTTTTTTTCTCTCATAACCAAACCAGCTGGGTTTTTTTCTCTTTTTTTTTTCATGCTTATTAATGGAACTGTAGAAAAACAGGAGTACTTCTGTTTAGGAAATTTTGGTGTATCATGAATTATAGTTCCTTTTGTAAGAAAGTGGTAACCAGACAGTATGGTTTGTACACCTCCATGTGACTTGTTACTGCTTAGTTTTGATAACTATTTAAAATAAATTTTACATTAAGTAAATAAGTATATTTGAACAGCTTTTGCTTACTGTTGATATTAGCAACTGTCAGTATTACTGCACTTACTTATATTCCATTGGCCTTTTACAATTTCAGCCCACTTACACACTAAAACTCCATTAGTGTGTCTGATCAGATTGCATGTCTGGGGCTATAGGATGATTGTCAATTACAGATTATTTGAAGGGGATGTACATTTGTAATTTATTTCCTTGATGGACCTTCTATAAAGCTCATAACTGCCATAGAATAAGGTTGTGGGGATATTATTTAAGTTAAACATTCCATTCTTAGTTTCAAATTCTCTGGAATCTGGCTTCTGTTTACATCATACTTACAGGAAAAGCGTAACAATGACCCTAACAACAAGAATACACATTTAATACCTGTCCTTATAGATTATGTAGTGTTTCTCAATATAACAAATGACAACTGTGTCAAATCAGAAAAGAATTGAGCATAGTATATATGTATTATGTACGTTCACGAAAAAAAGAATGTAGGAAGGATGCTTCACACTATACTGTGTGGTTCCCAGAACTCAGTTATAAGAAACAGGAAGGAGTCCTTTATAATCAGATAGTAGGAAAACTTAAGAAATATGAAAACAGTTATAACATTTTGTCTGTGTTCTTCCTGTCTTCTGGGATGGTGGCAGAAAATCAGAGTAAACAACAGCTGTCTTAGCACTGTAAGACAAATATCTAAAGTTAGAAGAGGGAAGCTCAGAGAGCAAGAACCAGCATAGCTAGCTTCAAATTTCTGCTTCCTTTTCCTCTCTTCTAATTTTGTTCAACAAATAAGCATATTCTACTATTCCTGAATAATATTACATGTAACCTGTTTCATCCCTGTATGTATGGCAGGGCCTGTGAAAAAAATACCATTTCCTTGCGAATTGCTCCACTGTATCCAAAGGGCAATGCTGGGCCTCTACAGAACCTGCAGCAACTGATTAGAAAACTAGACTTCAGGAAAAAGTAGATTCTTTTGGTGTCCACTAGCAGGCAAGCAGAACCCTCGACATGCAGAAAAGTTGTAAGGATCACACTGGAACAGAGGAAATATGGCATATTCATATTTTAGAAGGGAGTTCCTTTTAACAAAATGCTATTATATATCATAAGTAATGATAATATGAAGGTACATTAAAAGGTATTTGTCATCTGTTTCAAAGGGTCTGCAAGCTAATGCAAGTGATGCGTGACAGATGTAGTTATTTAAGAACAACAAATCAAATACCTTTAATTCATTTAAGAAACATCTTTGTACTGTGCTCCAAATTTAAGATTTATCATCTAGATTACCCAGATGCACCAGTTTTGTCACAATAATATGGAGCTGGCCACACACATTCAGTAAATGGGAGTATTACTATGCCAGTATTAATCATTAGTATGTGCAGTTTCAATTATCAAGTTACATGTAGTTGTACATACCTTTCAACTTGGGGGAAAAAAAAAAAAAAAGCTAACTAAAATCTCTGACTGCCTTTTATAAAACTTACGATACCCTGGAGACTCTTCCTCCATAGATGAAGAAAGAACATACAGAATATTTGTAGTTGTGACTGATGCCCAGCATATAACACATCACAAAAAAGAATTATTTTTTTTCATTAAACATGAAGATGGTAAACACTTTGCCAAAATAAGCAGGAGTAGAAGTGTAAGAAGAGTGTGTACTATGCATTATCACATTACACTGAATTGTAGCCTACTTGAGTTAGGGTATAGGGACTTTCACAATGTGTACAGTGTCACTATAAGTAAAGCAATAGGGACCAGATTTATCTCAGAGAAAGGTAGGCAACTTAGTTTGTGTCATAATTAAGTTAGTGTCCTAGTTCCTTCAGAAAGTAACTGGGTCTGTGGTAAAATCATAGGGGCTTTATACTAGACTCTAAGCACAACTGGTCGAGTGGGATTACTGTAGCTAGAGTAAGGCAATACTGTTTGTAATTTACTCTCACTTATTCAGTATTTAAAAGGTAGTCCTCTGAAGCACCTCATATATAATTAGTATCAAGCCCTTAATTCACCCTTCTTTATGCATTTAGGATATTACCAATGATTACAGTCTTCTTTCATTGCAATAAAAGGCAAAAAATCCCCAAATAAATGCCATTTTATATATGAGTTTCTTTCAAAAACCTGATCTCTAAGTTAACACTTACCTAGAGATTCGAGTGCCACTTTACTGCATCAACAGCACCATTTCTTGTCATTTTTTTTCTCTTTGAGTTTTCCAAGAACATTCTAGTAGTGAGCAATTATGATGTTAGTGAACCTATATAACTGAATGGGATAAAAAAAGACAGGAGAATTGTTAAAGCTGTGAGCCTAGAAAGCTGATCACTACTTCTTTGAAACACTAAACCAAGTATGAATTCCTATTTAGATGCTTTGTTATAAAAATACTTCCTGAACCGAACAGGACACTGAACTCAGATTTGCTCTGCTAAAGAATTTAATGGTAACCCACCAAAATAAATGGGGAAATTACTATTCATTTCAAGACTATTTTTGGACCAGATCCAAGAAACATAATTTCCCCCCTCTTATAAATGAGAAGTAGTTCTTCATGCAGCAGTCAGTTCCTGAGCTTCAGTAAAAAGCTCTGAATGAGTACAATATTATCCTACATATATTGCTGGATTATGTTCAATTCATTGTCCACCAGGACCCCCAGGTCCATCTACTATATATCTGACCATTTTTCAAACTATAATAAACTTGTTTCACATTTCTGGAAGGCACTGATTTTTCAGAAAATTATCTGCATTAAGTATCTGAAAATATCTTAATTTTTCTTCCAGATGAAGATTAATAAATTTCATCAAGGGGCAGCCTGTGAGCTAGAAAGCTCATCAATTTAATATATTTGAATGAGCAATGATATCACCAAGGCTGTAACTGGTCTGTCTTCCATTAGATATATCTGAACCTGTTGTTTTGAATAGTCAATAGGGAGAAATGGGAAGTTGGGGACAGCAGTCTCATCTATTGAAAATAACTATGAGGTCGATGTCTAGTTAGTAGGATGAATCACACTCTAAGGATCTGTCATGGGTGAGGACAGAGTAAGTGTCAACCCACGGTGGACATAGATCCTGGGATTTATTTAAGAACCAAGCAGATTAGAGCTTTTACTCCACTTTCACTCACTCACACACTCCCTCCCTCCCTCCCCCTCCCGCCCCGCCCCCCCCCCCCCCCCCCCCCCCCCATTATGTTCAATAGGACTTGACATCCCTTCCCTGCAGGGAAGTCACTGCTGATCCCGGAAGGTTGGGCAGAAAGTCATGTTAATTCTTGCCATGCTGCTGCTCACAGTAACCAGCCTTGTGTATTATTGCCCAGAGTCCCTGGCCATTCCCCAGCAGTTGTCTCCACAAAGCTCTTTGATTTCTGGGATCTTCCCCACCCACCCCCTTCCCAGATCTTGCCCTCAGTCAAGCTCTTCTTCTTTCAGAGACCACCTCTCCCTAAATCTAAATAGTCAGCTTGCAGAAGCACAATACGTGATCAGCCTCCTTAGGGTACCTAACCATCAAGTGGTGATTTATAAAATTTATTTCCTGCTTTCAAACATGAATGGGTCATATGGTCGTTCTATCTCCTGTCACTAACTGGAGGATTCAGGATGTGCCACTTTTGTTCAGTCCAAGTTTTATGAAAATTTTCAGACGCACATACACCAAATTATCTGCCATCTTAAGCATTCACATTTTAAGCTGTTATTTCACCTGTGACAGGACCATACAAGAAATGTTAGGGCCTTCACCATTTCAGATCATAATACAGTATGAACAATTGTGAAAGAAATGTCATTATTCAGAGGTGATTCCTCTGTCTTCATAAATTTTTTTTAATATATTTTTTTGCTCTGCCTCTGCAATGTTGCCTTTGGCAGAGTAAATATTTTCTAAAAACTGGGTTTCACAGTGCAAGTACTTTTTGAGTGTTTATACTGTTTACCATCACTTTCTGACTATACCAGATGATGCAGCTATATACTTGTAATGAGATAATTTATCAAAGTGAGAGCCATTAACTCATTCCAATATTTAATCACCAAATAAAAATTGACTAAGCAAAGCAGCAGTTTAAAAAAAAAAAAAAAGGTTGAAAAGTAAGTTACTTAGTTTCAATAAAATGGTTACATCTGGAAGTCAAGACTGAGGGTATAACTTGTACTGAAGTGCTTAACTTTTCCATGAGAGTCCTGCAGGGCACTATTCTAATAATAATAATGAAGGATGCCAGACACTAAAAGCTATAACCAAACCTGTGTGTTCAGGTTCAGGGGGTTATATAGGAATGGGTTGTGAAAAACAAATGTCAGCTTAAGACCTATTTCAAAATTTAATGCCATTCTGACAAACTTAAAAGTTATTACAAAATATTGCATGACAACAGTTGAATTTTAGAAAATTCTATGTTACTAAAGCTAGACTGTTCCATATTCTAGCCAAAAAGCCGTATCATTTTGCTTCTTAAGAAATTTCTAGTACTTTTATTTTGTCACATTCTAACACCCTGAACTTTCTGGATGCCAAGACCTCTGAAAACACAAGTCACTATATGGTTGGTTGGTCTGAGGGTGAAAAAATCTGCTTGCAGAAAACACAGATACTTCAGGAAAGCAATATTGAAAACAAGGGTCAGAGAAGACTGTCAAATGGATGGTTAATTTGTTTGATGAGGCTCAGTGCAGGTCAAATAGATTTGTGTGTATTCAGTGACCATAATTTCTCTGAAGCAGACACACATCTCTGCTTTTTTTTATCTTCTTAAGGAGAGATGATGAAGAATTTGTGTTGTCCAGCTTAGAAAAAAATGCGCTTTTTGTATCTCATGATAATCACATACTGGAAATGAGTAGGATGATTTTAGCTGCAAGGTCACTCTAAACATCCAGACAACACTAGGCAAGTTCAGGCAAAACACTTTGCTTTTTTGTTCTCTACCTTGCACAACCACAGAATTCAATAGTCTTGCTTCATAGGTCAAATTTATAGACAAGTACACAATGAATATTTCTTCTTAAAACAGACACATCCTTTCACTTTGCAAAACAATCACAAACGAACGCTCAGTTTAACTGCTAGATAAACTCGTCGCTGTGTTTAAATCCTTCCTCCCTTCTTCCAAAGTTTTTCAAAACTTCCTGACTGGCCCTTCAAAAATGACAGATGTTTTGGCACAGCTGTTTCATGTATTCCTTTTATACTTATTCTATTGTATACTTATTCTTATATTATAGCATTGACAATGCAGAGGTCTGTTACCTTCAATAGGTGGAGGAAAGCACATATTGGGTACTAGCAATGTCTCTTCTTATAGAAAACCATGAAAGTTGTGCTGTTGCAGCATGTGTTTGCAATTCCAGTTGCAGTCTTCAACAGGTAGTTTACCAGGCATAAATTTCAGCTGAATTGAATTACCACTGTAAACCAAATTGATTTTTATTTTATAAAAATATGCCATAAACACTTCACACATTCAAGTGATGGGCATTTTTAATGGATTATTGTAATAAATATTGATTATTACTAACACAAACCAGATAAAATTAGTTTAGAAATGTTTAATGCATGGCACTTAGAATTGCTATTTCTTCTACCCTTATATTTTTATCTAGAATTGTATGACTTGTATCAGCTCTTGGATACACAGGCTGGTAGCATGAATGTGTACATCCCCTCTGCAAAATCCTCTTTTCTCCTCAAAGGCCTTTATTAGCCTACTGGGAAATTAAAGTCCACACTGAGAGCTGATAATGAGAAATACTTAGAAACAGATCTTTGTGTTGGAGTGTTTGTTCATATCTTGTTCTTGCTATTGAGAGCTACATTTTACATTTCAATTTTCAAACTCGTTGTTGACAAAATATTTTAAAATCAATATTTTCTTGAGTGTTCCTCCCTCTTTTAAGTTCTTTGCTATTGGTTTTTAAGAACTAGAAGGTGAAATATATTGGATGACACAGTCAGCCTTGTCAAATAACTTCAGTTTTGAAGGGCATCTCTAACACTGCAGATTTGAATAGATTTCAACTCAAATAATATTTTACTATATAAGTGGATGGATCAGATCAAAGAAAATAAGGGACTTACATCTGAGACAAACCAAACCAATACAAATATTTAATTCAATTGGGTCATAATTTCATACAATTTATTTGTTAATGCTTCCTTGTTTTCAGGGTATATTTGTTTGGCCCTTGTGGGAAGGGCATTTGCTTTTATGCTTCTCTTCACTTTCTGGTGAATGGATAGTGCACGGAGAACAGAAACATCGGGGGGGGCGGGGGGTGGTGGGAAGCACACAAAGGCTTTATTAGCTAAATTGCTCTGCAATAACATATAGATTATAAAGAACAACAGCAGCAGAAAACATTATGAAGGGCTATACTGACAACAGTGGTCAAAAAGCAGAATCACAAACTTCATATCTCATACAAAAGCCGTGACAAGTTTCAAATTATATTCCTATGAAGAAAAAAAAAGTTTTCCCAGCTCCACCAGCAAACTGATGATCAGTTATTATTTATGTCGAAATTAAGGACATACTTTAAGTGTTCAGTTAGATATGATCTTGAAAGCTTAGCTTCTTCAAGTTCTTAAATGACACAAATTGTTTCATGTTGTGATTCTGAGAAAAGAACTGTAAATTGGGTGGATCATTTCACATGTAAATATGTTTTAACTTCCAAAAGTGAACTAGAGTAGTAAATCACAGATTGTTCACTTTCTGTATAAAATTAATTTCACACTAGACCTTCATACAATTATATGAACTCACAATTTCACGATTTTTTCATACTGCTGCTAAAGCCAGTGCTCTAAGACCAAGTCAGAAAAGCTCTATATGAAAAAAACAAGTTGTTTTACAAAAAAAAGCTCCTTAAAATTAATAAATCATCACTGATTACAAATAGATTTTTCATTATTTGGATTTCTATATTTTTTTTATTTGTAATTGTTTGATGGATAATAAATATGAACAACTGTAGCCTGCAGGTTGTTTCCCACAGCTACTCAAAATTTGCTGTACATGATTAGTCATCACCATCACATGATATTGTTTCTGCTCCTGATACAGTTGACTGTAAAGAGAACAGCAGAGAATAGCAAATAACAAATACATATGTCCATATGTGAATGCCTTTCTTCTCATAGGAGTAGCTACAGAAAAAATGGTATTCTCTCAAGCATTCTTACAAGCAAAGATTTGTTCCTGTAAATATTTACAGTTTGCAAATAAAAGCAGTTTGAAAACAGTTAAGCAAACACCCATCTGGAATTTAAACAAATATTTGTAAACAATGTTTTACTACATTTCTCTGTATCTGTTTACATACATATTTTACCCTCTTATACTTTTTAAAATTCAGAGGGGAAAAAAAGTATGAACCATGGAGCTTTTAAGCCAAATTTTGTATTGTATTTTCTTGTATTTGCCTTGTCCAGTATATGAAATAGAGCTAATATTTTCTACAGGGGACCTTGATTGTTTTTCATTCATTAATCTGATGTTTTTAAAACCTGTAGCAAGTACATCATATCTCTCTGTGAATCTTATCATTATATTCCCTGATTCAGGAACAGGATTCCCTGCCCATCTTATGGACAACATGGTTATTTATGGAAAGTAATCAGCTACCCAATTTTTGTTGAAAATCACAAAAGGACCGTCATATAAGCTATAAGAAAGCAATTTTCTGAATTCATTGACCTTTCAATTGATATCATAACACAGAACAATCACTAGGCATTCAAATTAACAGCGTAACTCAACATCGACGGGTAACAGTGAAATCTCACGGCTTTGTTGTCTGAACAAGACCACAGCACTGCAGCTAAAAGGGTAAATGTGCTTCATGTTTAGGGATGACCTTTAAGTCCCACAGCTGCCTATTTTATGTCTTGTTAATCAGCCCTGTTGTTAGGTTCATCTGCTTATTTTATCCTTCTCTTTTGTGGAAGAAGTTTAGTTTTCAGTCAGGGCCAACACTTTGCCATAGGTGCAGCACAGGTCTGTGTACTTCATTTTGTTTTAATCAAGGCTCACAGCCATCTGCCTGAGAAAAATGTTCAAGCACTGAAAAATTATAAAAAAAAATCTTAAAACTTTGGCTTTTAAATGAACTGTAAAATACAAGGAGAGTTTTCATTCTGTGACACATATATTTGATTCACAGCAAGATTCATCTGACAGAAATTTAACTTCCTTAAGGTTAAACATCTAACCTAACTGTTTATAGTCTGAATAGTCAATGGAGAAGAACTGGTACTCCCAACTTATTCCAGATGTTGTAGTACCTAACCAAAGATGAGGCAAAAGAATGTCCACATCAAGGTGTCTCTCCTTTTCTGTATCAGGACTGAAAGTAGCAGCCTTTCCCTCTGAAGCCAGGGAAAAGAACTCGAGGACAAGTAGGGAGAAGAACTCCAGGACAAGCCTTTAAAGAAGTCACTTTTGAGTGAAAAATTCAAGCTTTGCAAAATTTTGGTTTTTACAATGCCTCTTCTATTTGCACTTACAGACTGTCTGTGAAGATGAAAGTGCAGCTGCGTGATTTCCTTTGTCTGGACCCACAAAATCAGAGGTTTTCAGTTTGTGAGCCTTTGTAATTATATATACATGTGTACAGAATCTGGATCCATCTGGAAGGATCATGGTTCAGCATTAATCGTGTCCCATGAAAACAGATTTTTTAATGAAAAACAAATTAAAACAAAACAAAACAAAGCAACTGATTGAATCAACCAGTATTTAAGTCCATGAGGACAGATTCCATACCCATTGACTGGAAAAAACTTTGGAAGAAGCCTAAGGAGTTTTATTTTATGAAAAACTAGAAAATTTGACACATTGGTGTTTGAAATGGGTTTGGGATTACTTTCCAACCCTTAGCAGTCAAGTGCCCACACCACTGAAAACCCTTGGCACCAACAAGAGATGTTAAGGACTGAATGCAAAAGGCAGCTGGATAAATGTTGCTATCCTATAAATCACCTCATTTGGGCATGTATTTTTGCTCCAGTTGAATTCCAACTGTTAATCCTGGGTTTTACAGAATAAATTCTGGCAATCTAAATAAAACCTATTTACTCCATATTACCTACTGATTAGCTGACAACCCGAACAAATTTGTGATGGAAATTTATAACAATAAAATTTATTAAAAATAAGTATGCAATTTTGTGAAGTCACATCCCACATGAGCTGACAATACATGACACTTGGTAGCCTAAAGAGCAATACCAGAATGTTCCTCTTTGTAAAGGAACACAACTTAAGTGATAAAATTTGAGTTAGTTTTCCTTTTAATTGGGGGAGAACTACAATTCTGTGCACACAAATTACTGTTCTTTTAATCTACTTTTTTTGCTCTCTGACATATAAACTTTTCTAAAATAACCAGTAATTTTCAGGGTTTATAACATTCATTATCCCCTCTGCTTATCTTATATAGCAGGCTTGTGCTTTTTAAAAGGACATTTTCCTTCTTGTATTGCTGTTTACTTCTCACACAGTACTTTTACAGAGAAAATGTCATGTTGTAGAGTCTCTAGGTAACCTCCACGCAATGTGGTTTTTTACCACAACTTCATTTTACAAAAGGGCTTTTTAACAGCAAACCCAGTTCAAAGCACTGCAGAGTTCGGAAACAAAACAGAAGTTCCACAGTAAAGAAAATCAATGATCTTTCAAATAAATCAAGATCAAATCAAGCCAGCTTTAACAGAGGATTTTAAAGCCAATGACTTGACTTACCTGATAGCCAAACACAGGTACAACAGACCAGAGGAATATAAAGCCAGTAGTAAATGGGTGTTATAAACAAATAAAAAGACACCGAGTTAACTCCTGCCACTTTTGTTCACCATTGGCAGCCACATTTTCCACAGGATGTCTTTCCGATATCAGTGGAACTAGATGGCAGGGATCAGCTTTTCTTATCAATCAGATACATCACTTTGAGTAACTGTGAAGTACTGGAAGTGAATAAACATATTCAGCATCTCAAATATTAGAATGGCTAAACAAAAAATCAGTAAGCTGATTCAAATATGCAAGCTTTAACTACTTCCCTTTGCAGAAAACACATGCTAGATAATTCTTTAGAATAGTATGTCTCATTAAAAACGATATTTATTCATCAGTCCTAGTGGGGGGAAAGGTTTATAGCACATAGTCAGCAGTAGGAGGAAAAATATTTGACCTGAACTTGTATATTTGTTCTTCTACTGTAAGTGATTTTGGCATTTATAAACTGATTCTTGTTCTGGGCTCTCTAAATCTCAGCTAAAATGCCAAGCTAGTCATCAGCCATCCATTTCCCTTTCATCCAAGTGCTCTGCATAGTGTAGAACTTGACACACTAGACAAAGTGGTGACATTCTGCATACATGCACAGTCTCTGTTTATTGTTTTAGTTGCCAGCTAAGCATGGCCAGCTTTGCACAAAATAGCACATACGATTTATCAATGCAGTCACAAAATATAAAGTGTTCATCTTAGCTGAAAGACATGAAGTTTCTTTTTAAGCTACCTCCAACATTGTTAGCAGATAGCTAGCTCATAGCAACAAAATATTAAGTTTCAACTCTCTGATAGTTCACAGTTTATGATCTCTCTTGGGTAGTCTTATGTTTTAAATGATCATGATCACAGCTAACCTTACAAGAGGGAAAAGAAGACATAAGCCCACATTTCACTAATAAAATACTACTCAAATGTTCCCAGTGAATTCACCAGCCTCCCTAAAAGCTGTCAAACGTTGAATAGCATCTGGATATCCTTAGCCATACAAAAATTTAACACAGAACATGGGATTCATCTAACTTAGCTTTATTAACATACAAGTTAGGCATATAACTGAGCTAGATGTCCACTATACACTTGGTACTCTTCCACGGCAAGGGAGAAAGAGGGTTTAGATTGAGATACCTGATTTCTGCGTATCAGAATGCAGTTAAGAAGAATCCTATCCCTCACTGTGTAATACGTTCATTGCCCACCTTAAAAGGATAAAAATTTTCATCTGCTACTAGTATCAACAGACTTAGGAGGCATTTATCTCCATCTCAGCAGAAGGTCACACCTCCAGTCACATCTCAAAGTGCTGCTTTAGATTCTTCCCTCAGTGTCTTACGGGTCTAGCACATGCACAGGGAATTTGTGGCAGGAACCTTGGGTTTTTTGTTGTTTTTTTTTTCCAACCAGACATTGATTTCTATAAAATAAATTATAAAGTTCACTTTCATCTTATCTGTATTAATTCATCTGTAAGATTACTCTCTAATTTTATCTGCTTAGTGCATTAAAACAACAGGAGAACATAGATATCTTTACTGAATATCAGGCAGGATGGATCTCACCTTCTCGGTTTTTGCTGTTCTTATTTAGTATTTTGAGTCCTCACAAATCACTGTATGCTTTCATTGACTCTTACAGTGTCTTTATAATGATTTGCTATGTGATTAGTGGTAACTTTGGGAGAACAAAAATCCTAAACTTCTTGCAGAAAATACTGCTATATGAATTTTTTTTTCCCAAAGCTTCTGCTCACTGGTGGCTTTTTTTCAGTTCAATTTTCCAGTGCAGATCATCTTCACAACAGCTGCACTAATAGCCAATACTCCATGCCAGGTCTTATTTTCTGATCCATAGAACAAATTAAATCACTTCTACTCACTAGTTTGCCAATTAGTTTTTTCCACTGGATGACTTTTCTTCATCAATTAAAATTATTGGTGATCATCTAAAGTAATTTCCATAGTTCATTGCCACTATTTCTGTGGCACTATTAAAGCTGGCACATTATGCCTTTGCCAGCTGCCTTTGATCTGTTTATTGGTCTAAACAGACCAATGCTGATATTTAAGTTACAATGCTGGATCTCAGTAATGCGCTCAGTAACAATTTGGGATCCACTCAAAATTTACCTTCTTGTTCCCTTTATTTCTTCTGCTTGCTGGACCCTTGCTTTTCCCACACCTTGGATCCTATCTAGCTTCTGGCACATTAACTAGATTGATCTCTTATCCCTTCTTGATTTTCACTGGCATGTTTACTGTATAATACAGAGACAAATCTAAAACTTCTTTCATATAAATCTTATCTAGCAATTTCATGACTTGCAAACCAGCATTACAAGCAAATATAAACAATCCAAAAATCATTATTTCCCCCCATGTTTCTTTTTAATGAAGCCAGTCATCAAGAAAAAAGATTGAGGCATAATTGGAATGTTAGTTGAGTAAAACTGAAATATGCAACCAGCCATTGAGTAGTCTCTATTAAAAAAACACAGAACATGACTACATAGATAGTGTTGTTCCAGCCCCATGTCCATGCAAGATAAGTATGATGTGATGGTGGTTTTTTGGCTTTTTTTTCCTAAGGCAATTTTGATGTTCTTCCTATTGTATATTCCTTTTTTTTCTAAATCCTTTTTAGAGATTGTTGTATTTTCTTGGTGCTTCAGGGATTTCAGTGCCTGAATTGTGAGGAAAGATGGGAGAAGTAAAGTATCATTAAGCTACTTAGCACTGAAAAAGCAATCAAGCAATATTGTTCATTACCCACTGCTTCTGAAATTCATGATAAAACTATTCAAGAGTAAAAATTAAATGAGAGGTAAAAACTAACTTGGTCCAAACTGTTCTAAATGAATACATAGTGACCACATCAACACCACAGGGGAGGTGTGCTCTGCAGTCTTGGATCTGTAAGTGTATGATCTGGAAGCATCCCAGAATGACACCTGGGTACGCATTGTGTCTGTATACAACAGTTTCCTTTGGAAGGAAACTTGGGCACACAGGGAAAGGACTACAATGTGTTCCAGTCTGGATGATTGGAAAAGCAAGTACATGACAGAGCACATTTGCTCAGCAATACAGACAGCAATTCTGACTCAAAAGCAAACAACTTTATCCAAACCCTTTACAACAGTTACAGGGATCTTTCTCCTACCTTGTCTGGGCTTACAATCTTCTTTCCAAAAAAAAAAAAAAAAAAAAACAAACCAAAAGATAGGTGGCTCTACCATTGACCAAGATATTTTTTTCTAATATACTACTAGTTTCTAGTCATGAATAGAAATATTGGGGGTGGGGACAGAGGTGGTGGTCTTTGGCTTCAGTGCAGTTCACAGCTGCTTTATTCTAGTGTTGAAACCACTAATACTGTTTGCAAAGTGTGTAAGAGTTGAAACTGCTAATAATGCTTGCAAAGTGTATGAGTGAGCTAGAAATAACTTCTTTGACATTAACCCACAAATATTACTAGTGTCAACTTTTATTTTTATTAGGAAGGCATTACTTTTAGTGTAGACTAGAACATGCGATACTAGCACTGATCAACAATCTGATTCAATTTAAAATATACGTAAAAATGGTAACTTATGAAAAAACTTGTAATAAAAATAATTAATGTAGTTGGATAGCTTCTCTTGAAAATGGTAAAGTTTCTCTTTTCACCTTTCTCCCTTTTTCACATTTTATGCCATTCAGTGGCATAGGAAAAATACAGTAAAAATTAAGGCACTTTCCCCCTTTTCCAATGACTGCTACTACATTTTTCTTTTCCTTCACCATTATTCCAAATATTGGAAAGGTATATCAGCAAAAGCAAAACAAACAAAACAACATCAGCAATGAAAAACACTTTTTTACTATACATATTAATAATGGCAGAATCAAAAATCTGGAATATTAAAAAAGTAAAAGATCAATGTATTTTAAACCTCTAGCTAGAATCCCATTTTTTATTAATTTGAGTGAAAAAATAATTAATTTTTAAAGTGATGTAGTCCCAAACTTCTATTACAGCCAAGAAATGGAGATACTGAACTTTCTACATCTTTATAGGTCTAATTACAGTGGTTCATTGTCACAGTCTAAGATCTGGAAATTGATTTAGGCAGCAGTTTCAATGAAAGGTGCTCTAACACAATTACAAAGTTCTTGTCCAGTAAGAGTTTTCTTTGTCAGTGTCAA
This sequence comes from Falco rusticolus, assembly GCF_015220075.1. Classification (NCBI taxonomy): domain Eukaryota; kingdom Metazoa; phylum Chordata; class Aves; order Falconiformes; family Falconidae; genus Falco; species Falco rusticolus. The sequence goes on along the minus strand of NC_051188.1, from coordinate 41,132,937 downwards.
AGCAGGCTGGCTATATATGATCACATTTTTTCTGATATTTTAATCAAAATTCTATTAATTTCTGGTTCAGCAAGACAGAGTTCATCCTGAAACATATTTTATTTAGTAATAATAATGCATAGAACAATACATCTACTATAGTAAAGCAATGTAATTATGTAGGGCAGCTGAAACATTTGAAAAGAAACCACATACTGAGTTTTTATGAACCCAATCATAAATTTAAGGTTAGATTGTAGTGGCTAAGTCATATGTGATGGGTTGCCCTTGGCTGAATGCCAGGTGCCCACCAAGCCACTCCATCACTCCCCTCCTCAACTGGAGAGGGGAGAAAAATATGAAAAAAGACTTGTGGGTCAAGATAAGGACAGGGAGAACACTCAACAATTGCCATCACAGGAAAAACAGTCTTGACTCAGGGAAATTAATATAATTTATTGTTAATCAAAAGTCAGAGTAGGGTCATGAGAAATAAAACCAAGTTTTAAAACACCTTCCCCTCACCCCTCCCTTCTTCCTGCGCTCAACTTCAGTTTTGATTTTTCTACCTCCTCTCTCCACACCGTCACAATGGGACAGGGAATGAGGGTTGCAGTCAGTTCATCACATTGTCTGTGCTACTCCTTCCTCCTCTCTCTCTTCTCTGCTCCACTGTGAGGTCCCTCCCATGGGAGACAGTCCTCCCTGAACTTCTCCAACGAGTCCTTCCCATGAACTATGGTTCTTCATGAACTATCCTGCATAGCTCCTTTCCACTGGGTGCAGTTCTTCAGGAATGGACTGCCCCAGCATGGGACACCCACAGGGTCACAAGTCCCACCAAAAACCCTGCTCCAGCCTGGGGTCCTCTCTCCATGAGGCCACAGGTCCTGCCAGGAGCCTGCTCCAGTGTGGGCTCCCCACAGAGTCACAGCCTTCTTCAGGTGCATCCACTTGCTCTGGCATGGGGTCTGAAGGGTGACAGCCTGCCTCACCACAGTCTTCAGCATGGACTGCAGGGGAATATCTGCTCTAGTGTCTGGAACACTTCCTTCTGCTCTGTCTTTGCTGACCTTGGTGTCTGCAGAGTTGTTTCTCTCACACATTATCATTCCTCTCCTCCGGCTGCTGTTGCACAGCAGTTTTCCCCCCTTCTTATATACGTTATTACAAAGGCACTGCCACCATTGCTGATTGAGTTTTGGCCAGTGGTTCTATAGGACATAGTGGAAGCTTCTAGCAGCTTCTCACAGAAGCTACCCCTGCAGCCCCCCCCACCAGGACCTTGAATGCAAACCCAACACACCACATGACTTTAGAGCAGAATAATTTTATTCCATTTTTCTAAATAGGCAAACAAATGCCCTTGTTTTTCATTGCTGATGAACACCAATAATGTAACATGATGTAACTGGAAGCCTTTAGTGTGAGCTCTCAGACTGTTGCACTGGCATTGGACCCCCATTCAAAAAACTATATCAACACTAAGTCACTCAAGAATATAAGGGCTAAAAAGTTAAATGCTTGGTCAGTAATGAGATACCAAACATTGAATTATATACTTATTTTCCATTTATAGTGAATGAGATCTAGAACTCACAGCAGCTACTCTGGAAATACCCAATAGATCCCTAGCAAACAATGGTAAGTGCACAAGAAAGGATTTGTCTGATCTGTCACACATCAACTTTCACAGCTCACCAAAAGATGCATTTTTTATTCCTCTCAGACAGGGATTTCAAATTTAAAATTCCTTCAGGAGCTCCGGCACTTAAGTGATGTTTTTAGACATGGGCCAATGGATCACTGTTTCTCTTAAATGTTCAGGATATACTCTTACACTGTACTTTTATGTCGTATGCTTTGTCATATCCATATCATACATTTAGCATTAGTTCAGTAAACTGTTTTGTGACCTTATATTCATTTTATGCTGAATTATTATTAGTTTTTCATAGACTCATAGAATGATAGAATGATTTGCTTTGGAAGGGAACTTCAAAGATCATCTAGTCCAACCCCCCTGCAATAAGCAGGGACATGTTCAACTAGATAACTTTGCTCAAAGTCCCATCCAGCCTAACCTTGAATGTTTCCATGTTTTTAATATCATAGATTCTATTTCTCCCTTTGTTCCCTCATCTTTAGGTTAAATGTAGTGCAAACTATGTGAAAGAAAGGAATAAGGTCTCCATTATTGCACACTTCAATTTTTCATCATATAAAGAGGATTAATCTTTCCCAGGATGACAAAAAATAACCCAAGATCTTCTGCAATTGTAGAGAAGTATAAATGAAAACGGGAATATTTTCACACCATGACAAAACTATTGCATGTATCTGATGTATTTTAAGAATATTGATAATTTATTGGTATTCTTGTCACGTTGCACATTCTCAAAATGTAAGCAGCAGCAGCTGCCTGTTTCACTTTCCTGTAAAAATACTAGATTTTGCTAGTTCATAATGTAGATCATTCAGTTTCCAAACATTTTTTAAATGGAAACTGGCTTAGAGATGGTGTATTAGAATATATTGTGAAGCTACTCTGGGAATGGAGATTCTGGTCCTAATACCACAGATCAATTCAAAACCTGAATATACTTTTTAATGGCTCCCAAACTCAAGACGAAAATTGACCTGTATCAATTGACAAGCTTTATAAATTCAAAATTCTGCTGTAATAGGAAGTTTTTTAATATGGTTGTGGTAATTTCTTTCAGCAACCTCATAATAAAATACTTAATGACCACCAGCACAAATACTATCTGTTGCTACAATTTAGGATGCTCGGTTATCTTCTTCCTTATATACATATATACATCAATACATATTGATGAAGTAGACTGCTGGTCTGGATGCCAGTAGCTTCAGTGTGAGAAAGGAACTAATTTTTTTCATAGATGGATCTGTCCTTTTAGTAAGAGAGAGAGCAAGAAAAAGATAATAAGCCAAAGCAGTCACTAGGGTGCTTAGGTCAGTGCAAAATTAACCCCTGTAATTACAGAAAATAAATTTACTTAAAAATATCAAAGGATATGTTTTGGTAGTAGTCAACACAAATAAACAGACACAAATGGTTTATTTGTTGTGTGTGATTGACCAAGGAGATCTGCTATCTAAAATGCAAGGTCCAGGGCCGCCTTCTGAGAAAGAGAGAAAACAACAACAAAATTCTATATTGTCTCTTCACAGTGTATTCTGATTTGTAATTAGTTTTCAATCTGATTAGGTCATTTCTTGACTGTAAGAATATCTATGGCTCTATTTCAGCCCATGAATTCTTGAGTTGCAAGGCTAGCTATTTCTGACAGCTGTATTTTGAAAAGATGTGAGTGATTCTCATGTTTTGATTAATTTAAGCATGCTCGTGTAGTAGATTGGGCATGGCTAGCAGCCAAGCACCCACCCAGCCACTCACTCTCTTTCTCTCTGTCCCCTACCATGCCCAGAAGGACTGGGGAGAAAATGTGAAAAGCAAGAGCAAAAGAACTCATGGGTCAAAATAAAGACAAGGAATCCATTATCCAGTTACTTTCACAGACAAAATGGATTTGACTTGGGGAATTAAACTTCATTTAAAACATTAAATTATTAATTAAAGTATTGGGAAACAAAGACAAACATTTAAACAGAGGGAAAACACCCTTCCTGCCTTTTCTAGACTTAATTTCACTCCAAAGACCCTCATCTCCCCTTCCCAGCCTCTACTCTCCTTGTTATGACCACAGATTACAATCTGTGCCTTAGGTGAGGCAACAGGCATCACAGGAGGTTGGGGTTAGGGCACAGCAAAGTCCTTCTTCTGATCCTCGTTCCTTACTCTTTGATTCCCTTGCTCTTTCCTTCTTATTCATTTTGTCTGCTCCAGCATGAGTTACCCAAGTGCTGCCATCACTTTGGGGCTGAACCTGCTCCACCATAGAGCACCACTTACTGCTCTGGCCTCTTGTTCCTCTCTCGGCATTTTCTGTTTTCACAAAAGCACCATAACCTCCTCCTGTCAGTTCAGAGATGCCTCCAACTTGGCTGATGGGCTCAGCTATCTCCTGCAGCGGGCCTATTGGATGCCAACTGGAACTAGCTGTGTCCAGTACAGGGCAGCACATGGCCTCTTCTCTCAGAAGCCACCCCGCAGCCACCATAGATACCAAACTCTTGCCCCAGGTACAAAGTACTGTTTTATGGCAATCGTGTTATATGATATTCTTCACAATGAGATATAATGGCTTTCACTTTAGGCCATTAAAACTTTATGCTTTGATGATGATGATGAGCATGATGTAAAGGGGCACAGACAGAGAGGGTGAAAAAAGGTAGGAGGGAAGTGAATATCAGCTTTGAGGAGGAAACAAGAGCTGTAATTAACATTTCCATTTCTTCTATGTGGGAAGTAAGTCTGCTGATTACTTCAGTAACCTAATGCTGAACCTTTCAAGTTTAGATCTGATGTTTTCCTTTAAATCCAAATGCACTTTTAATCAGTAAAAGTCAGAGATCCATGTGATAACTAACTATTCTATAGCACTTTGCATCCAACTGTCCTAGAGAGTTTAATGAATGCCAGGATGAGGAATACTTTTTTCACAAACAAGAACACACAGGCACAAGAAAAAAGAAAAAAAAAAAAGAAACAAGCAACAGTAATTGCTGGGATCAACGTAGATGTCCAAGTCCCATCCTAGAAAACAAATCTTACATGTGTCTCCAAACCAGTTTAGTCACATACTGTCTCTTAACAGTGAATAAAAAGAAAGGAATAGTTTTTCTGAAGCAATTATTCTGAACAATGTTGAAGCCTGCCTTATACTGAGGTGAATTGGGCCCTAAACTCCACTGACTATATCAGCTAGATTTTATTGACTATGAAGTAAGACCTGCATGAAAGGCTCGGATAGACACGTCTAAACTCTATACTTGGTGAAACAATTCCCACTTAAAGACTTTGAAATCATTATGCAATACATCAAACACTTTTTAGCTTCATTCCTATTCTCTAAAAAAACTAAATGGAAGTCATTGTAAGAAGTTCCTTGTTGTCTTGAAAGCTTCATATTGCTGTATCTCCTGGGCATTCTTGCTGGATTTTTAGTGGTTTGGTTGTTCGGATTTTTTTCATTTTTACCAAGAAATTAATAGCCTAAGAAAACCTACAGCAAAGAAGAAAGGATAGTATAGCAAGGCAATTTTTGATTTTTCAGTAATGAGTTTATATATTTTTCATTGAAACCACTTACAAAAAATATTTTAACTTGCCATATATTTGCTAGATAGTTATAACAACAAATTAATTCGATTATTACTGCTGCTTACTCCTCTCCCTATATGCTTCGTTCCCCTCGTGGGTTTCAATATATGCAAATATCAGCCTAATTTCTCTATGCACGATGAAACTAATACCCTGTGATGGAATGTTAATTTAATTGAACTTACTTCGAAGTGGCTGTTGAGCTGTCATTCCAACCAAAGTTTCAATAAATCTTGTCTAAATCCCACGTGGTTCTTTAAAAATAGTCTTTGCAAGTTCAGAAACCTCTTCATTAGTTTATTTTTATAGGTTTAGACATCAGAAGAGAACTCTTTGTATCAAACACTTGTTCAAACATAAATTGTCATGGCGGGGGGGGAAATCTTCAACTATTATGTTCTTTATTTCTGTGTTTCCAAGAATATGAGCATTACAAAGGGTCAGTGTGTATCTGGTGCTGAGGTAGGTGGCTAAAGACAGTCTGTTTTTCAGAACTAATTACTATACTTGTTATTTGTAACTAGGCCTCTACAAACCACTTATTAAAAAAAAAAAAAAAAAACGAACACAAAATGGTCTCTCATATTGTATATTGACAGAAGCATGATTTCTTTACTGAAATTCCCATTTCTAACAGTGAGACACAAAAACTCTCTAGGAAGATTTTGCATAACCCTGCCCTATAATGGTTGAGATCTTCAATCCTGGTATCATTTTCTGGGACTGACTGGCTGGCTGTATCATCAAAGTATAACTGACTGACAGCACCAGCTATTCATGAGCCTTGGAAAGGTCAACAAGATGCATCTGGAATATTTTTTTGCAATTGAACTTCTGCTTGAAAGGTGAATTAAAATAATGGAACTGTAAATAAGGGGGTGCAACAGAATATAAATGAGAAAGAAACTCTGAAAGGCTTCTGAGAAGATTCTTTAATAGGACAGGAAAATTACTTCTATCCAAGGCATCTATACAAGGATTCACTTCCAAATTTTTCAGACTAAATCGAGCCTCTGAAACATGGTGTTTACCTTTCCAACTTTTTTGCCATAGCAGTCATGAAATGTCTTTCCTACACTACAGCTATAGTTACAAGATTTTTCATGTTGTGCTATTGCCTAAAATAGAGAAAACTGTAAGAATGAGAGTCTTCATTCCCAAACAATAAGAAATAGTCAGAATGTACAGACTTTACAACTGAAAGGTTACCATGCTGAAGTTTCCCCCTTAAAAAGCAGCACTTTGCACAGCATCCAGAGAAGATGATATCTCAGAAAGATACTGGTAGCTTACAGACACTTCAAGGATAAATACCCATCTCTGTACTTGCAGTGATCCTCTAGCAACTAGATCAGCATGAAATGAAATTAATAAATTTGTGGAGTTTGGGGGCTTGTTCCCAAAGAAGTACAGTAGAGATGAATTGGAGACAGACTCCTGAGAAAGGCTAAGCAATAGAAAAGGGGAAATAAAAAACAACCCAGAAAAGTGCATTAGTATCACTGTCACATAAAGGGAAGTCTACCATTTTCTAGGCTTCAGATTTACAGTTATGCAAAAGTGCAACTTTCACGTTGACTGGCACAGAATCTTGAGTGTCAAGACAAGGTGAACAGGACTTCCAATACCTCCTACAAAAAACTGAATAGCAAGCTGTTTATCCTCAGTTCATTTGCGATATGAGTCAGCCCTGACAGGACTTGAATCTGTGATCAAAGGGGGCACATAAACCAAAGTTATTAATGGTATAACTGAAGCAAGTACAAGCAAATCAAAGTATTTCCCTAAGGAGTTTACTGAAAAAAATACAGAATATAAAGTAATGCTTTCCAGCTTTAAATATTCCAAAGTCCCACAAAGACTCTATTATGTGTGTAAAAGATTTATTTTGTGAACATTAGCACGGTGATGGTTTGACTGGTCAGATTTTCATTGATTATTATTATATCCTGCCACAAACGTTTGAGGGTAATTGAAAAACAAATGAATATTTGAGTTCTACAAACATAGTATATTATGCTACGTAAAATTATATTAATTGTTTTAATTATATTTATTTTACGGATATTGTAGTTATTACAGTTATTGTATTATTTGATATCACATGTGTTCGGATGTGTGGATCTTTTACATTATAGATGGACTAGTATATATACGAAAGATTCTGTTCCTGCCTGTTGTGAACTATTCTTGAAATCCCTAATATTTATATTCTTTCAATGTTTCAGCCACCAAAGACTAACAAAGCTACATTTAATTTTTGCTAGGTTCTTATTAAATGTCTGTAATGAAATGCAACTCTACTCAAGTCAAACGTGCTTCAGGGGAGCACAGATTTGGATGACTTTAATGGAATCTGGATTTTGTATATTGATATGCTTCTCATCAGCCCACTAAATATTGACACTACCTTACACTGACACCAGGAGCTAAACTTTTCGAGGATGCATGCACAGCTAAGAATTACATGTGACTGTGAAACACAACTTTTCAGCTGTGTCTAAACTGCAGTGAAAATACACGATGTATCCCATGAACCCATACCTTTACTTTTCAGGTGATTACTATCTTCTTGTCAGACTCTTTGGCCTTCTTTCTAGTAATTCCACCTCATTGCTAATCTTTTGTGTATTTATAAAAGTAAAATTAAAAATTATCATTTAATCAAAGTAACTATTTATGAATTTTACCTGAAGTAAAATTAATGTGAGTGCTGCAATATACTGCTGTTTCATTATATAACACAAGTAATTTTTATTGTTATTAAATACATTTCTGAGACTTCTTGGTTTGTATCCTTGAAAGTTTTTAGCAAGTCCACAATTTCTTTTCTCTTCTGATGATTTTTATTCAGCATAATGAATTATTAGGTGTTTCTCTTGACTTCTAATCTTTTCCAGATTGTCTCCAACTGGTGCCTAACTTTCTAGACATACGGTAACTAAAATGAGGCAAAACACCAAGTTGAAAACTTGCCAGTCCTGAGCATGTCAGCCAGTTATTTCATATATCTTACAGATTATGCTATTCATAGATCACAATATGATATTACAAAGTTTTTTTGCAACAGAATGATTTTTTCCATGTGTGTTCAGCTTGTGATCCACAACAATCCCATTATATTTTGTTGCAATATATTGCATCTCTTTCTGTCAAATATCATTCTGTTTTTCAGATCAAATAATTAAGATTTTCCCCAAATCAGAGCTGCAGAGTAATTGCATACATACATACATAGATACATATATATATATATAAATATCTATTCTACCACTGAAGTTATTAATGATATTATTAAATTGTACCAGACCCAGGAGATACTATGCAGAATCCATCACAAGAACAGCTATATTAACCTTCAGTTAACTCAAAGAATGGTTGAGGTTGGACAGGATCTCTGGAGGTCATCTGGTCCAACACCCTGCTCAAGCAGGGACACCTAGAGCAGGCTGCACAGGGTGATGACCAGGTAGATTTTGAGTATCTCCAAGGACCAAGATTCCCAACCTCTGGGCAATCTGTGCTAGTGCTCAGTCACTCTCACAGCTAAAAAGTGTTTGCTGATGTTCAGAGGGAACCCTCTGTGTTTTTGTGCCCAATGTGCCCATTGTCTTTGGTCTTGTCAATGAGCACCACTGAAAAGAGCTTGGCTTTGTCTTCTTTGCACACTCCCTTCAGGTATTTATGTGTATCAATAAGATTTCCCCTGAGGCTTCACTTTAAGCTAAACAGTCCCAGCTCTTTCAGCCTTGTATCATATGAGAGATGATCTCTTCCCTTAAGCATCTTTGCAGCCCTTTGCTGGATTCTCTCAGGTCTGCCCAAGTCCCTCTGGTACTGGGGAGCCCAGAACTGGACACAGTACTCCAGGTGCAGCCTCATCAGGACTGAATAAAGGGGAAGGATTACCTCCCCCAGCCTGCTGGCAATAATTTCCCTAATGCAGCTGACAATACAATCAGCCTTTTTTGTTGCAAGGGCACACTGCTGCCTCTTGTTTAGCTTGATATCCACCAGGACCCCTAGATCCTTTTCTGCCCAGTGGCTTTCCAGCTGGGTAACCCCCAGCATATATTGGTGCATGGGGTTGTTCCTCCTCATATATAGGACTTCACATTTCTCCTTGTTTAACTGCATGAGGTTCCCATCAGCCCATATCTCCAGCCTGTCGAGATCCCTCTGGATGGCAGCACAACCCTCTGGCATATCAGTCACTGCTCCCAGTTTGGTGTCATCAGCAAATATGCTGAAGGTGCACTCTGCTCCATCATCCAGATCATTAATGAAGATGTTAGACAAGACTAGACATAGTATTGATCCCTGGGGTACACCGCTAGTTCTGTCCTCCAACTAGACTCTGTTCCGCTGACCACCACCCACTAGGCCAATCCTTTCAGCCAATTTTCAATACAGCTCACAGTCTGCTCATCCAGCCCATACTTCAAAAGTTTCTTTATGAGGACCTTGTGGAAGACAATGTCAAAGGCCTTACTGCAGTCCAGGTAGACAATAACCACTATTCTGCCCTCATATACCAAGCCACTCATTTCATCTTAGAAATCATAGAAGGTGATCAGGTTGATAAAGCATGACTTCCCCTTGGTGAATCCATGCTGACTATTTGTGATGATTTTCTTTCCCTTGATACGCCTGGAAATGGTTTCTAGGATCAGCTGCTTCAACACTTTCTCAGGTACTGAGGTGAGGCTGACCAGCTGGTAGTTTACTAAAATAACAACAGAACAAAATCAAGAGCAAGTACACAATTCTGCTTACCTAGAATACTCTCCCAGATCGAAACCAGTAGCTCAGAACTTCCAAAATGAGAGATCATGTCTTACTATCCAATATCATGCAAAAGAATTTTCTGCCATGGATTTTTCTTTGACTTTTTGAACCTGTGTAACAATCACAGACCTCCCAGCACATTCCTGGATTTTGAGAACAAACCATTAACATTCATTCTCTGGTAGCGTTTGGCCAATAATCTCCACACACATAAAATATTTCATCAAGACTTTAGACAGAAGATATTGCTTAGAAGACATTACTTTCCTCCTTTGCATTGGAGACTACTGGAAGAAACAGGGTAACACCATAACTCTTGAGAGTTCTGGGTTTCCTACCCACAAGGAATAACAATCTGTTGTTAAAGAGGATGAGACCAAGTCAGGATAGCTTGTTTGCACCATGTGGACTATTACTCATCTGCTATTTCCTGTAAGAGCTTACAACTAGTTATTAATTTTAATCTTCTTTGTAAAGGTCTTCAAGATCAACTAATAAAAGAGGACTACATAGGAGCGTAATATCAAAGACTTTTTTTCAATTACTGTTCAGATTTTCCCTAGTTTTCCTAACCAATCTCTAGGTAAATGCAGGGAGACATTAATAATGGAAAAGTAAGATTTCTATCAGTAACATATAAGAGCAAGGATGCATTAATTCTAATATTTCTATCATATCTGTGATTTTTAAAATGTTAAAAGCCAGTTAGAGCAATCATAATCGTTACACACTTGTACATAACTGTTCAGGCCCCAGCTATTCCTTTGTGTATCTTTCACACGCTTCTGTAAAAACTAAAAGACAAGAATATAGCAATAAGGTTGGAATTCTAATTCAAGAATAGAACTGAATGCAGAACAGAGAGGCAAAGGTAAGAAACATGGGGATAAATCATGTTTACTGTGACTCACAAAAAATATTTCTAAAGAAATCTTACATGTTGACGGCTTCTGGGTTTGTAAACAGATGTAGAAGGAAAATGAAACAATTTCTGAGCACATTGCTGAATTGACAAAATTATCAGAGAAATCTAATCTCAGACTGTGTTTAAATGGTAAGCTGGCTATAATGTATAGTGCATAAAATTAAAAAAAAAAAAAGTATAAACTGTGATAGATTTGACCCTCAAACAGACACAAAGCATTACACAGCAGGAAAACAACAATAATAGTGATCAATTATTTCAGAGAGTAACAGTTGTGTATGACTTGTAAAATATATAAATGGTAGATAGGAAACATCATTTGGGCAATGTATGCTTTTGTAGGGAAGCAGAGTTGCAGCGCACATGCATGTGGTTCATTTACCAAAGGATTTCTAAATAACCTTGCAAATTACAACACACAGTCCACTGAAAAATTATAGCAGCTCTCCAGCTGTTTAATTTAGGATATGATAAATGGCATGCTGTTTGGATTTCTTTACAACTAGAAAGGATGAGATTCAAAATCAAACTGAGTATCTGCTTGTGCTTTCTGTAATTTCACAGTAGGGTTATCAGAGACGATTCAGTCTGGACTAATTGAAGAAAAGTTCAGTCCTGTTGGAAATAGGTATCTGTGAGGTAATGTTTCATTTCAGCCAGGAAGACAAATTGTTCTTTGTTTTGTACTTGAAATAATCACAGTAACACCTCTGCAGAAAGGAGGTAATATGTGAGAATACCCAGTGAAGTGTGATATGTGATAAGTTATCCCTGTGAAGCTTAATGTATTCATACAACGGGAACTACATGAAAGACATTTGGGAATGGTGATGTCATTCCTTACCAACTGCTGTGCAATGGCCAGACTGACAAACAAATGGAGGACACCATAGCAAAATAAGGTTATGGCTCACAGCAAACAAAAACATTTTTACATTCTTGGGAATGGCAAACAGTTCTGCAGCTCTTTTGTTTCATAATTTTGTATCAATATCCAGTAATCATGATTATATTTCACAAAAGCCTACAGTATACAGTCTACCCATATCTTTAATCATTTAACACCAAGAAAGGCATAGATAATTTGAAAGTGGGATAGCATTTAAGAAATTATATATGGAAAAGAAGTTTGGATTCACCATTTATTGGAATAAAGGGAGAGCACATATTCTAGATATCTGTTTCTAAACCAGAATGATGATGCTTTTCACACCTAGAAATAAAACCATTTTGAAGGGTTTGAAGAACTCTCTTTTCACCTTAACGAAAACCTTTGTTTAGAAGTGCCAGTGCATATTTTCCCACAATATTTGGACTCAACCTATCAAGTGCCAGCAGTTTGAAAAATATTTATAATCACCATCTAAAACAGAGTTTGTATTCAGTGTCTTTTCATTACCAGCTGAAAGCTTCCAGGTACTTTCACTCTCCATAGCGTTAGATGAGGCTATTTATGGGTATTGAGATGAAAAACTGGGTGATATTTTATCCTGTTTTCAGATCTATTTCAAAACATGTGAAATTCTTACCAAACTAATAAAAAGGAATTTTGAAAGGAATACATCTCTACTTGAAATAGTTGATTCCTAGCAGTAAAAAAATACACAGAGTAGCACAACATATAGTGATTTTTTATTTGTCTCCATTCTTCATAGTTTTGTGATCTTTGTATAAGGGAGTACTAGATAATTAAACTCTAATTCTTTGATTCTGATTCTGCCTGCAATAGATCCCAAAAACTGAAGAGTTTCTACCAGAACTAACAACTATGATATAAAGAAAGTGCAAACTTTCAGGAAAATTCTTATCTGCTCAATGAGGGCAGGTCACACTGCACTGCTGCAGCTGATGGAAGAAGCATTAACACAAAAGGTCTGTTTCACACTCTCAGAAATCAGATGGCTTCATTGCTTAAACTTGGCTGAGAAATAACAAAAACTGCCAAGTGCATCAGCAATTACGGGTGCACATCTGGGTCTCACTCAAATCTCAATTATACCTGTGTAAATTAAAAATAACTTGATCAAGGTCATTACATTTAGAGCCATTTAAAACCAATGTAAGGTTAGAATTAGGCCAGTCATTAAAAAAAACAAACCACCACATATCTAATAAGAGTATATCTTGCACAGTTTTTTTCTGTTTTTCTTGACTTGTTTGCTAAATCCTAAACATATATTTGTGTAATATGTATTAAATGCTAAATCATGGTACAGTATAGATGAAAGTCTTTTGTTTAAAGTTCTCCAATCCTAAATCAGCTAGAAGGCGACATTTTCTTGGATGCTCCTTTAAAACAGATTTTAGTATTCCACAACTCAAAATTATTTAAATGGTAATTTCAACTCTAGATGAGACCTGCAATGAAAAGACATATTAGAGGTCAGATATAGATAAATACCTGAGCCAGCAATGGATAAAATGTTTCCTTTCACCTGAAAAAGTATGTTTATATTACACCTGTGCTTTGACCTCTCACTTGGACACTATTCAAAAAACTGCCTTAAGGAGTAGCATTGGTTGGCAAGTCTGCACCATTTCCCATATCAAAACAGCCATTATATCAGCTTCTAAAATGTGGAAGAAATGAGGCATCAGTCCATATTTCAAAATATCCTTGCTCATTGGTAAACAGTTATTTTGTATAAATATAACTATTTGTATTGTCTAAGCTTTCTGATAATTGAAGACCCTTTATCCTAATAAAAACTCTTTGCACACCTTCAGAGAGAGCATCAACCATCCTTATAGTAGTCATGCCCAAATTTCTTGGGATCCATTCAAGTGATGCATCCTGCCATAGTATTTCAACATGTGCACACAGGCAGTACTCAAATGCAAAACAATTCATCTCGCCTCTTATCTTTCACTCCTTCGCTTACCCTAAGTCAGTCAAATAATCCATTAGTCCATTATTGAAGTAGAACCACAGTAACAGTTGCAGTACAGTTGAATCTGAATTGTAGTAAGATACCTTACAAAGGCTACATCTCAGCCGTCAGACTGGGGATTAAAAGGGTAGAGGTTTTTTCCTATGAATAACACTTCATAGATGATTCAGGACATTGTTTAGTATTTTAGAAATAGAGTAAGAGTCATATCTTTTAAAAGCATACAGTTCCATAATAAGATAAATTCTGTTTTTCTAATATGAACTGAAGAGTAGCCATGTGGCTTTCATTCAGGTTTCACCAATTGGTTGTTATCTTTTCTGGGGTTAAACTGCTTCCTATAGTTAATGCTGCCCTCAGGTACTTGTAAGTTTTACAAACAGCATTTATTCAGCATGTCACCATAGGTCTCACTGGCCATGATAGCAGCATGGGGTCACACTAATACAGATTAAATGGTCTTTAAAAAAATCTTCAGTATTAAATTTATCTCTCCAGCTATTTTTTCTCACAAATAAGTCTGTTGTAAAAATAGGAAAAAAGAATAACCCCACCGAATGCAAATCATTTTTGTCATCTTCCAATTTTCTTGAATTGCTGAAGTGCTATTCATACTTATTTCTGTCTTTATTTTATACGGATCAGGCTTCATCTTTCAAGTACTGTAAATCCATAACCAGACTTTTCAATGCAGTATTTAAAGTGTCTGCTGGAGTACAACATATTTAAATGGCTGCTCACACAGACAAAACACTTGTTCAACTGTCTTCCTGGTTTCAACAGTATGCACTTCACCATTCTTTCCACTCCATCACATCTCATCTCAGCCACACTAACATAAAATTAATAATACTAAAGATTAATTTGCTCTTTTTACTCTACCTGAAAGCACAGAGATAGGGTACGGCATCTTGTTTTCATCCCAGTTACCAAATGAAAATCGAAGAGCTAGTGGATATGTCTACAGGGGTTTTGTGGCCTCCTGGAATAGTTGTAAATGTTTGCTAGGGCCAAAGAGAAGAACACAGTACAGACTCAGTATATCTGATATCCATCTAGATGTAGCTGATGTCTATGAGAAGCTGTCACTATTGAAAGCTATACTTTAAACCATGCCTGAATTTTACTCCAGACTCTCTCAGAACAGAGAAAGCCCAGGAGTAAAGCAGCATGAGTGTAATTTGCACAGTCAGTGGACTCATGCCCTGGTGCAAAACTGGGGAAGAAACTGACTATATGGGCACACTGATTTCTTAATCCTTTGTCTTCATGCCATATGCACTACCTTGGAATTTAAGACAACATTTAAGATACCTGTTAAAAATTATGAGGTAATTGACTTCAAAAAGTCAGTGATTGAATTAAAA
Organism: Falco rusticolus; assembly: GCF_015220075.1. Lineage (NCBI taxonomy): Eukaryota > Metazoa > Chordata > Aves > Falconiformes > Falconidae > Falco > Falco rusticolus. The sequence continues at coordinate 41,117,739 of NC_051188.1, read as the reverse complement.
TGAGAAATTTGGCAGGTCCTAAGGAGCATCAGTTACTTGGGCTAATTGGTGAGAAAATTAGTAACTCTTTGAAGGCTGAACAGCTGAAGAAGTTCTCCCAGGAACTGAGGACAATCACATGCCTCCTTTAAGTATAAGACGAGCATAATGTCTCTTGTTTTCTCTAACAGAAATATATAGAACTGTTAACATTTTTCTAGATATGTATATATAACAAGACATCTATGACAAAATCACCTACATAGCATAGACTATAGAACAAGTTAAGGCTGCATATCTCATTTCCAGTCCTCAATATAATGTCTACTTAACCTCATTTCCCACCCTTACAGTTTTAATTCTGTTATGTTCTCAAGTTTGTTGAGATAATAAAAGAAAGTGTGTTAGATTACTTCATAATCTAACAGTGTTACTAAACACCACTGTAAAAATTAGCAGCTGCACTGCCTATTAGTTATTTTTTAAGTAAGTGGGATCTTGCATTGTTGATGGTCACTGTACACCAGCAAAAAATGGGACATTAAAACCACAGCAGTCATGTAGGTGTAATTTCAGTAATGACTCATGCCATTGCTCTGGTGTTCTGACCTCATTGTGCCTCCCTAGATCAAGTCTGGCATTATGACACTGATATCTTTAACATTAACAGCCCTCTTGGGACCAATTGAGGCAGCTCCAGATGATCTCAAACTGTTCAACATCCAGGTCTTGAATAGGTTCTGATAGAGGAGGAGTATACTTCTGACAGTCAGGCACTCTCCTTCAAAGTGAGCTCTAAGTCCCAGAGGTGGTTAAAAAGTGAAAAAGGCAGGTAGAAGCCAGGAAATCTTAAGCTCTTTTTGCGTGACACCTGGCCTGGTTAATGTTAGTGAATATGTCATGGCACAATAGAGCATTCACTCACAAATTCACAATGCTCTGATTTTGTATTCTTTCCCATGAGGTTACACTAGCTTTGTCAGTTCAACTTCATACCAAAAAATAAGCAAAAAAACCCCACAAAAAAAAACAAATAAAAAAATCTGAACACTCAAAAAGACACACACACCCCAAAAAAAGGCAGGTGCCATTTAGGACACATATAAGTTATTCATCGCATTGGTGGAGAGACAGAAAATATGAGGTTTTTAGCTGCCCTTTTATGCGGCTCAAGGCCCTGACCAAAACGAAAGCTGCAGTGTACTTGCCCTTGTATTAATAATGAAGACATCACAGTTGAAATACAGAAGTTAAAGCAGGATAAAATCAAGATGGTTTGGGTTTGGTGTTTGTTGTTTTGGCTTTTTTAGCCAGATAAAAAAGTACAAAGTAAATAGCAGAGGGTTGAAAAGTTGAAAAAGATTTTTGTCTGAGAGCCAACAGTTTTACAGATTTTATGCTAAATGAAACAAAAATGGGGCATGGGGGAGAATTCATCAGTACTCTGTTGTAGAACATTCTTAGCTCATGGTCTTTAAAAGTAGCGAGAAGTTAGTACAGGCCTTTCCACTAGTTAGCTCTCTAGAACTTCAAATTATTTTATCACAGTAATACACTAAAGCTCAGTGTTAAGTGCTCCTAAGGGAATGGATGCATGAAAGGATTATTATGGGTTTTGAAGACAGTGACCTCTTGGCCATCCATTTGAATATAATTTGGCTAAGTAATAGCAATAAACCTTTGCAATCCAATAAATATTTAATGACATAAATAAAATTACATGTGTATTGTTATTTTTGATTAATGATCTAAGTCTGATTCTCCTTGATTCTTGGGGAAAAAAAAGTTATATATTCATATTACTATTTATATGCAAATACATTTTAAAAGATAGCTCTATTATATTCTAATAAGACATAATAAAGGACTGCTTTAGAAGACATAGGAAGGCAAAGGAAGGGTGATACACTAAAGAGAAATGCCTATCTTATTTTCTTTATAAACCAGTGTTTTATAAACAAGTGGTGTGAGTACTCTGCAACTGAGTAGTAAAGTTGTAATCATGAGCTCTTGCCTTTCTTCAAACTCTTTGTGATAGTTAACAGACACATCCTAGGAAGAAGTCTTGTGACTGAAGAGGAAAAAAAATGAGACATCTCCTTACTTTCTCTTCACACTTACTCAGTCAACTGAAAACAAACCTTAAATTAAACTCAGTGAATATGCTTATCATGTACGCCATAATTAACTGAAGGTCCAGTCTTGAAGATTAAGTCTCTTGAGGAGCAAAAGTTCCAGCTACTATATCACTGTCTTTTTTAAACCAAATTGTTGCTTAGATGACAGTAACTAAGCAAACATTTAATCCATCTATTTATGGTTTTGACTGTGACAATTAGCAGAGATCCTCAAAGAACTGCAGTAATTACTGACCTGGCTCTTCTCACTATGAAATTTCAATGTCATTGACTGAGATGATGAATACAATGTCTATAAGGCTTTAAAAGGTACTTCTGGGACCTGGCTGGTGCTCCAAAAGATGTTTGCATAACAAAACCAAACCAATGAATGTGATTCTCAAAAATCTGAGTAGATCAAAGTTTTCCTTTGCAGCCTTTGATGCTTGAAATCAGCTGAATCCCCAGGTCACCCCATGGCACCTCTTTAGTATTTTATTTGCATAAGCAGAAGAGGCTTGGGGATTTGCTCATACTGGTCACAAGCAGAAAGAAAATAATAGCAGTTCTTTTTTCTATATAGCACATTTTTCAGAAGTCAGTGTAATGTACAAATAGTTGAGTAAATTAGCAAACCCACAATCTTTGCAGCAATTTCTGAGAGAGCATAATCATAACTTAAAGTGCTTACAGCATGCTGAGAGTGAAACGCTGAACAGCAATGAGTGAAATGGCATCTTGCACTGGCGTTTACCACACACCATACTCAACTATATTACCCCTTGTGTTTAAATATGTAACACACAAAGAACATTCAATCATCGTGTGCAATTTTAAACAGGACATCAATATCTACAAGAGTCAGACACTTTTCTTTCTGAAGCATTAAGTTTATATAAAGAAGCTGCTTTCCAAAATGTGATAATAGTTGCTGATTCTGGAGATCAGAAATTAAATATGTGTATATTTCTGCTATTTGTACAATCACCTTCTACAGAAAAAATGCTTACAAAATGAAGTTTTATTCTTAAAAAAAGGTAATTTTATGACAACAAAAAGTAAATTTTTATTGAATTCTGCTATTCTCTATTATGATGAAGTATTTTCATGTACTAACATACTCTATTTTCTTCAAATGAGGGAAGTTTTAGCTATGACTTTGATACACAAACCTGGGAATCCAGTTTGACTATTTCTTTTTAGGCAGTATACCTTTAAATAGCTCCACTGAAGGGCTTTTCTGACAAGAATTTCAAGCTGAGAGGTCTTAGAAAGTGATTTTTTTGTTGTTCTTAATAAAATGTAAAACTTATCTATATTGAAAACAATTGTTTTGATTTTTTTTAATGTATAAAGCAGAAATAAATTGTCTGTAAGGGCTGTTATTTGAAATATATAGCAGTTTCTGGTACTAGAATAATCATGTCATGGATTTTTGAAATCCAAATTCACTTGAATTCTTCCCTTTTGCTTTTCACTGATTCTGCACTTCCTTTTACAACTAAATAAAACAAACAAACCCCAAAACAAGCCAACAGTGCTTTAATATATTTAATTTAAAAATACCAAAGAAGCGCTTTTTATTTTTTATTCTATAGACAGCAACAAGAGCAAAGTTGACAGAATGTGCCACTATAACATGCTTTCTATAGTTATCTCATGTGAATGCTGGGGTTGATTATTCACATTATTATTGTTCCAACATAAGAAGAATGTGGAAGAATATTGTAAGTGACATTCACATGACTCAGAAGTCAGAGGTCTGATATGTAAAGCAGGAATCAGAAACCTAAATCCCTCTCTGCGGAGCACACTGGACATGGGAAGGGTTTTTAAAATTTATTTCATTTCCCTAGACAATTTGACTCCACCAAATTTATCCAGGAATTTGCAAGATATTAGAGCTTTTGCTTACCATTGTACCTTTGATTATCATGAAAAACTCAGCATTTCTTCTGTTTTGCCAGTCAGGAAAAGACATCTTATGACTCACAGCCTGTGTACAACTTCTTTCACACAGCTGTTTAAGCACTGACTTACAGAGACTGCTAAGCATTCTCATATATCCTGGATCTCCTGGTTTCACAATAAAACACGATTTAGCATCACAAGCTTTTAAAATTCAAGAATGAATCCCAAACATCTTTGAAAACAAGCCTTTGTAAACTTCCTAATTATATTTATTTAGCCTTGAACATGGTGAATTATGTTTTTCAGAAATCACTAAAAGCTGTCTGTCAGCAGACTGCCTCACTTCGTATATGAGCTTTGGTTGTCAGTACTCAACATGAGCCTCTGGAAAACAGAAAATATGGCCCAGTTGATGTATGTTAGACCAGTTATGATCTCTCACAACATCCCTTTTAGGCATACAATATTAACTAGCAATCCATAACACTGGAATTTTAAAAATATTCCCTTTTTACAAAGCATGTAGTTCACCTGTGATCTAAAACTAGCTAGGAAACTGAAATCAGTTTCTCAAGTGCCTGACACTGTTACATGTATCTGAGGACCTTCCTTAAAATATCATCATCATCATCATCATCATCATCATCATTATTAAATATATAATATATTATATATGATGGTTATAAAAATAATAATGATAATTTGAAAAACTCAACTGCTGTTACATAGAAGCTCTATCAGTTCTGATCTTGACTGAGATTTTATTGTCAAAAAGGACAAATGGTTAAAAGACATGCAGATCTCTTTTTCCTGCTGGATGATGTTTTCTAGAGCTGGAATGATTCTCCTCGACTCTCTCCAGCTGAGCCCTGTCTCTCATGAAAACTTTTTTTTCTACTGAGACTTTACTTAGGCCAGGCATTGCAGAATACTTACTCCATTTCTTGGAGTCAGAAAAAATTCCTTTTGACTGTCTTTCTTTCTGTAAATTGGAGAGAAACAGGCATTTCAAGGTGAGCTTCATCTGAATCATTTTAGTTTTCTTACCTATGGATGAAATGAAATTTGCTTTTAAAAATTTTTTCTACACTGTTCAACCCAGACGTTGATGAGAGGCTATATAAAGTTAGGTGAGAGAAATCCCACCTAGCATTCCAGCTGAGGTCCCGCTAGCGTTCTAAAGGACTAATGGACTACATTGCAAGCCACGTATACTGTTCTTAAGTTTAGTTAGCTCCCTACAAGGTCTTGAGTAGTATGACATTATTGACTTGAATGTAACATGACTTGACTTTTTTCAGAAACTTCTACATTTTATTTGGGTCCTATTTGTATAGATGATTTCTGTCTAAGATAATACCTTGACTTACTCCTAATGAACGGGCTCTAGTTTTTCATTTAATAAGACATATAAACTTGATCTGAAAACCAATGAAAAATGTGCAATCATTTACCTGAAACCTGAGTTAAAATAAAGATTAAAAATTCATATTTTAAGTGGAACTGAAGTTGATGTGCCTGTGATCAAAAATCACGAAAAATAAAGAAAGCACTGGACAGGGTGTTTTCTAGACATTTCATGAAGGTTAGGTGGTCACTGTTTTATCAAAAATAGTTAAATACTACACTAAAATTGGATCTGGACATCCAGAATTGATCCAATCTGTACATTTAGGATGGAAATCTTTACATTTGCAGTAGAAGATGTTTGTCAAGACAAGTTGAAATTCAGGAATGAATGCCAGAAATTTCCAGTAAGCAGCTTACGGTCAGTTTTAGCTACCAACTTCCCTCTAGTATTAAAGTGAAGCTTTTAATACTTAACACTGAAAATAGATTTATGCTCATTATTTGAACACAATAGAACATAATTGTTTAAATAATCCATGACATTTAGAACCAGCTATGACGAAACGTTGTTTTTTAGCATTCACGTATTACTATGAATAAGTTAAGGTATGACTGCAATGCAGTCAGAGCAGAAAGTCAGGCGTACTGTAAAATATTCTCAGGCAGTTAACCTACCAACATGGCACCTGCAAAGATACATTTTCTATATTACAGCAGATACATATCCTTAGTTTTTGGTTTATCACAACAGTTCTAAAAGGCTAAGGTTCACTAAGCTTTTTGAACAATTATGTATTGTTATGCAATACTATAAAACCATTTAAAATAAATAAATAAAAATATTAGAGTCCCTTAAATTCTTTATTAGAATTTGTATCTCAGCTATATTGAACAATTTTGCACAGTAGCACTCTGGGGTTACTGATACAGCCATAGAATTCCATCATTTATTTTTACCATGAAGTATCTCTTCTTTGCTACAGTAGCTATGCTGAGAATCAAAATAGTTTTACTGTTATCGTGTCTTACACCTTAATTTCTCCCCAGGCATATTTCCAGTAACAAAAAGCTTGATTATTTTTTTTTGGTTTTTTAGCTGTAACCCATAAGCTATGGCTTTCTCCAGAACTGACCAGAGTCTCCATACATTATCTGCACAGAAGTTACCCGTCTCTATGCAATAAAATAAATCTATTGCATTTCCCAGTGATACGCAACAGGTGCTGAACATCATACAACAGTCAGAAGAAATGGTGAAACAGAGCAAGGTCTTAAAAAGATTAGTCAGGATGAGTTTGGTGCAATGCTCTGGGTGATGCTCTGTTTGTGTTGAGAAAGGAATGTACTCTGAAAAGTACTCTGAATAAGAAAAGGTTCCACTGAGGATGTTAAAGTAAAGAAATGTACCACTGAGGATGTTAAAGTAAAGGAATGTACTCTGAACAATTAGAAAAGATAAGGTGGGCACCTGAAGGAGATAAGGAGACCATGAGTCAGGAAATCGTTGAACAAAGAAAGTTGAAAGGTTTGCTCCACCTTGATCCCACTTATTAAGAATAGAATGATTAGATATCGAAATCAAATGAATATGTATGTAAAGATGTAACCTCTCACAAAAACTGTATAAATTACCTAACTTTTTACTGAAAACTTCGGAGCTAGTTTGTCCGGTGCAAATCGGCTAACTCCCCAATGTTGCATGCTTAAAGACAAAATTTGTCTCTGAGCAGTTACTCTGTGCCGTTTTGGCATCAATGGTACTTTCTAAGAAACTACGGTGTGCATAAACATGAGCTCTATAGTTTGCTATGGTCAAATGCCAAGACCTGGATGCTGAATCAAATTTTAAAATACCTGTCATCAACCATCTCTCAGAAGATGTTTCTCTTTGCAGCTAAATGAAACAGTTCATTTTCTTGGTATTTGCTTCTTTGAGTCTACCTACAAGCATAAGTACCTGATTTTCTTCTTCATTTCTCCATGATTTTGCATTTTTCCTTTGGTTCAAGAACAATAAAGTATATTAAGTCATTATACATTTCCCCTCTCTCTCATATCAAGATTCAAACAAAATGTCTTCTTTAAACTCTGCTTCAGTGTACAGTGAACTTTCTCAGAATCTTCATCTGTGCTGTCTGCAAACTCAGTGGTGGGTGGTTTTTTTGTTTATGTTGAAGTAATGTGTGTGTCCATGTATAATATAATTATTGGTAGAACAGTTGCTGGTAGAAATTAAAAATTGCAGCTTCTATATATTGGCACATTATTTATATGACATACCTATGTTTGTAGACAAAATAATCAGGTTAAGACCCAAATAACTGTCCTGCCTCACCTGTGTTACCTATGGATCTCTTTAACACTACTAATGTCATTATTTCTGGCACCACAGTGCCTTTTGTATTAATTTAAATTGGTACAGTTCCTACACACTTTTCAGCCATTCCTTCACTGCTATAACATTTTATGAATAATTCTTCTGAACCAATGGTACTTTATCTACTTCGTCAATAATACACATTCTGTTCTGATACTTGCAATCTTATGGGCATGATAATTTCCTCTGTCTTTTACCAAATGTTAAGTGTTGGCTTGGTCCTCTGCCATCAAAGTTTGGATGGAGTTTAGCTTTAATTTCCCATATCTTTCTGTTTCAATATCATTCTTTATAGCATATTCTCCAACAGTTCAAGAATCTTATCAATTCTCCATCACATCCAGTTTTGTTGGGCAATCTGCTTTGTTTAGCAGATTCTGCTTATTTTGTTATCTCACACTCATTTTAATCCAAGTTCATAATGTTTGTCTTGTATTTTTTTTTAATTTTTCATTGTATTTCTATTTCATAATAGGTGATTCCAATTACTTCCCCAAAGTGCAAGATGAGATCCACAGATGCATTACAAATTTCTCTGCTTTTATTTTAATAAACTCTTTTAAAAGCATCCTTCCATCTATTTTACATGAAGTGCAGTACTTCTCATTTCTATAGTAGTTATATAGCTAACCTCCCCTGCTTAAATTAACTGAGCAGTATTAAAATCAGGTAATGATTCGGAAATAGCTGCTTTAGAAATAAGACTGCCTCTAAATTTCGTCTTTTTTGCTGTCACCCATTTATTACACATTTCAAGTGAAGTTTAAATCTTCCACATTTCCAAATCTTTTGAGTCTAGTGATATTTTTCATGACTCTGGTCTTCTTTTGCAGTTCTCATTTCAATATTTTTTTTTTCATTGCTGTGCATTCCTCAATAATCACTGAAAAGTGAAGGGTCTAAGGATTGTGCAGTACCTTGACTCACATGAGATTTCTAGATGATCAGCATTGTGAAGCATAGACCGTTGCATCTGATAACGTTCAGTGACCATTAATTCAAGATTTTTAAAAAGGGTAGAAAGGAGGACCCTGGGAACTACAGACCTGTCAGCCTCACCTCTATGCCTGGTAAGATCATGGAACAGCTCTTCCTAGAAGCTGTGCTAAGGCACATGGAGGACAGCGAGCTGATTAGATGCAGCCAGCATGGCTTCACCAAGGCCAAGTCTTGTCTGACCAACCTAATGGCCTTCTACAATGGTCTGACTACACCAGTAGACAGGGGAAGAGCTGAGGATGTCATCTATCTGGTCTTCTGTAAGGCCTTTGACACAGTCCCCCACAACATCTGTCTAAGTTGGAGAGATACAGATTAGAAGGATGGACTGTTTGGTGGGTAAGGAATCGGGTGGATGGTTGCATCCAATGGGTGGTGGTCAACAGATCAATATCCAGATGGAGATCAGTAACAAGTGGTGTCCTTCAGGGGTCTGTATTGGGATCAGTACTGTTTAATATCTTCATCAATGACAGACAGTGGGATTGGGTGCAACCTCAGCAACTTTGCAAACACTAAACCCAGTGGTGAGGTTGACACACTTGAGGAATGGGATGCCATCCAGAGGGACCTGGACAAGCTCACGCAGTCGGTCCATGAGGTTCAACAAGGCCGAGTGCAAGGTTCTGCACCTGAGTCTGGGCAACCCCTGGTATCAATACAGCCTGGGGGATGAAGGAGAAGGACTTGAGGGTACTGGTGGATGAAAAACTGGACAAGAGCCAGCAATGTGCACTCACAGCTCAGAAAGCCAACTGTATCCTGGGCTACAATTAGTTCGTTCAAGAAGAAACTCAATTATGTAAGCTATCTAGCTCTTTCTACTAGAGGGACATTATAGGAAATTACTCTCCCAAGCTTCATGAAACTCAATCTATCTAAACCTCTTCGCTGAAAGAATTGAAAAAAGCACTTTTTGCCTAATAATCTACTAGTTTGCATTCAATCAAAGAGGTTGTGAGGGGACTTAGTGGTTTCCATAAAGTGGGTTGCATTCCTTTTAATCTTTCTAGATAGCTTCAGGCCACTGTGAAACCCAGCATGCAAACACCATAAGGCCAATCAGAGGAGAGAGCCTGATTGATTGACTGAGTGCAAAAAAGACTCAGTCAAAAGCTGGTTTCAAATTTGTTCCCTTTTTTTTGTATATTTTCAAGGGCCATCTAACTGTAGTTTGAAATTAAATTTTACAATTAGACAAAATTTGCTTATCTCAGTAGAAAACACATCGCAAGCATATGTTGGCAAACAAAATTAAGTACATAAGGTATTTTCAGAACAATGACAACTAGACACTCATGTAGATGTCTAATGAATCAAAGTACTTCTTGTGTTAAGCATTTCCCTAAGATAGGTGGACTATGTTTCTCCTTGTACTTTAAGTGGCTTTTAGGGACACCAGATTCTATGCCTACCACCATCTTCAGATAAATACTCCATTTTAATTTGTCTTCTTTTCTTGGTTTTGCAAAATTCCTACAGCAATGAGTTCCATACCGTTTACGAGAAAGCATTTCTTGTCACCATATTTTAATATGCTACCTTTAATTTCATTGAATGTCTTCACTGTTCTTCTGTTCTGAGATAGACATATTTTTATAGCTTTGCCATTCATTAGTTTAATCTCACTTTAAATGAGAATTTTTCCATGATTCTGATCATTCTCATCATGCAGCAGTACATTTAATGCATACTTGTACTCTCCGGACTTCACAAATGTGACATACTTTAGGAGAGTCACAGCAGAGCTTTTCTGCAAAAGTAATTTACTACTATTCCTCTGCACACTGCATACAGGTCTCTAGCACTAAAATTATCATATGTAATATCTTAATGTAAAAATATATTTTTTATATGAAGACTACGTATCTATATAAACACATGGATATATGTGCACAGTTCTATACTACTGAATGAAACAGAACCAGAGCCCAGAACTTGGTCCTCATGCTAAATATCACATACTAATTTGTGTTCACAAATAGGAATTATGCCCTCCAGAGATTTCTCTTTGAGTAAACTAGTCGGAAAGGCTGAAAACAAAAATACAAGATGCAGTTAACTATTAAGCAGCATGGGCAATCAGGGTACAGCAATTTCCTTGGTGCTTTCTTGTTTGCAAACTATTATACATAGTTTAATAAAAATTAATGTCTAAGGAGTGTCACCCATTTCTGAGTAATCCTAACTCAGCTGGAGAGAGTCTTGCTAGAACTCTGCTTAGAGTGAATCAAATACAGTATGTGATAATGTCATATAAAAATGTTTATCTGGAACAGTGGACTCTGCCATTATTTAAAAACTAGGAGGAGTGTCATAAATGTCCCTTGTTCTGATCTGTTTTGTTATTTTCTCAGAGCCACTGGAGGCAGGTTAACCCTGAGCAATTTTATCTTCAAGATACATTTAATAGGAACATTTCCTTCAAAAACTTGTCCTTTGTTCCAGAGAACTGTTTACAAAGTGCCAATAAATTTACATAGAAAACATCTAGTCAATATAAGATCACATAGTTCCTCACTCAAATATTGATTCTGAATGGTAAGATTTAATAAAAATCTTATTTCTGCCAACCAACCAACTTAAACTTTCTCTTCACTTTGGAAGACCTGGGAGAAAGCAGAAGGTAGTGTAGGGGCTAACAGTATTGTCTCTTTTGCTTTTATTCAGTAGTGTGACATCTGTTACATTTGACTATCTGTAAGTCATAACATTTTTACCACTTCTGCATAATGTTTTGGGAACAATATGAAGCATCATTACTGTATTTCAGTTCCCAACATTATTGTCTCATGTTGCTTTATTACCATAATAAACTTGTGAATCATAGTAACTAAAACAGTAGGGCTTCTGTAGTGAATTTATTTTCATAACCTCTTTTGTTATCATAAATGTGATCCAGAAAATTGTAAAGTCAGCACTTCTATACAGCTTATTAATAAAGTACATTATGGGGATGCATTAAAGCCTCAACAGCTGTATTATAATGAAACACTCTACTTATAATTACAATTATGCTAACACTTAATAATAATTGGGCCTCTGTGTCTGTAGCTCATTTGCTCAACAGGAGATTGGGTCTTGTCAGAAGTAGCCATTCCCTCAGCAGGTGACCTGGTTGCAAACATAACAGAGTTTAAACAGAGCATGAAGTTAGTAATGGCATGAAAAGGGCAGATCTGCAGGTGGGGTTACCATCTGTGAGGAGAAAAATTTGAAATAATGAGATATATGGCCTTCTCTCTTTGTGGAGATCAGCTATTCAAGGATGAAAAAAGGAGAAACTAAGATAATGGGTGAGAGAGGGAACAAGGTAGACAGGCGAAGAAATACCTGACATGCAATGCACAGCTTGGTACCATTAACCATATATAGGACTAAAATGTCAAGAGTAAGCAGTAATGCTTACCCAGTAATGCTACCAACTTTTCTTCTGAAGTAGAAAATTAATTTGAGAAGACTAGGAGTTTATTGTTGAATCCCAACTTTCACTTCAAGGATGACAGTACGGATCTTGGAAATATAATGTCCATTACAACTTCCTGGTCTCCAACAAAAAGGAACAGAGACAAGTCAAGTTAGTATGCCTCATTATTACCGTCCCTACCAAATTACCAGAAGCAGAGATGGTGTACAGTCTTGCATTGCAAGATGGAGTTGCAGTTCCTATTGCTGTACTAGCCCTTATCTAGATCAAGGCTGCATCTGGTTTTGGACACGTGACAGAAAGATGAAGATTCCTGCTTCCAGTAGAAGAAACTTTACATGCAACTATCCTTTCCCCAGTATTACCAACAGGCTTACTGTGTTCCAGTCATGTAGAAATACACACGTTGTGAACTCCTCCAGTCAATGTGTGGAAATAGTGACCGCACAAGCATATCCTCCCGTACTGGGTTCTAAAATGACTGACCTGTTCAAAGAAGTTCTTTTATGTCTTTTGGAAGAGTGACCAAGAGTCACCGGAGCATTATCAGCTACTGCTCAGCATTATCAGCTAATTGGACAAAAATGTCTATTCCATAGTCATTCCCCAAGGTATAGTAAGTGTGGTCTGGTGGAGTCATACCTTCTCAGTGTGAGTACATGGCATGGTAAGGGAAGCCTAACTCAAAGCAGAACGTATCCTTCGCAGAATCTTCCACTGCAGTTAAAGACTTGTTGACAGGAGGGAGAAGGAAGAATTCCGTTCAGCCTGAACTACTGGTGAATCCCTGATTCATGAAAGGAGGGGATGTGACAGCTTGCTTGTAATTCTCAGTTGCATTAATAAAAGTAGAAATAATTAAGAAGGTGTTTTCTGCTCCTAACTTTATGTTTCTTCCTGCCAAATTTTCTTGGGAAAATGTAGGAGGATATAACTGTGGCTTGGGAAAGATCTGAAAAAGCATGAGGAAGTAATGAGGGAGCTCAAGAGGTTTGAAGCACTTAATTTGAAGCAGAGGCTGGATCACTGGAATCACATCAGACATATAACTTGAGGTCAGGATTGTACACCAGAGATGTAGAAACAACAAGAGGCACTTGCTTTGGCTTATACATCTATCTTCAGTTAGGTTGAATGCTCCTTTGGAGGTATTTATCCCTCTTCCTGGGGAGGTTTATACAACTAGATCAGACTACTGTTTACCTGTCTAGGAGTACATGAAATGAATCTCAATCTAGGAAAATTGTTGAAAGATGATGTAAGAACTAATCTTTAGGAGAAGAAAAATGCATGAAAAGTGGCCTTTAGATACTGGAAGGAAAGAAACAGGATCATACAGACCCAGTATCAATTCTTATCTCAACCTTTCAATGAGATTCTAAAATAATCTGAAAGTCCTAATGCCGGTCCATGATGGCCTAAAGTAAATGCCAGGTGTATCCATTTCTAGTGGAACATTCAGAGCTAGACAGATCTGGGGTCTTTATTTAGTGAAGTGACTTAGGCGCCTTTATAAGATGAATCTGTACTCCCACATGCTGTTCCCACCTAGAACTAGAGTTGTGAAGGCACAGTTGGTGATCCCTCAGAATTACTCTGAGATGCTGTTCAGTTAAGCCCACAGTATGCCTTTCTTAGGATATACAATTATCACAATTCAAAAAAGTATGCTGGTGATATGTTTCTTTGATGGAACTTCTGAGTTCATCAAAAATTACTGTCAAGTATTTTAATTTTTGTAAGGAGTGGATATAGCAAAAGTGTCACACACCCATGTTGCTTTAAGTAGAAAATATTTCTAAGGACAGATTATATGTGACATTCAGTGTAAAGCTAAAGAGTTCAGTAAATCAACATACTTTAGATGGAATGAATGTTCACTGTACTCTTGTTTGCTTATAGGGAAATAACCTAGAAAAAAACTTTTTCAGCTGTTCTATGAAAAGACATATATGGATTTACATAACAAAAATGAAATGTGAGAGTAAGTTACCTCCTATGGAGAAGTGAATAACAGGGTTTGTTCATAGATAAAAGTTTTCAAAATGTGGTAACTCTAAAAAGATTAATATAATTGTATTTTTATTTCTTAGCAGCTTTCTCTGTATTTTATTACTTCAGCATTCTTACCTGATCAGAGGCATTTGTAAAAAAAATAATTAACTACTAGACTGATTTCATATATTCTTTTACCATAAAATATACTGTATAATCAATATCTGTCTTCCCAAACTGTCCCACCTACTTCTGTGAAGCTTGTCATATAGTAATCATAGAATCATTTGGGTTGTAAAAGGCTTATAAGATCATCAAGTTCAACCATTAACCTAGAATGCCACGTCCACCACTAAACCATGTCCTGAACTGCCACATCTACATGTCTTTTAAATACCTCAAGGGATGGGGAATCAACCGCTTCTCTGGGCAGCCTGTTCCAGTGCTTGACAACTCTTTCCATGAAGACATTTTTCCTAATATCCAATCTAAACATCCCCTGGTGCCACTCGAGGCTCTTTCCCATTGTCCTATCACTTCTTACTTGGAAAAAGACTGACAAACAACTCAGTACAACCTCCTTTCAGGCAGTTGTAGAGAGCGATAAGGTCTCCCGGCAGCCTCCTTTTCTCCAGGCTAAACAACCCCAGTTCCCTCAGCCACTCCTTATAAGACATTGTCTAGTTGCTTCGCCAGCTTTTTTGTCCTTCTAATTTGCTATTTCATCTGATTTAGAAAGATATTTAAAAGAAAAGGAATAAAAGAAAAAAAAAAAACCACAACAAAACCCCACTATATTAAAATCAGATATTCTTTTTAAAAGACATCAGAAAGCACAATTACAAATATACCTTAGTAGAGCATACGCATTAGTATATTTTTAATATTATCAGTCAGATTATTTTTGTAATCAGTAGAATAATGTACATGTGTCAGTATAGAACCATGGAATATCTCCAGTTGGAAAACACCTACACGGATCATCAAGACCAACTCCCTGCTCTTTGCAGGACTACCTAAAACTAAACCATATGACTAAGACCATCATCTGGACGCTCCTTGAACCCTGACAGGCTCGGTGCTGTGATCCCTGGGGACCCTGGGGACCCTGTTCCAGTGACTGACCACCCTCACGGTGAAGAACTTTTTCCTAATATTCAATTTGAACTTCCCTTGATGCAGTTTCACATCACTTCCTCGTGTCCTATCACTGGTCACTAAAGAGAGGATATCAACACCTCCCCGTATGCTGCCCCCCTTGAGGAAGCTGTAGATTACAATAAGGTCACCCCTCAGCCTTCTCTTCTCTAAGGTGAACAAGCCAAGTGACCTCAGCCACTCCTCATAAGTCTTGCCCTCAAGACCTTTCACCATCTTGATTGCCCTCCTCTGGAGACACTCCAATAGTTTTGTATCTTTACACTGAGGTGGCCAAAACCACACACAGTACTCAGACTGGGGCCACACCACTGCAGTGTAGAGTGGGACAATCACCTCCCTTCACCAGTTAGCTGTGCTGTGCTTGATGCACCCCGGGACACAGCTGGCCTTTTTTGCTGCCCCCCAGGGCACAGTGTTGACTCATCTTTAAATTGCCACCAACCCAAACCCCCAGATCTCTTTCTGTGTAGCTGCTCTCCAGCCTCTTGTCCCCCAGTCTGTATGTATAACTAGAATTACTCTGCCCCAGGTGGAGAATCCATCACTTGGTATTGTTAAATTTCATACAACTGGTGATTGCTCAGCTCTCTAGCCTATCCAGATCTTTCTGTAAGGCCTCTCTACCCTCAAGGAGTCCACAGCTCCTCCTAGTTTAGCATCATCAGCAAACATACTTAATATTCATTCTATTCCTGCATCCAGACCATTTATAAAAACTTTAAAGAGCAATGGCCCTAAAGTTAAGCCCTGGGGAACCCCAGCAGTGACTGGCCACCAGCTTGATGCAACCCCATTTACTAATAACTCTGAGCCTGTGCCACCAGCCAGTTGCTCACACTGTGCACCATGGCCTTGCCTAGCTGTATGCTGGATATTTTGTCCAGAAGGATACTGTGAGAGACAGTATATATGAGAGACATTGATACATATAACATTGAAATATACTATTGGAATACGTGTTCTAAATTTTCTTCACCATGAGTATTTTCACTAATGAATTAGTGAATGATGGGAACAGATTTAAGTAGGATTACATGAAATGGTACTTGTTGTGATTAAATTTAGTCTAGACAGGAAATAACCTTGTCATACAAATGTCTTCCATCTGATCGTAATCATTTATCTTCAGGTTTGAATGATTAAGCCTGATTTACGAAAACTGTAAGCAAATTGTCTTCTTTTTATTTCCAGGCATTAAAGAATGTACTTGCAGATTTGTGTAAGACTGTATCAGTTTATATATGGATATTACAATATTTAAATACATCCTTAAGCTTTTTAGATTTAGACTGGCTTGCTTTATATAAAGCCCTTCTTTGAAATGTGACAGTGTTCAGTTTTGATTGTTCACTCAGTGGATTTAGCATTCAAGAAAACATTTTCTTGTTAGCTATATTGCTTGACTTAAGAGTATTGTAATTCCAGCGCAGAACTCTCAATATTATTACCTCATTGTCATACATTATTATTGATTATACAATTTAGGGTCATTATAAGGCCCCTATGTTTTAAATCTTCAAAATACATTCCCAAGCATTTCACTGTTATGATTCACAGTTCTGCAATATGGTCAACTGCTATTACTTGAGTCCATCAAAACTCAATATATTTTTATCCAGAATTGGCAATGGGCTCTTCTGCCATCGCTTGAAGAAACCATTAGACTAATAAATAGATTCTAGAATACGTTATATCTGAAAACATCTGTCACTATATTATAAAAGGTTTCCTTTAATATTTAATCATCTCTTTATGACAGTTAAATATATTGTAAAAAAAGGAACACAGTTTATGCATTCCACTGTTCAGCTTTAATTTTGAAAATTAAAACAGATTCTAGGAAAATTATCTGTCAAATTCTACTGAATTTCAGGTTAAATCACCCAATTACTTAAAACTCTTTGCAAGAACTGATGTATTACTCTGTGTCCTCACATTGCATAAAAACTTCACCCAGAGTCCTCCAAACATCTGTTTAACTTTCAGAATAATATATTGCTCAGTACACATAAATACATGAATATGTAGGAGTAAATAAATAGTATTTAGTATTTTAAATGTCTAAGTTAGTAAATAATTTATAAAAACATTTTCTACTTTTTGATTTTTTTCCTGTCTTTGGTAATTCATTCTTAAAGAGTATCTTTGTTCTTTCAATGTCACTAGAGAAACCATTGTATTTTCTTCTTAACAACTGTTAAGAAATGGATCTCATTTGTTTCCTCCTTTCACAGCTTGGAAGGGAAGCTGAGTAATTAACACCAGGTAATTTTGTAAATTAATATACATATTTTAAATTAAAATAGCATATAATAGCTATATTACTGGAATACATACCACGTTAGTAGAAGCTTTAAAATTAGTTTCTTGTATTGCACAGAGACTGTCACTGTACAAGAGAAAGGAATCAGAAAAAACTGTGAAGAAATACATAAAGAGGTACCATTTTCCTTCATATATCTTATAAATACAAAGATATGACTCGTAGTACTAAATTTTGGCCACAAGGAGACCACCAATGGTTGTATGGCTCAGATGAAAGTTGAACTAAAAGTAATGAACATGTTTTGTAAAATAGTTTCTAGTCAGCAATATTTTATTGCATTTTGAAGGAATTGCAGTGTTTATGAAGTAAAGGCTTTCAATAATAAAATCTTTCCAACAGGATTTTTTATCATACTTTTAGTCAATGTAAATTGAATGTTCATTTGCAATATGAGAGAAAAGTCACATTTAACAATATAGTTTATCACTATAATGATTCCTAACTTTTTCCTAATTCCTGAATAGTAGAATACATTATTCTAAGATTATCAGTAATAATAATATATCAGTATATCAGTATTCTTTTTAAAACATAAATATTATATAAGGTTCACTTTCATGAATTCACTATTAAAAATGTGTCTTATACAGACAACATGGCTCTATAAAAGAAATACGATTTGATTGGTCAAGACTTCTTGATAACATTTTTTAAACTTTCCTATATATAAACTCTAACATAATCAAAAGAATTCAATTAAATATATGTAAACATGCAACATTCCAATGACATCACTTATATACATTTTCCAGAATACTCTGAACAATATTATAGAAAGTTAAAGCATGAGAAACATATTGAGAACATCCCAGGATGTATATTAAAAATATTGAGATTTCATAACTATATGTGTTATCTCTTTAGATATTCAATATTTTCTGTGTAATGACTGAAAACAGAAGCACCAAAATTTGGTAGCTCTTTTATCATTTAACAAAAAAATATGCCTATTTTTCAAGCATCACAGGTTTTGCTTAAAATTCAGCAGAAGCATAGGTAAACTCATAATAGCATTACATGATATGAATATATTACAATTATTATATTAACAGCCACTCTTGATTCAAAATTGAGGTTTTCCACTTCAGTGAGAATATGAATCCTAATCAAATATTCATACTTACGTATGTAAGACCTAAAGAGCAATTTAATACTACTACAACACAGTTTCTTAATCTCTTACTTTTCTGTGTTCTGTAGATGTTCAAGAGACAACTTCAGAAATCTGTCTATGACAGATTTACTATCATAATATATGATCAGGCTAATAGAATTCCTGCTTGGAATATGCTTTTTAAAGTTGCTTGTCTGACTCACAGTACACTGTTCCCACAGCTTCTGAATGTTAGCATTTTAGATCAAAAAAACTTGCATCAAAAAGTAAATACACATAGATTGTTATTTATAGCAGTTTCATATTAATTCTTCAACTTAATCAATGAGTATTAAAACTGAAAGTGGCAAAACAAGTTTGTACTTCTTTCTCCTTCCAAAACACAAACAGTAAATCATAACCACACATAATTTCTGCTGTTATATATTGTAAAGGTTATGTTTATACTATGAGCTGTGAATTAGATTAATGAGTTTTCTCAGCACCATAAACCTCCTCTACCAAAACAGGACCTAAATTGCAATAAATCACTGTTTATGTTCACATATTTATGGGACAGTAAAGATTTAGAGTTCCTCTATTGGGAAAACTACCCCAACACAAGAATAAAAAAATTACAGCTTCTGTATTGTAAGGTGGATGAACAGGGGCAAAAGCATGAACATTGTTTTCACTTCAGTATAATAATGCCGGTAATTTATTAAAAGCAATTGCTAGAGCAAAGCTTTTTGCCAGTGCTTCAGCCAAAGTGACAACACACCAACCCACTATGTTTTCTCCTTTTGTGCCACTGAAGATCAAAACTATTAAATTATACATCTTCATACATTATTCTTGGAAGAAATATTTCCTTTTTGTCAAAAAAGTATTAGTGATGGTATAAGTAAGCTGTATTCTTTATATACTACATACATTAAGAACTCCTTACATGAGCTTGAACAGTATTATTTACTTCTACACATTTACACTGGTGATTTCAGATGACTGTGGCTGTGATTTCTAAATGTATTCCTCATAGAAAAGTACTGTACTTTCTGCATTCTCTGCATTTTCTTTCATCAGCCTTTTATTCTACATTTTCTTTCAACTACCCATAAAATATTCTATTATCTGTCCAAAAGAACAATCTTATTAAGCCCTCTTTAATTTTTAAAGAGGATTTTTTTCATGATTTTTTTTTTAATATCTGGTCTTAAAAAAATAAAACCTCATATAAATTCATGGGAATCTTATGCAAAAACACCTACTTTCCAATGTCTATAATAATATTTTCTATTTCTGGAGCAACCTGAAATTGCAAGAAGAATGTTTTGTGGAGCTACTAGTTTTTATTTCTTCCAACAGCTTCAAACAGAGGAGCAGTGCAGTGTTCATTCCCCTGCCCAGGCATGAATGCTAGTGCCAGCAATTAAAGACAGCTAACAGCCACTACTTTACCATAAACTCTCAGGCAAGTTTTCAAAACAACAAAGGAAGAGGACATTCTTATCACACCGTGCATTGTTAAACTGTGGAATTGATTTTTATAGAATGTAGCAGATGGCAAAAACTTGTATGAAATACAAAAGTCATCAGAGAAGTTCAAAAAAGAAAAACATGCATGAATAGGAAGCTTTGTTAATAGAAGTGATATTTTGTACTTCCTACACTATAGCTTTGTGTTCCAACACTCTTCTCTAAAGCATCCATTATTTGTTACCAACAGAAATGAAGTATAAAACTGTATGGTCCTTAATTTACATCATATAATTCTTAACCATACAATGGTTCTTATGGTTCTTTCTTTACATTCTTACGCAATTGCAGTGGTTTTTTTTCATTCGTTAACCTGCAGGAACCAATCTGCTGCCACCTCAGCTGAGAAACTGTAAAATTATAGTAGTTACTGAGGTTTTCATGTAAGTGGGAAAGTGAATGCAAGATCTTTCCTAAAAATAAAATTTTTAAAGTGATTGGTTAATAAAAATTAAGGTTTTGAAGGAAAAAATGTTTAGTTTGGATTTATATGCAGCAAGTGGTTCACAAAGACACACAAGACTGCAAATGTGGATTTCCTTTTCAAAACTTTAAGAACCACTGCATGCATGGAAACATGTTGCTATGCTACAGATATTATTTCAGGTTTGTAGCTTCTTAGAGACCAGCCATGTCTTTTTAAACAAAATAAATTCCAAACCTTTAGAATCTACACTTTTTTAGAAGAAAATAATTGTGTTGCCTAGTGCAATGCATTTCTGTTGCTCTTCCTTCTCCCTTGAACCTCCTCAGCAAGTTTGCACAACATACTTTTTAAAAAGATTTTTTAAAAAAATTTAAAAATCATTTTTAAAAAGACTAGGAAATACAATTTATTTATAGACAATGAGGGAAGATAAGACTTCCTAGCAAACAGTCAATCTGATCTCTGCTGATTGTATACTTCAGGATGCTATACCCATGTCCTAGAACTGCTTATTCCTCTTTAATGATTGTAAAGGCAGCATACACTTACTATTTCAGACATAGTCGTCTTCACTGTGGCAGTTCACATGTAGTCAGGTAATGTTTCCCACCTGAGGAACAGTATTTTTAATACAAAATGAAGAAGCACAAGGGTTTCTGTTGACAAGGAGAGGGCTGAATTAATGACATCTACTCCAGAAGCAGAGTGATATGCTATGTAGTCTATTCGGTCCAAAATTAACAAAATAGAAAAAAAAAAAAATCCCCAGTTAAATCACCAATCCCAAATGTTCTTACTCAGGTCGCTAACTCAGAGTAGTGTCTGTTACAGATAAGTTTACGGCTACAGAAAAAGTCACATAAAAGATTCTGGTGAGATTTAGTTCCTCAAACACACTACAGTAAGTCAGCTAATTGCAATATTCAACTACTCAGTTCATCACTCTTACAGGGGAAAAAAGATCTTACTGTTAAGATCCTGCACATCAGAACAGAAGGAACAGCAGAATATTTCCTACTCAGTAATTAATTATCCTGTTGATCTGATACAACAGGATCATTGTAAAGGACTGACACTTCTTACCAGTTTTTAAATTAATTTTCTCTCTGGAGATAGTGTCTGCCATGGTAAAAAGCCATGTACACAACTTGAGATGAGGGACAAATTTATGAATGTCCATTCATACTGGGTAAATCACACTTCTTGAGCAGAGACCATCCTTACATTTAAAATCTGTATGATATTGACAAAATGTTGCCACAGATGTCATCCTTTCTATTCTACAGCTACTGGTCCCACGCGCAGCAATGCGCATGTTTCAAATTCAATTTTCATCAACATAGCTGACAAATTCTGGAAACATCTAGCCCCTTATGGCTTAATTAAGATACTTCTTAGTCATCTGGATATGCAATTAGTCATCTCTGCAGATTTTCTGTAAAAGAGTTAACCACCCAGAATCTTTGAGTTTCTAGCATATAAAGGCTTGCAAATGTATCCACCTCATTAAAAGCAAAATTTCAGCAATATTTATAGACTTAACAAATTTCCAAGCTGTGCTTTATTTTCCCCTGGGATGAGCAATTGGTTATTGCATTCTCTGTCCCTAGAAGAAGCCTTGAGTAACCTAGGCTTTTCATTTTTTTTGCAGTTCTTAAGTGCTTTCTGCTTGAATGCTGACATAGTTTGGTAAAAAAAAAAAGAAACCTAAAATCCACTAGCATTGTAATTGTACTGTCTAGGTTTGTGAATTTTTTTGTCTTTCTCCAAGTAAAATACAAATTTCAGTTTTATTATATTGCATAAGAAGCAGCTTCTTCCATGATAAAGAAAACTAAGAAAAATATACTAAAGCAGGGAAGAACAAATGCAAAAGTTCTGTTTGTTGACTAAAATTACATTAAGTTCTGCAACATCTCTTGGTATTTTGCTTTACTTTGTTTGCTAAAGCTACTATTAGATACATTGAGTAAAATCATGTTAGAGTTGCTCCAGCATAAAAAGTCCTCATTTCACAGTTAAGGTCATATGAAGAAGTATTAAAGAGTCAATTAATTCCCATAGTCACAAAAATAACCTTTTTAGAAACAGAGATACATAGATATCTATAGTTGATAAAATTTGTGTCATTTCAACATAACTTAGGGTCACTACACCATTTTTCCTACTTTTCTGCCCTTCAAAGAAAGCATTATGCTCAGAAAATACTCTGCATCTATTTCTCATGAGGAAATAAAGACTTCTACAAGAGTTTCTTCCTTAATTTGTTTTGTGTTTGCAAGTGTATCCCAATTGCTATCTGGAGAACTAGGTTGTTTCTTAGATAATGGAAAACCATGTACAATTTAAATGTCCAGATTGTCTCACCAGATAACTCAGGTATGACACTAAAACCTAGATGTTATGTGACATATTTTAATATGATTTATGGACAACCACTTGTGACTTGCTGTAGTCTGAATTGTAATGTACTGATGTGCTGATAGGTGAATAGGAAGAAGAGTAAACAGTCACAGAATGGCATTGGGTATACAGACCATAAATTTCTGTCTTAATGATAGTGACCATTTGCTACCTATCCTTTATTAGGTAAAAACAGACATGGAAACTGTGTAACGTACTCTCCAGAAAACTACAATTCATCATGAAAATATTGATTATAGATATTTTGTTGGATTTCTGAAGGTGAAAGTTCCTTTCTTTCTTTTTTTCTTTTCGCCTCACTTGTGTTTATAGCTATTTACTATTGGGTAAATTAGTGAATTAGTGCTGTTTAGTTATGCAATAGCTTGATCTGGATTGTAATATCTCTTTCTGAAGTAAAATCTGCAAAATCTTTAAAAATATAAATAAATAGGTAAGAATAGTGGAACAATTTGAAGCTGAGTCTGCCAAAATCATATTCAACTCATATACAGAAGATTTTAATTATATTAAGTACCCTCAGAGAAAACAGAATGTAGTCTTTACACCACAACCCTCTCTGTGAATGCTAGAAGAGGAAAGTAGTTTACAATGTGCATTATATAAACAGGCGATCATGGCTGCCACAGTGCTGCACTCATCTTTGGCCAACCAAGGAACTTTGTGACATTGATTGTTACCAACAATGGCTTTTGAGTAGAATCAATTCACATAATTTTTCATTTTCTTCTAGTAAAACTTCTGGGAACATTTAGGGCCTATGTAAAATGTGCTGTGAGGTCATTAGATCATCTTCCAGCTCACATTTTTACTTTCACACCAGGCATAATCACTAGATGATAACTGCTTTGCTATTTTGAATTAACTGAGTCATCTAACTACCTGACAGAAAGATTTTTGACATGAGTGCTGGAAATTAGAGGATTTTCTCTCTCTTTCAACATTTCTTCCTAAAACTAAGGCCCTTTCTAGTTAAGTCTTTAGGGATTGCATATTCTCCCATGAGGCACTCACTTGATTTATGATAGATTTCTTCTGGACAAGGCATTATTAGACAATCTGGCCTAAGGTCAGACTGTAACAAGCATAATTAATTTACTGTAATGATTAACTTACTGTAGCCCTCAACTTACAATAACTACCTGAAAGATTAGACTTCTCATTTAAGCTATTTCAAGTCTCTCAGGAAATAGAAGTAAATAAACATTTAAAGAAAGTGACTTATTTCCTCTTAATATAGGTGCCTAAGTCAGATAACGCATCATCTAGTTGGCCTATCTTCCCCTGTTAACCAATTACAGCAGAAACCAAGAGAAATAGCTTAGTGTAAACACTGTGTAGCTTGCTGTAGAGTGCTATTTATATACTTCAGCATTGTGTCCCAACAAGATTCTTGTAACTGTGAACCTAAAAGAAAAGATGAAACTGGTCTTGATCTGAAACTCTTTATGCTTGGATAGAAATACTGCTTTAATTTAATTATGAAGTAACCTGCTATTTGTTTTCTGTAGTTCAGACAGTGGTTTTTGAACGACGTGGTTCTTCAGTGCAACAAACTTAACCCAGTAACACATATGTAATCAACACTTCCTAACCTGACAGATGACAAATTCTGGACACTCAACCCATGTAAACCAGTACTTTCTGGTTCCCTGGAAGATGCAGTGGCAATACAGTGAGGATTCTAAGATTCTTCTTATTCTTTAGCACAGATTTTTTTCTCCCTTATGTTTTCATAGAGACCAAAAATTACATTAATAATACAGATGCTAGATTTGGCATTTCAAGTATTTTGTCCCTGGCTTTTGTTAGCTGTTGGACTCATGTTGTTTTAAATAAGATCAGATGACGGAGAGAGTAAAATAAAAAGAACTTGAAATAATTTTACTAGCCCTCCGGACTTAAATTACAAATGACACTAAAGAGAGAGAAAATACCTATGTGAAAGGAGTATCTTAATTGTGACCTACTTGTTTATATTAGAGTTAATTAGGTCAGTGCAGCTGACCTAATTTTTTAATTAATAAATTGATTCCAAAGGAATACATGAAAATATTGTCAGACTTTCATAAAACAGACAGGATAATTACATTTTAGAGATTACAAAAACAGTTTGTAACCACAAATTTTTCATTTGAATAGCTAGGTTCCTACACACCAGTTTTAAGCTATACTGTAGTGTAGGTGGCACTTCTTATGGAGTATATATAAATATAAAACAGCAAGTATGCATTTTTTTCTCTCCCAAATTCTCAACTGTGTATTATTTGGGAAAAGTTTATGAGAATATACTTTTTTAAGACCTTTCCTATATATTTCCAAATAGAAAATACAGGTACTTTTTGCAATCAGAGGATATTATCAAAACTGTGGGTAAATTTCACAGAAGTTTTTTTCTGATAATGTCTTACAATTAGTATAGTTATTCCTTATACTCAGTTTCTCTGCTGTTATTTTAATTATTTTCCTTTCTATATTGCCTTAGAGAAGATTAAGTATTCCTAATAATTAAAAGACACTTTAATTGGTTTTGAATGTTATAAATAAATCAGCAAGGTTCTTCCCTGAAAAAAAAAAAATTATAGACCTGATGAACTGTTTTATATTCCCAAATGAATTATGAACTTATTTAGGTTATGTTACCATTAAGATTAAACATATTTTATTATACATCTTACAATTTGAAAATTACTTGTAAAGAAACTAACATAGGGGAAAAAAGTTTGGTAACGTGACTAAGAATGCTCATATTATACCATCACATCAGATCAATTTCTTTAGAGGAAATTTTGAAAAATAAGAATGGATAAGTAATTGGAAATAACCTTTTAATAGCATTAGATCTGAAGCCTGGCTTCACCGGGTCTGTCTGTGCTCAGTCTAGTAAGGCCAATTGTAACTTCTTACAAAATATGTAAAAGATGACACATTATTGTGTGGTCTTCTGCACAGGAGAAACCATGTAATTCTGATCCTGCAATGCCTCATACAGGCTGATCATCTGGGAACTCCAAGTTTACATGTTTTTCAGCCTGATCACTCAAATCCCATCACACACAACTTCTGTTGAAGTCCAGGAATTTTAAGTACAGAACCTAATAGTTAGATACGTATCAACTATTACATCCAGTTTAATGCTACTTAGAAATATCTCATTTCTGTACTTCCTAAGGTTTGTCCTGCACCTTGCCTCTGGAGAAAGAACTATCTTCAGAAAGCTGTAAGAGATGTAGCCTGCAATATTTCTGTAAGACAAACACAGTACAGAAATCAAAACTCTAAATTCACAGATGAATTAACACATCTTATTTTGGTACACTAACTGTGCTAATAACTGAGATATGTAATAAGGTAGGTATTTATTTGGTTAAAAAATATTTTTAAGAGTAAAGAGCAATGAATTCTAAGTATCATGGAGCATGTATAGTGCACAAAGCACTGGGTTGTGAGTCACAAGAGAAATGCTATGTCACAGGCTGGCTGTTATCATACAGAAAATGTCAAGGTCACTTCACCATTCTGTCCTTTGATTCCTTGATTATAAACTGGAACCTGTCTGTATAAATCAGACCCATATTTCTTTATTAATTTACTATACTACTTCTAAACTATTAGTGGTGGTGTTATTATTATTATCATTATTATCATCATCATTAATAATAATAATTCCTGGATATAAGATCATGAAATATTAAAATTAACTACACTACTATGATCAAAATAAATCTATTCTCAAAAGAAAATAACAGCAAGTGAACGAAATAAAGATTTATTTCCTTTATAAAAATAAGAAATTATCATATGGGTTTAATTATATACCTGTTGATATAAAAGCATCCACTGATACTGTAAACTGTTGTTTCTTGACCAGGATCCCAAATTAATGTGCAACTATTTCCCCACCTCAGGAAGTATTAATGGAGATTTAAAATTATTAACATACCAAAAGATCTTAGGTCTAGCCTGTGTCCATCAGTGCCTTCCCAGTTCTTCAGGATATCCTCCTGACACTCAAAAATGTCACTGTATAGTTAAAAGTTATAATGCATAGTAATGTGGCAACAGCCATATGGATTTTTAGACATATCCTATGAATGAAACCTAGTCAAAAGAACTGCTGAGATAAAATGAATAGTTTTCATGGGCAGTTCTATCTGAAAGAACTAGCCTTCTTTTTCGGCCCTGCTCTACTGGCTTAGATTTGCACAGGTGTGGTGGGTTGACCCTGGCTGGATGCCAGGTGCCCACCGAAGTGGCACTACCACTCCCCTCCTCAGCTGGGCAGGGGAGAGAAAATGTAATGAAAGGCTCGTGGGTGGAGAAAAAGGCAGGGAGAGATCACTCAGCGGTTACCGTCATGGGCAGGGCAGGCTCGACTCGGGGAAGAATTTATTTTAATTTATTACTATTCAAATCAGAGTAGGATAATGAGAAATAAAAAATAAATCTTAAAAACACCTTCCCCCTGCCCCTCCCTTCTTCCTGGGATTAACTTTACTTCTGATTTCTCTACCTTCTTCCCACACTGAGCTGCATAGGGGGACAGGGAGTGGGGCTGCGGTCAGTTCACCACATGTGCCTCTTCTGCTCCTTCCTCCTCAGGGGGAAGTTCCTCATGCTCTGCCCCTGCTCCAGCGTGGGTCCCCCACGGAGTCATAGGTCCTGCCAGCAAACCTGCTCAAGCACGGAACTCTCCAAGGGTCCACAGGCCCTGCCAGGAGCCTGCTCCAGTGTGAGCTTCCTACAGAGTCACAGCCTCCTTTAGGTGCATCCAC
Source organism: Falco rusticolus (assembly GCF_015220075.1). Lineage (NCBI taxonomy): Eukaryota > Metazoa > Chordata > Aves > Falconiformes > Falconidae > Falco > Falco rusticolus. Next base: position 41,089,842 of record NC_051188.1, on the reverse strand, counting down.
CTCCTCCAGCATGGGGTCCTCCATGGGCTGCAGGTGGGGATCTGCTCCACCATGGGCCTCCCCGGGCTGAGGGGCACAGCCTGCTCAGCGTGGGCTTCACCATGGGCTGCAAAGGAATCTCTGCTCCGGGCCTGGAACCCGCCTACCCCTCCTGTACTGGTCTGGGTACCTGCAGGGCTGTGCCTCTCATATATTCTCACTCCTTGCTCTGGCTACAACGTGTTGTGCATTATTGGCGTTTTTTCCCCCTGTTAAATACATTATCCCAAAGGCATTTGCACTGTAGCTGATGGGCTCAGCCTTGCCCAGCAGCAGGTCCATCCTGGAGCCGGCTGGCACTGGCTCTGTCAGACACGGGGGAAGCTTCCAGCAGCTTCCCACAGAAGCCTCCCCTGTAGCCCTCTGCTACCAAAATCTTGCCACGCAAAACAAATACAAAAGGCGAACAAGCATGATATAGGCTTTTCTTTAGAATCCTACCAATTATTTTCAATCAGGTTTCTTCAAGTTAAGTATGTTCTTGGGGGAAGAAAAAACATGTGATGAGATGCTTGCTTTCATACATTTCACTATGCTTACTATTACCATTTTTCACTCTCCTCACCCTGACTTCTGACTACATTACTCCCCAGCTGCCCTTTTCATGAACTCTAAATTTTATTTATAATGCCTTAGTAACAGAAAACATCCCTAATCAATAACTAAATATGAAGTGGAGAGAGAATGAAATGTGAAAGGGTAAAACATAGAAGTAATGCTTAAAAAATCTCACTGAATATGTTGTCCTTCTAGCAATATGTTATCCTTCACTAGCTATCCATCCTGATGCTGTAACATTCTTAACTGTAGTATTTAACAATATTTTTTATTCTTTCTCGTCCCTTCCTTGCTAATTATCATAGCTTTTTCCTAAAAAAAATAATTTTAAAATTATTTTTATGCAATGTGCTCTCTTACACTTTGGAGACAATAAAGTTCCAAGTCTCCTTCTGCATGGTATGTCAGCTCACACTATATGAAAACTCATGAAAATGTTTTCATTAATCCTGATAAAAACAAGAACTTCACTCTATCTGCCTGCATATACTGAATTAATCAAATTTTACTATTTGAAAAAAACTTAATAGGATGTAAATATGATGTGATAAGGTGCTATAACAAAGAATACTAACAAGAAAAGGGAGCGAGGGTTATTATGGGCATAATAATGAGTACTTTTTGATGGGGAAAAGTCTCGCAAAGTAGCCAAAGATGGTCTTCTAACCGTGAACCAAACCTCCAGAGGCTTGAAGCAGCTGACCCAATAAGGTGGTCAGTAAGTTGTAGCACATGTTGGGAAAAAGATGTACAGAGCACAGAGAAAGCAATCCTATTTCTAGATAGTTGTGAGATTCATTGGTATGGGGAAAGATTAGTAATTATTCAAAAAGTAACTAAATTGCAGCTAGTATTCACAGATGTTAAGCTTTTTTTTTATTATTATTTTTCCTTTCTTTTATATCCCATGAATCTTGGGTGAACCAGTATATTAGATTTTGTTTTGCAACACAGTGGTTTTGCCATTCAGTCAGCTACTAACATCAGTGTGAAAGAGTTCACAGGTGCCAATTCTGCTACATCTCTCATGTTAGTATTATCGGGAAATACAGGGCTCAGTGCAGAGAGCCAACCTACCAGCTCTGGAATGCTATAGTGTTATTCAAAGAGGAATGGATGCACATAAAACCCTTCCCAAAGCACTGTACTTTAAAGTTGCATTGTATAGGAACAGGGATATGCTAATGATAATGTCCTTGTTAGTACTACCTCAAATAGTACACTTGTCCCTGCCTTGCTGAACAGTAACTGCCAAAATCAATGCCCCTTTTCAGTCACTGACAAAAAAACTCTGCCTTGAGCCAGTCTGCAGAACAGTAGACCAAGGAGGTCAGCAGCAATAAGAAGCTTAAAAACAACAGTGAGGAATTGAGTTTCTCCTTGCGCTGTTCTGCAACTCTTTTCCTATGTCTCTGACACGATGAGCACATTTTAAAAATACATAGCTAATTTAGAAATCATGCCAAGACTCCAACTGACTCGTGTACCCCAAGTACCCCCTCTCACTAGTAAGAACATGAGTATCCTGATTCATGGAACAATATGTTATTGTCCTCTAACCAAAATCTTTACTATCCCCAATGAAAAGAATATGTAAAACACATGTAAGTCTATGTAAGAGTTCTAATTGCTGTATTCAGAAAAAATGTCAAAACAACAAGAAAAAAACACCAAACCAAAATCACCACTGTTTTTAAAGCGAAACTGCAGATTTATTACGGTATGCTTTACTTATTCTAGCATTCTTTTTGTACTTTACAGAGTAAAAATTATTAAGGATTACCTTATTCATGGAACAATATATACTACAAATGAAACATCAAAAGAACAGCTCTCTGTAGCAGATCATATTGTAATGCTTGCAAATACATTGCTACAGCCTAGGATTTTTGTACCTATATCTTCATTTTACAGGCAGGGTTGATAATGACTGTGCATATAATATATTTTATTTGGTTTTGTAGCAAGCCTTTGATCAAGTTTTACATGACAGGCCTCAGCTTAAAACTACAAGCTTCAGAGATCCAGATTAAGACAGAGAAAAGGATAAAGAACTAGTTAAAAAATAGACTAGTGATTATGTGGTGGGGAAAAAAACCTTCCTGCAGTTTTATATGGGTCAATGTTTGTATCTGAAAGTGTTAACATCTGCAGAATGTGTGAGGCAAGTAACAACACCTAACTAACTGCACATAAATGCAAGGATGACACAGAGTAAATGGAGAGTGGCAGATTTCCATGGGGGTGGTAGTGTGAGGGGAGCTGGGGCACATCTCCCTCAAGAAGCACAGCTGCCTTTTCACAGGGGTAATTTGGGTGGCACAGGCCCACTGCTGCACTCAGTGGTGCTAGCATGTGCATTGGGCATCCCCAGTTTATGACTATGAAAAGCTGTTACCTCCATATGAGCTTAAACCACTTGCTTTTGTGCTCACTTTCTCATGACCGGTATTAATGTGGCCACTAGTGCTGTCCCATATGCTTTGCTGTGGGGTGGGGAGGGAGATAAGGATATACTGTCACTAAATTGCCTCACCTGGGTAAATATCTTTCAGTGAGCTAGATAAAATCTCATAGTTTATGGCACAGAAGGAAAAAAAACCAACCCAACAATAAAATTATTCGAAGTCTAGAAAGCTTTCAAAATGCTTTTATTTGTCCTACAGAAATAAAACAGTTCTGAGTTTCTCATGTTTGTTGACGTGCACTGCTTCAGTGCAAATTGAGTTCATAAATCCAAATGTAGAAATGTAAATAAAAGAACAATTTTAAAAAGGTTTAGCTCTTTCACCTTTTATTGATTTCATTTGTGGGTACCTAGCTCTTAGGAAAACAAAAAATATTTTTAGGTACTTAAGCACTAATCAGAAAGCTTAACATAGCAACTTGAGCTTAAAAATTTGCACTATATCTCACATGTATACTGTAGTAAAACACCTAAGTTTGAACATTTCAGAAATGAAATACTTTTATGTTATCATTCTAGGGGAAAAAATGTAATTTAAAGATGTTTGGGTATGCAACTAGGCCTCAAGGCCTTACAGGAAAGCACATCCAAAGCTTAGGCAGAAGCTGTTTTCTTCCTGGATAATGGAATCAAAATTACCCAGTGGTAGCACCACAGTAGTGATTAGACAGAACAGTTGGGAAAGTGACTTGTATTTTTTAGTGGTTTTGGCTGAGATAGATATCTATGTAACTCTGCCTTCGCACCTCCTTTAGGACTACACTGTGTATTGACTATCATTCTGCCCTTTGAGTTTTACCCATTTGAAAGATTTGGGGAGTAGTGAGAAGGGAGAATTAGAGTTTTGATGTTCCTGATTTCAGGTAGAAAGAAATTTTTAAAATATTTGAAGTTTTGCAATGTTTGTTGTCTCACATCACTCTTGAAAACTTTTTCCTTCTCATAATTGGACTCTCCTCCATTACTCTCCTGGAATTAACAAAATCAAATTGAATAGAATTGAATCACTCAGGTTGTAAAAGACTTATAAGATCATCAAGTCCAACCATTAACCTAGCACTGCTAAGCCCACCACTAAACCATGTCCTGAACTGCCACATCTACATGTCTTTTAAATACCTCAAGGGATGGGGAATCAACCGCTTCTCTGGGCAGCCTGTTCCAGTGCTTGACAACTCTTTCCATGAAGACATTTTTCCTAATATCCAATCTAAACTTCCTCTAGTGCCACTTGAGGCTCTTTCCCCTTGTCCTACCACTTCTTACTTGGAAAAAGAGACTGACACCAACTTGGTACAACCTCCTTTCAGGCAGTTGTAGAGAGCAATAACGTCTCCCAGCAGCCTCCTTTTCTCCAGGCTAAACAACCCCAGTTCCCTCAGCTGCTCCTCATAAGACTGGTTCTCCAGACCCTTCGCTAGTTTGTTTGCCCTTCTTTGGACATGCTCCAGCACCTCAATGTCCTTCCTGTAGTGAGAGGTCCAAAACTGAACACAAGATTCGAGGCGTGGTCTCACCAGTGTCAAGTACAGGCAGACAATCACAATCACTTCCCTAGTACTGCTGGCCACACTATTTCTGATACAAGCCAGGATATCGTTGGCCTTCTTGGACACCTGGACACACTGCTGGCTCATATTCAGCCATCTGTCAATCAACACCCTAGATCCTTTTCTCACTGGGTAGGTTTTCAACCACTCTTCCCCAAGCCTGTAACCCTGCCATGGGTTACATGCACTTACCCAAGTGCAGGACCTGGCACTTACCCTTATTGAACCTCAGTTGGCCTCAGCCTGTACAGATTCCTCTGCAGAGCCTTCCTACACTCAAGCATATCAAGACTCTTGCCCAGCTTGGTTTGCAACCTTACTGAGAGTGCGTTGGATCACCTTGTCCATATCATCGACAAAAATATTAATCAGGACTGGCCCCAATACTGAGCCCTGGGGAACACCATTTGTGATCGATTACCAGCCGGATGTAACTCCACTCACCCCCACTCTATGGGCCCAGCCACCCAGCCAGATTTTTACCCAGTGAAGAGTACACCCATCCAAGCCATGAGCAGGCAGTTTCTACAGGAGAATGCTGTGGGAAATGGTTGCCAATATATTTACAGAAACATTTTTTATTGTCTTTTACATCAGTAGCTAGATTAAGTCCTGTTTGGGCTTTGGCCCTGCTAATTTTCCCTTGCATAACCTCACAACATCCTTGTAGTCCTCCTTAGTTGCCTACCCCTTCTTCCACACGTCATAAGCTCTCCTTTTTTTCCTGAGCTCCAAGCAAAGCTCTCTGTTCAGCCAGGCCGGTCTTCTTCCCTGTCAGCTCATCTTTCGACACCTAGGGACAGCCTGCTCCTGCACCTTGAAGATTTCCTTCTTGAAGAACGTCCAGCCTTCCCGGACTCCTTTGCCCTTCAGGACTGCCTCCCAAGAGACTGTGTCAACCAGGCTCCCAAACAGGCCAAAGTCTGCCCTCCAGAAGTCCAAGGTGGCAATTCTGCTGACCTCCCTCCTTACTTCTCCAGGAATTGACAACCCTGCCATGCCACACCCTTGCTGATGCACCATGCCCTGTTTGCCCACCCTGTTGTGGAGCTCCTGGTCAGTAGCGCTCCCAAAGGGCTGCTTCTGTATGTGTGAGCAGGGTTTGGCTGCATACTCCTGGCCCTGCTCAGGTTCTGTCAGCCGCTGTTGACTGAGCTGTATGCTCCTGGCCACTCTCTTGGGTCCCCCTGAGGTTCCAGCAGCTCAGGAAACTCCGCAGCACACCATCCTAGAGGACCCCACTGCCAAGCATAATGGCACCAGAGCTTGCTTGCCTCAAGGTTAGTACCTTCAGAGCTTTACATATATATATATATATACATCTACTATTTAAAAAAAAAAAAAAAAGGCATGTTAACTTTATTTAAATTTTCCAACCCAACTAAATAATAAAGACAGGAATAAAGATTGACCACAAATCTTTGTAGGTGTCTACCAGTTTGTCATACAAAAATATGTCCATGCATGCTATGTAGCTCGTGCACAGTGTCTCACCAAGCCAAGATGGTGTGCAATCTGCTGCCAACAGATACGCTGTTCATGCACAGCAAACCTTATGTGCCCTGAAAATCATTACCTGTTGTGGTGGGTAGAGCTTGGCTGGCTGCCAGACACCCACCCAGGTGCTCTCTCACTACCCCCTCCTTAACAGAATAGGGGGAGAAAGTAAGATAAGGAAACTTGTGGGTCAAATTAAAGATGGGGAGATCACTTGCATCAGTTAGCATCATGGGCAAAATAGACCTGACTTGGGGAAAATTAATTTAATGTATTGCCAACTAAAACAGAGTCAAGTGGTGAGAAGCAAAGATAAAAAAAAGTAAAACAACACTCGTCACCCAGTCCCCCTTCTTCCCAGACTCAACTTCTTACTTCTCAGTTCCTCTACACCTACCTGGAAGAACACTGGGGGGATGGGAAATGGGGTTTGCAGTTCATAACACTTTGTTGTCTCTGCCACTCCATATTTGCAAAGCTCTACCTTTATTGTGTGCACAGACCATTTGTCTAATGAGCATGTGTGAAGTAAAACTGAATTGCTCCCAAGTGATAGATATGGCTGACACTGCTGAATGTTTAAAATTCTCAGATACTTCATGGACCAAGATTTGGAGTAGAAAAGAGAGACAAAACTGTGAAAGAATCAATCTTTCTGTTCAAAGTTCTGAGCAGCAGAGATCTTATTTCTGTATGAATAGTTCAAATCTGTCACACCTAAGTATTCCCTTTCTCTTCTGAGGTTTTTTTTGTCAGAGCACATTCAGTTCCTCTTCTTGGACACCACAAATGGTTCTTATCTCCAGATGCTTACTATTTTGTTCATTCAGCAAAGTGTGAATATTTTACACATTTTATTTTTTAATCCTATTATGCATGATTATTCATATAGTCCTTGTCTTAATCCAAACAACATCGTTTCATAGTGAGTTTTATTCACTAATTAATATTTCCTCTGTACACAATGAAAATTATTCTTTTCATTGCCTTTTAGTTGATATTCAATATTGCTGGTTGCTCATCAGTTCTAGCCTGTGAAAACAGATCATACTTAAAAACTTAGTTTACTTTTTCTTTATTGTTATCATATGTGTTCCTTATAACTAATTATCATCCAAAACTGCACTGTCCCACTGCATTTCTCAAATGCCTCTATGTAAATTTCTCTCTGCCTTACAATACTGGCACTTCATGAAGGGATGTATTACAATTTCTCTTGGATAAGTATCCCCAGTTCTACTGAGGTTAATTATTTTATGTAGGTTTTCTGAGGAATCGTTTCAGAGTATATTCTTTTGGATTTCTTTTAATCATAGAGCAGATGATTTCACCTCAGAGTTTCCATGTGATCAATGTCCTCAATGCTCTTAAAACTAAAGAAACAGCAATATACATAAAATGAAAATTATCTCACTTAGGCCCCAAGTCTACACTTATGTTATCGCACAAAAGCCTGAGGCATTTTAATCATTCATATCATGGCTGACATTGCCCATTCTGTTTTACAAAAAAGAGATTAAACTGCTGAATTCTTAATAGCACAGGCCACAGAGTAGTCTTATATTTTTAAACATACAGTAATTGGAGAAGGATCTTCTTCAAAAAATAAAATACTGGGAGAACATTGTTGAAGGTTTGATTAAACCTCTCCAAATCAGGAGAATAAATTGCATCTTTTATAAAAAATAGCAGAAATTATTAAACTTATTAGGGAAGCCTCCAAACTGAAACAAGATAATTGTAGTCACTTAGCCACTTGAGCTTTCTGGACAGAAGACCTCTGGGATATAATGTTAAAATTGCAGTGGTCAGAAATAATTGAGAAGCATAAAAAAGAAAACAGACAAAAATGGAGGGAGGAGAAGGAAAGAAGCAATCTAATCATCAGATTAAATGTAATTCTGAGAAAGGACTACAGAAATTGTAGGGAATAATCAGTGAAGGAAACATGTTTCAGTAAGCCAGGAAATTGTCTCTTGTAATTTTAATTTCACTTCTCATACTATTCAGCAAGTCAACATTTTGTATGGGTTTTTGGAAATACAGATATTACCCAAAGAAGGCATTGGATCCTCTCAACACATTCTCCTCCTAACTGTAATAACCTGTAATATCTCAAACCTTTTAGTGTCTCATGTAAAAAAGGATAATTTCACAATCAAAAATTTTAAATTATCAGGTGATGCATTATAATTGCTTTTGATCCTGTGCAGCTTTTATATGATAAAACTGTTTTGCAGTCTTCATTTGTTTTTTCATTGGAATTCCCTCCCCCCCCCCTTCAATATCTTCTGAAGTTAATCCAATGAACACTAACAAGTTAAGATTTACATTTGTTTAGGGACAGCAAAAAAGAGCTCTGAAGTACAGACACATATAAATAGCAGAAAGCATTTTCATTCCAACAAAATCAGTAATGAGGGACAACTAAAACTTCAAACCAAAGCACAAGAATTTTTTAGAAATTTGTCCAGTGATCTAAGCCTCTGCACCATGGCACTTCTCCTTCAGTCTTGCTTTCAGCCTAGAAGCCATTCAGGAGCTCTCAGAGTTACAGCAAGCTCTGTATTGTCTCCCCTGGATCCCTAGGAGAAGTCTTTCCCTCATTTTGAAGCGCAGTTATGCATCTGTTCCCTGTCTGAGATACCTATTATCTAGGAGAACTGCAGATTCTAACTTCAGGAGCTGTTACTTGGTGTCCTTTTTGGCCTCTGTCCCCCTGTCCTGAGCTGCGGGTGCCTCACCCTGGTGGGCAAATGCTTAGGTGGAGAAGGAGCAGGCAGAAAGCACCATGCTCTCCAGGTGCCTCCATCTGACCACAGTGCAAGACTGTTGAAGAAGCAGTATGTGAACACACCAGATATGCCTTGTTACAACCACATACTTCTATAGTTTCATGAATATATTGCTTGAACTCATGTTTGAAATTGAAGTTATGTGGAAAGCTTCAAAGAAACAGTTTCATCCATTGGCTTCAGGAGATGCAGTTATGCCACTGTGATCACGGCGTAAGAAAGCTATTTTGTGCTGACAAACCAGAGGTCAGATAGCTAATAAACAGTACATTACATTGAATCTTCCTTTTTTATGTTGTTGCAATTTCACTTTACCTAAATTATAAAGTCTTGAGGCCGAGGATGGATAGCACAGGACAATCGGTATTCACTGAAGTCTGTTTCAGTAAAAGGTCTCCTACATGCTAACACACAGAGAGTTGGGTTAGTGGGGGGAAATGTAGAGGCAGTTATTTTGTTTATCATACCCAGCCTAATTACAGATACATAATGAGGTGGCAGACTCACCAAGTGCCGAGTGTACCTGCAGAGAACAGAGCCCATTTTCAAAATTTGTCTCAGTTTAGTGATGCTGCAAGCAAGATGACAGAAATAGTAGCTTTGAGAAGAGAAGCACAAGACTGGAATGCTTTTCCTTTTAAAAAATAATTATGATAGCAAATATTTGAAAAAGAGAATATCCAAGCCTGAATGTTTTTTTAAGTATGTATTTGATAAGCATAAACAAGAACAAAAGACTTAATTCTGGTTACATGCATCTCTTACTAATTTTTTGCATTCAGGTTACAGAATACTTGAATTCCCACCAGTTAAAAACAAAATCTTGTTATGGACAAAAGGAACACATCATATATGCACAGCTGAGAATTTATTGTTATTCTCATTAAAGTCTTAACAGTGTAATAAAAAAACTATTACTCCAGTTACATTGATTTTAACACTTCTAGGTCATATCATATGCAGGTAGAATGACGTATACACAAACTCTGTAGTATCTACCTCTTTCTCTGGCATTATGCTCAGCCTTCTACTGCTCTTGTGTATCCTGTGGTCAATGGTTTTGGGTCCTGAGGGTTTAGGGTGGCAAGTCATTAGTATATCAAGTCCTTTGATGGAAGAAGTATGTTGCTAATATTAATAGTTTCTTCCGCCTCACTCTAGTATCCACTTGGGGGTCATTTTTATACATATATTACATTCTACAACATTCTCTCACCTGCGAGTCTACCACATATCTCAAATTACTGCGTATGGTGTGATTTACATACAATGGATACTTGCTCACTCTTTATTTTGTCACCCTTGTATTAGTTTTTTCCCAGCTGCCAAGGCTACATTCTTTTGAAGACCAGTAGCTGAACACTGGTGAATGGTTTAAAGACATTGGAGTCTGCTTTCACATTGTGCCTGTATTTTCCAGGCCTCTGCGATCACCTTGTGTCTCTATTCCTCCTTCTATTCTAGGTTTGCAGTCTGTCACAGACAACAGCAATACTATATTTACCAGGTTACGATGCTACAGATTTGCAATACATGAACGTCTTATCCAATTTCATATTGAGTAAAAATGTACTTGTCCACAAAAATAGTACAGTCCTCCTTTGTCTAAAAGAGAAACACTACACAGTTTTGACAGTGATTAAGTAATATATTGACATTTCCAATTTCAACATTTTTTTTCACCAGCTGACTCCGTTAGCTCAGTATTTTTTAAATGGAAATTTTAACATTGTTAATAGAGAATTAAAAGAACTTTTGTCAATGATGTCCCATATAATTGTCAAATAAGCCTCCCAAAACTGAATGCTATATTCTATTTCCTAATAAAAATCTTACTTTTAGTGATTTCATTTAGTTCCTCACAAGTGTAAATATCCTATGAAAAATGTTTTTACTTAAAGTCTGTAAGATCTATTACCCTTGTTATGCTTCCTCATTCTTAGATTTAATGTCACTTATTGTCAATATTTAAATAGGTATTAATTTTAAAATACACATTGTATTTCAAAAACCTCAGATTCAGTAGATGAACAACAAATATGGTATGTTTTCTTCAATACTTTTGTTTTATACTAATGTCCTTTTATCCATCATGACTGCTCTTCAAGAGACCCAAGCAGTGATGGGCTAACTATGATATTTTTTACTGAATGAATGAAGCCGCTCATACTACCTGCTGTTGTTAGACAATGACATTGAGCACCAGAGGGGCACTGTAAATTAACTGTTGTGTAAAAAGAAGTTAATTTAAGAAGTTTCAAGATAAAACAAAATAATCCTTCATATTTTCCAAATCACAAGCAATACTATTTCAGCTTTCAAAAATGGATGCAGTTTCAGAGAAATTTTTTAATCACTTTGTCATGGTGATAACAAAAATCTTCCAAGATTAAATTCCTTGATTCTGAATATTACAAAGCTTCTGAAATAAGAAAGTCAATGCTTATTAGACAAAGAGCTGACAGAAAAAAGAGGAAAAGCAAGAAACTAAAGATGAGGGAAACAACAGGAGGTTGCTTGTTGAGCCTAGCGACCTTATTTGCTGCTCTTAATATGCTAAAAATTGTGCTAGTCACAGAAAAAAAAGAGAAAAAAAGTCCTTTTAAATTCAATTTTTCAGCACAGCAGTTGGATGTTATTGGGGTTTTGTCTCCTGCATCTGTTTCCAACGTTTTTATTTTTTTCCCTTTAGGGTAATAATTTAAAATGCAACTTGTTGTAAGATAAAAAGGAAAAAAGAACCCCTTATTATACATCTAAGTTATTATTACTGACATGTATGCAAACTGCTAACTAGTGCTGTGTGCCCTTCATTCAGCTTGCATTATTTCCTTGACAAGCAGCACCAAAATTACTTAGGAAGACTGAAATACAGCCTTGAACTAGTCTCAGAGCTTATTAAATATTTAATAAGTAATAAGAATCCATCAAAGGATGGACTTTACCTTACCTGTGACAGCTGGAGGCAAGAATTGTTTTACAATTTGGCCTGAAAAGTGATTCTCTATGAAAATGACATGAGCATAAGAGGCAGGAAAGACAAAAAACTACTCTATTGCTAGCATTTAAATATAGAGTAATCTACAAATAGCTGACTTATTGGCTTTTACATTTATTATTATGGGGCCCCAGGAGCTAGGAGCTGTGACTGCAGACACAGTTATGTGCACTTATCTGTGTGTACGAGTTGAGTAACATGGAAGGCTTTGATCCACTTTCAGCTGAAATTTCATCTTTCCTGCTTCTGCTACCAACTGTTTAGACACCATAATATCTGAACAGTTTAAGTGCTGTTACTTGCTGAATCTACCGTCTTTTTGGTTAAAACCATTACCCCTTGTCCTATTGCAACAGGCCCTACTAAAAAGTCTGTCCCCAAAGGAGCCTGTGTTTCAGCAGATACGCTAAACTTGGAGTTTCTTTCCCATAATTCCCTATCTTGTATAAATCTCAATTATCGGTTCTGAGAGTTTATCACTTTTGTAGCATTGGAAACTGTTCCTTTAAATATTTTTGTCTGGAGGAGGTAAAAATTGAAGAAGAGATGAAAGTTCCCAATAAATTACCAACTCCAAAGTAGCCTAAAGTAAAGGAGTGAGTGGCTAAATACTGTATCTGTGCTGAAAAAATCCTGAAAATGCAGAAGATACCCAGGTGACTCAGTGCTTCACCCAGGGTCTCTGAGCAACAAGCACCGGTGCGGAACACAAGGAAAGCAACTTATGTCATATGATCACAGGTCCCATAGCATTTTTGTCCCATTCAATCAGACAAGGGCTACTATAATAAGCAAGAAATTTTAGAACTCTGGCATTCTGCATATAATTAAGCATGCCGATGACAGAGTTTCAAATAATAAATTAAAATAAAAGTAGTATTAAAATTTTTTTGAATGTTATAACTCTTAAGAGATGGTAGAAGCCATTTATCTCTGATAAGTGATAAAAGAATTCACCAAGTGCTACAAAAGGGTCTGAGAGATTCCTGAATTAAACTTACCCTTAACAAAGTAGGTAGGAATTCATCAAGCAAATTAAATTATAATCAATGATTAAATGTATAGAAAGTACACAAATACTCTGACAAGACTGAAAATTCTAATTTAATCCAAGAAAAGGCACTCAATATCAACTAAATGCACAGTTCAAAGCTCATGAACACCAACAGCACACCAATTTTATGAAAATAAGTACAGGTTAAGACAACGTACATTTTAAAAAATAGAGAGGAAAAAAACAAGAAAACTGTCAACTGGACCCGTTTTCAGACAGCTCCAGTGAGCACTATGAAGATAAAAGTACAACTGAAGCACCTCTAGCACAGATTAATTGTTTGAAGAAGCAGTGGAAAATTGAATATAGGTAAAAATATCACATTAAAGCAACCATAACATTTACTTATTTAAAATGAGACAAAGGTGCACACACCACTGTTATAGCAGAAGCAGAATTAACACTAAAATACAAGTAACAAAAGGGGAAATGTAAAATGCCAGACCTCTAATAATGTGCTTGTTACCACTAAATGTAGATATGAGAAACATGTACGAGCAGATAAAAATTAGAAAAGCTTTTATCAGCTAGGAGTAAAAACATGTTGTTGGACTAAAAATGCATCTAGCCAGATAAAACAAATATTTGATTTACATATTAAGTACTGTAAAGCTTATATTTTAAACACACATATTCCAGAATCGTGTTCCTTGCAGAAGGGACACGTCTCCAAAGAAGTACTAGTTAGAAAGGCAATCCAAATGCTGTGTTTCATAAGTCTGGTGGAGCCAGAGAATAACTAAATAACAGAGTGTATATCTGATGATACAAACCTCCCCAGTTGTTGGACACCCCACTTCAGATTAGACTAGAAATTCCAGCCTGCTTCTGCTTTGAATCCAGAACCTGGGACAGACCACTGTTCAGAACTAACACAGAACTCAGAAGACAAAATGCAGAAACCAATCATAGCCACTGATTTGAGCATTCAATGGAGTTTGGCCCCTGTGCCTAGTAACTTTTTATTAATTTTCTTAACTAGCCTATTTTTTTTTCCCTGAAGTGTATTAGAGAGAAACCAAAAAAATAGTTAACTGGAAGAGCTGAGGAGGTGACAGTAACTTCAAACAAGGACTACAGTGGCCCTTTTTTTGCCACTACAGTTACAGCTAGAAAGGATTGTAAACCTTTGGCTTGCGGAAGGACTGAGCACAGCCTAGCCAGTAATGCATGCAGCAAAATCTTTGTTAAGAACCCTGAGAGCTCCAAAAATATCAATTACTACATATGGCTCCCACTGGACTTGAAGGCACTCTGCGCCTTTCACAATGTGTGATATTCATTGAGTTGACTACACACACACAAAAGTATAGGAGCAGTATGTTGTAGTTTTAGTGTCTAGGAATACAGATAACTTCCTAATGAAATAAGGAATATTTCACATCTTTGAAAGAGGTTTCCAGAAGTCTCTGTGGTATTTATAATGAAGGCAGAAAGATCCAATGTTCTCATGAACTCTCGCACCTTTTAAGTTGGAGAAGTGAATTTAGATATCTCCAAGGGTGCAAAAGGCTTAAGCAGCTCCTGGCACTGATGAAGAGAGTGCATACCAGGGATAAATTCAACTTGTCTTACAAGACCTAGATTGTTCTCAGACAGACATTTCCATAATTGATACCATTCCAATTGATAACTGGTTTAATATGGTCCTAAGAGGCCCAAAGAAATAAGAATTCCTCAACAATGCTTAGACTTCTATCTTTAAAAGTTTAACTGTTAATCTTTACAAGATGACGAAAAACTAATTTCTTGTGCTTCATCATGGATTATGCCTCATAGGATTTTTCCTTCTGCTAAACATGCATAATTGTTAGTGCTGTGTTAAAAAGCATTGCACATTTTCTGTGAAGTGTCATAATTAATATATTCCTTGGTAAAGCAGTGAATTTTTTACCTACCCAACAGTGAACAATGAGTTAAATAGAAACTATTGGCAAGTGCAAAGTACTTAGCAATGCCTCTGTGGGGTAAAAAATGTTCTCTCAGCCATTCTACCTCAGATGAGCATAAGCAATACCTAAGCTATGGAGACTGAGACCTAGACCACTGCTAAGATCTAGGCACATGATTTCTATTGATTTTAATGGGAGTTATGTACCTGAGTGTTTCTTGGCATTTGGCCTGCTCGGCACACCCACAATTACATAAAAAAGGTAGTGGAACATGGATGTTTCACATCCAAAACTTGTGTCCTAATAATTAAGACTGACCTAAAAAATAATTTTATGTCATTGCAAACTAAATCAACCATTTATATTTATACCTGTTTCTGCTGGAGAAACCAATATGTGAGACAGTTTGCAACAGAACTATCTACTGCGGTCTTCCTTCCATCACAGGAGAGCTACATACACATGACTATCTCATTGCAAGAAAACAAAAGCGACCATGATGAAGGTTGAACAGGCATTGTTTAAATCCGTTGCTTCTTCACTGTGCTCCCCTGGTGAAGGTGTTAGCAAAGGCAGCTGATAACATAAAGCTGTATCCACATAATTTTGGCAGTAAGATTTAAGCAGGGGGGGAGTCAGTATTTAGCTTCTATTCCATATACTGAATTTGGCAACAGTATGTCTGGGCTGAGCCCATCAGCAACAGTGCAAGTGCCTCTGGGATAAACATATTTAATAAGGGGGAAAAAAATCATGTACAACAGATTTCAACCAGAGTGAGGAGTAAGAACACATGAGAGGCACAGCCCTGCAGACACGAAGGTCAGTGCAGAAGGGGGGGATGAGGTGCTCCAGGTGCCAGAGCAGAGATTCCCCTGCAGCCTGTGGTGAAGACTATGGTGAAGCAGGCTGTGCCCTGCAGACTGTGAAGGTTAACGGTGGAGCAGGTATCCCCTTCCAGCCCGTGGAGGGGTGGATGCCTGAAGGTGGTGGCAATCCCATGAGATGCCCACACTGGAGCAGACTCCCGGCAGGACCTGTGGACTCGTGAAAAGAAGAGCCCAGGCTTGAGCAGATTTGTAACCCCAGGGGATTACAAATCCCCTTGCAACAGGATTTGTAACCCCACAGGAGTTCCATGCTGGAGCAGTTCATGAAGAACTGTACCATGGGAAGGACCCATGTTGGAGACGTTTGTGGAGAACTCTATCCCATGGGAGGGACCCCACGCTGGAGCAGAGGAAGAGTGTGAGGAGCCTCCCCCTGAGGAGGAAGGAGCGGCAGAGACTGACCGCAGCCCCCATTCTCTGTCCCCCTGTGCCGCTCAGAGGAGGAGGTGGAGAAAATCGGGAGTAAAGTTAAGCCTGGGAAGAAGGAGGGGGGGGGGGGGGGGGGGGGGGTAGGGGGAAGGCGGTTTTTAGTTTTGCTTTTATTTCTCGTTATCCTACTCTGATTTTAATGGTAATAAATTAAAGTAATTTCACAGAGTCAAGTTTGTTTCGCCCATAATGGTAATTGCTGAGTGATCTCCCTGACCCACGAGATTTTTGTTCTGCTCTCTCTCCCCTGCCCAGCTGAGAAGGGGACGCGTAAGAGCAGCTTTGGTGGCTCCCGGTTTAACCCCAGCTGGCCGTTAAGTGCCAAGAAGCCGCTCGCTAGCGCCCCCCTCAGCCAGAGGGGTGGGGAAGAGAATCAGAAAGGAACGTAAAACTCGAGAGTTAGATAAGAACAATTTAACAATTGAAATTAAATAAAAATTAAAGAACAACAGTAGTGATAACAATAACAATTTTAATGAAAAGGAGGGGGAAGGGGAGAGGAATGAAATCCAAAGGGGAGACAAGATGACAAGTGATGCACAGTACAACTGCTCAGCCCCTGCCGACGGATGCCCAGGCAGTCCCTGAGCCAGCCCCGTCCGCCGTCGACCCCCTCCTCCCCCACCAGTTTCCTGGGCTCCTCCAGCGCACTCCCTGAGAAACTGAAAAGTCCCCGACCACTGTTCCCAGCCAAATCCAAAGCACAGCACCACAGCAGGGCACTAGCCACCAAGAAGAAAATTAAGTCTATCCCAGCTGAAACCAGGGCAGGTGCGTACCTGGAGCCCAGCCAAAGGCAACCCACCACAAAGATGCATGTATGCATGTTGATATTCAGATTGCACATTGTTTGAGGAAGAAATATTTGATTTTAACAGAAGAATCAAGAAAATTTCCCTTCAAAGAGGCAAATTGCTCAGAGTTCATCTACACAAACTGCAATTAGCACAGATACATCAGTTTTAATTTATTGTGTTATTTTATGGTGATTCAAGTGCAGGGAACCATCTTTTTTCTTAATAACATAATATGATAAAATATTTTGCTCATGAAGGCATAAGGGTCTTATCCTGAACTGAACCACTGCTCAGAAGCAACAGAACTACAGTGAATGTTCAGGGGTTTTTCTTCCCTTTGAGCATATGTGAAAATCCAGGGACAGTCTAACTCGTAATTCTTGTCTAAGTAATTACCTCCTAAATAAGTTAATCAGCTTTCTTGCCTACTAAAAAGATGCATGAGTAAAAGGTAATTTTTGACAGTAACACCTTGACATGAGGAATAATGTAAAGCAACTGATGGAACAACGTATATAGCAATAAACCACTAAGAAGATTCACTTTCCAGTTCTTGCACGTGATTTTAGATCATCTGCAGTTTCATTTCTTCAGCTACACTTTTTTGGTACTACAAAAACTTCTAAAGTACAATTCCTACATCTGTGACAGCTAGTGATGTTATATGCTGCCTTTTGCTGCTAATTATCCAGCATCATTTTCCTGGTAATTTAAGACTATTTACCACTTCCTATTGAATCCCTGTTTCCAGCTACTTTTTTGTTGAGTTTGGGTGCTGCATAGCAGTAAAAACATTCAAAATGTTTACATGCAGTAAACTTTATGGGTGATTAGCTGAAAGACTGTGTTCCTATCACAAAAGAACTGATTGCCACTGTGCTGTACCTTGACTCTGACTCTGAGGGCCACCACTAAGCTGCAGCTGGCACGGCTGGCAGCAGCACACCCGCTAGGCAGAGCAAGCTAATGAGAATACCTCACACCAGCATGCTTTTCTTTATGGTAGATAACACAGCTCTTCAGCAGAGGAAAAGTCCTTGTCCCTATACACAAAGTCCAAACTCTGTATGGGTCTGCTACAAGCCTGTTCACTGTCTGCCCTAAAATGACAGCTGCAGTTAGCATGCAGCATTACATAGTGAAACTATTTATTTGCCTTCTAAACACTGTTTCTCAATCCTTTGGTTTTGTTTTTTTTTTATAGAAGTCTACAATACAGGCATACAAATCAAAGCAAAAACTATACATCTCTCACTACTTACCTACATATGTACAAAATGTTATGAATATTCCCCTCCACTAGCAAGTATACAACTGATCACCACAGATTATGACAATGGTCAGTCAATATCTGCTCACCTTCTTGTGAGAAACGTAGAATGGTTAAAAATTAAGATGACCCTAGAAGCCTTACCCATGTCAGTTGTTCAGCTCTGAAGAGCCATACACTGGCAAAGTCATATCATGTAAAGTGCCACTGCCTTTGGAAAAAGTGTGTTTTTATAAAGAACCTGTATATTATGTATGGATATATTTTACAACACAAACACTTTATTAAATATGTATGAAATAACGTGTACAGATTTTTTAATTTTCTAACAACTGCTGCTTAGTATCTTATTCTCATAAGAAAACAGATATGGATCTCTAAGATCTCAGTTAACAAATGCTTGGGGTGGGATCATGTGATAAAAAAAAATTTTCCAATTTTTTATTCACATTAGGAAATCCTAGGTATTATCTACTTACATAAGTTTTGTGTATGTTCCTTATTGTATATAATGATTTCTTACCATTAGACCTGCATCTAGACTGTTATTAACTAACAAACCCTCCTCATACTGTCACTGAGAATTAACTAGCAGAATAATTTATAATCTTTATGGAAAATGAGACATTAGTACTTATATGTAGAAACTTCAAATTATAGCTCTAGTAACAGGGTAAATACAATGATTGTGTAAATAGAACTATCCAACATTTCTTTTTACATGATTCACCCTAATTAAGCCAGCATTCAGTATTCATTGCCTGGTATTTCACTTGCAGATTGATTAGAGCACTGTTTTCATGAACACTCTGGAATTTTGCCTGTATCAGCTTCAGATTTTTGTCTTTCTTTTATACTCTTTCAGCATTAGAAAGCTCCGAACAAACAGAAATGGCAACCTTATTGACAGAAGTCAAAGTTTCATAACCTCCAGGCTGCTTTACACACACCCTGCCCAAAATGTAAAGAGGTAGGGGGAAAGTACAGCTTTTAAAGATTCTTCTTAACATAGCTTAGCTGGCAATTATTGAATTCACAATGTCATTCTCTAAAGTGATACTCTAGCATAACTTTGATGCCCTTCAACTTCGTTGT
Organism: Falco rusticolus; assembly: GCF_015220075.1. Classification (NCBI taxonomy): domain Eukaryota; kingdom Metazoa; phylum Chordata; class Aves; order Falconiformes; family Falconidae; genus Falco; species Falco rusticolus. The sequence goes on along the minus strand of NC_051188.1, from coordinate 41,070,511 downwards.
TTAAATTCTGTACAAGTACTACAAAGCTGATTATTACTTAGTCAATAAATTAGATATTTATTTGAAAATAATATTTTATTTCCATGTATCTTTGAACTAACAGAACTTATTTGAAATTTAAAATCGTACATATTTGTAAGGCTTTTACCCCACAAAATAATTTCAGTTTTAATATTAAAGAAGAAGCTAGAAACTGGATAACTTGCAAATAGTTGCTACAAACCTCTATTGAAAGAAAAGATTTATTTTGTGTACCTTGGAGTTCACAGAGCTCTCTGTTGCCTTAGACGTTCTTCTCCCTAACCTTTTAGAATATTGACATACTAATAGTTTTGTACCACGTTTCAGGGTATTTCTTGTAAAGGTAACAACCTGGATTGAAGAAAACATAGTTCTTGTATGTTTAAGTGTTCTAAAGTTTTTTTGAATCATTGGGAAAATACCACTGTAGCTGGAATGTAACTGTTATTACACTTGCTTGTACTTAGCAAATTTTAGGACCTGCCATCACCAACATACAGACTGTACCTCACTGCACTTGACTAAACAGAAAAACTATCACAGTATTTCATGTCTCCTTGAAAAACTATGGAAGAAAACAGCAATGCAGCATTGATGATATAAAATTTGATAACCAGACAATGCTTACATCAAAGATTCAGGTTGGATGCAGATTTTGGAAGTTACTGAGTTAGACCAGTTATTTCAGTTACTTAATCATTTCAGTTCAACTACACAAGTAGCTAGTCAGAAAAATAATATTTAAATTATGTTTCAACCAAAGATTCTACACATTCATTAATATATCACACAGAGCTGTCATTCCCTGCCAAAGTTCTCTACCAGCATATTTTTATTAGTTTACTGAAACAGCGTCAATGGCTGTCTTAAGTGAGGGACTTGGGAAAGCTCCTCTGAGCCAATGCTACCTTATCCAGAGGAGGTCAACATTTTACAAATTCCTCTGTTCTTCATTCTCCTCTTTCTAACTCTGTAGATTACAGCAGAGGAGGCTTGGGCACACATAGGGAACAAAGTACCCTTGATCAAGTCCAGCTAGACAGGGAAGAATTTGTAGGGTATTCCTCACATAGCACCAGTACCTCCACATGAATTCAGCCAGTATAATACAGTGAAAAACAAAACAGACAAAGAGTCATAACACAGTGATTCCTATATCATAAAAAAGATGAAGTTAGGAACAGAAGCCTGCCAGCATTTTGAGAATACCTGAAGACCTCCACTAAAGTTAAACATTTGTAGAGATGCTTTCCAAACTAGAAATAAACTTTGATCCTGAAGGCTTTGGTGAAATACATGAAGTTTTATTGATCACTCAAGTTTTCCAACTCTTAGTAAGACAGTCCAAAAGGTTTGTTCATACCTGAAATGGAATTTTTAGAAGGTGTTTATGCTACGGTTAATTGACACTAAAAAAAAGGTATCTATTTATTTTGTAAACAGGGGTTGGCCTTGCCCTGGGTGAACCAAACTTTATTGAAAATGAAAATGAGTCATCTCTCTTATGCATTATAGAAAACCTTTTATTTCCCAAAGAGGAGAACGTAAGTTGCTTTAAACAAAACCAAGCATAGCTGGAGTAACTGGAATTGGAGGCTATGCACAATTGAAGCTGGAGCTAGTTCTGCTTGCATTAATTCTCAAAGTATGTGATGTAAGCTAAGAAAACAAAAGATGATTTCAAGTACTCCACACAGGGTTGCAAGGGTATAATAACAAAGCCATAAGTCAGGCTGTTTAAGATACTGCTTTATAGAACATGATACAAAACCCATACATGAACAGAGAAACTTAGTGTTTCAAAAGCTGAGGCTGGTACAAGGTATGCAGCTTTCAGCGGCTGTTTCACAGAGGCACTGTTTCATTGAGAACATGCCAATAACTTGCGATTCCTCCTGTTCATGAGCTTGAAAGTACACAGAAAGCACTGTTGAATAGCAGTTGTCAGTGAGAGAAAATGAAAATCTAAAACATTATTTTGCTGCATTTTAGTCCATCCAGTGGGTGCCCATAAAAAGTCTATGTCTGGGCCTTGTTCTGCTTTAATACTTCAGGCTGCTTCCCACTCACCTATGTTCTCTTCAGTGACAAGACTGCAGCTTTGCTTCCTCTATATTGATGACAGAACATATGGCCCCTGCTATGTAAGAGCCTATTAGCAAATGGTGTCAGGAAAAATCTGGGCTGTATGGAAATCAATAGCAAAGCTTTTCATTTATTATAATGAAGCTGGATTTCAAGTTGCAAACCAGAATTCTTACACTTTAGCTTATTACACTACTTTTCATCAGCGTTCAGGAGCTGAAAGGATTGATCTCATGACACCTTTTATTTATAATTTACTTATGATGGAAAATTCTTTAATTAAAAGCCCTTGTTTGGCAAAGACAGAATTGTGGGAACTTATTTATGAAATGAAATCTCTGTGTTTACTGTTCATATACACCCTGACTTACTGGAAAAGCAGTTAGGACTTCTCTGAGTATATTACTATATGTTTAAGAAATTCAAAATCAGGCCGAGGATATGCAGCTACAAATACTCTCTTGGTCCTGCTTGCTGTGAGCATGTGGAAGGGATATATAATAAACTGACAAGATTACAACCACCACTGCCATATACCTCTTCCCTTTATTTAGTATCCTAAAGTGTTTAATGCTCAGCGTCCCAAACGCTATTTCATTCTTTAGAATAAAAGTCACAAATTTTCACAGTTACTGTTTAATTGATGGTGTTAATTTCAACAGGGAAAAAAAATTCTGTGTATTTAAATGCACTTTAAATAATCTGATCTGTGTGATATAGGAACAGTAGAATACTACTGGAAAGCTAGTATTTAGGACTGTTTAGAAGCTGATTTGTTTGTTTCTTTCTTATCATATTCTAATATTTCACTGAAAATAAAAAAGAGGTAATTCTGAATTTAAATAGAAATATAAACTTTTGAAATTAACAGTCGAGAGTCCAAATACATTCAGTCCAGACCACCAAAACTGTCTTTCAAGTAATTTCATTTTTTACAATGCTATTATTTCATGCATTTATTAATGTATATATTAATAAATACTTTTGCTTAAAGTATAAAAATGTATATTAAAATACAAGCTACTCAGAATTCACTGGGTTTACTCCTTTATTGCTAGTGATAAATCATTATGAAACATTTTATATTCATAAATACATTTAAACCTAAGAATGTTCAATTAAAAATATTTGAACCAAATCTTTTTGAGAATTATTAGACAGAATAATGAAAGGAGCCAGTCTCGATGCTGGGCCTGATCCCGGACCAGGATATTTCCACTGATTTAGTGACAGATGCCAACACACACCCTGGGATGTCTTCTCAACTGATTCTGTCACCTACAACTTAGGTATCTGGTTTGAGTTGGCTACTCCAGACTCCCTCCATAGTCAACAGAAAAAAACCCAAAACTTTTAGGCTGTGATTCATGTGACCACAGGTGATGTAATTTCTGCCTAAGGACTCAAACTGTAAATTCCTTTGCCTATAGTCCACTGATTTCAGAGGAAGATATGCAAATTTTAAAGACAAACTTTGTTGGATCAGAGGAACCCTAGCCTCAGTACACCTTCCTTTATTCAAGCTATCAAAATGAATGTTGTTCAAGTGCCACAGGCCTTCACTGCCTCATTAAAAATAGCAATAGCCTGATTAAGGATAGCACTGAAGGGATGCAGCATGGCAGCAAATACCTTGCAGTAAATACTGCTCAAGACAGAGAGATTCCTATTTTCTAAAATACTGAAGTTAGGATAGACTCCCAGGTTCTCAGAGCATTAGCCACAGACACATCATGCAGTGCTGTATAACTGCTGCAGAAAGTATGTCTTTTACACAGTGCTTCCCTCTGCTTCAAGGTACACCAGGACAGGAAAGCCTGGCTGTTAGAGCACCTTGGAATAAATACAGATCCTCAAAGGAGGACACTCACATTTGAGAACAGCTTGGCTCATGTTTAAGGTAATTTCTGCCTCACTACTAGAAAGTCAGTGAAGAGCTAGAGAGGCATTATTTAGATTTTGCTCACTTTTTTTTTGGGGGGGGGGGGGGGAGGGGAGGGCAAGGAGGGGGGGAAGCAGGGCACCCATAACATTTAGATCTTGTTGAAAATGAGATTGATTTCAACGTACTAATAATAAACTAGGAAAATTGGGGAACTAAAATTTCAGTGTGACACACATTTCCAGCCAAATAGGTGCAAAGATCTTAAATACATCTTCTAATCTAACTGAAGATTTTATTTTAGCTTTCCACATTTACAGTAACAGGCACCTTTCACTCAAAGCCTAAGTAATCTTAGGCCTTAATAGCTTTTCACTGCAACATGAATCATACTTTCCTTTACTCATCCCCAGCAATGGAAACGTGAATTTGAATTATTGGAATAAGAAAATTATAGGTAATTTATGTCTGTAGTCTTGTTTCTATGATTTTGAAAGAAGATGGCCATAATTTGTAGCCCTGGTAACAGGGACTGCACATCCATTTCTTAAGGCTGACCAAACAAACCGCTTGTCCCTCTGGATTTTAGTTGGAGAGGCAAAAAAAAAAAAAAAAAAAAAAAGGAAAATGAGATTAACTCATCATTTGGGAATTTTCTTGTTATTGTTTAATTATTCAAGTAGCATTAGAGAATGAGATATTATAAAACGATTTCATTAATAACTGCTTCTGCTGGAGCTATTTTTAATTGTCTGAATTGTAAAGAAAAAAAATTCTTTAAATGTTTCTGGAATATTCAGATGCTAACACCAAAAATCACCATCTGTTTAAGAACACACCTGATTTCATCACATGCCTAACATCACTTATTCAAATTGTTACCCAAGAGCTGGTTAAACATTTATTTATACTTGTGGCAAATCCAGACAAAACATTGAGAGTAACTGCGTATGGCCTGGAAAAAATCCGATGAAGACCCCAATTTTTTTGTGAAACATGGATCACGACTTTCTGTTCCTAATGTAGTAAACAGAAATAAGAGTTGTTTAAAGATTACAGGAGGTGCTTAGTAACTTCTAGCATCTTGTCCTTGATTAGCATCAGTTTACAGCTGAAACATTGGTCTGTTAATTTAAATTGATTTGATGTGATGGAGCAGACTGTGTTCTAAATGCTTTTTCCTAAATCACACTCAATTAAATAAAAAGCTTGTGATGTGTTGATGTGATATTAGTGCCCACAAGCTGTTGGGCTTGTCTGTATTATATAAGTGCTTCTTTTTAAAAACAAAACGTCAATCTCTGTACTTATTTATGATATATCCTTTGAATACCACTGTTGAAAACGTATCTATCTGCTGAAACATTCCCATCCTAATGACCACATTCCATTATCCAACCTTTTTCCTCAAGCATGTTGTTCTCTGTGAATCTAGTGTACCTATTACCCATTACCTCCCTGCATACATCCAATTTCACAGCCATTTTGCACAAAGTAGTGAATTTCATCCTCAAAGTCCATTTACCACATATTTCTTCAGCTCATAAATAAAACATTCAGTTACCTAAGCAACTGTCACACCACTGAAATTTGCTACACAGAAGAAAACGCATGCACCTATGCACAACCCCCGATACTTTTTTCTTTCCTTTTTTTCCCCCAGGTAAACAAACAAACCCAAAACCTCTCCACTGATACACAGATTTGTCGAGACTATTTACTTGCATTTTATGCCAGGTCTGGGTTGAATCACTGAATCCCATACATTACTGCACCTCCTAATCCTAGTTAATGGCTGATCATAAATTCCAGAAAACTTAACTTTCTTTTACAAAATTCTTTAGCACAAAATCAATTTAGATCCTGTTTATGTAATGCAGGGGTCCCCAAACTTCTTAACCAGGGGGCCGGCGCGCAGATGAAGCGGCCCGCAGTCATCTGCGGCTGCTTGGCTTCCCCCCCAACCCCCGGCGGGGGGGGGGGGGGGCGGGGAGTTCTGTAAATACCGGGGGCTGGATTAAGGAACCTGGGGGGCCGTAGTTTGAGGACCCCTGATGTAATGGAACACCGTACGGTGCTGCTGCTAACGCTGTAAAACCTGTGTATCAGCCTCCTTGAAGCACAGCTGTCTAGAAAACTTTGACTTCTAAATTTTTGACAAAAATTTCTGTGCTGCTCTGTAGTCCGATTTCACGATGGCAACATTCAGGTAGAATGCACAAGAAAAGGAAGAACCACTGGCTCAGCTACGCGATTTCATAAATAAGCATATACACTTTCGTATTTAAAAAATGAAGCACAAATCATCTAAACCTGAACATCCCGGGAAGTATTTACCTATCATGTTCCTTTAGCAACAATGTGTTCAGGACTTCGGCTGTGTCTTTTGAGACAAACAACTCTCCGACCTTGTAGAACTGCTCACGTGGCTGGTGAAGAAGGAACCTCCCTGTCTGCACAGAGAACTTTCCCCTTTTAAAACACCCAGCGACCTCTTTCAGCCCCCTGTGCTTATGCTGCAAATTTTCCAGCTCTGACATGAACGTGCATCCTTTCAGCTTCTGGGCAGACAGTTGTTCAAAGTCAATGGCCCAGCTGCTAGCAAGCCCATTGATTCACTGGTGTAGAGCCATTAAGTGTTAATGGCCCTTGATTGCTGTATCAAAGCTTCCCAGCTACAGTCTCCTCACCATGTGTCAACCTCCTGCTTTAAAATGAATGCTTTAAGCTGCACTTAATGTTACCTTCAAAATGAAGAGTAAAACACAACAGGGTATTAGAAAACACACATGGGAATTATGCATCGGCAGCGACATAACCCCAAACCCTCACCACTTTTCTTGCGAATTAAAAGAATGTCAATTAACTTTTTTCGTCAGTTAAAAGACCTTAAAAATCTAACAAAGAAAAAGTGAAGGGCAGAGTTTGAAAGACTACCGCAAATGTGAGACTGGAACAGAGAAGTGCATCTCTGAAAAAATGCATGGGTAATAGTGCTCTGGCTTCATAGCAAAACGGACAGTCTCTTACTAAGGCTGCGCTAAATGAAGGGCTGTAAGACTTCAGTATAGTCAATCATGTGATCACACTATTCTAAGGAGTCGAGTTTTATATAAGATTTTTTAATGAGCTCATCTCGAGTCACTCTTTGGCACAGTGCATATGATTACTGATGATTTGCACACTAAATCGATGAGTAGATTCTCATAATAAATTACTGATTTATTTCATTCCAGTCAGGCATATAATTACTCACAATTCTGCAAAAACCCAGACTTGTTAAAATCCAGCTATGTATGTAATCACCAGTGCTTCTCAGATTAGTTTTAATCTGTTAACTAATAACATGCAGATTGATATTCCAACTCAAACAACCCTCTCTTCATTGAAAGTACAGACATATATCGAAACAGCAAACGGATTTTGTATTTCATCCTCTGGAGGCCAGATACTCTGCGGCTGTCACCAGGTGTAGCTCTATTAAAGGCAATGTCAATTTATACCAGCTGGTCCATGTGACTACATGTCTAGGTGAAAGTTAAGTTTTGTTATTTGTATGCAGAGTTCTTTGTTCCACTTACTCGATTCTTCTTTAATGATAGAAAATTAGAGTCAGCTGCATAAGTTGTTCTAGTTTAAAAATAAAGCATACAGCCTAACGTTGTGTTGCCTTATCAAAAGAGCTACACTTCCCAACAATACCCAGAAAGGGACAGTCATTCCCCCATAAGAAGGAGTAGTTTTCAAGTGAGTTAAAAAGGCAAGTGAAAAGGAAAAAAAACTTTGCAGGGGAGAGCACAGGAAACTCTAGAAAGACAAAAACTCAAAAGGGGAAAAAATTAATGCAAAAAAAAGTTTCAGTAATGAGCAATTGCAGTTACAATGAGCTGCAATCTCAGATGTTTCCACACATGATTTTTTTTTCCTCTGTGTTTTCAAGAATGACATGAACATATACAATAGACCATCTATCCCAGTCCTATATATGAGTTCTGGTAGGTAGCTTCTTATTACTGCTTTGCAGTTGTTGTTTTCAAGCTGCTTTCATGTCTCGTTTTGATATGCAAATAACAGAGCCTCAAATGTTAAATCAGCTACCAAATAACATGACAATCTTATTTCATTCTACCTTTTTTCTGGTTTTACTTTTTTAAAGGCAAAAAAGCTCTTCCATTCAGATGAGAAACAGGGTTCCAAACTAGGCTATGTAAACTAATAGGATGATTCTGAGATTAAACCACACTACCCCCAACCCTCAAATTTTGATAAACAGCAAGGTTTTCACAAAGGCCTAAACAGAAAAGAAAAAAATATATATATATATACAACCCAGTGATCTAAACTTGCTCTGAGACAAAGCCTTCCTCAGACCCTAGAAGAGCTAAGTCTTTTCAGTAGAATTTTTCTTCCTATTGCTTTTAAGGTATTATTTACATATACATGCAGAGATTTATGATAATGCATTTGCAAGTGTTGTGGCCAGCCAGGAAAAGTAAAGTAAATGCATCTGTTACCTACTCATATAAAGAAATGCCATAGGAGTGAATAACTGATAAGCAGAGAATCCCTATACCACAGTGTGAGAAACTACCCCTGATATAAAGACTGAGTGAGTGCAAGCTAAAAAGCTTTCACAGCACAGTATCAGCTGAAGTTGTGCTGCTGGGAGAATCTCTTGAAAAACACTCTCAGTATCACTCTCAATTAATAGTTCCACCAATGGAGGTAACAGAAATGACCAAGATCTGCTGGCACAGTCACAGGCCGATGTACCTGTGACTATATATATTCTATATGTGTATTCCCATGACTACATATATATATATATATATATATATACACCACCCAGGAAATTCCACAACAGTATGTGCAGAAAAATCATGTTCTCAGAGCTTGTTTATATTGCCCTTTCTCTTTTAAATGAGCACCAGAGAACACATTCTGTCCAAAAGAACTTCTATTCGAGTAACTAGGCAACAGAAGCAGACTAGTTATCAATTATGTCACAATTTGCCAGTAATCAGTGCCCATGACATCAAGGTTTCCTTCTTGTCCTTGAATAATTCACATACCACAGCATGTTAACAACTAGCAAACACTACAGGATTTCCTCTATAAACAGGTGAATATCTGCAGTGGCTCAGACAAAGTCAGAGGCAAAATTAAACAGGAAATAATTAGCCATGGTAGAACAATACTTACATAAACAAATCAAAACAAGCAAGGTCCAGCCACCTCTGAAAAGGATCCTGGGACATACTTGGCAGCACTCAGCAAACCAGCTGTCTGGACAGAAAAGGAAGACTAATACTTTATTCAGTTAAAATTAGCATATGAACTTCACGGGGCAGAAAGCAATTACTTGATTTGGAATTTGGCTCAGCAACGCCCCCATTATGTGACAGTATAGCTCTCCTGTGGCCACAAACAGGCAAACTTAGTCTTACAATTCACAGAGCTGTCCTGCGATTACGGTATCTGCTTATAATTTTTGTGGGTACTTTATAAACTATTCCAATGCTGAAACTGCAAAGCAACTTGAAGATCAGTACATTAAAATTTTATGAAAGTGTATCAAAAAGATTATTTTAAAAGTTCTTCTGGGAAATGTTTATTTGTACGTTCAACATTACAACATAAATTACTGTAAATGAGTTAAAGATTCTAAACAAAGAGCATACCAAATACTAAAAAATAATTCATTTTCCTGTATCATCACCTGTTCAAGAGGCATCTCTCCCATGAGTTTAAGTGTAGCTGACAACTAGTAAAATATTGTTTAACACAGGCCCACTTGTGCTCTTCTGCCAAAAATAAGCACTGACCTCAACTGAGCTTGCCAAATTTAGATTAGCAGTGTCCACAGTAGATACTGGACCTTACATATCATAACATTTATTAGAATTATTATAAAAATTAATATTTTTTGTCAATTGCAGCTCAGAATATTTGCAGACTTCCCAGTGGAGGATCTAAAAAAGAAAAATCTGCTGCTGGACCACAACTCTGACAAGTACATACAAGGTGTTTTTCTGTTACTGTGCCGTATTGTCTACCATGCATAGGACAATATAATGTAGCCCATTGGGCCTGTAGCTTTCCTCAGCTTGCAGTTTATAATGTTCTTTGTGGTATTTATTATACAGCCTGCAGCCACTAACAGTTGCTGAACATGTTTTTGGAGTTCAGTATTTGAGCCTTTCTTGCTCTCTGACAGACATTGAAAATTACGTCTTCAGAGTAAGCTTATTTATTGAGAAGATGTAGATATACCTAGTGGTACATATGTAGCTTTTCTTGAGGTTTTCTTAGAAGCAGCATATCTATTTAAGAAACTATATGCACTTCTCAGCTGGAGGGACAATGTTGGTAGAGGAGGGGCAGTGAGATTCGTTGTACAGAGTTTGGCTTATAAAGTTTAACTCAGTGAGGTATCTAACCCAACACTGTAAAATTTTGAAATGGGCACAGGAAAATGATTCTGTGATTCTGTGAAATGTAATTAGATCTCTCTGATGTGAAAACTGGAAGAGTTATCATTTTATGTAAGCATATAATTAGTGCATGTATATTTCAAATAGAAAGTCTAAGGAGTACATACACTATCTGCAATATGCATTAATGACTATAATATTCTAAATGGGTGTCCAGATATTACCAAGGGAGTAAATAAAACTGTAACAGGGATTTGTCATTTTTCACAGCATTCTAGTTAGGGAGTACAAATGTGGTTTGGTGACTGAGGAGCTGTCACTCATGGGAGTGGTTTTTAAATTTTATACTGTACTAGGACACATTTATTTTCTACTGCTTCACTGAACTGAGGTGAAGAATGATATATAGCTTTAAGGGATTGAGGCTATTTCTGAGTGTACAAACATTAAGGAAATCAGAATAAAAATAAAACATTTAACGATGTAGTTGTGTGAGAGCAGTTAGGCCTGCACAGCAATATTTTTGCTAGCATTAATAGGTCAACACTAATGATACGTCCTCTGCTCCAGAATTAAGCACTCTGCTGTGGAAATATATGCTCCTCCCTGATAATCTTTTTTTCTTTCTTGAGTGTAGATTGTGTTCTTTGTTCAATGCACAGTAAATGGCTTTTGTCACTATAAATATGATATGATAATGATATTATAAACAAATATATATTTCTAAAGAGGTATGTAATAAAAATTATGATCACTCATCATGTGTCCAGAAGCAGAAATCAAGATAAGGGTAATTCAGTTTTCAGGTCCCATTTATTCATAAAAATACTGTTTCTTTCTTAAGCTCTTTTATACATTTCAGAAAACTTGGAATAGGTTTATTGGTAGAACTGTGGCTTTTAAATTATGAACAGCAACATTAATTCTGAAGAGTCCACATTTGTATGATTTATTCTATATGCATCCTCTTGGTGTAACTGCATGGGATTAAGTTTTCAGCTATACATTCTATTTATATAGAAACATTTGTAAATATATTGAGAGAGAAATTCTGGATCTCTAAAAGCAGACAGATGAGAAAATGACCTACAACTACCATCCACTGAGTTGGTAATCAAATCTATAGCATCATGTCTTGAAAGAGAATCACGGGATAGCATATTAAATACTTGACATTATTTTATTTTCTCCCAGAGAGAATATGACTTTCCTGTGCAAAACATTCAGACTGTAGTTTGTGTCCTGTGCTCTCAGCCCTTCAAATTGTTTAAGACTTTAAAATTTAATCAAGGGATTTCTTAATGGAGGCAAAGGAAGAGTAACATCAGAAATACATTTGACAAAAGGGTAACAAATTTCTACTTAATTATTTACAATGGCCCTATACTGCTACTTAGAGACACAAAGTAGTCAGACTCCTGAGCATCAGATCCAACAGTCTAGAAGGACAAGGGCATCAATTCGTCCTCACATCATGCAAACAGTTTTCAAGATTGCATCTTGTTGATCTTGATGAAATTATGAGTCTAGGATCTGATGCAGCATGCCAGTAATTTATGATCACAGGTCACTCCAAGCTGAATGTTTTCAGGGCACATCAAGCCTACTTGTCATTTGCATTCAACTCATTTTATCACCTAAGAGATGTTTTTCATTAGGCCACTGGGCAGACATTTCCAGATCTGGAAGGCCTGCATTTTAAAAAAAATGACCTCTTTCATCCATCACAACATTAAAACAAACATCAATGCTAAATGTAGTATTAAAGCAATTAACCTATTATCTTCAGGTCAGGTGCTTGCTATTTTGCCATTTGCAAAATGACAAACTCTCCCACTTGGCTGTTGATGTTTGGACTGGGCCAGCTGTCTGTTCTTTCTAAATGCTGTTTTAGTTGATTATGTGACCAAGAAGTACCCTTCTTTCTGCCATTTGGGATTACTCCTAGTTAATTCTATAGCTGAGCAATTTTCCCTATATTGCCTGTTCAAGGGGGGGCAGGGGGAGGCAGATTCTGCAGCTATTAGGCTGTGGTTTTCTCACTCTGCAGCCTTTTGGACAGGTTTTCTTTTCCAGAGGAATCTGTCTCACTCCTAATGTACTAGGTGGGAAAATAAATAAGTTATTTGATACTGTTATTTCTAATGTCATACCACTCACCAGGATCACAGGGTTCCTAAAAGAGTAGTAATGATTTAGAAGAGGAAGGCAACATTTCTCAAGATATTTCAAAATTAAAGGCTAAATGATGTAAGCATGCCGAAGTTTGTATAGATTTCATGAAGGAAGTTTAAATATTTGAGTAATTCTGATTATGAGGATGTGGAGAGGAGGTTGCAACAGGAATAGAATTTATTTGCACTAGCTTAGGCATCTTCAGTCTGTGTCTGTGCTAGTCATCCTAGGTTCCTCTGCAAACAGCTCCAAAAGGGAATTCATCCCACCCAATGATAGGCATCCAAGATAAATCAGAAAAAAAGCCTCCTGCGGGTTCCCACTTCTGTCTAACGATGATGGGGGAGACAGGATGATTCATTCAGATTTAGAGATAGAATTGATGTTTCTCTGACATTGCACGGGCCAAATCCTGTATCAGGCATATTTCTACTCTAGGTGCAGACTGCCAAGTGGGTCAAATCTTTGCTGTGGTGTACTCAGTGCACAGGTTCTGTATATCACAATGCACTCCAGCTATCTGCCATGCTGCAGATGTCTTGCTTCTATTCTAGAGAATAACGATGGAAATGTTTACATGGTTGTATAAAAGCATTCTAACATGAGTAGAAAAAGGATTATCCCTATACTGCCCTGACAATGGTTTAAAACAGACTAGGTTCAAAGCAATTGACTGGAAACTATCTCTACTAATGATACCCAACACAGACTAACTTGCAGACTACCCTGCTTCCTTGCTCCATCTAGAGATTACAAGGTACCAGCCCAGTAAGATTTTGCTCTTAGTAGTCAATCTGGACATCAAGCATAAGACAGGTACATCAACAGCAAATTGATTTGAATCACTGTTTTGATTTCAGTAGGTGTATTTAGAGTCTCTGATCTCACTCTGCCCCAGACACTGAAACAGGGTAGTCCAAAAATGCACATGAAAACATGTTTACTGAACAACCTAAGTTGCAACTTGACCCTGTCTGGCCCCATATATGTACACTTTCATGAAGTTTTTGGGGGTAACTGGATGTGGTACATAGCTTGGACTTTGAAGTGGTATGGATGTAGCATTTCAAAACCAGCTCTTTTTCCTTTTTTTGTTGGTATACCATGTAGTACTTTGCACAGCCTGTTGCTCTGTTTTACCTCCTCGGTTTTCATGTTTCAGCTGCTATAATTAGACAAATATCTCTCTTTCTACTTTTTGCTACTCCATGTAATAAGGCAAACAGCTCCACCAAACTTTCTGTCATGTCATCCTGTCATCAAACACAACAGAGGAAAAAAGTATCACCTCTCCTTCTCTACTGCTACCAAAACTGTCATACAGACTTATAACCCAGGTCATATAATTTCCTCCAGAACATTTTCTGCAACATTCATAGGAGATGAAGGTGCAAAGAGCATCCCAGGGTGTACTGTCACCTACAGGAGGAATCCAAATTAAGTCTTTGAAAAGTGTAAGGTTTGTTCCTAGGTCATACCTTTTCTGAGTGAAAGACCAAGTATGCTTGGACAAAGAAGTTACTTCTAACCTCAAGCAAATGCAAATGCAAATAGCTATTACAAGAAAAAAAAAAAAAACAAACCACATTTTCTCTGTGTTCTGTTTTCCTAAAATATATGCCTATCAAGTACAAATTAAACTAAGCATAAAAGTTTGACATTTAATGTTGAAACAGATAATAAGAGAACACAAGTGAAACCTTTCATGGGAGTGAGGAATCTGGTGAGTCATAGCACCTAGAAACATCCGTTGATTCTGTATGAGACTTAAAGGACAAATCACATGCAGATTATAAAAAGATAATTTTATAACAGATACAGCAACTTGGGTGCTGCAGTGCCATACATCTGTTTTATAGACTGCTGAATAATTTAGTAACGAATTTTAAAATTAGAATATGTTACAAAGGTCCATTAATATTGCATGAGCATCGTTGAATTACATGGTATCAAAATTACATCTGTTATATGGTATTTCTTCCAGTAATGGTCAACTATGTTTATACATATTCACTGCTTTTCTTAATTGTAAGTATTTCGGTGGTGTTCTGGAAAGGGAAATCAACAGATGTTATATAGTATATAACTCTGCCAGATGGTGAACACTCCTGTTTTAATAGCCTAAATCACCTTTTTTTTTTTTCTTTTGATCATCAATATTGAACCATCACTAGAAAACTCTGTTTTTTTCTTGCAACTATTAAGTTGGAAAAAACTTGTCCTAAGTTTTTCGGTGTGTTCTCAGAAAGATGACAAATACTGGAGCTTTAATCCTATAAATTTCCACTTGCTTATGGTACACATCTAATTTTCTGTGAAATTCCCCAGGGAAAGGTTCGGAAAGTGTAAAAACTATTGCTGCTGAAGAGAAATAGGTCCTATTTCTTTCTGTATCTGACTAAGTGACATCAGACAAAGACACAAGGCTTTCTGAAACAGTGAGTGGAGAATAAAACTTCCTCTTTGTTATTAGAATACAGGTGGTCTTATACAGTAAATTAGTTTCTACTAATATGATACACAGTGTTATTCTATAAGGATTATATTGGTCAGTCTTTATTGCTACTACTTAAACTGATTAAAAATATTTTCTTATATTCTTTTAGTGAATGTCATCTTCATAATATGACATAATTACTGGAACAGTATTTCAGGATGCTGGTAGACTCTTTAACTTGCATTTCAAAAGTAATAAAGTTTTTGCATTTGACCTTTTTGGTTCAGAAAGGTACGACTCTTGGAACAGCACTGTTGCAAACACCTGCCACTAACTACTTTCCTTACTGAAGCCTAATTACAGAGATTTAAATATCTGTTTTCCCAAATACAAACATATCCATTTTGATGCAATATTACTGTCAATCTCAGAACAGCTGTGAAATACTACAACACAGGTTGCTGTACTACTAATGAAGCAAAGAGCTTTATGTTTAAAATAAACAGTAAAAGTTACATTCAAGCCCAGATTTTTTGGTTGATACTAAGGTAGCTTCTATGTTTAGTCACCAGGTAACGACTTGGACCACCTCCTGCTTCTCCAAAGCTCACTGAATCAAGTTGACTTTGCAGGTTTCCAGCTAGGTACTTGGCACAGATGCACACAGGTTTTTTCTCCCATTCCTGCCTCAAAACACAAGGTCATATCTCCAGTCTTCCGTCCCTTGATGGGTACTCTCCAGCCGAAATCTGCTATGTAGCCATCTGTTTATTAACTGCCAGCATTCTGAAACATGCATCTGTAAAAAGAATCTAGATTTTTTTAGAGATACCTACTAGCACTTTAGAAAAAATATTTCCATTTTCTGCACCCCACTTCTTGACCACTCGTATCTTCTGCCTATTTTGACCTCCCATATTGAGCAAACATTGATCTTCTCCATTGCAATTCTTGAGTCAATAGTGAATGTTCCTCTGTTTCTTGTATTTTGCCTGTGCTCCAAAGTCCTTGCTGATATAATTATTGTGGTAATTTATCCAAGAGTTTGTAAAAACTGTTCTCTTTATCCTGTCTGTGACTTTAAGCATACTGAATATAAATCATCAAAGAATTGCAGTGCTAACAGAGGTGCAAATTTTGGAAACTGAACTGTCATCTTTAGGATATTGCAAAGATTTTTCACTGATATGAGGGGTAGAAGGAAAAACTGAACTACTTTACTTTCTTTGTGATATTAAAATCTCAGAGATTGAATTTGTCCCCATTATTAAACTTACAAGAGCTCCTTAGTCCATTTGTTCTTGATCTGATATATGTATGTGTATGTAAAAATATATACTCACACAGAGAACAGGTGACTGCAGGCAGCAAACACAGAGTATTTGTTCAGAGTTCAAATTCCTGGGCAGGTTCCTTCAGGTGTTACTGCCTGTTATCTGCAGTTTGCAGTATGTTGATTCACAGGTGCCACTCAGTTACCATCTTTGTCTGGAAGTAGATGTACACTATACATTTTGGCAGTGTCAAAAGCTGGAGGAAGAAAGATAGTGGTCTTTTAGAGGAAGGGAGTGGAAACTTCCTAGGCATGATTCTGGTGCAGACAGAAGCTTCAGCAGTAACTTGCAAGACTGTATAAAAAAAAAAATAATGAAGAAAAGTATGATCACAGCTCATTTGCTATCAAGTATATTGTGTCTTTTTAAAAAACATATAATTGGGAATCACGGCATACTGCTACTACCTGAAAGTCTCAAATTTTAAGCTAACAAGAGGGGAACTAACTTAAAAAATACATTATTAATATTATAAACAGATGTCTGGTTGATAGCAAGAAATAGGCAGCTGTTATAAGACAGGTATTTAAGATCAGCAACATTGCTAACTTGAGGGGTCAGACCATAAAAATAGCTGACTGGAAGAGTTAGACAATAAGCTACAGTGAATACACTATAAGCCATATTTATAGCTAATACAGCAAAATAAATATGATGACAGGTAAATTACTGACAATCCTATGTCTTACATAAGTGTGTTAGTGCATAGGTAAATTACCTGAGTAGGCTATTGAGCTTTGAGTCGTTGTAGTTAAATTTTGTTGAAGGGGAGAGAAGGTGGACGGTGCATGCCACACATACTGATAAAATCCATTCTTACATCCTTTCTTATTCAGGGCACTTGTAGATAATCCACAATTCAGTGGTAACCTGAGTGTGAACACTGCCTATACTACTGCTTAAATTATCATGTAGTCAAGTAAACAGATCATACAGCTATGTATCATATATATTATACAGTAATTAATATATAGCATTAAAAGCACCACAAATATGATACAAAAATTATCAAGAAATCAACACTTTTGCAACTCATACCAGTATTCAGTGGGTCTAAATTGTAAACATCAGGAACAAAACAAGAATTTCACACAGATTATTCACATAGCCAAGGCCTGCCATTCTCAAAAGCACCACTTGTGGACAGGGGTCTATGTAGTATAGAATATAACTAAAATAAAACATATGAGAGCACCAGGGAGAAATAAAAACGTCTTAAAACGTCTCTAAGCACAGATATTTTTTATATGCAAAAAGCACAGTAAATCTCTATTGAGCACTGCATAGAATGGCCTTATTTTTAACTCTTCTATGTTAAATTCTAAATGGAAAAGACATCAGTAATGTGTGTACTGTTGTTTATTTAGTACAGGTCCATGGCCTTCGTTACATTTAAAAGCATTATTTGCTGCTTTCTAGATTTGAATTAGTCTCTCAATCTTCCTCCAACAGAAATCTACCAGCTGTGACTATCAGTAATTCCTCTTTTTTGTCATAACAAAACATGTAGTGCCATATCCAGAGATAAATTAGTCCGGTGGGTTGAGAGATGGGAGTCAGCAAAATTAAAGAAGAAATGAATTACCTAAGAGCAGAACAACAAGGCTGAGAACAGACCCACGCTGAGAGTGCTGTCGCATGAATAGATGTACAATGTAATCATCATAACAAAAATGAACGCTGTACTTCCAGCTCAAGAGATTCCAAAATTTTCATCTAAACAATATAAATTAAAACTGCTGCTTCATAAAATTCTGGACTTTCTCTATTTTATGATAAGTTAAAGTAGCACTTTTTATTAAAATTATCTCAAATTTTAGCAGGCAGTTCATTCTTTTTGTTTCCATTAACTGAAATAGATATGTGCTTTGTATCCCTACAAGAAGAGGTATCCAGTTACAAAAAATAAATGTGCTGTATTTAGGGGAAACTGTATTTTACACGTGTCTTTGTTACCACCCCAGATCCGATGCAGCTTCAGAGGTTATGTCTTTACAGGTAGAACTCACCTCAGGAATTATTTCCATGACATAAAGATCTATACTGACTTACACTAACTGGTAATCTACTGTATTTTTTAATGGAAGGATCTCTGTTGGCATTGAAGAGAGCAGAAGGATCTGCAATTTTGTCAACAGAAAGGTAGTATGTTGATGTCATTGAGAGGGAGAAAGTAACAACAAAAAACCTCATGCATCGAGATAAAGATGGGGTGATACCTTACTAATTACCACCACTGGCAAAATAGACTTGGGGAAAATTAGATTTAATTGCCAACTAAAATAGAGCTGGGTGGTGAGAAACAGAGACACACACAAAAAAAATAAAAAATTAAAGCAACACCTTTCCCTTGCTAACCCTTTTTTTCCTGGCTCAGCTTCACGCCTTAGTTGCTGATGTGTGGATGAACCTGCTCTGGTGTGGTCTGCCGCAGGGCCCGCAGGGGTCTCTGCTCTGGTGCCTGGGGCACCCCTTCCCTTCCTTCTTTCTCTCACTGCGGTGTCTGCGGGGCTGCTTCCCTCATATTTTTTTCTTGCTTCTTACTGCCACACAGCATTTTTTGCCCATTCTGAAATACACTTTCCCGGCAGCAGCAGCGCGCTGGGCGTGAGCCTGGCCATGCCCTGCGGTGGGTGGGCCGCAGCCAGCTGTGACCGGCCCGGGGGGCAGCCCTGACCGCCTCATAGGGGCCCCTCAGCCCCCCCCCCATGCACTGGTACACAGACATGGGCTGCAAGGAGGAAAAAAGGATTTTCATGTCTGAACTCTAGTAAATGTGTATCACTGACACTGTTGTTATCCACGCACAAAAAAAATGTTGTCCTGCAAAAGCAGACAAAGTTAATCGGGTCAGTTCATAACCTGGAGTCAGCAAATGAGCACTCGCTGCCTCAGCACAGTTAGGGCCATGTAAAACCCAACCTTTCAGAATGGCGCCTGCCTGAGCTCCTGTCAACAGCTGCGTTCGGCCTCTGTCCAACATGGATGCCACAATGCGCTGTACACATTACACCTACAAAGAAACAGAAGGGAGAGAAAAATGTCTCACAGGACTTTTGAACCAAAAGCTGTTGCTCAGTGTGGATGTGATCCCGCCTCAACCAGTCTTATAGCTCTACAGTATAGATATCTACACCTCAGCTGAACACATTTCTCACCCTTTACAATCAATGAGAGAAATGGGCACTCTTCAGGGAACACTTCATCTTACTGTTGAATAGACCCACTGGTTGGTTATTGCCATAAAAAACATTCTCTATTTACCTATAGCTGATTTGGATTCAGCCTATAAAAAATAAAAAGTACCGAAATATAAACCAGAAAATTAATGAAATCCAAGAAGCACAACGTCTTTGTGCTGCTCTGTTATAGGAAAAGTGCAATGTCTCAGTAAAACTGACTAACTAGCTAATTGAAAGTCTCATTTTGTTCAGCTGTTCACAAGCTACAAGCAGTAAATTAAACCCACTAGAAATGTTCAGTGACGACAATGACCATCACAGCCACCAGTCTGTAGATACTTAAACAGCAAAACACATGACCTCCATCATATGCACCCCAGAAGTTCCTAAACTTCCATAGGTTGCATCTTTCCTCAGTTCCACCTGCCTTAAAAATACACAAGAGAAAACAAAATAAAACAAAACAAAAAACAAAACAAACAAACAAACAAACAAAAAAAACCCCAAACAAAACAAAAAAAGCACACCAAACATTTAAAGATTCAATTTAAAACAGGGAAAGGAGCAGCGTGCCCATCCATCCGTTAGTAACTCTTGAAAGACACTGTGAGAAAGAGATGCTCTGAGATACATACCTATGCTTCTCAGCTTGTTCAATGGCATAGTAAATGTCTCTTGGTCTAATCCAGCAGTAAGCAGCAATTCCCTTTGTGAGGCAGAGCTGTCTTGGGCACTGCATTGAGGAGTGGGGTCAACACAGCTTTCTTCCTAATCATGCCTCACCTGACTTGGGAGGACTAGGCACACCATGTATCATTTATCCCAGCTAGTTTCAGGTACCTAACTAAGCACTGATCCCATCAGCTCCTCACACAGTCAGTGGAGAACTGGTAGCTCTGGTCATAATTTAGCCATTTAAGTTAGGTGTCTAAATTTAGGTGAAGTTAATGCAAGCCTGATTACCTCCATAAAAATGATCTCCCAAGGCCAATCTTAAGGCATAAAGGTGTAGGAGGGAAGCTATTTAGTTCCATGGGCAAAGTTTTTGTCCAAGACGTTCAGATGTGTTACAAATGTGTGTGCACATGTATAAATATGGAGCTGGCACAGCTAAGAGAAGTGGTGGTGCCTTAGCCCAAAGCTGAAAAATAACTTTTAATAGGTGAATTAAGGACAGATTCTTATATTTTGTCATGTGTTACTTAATTGGAAACACAGGATAATTCAGCTGGCTTTAGTAAACTCAGTCCCCAAAGTACTTGGCTTTCATAGACTTTCAACACAAATGTGGGCAATGTTTGGGTACTCAACAAAATAGTGGCTTTTTCCTTGACATACAGTAAGTGACAATATCAGCATAGTGATAAACAGAGACCTGTCTTGGCTGGTATTTTTGCCCCTCATTTCTGAATAGTCTGTCAGGCAGTCTGTCTAAAGCTTTCTGATTTTCTGAAATAGATGGTATTATGGAACTGTGGTCGTCATTCCATGGCTAAGGTCATAAGTATCTTCCATTATAAGCTCAATTAGGGCCTTCCATCTAATTTTAACAGCAGACTGTTCTATTAGAAATTTCTCATGTGATATTCTGAAAGAAGATAATTTTTTTCCCCCAGAAAGTTTGAGGGTAATTGGACAAGGCATTTGTGAGATTTGAGAAGCTGTAAAATCAGTGGTAATTTGCATTTGTTACATTATCCTAATGTATTTCAGAGCAGTATATCCCCAAAACAGCATGTTGTAGAAACGGCAAATGTGGTTTATTCTGCTGTCTTCACCGAGGACTGAGGAGTTTATGAGCTTTACAGGACTAGACAGAACTGCCAGGGCTAGGGAAGAAGCAGAACTTAAAGGGTTCCCAGGAACTGGACTGCTGTTGGAGCTTTTGTTTGGCAGGTACTTAGCAAAAGCAGGCCTTTGGAGCATCTTCCTGCCTGAGAATACTTTAAAAGACAGAATTAGGAATAAATAGAAAATCAGATTAAGTTTTCTCATGCTAGAAATAATCAAATTCCCTTAAAAATCATTGCCACTGATTTTCAGATATGTCTTTCCGTTAGTCTAGAAATAAACCTGTATGAGAACATTATGCAAGAAATAAGAAATTTAAAAGTCAGGAAACTAATATTCTAAAGGAAAATTAATAAAACCTAAAAATCAGCAACTTCAGCATTCTTATGTAAAGTACCAACAGCTCACATTTCTTTCTCCTGCTCTTGACCACCATCATGCAGGTTTCAGGTATAGTTCAATACCATCTATTAACCTAGACTATTAGATCATGATCACCTACTAAGTAATAAAACACCACTGGAAAAACATAATGTTAAAATACAGCTACCATAAAGTACTGAGAAAATACTACAAATTTAAGCAAAAAGAAATCTGTTCATGCTATTCTAGCCCCCTTTCCCTGGCTTATGAAGTATTCTCTGTAAATTTCTTAGAATGTGTATGTGTGTGTATATATATATCCACACACACACATAAAATTACATAGGCTTATTGTTATTATCACAGGTAACTGATATACTTTCTAATGTAAATCTCATGCTTTCATTTCTCACATTTTACTTTGAGGAGGCTAAGAAACATAGATTTAGAGCAAGTGCCATATTGTGAGCCTGTAAAGTGGGCAACAAAACATAGCTATTACAAGTTGAAGACCAAATCACCCTCCAACTTGCATACAGATCAAAGGTTATAATATTATACGCACTATTCTTCATACTAATATTTTATATACCTTACTGCAAGATTTAATGTACTATATTTCACATACTTTTCAGTATTATTCATAGAACATATAATTGTGTCACAAAGCAGAGACTGATTATTAATCCAGCTAGTATGGAAGGCATAGAAAAGAAATTATTTCACCTAATTTCAGTCACCTAGAATTTAAGGACCACATCCAAAGTAGTTGTCCCAAACTATCCCATGAAAACAGACAACACATCCAGAAGGTAATTAATGCCCTTTGAATAGTCAAAGATGAAATTCAATTGCCTCAAAATAGGGATTCTCTGTTTCAAGAGTTGTAGGGTGCCTGAGACATCAAGATGGCGTTGGCAGACGTGACAAAAGAGACCCCTTTGGAGACCCCTTTGGAGCTGTTGCTGCAAGCGACACAAGGCATACCAAGATATTTAAAATGTCACTAGAGTAAATGTTTTGGGAACTCAATTCCACCCAGCTGTAACCCAGTTTAAACTAACTCATAGAATCATAAAGTAGTTTGGATTGGAAGGGACCTTAAAGATCATGTAGTTCCAACCCTCCTGCCATCAGCAGGGACATCTTCCACAGCTGTCTTGGTGACTTAAACTAGATAAGAGTATTGCCACCCACAGTCATAGATTTATAACATATATATATGTATATATAACATATATATAACATAAGCTTAATGGATGGATTTTCTTCTTCTTCTTCTTCTTCTTTTTTTTTAACTTTTTTTAATTATGTTACCTGGAGAACAGTTAGTACAAGTCTGCCAACCTACATTGCAGCTGCAATACAGTTATACTGTCACAGAGATATAATGAAGGTATAGTAAGTGACTTTTACACCAAGGAGAGCAAGCATAGACAGTTCTCTGAGTTCCTAAGTCGTGAAAATATCACTATTCAGCAAAATAATTAACCATGTTTTAGAAACACATTTTTTTTGTCTCATTGACTTTAAGCATACGCTTAAACTTGGCAATTACCAAGCTTTTTCTGAATGAGAGCTTAAAAGATGAAGGATAAACAGAAGAGAGATAAAAAGAGATCACTGGAAAAAAGTTGAAGATAAGAAAGCTAAAAATATTTTCTTCTCTCTAGAGTAATACATTTTCTTGGAAATACATAATGACCTAACTACAGTGATGCTCCTCTTGCAATGAAAATTTATTCTTAAATGATTTAGCAATGGCAGTGTATGATGAATAAATTATACATGGAGATTAAGTAAGGCAGCATTAGAGTGTCAATTGCAGCTTTTTTTTTTAAACAAAATTAAGTCAAGGATAGTTTAATGAGGGTTCTAATGTTTGAAAAAGCTGTGAACAATCTAATAGCTCCAATGCCTGAATCCAGTTTTACACAGATAATTTTACAGTTCTCCCCCATATTTAAAGTTGTCTTCTAACCGATATTATTTTGTGCATCATATGGAGGGAGTCCTTAAAAGAATTTAAGCTGTTGTTTTTAAGATACAAATATGGAGGTCTAGTGTGCCTCCTGTAGTTGCAGGTTTTTGGAAAGTCTGTGGTACTTTGGAAAAACTTTACCAACCTACTCTTCCTCTTCATGTGCAAATGATGCCTTATCAATATTTGAATATATTTATAGGTGCCTACACTGAATGGACTACAACAATCAGAACTAACCAGCTGATTTGGTCTACAAGTTTCTCGTGCCATGAGAGAACTTTGTGCAGAGATGTGAAGTCCTATTTACAATTACCATTCTAATTCAATAAACCACTTGACTCTTGTAGTTTAGTCATTTAAACACCAAATGGGTGATATACAAGCTTCCTTGGTAATCAGCTGATGGCAATCATGTTTTTCGTTAAGAGGATGCTCTGCATGCAAGTGTGAAAAACAGGAAAAAAATTTGCTTCTGTGTTCTTTAATGTTTTCCTAAATCAATATGGCATATTTTGTTCCATAGTATCACTCATCTTTCTTCAAACAATTCTAATTGCTATCTCCTATCAAAAGACTAACAAAAAGAACCCATCTTTAGATCAATTTTTAATGACAGATCCTTTTAATGATTGCTATTCACAGTACACAGATTTTATTTGCTAAGCTGACAGAAGATGAGCTCTACTTTACCTTTAAAATCCTCTCCTGCAAACAAATCAAATGACACTGAATATCAGATAGAATAGTAAAGATAGCTTGAGAAACTGGGATTCTTTAAAATATTGTATATTTGATAGACATTAAAAAGATTATTAAAACACTTTCTTTTTGCTAATCAGCATGAGCAGCCTAATACATTTCATTTTAGTCTACACAGGTTTTTTGTCTGTACATTAAATGAAACTGAAGAAATGCAGGGCAGACAACTCTTTATTCAAAGAACTAATAAGCTTACTAAGCCATAAGCCCTGCCTCAAATGAGCTATTGTTTTTTACTTTTCTTACACATCTGGAAGGCACTAAGCAGTTTTTCCTATGAAGGGGACTTCTTTCCCTATGCAAAGTAAGAACTTGTATAGCATCTAAATAACAAGCCACTTTAAGTATAAGCTGAGGAGCTTGTGTAATAGAAGGGCTACAGGCAGGTTATATGTGGGTAAGAGCCCATGGTGACAATTCTGCCTCTCAAATTTCCTCTGACCGTAGGAATCCTGGACATGCATAGAGATTCCACTTTCTTTTTAAAGTAGCGTATCGTTGATAGTTTTGATCCTTTACTGTAAATCTTCACTTTGCAACAAGATGCTAGAAAGTGTTACGTGGTCTGTGATATACAAGGTCATATAAAGTAGATGTTCTGTAGATCCTGTGTGGGTCACTTGCCTACAATTCATAGGGTTTGAACTTTATTATTTCTAGGTCTTTCCACATCCTATGACCCCACTATTTAACCTCCAGATGATAGCAGATAAGATCAGTTCTAAAGGTTATATATTTCATTTCTAATTCCCAGAAAGTAGCTTTGTTCGAGTTCTCAGTCCTGTCATTGCACCTGCACCATGCTTTGGAAGAAAACCATAAATTCAAAGGTTTGAAGTTGCGATGAAGTGCTTGAACTAGAGCTGAATCTGAAGGAGAGAATCTGGCACTGATAATTAGGATGTGACATTCCATGACTGAAGAAGGATGAGAGGATAGCTGGCTATTGGTGCTGATTAAAAAGCATTTTTACAATCAGACACAGAACGATGCTGTTCTACATTTCATTGCTGAAGTCTGAACATGCCCTTGGTTAAATAAAAACCAACATTCCCATTTATTCCAGAGATTGTCAGACTAAGTTCCTGAGACGGCACTTGTCATACTCTTTAGATACAGGGCAAACCTTCTCAGCAGCACACATTTCCACTTAGTTTTCAGAAGACATTATATCTTACAGAAATTACAAATGAAAGTTGTTTCTGGTTTGCCTTCTGATACAGTTTAGTCTTAGAAACGATAATTGAGCCATAAATAGTAGAGAGCAGGTGAAAAGGAAGTGTCACAGCGCAAATACAAAGGCTACCTGGTACATGGTACCTTTCTATCTGCTAAGACACTTCTTGTGAAATACTGACTGCTGCCTCAAGGAAATTAGTATGAATTATAGTCATGGGGAGCAGAGGGAAAGAAAGATGTTAAACTTGTCTTTCTTGCTTTAAAGGTTATTTCTAATTTTTCATTTAATCTCCTTAATGAGATGCCTGTTGTTGCCCTAGACATACTTGCCTACTTCAACAGGTGACAAATTGAACGCCAGACTTCAAATATTAGAGGATAATAGCTAGTTACAGACTTTTTTGTAAGAATCATAAAGAAAAAACCCATCTACGAGCATTCAGAGAATCTATAACATTCAGAAAGGAGTGACACATACTTGAGTTTTAAATATTATTTTTTACATCTGATTTTCAGAATAAAAGCATATATGCTCCAACATAAACCATTACATGCATATGAAATAGATTTACCAGAGAATATATGAGGAAGTTAAGAAGTCAGTCTATTTACAGTTTGTGGGCTATGTTTTATAATCAGTGCTAGTACACAGTGCCAGTACTAAGTGTCAAGTAGCAAACATCTCTTTGAACCTGGGCTTTGCATGTCTTCTGCTGACTTTCAGCTCAGCATTGAGCTAAATCCCATGGGTGGTGTTATGAGAAATTCTTGCTTTTATCACAGAGCAGACAACAAGAGTCATTAAACTTTGATGACTTAAATGGGATAATGTTCAACAAAGAGATGCATGCAACCCAGAATATTTTTCTTTTAAGTCTGAGTGTGAAAGATAGCATGACTTGGTAACAGATTACCCTGTAAAAGCTTTGGTAACTTGTCTGAGAATTGCCTGAAAAAGTCAGATGACAATTAGAAAGGTTTGCTGAGGCTCTTCTTTCTAGCATGGGTGCACTCTGTAGTAAACCTCATAGTCCTTGTTCACCAGTTATCCATAGAAGGGGACCCAAAGAACAGCACAGGAGCTTTCTCTAGCCACGAACTTCCATTAACAACATCAAGGGAATGCACCCAGGTCTCTTTCCATTATGCATATGGAAACTCTTTTGGATTAGTCAGTTCACGTATGCTCTTGTATGACTGGAGTGAGACAGACTGGAAGGAGAAAGTCAGCTGCAGAAATACAAGGATATTTTATGGCCCACAGGAAATACTGTATGCCAGAAGAAACGCAAAGGAGAGTCTTGGGCTCTTTTACAAGCCTTTTCCCAAAACATAAGAATGCTCAGCAGTCATGAAAAAACGGAAAAAGTTTGCGTGTGCAGGTATTTATCATTTTGTGTGATCCGGTCTTTCATTATGAGAGCATGACACGTTTATATGTGCCTCTGAAGACTGACTGTAAACCCAGAATGTACTGTTAGTTTTTGTGGGAGAAGGTGTTTAAATGACAGTAGAGGCTGAGCAGAGGCAATGACACCAACCAATATTGCATCCTGCTTATTAGAAGCAGTAACAGAGAGAGACCTGTGCTCTGAAAGGATACCAGGGGTTGTATCTACACAGCTAAATGCACCCACCCCAGGGAGTAGTCCCTGCCTACAGACCAAGAGGTAGAGAATAGTGCTTCACACACACACACACACACACCCCCCTCTCTCTCTCTTTCTCCCCAGGACAAAGTAACTAATGTAAGGGCTCTGCTGCAGCTCATGAAAGTGATCTTTTTACATCATGAAAGTGAGGCCATGTATTGCATGCCCAGGGGCATGAAATTAGGGCATGTATGAGGTTGGGCTGGTACTGAAGGGAGGAAACAAACCTACTTCACTCTTGTCTACCACACCTTTAAAAAAAAATAAAAATCTGGGTATGTTTGGAGGTTAGGTGCTTGATGCATTATGAGCTTTGGCGTGAATTACCATTCGTGCAATCCTGAGCGGCAGGGGACCTGCTCACTGGAGAGAACTTGGAACTGAAACTGATTAACACCAGAGATGTATTCACAGCGGGCAATGAGGAAACATATTCAAGCTAAGAGAAGTTTAGGAGTACATATTCCCCTGTGTATCTGTGGAAAATGTACCTAGGATAGGTAATAGCTAATTATCCTTTCAATATGTACCCTTTTCTTTTGAATTCAGTCTTACTTAATACTAAATTTCTTTTCCATGATGATATAAGGCAAAGTTTAATCCCACCAGAGCAGGTACCAAGGTTTAGAGGGGAATAGGAATGCACGGAAATAGTGATTATTATAATTTATAATATTTTATGACAATGTACAAGAGCTTTCTGGATTTTTTATTCCTTCTTCCCCCCCCCCCCCCCCCCCTTGTAAAGTTTCATGACATAGTAAATGTATTTCCTTTCTTTGCCTTGCTGCCTTATATCCAAAATTTCTCACTCCATGCATCCATTAAGCGTTTAGGTAGAAGATGACCTTCACAATTAAAAAATCTTTTGCTCTTTTTTTTAATGAATTACAGTCTCTACATATTAGTGATAAATAGAGATAGCCTCTTCTTAATGACAGTGCCCTGAGCAATACAAATTTCCTGTTTATGAGTAGACATCCTTGTTACTTCAATGCTTATCACTAAAATGAGATAATAAAAAAAAACTTTCTTTTTTAAGGATGACACACTCTTCTGGCACTGTACCCTCTGTTGGCACCATATGATCAGATCAAAATAAGAGTGACTTGGGGAAGTGTGGAAGAGCAAATGATTCGCAGTGAATAATTTAATAACATTTAGCCTCTTTTCCTTGTGTCAAGTGCCCACAAGTAGCTTAATACTTTCTTAACTGTATTCATAACCTGCGACTATTCACCACATATTTTCTCCCAATAACATGGATTGTAAATTGTTCTTTTGAACTATTTATTCAAATGGAATATTATTTTTCTTGGTATACAATTTTTTTCAGTGAACGGATAGATGCAAATG
Source organism: Falco rusticolus (assembly GCF_015220075.1). Lineage (NCBI taxonomy): Eukaryota > Metazoa > Chordata > Aves > Falconiformes > Falconidae > Falco > Falco rusticolus. The sequence continues at coordinate 41,041,877 of NC_051188.1, read as the reverse complement.
AATTCAGGTATCTCATGGAAATAGATTAAAAATTCATAATTTACTCTCTCAAATATTTGCTATGTGAGCAGTAAACTTATTTCTAGTAGCAAGTTTTCACTGGAATGCCTGAAAATATTGTCAGTAAAACTAGAAGGCATTTAATAGCTATATTCTGTTTGTTATGGTAGTCTCCTAGAATAGGAAACAAAATCAGCAAAAACTATTAACCCAATTCTCCCCCCACCCTCAAAAATCACCCCAAAGTAAAATCATGCCAATATTAAAAGAAACAGGTCTGATATTAATTTATCTCTTAAATCAGTTTCTTCTGGGTAGTCTTTAAAGTTTTGGGGTAAGTTCTGATGTCTCTATTTTCCCTCTCTTTCTCTAAAGCTCTCAGATATATACACTGAGCAACCTTATCTGTGAGAAGCTGTCTATAGCAGCATAGAGGTCAGGCTCACCCCTTGCCCAGGAGTCCTTGGAACAGTAGTTTTAGAAGTGTAATCTGGCCTTTTTTTTTTTACTGGCAAATGTGGCAGCCATTTGGCAGAGCTCTCATAAGCTCTCCTCCCTCTAATTTCAAAGTGCTTTACTACATGTTCCATGTTCTTTCTCTAAAAGCTAATTCAGCAGGAACGATCAAAACATATATTAAAGCCATTTACCTGTTCTGTGCTCCCTGCAATATTTCATGATGGTAACAAGGCTTTTCATAGAAGACTATTGAGGTGCTACAGTGTTTACTAGTATCTACTACTTATAAATTCTATTACACTTTTGCAGCATGCTGAACCCATTGATCACTCATTTGTATTGCACATGGACTCATTCAAGCATACACAAGGCTGAATTCCTCCAGCTGTTACTACTGTGCTTGACCATAAAGGAGAAATAGCTCATGCATGACCCCCCTTTTTGTAACTGATGTCTGTGGCATTATTTTCCTTTAGGATCACCTGTTAAGAGGACCCAAAGTTTATTTTACCCAAAATGCTAAATTCACTGTAAAGTTAGATATGGATATCTTGAACTGATGGACACAATGTTGGTAAAAAAGTGGGGGTTGAGACAGGTCATTCATTGAAATCTATTGTACAGAAGGCAGCTACTGCTGCTGCCACCTGATAAGCTGACAAAGGCTCTATTGCTCAGTTCCCTTTTTGTAGCTATATTCAGAACTTTTAAGTTGTTGGGACTTGGTTCTCCTTCCTTTCATGCCTTTTATTTTATCCTTATTGCTTCAATATCCTTTCTTGGAGATTTGCAGGCAGGTTATCAGTGCAGCAGAATTCTCGACATCTTTTTGTTCTTCTCTTACCCATATTCTCCCAAATTGGAAATGCCTGGTTTTAGGCCATCAGAACAAGTCTGGTGGTGCTAACCAGGATCATCCGAGAGTCCAGATCACCTGACGAGTCTGTAGGGATGGGGTACATCCAAGGTCAAGCTGGGAAGTCGTCAGCAAGCCAGGGTCAGGATCTGGTCTGGAGATAGAAAGAAGCATCAGACATAGCCCAGCAATTTCTGGGCAGGTCTACAGTAATGATGCAGGCCTGAGATCAGGCCAGAAAGTCAAGTCTGCAGCATGCTGTATTTACCCTTGTTTCACTAAACATTTTGTTCATTTGAGATTTACTGAAATTATAATCATCAGCACCTACACTAATCCAGTGAGAAATCCAAACAAATCTTACCATGTATCTAGCTATATCCTGTGGTAGCTACAATGAGAAAGAAATGTATGAATTTTCTCAAGAACTTGTATTTTTCATAACATACTCTTATTCACAAAGCAAATTCTGCAGGTCTGTTTCCCTGTTAGCAGCACAGTATTGCATTTGTTTTAAGTCTGTGTTTTGCCTGCTTCATAGCCATATTCTGTACTCTTTTCCCTAAGTATCTTTACTATTATCCTGCTGAACACCTATTTTGAAGGAAGGTCCCATCTTCCAGTATCTCTGTAGTGAGGGCATATTATTCTGCTTCTTGTGCTGTCCCCAAAGTCATTCTTTGTTGCAGTTACTGTGGTTTATAAACAACAGATGCTCCGTGCCCCTTGTCCATCTTAAACAATTGCTGTCGAGATGTAGCATCAGAATAGGCCACCTTGGCAACAAACAAACATAAAATCCCCCATTCCAAAGTCTGGACATGCTTTTCAGTGTTAACCGCTCTGGCTGGAGATGTGAACGTGTTTCCAGCTCTTCTGCCTTTTCTCTGGGTTTAAAGAAACAGAGTTCCCAGGACACTTGTAATTCCGGCAAAAGAATTAATTTAATGAATTATAGTCCAACTAAACACAATCATACATGTAGTTAGTGTGTAAGATCCATGCCCATACCAATACAAAAGAACAGTGGAAAGCAAAATATACCCTTTTACTATGGAGCTAACTTTCCTCTTTTTGTTCATCCCAGAATTGTTTTGTCCATGAACTGAAAAGAAAAAGTCCTCCAGTGTAAGAATAGCTGTTTTCCATCTTTCACCAGAGAAATTCAAGAGTCTGTATTTGGTAATTATAGGTCAAGCTTTAAAAAAACATGTGAAGGTAAATCAAATTCTCTTATCTAAGGTTACTGACTTGTCCTTACATTCTGCTGATACTGTGGAAATCAGTACTGTTTTAATCATTAATTTTTCCCAGGCTTTATGCTTGATGCTTTCTTTTCTCAGTGGAAATTTAGATATATGATTGCATATTTTTCTCTTAAAATCTATGTTCCAGTTATGTACTTTTCAGCATACAGTTTACAGACCCTTGCAAATTCAGGAAAGGTAGCTAAGGAAGAAAGCTGTATTGTCAGAGAGTTTAATTCTGGACTTTGTATTTTCATTGTGAAAGTATTCAGGGACTGGAAATCATTAAAAAATACTGACACTTTATTCCTTCAGTTACATCTATTAGTTCAAAGAATTCATTCAAAGGGTCCCATGACCTGTGTTAAGTCTGGCAAGATGATTAAGATGATCTTTTCTGGCCTTAGAAAGTATGAACCTATGAAATGACTTATATGTGATATACTGGAAAGTTATGCCAGTTTAAGCCTTGTGCAAAAAAACCCTGAGATTATTTTACATATGAACATTTTTATTTATTTATTTATTTATTTATTTATTTCCCACACATGTGAATTTCCTTTAAAGCAGACAGGAGAAAGCTACTTTTCATGAGTTTGCACACCAAGGACCCTGAAGACAATACAGGATAAACAGGCTCCCAAATTACTTTTACTTACACTTTCTTCTTGCCTTCTGGCATAATGATTGCACCAATTTACAGTCCTTTATACATCACCAGAATGAAGGCAAGTAAAAAAGATTCCAAGTGAATTTAGTGGGAAGGGCTCTAATTTAGACAATGTTATGAATAATTTTTGGACTTTCCCCATAGAAATTAATGGTATAATGGAATGTCTATTAATTCACCTGTTCCGTCCTCTACAGTACAATATATCTACGCTGGCCTTACATGGTCTTTCTTAGATGAGAAAGTAATGAGAAGCTGTCTTAGAAAGCACCTACTTGGACAATGATTTGGGAAAAAATTCTGACCACATAGGAAGGGAAATATATGACAGATTAATTTAGACATATTACTCAGAAGTAATTTGCCATTCAGGAATAAAATATACATAGCAATAGAAACCATTCTAATGTGTCTAAATTTGCTATACCATTCATAACAGAGATTGAACACAAAATTCAGCAATTTCCACCCATTTCTCATTTTCTAACAACCAGGTGCCACAGTGATTTCACTTACAGAATATTACTAAGACCTTTTAGCTTTTACAATATTTTAGAACATGTTATTTTATAAAGCAAGACGTGGTCACTGTGATCATCTATCCTCTGAAATGTGGACACTAGGACAAGACTGCACTTTACTAGCTACTCCAGTACTGATGAAGGTAGAGTGCAGTCCCAACACCAGCTCAGTATTGCCCTGCTTGTAAATGCAATATTCACACCAGTTCTTTTGGTTCAGGTGTCTTAATGGGAGCTTACATACAGCTGATGAACCCTCTGATAACTGAATTGGGTTTTGCCCAGACACATAGCCCTGGTGTATAATTTCTTATTTTCCATTTTATTCAGTGTGTGACTACATGTTTGTTCATACCAAAACACAAGTTTGTTTGCTTGTTTCTAGCTTAGAAGCATCCATATAACTTCCTAGCAATATATCATTCTTTTCATTTTTTAATATTTCCCAGTCTTTATCAGTATGTTTATTCCATATTGTAATAGCAATATGAAATAGATGAGTGCAAAAATCCAAGACCATATCTACACATAAGGTGACCAGGGGCAGATCTCTGTTCCCCAAAGCCAAGTTTAATGCTGACACTGCTTAAGTCTAGCCTCTTGTACAGCAGACAGGCTACATTCACCATCTGTGGTATCCCTCTGACCCCAAGGCATAACCACTATAACTACTTCAAGAAAAAATTCAGGTCAAGTATTTGAAGTAATGTGAGAACTCTTTTGCACAGCTGCTTGAGAAGGGAAATAGCCTTGTCAATAGCCACACCTGGTAGTGTCTTCTGGCCTTCCAAACATGCTAGTAAGTATTGGGCACTGTACTTTATTAATATATTGTAAAAACAAAAGCAATATCTACATCAGCCATGGTACATTATCCAAGAAAAAAACCTCTGTTTGCTAAGTAGTCTGGCATCTTCTCTTCAAAGAATATCTATTAAGATCAAGATTATCATTATATATATTTTTAATTGCAGCACAGTCAGCAACTATATCTATATGCTACTTCTAATTCCAGCCTACAGCTACTGCTTATTAGCAAGGAGATTTAAAAAACATTGACAATGTCTTTCAATGCTCAAAATATATCAGAAGTTTTAAAAACTCTCCTTTTTTTGCAGCAAATGAAGTGCACTGCTTAGAGAAAAGTAAACAAAGCTAAACATGTACTTGATATTGATTCAGTCTACACAACAGTTAGCAATATGGATGCAAATAAAGTGCTTGTCCTTTTATTATTATTAGTTAAAATTTACATCACTGGAATGCCCAAAGGCCTCAGTCAGAAGCAGAGGCCCATTACGCTAGACACTACACAGATACGCACCAGAACATTTTGTTCTAGTATCATCTTTCTCCTGCTGCACACTAAACTCATTGATGACTCATTGCTATTGCCCAGAGAGTCATTCAAGCATACAGAGGGTTGATTTCCTCCAGCTGCTCTGAAAAGTTTATAACCTAAGCAGCAAAGGAAGGAAGGGAAGAAAGCAAGCTTCTGGAATGGAAAATTTCATTTTGGAGGTTTTGCCTTGTGTTTCTTACAGCACAGATGTGTTGCAACACCCCTTCACTTTCTTGCTTCTCAGGTTCCCTTAGTTTCCCACTGCTCCACCATTCCACTCATTTTCTTAATCCTGTCTCCTTCCATTTGCTGCATTCTCCTTGCTTCTTCTCTATCACTTTCATGGTATATGCTTTTACCAGAACATCACCCTGTATCCTCCAAGCCTGGTAAGACACTAGGATCTATATAGGAGTTTCAATACATATTGTATTCACTGGCCAACAAAGACCTCTGTAATTATTAATTAAAGTAGTGCGTTCAATTTTTAAATTCAAAATGTTCCACTGTTTCCTTCCACAGAGTGATTTATTCTAATTATGAAAATTAATGTGTTGCTGTATTATATATGTTCAGTTCTACTTCAGTTCAACTGATTAGTATATATAATCAGCTCTCCACAGAAAAGCCTCTTTGCCAGTAAGTATTTCTGCTGGGTAACAGGAGCAAGCCCCTCCCAAATTCATCCTTGCCCTCAGCAGGTGCATCGTTCTGTCTCTCACAATTAAGCCTTAGTAGAGTTTGAAACTAGATTCAATCAACTGCTCTCTGATCCTGTGGATGGGTCTTAACTACACTGATAGACAAATGTTTTTCTCTTTTTGCCTGTTTTCTCACCTCTTAGAAGGAAAAATTGAAAGAAGTCAACTAAGTGTGTTGATGTTTAGGATTGAAATAGGAGCCGACTATTTAGCTAATTTCAAATCCAATTACCTCAAAAGAATAATTTGTATTATTTTAAAATTGAAAAGATGGAAAAATCAGGCTTTATATGGAAATCTTGTAGCAAAGTAAACTGCAAACTACTGTAGTATTAGCCTTACCATAAAAAAAGGCAAAAAACCTTAAATGCAAAAGTATTCCTTTGCAAAATAAAAGCATTTAAAATTTCATTTCTATTAAATATTATCAATATAATTTTTATGTCTTATACATTATATAAATGCAGAAAAAATTAAGATAATTATTTCTTAGACTTAGTATTAAACTTCTGTACTTCCCAAAGTAATGAAGTGTTCCTGATAAAATTTAAAGGAACCAAAATCCAATATGTTTGCAGTCAGTCATTGTTAGGATTCAGAGTTAATAACCGTACCGCTACTTTATACCTCTTCAAAATTATCACAGTGATTTGTGCATACAGTGTCACAAAGCATTTATTTGCTGAAATGTTAATTAGTTTTATTGCTAGTAGTGTCTTTCTTTAGTAACTCTTGGGGCTAAAAGAAATGTATCTACATGGATTGCTGACCAGTACAGCTTAGACTAAACTTAGACTCCAAGATTCACTAAAAACAGTTAATAAGTATATTCATACTAAGTTTCTTTGGGAACTCTTGGCTAACATCAGGGAGCACTGAGGTCTACTGACAGTCATTACCGAGGTGATCTTTTGATTCATATTTTTGTAAAGAAGAAAAAACCATGTTAGTAATATCAAAACCAAGGATGATTGATTATGTACAATCTTCATGCAGCTGCTCCTATGGAAGACTGGTAATACTGTCCCAGTTACTATTACTGTGCTGCACTACTACAAGAAGTGAGAAGCATTGCAATATTCCCCCAAAGAAAACAATACGCTATTCCATACAAATACTACCCTTTTACAGATACTGCCTTTTGTCTGGGGCTGTTGCTTGAAAAATAGTTCTGGTAGGAGTCTTTAATTAGCTGTAGTTATTGAAAATCAAATAGAAACACTAGGTTAAGCTCTCACCTGGAAAATTGGGAGAAAATTATATTAACTGCCTGTGTTTGGGAAGTAATAATTCCTGATTCTTTATTAATAATTCTGGCTTTAAAAAGAACAGGAAATAGTGAATGCAAAAATTAACCTAGAAGTTAAGATAATGGGAGGGGAAGGTTTATCTGTAATGGACTGGTAAATAATAGAATAATGTTATTTGTGAAAGTTCCCACCTCAGGATGTTTTGACAACAGATATTGTCTCCTGATCATGAAGAGCTGTTGCTATTCAACCATTATCCATCAGCTATCCTTCCTTTTATCTCCAACAGCTTATTGTCTGGTATCGATAACCTGCATTTTGGACAAGACTACCTCTTGTCCTTCCAACACATGCAGTTCCAGCCAATCAAGCAAAATTATTATTGTTCTCTGTTTGGCAAGGTTTCCCATGGAAAGTTTTCTGGCTTCAAATGAAGCACTCCCAACTTATCTGAATATTGCCTTATAGTACTGCCATCTAACTCAGGTCTAAAGCCATTATAATATCAAGTGGGAGACTGTAAATAGACTCAAATGATCCATACATGCTCCAAACCAATGAGATAAACATTTCTCATTCCTTCTGGAATAAAGCTTTGGATCAAATCCCATCAAGTAGCTCTAGTGGTATCCATTACACAACTATATTCTATTGCCCAGTTCTTGATTTATCTTCAGTTTTGATGCAAGCAACAATTCTGGAATTCATTTCCCAGCCTTGATTTTTGTAATTAAATGTGAATGTGGTGGCCTGAGTGAGCACCAAAAGTGCCACAGAACATGTGCTGTGAACTGCACACACTCTCCATAAGTTCCTAACACTAGAGTCATTTAGGTAGCACAACATGAGTGTTACGGCCATTCCAACTCTACAGTCAGGAACCTGTTATCTATTTCAGAGCAGTAATCTGAACTCTGTTCAGCTGGCACTTTTGGCAGTGGCACACATTTAATCAGAAGTTCTTGCTCCCTAGCTCTTGCCAACTATGGTAATACCATAACCCCTCACTGACAGTCTTGATGACCTTCCTTTATTGCCAGTCCAATTACACAAGGTAAAAACCAGGAATGACAAGAACATTGTGTAAGGTCACAAATTCAGATACTAGCAGTAAATCATAACTTCAAATGCCAGTAAAGCTAGATATAATGAATGCCACTGATAGCAGCTCTCAACATGAAAAAGTTATTTTAAGTGTTTTTTAAAACTGCCCAAGTATGGCTTTAGAAAGGCCCATGGGCTTATTCTGGTGATGCAAATAGTAGCAGCCTTTACAGCAAAGCGGTCAGATTCTATTCTGGTTTATGTCAAAGACTCAAAACAGTATTCCATGTTGACGCTGGGGACAAGGAAGGAAGAATCTGACCCTCAAACACTTGTGTTGAATGCAGGACAATGAGTTTCTTGTCAAAAACACTTGGTTTCAATTTGTGTGTAGTTTAGCCTATATTCTTATCATAGTTCCAGATGGTGGACATGAAAATATCACTTCTGAACTCCACTATGACTTACATCAGCTTTATTACAAAAGACGTGTAATTAATGTGGGTCTTTTTCATTATCAAAAAAGAGGCCCAGACAGAATTTCAATGTATCAATTCTGTATTTGGCTTGATCTTTATCACTGCTCTGTACTTTTATTGACACAATTCAACCGTACACTTATGAGTCAGTCTTACTTTGGCCTAGCATATATAAAAGAAGAAAGGTTCAAAGAGCATGAAGAAGCAAATGTAAGGCAGACTTATGCTGCTAGTATGGGTTAGACAAATTTTCTTAACTATTTTGGTATTCTTTTTGCCAAAAAAAGTTTTAATATGTTTTGCTGCTGAAAAGAGGAAAACAAGCTATAGATTGTTTTCTGTCACACTACTTTATGAGCCACAGAATTTGCCATGTGTCACATTTGTCAAATAATGCTTATTAATAAAGTTAATCTTCAGCTATTGGCTAATTCATCTGAAAATTCCTTACCACCCACACATGATACAGCCTTTTCATAAATGTGAGTCATCAAATTAAGGAAGTGTTTATGGCAATGTAAAATATTAATTAGTTATCAGTCTAAGAAGATTCCAGGAATGGATGTTGAAAGTCCTTGTATTTTAACAAATGACAAAGAGATTAAGTCAAATAATTAACCTCCATATGACAAAAAATGTGATAGAGGAGAACAAGTCTTCAGTGTATCTGTTAAACACAGAGAAAGAGCATGCAAAAGCAAGCAAAAATCTAATGAGCAAAAAGAGACACAGTTATTTCTATACAGAAATATATTTTACATTGCATGTCACTCGGGGTACTTCTAGCCTTCAGACTATGATTCACATTGCCTGGGCAGCATGTGCAAGTGCCACAGAAAATCCATTCCTTAGATTATAGTCTGAAATAAAATAAATCTTAAATTATGGTCATAGTTTACTAACCCATATTAAATAATATGACGTAGTGAATCTGCATTGCCTTCCATTTTGGGGACTTGCTTGTCCTTGGTTAAATAATGCCCTTGTAAAATTGCAAGGCAAAAATAAACTGTTTTCCTCTTAACTAAACAGAGATAGCCCTGTGATGTGAAATTACTGAAAAGATGTGATTTGGGGAAATTACAGTTCCTTGTTAGTATGTATTGTGCATGCCCTACAGCCTTCCCTAACCAGTAGCTCCCAATTTCATTTAAATTGTAATGATTTCCTTTAAGGACAATTATGTTGCATAAGAGCAATGCATGCATAATAATGCTGCTTTGGCATGGTTCAGTATAGAATGAGAGTAATAACTGTTTATTAATATGATAATTAACTGTTAATGCTTAGCAACCTAATTATATCTGTTAACTTACATTTTTGAGCCTAATTCTAGCAAAAAGAATTCTATTAAAAATAATAAAAAGCTATGAGCATGATACTAAGGGCACAGTTACAGTTTAAAGTGCTGGATTTTGACTTCACTTACATGAAACAGATTCTGAATTTCTGCACACTGTGAATAAAAGTGGCTCTAAGGGCTTCCTTGTTTTAATAGGAAATGGTTCTATGTTAGAATTCGAGGCTTATTTCAGGGAATGCATGAATGAACTACACATATCATAAAATATGAAAAAAGTAATAAAACTATGTGTGAGTACTCTATAGGGTTATTAGAGTTTAGAAAGGGAAAAACTCTTTAGCAATTTTCACCAAAGGTGACATCAGTGGACTGTATTACTACTTTTCCTTTGTTTGGTCTAGCAACAAGAACAGCCTTGATTTTGAACAAATACGTGGACAAGTATAGCCCTAGCAAGGTCTTGGCTAGGAGCAATGAAATTTCAATGGCATACCTCAAAAACATGGACTAATTGGTGATAGTCTGAAAGAGAAAAATAAGAATGATCAAATACCTAAATTGTAGAACCTATGACTGCATTTGTTTATGAATGCATTCATTATGTCTATGAATGCATTTGTTTAGCCTACAGAAGCAAAAAATGAGGAGGAACATGACATTCTGCAAGTCAGAAGTTAAGCAGAATTGAGCAAGAATTGAATTGAGTCGGTGAACTGAACATGAAGAATCATCTTTAACAAGAAAGAAATGTTGAGTCATTAGAATGTGTTTCTAATGATTAACATAGCAAACCCATGCAATATTTTTTTCTGAGAAGACTGTAAAGTCTCCATCATTGGAGGCCCTGAAGCTAGTTAAGCCATTGTCAGGAATTAAACAGACTGAGCTGACTCTCAAGCAAGAGGATGGCTCAGTCAGCTCCTGTAGACTCTTGAGCCCTGGGACTCTTTGGTAGTACTTTTTCTCCAGAGCAGCATAATGGGACTGACTATTACTTCAAATATACAAAATTTAAGTATTGGCCTATGAACAGATTGTTTGCATTAATTTGTCCAATTGTTCTCTGAAGTACTATCACTGCACTTAAGATATCTATGCCATTTGATTGCCACTCTTACTATTAACTGGTCTTGCAACCTGTAAACCGAAAGCTGCCTTTTCACCTCTGTGGCTGCTAACATTTTGTTGTGTTCTCATTTCTTGAAACATTGTGATTGCAATTTCCTGTTCTACAGACTTTAGAACAAATGCTCAGGAAATAATTCACCTCAGAATATCTAGAAACACAAATAAGAATGAATCTAAGTGTCCCAAAGACAATGCCACATCATAGGCTTCTGTTCTTCAGATAGCTCATCCTGAAAACATTTGTTTAAGATGGAAGTGGAAATTTTCCACCTTACTTTCTTTCCTGCAGCATCTTCTTTTGCCCCATACTTTTGAGGACTTATTTTTCATGTTTGGTCTCACACTAAGCCTCAGTCCAGAATGTTTTTTTATTATAGTAAACAGTCTTTCTGAAAGCCTAACAATAAAACCCAGTAAGAATCTTCCCCCAGCCCTTTCCTCTGTTCATCACTTTCAAGTTAAAAAAGAATATAATGTAGAATAATTTTACTTGATCCTTTTGGTTTCCTTTGGCTAGGACTCTCATAGCTCTGAAAAGGTTTGTATAACGTACCTCCTATCAGCTTCATTATAGTAATTGGTAATTTTGCTCTTCAGGATACAGAATACAACTGGATTCAGTATTTCAGATAAGTCCTCCCTGCAGCATCCAAACATAAGTCATTGAAGGTTTTAATAATCAACAACAAGCATTTGAGTTTAATTTTGTTCCAGAATGAAGACTAACTGTCATTTGCAGAATGCAATGTCATACTAGCCAATGTCACTTACTTGGCAGATAGACACTTACTGAACCAGTGCGCTTTTTCCCTAGGAATGCACTGGCATGCCAAGGTCAACATGCTAGGGGTATGTTGCAGAAGATTAAGGATGGTAGGTAATACAGGGATTGATTCAGAATCCGCAGTTATGATCCAGAAGTTTTATATTAACTCACTAGACACTAAATTGGACTTTACAATATAGACGTTACAAATGCCAACAATTAAAATATATCTTAATAATGGTCATTTGAATCACAAAGATAATGGTAGGAGAACTGACTGACACAAAGTGTACTCTGAGATGTCCTATTAGTCCTATTCTACAGAGTTTCATTTGTAAGAAATGAAGGAAGCAAAAAAAGGAACACTGAAATTCGTGACCTTTCATTACAACTGGAATAAATCAACTCTAAAATAAAAGGGCATAACACTAGCACTCTGCATTCTCCATGTTGGGAAACCTCATCTATCTCTTACAAGAGAAATGGATTCTTGGCAAGCTGAGCTGGATGACAGTGTTCTGAATTGTTTGAGCCAGCTATTTCAGGCTGATTCATTAAGATCTATTAACACAAAATTTAAGATCCTTGACTTTACACTTTTTATTTCAGAATTAGAAATTCTGCTGCAGACAGATCAATTAAACCCTGTATTACTACCAAGCTGGTAAACTAAAAAGGACTTCTCTTTTCCTTTAACTCAATTATGGATGATGCAAGCAGATTAACCTGAGTACTAGAACTGTACTGCAATCAGAATTGGGAGATTCAATGATCAATGGACTTCTGTGCATCACCTTGCAAAACATACATATATAAACATGAAATAATTATGATTAGCATGATTCACAGTATGATCTGAGTGTTTATCCCCTTCAGGGGAATTGTACTTGTATCCCTTCAGTTCTCTGTAATGCAAAGAGATAAAGAAGATTACAGTTGCTTAGAGGAATCTAAAGCACTTACCAATGCAGTGCTGGTTACTGCTATACAACATGATGACCTGACCCTACTGGTCTCACCTCATCCCAGATACAGACACCTGGTGCTAACAGCATGGCTCACAGATCCTGATTTAAGCACCTTCACGATTGTTTTGCAAAGGGTAGATATGGCCTGCAAAAGACAATCTACAAAACGATTTTGCATTTGTTAAGGAGCCGTGTAAAATCAGTCAATAGAAAACACTTTATACCTATTTACGGATGCAGACCTTTCTGCTCAGAGACAAGAAGCCTCTGTCAATCTAGGATCAGAGGCTAGGCCCATTTCTTAAAGTTTGGAGGCTTAACTGAGCAGGCTTATATTCATTAAAAAGTAGATGTCAGTGGTGCTGTCTGACTGTATACACTACCCTAGTGGCTAAGTACACTTGCCTAAATACTGAGGGACCTGTGCTGAGTTTCCAACTCACCCTGAGGAAATTCACATCTGCATTTCAGTTTGGGTGAGTTCCAGGTTTGGCTTGCATTCGTAGCTGGATGACTATATGAAAAGGAATGCAAGACTTATGGTGACAGGTGGAGAACAGGAGAGAAAGATGACTCAGCAGTCAGGTTTTGAGTGTCTGCTGCTTGGATGTAAAAGAAATTGGGTTCTGGTTGTTGTCAGTTTGCTCAGGAACAATGCTTTCCAATGAAAAGAAAGTTAGGCAAAAACACCACGAGACCTGCATAGATGAACAAGGAGCTCCTGGACAAACTCAAACACAAAAGGAAGTCCACAAGAGGTGGAAGCAAGGACAAGAGGACAGGTATCCTGGGAGGAATACAAATAAATTGCCCAAGCACCCAGGGACCAGATTAGGAAAGTTAAAGACCTGATAGAATTAAATCTGGCCAGGGACATGAAGGGCAACAAGAAAAGCTTCTATAGGTATGTTGGTAATAAAAGGAAGACTAGAGAAAACCTGGGCCCTTTCCAGAAGGAAACAGGAGACATGGTTATCCAGGACATGGAGAAGGCTGAGGTATTCAATGGCTTTTTTGCCTTGATCTTCACCAGCAAGTGCTCCAGCCACGCTGCGCAAGATGCAGAAGGCAAAGGCAGGGACTGGGAGAATGAACCGCCCGCTGTAGGAGAAGATCAGGTTTGCAACTAAGGAACCTGAAGGTGCACAAGTCCATGGGACCTGATGAGATGTATCCACAGGTCCTGAGGGAACTGGCAGATGAAGTGGCTAAGCCACCATTCATCATATTTGAGAAGTTGTGGCAGCGTGGTGAGGTTCTCACTGACTGGAAAAGGGGAAACACAACCCTCATTTTTAAAAGGGGAAATAAGGTAGTCCCAGGGAACTACAGGCCCTCTGTGCCTGGCAAGATCATGGAGCAGATCCTCCTGGAAACCATGCTAAGGCATATGGAAAATAAGGAGGTGATTGGTGACAGCCAGCATGGCTTCACTAGGGCCAAATAATGCCTGACAAATTTGGTGTCCTTCTATGACGGGTTTATAACATTGGTGGATGAGGGAAGGACAGAGTTGTAAAAAGCATTTGACGTTGTCCCATATGACATCCTTGTCTCTAAATCGGAAAGACATAGATTTGACAGCTGGACCACTCAGTAGGTAAGGAATCGGCTGGATGGTCATACTTAAAGAGTTCCAGTCAATGGCTTAATGTCTAAGGGTAGACCAGTGACAAGTGGCATTCCTCAGGATGAACCAGCGCTGTTTAACATCTTTGTTGGTGACAGGGACAGTGGGGCTGAATGCACCCTCAGCAAGTTTGCCAACAACACCAAGCTGCGTGGTACACTCAACAAGCTGGAGGGAAGGGATGCCATCCAGAGGGACCTTGACAGACTTGAGAGGTGGGCCCATGTGAACCTCATGAAGTTCAACAAGGCCAAGTGCAAGATCCTGCACCTGGGTCACGGCAACCCCAAGCATAAGTACAGGCTAGGTAGAGAATGGATTGAGAGCAGCCCTGAGGAGAAAGACTTGTGGTGTTGTGGATGAGAGGCTCAACATGACCCAGCAATGTGTGCTTACAGCCGAGAAAGCCAACAGTATCCTGGGCTGCATGAAAAGAAATATGACCAGCAGTCTGAGGGAAGTGATTCTCGCCCACTATGCTCTCACAAGACCCCATCTGGAATACTGCATTCAGCTCTGAGGCCCCAATGTAAGAAGGACATGGATCTGCTGAATCAAGTCCAGAGGAGGGCCACAAAGATGGTCAGACGGCTGGAACACCTCTCCTATGAAGACAGGCTGAGGGAGTTGGGATTGTTCAGCCTGGAGAAGAGAAGGCTCCAGGGAGACCTTATAGCAGCCTTCCAGCACCTCAAGGGGGCCTACAAGAAAGCTGGAGAGGGACTTTTTACAAGGCCATGTAGTGACAGGACAAGGAGGAATGGCTTTAAACCGAAAGAGGGTAGGTCCAGATATTAGATATTAGAAGAATTTCTTTACTGCAACGGTGGTGAGGCACTGGAACAGATTGCCAGAAAAGTTGTGGATGTCCTAGGTTGTGGATGTTCAAGGTCAGGTAGGATGGGGCTTTGAGCAACCTGATCTCACTGAAAGTGCCCCTGCCCACAGCAGGGGGTTTGGAACTAAGAGATCTTTATGGTCCCTTCCAACCCAAACCATTCTATGATTCTGATTTTCTAGTCCAGTTACCACGCAATGTTAAAATGCGTAAACAGTTCACGGCACAAGGATTCAAATGCAAGTCTGTTTTCAGCCATGTGTGCCATCCACTTATCTACAAAGCCCAGTTTCTAAATTATCTCCATCTGGTCCCAGGAATCTCACATCTTTTTGTACATTGGTGCAGGTGCAACAGTGGGAAACATCTCTGACAAGGCAAGCTGTTGTGGCTCTTACCTCACCTAAAAATTGGAGAAGTCTTTCAGGAGGAAGGCACGGGTTTAAATACTAAGCAGAGAACAAAACTGGCACCAGGTTTGTCCCTTCCTCCCTAAACTGCAAGCTGTTTGAATTTGGAGCTACCTGGCTGAGTAGTGCCATAAGGGACACCTTTCCTCTTTCCCTGTATTCCAGTGAAAGTATCCACAGCTAATACTCTCCAGGGAAGGTCTATACACAGGGTGTACTTCAGGAATGCTGTGAGCATGGCTGTGGGGCTGGGCTTTCCCAAGGTGCCCATCTACCACCAGCCCAGGTCATGATGGAGCACAGGTGTGTGCTGGTCACCTCACTCTCCAAGGGCCACCTCTCCTGTGCACGTGTGGGAGTCTATGAAACTTTACAGCTCAAAATTAAGGCATCAAACTACAGTGAACAAGTGATGTACTGTGTGCTTTGGGGATATATTTCCATATATGGTGGGTTTTTTTTGGTGCTTACTCTTCCTGGTTTGTACCACATCAGTAGTTTCTCAATCTCCAGACACACACACAAAAAAATAGATCCAAATGGATAAAAAATGGCTCTCCCATCCTTCAGTCTCATTCTACCAGTGGCCTAATGCTCTTCCTAGCAAAAATAAAAAAAAGATTTGATTATATTATCCACAGATCACTGGTCATGTAATATTTTGTAACATGTCTGCAAAGCCCCAGTGGAGCGATATAAATAACAAGGAGAAAGTAAAAATGAAAATCACTCAGCAGTTGATATAATCCTCTCCACGTTGTTTTGTATCATCGAAAATCTTTTCTTGTCTCTTGCCATTTTTTTCCTAAAAATTAGTAAAGTGGAGAAAGGTTGTGCTGTCATATGTCAGCCTCTCTAACAGACTCTTGCTCACTTTCAATTAGTGAATGACATTGGACCTCAAAAGTGATCCCAGACCATATTCTCTTTTAGTGTCACTTTATTGTTACTTATTGTGTTGCTAGAACCTGTATGCAGCAATTTGTAGAGTATGAAAGGCAAGGCTATATGGCATTCCTCAGATTAGCAAAACAAATACAATATCATATTCATAAATTAATACACAAATACAAAAAAAAAGATATATAAGTCCCAGTGTAAAAGGGAGAAATAAAATCAACGTTACTTATTATTTATTTTTCTCATAAAGTTTTTCTGTCTTGGCAGTTTTCTTAGCGCACATATAAATACAGACATGATAAAACTTTTTTATGACTTAAAAAATGTAGGAATAAAGGCATTATGAAGAAGACTATAAGGTGATGACCTGAAGAGACTGGGCAATTTTTTGTGGGAAAGGTATACAGAAGTAAAAGGAAAGGTATTTGGAAAGGAAAGTAAAATTACTTAAAGACTCACAAAGCAATATCCTTGCAAGAGATTTAAGAAACCTGATTTTTTTCATAAATATGTTTATATATCTACATGAACTCCATGTAAACACCAAAAGTTAATACTATGCCAATTTAATCATCCATTTCAGGCTGGTGAAGGATTTTAGAACAATAAAAGTAATATGTTCCTCAATTTTAGGAAGAACTATAACATAACAAGCCAGACAGAATAAGGAGAAGCATACAGCACTGAAAAAAAAGCTTTCATAGAAAAAGTATTTCCAGTCTGCAAAATAGCAGAGCAGACTGTAAAAAATGTTAATATCCATTTATAAATAAAAGTATTGAAGACTATGTGTGGCTATATTCAAAACCTTGAGATGTTAAAATATTCTCAGCATTTCATTGTCAATTTTCTACCATCATTGTAAATTAGTTCTAAGTTATTTTTAAAAACACTGATATTATAGGTAACAGTGTGTGGAATAATTGTCTCCACAGCTGAAACTGACTTCATCATCATTCAATGTCACATCTGAGCCATAAATATTTGTACCATGTCACAGCTATTAAATGATGTCACAGCAACACATTAGCATTATACAACACTAAAGAGCTGAGGGTCATCAGTTTTGAGACTTTACATTTACAGCACAATTTTTTGGCCACTTGGAGCCATTTGATACTATATTCTCCTCCTGATCCATCCACAAATAACAGAGAAATACATTTGGTATTCGCACCTGAGTTAATCACATTCACTAGTCTTGCTATAAAATCAGTGGAGAAACCCAGAAACTTTTGGACCACCATTCATCTCTTTTTAAAGCATCTAAAATAGGCCAGAAGTATTGCACCTTGAAAGGTCTTATTTCCGTCCCTTGGTTAGAAAAGGAGCCCACAAAAGCTACATCATGTATAGATGTCTCCACTATAGATTTCTGAAGAGATTTAATTCCACTAATACATTTTAAATCTTTATTTTTCTGTATAAAATCCTGGTTACATGTGTCCAGAAGTACAGGTAATATTCTTGTGAGCACAAGTGATCACTCTGCTTGCTTCATCAGATTTCCCAAGATTCTGTCAAAGCAGCATGTAATATTTCAAATATATGTACACTGAATTGTCTGTAACATTTTGGGTCTCAGTCAAAACACTGTTGTCTTCAAGGTAATATTTTTTGAAGAGAATTAATTATTCATATACTTAGAAAATGTTACGATAAGGAAGAAGACCTTATGCCACTTAACTTCCGACATATAAAAGTTTTAAGACTGAGCCAGTCACCCTAACTTCTCTTGATAGTCACTGGAAAGAAAATGGCATCTCCAAAGGGCAACCCATCTGACCTATCCTAGATACCAATCTTAGGATGAGATGAATCATTCCCTTGAGATGCCTGTTTCTCTTCGTTGACTGTAAAGAGAGAATAGGGTGAGTTAGACAGATTTAATTTTTTTTAATGCCTAAACTAGGGCAAATTAATCTTACCTGAAGAGGAAAAAGGTTAGGCTGCTTTGTATAGAAAGCTCATAAGAATCCAACAGGGGCCAAATTGAGCTCTGTTTAAAAAAGGGCAACAGCACAGGATTTGGTGAATTTCTTAATGTGTACTAGGCTGAATATATATACAGTATAATTGGACATGCAAGAAAACTCAGGAAAACAGTAAACAAAAAGGTTTCAAACAATGAAATAAAATATCTGTTCCAAAGCAGCCACATACTTCATATTTAATGATAAGAATCTTCTTAGGAGTTCAGACATTAAAAAAAATTGATAGGCTAAATTTACCTGCACTTATAGAGTGTCAAATTAACCCTTCTGATACTGGTGTCGTACCCATAGGAAAGATTAAAGTCAACACCATTCCTATATGTAGGGAACTTTCAATACAGAGGCACAGGCTTAAAGCCAAATGCAAAACTTGACCTACAGTGAATGCGTGTTTGGAAGCTAGTCAGGGTTGAGTGGAGAGAAATGTAAGTTTGAAAGAAACTGACTGGAATATAAGAGGAATAATAATTTATTGTTCAATAGATTAATAAGAACTATCCTATACCAATTACATGTATATTTAAAACTTGTAGTTGAAGTGGTTCCTAAAATATGGAAATTGCTTGTAAAGTAGGGAAATTTCTTTTGTCCTATCTTAAATTCCCATTGCTCTAACTTGCCAAATTCTGCATGAAATTATTTAAAGCTTTTTGTCAGGGTTTTGTGGTTGGTTTTGGGTTTTTTTGGGGGGGGGGGGTAATACTAGCTTAAATTAGAAACATCACGCATTCATTCAAAGTGCAATGAAACAAAAGCATTCTAAAACTTTTTTTAACCATAAAAACAAAACAAAAAAACTCCTTACATGAAAATATTTTTAAATCTATTAGAAAGGATAATGCACAGAGGAAAAAGAAGGAAGATTTCTTACATTCTTCAGCTAGATATTGGATAAAGTCAGGTTGGATGGGGCTCTGAGCAACCTGATCTAGCGGAAGATGTGCCTGTTCATTGAAGGAGAGGTTAAACTAGATGACCTTTAAAGGTCCCTTCCAACCCAAACTATTCTATAATTCTATAAGTTAATATTTTTATAAATGTGCATGACTTTCTATGGAGAAAATCTATAGCATAGCTGCCCCGAAGTCAGTAGGAACATTTCCAAGAACTGTAAGGGTCAGACTTTCAAATGGTTCTGGGTGTATTGAGACTGTTTTCTACCTAGGCTATTGCACTATAGGTACTCTTTTTCCCTCACTTATTCTGTTCATTATGCTGACTTATTTGCACGATGCAAATAGTGTATCTGATGTTTTTCTGAAAAGCGACAGGACTTGCTTTGGTCAGGCATGGGGCATGGGGCAGGAAAGAAGGGACACGTGCATGAGCACTAGGGAGTGGGAGAGCATCAGGATAAATGACAGACCAGGCTGTGCAAACAGCAATTGAAATACAGGACCAGTGTCATGAATAGCCTGACATCTCAAAAACTTCAATAACATTTGATTTTAAAGTACATCTGACTACATTTAGAATCATGATATCAATGCACTATCAACAACCTACGCTGAGAATTTTTTTTTTAGCCTGTTTGATTTTACAACCACATTTCTCTGATGGAAAGTTAATAACCTAAGAAGTTCTTGGAAATCTCATTAAATATATTTTTTTAAACTGTATTAGATAGGAAAAACATTTACGCATTTTTTTCCCCCAGCAAAGTCAAGTTATCTAAGAATTTGTTTTTAAACCCTAGTGAACATACTTATGCTTACAAAATGTTACCCAGAGTATATGGCCTGATGCATTGACAAAGGATAGAAGGAAAAGACTTTATCAAAACCTTGAAGATATAGACTAAAAGAAAGACAGCATTACACTATGAGTCTGAGTTCATGAACACCCCAGGGACACTGGAACTATGCACAATGTGAAAGACATGATGCAAGATTCTGTTTTTTTACTCTGGAGTTTATCAAAAGTTATACCAATGAGACTAAGTGAGACTAGAAATAAAATTTTCCATAGCAACAGTCTTGTTTCGTAATGGTTCTTTTTAAGTGTCCACAGGGGACACTAGGAGGACACCAGGTCAGATAATCCACAAGTCTGATACAGTATAGTTAATTTAATGGTGGAATAAGGAAGGCAGATATATGATCCAAAAGGTAGGAACTGAGCATAGAATTCCCTCAGTCCAGTACTGCAGGAGCTGAACTGAATAAAATGGAGAAACATGAAAGGAAAGAAGGATAAAGGGTATGTTTAGAAAACATGTCAGTGTTAGATAGCTTAGCATTTAACTTTCAGCACAGCACAGATGGAGGCAAGTCCAGTCAGGAATACTTGCCTAAATGAAAACATGCACTTGCATGTAAAATGTGCTTTTTTTTTTTTTTTTTTTTTTACACCAGATTTAATAAAAGAATTCAACAACAACATAACATTTCCATTTTGTAGATATCATGGACTTCATGAACCTTTCTTTCACTCTTTACCTACATACTGTATTAAACAGAATGAGCCACAGTCTTTCATAGTAGATAAGCACACAAAGGTCATAGACTTAGGCTCCATACCTGGCTGAACTACTCAGCAGAAAAGCAGCTGGACTGTGGAAACTGATCCTGTTAAATTCGACAGGTGTCCCCCAAAGTAAGTAGCTGGGAACTCCTTATTTCACTCAGACCAGTTTCTTTAATTTCATGCTTCCTGTGCACCACTGATTCCAACAGGCCTCAAAAACAACTTCCTATAATGGAGAAGGCTTAATGAGAAAATGAAGCCAATGTTCTGGATTAATGCCTTCCAAAGTCACAGGCTGTTAAGCAGGTGCCCAGAACAATTTTCAGACACGTTCTATAATCATCAAAAGGTCCTTAGTACCTCAGCAATGACCTCAAGCACAATTTTATTAATGTTTGTCATTAACTTATTGCTACTGCATTCAGGTTTTGAATTTTGAAAGTTGCTGCCAATCAGCCTTAGAATAAGCTTAAAAATCTTCCTACTTGTATGAATGTCAGTTAAACTGCTTATAATATTTGATGGCAGTTTTTGACTATGAAATTAGAACAACATTGGATGATGATGTACTAGTAAGCACAGGACAGAATTATGACAGTATTTGTTAATATAAAAGCTAGAGTATACTATCGAACAGAAAAATTGAGAGCAGGAGCTTAAGAAGAAAAGATTTAAAGTATATTCTTAATAAATGTACTTTCTTAAACGTAACACACATTTCTTATGATCACTATACAGGAAGTTATTCTCTAAAGAAATTTGAATATCTAAGAGCTGCTGGTTAAAGACTTGATGACACTGGAGAAAATCTGAGGATCAGGTGGAAAAAGAGTAAGGAGAGTAGTGCAAGAAGGGAAGGAATTGTGTATGAAGGTTAGAGCAGAAAATCAGGGGCAATTAGTCTGGAACACTGCAAAGAGGCCATTGTTCCTGGCTAGGATGTTTGCTGAGACTGCAAATCACATATTTATTTATTTCTGCTGAACTAGCCTTCTAAGTAATAAAGTGCTACAAGGGCACAGACCAAGAACAGTAACATAATTCATCTGAAATTAAGTCACAGCAACAGCTTATAGATAAATGGGTAAAGAGGTACATATTCTCCTGGCATAAATTGGATGTAACGTCACTGGAGTCAATGAAATTGTGTCATTTTACATCAAGAGAGAATTTGTTCTACAACAGAAGCAATAGTTTTGGCAGTTATGTCCCATCTTCAGTAACACCAAAGCTACAAAAAAAAATCCCATTTGCAGCTTCTTGTTCATCTGTCTAATAGTTCTGTCTAACATCTGGAAGGGTCCCCCAAGAATTACAAAAGAAATCAGTTTCCCTCCTAGTGACATCCAAAGACAAAGATATGCAATGAAATTCTGACTCTATTTACACCTGGAAGTCTCACTGAGCTCAACAGCACCATTTTATGACACACAGATTTGATACATTGTTTCTATTGTTCTTTGCCATTTAAATGTCTGAATATTTGTGTAGTAATAAATACAATATCTGCATAAACACAGATTCTTTGACACTTCAGCACTGCCATTTCTTCCATACGCAGTTTGATTAATAAAGGAATTATTAATCTGGGACAAATTGTCCAGACTGAACATTTAAACAATTTTATTCCTTAATGAAATTTCCATATTGTTTTTTTCTTCAGGCTTTTAGAAATTAAGTTGCAACTTAGACCAATGATAATTTTTTATTTCACAAATTGCAGAATTTTATAGGGACCCCCAAACACTTCAAAAATTAATTTATATACTTGTCTCTGCAGAGGTACTGCAATTCTTTCTTGCTCATATTTTGTTATGTATTTGTTTCTTTCATGTTATCATTTTTTGCTGCTGCTCATTCTGGTATTTTTCAGGTGAAGAAAGAAACTAAATCTCTTCAGGAAGACAGATGGATCTAAGAGCAGCATAAGCGTTACTAAGAATAGGCCTTTTATTCCAAAATATTTCTATATTTTTAATTCCTGTTTCTGACAGTTCATGGAATCCAACAGGAAAACAGAAATGCCTTTTACCAAAAGCGAAAGCTTTCTTCCAGAAGGTATTAGTCATTTCCTAAATATTGCTACATATTTCTTCGGAATCATTCAACAACCTACATGGACTTCCAAGAGTCTCGTACACTCTTTAACCCATCTTCAGTCTGCTTAAATGCAGATAAAGTAGGAAGAGAATAAGACATTGTTATTGCCAATGCTGCTTGGATCACAGTCAGCTACTTACGGTTATGACAAGCACCTTTTCATCTTTTTAGTAAACAAGAAGTCTAAAACTGAGGATGTGACAATGACAGGACACCACCTTACACTAGAAGCTTGTGGAATTTGGAAACTTTAAGAAAAAATGTAGCCTGCAGTGCTGAAGAATTCACAACAAATTTAGACTGTATGCTAGTGATCTGCCATAAACATGTTCTGGTGCTGGAAGCACTGTGTCTGTGTTACCGTCATACTAGGCTACACTGACAAAGGGACTTGTGCACTGAGCACTGACATCATGGCTTTACTGTGTTGCTCAGAAGCCTTGCTGGATTGCCACCTACATCTATAGGCAACTGAAGACTCTTTATTTGCTGTCCAATTATCTCCATAATAGAGGTCCTGATGCTACCACACTGCTTTGTGCCTATCTCCTGGTAAGGCTGGCAAATGGCTCATCTCACCAGGAACTTCCAGTATGTCAGCTCTCTTATGTGTTTTAACAGCGTCACATAAAACACTTTTGTCCAGTATCTTAGTAGTCTCCTAGGACAGAGACACTGAGAACTGAATCCTCACCTCTGACCTTGGCCTCCTTTGAGATGAATACTCTGTCACTATATTGAGAGTGGCTGGGACTTTTCTGTAGGCTTTCTTATTGTTCTGTTTTTATTTGTCAGGTTTAGGGTAGCAGTGTGTAAAAGAGGTGTCTCAGGTTCTTAAATAAGAGAATTCTTGTGTCAGCAAATGTCTTCTTGAGGGAGGGGTTGAGAACCCACCCTTCTCTATCCTCAGTATTTTCAAAGAGCTTGACTATTTCATGTGAATCCCTGTTCAGCTTGCAAGTTTCTATGACACCTCACTTTCCCCATGCACTGAAAAAGTAGAAAATATAGTTTGTCTGCAGAGCTCTCAGAAGCTGGTATTGCAATATTTAAATTTTTCTCTGGATCCTTATCAATCTCCCTGATGACCTGGGGAAGAAGGAAATCATGCTGCATTTATACCCAGCACAGCCTCTGAATTTCAGCACACTATACTATAATTACAGTTAGGTAAACAGATATGCAGCTTCAAGGTATACATTTCTGATGGCCTTACATCCACATGGAGAGGTAAGTGAAATGTCATAGCTGTGCAGGATATGCTTCCTCTTTATCAGTGACCATTACACAGTATTTGTAAATATTAAAACATTTTATTTCCAGTCCTTCTCTAGCTAATGGTTTTCAAAGTATTAGATTGAATTCACTGGCTTGAAATGCGATAAAACCAGTGGAGTTTCACTAGGAATGTGTTTGATTTAGTAAGAACAACTTTCATCTATGTTTCATTCATATCAAAGAATCCAAACTCCTTTATAAACAAAAGAATGAGTTCAGATACTAATGAAATGCAATCACCCATAGATGAAATGTAGCAGATTTCCTCTTTAGAGGAGTGGGGGGAAATGTATGTAACAGTTCAGCACCAGTAGTGGAAAAGAATCTCTAGATGAGAGAAAGGGGATTTTTTTACTACTCTGAACTAAGCAACACACATTGTGAAGTTTCAGGGTGAACTGCAGCCACAGTTATAGAAGAAAGGAAGGCTAAATTAGGCCCTTAACACATAAACAAATGCCTGAGAAAAATAACTTACAAAACCACTGATCACTGTCTTGGCTAGGTTGAGAGCTTTTTGATGAGCCACTTATTTGGGCAGGGACATGTGACTGTTATTAAAAGAGGTATATGCAAGGAAAGAAAAGGCATTCTCACAATGAAAGGGTTTAAGATGTCAATAAAGCACATGTTTATGGCAGTAACATTAAGCAGTTAACTGTGATTCACGGTTTTAAAAGCAGAAGTCATTTAGCTTGCTAATTACAATAACAGCTGCAAAATTGAAGAATTCTTCAACTATTTATGAGGTACAAAGACAAAGCCTGAAGATAAAGCATTAGAACATTTGAGATCTGACTGTTAAGGGTTTCCTATTACAACAGTCTCATCTGAGCCCAGCAGCCCCACCAAAGGGACTTTAGAAGCATCCTCAGTCTTTGCTGCTCAGTCCCTGTCTTGCTTTGCTGTTTTGGACACTGCTGGTTCTTCAGTTGATTGGTTTTGCACATTGGCCGGGTGTTCGGCATGTGAAAGGTCTTGACTGGATATTGTGAATTGAATCCTTATATGCCTGCAGAAAGTCTGATTCAATGAAATAGTAAGTCCTTTCACAGGATGACCAGGCCACAAACCACAGATGTCTAAACCACTTCATCTGAGTTGTAGCTTCTGACCCCTTCTTTTCTGCACGTACCACAACCATGAGATGTGGGCTGTAGCCTATGCAACAATTCCTGGTGTTCCATACTCAGGTCTTTTTCCTCCTGCTTTCTTTTCTGAAATTCACTCTTACTCTTCCATTTCCTCTACAGATGTGAATGTTTTCAATCAGAATGTATTATACTATATAACCTATTAGATAAACAGCTGGTTCTGTGGTGGGATATAAACGTCTAGTCACAACCCTACAAATACACCAGGGATGATATGCACACAGTTTATGCTTAACAGGACTTTGGACAATTCCCTGTATCTTTTAGCAGCAAAGGGGTTAGGTTTCTTTCTGAGAAAAGTATAAAAGGGTCATTAAACTGTGTTTTGAGGTACATCCAGATGGAAAAATCTAAGAAAACAGCTACATACACTGTGAAGGAACTTGAGGATGCTTTTACATAAAGCTGATCAGAGTTGATCTCAAAGGATTACAAGTTTTGAAAAGCAGTGCAGGCAAATTAAAGCCAAGGCACAATATCCATCAAAGTACTGTAACAAAGTATATAAACTGCCCTTTGGTAACTATCAAGCATTGGATGCCACTGCAATGGCACTGGCACTAAATACAATAAAATCCTGTAGTGGTCATCCACTGTCATGTGTTGGGCAGTCTCATGCTAAGTGGTACTGTGTGTGTGCTGTGGTATCCTTAGGAGAATGCAATTAACTCCCTGGAGCCTTCTTATTATTTCCCTTACGAAAAAGATTTCCGGGGGAGCATGTGATAGAAGCTGCTTTTACAACTGCCTGGACAATACCTGAGATTTTTCTCTTCTATGGAATAAGTAAGGGAAAGAGGCAGCTGGTGGACACTCCCTCTGTGCATGGGCAAGAGTACCTGGAAATCAGGTTTCACTCAATACATCACTTGTTGTATATCTGCCATCTTAGCATGTTTTTCTTGACAGTAATTAACTCTTGCACCTCAAGACTAAAAACTAAAATTAAATCCACCATAGGAAACAGTCCTTGTCCTTTCATTTTGCATCCTCATTAGTTAAATATTTTGGGTAGGAAAGGCCCTTCTGATGGACTTCCTTTTCTGTCCTCCTCTTTGTTGCCCACCTACCAGCCTATCTATATGAATAAAATCCACATTAAATATGCAATGGTTAGCAGAGATGTACTGGAGAACTTGCCACTGAATAATGTCATTTAGATAATTAAGTTAGACTGCTAATAAAGCTAATGAGAGAAACAGTAGTTTTGGCAACAAGAGCTGGGAACTGCAGAGGAGAATGTGATTGCTGCTTGGATCATATGCACCTTCTAAGGTGCCATTTTAACGTACATAAAGCAAGCACTACTTGGTGGGAAAAGAGAGTGCTTTCTTTCAGAGCTGCATACATCAGTAGTAACTACAGAATTGGTATAAAAAAGACTGTTTAAGATTCTGGGTGTCTCTCACACCAAACTCTGTGTTCTCCAGAGAGTTCAGAAGCTCACAGGCAGCGTCTTCTGGAAACGTGTCACCTTCAGTTGCTATTGATCAGTAGCTACCTACTGTTGTGCTGGAGATTCAGCTCACCAGCAACAAAGTGTTGTCAGCACCAAGGGTGTTGCACAACAGTGCACAGAGCTTTTTGATGACTAAAGTAAAGAAAGAGATAACTTTGAATAAGGTCAGAAATTACTCAGTGATAGCATGTTTTCATGTTATCTGTGAAAGCATCACCATGGTTCACTTGACAAAGGTGAGAGACTTCTCCAAAACACTGAGAAACAATCATATAGGCTATCTTGGTTTTTAATACTGAAGAAAAGAGCTTCCTGCTCTTGTTTTTATCTTCATTTTTATCAAACTGAACTTGCATTATTTTACTTCAGTTTTATGTAATAATACATAGTGAAAAGTGGTTTATTTTTAATCTATCAGCAAAATATTTCCAAAAGGTGGTCTTTCTAAAGTATAAAAAATCAAAGTGTATAATAATTTCTATTAAAAAATGAAAATCATCTGAGAGAACTACACATTTAAGAAGTTAAACCTGTGCAAAAAAGAAATACAGTTATGACATATGGGATGCACAGAAGTCACCAAAATACATACATGCACATTGATTCAGTTTACAGTCTAGTCAACCTATGGACTTCCTGCCTAACTCTTTTCCTGGAAACCTGTGGGCTGTAAGAATTTGAAATATTTTCCCGCTTGAATTCAAGGTCCAAAGCTTGCTACAAGAAACTATTATTTTTTGGTGTACTCAGTTGAGAGAAAAACCTGTGCTGGCTGCATGTACCTGTTCTCTCTGCAGCCCCTGAGATCACGGCAAGGGTCTATTCAGTCCTCTGGCAGGCAGTAAGAAAGTCCTTTTGAGACCACCACTTACCATACTCAAGCAAAAGAAATCCTTCATGTTTGAATAATCATCTGATTTGGTTCCTTGAGGAATCCCTTACAAAGCTACACATTTCCACAGAAAGAGCAGTAAAGAAGGGGTATAGAAAAAAAAATTGAAGTCACGAGAGAAGACATCATTACTAGATATGCACAGTAAGATGATGCATAGATATTTTATCTCAGGCCAGAACTACAATGGAATAGATTATCTTATCCATCTGTGGTGGACTTTTCAGAAGGACGTATCACCATGGACCTGATTCTGTTTTGTCGTAAGTTTCTGCAGTTATTTCCCATATTTCCCATAACATTCAACAACAAAATATTGTTCACATAGTCATTATCTAACTGGCTATACTTAACTTTGGGAGGGCCAAAGTTACTGAAAGGCAGTATTTTTCTTTCTTATCAGCCTCATTTTTGTGACCAGTGACTGACTGACTTCCTTTTGCTTTTACATGGGTATTTGCACTTTTATTCACATTTCTAATTTTTCAATAGCAATTAGGAACAGTTGGATAAAATACGTTAATGTCACACTGTTAGTATATAATTAGTAAACGTGTTTGTGCTTGAGAGCATACATCTGTGGGAAACCAGGGAATGGGGGGTAAGGTTCTTAAAATCTAAGGCCCAGTCTTAAACATATGCTGTACGTTTACTGTAATGGGGGAAACACTGAGTTATTTTCAAAATCTGGAAAATTCTGCAGCCTATCACAGGACGCAATGTTTGGCAGGTTTAATAAAAAAGATGTGCCCTTCAGACTGCTCTCAGTTTGTCCTATCATGTCTTTTTCTATCTTCTGCCTTATAACATTTTCGATGCCTTGTAAACTGATAGGAATTCATTCCTCAATGGTCATACACAGAGGTTAATAAGCTCCCAGCAACAGCTGACTTGGCACTAGAGAAGAAATACTCTCCCCTACATCCAGTTCAGAAATGTTACCTTCATATCCCCTTCCCTGTTTTGGGAAACTGAACTGACACTAAGTCTTTTTCCACCTCAGTTCTTCTGGATGTAGACTGGCAATGCAGGAAGTTTTTCCTCTTGTCATGTAGTTTAGATGCTGTTCATTGTGCAAATTGCTGGTCAGTGTGATGTGACACTGAGTCAGCCAGAGCCATGAGGCAGGTGTACCACCATTATTCCTTATGTCAAACCACAAAATAGGGCTCTGAGTGTTAAAAATAATTGTTCATTAGGTCACAGGGTAGGACAAGGTAACTACTACAATAGAGAAAAAGAAGATTTTGCAGGGGAAACAGCTTAAACTGAAAAAAATATCTCCCCTGTACGCTGTGTCTGTCCTTCTTTCTGACCTTGTTCTCCAGCCAGCAGTTTTCACCGTGGATTGCAGCAGACTCCCTCTGACTGCCTCAGAAAGTTTCCTTTCCATCACCTCTGTGTCTGTGCTCTTTGCTTTCTTGCTGGCTCGCACGCCAGCTGCAGGCTCCCTGCCTGCTCCATCCTGCACTTGCCAAAGGTTTTCCAGCAAAGCCTCTGAACTCACTCTCAGAGATAACACCATCTCCCTCTCCCTTCAGAGGGTGCAAAATCCAGGACAAAACAAATCAGCAGCTTTTGACCTTGCTGTCCGGCGCAGCCTTTCAACAAAACACACTGGCACGGAAACTGTGAATAAACAAATAACTCAGGCTGTTTAACTGTCAGATTGACAGGGTGGTGAACGGTAGGAAAGGCTAAAAGTATTTAAGAGATTATTGGAGGACAAGCAACTAATCCTATGTGTATTTCTCCCACATTTCTTACATCGTAAAATGTCATTTCACTCATGTAGCCAGGAAGCAGAGAACTTGCTTGTTTAAGAACAGATCAGTAAGGTACTGAGGATTTTTATTACTCACAAGGATTCCTTCTAAGGTGATAAAAGAACATAGTTATCTATACTGGCACAAACAGCAAGGTGTCTCTGCCTTGTAATATTAGAGCCAAAATATGACACTTTCTATGCCTTAAATTCCTCTTTCTTTTTATCCTCAGAAGACGTGTACAAATTCCACCATAAAATAAATAGACCTTTGCATCAAGTGTTGATAATGTTACAGGTTAAAAATATCCTCTACCTCCTGCCTCATCCGTGCCCTGCCAACTCTATATATTTTCATGCACATGCAAGTTTATTCTATAACATGTTCCTAGCAAGAGTCTGCTGTTAAAACTGCTATGTATTATACCTGATAAAATGCTGAGATAAAATGGAATTACAAAAAGCTCTGAAATACACCTTGGACAGTTCATGATGCTGTGCTAGGAAATGTACCTCACAGGACACTAAGAAACCTGTAATCTAAAGCATGGCACCAATTAATCTATGAGGAAAACTAATATGCATGATGCCTGGGTTTTGTGTACTCAATGAGCATGTTCACATGGTGAGGCTTTTTATTATTTGAATGTGCTGCACCAGAAGGGAAAGGATAAAAAATACACTGTCACCAATTTGGAATGAGGTCTGTAGCAGTCAGCTGGAAAGGAAGAGGACTGACTATAAATGGGAGAAAAGGAGATGTCCAAATAGGCAAAGCTTTCTACAAAAAACCACCCGGAAGAATGAAGACAATTGCTATAGATTTTAATTTTTTGTTTTCCTACAGGTTTTTTCAATTATAATCCTCCAAAGATTTGGAGACAGTAATTACTATAAATGTTGAAATGTCCTTAATTTATCTTTTTTTTTACTTTCTTGCTCCTGGCAATTTAATCCAACATGAGCAACACTGAAGGATTTTTTACCCCTTTTCCATTCTTCCAGACCCTCAGTTCCTTAAACAGTCACGAAAGCACCAGAAGAAATATTAAGCCCTGTAATTTTTCTAGTCTGCCACTCTTCCAACACTAGGTTTTTAAAGCTAAAGTATTCCTTCTTTCACCATTCTGAAGCTTTCATAAGTGCAAAGTTACAAATATAAAAATAAACCCTAACAGAACTATCACTCAGTGCGTTGAACCAAACTGCAAAAATAGGGCAGGAAGAGAAAGTCTAAGAAAGGGAAATAAATAATAATAATAATAAACAAAAATTAAAATACTTTTTCCAAATCAACTGCTTTTAAAAATGAATGTATAGTTGTATTTTTTGCTTGTGTCCCTTCTTCTAGTTAGATCTTTACAGCACTGGAATAAACTGCAATATACCGTTTATTTATGTTTTTGGCTTTGC
Organism: Falco rusticolus; assembly: GCF_015220075.1. Lineage (NCBI taxonomy): Eukaryota > Metazoa > Chordata > Aves > Falconiformes > Falconidae > Falco > Falco rusticolus. The sequence continues at coordinate 41,010,844 of NC_051188.1, read as the reverse complement.
ACAAATGTTTCTCTGCTTTTCAATAAATTCTGCTCATAACATGTAAATATCTGTGGCAAAGACCATCCCCCTGGAGTGATCCAGCATGCATTGCTAAGCAATATTTTTTGAGTTTACTTTGGTTTTGTACTTTTATTCTTTCTCGGAGTTCTTTCTGTCATTTGCTTTCTTACCGTATGAATGCAGAGGGAAGTTCCATGAGGGCCTCTTTCTGCAAATAATATGCACGCAGCTATGTAAAGACTTCAGATTTCAGATAGCCCATGCAGAAGATCATGGCATTTACTAACTATCTTTGAATCTTATGTTCAGAAGCAGAATCCCAGTGGAATGTGGGAATACAAATTGGGAGTATTTCCACTCTAGATTACCGTTACTCTCTAAGTGGATGGGTCTGCTGCAGGCTCAACTCCACAGCAGAAAATTATTAAACTTTCCACTTTTTTTCCTTCCTCTGCACTTTGTAGTTTTTTTGTAAAAGATATTGGAGTACAGACTACATGAAAGCTACAGAGCACTCCAGCGAGGTCCCTTAACTAGGTTATCAGCAGCGAGTTCTTGAAGACATGCTGGAGTACGTAGTTTTTGGCCAACTGCTGACACAGCCTCAGCTTGTCCGAGTCTCACTTAACTAAAGGTAGAACACACATACAACAGAGTTTCTCACATCATTGAAACACAAGTGTAAGCCTGAAGGTGTAAATGTGTATCTCAGTACTTAACATGTTCGAAAATTATTAATGGACATACATGCTCTAAACCTGCCAACCCAAACAGCTAAAATGCAAGCACTCTGATGTTCATAGGTCTGTGTTTGTGCAAAGTGTTCCTAATATAGAATACTCTGCCAAGAGCTAAAAATACAAAATCAAGGTTTTTTGCCTTTTCCCTAAAGAGGGGGGTGGGGGGTAGGGGACTGGCGAGGTACAAGCTACTTCTGAAACCACCATTTGAGAATGTGAAGCTGTTCAGCTCCTCAAACCATAACATGCCTTCCTGCCTTGCTCTTTTATTGAGATGCCAGTGGTTTTTGTTGTGCCTGCTTTTTTGTTGATGCCAGTGTTAGGTATGACACGGCAGCAGTTTCAAATGGGTTTACAACTGACCAGAAGCAGTCAGAAATGGTACATTTCCAGGTGTTTGTGAGAAAACACATCTCTACAGACAAGGAAATTTTATACTGGTATGATACCAGCAGCTCCAAGGCAACCTTGACATAAATTTTCAGCATATTCCTGCCATTGCTAGCTTTGCTATCCTATCAATTCAGTGTGATTATCTGCTCCAATACCAGGAATCCACATTTAATAGAGGGTTCCAGCAGCAATCCTTTGACACCATCAGCTAAAGCTTGTTCTCACTATCTTTTTTACCCTCATCTTTATTACTGTCTGCAAGAGAGCTTCCCAGTTCCATGAATTGGTATGTAAGGGCAGGTATTTGCTTCATAAACTCCTGCTGTTTCTCAACCGTTTGTCAGTGCAATGGAAGATTTTCAATACAGCATGTAATTATTACTGAGCAAGTAAAAACAGGAGCGAAAAGTGTTTGCTGTTGAAGTGTAGCAGAGAAAAATGTGATTTGTCAGGGTTGTTCCTTCCTGGAGTTTTTAAATTGCACCATGTCTTTCCCAAAAATGAATTCCTAAAAGACTATGGTATTTCTACCAGTGATCTCTTCTTGTGGGAATGGAAATGCCTGGCTGCCCTCCAGAAAAATAAACTCTCTATGAACAGAAACACCCCCCTGACATTGCATGTAACAGGCTAGCAGCACAGATGGTTATAGGACACTTAGCCATGGCAATAATTCATGGGCATCCCTACCCTTTTAAATAAAACTATTCATTTTTAATGAACTAATAAAACTAATTTTGGGCAAAAGTTACATCAAGAATTTTACTTTGAGTTTTCACACTCAGGGTAACCGTAGCTGTGTGATCTTCTCCACTGAGCACAGAAAACATTTTTGCAAGTGCTGAAGCTATTTGGTGGGGACAGTCTGAGACACTCTGACACCGCCTTTAGGACTGAACTATACCATCCTCTAAGGACACGGGAGGTCAAGGCATTAGGCCACTGACAACATGACAACTGTACACCTTCTGTGATACTCTCAAATATCAGCATGTATTAAATGTAAATATTCATATCAAACTAGCAGTTAAGTTTGAAAGTATGGCTGTATAACCACTAATCAAAATGCTTGTTTTAATTATATCAAACTTACATAGATGCTGCTATTTTTGTCTTTTTATTTCTTATTTTATATCCTCTCTCTTGAGGTTGCCTTTGTTTCTGTTTCATTCTTGGCCTTCCCGACTACAGCCCTTTCTTGTCAGAATACTTCCACATCTTTTGCTACCTAGTGCTGCCTATACGTCGATCATCTCTACAGCTAAATTGCATAAAGCAGTACTTCGCTACCAAAAAAAAAAAATCTACTGCGAGGGATTGCATTTTCCTATTTGATGCTCCTATGGACCATTTCCATTTCCCCAGCTATCTCAGGATAGGAAGCCCAGCTGTTTGCTTTTTCCACTTCTTTCATTAGAGTTCACACTTCACCTCCAAATACACTGCTAGAGCAACTGTCTTTCTACACCAAAACCCTCTGGAGATGTATAAGCATTAGTAATCATGTTAGAGGTACTAACATGCAGAAACTTACCCTGTACTGTGTATGCTGCCTCTCGAGTTCTGCACAGGGAGCAGTCTCACAGTGCTCCTCTGTCTGAAAAATAAGAGTGGATGAAATAAGAAAGGTTCTGTGCAACTGCATGAACATGTTTGTTTTCTCCTTACAAATGCATTTACCAGGCAAACATCCAAATCCAGGGGCGTTCTGCCTGATGAAGCACCTGTCCCTGCAGGGCTGTGGTTGCTGTCTCTTCAGGAAGAAGCTCTGGATGCCGGTGCACTTCCCCCATCCCCTCCAGCTTTGTGCTTTGTAACAGGGTGTGCTATCAGCTCTGTGGTCTCTTCCTTATCTGAGAAAGCAAGGTCTTTTGATTGTGCAAATTGGTTTGAAATAGCATTTTTAATTATTTTAATTACTGTTACTACTGTTACTTGATCACAAAGAAGATTATAGTCCTATCATCCTTGTCACCAAACTTTATGAGAGTCAGTAGAATGGGAAAAGCATCACCTGATGGGCATCCCTTTTCCTTTAGCTTCATTCCTGCAAGTGTTTGCAACTTTTCTTGTCAGGCAATGATGCGCTGGATGCAGTAGTGTTTTTAATTACCTGAGTCACCATTCTAATATTATCATTACTCCCATAATATATACCCATATAAATGTAAGCTTATTGTTGAATGCAAGTGATGTCAACCTTCAAAATACATGGTCATTTTAATTGTAACAGAATTATAAAAGGAAAATTGCTTTTTAGACAGTATTATCCTGTCAAAGATTTTAACTGTAACTAGTTAATTTGACAGCTTTACTGAAACTTTGTTATAATTAAATTCCTGTATCATGTAACTGTCTTGTTTGATTTTATTTCATATTAGAGTTTTTAATTCATTTAATTAACATTATAGCCTCATTAAGCAATGGTATGGTTTTAATGTAACTCATTTGTAAAACAGATATTAAGTTACTTCCTAATGGACCCATTGCACTCAAGTTCTATACAGATTGCACTCTTGCCTGACCCATGACTGAAATTAGACACAGCCTTAGATATTTAAATTCTTGCAGAATAGTATGAAACCGTGACAAGCAGAAGTGGGATAGCACATGGAATTTGTAAGTCCTTTGGCAAAACAGGGGTAGCAGAGAGTTGCAGGATGTGAAGATGTTTGTGGTCTGGACAAAATAAAATGCAACATCAGTTAAGGCAAACAATAACACCTTTCCTCACAACTTGTTATTTACATACAGTGTGTGTGGGGGGGGTTGGTTGTTTTATTAGGTTTGTGGGCTGTTTTGTTTTGTTTTGTTTTGTTTTTTTAAATAAGAAAGGTTTCATAAAGAGTTTAGCCCAGAAATTGAAAGAACCGAATTATAATAAAAGGGAGGGGAAGACTTGTGTAACTTATCATCTGCTGATGGGATGAGGTTTTGTTAATTATTGCTGCATCTAAGGTTGGAAAGAGTAATGTCAAGTAGCTGATGTAAGATGACATTCAAAACGTGCCTCTCCTTTCAAAGAGATAATTTCCTACCATAGGTCCCACACTATTGTTTGATGAATTAACAATTAGTATTCGCTATTATTAGTTAGGTTTTAAAATATTTTTTAAAATTTTTTTGTGCAATTTGAATTACATCATATTAAGTACAAATAACTAAAGGCAATTATTTAAATATGCGCTGGTCAAAACTATGTGATATTACAGATTATTTCCTTATTTGCTATTATCGCAATTTTACATAAAAGTTTGTGACCTTAACTGAATTAAATCAAAAACTCACAGTAATAGTGGATATTAGCTTAATTTTTTTAAATGTCTGCCATTAAACGAACAGCCTTAAGGCATCCAAATAATTTGTTGCGCCAGCATATTAGGCTTTCTGGTTTCCCAAAAGCAGAGTGCATTGTATTCAATAATACTTTTTTTTTTTTTTAAGAAGAAAAAGGAAAAGATAATTACTATGGCAACTCTCTAGCTTCATGCTTTCACTTTGCTTGTCAAAATCTTTGTAGAAGAGGTGTTTGTCGATGACATGCAGTACTTAAAAATATCCTCTAGATGGCACTGTTTACTACACTTAGAAGATGTGCTGGCGTTTCTAAGAAATAGCTGTACTTTGAACGAAATACATCAGACGAGTATTGTTCGAGCCTAAACCTGCTCTCTTGACGTCAGTGGCCAAGATTTCAACAGTTTCAGTGAAAACAAGAATAGCTTCTATATTTGTCTATAAAACTAAACAAAAAATCTTGCACTTTTCTTTCAACACAAATGACCACTCTTTAAAATACAGTTAAAACAGTTTTCATTGCATCCTAAGCTATAAAACATACTATACAAATGCTTCCTAATTACTGAAACTCCTTCTTAAATACACACACATACTTAATTACTCTGGATGTCTTTGTTTAAAAATGACACTGTATAAATATTAATTTTTTTCCCAACTATTCTTTGTTCCATGATCTACATTCATTGTAGCACAGCAAATTTGAGTTCATTAGATCAGTTACTGCTATTTAGATGTAAATGTCTTCAAGGAAGAGTAATTACTCTCTAATCCTGATTTTTCTTAAAGTCAGGATAATGAAGACATGCTCTGACATTTCCCTGATAAAAAAAACCAAAAACTAAAAAAAAAACCCCCCAAAAAAAAAACCAACAAAAAAACCCTGCAGAAACTCCCCTTGTGCCTCTGTATAACACAGTTTACAGTAGATACAATTTTGGAAATAATCTAGGTAATTTTTGTGGGACTTGAGCTAGTAAATTAGGTTAGGTTGAGCTCCAGGAAGTCATTTAGTGGCTGAAATGCCCATGCTCAAATTATCCGTCCCCCACAGGGGCACCTTGGTCACCTCTAGAACACACATGAAGAGTGAAAAATTCTAGAGTGCTCTGCTTCGAAAATGAACAAAGGGCCACTCCTTCCTTTAAACCAGTCAGAGAAGAAGGAACTGCAACTACCATGGTGATTCACCCACAAGCACATGTAGAGCATGTAGCTGTGGATGTTGTAGCAATATTTTGAACAACTTTTCGATTTGCACCTCCCTATAGATTCTCTTAAAGAACAAGACAGCCCTGTTTAGGAAACTGAAAGTAACTCTTAGTAGGAATGTTTTTTAATTACTTGTTACAGATCTCAGAAGTGATAAAGGAACCACCAAGAGCACTTGAATCACAGCCTGGAAATTCCTGACAGTTCTCCACAGAAGCAGGAGAGCCAAGAGGTTTATCTTAACCTGCAACTTGTTAGTAAGTCTGACCCAAGGGTCAGGCTTACTGACACTATGCAGGATTTTCTTCTGTGCCTGTTTGATGCAAGGGATATCAGCAGTTCATCAAGTAAGGAATGTAAGCCAAGGCTCTCTCCAGTCTTATCCACTATGCTTGGGAGTTGGTGCACATGCAGCCTGTCCCAGGATGACTTTAACCATATTATCAAAGTAAACAGCATCATCAGGAGACACAGTTAAGATGTTCTTTCAGAAATCAGGAATTGTGATTTTGAGTCTACAGAGGCAAAAACCGAGAAAGTTCCTTCTGGACTAAGAGAATATTAAAACCATTTAAACACAGATTTCATGGTTGTGCTTAAAAATAAGGTAGAACAAAATGTACTACGTTTTATACAAGGTTTGATTTTGTTGGCATGAACTATTTTATCCAGCCAGAAGAGTAAAAGCATCTTATTTATAGATCCTGATAGGGCTTGAGATACACATTGCTCAGACAGGCCAAGACCAAGAGGGTTTTGAACAGCCACAAAACTACAAGTTCAGCCTCTCAGAAATTTTAACTATGTAAATTGAAGCAAGCTGGGGAGAAACTTCCTCCAATTTGATGGCATTTAAGTTCAGATTTTCAGGATCACATCATGAGGCAGATGCCTATATTCTGTCCATAACTTACTTTAGGCAGCTAAGAATTTTTTAGATCTGTTTTTTGAGGCTTTGGGTTTTTTTAACCGCATATCTTCTTAGTGGTCTTACAGTATTATGAAAGATCTACTTCACATCAGAACAAGCAGTATCAGCGTTAATGAGAACAGAATTTGTGACAGTATACTTTAAATCAGAGCTGCCATAGGCTATATGGGAACACTGACATAATGATTTGTAATGCTAACGTAAAGAAAAAAGTAATTAAAGAAAGAATTATGAAAATAAGCTTCATGTCTGTATGTTGTGGGGAGGAGCTGGGTTTTCAGCATTTCCTCTTAATACTATCAAGATGTGCAGGTCCTGAACTTGAAATGAGTTCCAAGTACCTTAAAGCCCATGTTTAGGCACAGCAAATTGCTGACACAAGACCATTTCACTTCCCCTCGCGCCCCCCCCCCCCCCCCCCCCCCCCCCCCGCCATGTTTAAGGAAGTTGAAACATATAGCTTCTGAAAGAGAACCAGTTAGGTTCAACTTCATAGAAAATTAAAAGCTCACAACTCCACTGGTTCTCTCACAGTAGCATAGGTATGTGTACAGAGAAGGATTCCTGCTATACCATCTCTAAAAAATATGTATCTCTAGGGCTAGCAGAGACAGTGTCTTCATTCACTTAAATGTAATCATGTTAATAAGAATTTCATAGTTTCCAGATTAAAAAAAATCTTATTTCTGTCACTAATGAGCAGCATATTATCATGCTGAATATAACTGGCTACTCCCATTGTATATCCTCAAGACCTCTGGCACTCACGCTATAAGAAAAAAATCCTCTTCAATAAGACTCCCTACATTTCTCAGTGAAGAATCAGCTGAACAGTAACGTAAACCAAGCAAGAGCTGAAGTTCTTCTTTGAAATGACGGGTGTTCAGTACATGAAGTTTACTAAATTGAGCAGGAGTTTTGGGGGACTGACAGCAGCGCAGCAGTGGGGAAAAAAAGGCTTTGTAATTACTACTCCTCACTGGTATGATAATAGCATGGGCAGGGTGGATCTGGTTTTACAGTGACTGATGTACTTTGTAATGCCTGAAAGTAAAAGACCTCCCAATTACAGAAATGAGATAAACTTACTGGGTTTGTATTATGCCTTCATGTGTCTTCTCCTAGCATCACATGCATTTCATCTGAGAAAATCTGTAGGTTTCTTTTTTTATTGCATAGATTTACTGTCCTCAGTGACAAATAGTTACATAGGTATATACCATACAGAAAAGGAATGTCTAAATAGGACTCTGAATAAACTTGAGTTATGTTATCAAAAATATGCTATCTTGGAAACAATATCCTCTCCTCATCACAGGCCTGAGGTCTGCAAGCATGGATATAAGCTAATCAGCCAGAAGGCCTTCAGTCTATACAAGCTTTAAAAAGATAAAGGGGAAAGACAGAGATATGAAAGGGAATCTAAGCATTGATCCCTGTAAATCCATCTGAAAATAACAACTTTCTGGCCTATGTCAGAACAAACTTTGCCAGGGAAAAACTATCGCACTTCCAAGTGATTCCTAATATTGCATTTTTCTGACTCTAAGGTGTCCTTTCTGGGAGGGAGGATTTTCCTTGCTCACACAGCCTGAGTCTGCTCAAGCCCGATTACTGGGCAGAGGGAGGTGGGTGCCTTGTTAGGCTTTGCTGTGGACCACTGCGGCACCCTCTTGCCTCTGTTAGGACTAAAAGCAATCTAATCTACCTGTCTAGACAAGGCTTTGCTCTGGTCTGATCCCTCTCTTTGGTGTTGCTTGTGACATCCAGAAATTTGACAAGGAAAGCAATTATTGATCAGTCTGAGGTGTGTTTTGCTGTGATAATTGTCTAAGCATGACTGAGTGATGCCCCTGTAGATAGGTGCTTGCTTATTTCCTGAGGCAGGTTGTCCTCAGAGCGACAGAAACATTGATAAGAGGACAAAATGACTAACTTTGATGGAGTTTGTTTTGAAACATCTGCTGCTTGTCGACATGTGAGGCAGAAGCAGTGATTTATTAGTAATAAAAAGGAAAACCAATGAAACCTTCTGTCTTATTCTTGTCCTAAACTATTTTCTGACTATGAATGACTAGTATTTGCCCATGAAGAACTGCCCCATTATCTGTGTATTTTTAGTTTGCTTATGTTATGATTTACCACATACATCATAACAGATTATTAACTTTAAGACTTTGAGTAACTTCTGTCTATTAAAGAACCTGGCCAATAAAGTCACTGAATGGAACGGTGAACTGCTAAGAAGTGATATTGTAGTCATTTAGATTTTTTTTCTCTTGTCTAGAGTCTAAATATTTTTAGGATATTGAACAGAATGTAAATGAATGTGAAGGTCTTTGGTGACATTTCCTATTCCCTGAATGCATACCAAACACAGACCTGTAATTTTCGCCCAGCGTTTTAATGAGAGTAATTTCATTTGGATCAATCCTTTCTTTCAGGCTCAGCTCTACATGGGCACTCTGCAGAATTCTGACTTCCATGTCAAGAGGAGCTCTGACAGGAATTGACCTCCAGAAAGTCAAAATTACATCAAAGTATTTTCCCAGAACATGGTGGCATGTACAAAGTCGGGGTACTGCTGCCCATAAGAGGAAGACACAGCTTCCCTTTTACAGCTGTCAAGCCCTGAAGGACAAAGGTTCTTTGAGAATCACAGCCGTGCCACTGGTGCATGGGAAAGCGATGTGGTTCAGGAATCTGTGTTCTTCCCTTCACTGCATATGCATGGTAAATAGATGTGCATAATCTGTTCAATGAAAGGGTATAGCTCCTGCAATATTTCTACCATCAGAATGCAAAACATACCACCCCCAAAAGATAAAACCTCAAAACCATACATCCTTCGTTTAACTGGAACATTAAGAACAGCAAAAGTGTTAGAAATAAGAAGACACGATCATAACAGCACAATGCTTTTAAACAGAATTTTGGCATCTGTCTGCGTGCCTATCTGTAATTTAAAGAATGAAGCTGTGTCTATGACAAATGAGTATCTTTTTCCCCAGAGGACACAGAGTTTAATCAAGCTTCACTACCTTAGTAACCTTTTGTAAATGGTGAGGCATAACTGACATGAGAGTAGAACTGAAAAACATAAGGTATTTAGGTTCAAATCTGGATGTAAAGATGTCAGTCTCACTAACGCAAGTTCGTGTGACTATATATTGATTTAAATTGAGCATTTTCTATTTTCTGTGCAAGCAAGGAGCAGGTCAGAAGTTGAAAGCAGAAAAATAAAGTGAATGCCTGAAGGAGGTCTCATTCCACGCTTTGAGTCTCATTCTGATCCTGTCAACACTGCATCAGCATAACTCCATCAATCAGATTTACATTACCATTTTGATGAAAATGAAAATGCTTTAGTAAAGCTTTCTTCAGACATTGTTTTGTCTGAAAACCTTTAGACTTCCTTTCTTTTCCTGTCTTTTTCTTTCTTCTGTTTTTTAAACAATAAAGCATCAATAAGACATCAGGTTATCTGCAGGTCTTGGAATATTTTCACCTTACACAAAAGCACGTTGGTTGGAATCTGCTTCTGTATTCTGATTCATCAGCTACTTCCATTGTAACAAATAACATGAGGGTAGCAAAGAATAAAACATTTTTTTTCTTTTTGTGCCACATGCAATTACATCTCTTTTAAGTGATTCAGTAATTGCATTTTAAACGGCACTTGTTTATTATTCTCATTTTGCCATATTGAAATTGATTTTTATTGTTTTACTAAATAATTACCAAAGCCCTGTGAGGGAGGAAAAAAAAACCCCATACTTTCTAGGAAACAATTCTAGTCTGTACATTAATCTGTACCTTTAAATAAACAGCAATAATTAATGGGAGTTCAGCACCTTGCTGTATTGTACAGTGACAGGGATTAAACACTAGCACTGCAAAATGCCAGTTTTTGGCTTGTGCGTTTGTAGACCCTTCAGAGCCATGAACTGACATTTGCAATCTTTGCCAGTCAAAAAAAAAAAAAAGGCAAATTCAGTTAAATTTAGTTCTGCCATTCAAATGGAATGAAGTTCATCACCTGTCCCTTTTGTGATTTGATTATCCAGGGACTGAGTTTATTTTCCTGAAGACAGACACATTAAAAGGGCCCGATTCTGCAACTATTGCCCCATCTCAGCGGCTCGATTGACTTAAATTATTCATCACTACCTGACTTAGCTATTGCTGTGTATTTAATAGTACAAATTAACAGTTCTGGACTCCTTGCTTAAGTGTTTTTCCTTTCCTAGAGCTCCCACAACCACTCTGACAAACAATTAAACACATTTTGAAATTATCAAAATTAGTATATTAAATAAATTATGATCTATAATTCAACTACCTGCCTTTTTTAAAACCTGTAGTTATGTATGGTTTACATTACCCAAAATACTGTTATTGACTTTGTTTGAACTACTCATGTAAATAGATTCCAGGTTCAATCCCTATACCCAAGAAGAGAAGGAAATTCTGAAGCAAGGTCCTAAAATCCAAACCATTAGGTGTATAAACTCTGGACAAAAGCAGCATGCTTGTAAGGAGAAATGTGCTTGTAAGAATATGCAGGAAACACAATCCTCTCCGCATGCTGCTCCCACCTTTGTGGCATTTTCACCTCTTGTCTTCACAGACTTCCCAAAGTTTTGGGGGTTAGGAGCACAGCAGATGATAAGCACCACTTTTTTGGCCCAGTAGTTCTTGTAGGAAGTGGATTTGGATTTCCTGTGTTTACCGTGAGACCGAACTGTAGCAGAAGCCCGAGTCAAGGACAAAGCAACACCAGGGCTAGTCTGGGCAAAGCAAATGCATGCCTTGTGAAGGTGGACTACTCCACAGACTAAATACTGCCCATAACAGGGCAAGTCCTCACTCACCCGCCACACTGAACTCCAACCTCTTCTCTTTCTGAAACACCCTGAAAGAGATCGGTGGAACTGGCAATTTGGCCTTGAATTTCCGATTGGAGATGGGACCAAGGATGTATTTGCTAATGATTTAAGCAACATTTAAGAAACCAGGCCCCCGGGGATAATTATGAGGTTTGTTAAATAGCTAGCACATAACCTGCTATTTGGACACCCAAGTGAATATTTATAATGCGTTTTTTCACTGTGCTGGACTGAAGAGGACATGCTACAGGTGCACCATAGGTTAGGAGGTTCCAGTGTTGCAGTGCAATGGCATGAAGTAAAAGAGCTCGTTCATTAGCATATGAATCAGCTCTCCGTAGAAAGTGGTAGAACTGCAGGAGAGGAAAAGCCATTTTGCTTTAATAATAACAGTCTGTAAGAGGCAATCCCAGGTACAAAATGATCAAGTGACCAGAGCCAGTTCAGTGAAGAATGATAGCATTTTATGCTCAACACTTCGAGATTAAAGTCTTTAGTTAGCTAAGCATAATGTGAATCAGTTTCATGTATAATGCATTGTGTGAGCCTGTAGCCAGTATGATACAATGTAAGCAATTCCATTTAGTGCAATTTGACTATAGCTAGTACAGAATAATTGGAGTCAGTTTCTAGCAAGCTAGAATTTGAGTCAAATATGATATGGAAAAGAATTTGATACATAATAATATGGAGGCGAAGATAACACGCAATGATGTGGATGAATAGTTAATACACTGTAATACAGAAGTCATTTTAATAGGTTATGATGTGATTAGAAGTCCAGTGTTCTTATACGCAGACAAAAGCCTAATACATCACGGTAAAGAAAAGAGACTATTAAAGAACAGTACAAATAATGGTACATAGCTGCATTTGAGGGGAGTGTTAACATAAAATACTGCAGTTTTCTCAAATATAAGAGTGAACGAATAAACATTTACTGGAGGATAAAACATGGCTACTCAAGTGAACATCTCAGAGCAGTTCCTCACATCTCAGGGGCAGCATAACACTGCGTTGGGCGATTCCAGCTCCTGCTTGGGAAATCAGCACTTTCTATTCATTTTCTCCCATTATTAGAAGCAGTTGTGACGGGTCTAGCCCCTTTGGTACTCTGGGCCTCAATTTTACAATCTGTTGTGCAAATACTACAGTCTGAAGACCTGTCTCTGCTGTGAGTTTAATAACGTATACTTAGTTAAAGAACTACAGTGTTTTAAAGCAAGCATGGAGACATTAGCATGATAAACCTGCATGTAAAGAACTTTGGCTTTCTAAAATAACTCCAGAAAACAGAAAATATGCTGTTACTGTGTTGGGTTTAAATCCAACAGCCACTAGTTCATTGAAATGTTACTTTTGGGGTTTTTTTTCTCTTCCTAACTTTTCATGAGGCTAACCCTGTGTACATGAGAAGAGCTCATTTATGAGCATGTGCTAATCAGTTCTGACTACAAGTTAAAGTCATCCCTGAGCAAACAGAAAACTATGCAGCTTAGCAATAAAGTTAAATAATTATTAGCAGGCTATGTGATGTGACTACAATGTGACATTGAAATGACTATGGTGTGATTAGAATAAGAATGTTATATGTCTGTGATGTTACTAGAATGAGGCTATAAAACGTCTGTGATGCCATACTGCTGTGATACGACTAGTGTCAGAAAAAACGTGTGCATTATTAACGCATATATAAACATGCCGTATTTCAGAAGCAGACTGCGTTACACAGGATGCTAGTAGTTCTAATTATCTGCTTTATTAATGGCTGTTCTGCTTTGTATTTTAAAAGACAAAAGAATTGCATACTTAACTCATTCACAGAATTCATTTTTTAAGTGGTTTGGCAGCAAGGTTGCTCTTTCATGTCACTTGCTTGACTTTCAATGCTGGGGCTCTAGCCATCCTTCCTGTATTACATAATGAACATTTTTCTTAAACTATTATTAGATTCAGTTCCGTTTGCTACCATTACTTGATGTCATCAAAACCAGGATCAATTTTTTTTTTTTTCTGTGTGTATCTGTTAACAGCGGTCTTTCGGACACAAATACAAAGCACAGCAAAACTAAAGAGTGTTTAATCTTTACACATCACGGGATTATAGGATGCGCAATGTCCGCGTACAGTGCCTGCATCCATATGACTAGCAAGGATATGTACATTTATCAGTATGTACCACACAACACTAAGCCATGCAAATTACTGACCTCTGACAGATCCAAGCAGCTTCCACCATTAGTTAACAGTGTGTCGTATGTGCAGGTGCATATGGAAGTCTAAAGGTAGGAGCCTGCATCTGAAAACGTAAAATCTTCCAGGTAGAAACTCACATCTTTAGCTGGCCAGTGCTATGAACTGAAAATGTGTAAATTATCTAGATGTAGTACCGCATATACAAAAAGTCAAATGCTGATGTCATCTTTGCTTTTTGTGTGCATACATATTTGAAAGGCTTAACCAAAACCAGCAGCCAGTGTGGCCACATACCTGGGCATACTAAATCGGATCGGTACTGTGTCATATGGCTTGCAAGTTCAAGCTGAGAAAAGCTAGCAATAAAGGCACAGTCAAATGAAGGCTCATTCATGCTCCAGAAAACGTTGAAAAAGGCACTACATATAATGCACTATATATAATGCACTATAATCATCTTCTTGTCACACTTTTGAGGTCACTCATATCGCCATACACTGGCACTTTATTACACCATCTTCCAGGCATGTGATGCTGCTTTGTGGCTAGCTGGATAATCTACCCGTGTCATTTACGGGGAAGGTGCAACGATCACTTTTATTATTTATCAAACCACAGAGAGGAATGTTTTCCAGTTCAATGTTTAAGCAGACAAACCCCAAACCAGCAGAGCAGCTCTCCCCCTCCTTCGGCAACTATCTCGGCTGACCCTTCGGGAAGGGGAAGGAGAAAGGTGTGCAGGCATAAATGGGAGCCGAGACAGGGCTGGAGTCTGAGCAGCGTGAATTATAGATGAAAAGGCATGTATTAAATATAAAGCCGAACCGCGCTGAGGGCCGGGGCAGGGTGTTTCCTCCGGCACCGCGCGGCGCCGGGCAGCAGCCCGTGCCAGGCCGCGCACGCTGCGCACCCTGCGCGGCCACCAGCGCTGCGCGCCGGGGCTCCCCGCACCCCCGCGCCAGGGGCGCGCTCGCAGGCACCCCCCGCGCACACAAACAAAAGAAACCCCCGACCCCCCCCCCCCCCAACGCGAGCCCACAGCACATGCTCATTTCTCCAGGGCACCCCGAGGCCACTCGCAAGCCCGATGCCCCTCTCTGCCCGCCTCCGCGCCCCCCGCCGCGCCCCCCCGCTGGGCTGCCCCCCCCCCCCCCGCTCCGGGGCGCTGCGCCCCCGACCGCGGAGCCCCCGCCGCGCCGCCCGCTGCGCCAGCCCCCGCGCCCCCCGCCCCCCTTCGCCTCGCCGCGGCCCCGCGCGTCCCCCCCCCACCCCCCCGCGCGGCGCGGAGCCGCTGCGCCGCCCGCCGCCCCCGCCCCCCGGCCGGCCCGCGGAGCGACGTGCCCGGCGGCCAATGCCAGCGCCGCGCTCCGCCATCCACCGCCCCCGCCGGCGCGGGCCAATGCGGTGCGGCGGGAGGGGGGGCCTAGCGCCGCGCACACCCTCCCTCTGGGCTTATTGAGAGTTATATCAAGAATTTCAGTTCAGAGAGAGAGAGAAGGAGGGAGCGTGTGTGAGGGAGAGAGGCTGGGAGGGAGGAGGGAAAGCGCCGTCGCTTCCTCCCGTCACTAAAGCAATAACCCATTAGGATTTTTTTTTTTTTTTATTTTTTTTTTTACGGGCAACTATCAACCCAGAGCTAAAGAAGGAGAGAGAAGCATCGCCAGACCAACTCTTGTCATTTCCAGTAAGAAGTTGCAGACTTCATGTAGCTGCCTCTGCTCTGCTGAGAGAGGGATGGAAATTGTGTGCAGTGCAGAGTGGAAAATACCCCCGGTCTAAAGAAGTGCACCGGCTTTTTTCTTGCTGTTTGTTTGGGTTGTTGCGTGCACATTAAACACCCAAAGGATCGCCGCTTAATAGAAATGAAACGTGGAGAGGATGACTAACGACAGAACTGTGAATTTGTTCACTGGAGTTGCTAATTTGCCACCCTGAAGCAACACATATCTCAAGGAGGAAGCATTTAGCTGCTGCTGATTTCTCCAAAACTGGTGGTTTACCAGATGCATTGTGCTGTATCTGCTGGAACAGATCATTGCTTAGCTGCAGCAGATCGTCAAAGGTAGACAACCAACGTAAGTGCAAAGTTACCCATACACTGTGATGCATTTCATTTAAAGGGGGAGAAAGAAGGAAAGAAAGAAAAAAGCCAACACACAGTATGTTTGTCTAGGCAAAGAATAAGAATTGGTGTTTTGGATTCAGTTGGTGTTGGTAGCAAAGGCTCACCTACTCACTGTCTCTGCATCCCTACCTGCATCACTCTGCTGGAAGTAATCACGGGCATCAGCTACCGTGCAGCTTAATGCAGATAAGATTAGTGCTTGGGGGCTGCCCGGTTCTGCCAAACTGTAGGTGCTGCTGGCAGCCTTGCACCAGGGTAATTCGTGGTTAGCAGAGCATGCAAACAGAAGTGTCTGTCGGGTTTTCTTTTTTTTTTTTTTTTTTTTTTTTTTTTTACACCTGCATTATTAGTCTGCAGTATTTATGTGTGGCAGCTGCTAATAACATCCTGAAGGGAGATCAGTATCAATGGGGAAAGGCTGCACCTTTTTTCCTCCCCTCGTCATCAGAAAATTTATTCCCCCCGCCCCCCTCCCCAATCTGTAAACATGCTGGCTGCTCCTAAGTTGCATTTGGAATTTCCAGCCTCCTGATTTAGGCAGTGTTTAAAAACAAACAAAGTTTAAGGTTATTACACAGAAGAAGAAGTATCCAACATCTGGAGAGGAAACATTGAGCTGAGAGTCTAGGAAACTGTAAGTCCTGTTATTGTCTCATCAGTTAACAGGGATGTGAAGTAGCCAGTGACGACTGCTGCAGCAGCAGCATGTCTGGGTGGTTATTTCCCAGTACGATAGCTATAGAGAGGGATGCAAGGCACAAGGAGCAGAGAAAAATCTGGTTAGTAACAGCTAAAAAATATGTACGGAAGCAAACAACAAATTACATTTGGCAGCTGACATAGCAGTTAGAATCCAGAAGTAGTGCGGGAAGATTTTTCACTTGCACCAAATGACTGGGTGGAGGAGGGTAGAGGGGGAATGCATGTTATGGATTACACAGTGTACCAAGAAATTTTTCAGAAAGTACGTGTTGAAACGGTAGCTACCCTTAATCCTGCAAATACTTATTTCCATTCTCACTCTGTGCAAATGCAGCTGAAAAGATATTGGTGCATTTGTCCGGAGGGATTGCTTGTAAAGGGGAGCAGTAGGAATTTGTACTGCTGCATGTGTGCATTGCAAAACCAAGTAGTAGTTGGAGATCGTGGATTTGTCATGCCTAAAAAAAACCAATAATGCTGTTCTGTATCATTGTGTTGACAGTGCTGTCTCCAAATAAGAAATGAGATGTAATGCATCCTGCAGTCCATGCATGCCTCCTCTTGCAAATTGCGCATCATTCCTCTCTGGAAACCTTTAAATCCTAAAATCCAGGAAAAGAGCCTAAAAACATTATCATGAACCTAAGGGATTTTTACCTGTTGGCCGCTTTGATTGCCTGTTTAAGGCTGGATTCTGCTATAGCTCAAGAACTTATTTACACTATTAGAGAGGAGCTGCCTGAAAACGTACCCATAGGGAACATACCAAAGGACCTGAACATTTCTCATATCAATGCTGCCACGGGGACCAGTGCCAGCCTTGTCTACAGACTGGTGTCTAAAGCAGGGGATGCCCCTCTGGTCAAAGTCTCCAGTAACACCGGGGAAATCTTTACGACATCTAACAGAATAGACAGAGAAAAACTCTGTGCTGGAGCTTCCTATGCAGAAGAAAACGAGTGTTTCTTTGAACTTGAAGTGGTGATTCTCCCCAATGACTTTTTTAGGCTGATCAAAATAAAAATCATTGTAAAGGATACTAATGACAATGCACCTATGTTTCCATCCCCTGTCATCAATATCTCCATCCCAGAAAACACTCTGATCAACAGTCGCTTTCCAATCCCATCAGCAACAGATCCTGACACAGGTTTCAACGGCGTTCAGCACTACGAGTTGCTAAACGGGCAGAGTGTCTTTGGACTGGATATTGTAGAAACTCCAGAAGGAGAGAAATGGCCTCAGCTGATAGTGCAGCAGAACTTGGACAGAGAGCAAAAGGACACCTACGTGATGAAAATTAAAGTGGAGGATGGAGGTACCCCCCAGAAATCCAGCACAGCCATCCTGCAAGTCACAGTAAGTGATGTCAATGATAACAGGCCAGTATTTAAAGAGAGTCAAGTAGAGGTTCATATACCAGAGAATGCCCCCGTAGGCACTTCTGTAATTCAGCTTCATGCTACGGATGCAGATATAGGAAGCAATGCAGAAATCAGATATATTTTTGGTGCCCAGGTCGCCCCTGCAACCAAAAGATTTTTTGCTTTAAACAACACCACAGGGCTGATTACAGTTCAGAGGTCCTTAGATCGAGAAGAGACTGCTATTCACAAAGTGACAGTGCTGGCTAGTGATGGTAGCTCTACACCAGCCCGGGCAACTGTTACCATCAATGTCACTGATGTAAACGATAACCCTCCTAACATAGACCTCAGGTACATAATAAGTCCCATCAATGGCACAGTGTACTTATCTGAGAAAGATCCCATCAATACAAAGATTGCCCTAATTACAGTTTCAGATAAGGACACTGATGTGAACGGCAAAGTGATCTGTTTCATTGAGAGAGAGGTCCCCTTCCACTTGAAGGCGGTTTACGACAACCAGTATTTGTTAGAGACCTCTTCCTTGTTGGACTATGAGGGCACCAAAGAATTCAGCTTTAAAATTGTTGCTTCTGATTCTGGCAAGCCCAGTTTGAACCAGACTGCCCTGGTAAGAGTTAAACTGGAGGATGAAAATGACAACCCTCCGATTTTCAGCCAGCCTGTAATTGAGCTGTCAGTTTCTGAAAACAACCGACATGGTCTATACTTAACAACTATTAGTGCCACAGATGAAGACAGTGGGAAAAATGCAGACATTGTTTATCAGCTTGGCCCTAATGCCTCCTTTTTCGATCTGGATCGAAAGACAGGAGTTTTGACAGCCTCCAGAGTTTTTGACAGAGAAGAGCAGGAACGTTTCATTTTCACTGTTACAGCCCGAGACAATGGCACCCCTCCTTTGCAGAGTCAAGCAGCTGTAATTGTTACTGTGCTGGATGAAAATGACAACAGTCCCAAATTTACTCATAATCACTTCCAGTTTTTCGTATCTGAGAACTTACCAAAGTATAGCACGGTGGGGGTGATCACAGTGACCGATGCGGATGCTGGGGAAAATAAAGCAGTGACCCTTTCCATCCTGAATGACAATGAAAACTTTGTGCTGGATCCGTACTCTGGAGTTATAAAGTCCAATGTTTCTTTTGATCGAGAACAGCAGAGCTCCTACACCTTTGATGTTAAGGCAGTGGATGGAGGGCAACCTCCTCGCTCTTCAACAGCGAAAGTAACCATAAACGTCATGGATGTTAATGATAACAGCCCTGTTGTCATCTACCCACCTTCTAATACTTCTTTTAAGCTAGTGCCACTCTCAGCAATTCCAGGATCGGTGGTAGCCGAAGTCTTTGCTGTCGATATAGACACTGGCATGAATGCCGAGCTGAAGTACACGATTGTAAGCGGAAATAACAAGGGTTTGTTTCGGATTGATCCGGTGACAGGTAATATTACTCTGGAAGAAAAACCAACTCCTAATGATGTGGGGCTGCATCGCTTAGTTGTCAACATAAGTGATTTGGGTTATCCTAAATCCCTGCATACTCTTGTGCTTGTATTTTTGTATGTAAACGATACTGCTGGAAATGCCTCTTATATTTATGACTTGATACGCAGGACTATGGAAACACCTTTGGACCGGAACATAGGGGACAGTAGCCAACCCTACCAAAATGAGGACTATCTCACGATCATGATCGCTATTGTGGCAGGTGCCATGGTTGTCATAGTGGTGATATTTGTCACGGTTCTCGTTCGCTGTCGACATGCGTCCAGATTCAAAGCCGCCCAGAGGAGCAAGCAAGGTGCTGAGTGGATGTCTCCCAATCAGGAGAACAAGCAAAACAAGAAAAAGAAAAGGAAGAAAAGGAAATCTCCGAAGAGCTCTCTTTTGAACTTTGTGACCATTGAGGAGTCCAAACCTGATGATGCAGTTCATGAACCTATCAACGGGACAATAAGCCTTCCAGCGGAGCTGGAGGAGCAAAGTATAGGAAGATTTGACTGGGGCACAGCACCACCAACAACCTTTAAGCCTAACAGTCCTGATCTTGCCAAGCATTACAAATCTGCCTCTCCGCAGTCTGCTTTTCATCTCAAACCTGACACTCCAGTTTCAGTGAAAAAGCACCATGTGATTCAGGAACTCCCGTTGGACAACACCTTTGTTGGTGGTTGTGACACCCTTTCCAAACGCTCTTCCACTAGTTCAGATCACTTCAGTGCCTCAGAGTGCAGTTCCCAAGGAGGCTTCAAGACAAAGGGCCCCTTACACACCAGACAGGTAAACGAGCACTTTTACTGGTCTATAAGTACTGCATACAAGTGCCCGATCAACCAGTATTAAAAGTGCCACTATATTGTGGGGTTTTTTGTTTCAGTCTGATTTAGTTACATTACGGGGGGAACAAAAAAAAAAAAAGCCAAAACCTAAAACAAAAAGAAATAAAAAAAAACACTTGGCCCCTTTATCATTTACCTGGGGCTTAATCATGCATTTGTGAAATGCCACCGATACTTTGAGTTTTGAATAATACTGATTGTTAAAGGACTGTTACACGTCTGTGCAAGTGCATATACATGTGCATAAAGAAAACTGAAAAAAAGAAAAACTTTTTTTTTTCTCCCCAGTATTTCTTCAAATACAAAAGTTATTGAAGAACAAAACCTCTTTCCTTATATGCTAAATTTCAGTCAGAAAATCTGACTGTTTCAAGATTGAAGGGATATGTACATTCAGTTTGAAATTTCAAAGTGAGTTGGCTTGAATTTCTTTTACGGTTCAAGCTGATTTGGAACATTGCTAAGTTAGTGTTACTAAAGGGGTTAATTTTATTCCCTAACAAAGACAGCCAAATTTCCAAGCTACTCCATCTGTGAAGCACGTGGTTTGTTGATAGGATATAAATAAGCCATACGGAAGTCTTCCTCTGTTTTGAGTTTAAAATTACGTTATTGTAATAGATGAAAGTTGGTATTGCATAGAAAGTTTGTTGCATACTTTAAAAAATGGCCAAAGCATACTTTTGAAAGGAATGCGTTCTCTGAATACATCTGAATTATGCAGAAAAAAAAAAAAAGTCATCCCATTGTAAATATTTTCTCATCTTAGTACTGCATAAGTGATCTGTCATAACTCATTTTAAACTGTGAAATACGCCATATGAAGAGGGATTAGGAGGCTGAGAATCTCATATTTCAACCAAATCCAGCATTAGTTTTTCTTAGGTCTAATAATTCCTTGCTAATAAAGATTTAAATGCGGCGCTGTCTAATTTATTTTATTGGTGCTTTTCTTCTGCCGCCGCCGCGGCGTGGCACCCGGCGCCGGCGCAGCCTGTAGGTGGCACTACGGTACCGTGGCGCCTGCGCTGGCCCGCCGCCAGCCCTGCAGCAGCTCGGGGAAGCGGGGGGGAGGGAAGGCTCGAGCTGATCCTACAGCCAAAGAACCTTTTATTTAAGGATAGTTGCACTGGAGTGGTCAGTAGTTAAGTTTTGTGTGTTTGCAAGGCAGCTTCCTTGGCGCTTCGCTTTCGCTGCACCGACTCGGTAGGTGTTAGGAGTCGCGTTTGTATTCCCGCTGGCGCTGTGCTCTCTGTGTGATGGTTATTTGTCTGAATTTATTAGGGATATGAATCCCAGAGAATCAAGTGAGACACATTTAGGCTTGTCTTTGCAAAAAGATTTTGACAGTAGCCAAGTTTAGGATAAAGTCGTCCTCCTGCTCTTGCATTAGCCTTATCTGAGAGGAATGTGATGTTCCCAGAACTGTGTCTTGACTTTGGGTGTCTGTAAGGTGTCACACTAACAAGATGCTAAGAATAAAACAAGCGCTTTTGAGGCAGTTCTGCTAAAGTAACTGCTTTAAAACAACTCATACCTACAACCGGACACTGAAAATGTCTCAGAAGACTCACACAAAACTTTAACCTTTCTAAAGACTTTAAAGAAAGGTATACTCCCAGAGCTGTCTTCAGGCTGTTACGCAGCACCATACAGATACTGTCAGCAGAAGTTAAAAAAAGAAGCAATGTGGAAAAAAAACCAACAAATTTTTAGAATGAGTTCTGCATGATCTGTGGTTACTCGGCAGAAGTTTTCTCCCCAGTTTTAGTTACAAAACGTAACACCCCCAACCCACACATTCCTTTTCTGTTCTGAGATTTTGTTAATCTAATTTAAATTAGCTTTCCAAACTCAATTAGGAAACTCAGACTTAATCCCCCACAGTATCTAGAGGCAGTTAAGACCCCCCAAAATTATTTACCCAACAGAATGTGCAAGCTCTGCACAGTGACATTGAACACAGGAAAAAGAAACCGCCCCCCCACCCCCACCCCCCCCAACCCAAACAAAACCTACTGGTAGTATTAGTATTTTCAGTTACCTGTGTTCATGAATTGAATACACTGGTTTTGGTTTATTGATAATATCAGTCATTATACCTGTATATGGATCTGATTCAAATCCCACTGAAGTCTTATTTTACCCTTTTTGAAGTCAGGAGGTGCTTGTATCGTATGATTTGGATTTCTCCCTGCAAAAGCTGTAATATTATATGTAATTTAATATATAACTCTTTCTTACGTAGGCAGTTGTCTGTACTGAGTTTGTGTATTTTTATTCTGTGATGAAGGAGACAGTGTCTTTCTTTTTTTTCCCCAATAAGGTTACAGGACATACATAACCTTTTTATGTCCCCTTGTCACTTTTGGCTGGAGGAGTCATCATTAGCAGCATTCCTATTATTCTATCTGTAAGTCCTGAGATGAGGATGCGTTTTAGCTCGTATTCATTGGCACAGGGGTTAAATAACTTTCATAGGTCTTTTTTTAGATTTGTGATAGAGTATGGCTTTTAAAAGCATTCAGACTTAAAAATCTTATTGAATAGTAGTGTGTGCTAATGCTACAGTATCTGAAAAACATTCTTTTAAATTCCTTTAGGAAGAAATACTTAGTTCTGTGCCACAATACCGTTTTCTTGAGGTTTAGCGTAATTAATTTTTCGGTTTCTAATGTTAGAAGTTGTATTAAGTCGCCTACATATTCGACAATTTTTTTTATGTGGTTTGCAAAGGTTGCGGGAATTGTGGAGGATGTTACATTAGGAAAAGAAGACATGTAGGATGAATATAGATCTAAGAAATACTAGCATCCTCCATTTTTACTTACAGTTTCTTTCAGTCCAAGGTAAATACACATGCAAATTATCGTGTGGATACATTAATATTAAATAGAGCGCTGAGACCTGGAGTCCACACTTGGACTTCATTCGAGCAAAATCCCGTTGCTTTTAATGGGAGCTTGGCCCTAGAAATCTGTTAGAACTGGGTCCTAACTCAGAAGGCTTTTAGAATTCAAAAATAGATTGTTCAATACAATTTTCTTAATATTTCTTTGCTGGGCCATTTCTGTGCAATCGTCAATAAATTTAGTGGAAATTCTGTGGTTAAGTCTTCTCATGTCCCTTTGAATTGCACAAGCTGATGTTTCAGAAGGACCCAGTATGAAAACCAAAGCCTCCTTCAAGTGCCTATCTTGCAGTAAACCTGGTGGATGCTCTGAAAAGAGCATTTTTGAATACTTGAACTTGGGATTGTTCTAAATGCTAATTCACATAATTAGGAGTATGGAAATGATGTTGCACACCACCAGCTTATATAGCTAAGCTTCCAAAATCAGTGTTCTGACTCATAAAGAATACTGAAATCTATGCAGGCTTCTCAATCAGTGTTCTTTTCAGTATTTGATTGAACTTTAAAATGCACTTCAAATTAGTAAGTCATTACACCAAACAGCTACATAGAAATACAGTAGAAGACGACGTGTTGTATTATTCTATGTGAAAGGCCTCTTATAAAAACCAAACAAACAGAAAAAACTCCTACTCAATGTCATTAAATTAACAATAGATTAAATAATAAAAGAAATTAGGGCCAATTTACCGTGGTTATCCCAGTTTTAAATTATAACAACTTCATTTAATCAGATTTGAAGTACAGCAGTGACAAATTACACAGGTTTAAAATATGTATCAGTATGGGTTATGAGCAAAACCTTCAGCCTTCATTCCTAATCAAGTAGCATTTAGGCACGTGCTTAACTTTCATTTAAAGTGGTGAGACTGAAGCAGATCCTTAAAGTCCAAATGATTTCAAATGTTGTCTTCAAGAAAGACAGCCGTAAGCACACTCTAAGCACTTTTCTGAATCAAGATGATAATTTAAAAATTTTGGAAATGTTCACAGTTCTACCAGATTCAGAAAAACTCAATATTTGTTAACACTGTCCTTTTGTTTCTGTGTTCTCGTGGCAGAAATTAAGGATCTGGGGCTTGACTGACACATTAAATGCATTCCGTACTACGGTATATTTTTAATCATACAGTCAATAACATAAGCTCTGTGGAGCTTGCTTTACTCCTTTTTCAGTCAATGGACTTCTTGCCTGATCAAGGAATGAGTAGCCAGGCTCCCACTGATCAATACACATCACTTAAGCTTTCTGTGGGAAATGTAATTGATGTTATCTTACTCTAGAGTGTTTAAAATTGTAACTTTGGGTTTTATGTAAGAGAAAAGAAAAGCTGAAAACATTAATGACTCTTAATTTGATATGCTGAGAGTGGCAATTTCAAGGTGCATAAGTTGATGGAAATCTGCATTGGAACAGCAGTGCAGAGTCTACGTCACCTGCGCATATTAAAATTCTGTAACCATAGCATTCCATAATTCTGTCTGTGGTATTATTTTCAGTGGCCTTATTTTACTGCTTAGTATAAAAAAGTACACTTCCATTTTTATTTTTTTTTATGCTTAATTTGTTTTATGTCTTTGCATGGGTATTCTTCTTGGATGAGGACTAGTCATCTGGAAAAATGTCTGCATGTAAAAGTCAGTTGTTTTCTAGTTATGTGTATTTATATATCTATACTGAAAATATTAGAAATGGTAAAAATGTACAGTGTATTTTTTCTATCCTGGTGTAACTGGAAAATAGGTTAACAGATTTTGCTTAACTGTCTAAAGAAATTCATCTTTGAGCTGAGACCAAGCATGGAAAATTTCAGCTGAAAAGAAGAATTTTTCAGAAAGTTAAGAGCATGTGAAAACGTGGGGTTATAATGGAAATCTGAACATAACCCTAAGCTATAATACCATTTTGTATAGTGACAGTAGAAATGCTAAACTAGCGAAGGGAACATTTTGTGTATACAGATACAGACAGTAAAAGCTTAGCAAGCTTCCTTTCTCTTTAAATGTTTCCCATGCAAAAGATTTTTCTCAGGATCACTAGAGTCTCATCTGTCCTAAATGTGCAAAGCCAAAATTTCACAAATGCTAATAAATTTGTGCCACATATGGGAGTGAGAACTGGATCTTGAGAATTTAATGCTATTGAAATTTTGTGATAATGTTCTTTTGTATATATGAACAAGGGAGGATTTTTTTAGTTTCCATTTCAGATTTTCACTTCCAAAGAGACTCGCACAGCAAAACCATATCAGCCACACTTTATTGACAGCAATTTTATTGTAGCTAGAGGCTTACAGTAAGCTGTTTATTGCTGTTCCCTAACTCGGTTGACAGCAATTGGGGAATTAATTTTCTTGCCCCTGATGTGTTTTCTTGGGTATAAACAACAGATGTTAAAGATATGAAAACTGTGACCCATTTATATTCAGCAAGTCTTTACGGGCATAGTCTACCTGTCTGAAGTGCAGGTTTCAAGTCTTAAGTAAGATTGCTTCATCAGTGCTAGGGTTCATACTTACACAATAGAACTGCTCATCTATACATATTCTTTACGAGGGCAGATACATAATACCTGAGGGACCAATCCTCATCTAGGTAAATTCAGTTCAAGAATAGCTGAGTTCAAGTTTCATTTATTTCAGGAGATGCTGTATTTTCTTACTCTACCATTTAATTGCACTGAATATACAGAATATAACTGACAAAATGAACATAGCGTGTTGTGAAAGATCTAACAGGAGTTACAGGTGATACCTCAATTTTTGATGTTACTTCTCCCACAAAATATCATGGTGGTCTGTAAAATCTACACTCGGAAGTTTCCTCAGTTGCTACTCAAGTACAGCTGTCTCACATATATTCTGTAATGTCCATGTCTTCACTGAAGGAAAACCACACAAAATCATTTATTACTTTCCTCTTCTTTTATTACTGCTTTGACTTACCATCCTGTGGTGGAACATATGTAAAATTATTTATCCCAATAGACCAATGTGGGCATTTAATCAGTTCATTTCTCATTTACATGAGATAAAATTCCATTGACTGGAAATATATTTCCCAGGCTGTAGATAAGAAATGAATGGATGCTATCATATTTTACTGAAGTATGGGGGGAGGGCAGCATCTTTTGTTTGTTTCCATTGGCGTCTTTCAGTAAGACATTTGCAGCATGAGGGACTTCAGCATCTTTCCTAACTGAGATTTTAAGTGCTTGTCTAGACGCAAAATGCATATCATCTTGACTGTTCCTTTAAAATTAAAATACAATAAAAAAAGTTCCTTCTAATACAGTTGCAATTGTTTAGTTGTAATGGATTGTGTTCCAGTGAGCTATAAGCTTTCTCTGGAAACAAAAATAGCCATTACTGACAGAAGACACCTTAAATTGCCATTACTGCACTATTACATTGGTCATGCAATTATGAAAAGTTCAAATAATAAATAAAATTGTTTGATAAAGCAACATTGTTGTAGCCATACAAAACCATGTGTAGATTATTCCTAGGACCTACGGATGCAGGGAAGCATTGGGGCCACTGTAATTTTGATATTAAGTTTGTATTGATCTTACTGGGGGAAAAAAAAGGACTTTAAAATCTTGGGAAGATTTGGCCTGCATTCTCAATTTAGTTTTCAGGTTTTGTATGTACCATCAATTATGTGTGAAAGTACAGGGAAGGTGGTTAAAAATCTGATTTGTAGTCATATTAAGGTGTCTAAATTGTACCAGTCTCAAAAGTTACCCATTATTTGTTTGTTCTTGTTTCTTTTGCAGCTAGTGAGTTGTGAGGGAGATTTGGTTTAAATTTGTTTAATTTTTTTTTCTTATTTGTCTTAAAGTCTTGGCATGGGTTGTCCTGCATCTTCTGTTGTATAGAGGGAAAAGTGAGTAATTCAGAATTTCTCAGGATTTGCTGGTGTGTAGTGTCTGTAGTTTCTTATGAGCTGATATAAGTTTGCCATTTCTTTTGTAAAATGCCACACTAAATTTTTTGAGCACAAATATTGGTATTATTACTTGAATGTTGTTTTGGAATATGCACACTTCTTGCTACAAGAGGAATATATGGAGCCCTTTCTTAGAGTAACAATTCAAAATTTGAAGCTGAATCCAAACTGGGGAAAATCTGCTGATTTACAACATCTGCAGCTCTTCTTGGTGTTAACTGCACAGATTTCTTGATGAAAAAGTTCTTGATGTTAACTTCTTTACAAAAGCAATGGGATGATATTGAGATTATATTTCCAAAATCTAAAAAATATGTAAAATTATTGGGAGTCAAGTGAGTAAAAAACATTTTAGTTTGAGCTGAATTTGATAAAATGTGGAGGATCATCTGTCACATTTTTCTTCCTTCCTTTGTTTCCTCCCCCCAGGTTCACAGAAACAAGTTCTAGGGAGCATTTTAAAATAGCAGCCTCTCACAACTCCAGAAAATTAAATTGGATATTCTCACTGGCTGATAACTGAAAGAGGCTAGCTATTGATATTGATTTGTAAAACAGTTATTAGCCTCAAATTGATATTTGTCCATTCTCCTTCATTCCTTTCAGGCAAATAAAGTGTTAATACAACTTCTTTTATTTGTAATTTTGCAGGATATTCTTAGTACCTCCTAGACTTCCATGTGTTGCTAGTAAGAAAATTCTGTGATTTGTTTTTTAATTGTATAAAATTGTTAAATATCTGCCTGTACAATATTTTTGATCAAATAAGCTACTGTAGCTTATGCCTTATATGGTCATATAGCCTTTAAAACACCAGAAAAAGTAAGAGGAAGACCATCTTTCCTTTGTGAGTATTTTTAGCCATTGTTACAGCCTCTTGTTGATTGATAGCTAGCATTTACATCTCTTCAATGGCTAAACCTGATAGGTGCGGAATTCTGTCTCATAATCTGTGCTCCTTCAAAACACTTAAGGTTATGGAGGCAATTGTGTTTCTGATGTAAAGACATCTGTAGGATACATATGTTTCTATATATGACATATATATACGGTTATTATAGGGAGTGTTCACTTGGATTCCTTAAGGGAAATAAAGGACTTGCTACTGAACTTCATGGTGGAATACTTCTGCCACTGAGGTTCACGTGAGTCTCTATCTTCTCCCATCAGTACATTTTGGAAGAAAGTTTTAAAAGAAGTTTGGTTTTACAGGAAGAGGTCCAGGACCTCAGAAAAGGGTGCAGACTCGTGAATTTTGGTTTAAGACAATACTCTTTTCTATGTAGAGTAAGAGGCAGAGCCTGAAGGGGAGTGATGTTTAACCCCTGGTTTTAGTAGCTTTCCATTCAGAGGGGCAGTTTTTGGGAATACTGTTGTTATGCCAGTTCCTCTCCTTTCAACATATAGCGAATATATCTGAACATTATAGCTGCTTCAGATGCCCAACTTCTGACTGTGGATCTAGCCTGATTTCTGTAAATGACATTATCAAAAAAGCATAATTTGTATAATTTTCAACAGTATACTTAACCGGTAGCACCTATGCACACAGTACCTGATTTTGCTTCTGTTGACGTTGTGGTAAGATTCACTTTGTCTACCTTCTAATTGTATGTCAAATCTAATCTGCTTTACTGGGTTCATGACTTACACTACACTAAAGAAAGAATTCTCTGATTAAACTGGTTGCCAAAGCTGATGGATACTGTTGGGTGAGATGCATCCCACACCAGTGAAGAGTATGATCCAGTGGAGTGTGATGCAATCTGATCCATACTCTTCACTTTACCAGTGAAAAGCGTGATCCAGTCCAGTTTTCTCACTGAAATGGAAAGAAGGGTTTTAAGGGTATGTATTTCTTTAAATAAAGGTATTATTTGAATAGTGTATATGTGCACAAAAAATGTATAATGTACACAACTGACTTTGGGAAAGTATTCTTTAAATTATGTCTCACATTCAAAGGCTTCCAAACCAACTTACTGACCTTTTATTAAATTGTTATCTGGCCATTCATACAGCTGTCTATTTTAGTAAGATGGTGCAATGAAGCACCAGTTATTTTGTTTTGGTGCTGTTCTGGGTATTTCTGTTTTTCCTCAGTGCTGCATATTCTCTGATACCTCGTTCTGTGAATGTGAGTAGAGAAAAAGGAAGTTATAAACTTTTGATCTCTACCCTACCCTTGGTCATATCTAGCCATTTGCATTATAGTGTAAAAATGCTTCTTTTACCACTCTGCTTTAGGTATGTGTCTATAGCGGTATGAATTTTCAGCTACTTGTCAGATTGTTTCACTTTCGCCATTTCAAAAATATAGGTCAAAATACCAGTGAAGTGCTAGTGTTACCAATAAAAGAATTTGGAATTGCCTTCAGTTTGTGACAGCAGTACCCTGAAACATGGATCACATTGAAGTCTGCAGCATCCACAGCAGCAGGAGGTAGACTGTGCACCAATAGCAAAGCCCTAGTCATCTCCTGTATTTTTAACAACTGCCAGATAAATAAAAAAAAGAAATGAAATCTGCATCTGTCTAAGGACAGTAAACCTTGCCT
The DNA here is from genome assembly GCF_015220075.1 of Falco rusticolus. Taxonomy (NCBI): domain Eukaryota; kingdom Metazoa; phylum Chordata; class Aves; order Falconiformes; family Falconidae; genus Falco; species Falco rusticolus. Next base: position 40,981,202 of record NC_051188.1, on the reverse strand, counting down.
GTTGAAATTTAATCTCTCCCCTGTACAGGAGATGGACTTTCCTATTTGAGATTTCATCAGTTTCGTTTCACAAAGCTGTTACACCTGTCAAACATTTCAGTTTGAAATGAATGCCTGATATTTTTTGCCTTTATATGCTACAAGAGCACCAGGTTGTCAATCAGCAGAAATACAAAATGAGATGAGATAGGTGATCCACTACTATGATTGGCATTTTCTTTTTATTTTACAACCTCTTTTTTCCCTCAAACGGCAGTGACTTAAAGATGGCAATACTTGTCTATACTGTGGAGACAGATGAGAAACATGGATATAGCGAAGGGAAGCTGCCCTTGGTTTGCCCCAGTCCTGTTTGTCTTGACTTCTGATGGCCATCCTTCTGAAAGTACTGGTACAGTCCAGGTGGCCAATGAAGCTGTAGGTGACTATTGCTATGAATTGTGTGAATATCAATCTCGTGTGAATGAGATGAAAATACACTTGCTTTGGTCTTTCTTAATTTTTGCTATAGAATTAATTCATTGCAACAAATCTCTTGCAGTCCGTAATGTTTAACTAGTAAAGCAGGACCACTTCTGGGTGGGATGTATAGGTTTTCAAAGTGCCTCCAGGCCAAGGGGTGGTCCAGAACCATAGCAAGTGTTTTGAATCTTGTAATATTTTTGGTTTTTTAATCTGCTTCCATGATGATGAATCAGAACGTTTGTTTCTTAATGTGGTTTTTCAAATTCTGGACTAAGAAATTGTCAAAACGGTAGGTGCTTTTCAATAATTTAAGAAACTGATGCACTTCTGTGGTTCTGTGATGTGTCTATTAATAGCATCCCTGCTGATCATCCCCAGATTTCAGTATTACTCAGCTTTGCTCAAATTTAGGCTTTGGTCTTCTTCTGTGCTTTTAACTGTTGATTAAGAAATATTCTAATCCATCACAGAGTACCAAGAAACTAATGGCTTGTGGAGTATTTTAGTCTTCAAGCTTCCACTATAAATGATACCAAAATAGTGTTGATTGGCTATGCTTGAATACATCTCTTTCTTTTATGAGATACTGTCACTGTCCTTTCTTGTTTCTCCTTTTAATCTTCTCCTCTGTTCTCTGAGCTCACTTCTTTTCGTACAACATATGTATGCACATATTAGAAACATGAGATTTATTGTCAAATGAATACTATCACAGAAAAGAAGTGGCACATGTTGTTGCGATCTGTTGTAGCACACCTAACTCGTAACCACTCATTGCTCTAGGTAAGGATTTCTAATGAACCAACTAGCTTCATTAAGTTTCAAAGATTTGAAGCATTTGGAAGCATATCTGGATAGAACCATAATATGGGAAGTAAAACACTTTCTAAACTAGATAGATAGTTGCTTTGACTTGTTCCAGTAGATTTAATAGAATCTAATCAGAATGATTTATAGTTATTAATACAAATCAGAGGAGAAAATCCATTCCTGCATTATGTATCACACATTTTTCCTCTGTAGCTTGGTGGCTTACTAGATTTGGATTGCAAAACTGAGCTGAAGGTTTGGCAGAGGAGAAACTAGGGCCTAACTTCGTAACTGTGGATTTGCAAAGGTGTTAGCTAGGACAGCTCTGTCTGGTTATAATTGGAACGGAGGGAGTAAGTTGCATGCCCTAAATTGCATGTCAAAATCTGAAGTATGTTTAATTTAGTGGACTTGTGAGTACTAGAAGCAGGTATAGGATGAACACATGCGGCTGGTTTTGTAGTATAATGCACCTGTATTTTAATATGGACCAAATCCTTGTAATTTCCTTGTAATTGATATTACATAGGCATCCTAGATGTGCATTAGGGAGGAGTGAAACTAGTTTCGTACGGTATAATGGCTGGCATGAATCATTTCCCTTCAGAACAGTCAACATCTGTATTATAGACACACATAACAAACCCCACTGTATTATCTTCACCTACAGCTGCTGGAGTACCGGACAATATTGTGGTATGAGCTAGCCTGCTGGATTTCACCAGCTATTTTTGTAGCCGTCCTGTATCTGTCGTAGTTAAAACAAGAAGACAAAATAATTCTTTAATATATGTTTTGCTTGCTTGCTTTTTTTTATGACTGTTCATACTTTTCTCACAGATGGCATAATGCATTCACAATGTGTAATAGGTGTGGTATCTTGCTGAGACTTATGATAGAAAATTGATTCTGAAAACAATAGTAAAAAAATGTAAATCACAAAGCAGAACAGTGGAGATTGCAACTCAATAACTGGATAGTGCTTCTTGAATGCAGCAATTTGAAAGGGAGATTGGGATGAGAGATGAAAACGTTAATGTATCTTTACATTTCAAAATGGTTAAAAGCTTAGTGTGGATGTCTGGACTTGTAGGAAAACTTACTCTTTTAATAAGAAAGCTGGCAGTGCTGCTGTGATATACAGAATGTCAGTGATCCTTGAGTCTGCTTGTTTAAAGCAGCATGCTGAGCACTTTTCAGCAGAGTGGTTTCATGCAATGCCTACTAAGACGCTTTATAGATGGTGCAGATCAGCTCCAGACAAAGTACTTCTTGTTGCCATTTATGATTTTCATCTGTCATAAAATATGCCACAGAAGTAACTCCCGATTTCAGAGCATTCATTCTTTGGATCAGTGGTGACCACATGAAAAAACATTCTGCATTCACTCTCTTGCATTTGGTATTTTTTAACATTTTCATGTCCTAGTGCTAAATACAAGCCTAGTTTGTATTCAGTATTGTTGAAGTTCATTTCGGGAAGCCTCTAGCTATTGAAAGTGTTATATCTTACTTCCTGCTGTCCTCGGTAAAGATAGTTGGGGGTCAGGAGAGCCCTCTGCACTGTGTGCTGCTGCTTGCTCATGACATTTGAAGGCTGATAGGGATGCTGTGATAGCACCTTCAATTAAAGACACAGGCAACAAGCATAAAAAAGAGAATCCTCAAGACTGCCTAACATTATGCCATTGCCTCGATTAGAATAAAACCAGCATGAGAATAAATTGGCTATGTTAGCTTAATTGTGATCTTCACCTAAGTGCTGCCTATGAGACCTTAGACATAGCAGAAAACCCTGGCTGAAATATCAAGGGGCTTTTTTTGATATTGCTTCGATTTTTCATATTTATGTTAGAAAACAGTAAGTCAAATCTATTCCAGTTTTAAAGCCTTAAGCTTTTGCTGCCTGTTTGGGGTTTTCATTACTTTTACATGTATACAGTTACACAGATAATGAGAAACCTGCAAAACCTGCATATCACTGCATGTAACCGCTCTGCAACTATTTACCACCTCATTAGTTTTTTCAACAGCAAAGATAAGTTAGCATTCTGTCATGAAATTTGAACTGCCACCGCATCCAGCTGAAGCTTATAAGCCATGGCATAGTAACTTCGCAAAGTGCATTAACACTTGCACCAGAAGATGCAATCTTGTAAATACAAAAATTTCACATGACTTTTTATATATGTGAAGCCAGTTTATTTGACATTTTCTCCTGTAAATTTTGCTGCTCTTAGAAATCTTTTAAAATACAAAGGGAGAAATTTAGGTTTTTTTGTTATTCTGCACAACTCAATTGACTGAGGTAGACTTGATCTCATGTATGTTTGGACTGTGTTGTACACTCACTACTCTTTAAACATGGTGTGCCTTTTTCTCATTTTTGTTAAGGCTCATCTTCTCTGGAAAAAAAGGTGCATTTTACATCAAGATTGCTGTTGTGAGGTATCTGTCTAAATGTGAAATCCTTGTGGAGACAAGAAGCAGGTATTTCATACCTTGATGTAGCTGGTTGAGGTCAGCCTCGAACAATACACCTGGGGTTGATCACAACTGGCTATGTACAGGTGAAACTACAATACCTTTTCATTAGCAGGATTTTACACTGTATTACCTACTTCAGTGTAAAATCATGTTACACTATCTTGCAATGTCAGGATGCCTCTGAGGATATGGATTACATGCATACTTATTCTAGGTCCTTCTATGTTTCAAAAGTGATGCAAAATGAATCTCTGCCCTACTGTCTGGCAAAACTTTACAGTCTGGTTCTGTGGCTGAATTAATGTCCTTGTTGGACTTTCACATATATCCTTGGTAATTCTAGCAGTGATGTCCCTAAAAGTTCCTGCCAGGATTTCATTACTGTCTGGTATAATTCCAATGCATTTTCATACCTTCTTCAATATTGGTGCTACCGTTTTGCATTACGCACAATTGCATCAATGCCTGCAGCTGCACACGATGGTTATAACTCAGTCATCCCCCCCAAAAAGTAGTAATATGAAGCATCAAAATCAAAACATTAATTCAACATAGGCCATTAAGTCATGACGGTACAGATGTGCCTGTATTCGATTTTTACTTAAGTAAACCACAGTATTTTATAGGAAGCATGGTCAGAATAAAGCATTTCATCCACAGGTTACTCCATGTTGGCAATAAGTGAGTAGAATAGGAACAAATGCCAGCTCATTTGCAAGTGAGGTGAGCAGGCCTGAGCATGAGTTGCCTTCTCCAGTTTTTTTGTGTTGTAATTTAAGTCTGCCTGCTCCTAAAAATGCACTTCTCAGCGTATGTCTCCACCTTTGTTAAAGTGTCTCCTGAAAATGTCCATAGGTTTGGGTTGCTGTCAGCCGAAGGGTTACCATCCCTTTAAAACCAGATTTAAGATTTGCTGTTTATTTTAGGTAAGGAACCTGGATAAACAGTTGGCTTATACCTCTTAAAATGCTCCTTTACTGTTGTCTCATCTCCTTCATTTTTGATCTAAACTGAATTACTTTTGTGCTTTCTACTTCTGAACTTTCTAGGTAAGTTGTTTGCCTCATATCCTGCACAGATGCTCCACCCATCTAACGTTCCTCTCATTTTCAATATACTTTTTTTTCCCCCTACATATTTTCGCCCACAAACCTACCTGCAAGACCACATATTTGGTTCACAGTCAGTAGTTACTCAGTGGGAGGCATTTCCCATTCACATGTGATACATGCTGGCTGCTGCTTCCAATTATGCCATATGCTGGAGAGCTGAGCTGTTGAAGTATTGGAGTCAATGTTATAATCAAACCAGTTAAGAAAGTAGCAGTGTTGTCTTGTAAAGGGTTCTGGACAATGTCTGATTTCTGCCATAAGCAAAATGCTGACAAGTCCTGCTTTGTTTCGCTGCTTTTTCAGGTGGCAAAGAACTAGACATACATTCATTATATTGTAAAATCACAACCTTCGAGATCTTGCTGAATCTGCCCTACAGCTATTTATCACATGATTGCAGGGAATGAAAATAACATTTTTCCTTCTACTAGGAATATGTTGCTAACCTTGAGGCAAGACAGTGCATAATTTTATGTGTGCCTAGTCTTGCTGTTATATATAGACTGTTTTGAGATGAATCAGTGTTATCATTTCCCAGAATTTAGCACTAGTGTTTTACCAGAGCCAAGGAGATTTCATGTACTAGGCTCTTGGCTGCAAAAGTGACCAAGGATCCCAAGTCTGAGTCACATTTACACTAATGACATTTTATAGTCATGGAAAGAGGCCAAGAAGATGCTAGTATTATTTACTCCCAAGTTAATTTTTTTGTGTTGAGGTTAGAGCTGCACATAGTAATCTCTGTGTAAAGGCTATCTGAGCTCAGTCCTGATTTCACATCCATTAATTTTATATTTGTGAAATTACAGCTATTTCAGTGATGGTTTTGCTTGTAATCAAGAGTTGAATCTGTCTCCTCATGTCTATGCGGTAATCCCTCTTCCTCCCACAAGCAACAGTCTGCAGGAGACTCAGAGATCTCTAAGACTTTTTTCTTTCCTGTGATACCCATCCTTCTCTTGAAGCTTCTTGAATAATTTCTGTTTTTTAAAATTAAACATTAATTCACTTTAAATAGCAAGAATTAGGGAGGCTAGAGCTCAGTGCCTCTCCACAATTACTGGTTTAACCATTAAATTGCCCGTCTGATGCTCTATGTAGCTGCCTTACTATAGCTGTGTACCTAATATGTAGCTCTGACTCCTTGGTTTCCTTTGTTCATAGGGTGACCTGCAGCAAGTGGTTTTAAGCACATTGAAATTATTTCTGATATTGCATGGACACTTTCTGTCATGGCCCACTTTTGAGCTACTTATGCGCATGGACAGCATTTTTTAGGTATTGTCTAAAAGTAAACATTTCCAGAATGCGATTTCCAAGCTATGTAAACTCAGTTTCAGTTTTTAATACTGTGATACTGTAACATATTAAGAACAGCAGGACAGCATGAAATTTATAGAAATAAATTGAGGCATATACTGATGAAAACAGCTGAATACACAAATCAGGCTACATCCACTGTTTTAAGTAATAACATACTTCTGAGTGTAGTTGTTAGCACTGTGTGTGCCTGTAACAGGCATTTGTACAGTTATAAAATAGATGTCATTATTTTGCAAGTACAGAGACAAAAGAATCATGTTTCTTGTCCACGGTTCTGTGCTATTTTGAGGTAGTTTAATGCAATGGTGAGATGCATTATACCTAATCCAAACCCAACAGAGCTTCGCACTATGCTGCTCCAACTTGCTGTGTGAATTTTTTTTAGGGGATTCCCAGTTGATTAAAGCTTAATAAAAACAAACATCAGAAAGGGAGAAGTTTGGTTTTACTCTCTTCCAGATTAGGGTAGCTGTCTTAAAATACAGGTATGAAAGCAGCTGTCTTTTTTTGAAGACTTAGCTGAGGCAAAAATATTGTGAAAAATTCTGCAGAACATACTTGGGCAAAATGCCCATTTGTTTTATTGAGAATTTTGCCTGATTAAGACCTGTTTTCCCCTTATCTCAGAGTTTCTTGAACAAATGGTGTTGACTCTGATCCAGTAAAGTAGAGCAAGCTTCTTAACTGGCACATTAAATAAAAGCTCAGCTGGGAAAGGAATGCAGTATTTTGTCTTTGCATTTCAATTGAGTTGAAACTTCTTATTTTAAGCTTAGGCTGTGAGAATCACCTCCAAGCAATGTAACATCATTTACAAAGTCAGGTGATAGATGCTTGGACTGAATACAAGTTTATGATGGGATACATCTTTCCTGTTAATAAAACCAAACCCAAATAAATGCAGTGTTCAGACTTCCTCATTCATTTCTTTCAAGCAACTCCATTCTGACTTCAGTACTCCTGCTGTTGTGAGTTGAGGATTTTTTTTTATTTTTTTATTTTTTTTAGCACCAACAGTGTATTATGCTAATCTGCATGCCGGGCAAAAGCCCAGTTGAGAGTCTAAAGGAAGTTTCACTTTTGACCACATCCCTGTTTTGAGCCAAGATTGCTAATGTAGAAAGGCTTGCTACCTCTAGAGGTGTGCAGAGGGTCTTGTACCTCTTCCTTAAAACTCTGGTGTACTCTTTACCTCTCCTTTTTCTTCCTTTTCTCTGGGGAAATGACTCATATTTTTACCAGCGTAATAACAAAGAGATCCACACTTTTTATTTCTAAAACAAACAAGTATTTTTTTTTTTCCCACTTGTACTGAGGCTTCAGTCTCAGCCAAATATTTGAAAAGATATCACCAACTGGTCTGCAACTCTTTAAGCAATTACCATTGAATACAAACACTATGGTTCAAAATGAAATAAATACAAAAAATTTCAGCAAGGAAAATCTAGCACAAATCATAAGTAACTGATGCAAGTACTAACATACTTTTTTAATGTTAATACATAAAAATTGCAAAAGTACATTGTCAGTAATCCTGTGAGTGATTTAGTGCATTGTCTTATCACATGGTGAATGAAGGGAGGCTGCATGTAACACTGAATGCTTGTAACCTGTTTCACTATTCCGAGGAATACTGAAAATATTCAGTTTAATATACAGAAGTATTCGTTAAGAAGCTTACCAAAACAATATGGTGGGCTTAGACTAGGATCATACCAGAAGGTCCATCTCTCAGTTCTCTGAATCATAGGAAGAAACAGATTGTGTGACATGGAAAGTGAGAAATAATGTAATCTAACCAATCTGCACTTTAACAGAGTCATTGTGGGCTCGCTGAGGTTTCTCAGTTGATGTAGATATTTGACACAATACTGAAGAACTGACCATTTTAATTGTGACTATGTTTTCCTGGAAAGCAAGTGTCTGGGTAGGTTCAACGGAGTCTTTATCTGTGGGCTAGTTACATAGTGCTCTTCAGGGTGAACCAGCTGGTTGCATCAGTACTTACAGCAGCCCTCGTTTGGGGAACTGCAGTATTTAAGAAAGCCCAGGGGGAAAAAAGGTACTTGCTTCCTGCACTGTTTTTATTGCTTCCCCTGAAGCCTTCTGTTCATGATTCCTGTTGATCTTTGAAGTTTTTTTTCTGAGGCTTGGGAACTGTCGCTTTTTAGAAACCTATTGATGAAAGTTTTGTGACTCCTGCTTTTTTTGCTGAGTCTGCGGACTTAGTTTTTCCATTTCTTTAAGGTGCTTTGGCTTCCCTTCCTATTGTCTAACCAAAGTTACAAGGGTATTCATAACTTTTTCTTCTCTCTTGCCCTTACTGCAGGCTTACTGGTTTTCACCTTTAATTTATTTCACAGGAGAATGTGCAAACGCTCCAGCAGAGTAACCATAATTTTTTATGGAGTCATAGGTCTGTTGCATGTTACTAGCTTGTGCTGTCTTAATAAAAGTTTGTATTAACTATGTAGGCTTAATTAGCATATTTGGGTTTGGAATCTTAAACTATAAAGCTTTCCTGTTTCCCAAAACAATCCATTTAATTCTGTATCGATGAGAAATATTTAAAACAGAATGGGCAAACATACTTATATGGGATATAATGTTGCATAGCTCCTTACAATAAAATATTTTTAAAATATTTTTTATATAGTTTATATAAATTTTAAGTGAGTTTAGAATAAATATCGTTATTGCTATTTCACTAGAGGGCAAACTGAGGTATAGAGAAAAAACATCTTAAAGTTAACACTCATTTTCAAAGCCAAGAGTAGAATGTGGATTAAAGACTATGTACATTAGATGCAGTGGCCCTTATGCAGAATACTTGTTGAATTAGATATAAGATTTTAATGTTTTCATGGAGGATAATGTAACAGATTTAGAAAGCTGAGAATGCCAATAAAACATCAGCAGTTATTTGCACAGTATTGTCAGGGACAGCTATTCTGGAGACAATTCAGTGATTCAGAGCTATTTGATTAATCAAATGAAGTCTCTGTTGTAGCAATGCAAAGAGGTTATGTCTGCTGGCAATCTGATTTGAAATCAAATGTTTATGGATTAATGAACACAAGACAATTGCTTCTAAGCCTCTTTTCAAGCAAAATCTTAGGTCTTTAGAAATGTGGATAAGTAGGGAATTATTAGCCAGGTCTGACAGCACAAGTGAAAATTTATCCCCTCAAACATGCACTCTTTACAATTAAAGGAAATCCAAGCAATTAAAAGCAGCCAAAATAAAGCAAAGACCAGAGCTTACAAATTGTGTTTGTTATTTTACTAACATATGGTAATGTAAGCAAATTGTAATCATAGTTACATTACATTCTAATTGAATGATAAACTTAACAGAGCTGTGTCGTTTCATATCAACTGAGGATCTATCCCACAATCTGCTTTTTAAAAAGCAGTCCTGGCCTCATCTTCACATGGCCCTTGTGCTTTAATGTATTGAAAAAAAATAATCATTCTTTCTGTCTTAGCAGTTGTTGTTCATTACATTGTCTTTGAAAACTGTGAACAATGTGCATATTACAAAAAGAAATGTATAATCCATTTGAGCATAAAGGAAAGTTCTGCTTTTATAGGAAATGACTCAGAAATAGTTCAGGTACAATTTTGCGTTCCCTTTGGTCTCTTTCTTTTCTGAGAAGGCTCTCTGCTTTGGTTTGATACTAAATTAGTTATAACTAAATGCCACCTTCGTTTCTGCCCCCACTGAGCTTAACAGTTAATTTTCCAAGATAGAATAAAGAAATCCTTGCTTTCATATTTTATCCCATCCCCATGGTGCAGCAGACCAATAAGAAGCATATAGTTCTTACCGAGTTAAAGAGAATGGGAACACTTCTCTGAAGAAAATTGGCTGGCTTTCATGCACTACATAAAAAATCATCAATTAAAAATGGAAACAGCTGGAAATGAACATCTTCCTTTTATTGAAGTTGAACATTAAACTGCTCCCTGATTTGACTTTCCCTCTATTTCTTTTAAGATGATCATCATTATTTTGATTTGCTAAGGTAACAGCAATAGCATTACCTGCTTGGGCTTGTTTATTGGAAAACCTGACTGTATGTAACAGCCGATCTACATACAAGTAGCTGCACTAGCTTCTGTGCACAAGGTAACTGAATCCTAAGTTTACAGGGGGATGAAATTTTTATCAGAACAGTTTAGGGTTAGCAAAAGACTTCCATTAAAATCTGTGGAAATTTTACCATTGATACCAAGTGCTTTTGAAAAGCCCACCCTTTTGCCTCATGTTAAACTCATGAGGATCACAGAACTAGATCCTAACGGTGCTGTCATCTACTTCACCTGAAAGGTGATCTAATTTGGAGGTTAGAATATGTTAAATGGAAATATTAGTGATAACAATAGTTAATCTGGAAAAAAAAAAATAGCAGGACATCAGTCACACTGTCTTAAAACTGTAACAGATGCTGTTTTGTGGAAGGAGAAACTCCATGAACTGGCCACTTTGTTCAAGTTTCATACTATATCATCATCTCAAATTACGATTCTTTTAGTGTGTAATAGTGACTCATTTTTTAGCTGCGTGCTTTAGTTCTGTTTTATTTGTTTCTTTGTTTATTTTAGTTACATTAGTTTAGTTGGGCCAAAAGTAATTCAAGCAAGGAGAATATGATGTCACTCATCATGTCATTTCTTACTATGCATGTGCATGTGTAGATATGTGTACAGATATATACATGTGCTTGTATGTACAGGATCGTGTATACTTACAGAAATATACTGAGGATTCTACCTTAAAGCAAAGACGCAACACTGGCCAAAGGTACATTGCTCTTGTTGCCTCAAGAATATGCGCTGCTGTATAGTTAATAGCTAAAGAGTCATAGGAAGGAAGTTCAAAGTCCATTTCAACACTTCCAGAAAGATCAACATTACTTCTTTTATGACTAACCTAAAACTGCTTTACATTTTCAAGTTGAGAAGTCAACCAAGTCCTCAGATAGTGCTGGACAATCTCATTGTTTATGAAAACAGCTGAGGATCTAATTTAATGACATTTGAAGGTTCATTTTACAGGATAAAAACTGTAAGAGTATCCCACTGTTTTGAACAGTGTTGCAAGGACACATGGCTGGTATTACCGGTAGATCACTTCTGATTGTATTTAGAATTAAAAATGTTGAGAATTGACAGTGAAATCTCAACTATTTTTAGAACTAGTCATAGAAAATAATTCCAGTTTGCCTTTCAGTACAGAATGTGTTAAATTTGGGTTAGGCTTCAGTAGTCCCATCAAGCTTAGATATGATTCTTCTGCACAGAATTTTCCATATGTTATGCTCTGTGTACATCAAAACAAAACTAGCTCAATGATCTGGAGGCAGTGTACACTGCACCCATGGGTGAGTAAGACTGATTCATGCAGCAGTATGCTAAGAAGCATAAGTGGTGTGTGGTGGGCATGTAGATAATGTAATCGCACTCGTGGCTGCCGTTCTAGTGGAAAGGATAACATCTTGCTGGATTTCTGAAGGATGAGATAGTAGTGAAAGTACAGTACTTCCAAAAGGCACGTCAGATCTGGGGAATAAAATGTTACAACTTTAAACATCTGAGATAACTAAGAAGAGGTTTGTTTTTATATTTCCTCTATTTTGTGGCTGAAACAGCTTTGGCTGTTTCATATTTTTTTGTGATTTATTTGCTTGTTTATTTATCTATTTATTCTATTTCAGAATTAAAATATCTAAATATTTAGTCAGTTTTTTCTTAATTAAAGATTTTCATTAGACATGTCACTGAATACAAACCTTTGTACAACTAGTAACCAAACAAGCTTTTCTGTAAAGGCTTCACTAAATAATCAATCACAAATCCTGGCTCTGGGAGCTTGTAGCTGTTGCTTTTTCATGTCAGTAGAATTAAACCAAGGTTTACAGGTTTAAATTAATCAAGCTGATGAAAGGCCGGGTTTTGTTTGTTTGTTTGTTTTCCTAAAAAAAGAGATTAATTTGACTTCTGTCTATATGAGAAAAAAGATAGATATACACATACCTGCTGTCGGGTGGATACCCTGTGGCTTTGTGTGTGCATTAGTGTGTGTGCCTGTGTGCCTGTGCGTATGTATGAGAGAGAGAAAATTCAGAGAAACAGATTACTTTGCAGTGTAAAAATGTTGAATTAAAATGAGAAACACTGGTGTTTATAGAGAATCTCGTATTTAACGAGAACAGCCCTGGAAAGGAATGCTTTCAGTAATCTCTCTTTAACCGACTGAAGTGGAAGAAAGCCAAGTTGTTCAGTTGCACAATAGGTTGCAATCATGTGGGAGAGTTCCCAGTTGGGAGCTGAAAACTGAAAACCTGACATGCATAAGTGAATGAAGCTACCCTATATGATGTGTTGATTTAAGATTTTTTTTCCCCCTCCTTAAAAATACAGCTGGGTTTCTGCCTTTGTCTGAGTACTGAAGAGGCAACACTGTGAGACACAAGATTAGTTTAAAATTGACATTTTGGATGTCAGTGATAATTTGTCCTGATGTTATGGCTACTGGTTGCGACTGTGACAAGCACGCTTGAACCAAGCAGGCGCTGTAATAGCCAAATTTAATAGACGACCATTGTAATTTTCTGTCTTGTGGACAGCCGAGACTTTCCAATGTTCCTTCATCACAACAATCAAGGATTACTAAATAACAAGTCCACAGGATTGGGGGAGGATTGAAAGGATTAATGGAGTATGACAAAATTGCACCTGAGGGGGAAAATCTGTAGCAGTTTTTGTATGGTGATGTGGTACATCAGGCAAACTGGCAATTGCTACTGATCTTTACACATGCATGTCTTCAAATAAAGTGTGTGAAAGTCAAGCAGACGCAACTATGTGGCTAAGACTGTCATAAACATTTATGTCATCAGCCACATAAATCACTTAATGCTATCATTTTAAGTATTTTGATGATCAACTATATTAAGCATCAGTGAATTGTAGGCACTGTACTAAATCATTTTTTTCTCTGCTATAACCTCTTATCCTGCTAAACTAAATCCTAAAAAAGATTAAAAATGTAGGGTTAGTCCAACCCTTCTCTTCAAAGATAATTAAGGAATACAGTTCCTGTTTAGGAAGAATGTTTCCAGTTTTGGAACTTTAAAAAAATAAACAAACTGGTTTGCCATCTGCATTCATGTGCTAACCTGATGTTAAACCCCCTCCATCCCTTTGATAAACATCCATTTCAAAACAATAACGTTAGCCCCAAGTTCTTACGGGATATTACTGGGTTTTTTAAATGAACTGTTTAGCACTATGAAACATCAACAGTTTGTTAACAGATACTGGGTTGCTTTTCACACTGGTTTAAACCAAGAATCCAACCACTGATGGCAGTGGATTTACATGAAATAGAAACAAGGAGAAGCAAGAGGAGAGCTATCCAGCTTTATTTTTGAAACTCTTCTTTGGAAAGGAACTTATCTATTAAACATTTTTTATTTCTCTCTCAGAAAAATCTGGACTTGGGAGTATTTTTTTGACTTAAGTGGAAGTTTTAGATTTATGTTGTGTTCATGGTAGCTGAACTTAGCCTTTGCAGCAAGATACTTTCTTACCAGTTTGATATAAACACTTAATCATTAGGGAAAATAGCAACTGGTGCAAATGTTTAAACTTTTGTCTATGTAGATCTACACGAGAGAAAAAATGAAAGAAAATTCGCAAACACATTTAAAAGTTGCTGTCTAAGGTCATCTGTCATGTATTGTGAATTGTTTAAGGAAATACTTCTTTGCGAGCATTGACTGAAGGTCATGTTGTTATTTAGACTTTTGACGAGTGGAACAGTAAACGATTCATTAATTCCATTAGCCATCCTTTCTGCACACTGGGAAAAGCAAATGTAATTGTCAAGTATTCCTACTATATACTTAAGCTGTCAAGGATCCTGGAAGGCTTCAGCTGTCCTCTTCGAAGATATCAAAGGAAGGGGTGGGCAATTTTGTGTCTTTAAAACAGAAATAGGGAAAAAATGTGCCACATAATTTAAGCTAAAATAGTTATTTTTAACCTAAAGTGACATTTTAATACAGAAACACTGGACAGGTTTCTGACTGGGAAAGCTTCTGATTATTATTTTTTTTAAAAAAAGAAGTTTTAAAGTACAGCCTGTCAGCATACCATTGGTGTTGTCTCTGAACCTGTCTTGTCTCCAGGAGCCATGCCAGCGACTGCTCATTTCCCTTTCCTTTGGGTTCCCGAGGCGATCCATAGGTCTCACTCTGTGTGCTGCTGCAATGTGGTGGGCAGGCAAGTGTAGTATGACTGAGGTCGGTGAGCATGCTGCACTCTTTTTGCATGAATATTAGGCAAAATCAGGGCACATATTTTTATAGCTTTTCACCATGAAGTTTCCAGTGGGTTAGTGGACAGCAAAAGTGAAAAACGTCAGGTAGATCTGCAAAGTTCTTAGCATTTCTTCCTGTTGTTAACAGGGGTGACCACTGAAAGCCTAGTCTACCACATTTAGCAAGAAAAAGCAAGGAAAGGTTCCAGGATTAGTAGTCCAGCCAAAAGTGGATTACATTTGAATTAGAGTGTCTGCCCCCTGAGTGGTCACTGCTATTAGGTAGCGTTTTACAGAGAGAGAGCAAACTTTTTCTCCATAGAAGAGAAGTTGTATTGAAAAGACAGGGAGGCTCTTTGGTGCAAGAGGCTTCATTTCAACTATGGTGAAGAAGTCCAGGAAAAGTAGGTAAGCAAATTCATGTAGGGTGTGTTTATGTCCACCCTACCCATGTGCTTAAAAGAAATAGCATGCTCTCTTCTACAGATCTTAATGTCCCAGACATACTTGGTGGTAGTGAAAAACCCACAGCTGGTTATTACACGTTTCAGCAGATTCCTTTTATTTTGGCAATAATGAATGCAAAGCTGTCTTGTCCTTTGCAACACTTTGAGCTGATTGGATAACACATTGCAGAGTGGTTGGACACAAATCATGTAACCCTGCTGTGCTCTGTTTGAAAGGAAAGCACAAGTTTTAATTCATTATTGGCTAACATTTTCTGGTATGCTTTTCCCACAGTTTTGAGTGACAGTCCCACACCCACAATACATGGTTTGTTTAATTGTGGTGCTGAAAACTTGACTTTCTCTTTAAAGAGGTAATTCTACATCTTGATTGTAAAATAATAAATAGTTTGCTGCTCAGTTTTCCATCCTGAAAAAGGAAACACATTTTGCATACTTCTGAAGACATAACTTTGTCACTGTGTGATTGTTTTTCTCTAAAACGTGAAAAACTGTGGAAAAGGAGGTCCACCTGTTGGGAAAAGTTTTGCTATGTGTGTGATATAATGTAATGAGTAATCATAAATGTAAAACACTTAATGTGATGATTTCCTATATAATGATTATGCAGTAGTTAGTAGCCACAGTATACTATATTACTCCTGTTATGTATTTTGGAGGTGGATGCTATGGATTCATAATATGTTTTAACTTGTATAAGTAGTACCAGTCCATCTGAGGGATAGTCTTCCCCCAGGTTGAAAATTATGAATTTACAGTGTTGATTTTTTGAATCTTATGAGCCACTACAGAGTGGAAAATATTTAAGGATAGCAGTGTATGTACTTCTGTATGTTACTGAGTGTTAAAATAAGCAATCAGTTGATTGTTAAATTAATATATATATAATGCATTATATTTATGCAAAAATAGCTGCAAAAATCAGGTGAAGTGTTTCACTTTGACTGTAGTAATAGGCACCATTGCTATGTATTTATCTATGCATAGTTTAGGAGAGAAGAAGAAGCTGTGAATGATTCTGTAATATTTTCTTCATTGTAGTGGCCATTGAGTTGAATAAGATTTCACTGCTATGTATAGTAATGAATCTTAAAAACTATCATTTCTAATCAGCGTTGGACAGTGCAAACAAACAGGTGTCCTTTAAAAAATGGACCTTTGTACGCTTTGAGTAAAGAACTACCTAAAAAGGATATAAAGTAGTTGTACATTCAAAATGTATTAAATTCCATTTTTCCTTTGCTATATTTTGTAAAACATTTTCATTGTAAACAGTATGCCTCTCATACATGTCAAATCAAAACTATTTTAAAAATATATACCTAATGTAATTGGAAGCTTATTGCACTCTCATGCAATGTATATATTGTGACTTCAAAAAGTCTGTACGGAACTTTGCTTAAACTACTAGTATGTGGATTTCTTTCAAATTTATTTTTAATTAATGATATTAAGGATAAGATCCTTTCTAAATGTACTTTAAAATTCACAATAAAGATTCAGAAGTTGTTTTGTACAATGTTGAGGCTTTGTGTTGAATTTTCTTGTTGAAATCTTTTCAAACTGGTACCTTGACTAGGTTCCACATTCCTCAAGTATGTGTTTAACATCATCATGATTTAAATCAGGTGTGTGCCATATCACAAAATACGGTATCTCCATTTACTTAAGAGCTGTCTTCATTAAATTAGGGATTGCTGCTCTGCTGAACACAGCATTTCCTGGCACTTCTGTAATTTCTACTGGAGATTCAATCTGGGTTCAATAAACTCTCTGTATTAGACTTGAAGGGTGAGATAAGCAGGTGAATGGTCTAGAGAACAGTTCTTATGGGAGCAGCTGAGGGAACTGGGGCTCTTTAGCCTGGAGAAAAGGATGCTGAGGGGAGACCTTACCGCTCTCTACAATTAACTGACAGAAGTTCATAGGCAGGTGGGTGGTGGTCTCTTCTCCTAAGTAACAAGCAATAGGACAAGAGAAAAAGGCCTCAAGTTGCACCAGGGGAGGTTTAGGTTGGATATTGGGAAAAATTTCTTCATAGAAGGGGTTGCCAAATGTTGTAACAGGAGTCCCCATCCCTGGAGGTATTTAAAAGACATGTAGCTGTGGCACTTTGGGACATGGTTTAGTGGTGGACTTGGCAGTGCTAGGTTAATGATTGGACGATGATCTTAAAGGCCTTTTCTAACCTAAACACTTCTATGATTCTATAAAATGTATACTGTATTTTGTGTATCAGTTCAATCCAGGAGGCAATATAGAATGAGTTGGATCAAATAGTGGGGTAAACATAGAGAAAACCATGTGCTTATCTTAGAATATCTAAAAAACTGGTTTGTAACTCCCAATGGAAACAAAAAATAAATATGACATTATTGGGGAAAGATGCAGTGGTACAGTATACAGTCAAATCTATTGCAAGCTTTCATTTTTATTTTCTATGTCTTTTGTTTTTAATGTTATTTTTTATTAGATGATTCAGTAGTTATTAAGGTAAAAATGTTGGTGGCCTCAGTGGGGAACCTGCCTGAATAAAGACTTAATTAAGCTCTGTAGAGCTTGTAATAATGACTTTTTTATATCTGTCCTTCCTCATCTGGAAAAAAACTGACAATTATTTTGCTCAGAAATAGATGTTTCTGTTTAGCTTTGTGTAGCAGTGACTGAAAAGGTTAAGCAAGAGAACGGTATAATTTTTCTTTTGAGGATAAAATAGTCTATTTCCCGTGAAATTTACTACTTCTTAGCGGTTTACTTAACCAGAAGAGGATTAGGCTTTTAATTTTATGGATGAAATTTTAAAAAACATTTAACGTTGTCCCACTGATGTCACTATGAAATTGCTAGTGGCACAATTTTAGGTCATTGGTGTACATGTTTGACAATCCTATATGGCATACCTGTTTTAACATGGGATTGTAATTTTTCAAGATGCTTTCACTGGTGCTGTAGATCTGCATATCTGAAAGCATATATAGATTGATAGTTCCCATTCAGAAATCCCAATATAGGTCCTTAACTATGGCTAGCTAGAGTTTTGCACATTCAAAATGTAATTCTGATGTCAAGTAAATCTGATTTGAGAATTAGCTAGAAATCTATATGTCTTTCAAAATCCCCTATTTAACTTGTCTGTTTAAATAAGTAAGA
Organism: Falco rusticolus; assembly: GCF_015220075.1. Taxonomy (NCBI): domain Eukaryota; kingdom Metazoa; phylum Chordata; class Aves; order Falconiformes; family Falconidae; genus Falco; species Falco rusticolus. The sequence goes on along the minus strand of NC_051188.1, from coordinate 40,963,059 downwards.
CTTTTCCCAAAATTATTTCCCACTGCAAAGCTTCAACTAAGGTCCAAGGTAAAATTAGAGCAAATTATCTTAATGGCAGATAATACTCAGCTGAATACTCAAGAAATGCCTTAAATTTAATGGTGCTATTCCTACAGAAAATCACATCTTTCTTTTCAAATGACTCCTTCGTAAAAGACTAAAGAATAGTTCTGGATTGTCTTCAGAAAAGAATCTGAAATTCAGGCTCTACAGAGAGCCCTCAGATCTCTAAAGACATAGTTTCACCATACACAGCTATTTTTTTTCAGTCTTTAGTAACATTTATCTCATTAAAGTTCTGCTATAGGGCTAACTCAACACTCAATTATGGTCAAGCACTGGTACTCCAAACGAGAGAACCATTTTCACTTTTAATTCTGGAAATGGGAATGGATGTTCAAGTACTCTTATGTGAGGAAACACTGATGACCAAACAGAGGTAGGCTCATGTACTTTCCTTGCAAATATAGCCAGAGACCAGAAATAGTACAACATGATTGCACGACAGAATAAACAAAACACTCACTGTCATCAGGAATGAAAGTCGATGCGTTGTCTGTTGGCTGGTTTGATGCTAGTCATCGCCTGCTCAGCTGTCTGGTATCTGAGACCCATAATTGTCTCTTGATTTTGTGTCTTTTTGCTAAGGTTCACATCTTTGTCTTCTCCATTATGAATTATGAATCTTTCTATTGCAATACTACTGCCAAAGTTAAGTGATTAGCCTAATTTAGAATCAGATTGTGTAACCCAGGCTCACATTAACTTGCAGCTAAATCTGCAAAGGGCCCCGTTAGATGCAATGTCGCAGTGTGCTTGTAAGTGCTCACTGGCATGCCAGGGGTTGTGCCATCCAGTGCGGAATAGGATTCCCCTGTGCAGAACCTGACTTTAGCCAAGGTTGAAGGCCCCTGTGTTCATTTTTAAATAATCTTATCTGAGTGACAGAGAAATGATCCCAGGTGTCCATAAGCAGAAGTCCCATCCTGAGTTTCATTTTATAAAATTTTATAATGCTGCAATACGTTGGTAAAATGGTGGTAATAACAAAGGTGTCATCAAACTAGGTTATGGTAACTCTCCTGAAGTAGGACAGACTTCTTATATCAGGGGTTTTTTTAAGAGCTACATGTGAGACTGATGAGCAATGCCATTTATTCATATGGAATACCATGCACCAACATAAACCTTGTCTAGGTTAATAACAGCCAGATTCTGGGGAGAAAAAAAAAAAAGGATAGGTGGGAGCCAGCTGGAGAAGGTTTGGTGGGGAGCAGGATGAACTAAAGTCACTGATATCCATCACTGGTACTCAATGATAAATATCACTGATAGCCATCATCAAAGGAAAAAAGAAAACACAGTTTATTATGAACCCAGGGGAACAATTTACTTTAGTTTTTGAACACAGAAAAACTCAAAACCAATACCCTACAGTAAGAGTAAGTAAAATTAAATCTTATTTTGATCTTATGAACATCACATTTTTTTTATTTGTTGCAGTTTTTTATATTCCATGAAGTTAGAAGTTAGCAGTTAACAGTTATTTAACAGTCAGACTCAGTTATTTCTGTATGCATTTCTGTATTTATTTAAATTTTATTTTCTTAATGGAAGAAATTATTTTGCTGATGAGTTTCAGGAAACGCTCAAGTATTTTTACTTTGCAGCTTTCTTGAAGAAAGAGGGTATCTTCCAACAGCCAGTGTCTAAATATCTGATAAGAGTCTGCTTTGTAAGAAATGCAGTAAAATGTTTTTGTCTTTGAAAAAAGCTTTCCCTAGATTTTTGATGGGGAGTAGATTTGCTGGAGCAACTTGTTCAATTTCATTCTTGCATATTCACTTTGCCTTTAATACAAAATGTTTTCTTGCTTGCAACATGAACCAGGATCTTGTCACAGCATTGCAAAAGGAAAATACATAGTGGGCTTGGCATTCCCTGACAATATGCTTTCATTAAAACTTCAAAATTTAAATGTATGGGGAAACGCATGTCATATCTCATCACAGAGCTTCACAGCTATTGCATTCATTGCCACTAGTATGTGGCAGAGTTCTTTTTATAGCTTGTTTCCCTTGTAAATTTAACTATAGTCAGGGAGTTATATTTGGGAGTGAATGTTTTGCCAACCTTAGCTAATCAATAGGAGTCTTACCTCCATCTCCATTAGCAGTTTAAATTAGTAACCAATGGTTAACATATTTTTAACATTGCAATTTTTCTCCCCCCAAGTTCCTTCTCAAACTTCTTCGCAGCACTATTTTCAGGTCACTACTCAATATCTTATCAGAAGGAGCGGATGGATAAGAATTCAGATACATGAGAAACGTTAAATGGCAATTGCTCAGTACTGCTTTGATTATTGCCAGAAATATGTTAATTAAGAACAGTGGAGAACGTAATCCTTTTCTGAACCCAAATGGCTATGACTGTTTCTAGAGCTGGGAGGCATGGGGCATGCTTTAACCAGTTACAAAGCTATTTAGATGGACCAGGAAATATAATGCAGAACGATTATACCAGTGAATCCGGTTCCAGGAGTGTCACATCATCCTTCCTTTTGCTGTTAGTTTCTTATTTTAGTGTCAAATATTTGAAACACAATCTATCATTTGGAACATATGTTAATTACAAAATAACATAAGAGCTCATTTTGCTGTCAGAAACATTACTTTTTCAGTCTGATAGTACAGAGCTATATGCCTGACAATAGCATTGTTAGTGGTTTGGAAAGTTTATTTTCTCCAGCCTCTTCAAAGTAGCCTTTCCAAAAGCATGTTCACAGATCACAGAGACAAGTCTCGTTTCATGCCAGAAAGTCCTAGGATATTTTTTCTTTACAAACAGGAATGTCACTGCTCTGTCCTTCGTGGGAGATAGTGGTAGAAAGGGCTGGAGCTGTGTGTGCATCAGTGACAGGACTAAGAGACTTCATTTTACAACCAATACACTTGGTATTTATCTCCATGTGTACTTTTACACCATGGTTGTAGAACAATTATTTTTACGATTGATATTTTCTTTTTATAGAAGTCTCTGATAGGAGACTTGCAGCTCTGTGGTGGCATACCTGCATCCACAGGGGTACAGTCAGAAAGCTTCAACAGTGTTAAGTCTCCGTGCTTCTTTGTGGTTTTATGCTTTATTTTTAAAAGTATTTTGACATGGCTTTTTTGTGAGTTGGATTTGTTGTGGGGTTTTTTTTCTTCTTTTTCTCTTCTCTTACGGCAGCCCATTCTTTCCAGACTTGTAAAATTATTGATTTTTTTTCCTAATTAATATTTTTTCTTAGTCTCTTTTTCTCATATAGCTGTTTTTCAGGATGACACAGTATTAGAGGCAAATCTTGACATCACCTAGTTATACCTTTACAAATGGAAATAGTATATTATTGTTCCAATCCAAATCACTATACAAATACCATTGTAAACATCTTTGCTCTAAACCATGACAAGAAATTAGGTAGTCTGTCTTTGTAGGTGTGACAAGAATGTCAAGCTACAGTAAAAATACATGGGAAACCAGCATTATTTAAGAGAAAAAATAATTGTCTCATATCCAAAAATAGTTGGTCACCAAAAGCAAATATTTCACCTTAGGTAAAGGCTTCAAGCCTTCTTTAAAAAGAGCTATTTTATGGATTCTAAGAAAAAAGTGACATAATAACCATTAACAATTTTTAATTATCAAAATAATACAAACTTCACTAAGAAATATTTTTTAAATCCACTTAATTTTTTTTTTCTCTAAGGAACTGGTGACACAAAATGCTATGTAAGAGGAATAATTTCTGAGTAATAAATGCTGTACTCCTGTATTATCAGCTGCCTGCTTCTGCAATTATCTTGGATTAAATTCATCTGACTGGCTGATCTAATCACCTAGACACCCTTTATAGTTAGTGGAGAGAAACAAACAATTTGGTACTTTGATTGATCTCATTTCATTCTGAAGTAGGTGCCCAAAATCAGTCCTGTGAATTTAACTCAAAGTATTAAGTAGCTCACATGTAGACATGAACCTTGTAGAGATCTGAAGCTAAACAAGGGCAGTTTTTTCAGACCCCCTATTTAAGTGTTCTGTCTAAATATTTCCAGCCTCAATATTTCTGTGCTCAAGGCTGAGACATCAATGTATAGAATAAGTCATTTCTTGCAATGTGCTTCATTTAGAAATGTGTAAAGAACAGAATTAAGTGGAGCTGAGTGTTTTCAGTGATGGCAGGCTGAAGCCTTGGTAGGCATTGTGATAGCAGTACCTTAACAAAAAGCATAAATTATGAGCATTTTGGTTATTCTTTAACAGTAATGTAAAGTAATATATGTGGTTTTATACCAGTTGACCAATTAATGACAAGCGATTTATATATTGGTCATGATCTCCTTTGAAGCAGGTAAAGGAGTTAATTCTTAGGACATTTCTGAGAGCAAGCCCTCTAACCACCAACTGCTTTGACCTATTTTTAGGTGGGTGTGGGTGTGGGTGTGGAAAAACATTAAAATTAAATTTTATGCTGAAAAGTGCCTCTTTTACCTTTGTCACCTGCAATCATTTTCTTGCAGCTACCTCTATCTGACTTGTGTCTAGCTTACTCTATAAATTGGTGTTTTTCGAACAGCTAGCCCAGAAAACTCAAATCTGGATAGGCTAGAATTCTTCCTTTCTTATGCATCATCACCAATTATATATGAGTCAGACTAAATTGCTCTATCAGGTTAATGTGTTATTCTCTGAGGAATTTGTGTCTGTAAGGTTTTCCTCTCAGATTTGTTTTTGTTTACTTTTTTCTGAATGGGCAGGATTTGCTTCATTATTAAACCCTAGATATTATGACTGGGATGGAAGAAGCTTTATTGAAATATTTCTGGAATTTTCTTCCAAATTTCACCGTACTGGAACGTCAAACCAGATGGAATGGATTCTTAGCTGTGAACTTCACTGGCAATGCAGTCAGTCCTGTCCAAGCTCCATCTCCACAACACCTTAAGACACTTAACACCTTAGGTCTAGCTGGGTTTCTTTAGGTGTCAAGGATGCTAGGGACAAGGCTACCTTGGTTGCTGTGTTCTCAGTGTTACAGCTTTGAGTCCACTTCTTCCATTCTTTTTGTGTCCAGAGTGAAGAGGAGGATTTTAGCTTTCAAAGAGAGCAATGATAACCATAACGATAAAAAAAATGAAAAAAGGAAGAGGAAAAAAATTCAAGCATAAATCCTGAAAGAGAGATCAACAAGCCTATGGATATGTAATTTCAAAGACCTATAGATTTTCAATAAATGTACTAGGAAAATATTTATTTCACAGCAGGATATAATCAACAAGCTGGAATTCATAAAAGACTGAGCTCTCAATCCATTCTTTTTTTCCAGCTGTTCTGCCTTTGGGAGCAGTGGAGCAGTCTGGAAAAGACTGCAGCAGATGAATGCAGAGACTCCTTTAGGAACATAGCAATGAGCACAGTATATCCGCATTTCTCTACTGACGATATGCAGTAGGTGATCTTTTTCAAAACTCTGTTACTCACACAGTATTAAAAAGAAATACAAAAGCTTAGCATACTCATGGGGCTTGCGAGTCAGATTATTTCTCCCAGTGAGTTGGCATCCACAAGTTAAGAACTGTATTCTGGATGTTAGCTTTGTTGGTATAATAAAGAGAAATATATAAAACTAGATCCATTACCATGGAAATAGTGAAAGGTCATTTCCATGGCAACCATGGGAAGCTCTCATACTATAATTTTGAGGAAGCCTGTCTTTGAAGCTACAAAGCATTTATATGACAAACCTTATTTTAAATTAAATTAAATCTATATATGTAAAGTGGTAGACATTTTGAAAATTCTAACATACTACAGCCATTTGCTGGAAAGGGAATAAATATCAAAGCCAGACATGTTACTCATTTTGGCTATGGGGAAGCTGTTTGGTATCTTTTTGATATCTCATATTGTAAATAGCTAATCTTTTTTACTGAGAACAGTAATCTTTTAGGATTCAGGACTGAGGTTTCTTTTTTCCATGGCTTCCTTTCCTGTCTAAGCCCAATGCCAGAACTTCAGCCTCAGAAGAATGCTTTCTAGTGTATATATATGTATATCTTTAACTTGAGAGCTTATTCAGGCACAGTGATTAGACAATTTGCAAGGGTCTACCTTTATGAAGAAGTTCTATAAAATTAATACAAAAAGCAGGGTTCTGTAAAAATATCTGTGAGATCCTGTGCAGGCATCTTTACCCCATTTTTTTGTTCCTTAACATCTATCACACAATCATCTTAGATTTTTCTTTAAACAGTCCCGTAGGTAGTCCTTTTTAGAAGTCTTGATTAATATTTCATAACAACTAAATAGACAATCAGCCTATAGATGCCGAAAAACAATCTTATCTGAAAAAATAATCTGCCAGTGTGGTTTTTTCTCAATAAGAGAGAATTTACTGTTTTTATAGTGCAAATATGGAGAGGTAGATGGAAAAAGAACACTAAGGTATTTAAAGGTGTTTTTGATGATACTGGAACACACATACACCGGCCTTCAGTGTGGATTTCCAAGCAAATATGAAGTTTGCCTGCAAAATCTTTGGAAGTTTGCTAAACTAGCTCTAAAAAGTAATTTAACTTTAGGGTCATCAAAGCACTGGAGGGGAAGAATACTGACTTATGATAATTTACATAAAATCATAATGAAGATTGGAGCCAGACTACTTTCTTTTTCTCTTATCTCATCAAAATCACTGAAGCAAAAGTCAGGGCATCTACTTTTACATACCTGCTTTAGATTTGAAACAGCAGTAAGCTTTCAGACATCCTACTCCCCAGGGTTGCCTATGAAGTCAATGGGAAGTTAGTGATATCTGAGGTTAGGCAGACTCTGAACTACAGGTCCTGCCCACAGAAGTATTTAGGAGTCTGTGCCCCATTAAAATCATTGGAGTGCAGTCACTTAAATGTCTTCTGCAGTCTGACTGTGCAGTTGCTTCATTACAGAGGCAGCAGCCTGTTGCAGCCTGGGAGGGCTGTCTGATTCACCCTTCAGAAATAACAGTGCTAAGGCTGGGGCTGCACTTCTCTAGAAGAGGCTCTGGATACTGTCCATACTGTCTTTCCTGTCAGGATTTCAAAATGCTTTTGAAACATTAAAACTTTTATCTTTCTTAGTTTGAGGGAACTAGAGATCAAAAATGTTAAGGCCAGCATTTCTAAGTTTCCACTAACTTGATGCAAGTTTTATCAGTACTCTTTCTGAAAAAACTTGGGCCTGGCTTCAGTCTGAGAGTCTAGGAGTCTAGGACAGGGAGTTCTTGCTGAAAATAGTATCCACTAGCATCTGCATTAACTGCAAATCAATTTAAGTTGTTTACCAGAAAGTTTTTTAGATTCACATGTAGGAAGGAAGGAGTGATGTACTGATCTGATGCACAGGTCACTATGAACAAGATTTTCCTGATTTGACATCCTGACCTTCGAGATGCAGCTAAACCAAAAGAGATAAATGAAAACATTGTGAGTTTTCTACATTATTCGTCACGTCAAGGGGACAGCCTTGGCTGGAGTCACTATACAGTTTGTCACAAACTATAGTGCAGCCATGCACTTCAGACTTCGAAATTGGAGATTATTCAGTCAAAACATTTGCATATTTTTAAGGTAGTATTCAGTGAGGCAACTGTAATGCAAGGTCTTGCCAAGACCCATCTGGTGTCATTAAATACTCTAAATGCATAGAACACTGTTTGTAGGGTTTTTGGTTTTTTGGGGTTTTTTGGGGGTTTTTTTTGTCATTGTATGCACGTATGTAATGCTCTCCATCTGGGAAAGCAAATGCTTGAACTCACTGAAGGCATGTATTTAATTTATATTATTTAAGTTCAGTTATACTTTTTTTTTTTTTTTTTTGATATCTCATTTTTTTGGCCAGTCCCAGCTTGGCTGATGAAGAGGTGTGGACCCTGTTATGTAGAAAGTCCACTTTGCTCCTAGATCGACTGAAGGAGTTCGCTAAACATTGGAACGATGGGTTTTTTTTATTCTTCCTCACTAGTGCTAATCTCCTCTGATGAACAAAGATCAGATCTTGATAGCAGATGATGACCACTACAATCTCTCTGTTGAGTGATGTTTAAGTTGGGATCTTTCAAAAAGTTCTACTCACATCCCATATTTATTCACTTGTCTTAGTTTCATGTATGATATAGAAGTCTCCTTGATTTTTTTAGCTATTTGAGGTGTCACTACAGTCCTGTGGCATTTATCAGAAAGTGTCCTGCTCTACAGATTTTCTGGAAATCAAACCAAAATATTTTAAGAATTACGTCAACAGCAAGTAAAAATTAGTCGTATCTTTTCTATCCCATATCTTTTGTCTTAAGTCTCACTTCTCCAGTCTTCCCGACTGGGAAGTTTTGTTCAAAGTTATAATTTTTTTGGCAGGAACGTTCTACACAACATTCAACAGAAAGTACATCTATACTTCTTAATTAATTTGTTTTATTTAACTTTTTGCTGTGGCCAAGGAACTCTAGTTATCTAGTATGTTTTCTTCACATTTGGCCAGATCCAGATCAAAGTCAAAGGAAGACTCAGAGAAGTTTCAATGGGCTTTAGAAGAAACTGGTTTCATTTGTATACAGCTAGAAATATCAAAAAATCGTATTTGTAAGCGTTTCCAATGACATGAATCAGTCCTAAGGCAAGTATTGCAGTTACAGAATTTCAGTTCATATGTGCTGCATATAAAAAATAACTTTGAAGTCAGTTGGGATGGAGGAGGTGGGAAGAGACACACCAAGGAGTGTTCATATAGGATCCCCTTTGTGTCATCCCATAAGCTAGCTTTTAAATATGCAGATGACTTTGTTATTTGGCTACTTTCAACGATCCCCACTCCGCACACACTCCCCCCTGGTTTTTTTCCCCCGGCTAGGTTTTCAGAAGACTAAATTTAGTAGAGTGAGTCACTAGCCAGAAATGGTCAGTTGGCCCGAGCCTTCCCTGACTTTTACTATTTTCATTGGTGTAAAGAAATTGCTTTAAATAGCATTCTTCCATATTTTCCAACCATTAAAATAAGGAATGAAACAGGCCCAGACACATTTGGTCTTACTTTATGGGCCCAGTCCAAACCTTCTGCAGATTTTCTCAGTGACAATACTAATACCATGATGTACTTTTCACCTTTGATATTTGGAAGTACTAGATCAGTTCCTTTGCCTATTAATTTTTAAAGGATATGATTAATAAATGCATAAAAATGGGTCTGTATTTCTAAACTAATCTTTTTCATCAAAGGAAGTAGGATATGTCATTTGATACTATTATAACTGACAGTATTTAATTGACATTTTTGAGATTAAAAGAAAAGAAAAATAGTTTTAAATTATTAAAATGGGTCAAATGGTAATTTGGTGTTTTGAGCTCAAGAACAAGAACCAGAACAGTATTTCTTTGTATATTTCCTGCTCTTGATGATTTGAAAGTGGGAAATTGGAAAATATAAGTTTGATTTCTTTGGAGGATATTTATCTGCTGAAAGGTCAAACAAAAGGTTATCCTTGGATGACATTTTTGAGTATTATAAGAAAAGAGGGATGATAAAGATTGTAGAAAGAGATGTAAGGAGTGAAGAAGCTTTATAAAAAGCATCAAAAGAGAAATTCATAATTTCAAATTTTCAGGAGAATATATGCTAAAATGTCAGAAGAATGTTCATTTTAATTATCAATTGATCAGTAAAAGAGATTAAATACACCATCACCCATTATAGTTACTGATTTAATGTTTTGATTAGAGATGCTGTTTATATAGACAATAATTTCAACAGCATACTATCACAGCCAGATCCCATGTGCCTTGCACTCGCCATTTGCAGAACATCTTAGAGCACTGGCACCAATTCTACCGGCAATCACTTTTAGCAAATTAAAGAAACTTGTGCCATATATGTGTTTCAAGATCAAGCCCCAAGCTGAGAAGTAACTCTAGGAAACCAGAGACAGAATTTTGGGTATGTCAGGTGGGAAACAAAACTGTAGGAAGATGCAGCTGGCAGAGAACTTTTAACTAAAAGGTGTCCTCAGTCTGTATGTATCATATGAATGTCAAAAGTGCTGTAATTGAAGTAGAGATCAGAGAAGACTGGACTTGAAACACAGACGTTTGTCAATATTTTTCAGTGGAAGGCATAATGAAAACAAAGCAAAAAACCCTGGTGGTCATACCAATAGAAATTAAATCTAGCCTCATCCACTCTAATTTAATATGTATCAATCATTCATATTTTTTCTGTAAGCAATAATAAATACACATAAGGTGCATCTGAAATGTAATGGGTGTGATAACTGATATACTCTTCACAAACACCCAAAGAATCTTAAGCAATTCCCTTCAGCTCAAAATGTGACACTGGTCTCCTTAGGGGTACGCTGGGTGCAGAAGGGCAGAAGTGGGAGTGACCAACAGTAGAGGCATCCATTCATCCTGGGCTCATGAAAAGCCCTCTGTCAGTGGCAGAAAATCAAGCTGCCTGGTAAGCACTGGCTGAGGTCAAGAAGAAGGGTACTTGTTTCTCGTCAGCTCTCGTATCCTCCCAGGGCACAGGGAAGGACTGAAGCCAGTGATTATTAGTGCATGCAGTTACTGAAAGTAGGCAGACAAACATTTACCTTTACACAATTCTCCTCCGACATATAGCACTGCCCAAAGGTCTGACTCAAGTACAAACACATATGCAAATGAAAAATCTACCAGATTTCAAAGTTATCTGTTAGTGGACAGTCATAGCATTGTCTGTGAAGATACAGTTCTTGCTTGTCTACATTAATGACACTGCTAGTGCTAAAGGAAGTGATATTAAGTGTAAGACCATAATATAATCAATAATGATGCAAGATCTAAGGCCCACTTCTTCCATCACTGAAAAATCTGCTGAAGTTAATAAACCAGAACCAAAGTAACGGGGGTTGTTACAAGATCCTAAGAATAAAAGTCTGCCAAAGACACTTTCAGGTCTTTTATAAGTCACAAGCATTTGCTATGCATGAACTATATAGCACAGGACTTCTTTAATGTTTGTTATACCTTAATCCTTCCTTTAATATTTAATAAACCAAATAAGTTTTGCAGAGTATCCCCTAATCTTAGTCTTCATTTCCACTTTGAGAGTTTTTTTGGAAATACTTTTTATTTTTTAAATTCCTGTAATAATCTATTCGTTTACGAGGTTTTACAGTCATGGCATTACTGGCAAAGTGATTAAACAAGTAGGAAATTTAGTAATCCCAATCTTATTTTTATATTATATATCGTTATGTAATATATATTTATAGTGAATATACTATTATGTGAAATATATGTTACATACATATAAGAATATATATAATATATAACATGTAATATATATTATACATATAATAATGTATATCATATATGTAACATATATAATAACCTTGTATAGAACACCTTTTTAAAATCTGTGTGGGAGTGTGTGCATGTATCCTGTAATTTAAGTAAGATGATATATTTGGTGTGGCTTACAATTTCCCTATAAGGGTAAGTAATTTACCTACCTTTTTGTTACAGAAATGTTTTACATAGTTTTATACGACTTACTATCATAAGGTTCAAGCTCATCTCAATGCCATTAGAGTTTTTGTTGTGCAGGAATTATCTCTGTCTTATAAATACTGAAAACTTAAAAAAAACCCCTTTTTTGCTGTTTTTATTTTCAAAATGATAATAATAGAAATTTTGTGAGTGATTGCTGTGGGAGCTGGCATACTGGTGTAACAGCACATCTATCTAGATCATCCAAGTGGCATTCAGAATCACAGACTGGTCAGGATTGGAAGAGACCTCTGGAAATCATCTAGTCCAACCCACTGCTAAAGCACGTTTGCCTGAAGCAGGTTGCATAGAATCTGGGCAGATTTTGAATGTCTCCAGACAAGGATACTCCACAACCTCTCTGGGCAGCCTGTTCCAGAGCTCTGTCATTCTCAAAGTAAAGAAGTTTTTCATCATACTCAGCTGGAACTGCCTGTGCTGCAGCTTGTGCCCATTGCCCCTTGTCCTGTTGCTGGGCACTACTGAAAAGAGCCTTGGCCCCATCTTCTTGACACTCACCCTTAAGACATTTGTAGACACTGGTAAGTTCCCTTCTTAGTCTTCTCTCCAAGCTAAACAGGTCCAGCTCTCTCAGCCTTTCCTGATAAGGAAGATGCTCCTATCCCCTCATCATCTTTGTGGCCCTCTGTGGGGCCCACTACAGTAGTTCCCTGTCTCTCTGGAACTGGGGAGCCCAGAATTGGGCCCAGCACACCAGACGCAGGCTCACCAGGGCAGAGTAGGGGGGGGAGGATCACCTCCCTTGGTCTGCTGGTCATGCTTCTCCTAATGCACCCCAGGATCCCATTGGCCTTCTTGTCCACTCCTCCCAGTTCTGCATCATCAGCAAACTTACTGAGGGTACACTCTGTCCCTTCAACCAAGTAATTTATGAATGAGTCAAAAAGGGCTGGACCCAGTGCAGACCTTTGTGGAACACCGCTGGCTACAGGCCTCTAACTAGACTCTGCACAGTTGATCACAACTCTCTGAGCTCTGCCATTTAGCCAGTTCTCAATCCACCTCACGGTCCACTCACCTAACCCACACTGCCTGAGCTTACCTGTGAGTGTGTAATGGGAGACAGTGTCAAAAGCCTTGCTGAAGTCAATGTAGAGAACACCCACCACTCTCCCCTCATCCACCAACCAGTAATTCCATCATAGAAGGCTATCAGGTTGGTCAGGCATGATTTCCCCTTGGTGAATCCATGCTGACTACTCCTGATAACCTTATTTTTTTCCACATGCTTCAAGGTGACCTCCAGGATGAGCTGTTCCGTCATCTTTCCAAGGATGGAGGTGAGGCTGACCAGCCTGCAGTTTCCTGGGTCCTCCTTGCCCTTTTTGAAGACTGGAGGGACAGTTTTCAAGATGTTGCAGATCTCAGGCACCTCTCCTGTCCTCTATAACCTTTCAAAGATGATGGAGAGTGGTTAAGTAATAACAACTGCAAGCTCCCTCAGCCCTCAGGGTACATCCCAATGGGGCCCATGGATTTCTGTGTGTCAAGTTTGCTTAAGGGATCTCTAACCCTATCCTCCTTGACCAGGGGAAAGTCTTCCTTTCTCCAGACTTCTCTTGCCTCTAGCATCTGGGCAACTGCATGGCTGGCCTTGGCAGTAAAGATGGAAGTAAAGAAGGCATTCAGTAACTCCGCCTTCTCTGTGTCCTTTGTCACCAGGGCACCCACCTCATTCAGCAGCGGGCCCACATTTTCCCTAGTCATCCTTTTCCTAGTGATGTACTTGAAGAAGCCCGTCTTGTTGCCCTTGACTTCCCTCACCAGATTTAATTCCAAACAGATCTTAGCCTTCCTTGTCACATCTCTGCATGTTCTGACAACATCCCTATATTCTTCCCAAGTGGCCTGTCCCTTTTTCCACATTCTGTAAACTTCCTTCTTCTGCTTGAGTATTGCCAGAAGCTCGTTGCTCACCCTTGCAGGTCTTTTGCCCTCCTTTGCTTGATTTCTACACATGGGTATGCACCTATCTTGAGCTTGGAGGAAGTGATGCTTGAATATTGGCCAGTTCTCTTGGACCCCCCTACCTTCTAGGGACCTAAGCCATGGGATTCCTCAAAGCAGACTCTTGAAGAGGCCAAAGTTAGCTCTCTGGAAGTCCAGGGATGCAATCCTACTTGTTGCATTGCTTCCTCCATGCAGGATCCTGAACTCAGTCCCTGAAGCCAAGGCTGCCCCCAGTCTTCACATCTGCAACCAGTCCTTTGCCTGTGAGTACAACGTCTAGCAACGCACTTTGCCTTGTTGGCTTCTCCACCACCTGCATCAAAAAGTTATCATTAATGGTCTGCAGGAACCTCCTGGAGGTCTGTGTGTGCCTAGCTGTGTTGGCTTTCCAGCAGATATGAGGGTGGCTGAAGTCCCCCATGAGAACCAGGGCCTGTGATCATGAGGCTACCTCCAGTTGTCAGTAGAATGCCTCATTGACTTCCTCTTCCTGATCAGGTGGCTCATAGTAAACACCCACAGCAGTGTCCCCCATGTTGGCCTGCCCCTTAATCTTTACCCATAAGCTCTCAACTCATTCTGCATCCACCCCTGGGAAAAACTCAACACATTCCAGTTGCTCCCTCACATAAAGAGCAACTCTACCACCCTGCCTTGCTGGCCTGTCTTTCCTAAAAAGTACATAGCCATCCCTGACAGTGTTCCAGTCATGCAAGCTATCCCACCATGTCTCTGTAACTGCAATGAGATCAAGGCCCTGTGACCACACACAGATCTCTAATTCTTCCTGTCTATTCCCCACGCTGCGTACGTTGGTGTACAGGCATTTGGGAGAGGTAATCAAGCACGCAGGTTTCCCAGGAGGGGTGCAAGAAGATCCACTGTAGTCATACACACCCTTGAGGTGTCTGGCCTTCTGGTACGCGTCTTGGGATGCAGCTAAAGAGCATTTGTCACAGCTCAGGCTGGCCTTTCTTATTCCCCACTTGGATGCAATGGCATAAGTATTGCCACTTTGGACCTCTCCCAGAGTTTGTTGGATCTGTGTCCAATCCAAACTACACAGTGCAATCAGATAGTTATAACTAACTACACTGGAATCACTAACTTTGTGGAGCATTGAGCTGGTAAGTGTACCAAAAGCTAACATATCTTTGTAAATAAGCATTAGAATTACTGTGTTTGGGATATTTTATATCCTTCTTGATACTGGTTTTCATTTCCATCACTCCAAGTCGCACGCAAATATTTTAGAGAGATAAGATTGCTGGTAATATGATCAGAAAAATTACTCTGAAAAGCTTGTAAAGTCCTGTACTTCCTCTCAATGACTTTCCTGTCAGTGCAGATAGGAAGTCAAAGATGGATTTTCTAATTGCCAGATGTGTGAGTACAGTATCTGAAAATCCATGTTTCTGACTTTCACATTTAGCTTACTAATAAAAATTCTGCAGTTCAGATTTAGATAAATCATTTTGCTGATGCATAAGGTAGAACAGGAATTCAGTTCATTTTTAAATGAGGTGTAATTCTGATAGTAGTAAAAACTTGGTATTTAGTGTTAAAGGAGATTTGCATGAGTTTTAGAATAGCTGGGCAGATAGATCCTTATGAGGGCGAAGGACAAGAATTGATCAGTGATTTTCCTGAGTTTACTTTTAAATACTGAATGTGAAAGACCTGACCATAAGCCTGCTGAATAGAAGATCCTCTGTAATTTCAGCAGGCTTTGAATGTTGGGCTGATTACAGAATATAAAGCACTTCTATCTCAGTTCTTGTAAATACATCTATGAGAGTTTCTGAGGTTCTGCATGTACAGTATGTATCATGATAATACCCGGGTGAGGCCAGACCCTTTGAACCTGTCCTCCATCGTGCTTATTCTGATTATGCAGGTGTGAGGTCCAGTTGCCACCTAGTCTTGCCTTTTTCAACTTTAGAAACATCTTCATCACATTTTCAACTTAATATATTCCAATTTCATTATTCTGTGAGAAAATACTTTTTGAAATCTAAATTTGCTAAATAACGCACAAGTTTTGGTTTTTTTTTTTCATGCCCTTAAGGAAAGGAACTTTGAATTGAGTGTACAAGGAAGGTATGAAAGGCAAAATGTCCTTATAAATCAACCTTTATGCTTCAAAACCCGTTTGATGGAATCAAACACTTCTTTGAAATAAAGCTCAAATATGCATTTGATACAATGATTTTTAACGGCTAGAGTCCATGGGTGTCATGAGACATCCCATTTCCCATTTCTTGGCCATTTGTAACAGCCGATGCCGTGTAAGTCAAATCCATCAGAGGACATCTTTCAGCAGATTTCCACGCACCACCATTGCGGAGCTCCCTAAGGGCTCTGGAGAGACACGAGAAGAGATGTTTATTATGGGCTTCGTTTATTGAAGAAAACAGCTCTCGCATTTAGTGGGAGGATCACAGAGGCGCAGTGAAGCTCAGAGAAGTCCCTCAGCTCTAGATTTTAAATCTCCCAAGCTTGCTTGTTCTTTTATTTCTCTGTCATTGTGCACAGAACAGCATGACCACTGTTTGCCTCCTGAGACACAGCTGCCGGCGGGGGATAAGCGAGAGGCCCAGCGCAGCAGAGGGGAGGGGATGGTGTTTATACAGACTCAGCCTGCTGGAAGTTTATGCAGGAGGAATTGCTATTAAAGACATAAAAAAATGTTGAAAGGGAGGATTGCTTGGCATCTAATGGGGAGCTTTCTTAACCTCCACCTCACTGTCTTTCTGCCTCACAGAGTCTTTCTGCCTCCACCTCCCTCCAGCTCCACTGAAATATTTTTAGCTGAAGCTTTGCTGATCAGGTGGCCAGTGCTGGGGAATCTGGTGAAGTGTTAAAATAGGCCAGGGCCATGCCCCAGTGGGCAGCTGATAATCTTTCTTCTCAGCACAAGCAGCGGGGGCTCATCACTGCTCTGTGGCCATCACTACCCCCTTCAGTAGTGTCACCTCAGAGCTGTTTCTCCACCGGTGCCCAGGCTCCTCTGAAAACACAAAAAATAAGCCCCCAAGCCCTTCCTTCATCCCTGATGTTTGCTACGGGTTTTGCAGCAATTGCTAATGTGCAGCTGACCGACCACACACTTCAGTTTCTTGGGAGCAGCACAGCTTTGAATACACATCCCAGGAGGCTGGGTGGCACACACCAAGTCAGCCTTCGGAAGGGTATAATTCACTTCTCCTTAGTTACTCAGCAACTTCAATGGACTCTTATTATCCCTCCTGGACAACTGGCAGTGTAAATAAACAGCAATCCTCCTTGCATCCCTGCGACACCCTGATTGCTGCTGTGGGTGTACAAAGAAGGGAGACAACCTGTCATGTGATCTCACAGATGCTTCAGCTGCAGCTTGGCCTTTTGCTTCTTTGGATTAACAAATATTACGTGTATAATATGTTTGTAGTTTTTCTTTAATATGCTGTTTTATGTAAGCATGTGAAATTTTACTCAGAGATTATATCACCTGAAAGACAAGGTGGGGTGGTGTTCCAGGTGGGGTTCATCTCACTGAACCCTAATGTTCTACAACTTAGATATTACATCTGAGCTTCATATATAGCTCTAAGGAAACAGAGAATAGGGTGTTGCAAGCCATTTGCCATTTTTAACAGCACTAAGATGACCTAAAATTCCTCATTTGCTCCACTCACCAAAGCATGCTAATGCTGTGGCATACTAATATTTCTTGCAGGATCAGATTATTTGGATTTAATATGTCTGATCAGAGAAGGAGCTGATTCAGTCTAACACATGTATGTCATAACGTATTCTCCCAGGGAATGTTAATTGATGTATTAAAAAAAATTGTAAAGTTTATTGGTTTTTTTTTTTTAAAAAGGTGTTTGTAATTTAGAGCAGCTATGTTATATGAATGCATTTTCCTTTATAGCATGCATGATTTTTAAAACTATGCTACTACAGTGTTTTTATAATCAGGCACAAGCTTTGCCTCAAATTGAATCATGTTTTTGTCTCTCTGTATTTATTTCTTTTCAAGCGTATTTGTCTCTTACATACCTGAGTGTGTATTTTATTTGCCTATGGTTTCTTTCTGTTTTATCTGCCAGTCTAATCTGCCTAACCTATTTTAGGCTTTTATAGTGGGCTTATCACTACAGTATCTAGGCATTAAATGCTTCAATGCATTTCTGAAGGCTTTCATTTTACTTCAATGCCTTTGAACACACTTAGGAAGTGTTATTAATTAGAACCAGCAGCACAGTACAACTTCAGGTACTAATTAGACATTGCCCTTCCATAGATGCTTTATAAGTTCCACCCCCAACCCCCCACCCCACCCTGGAGATTTTAGCTAACAGTAATTTTGAGATGGAGAAAACCATTGTATATGCTTTTGTCAATCTTTACTGTGTACACATTAGATATGACATGGTTAGATTATGCTTTTTTTGTAGAAAGCAAACATAACTCTTAAAGTTCTACGCCAATTATATATATTTAGGTAAATTCTGCCTTTGGACCCCTTCACGGGAAATTTAATGAAGACAATGAACTTTAAAAGGAGTCACCCAGTGGCAGTTTAATTCTAACATTCTGTTTCCTCTCATGTCTGGTAGGGTTTAAATGTTTTATTTGTTTGTTTGGTTGGTTTTTTTATCTCTTTTATGTCATAGAAACAACTTGCCCGGAATATTTTAAACAACAATTCCTTCTTCATAACAGTATAACTGTATTTCCTTTTATGTGAGTGTGACAAATTGTTTCATGCATCTGGTATTGTATTAGTGTTCCTAGCATGAGCAAGAGTTTAAATTTCTTTTAAACTTAAAAGAGTTTAAGTTTCTTGTGAGCAAGAATTTAAATACATTAAATAGCTCAGAAAACATCTTACTGTTTATTGGGAGCTAGGCTATCACTAGGAACTAACAGAAGCTGTCCTTACTTCACTGGAAAGCAAAACTTTCTTTGCAGTGCTACAACAGTTGGGGCTACAGAGCTTGGGATGCACCTTTTGCCACCCAGGGGCTGTATGAGTTATGGGCAGTGTAATGCCGTTAGGCAAGGCTGCCTTGCCCTCGATCTCACCACTTGAGCTACATCTGCATGCGCATCCTTGCCCAAGTTCAGTGTCAAGGCTGTTACTAGTGATCCACCCGCTGTAATAGTGCTTCACTGACCTTCACACAAGGCAAGGAATGGATAATGCTTTCTGCTGGTAGTTGTTTGGATACAAAAAAGAAGTCAAATATGAGAGACTTAAGTTACGTACATAAATGCCTTCCTTGGCATTTTTTTAATGTAGTGGAAGTACTTGCAGGACACTTCAACAGATCATCTGCACTTAAGAAAATAAATTGACTTAATGTTATAAACTCAGTGGGGAAAAATACAATACATGCTAAATGTGAGCTGCTTCAAGTCTTGATTCTGTGCTAATGGGTTTGAAGAGTAACTCCTCTGTCTTTTGTGCTGTAAATTTTGAACTGCACCTTTTAACTTTGAAATTGTTACAATGGGCATGAAAATTGGATGTTAGATAGAATAAATGTGAGGCTATTTATGATGTGAGGCTAAGATAGATTTGCTTGACTTAAACAATAATGTTTTATTTGCACCGCATTAATCTTTATACCAGAACTCTATTTCTGCCTTGCGTATTTCTTTTCTAGTATTAGCACTCAATATTGTTTCCTCCAAATGATTCTGCAAAAACCTGAGCCAGCTTGCTACATTTGGACAACATTCAGTTGCTTATGACCCATTTTTATGACCTTTTTCTTTCAAATAGGCCCTATACTTCATGTACCTCATAAAGTCAAACAAATGTGAGTATATTCTGTGATTAAAATTGCAGCTAGTATAGTTTAGCCTCTTGACACAAGTTTAAAATGAACAAGTCTTTCAAATTATTTTACTTTCCATTACTTAAGGTGCTGAAAAGGAACAAGTAGATGGGCTCAGTTTATTCTTTTGCATGAATCAACACTACAGTGAGGGATATCGCCAGTGTTTAAACTGAAGCAAAAAAATCCTTCCTAACAATAGCATTTGTTGGTCTTAAAAATCACAGGAGATTCTTCCCACTATGTTTACTACAAAGAGATAAGGAAGGAGCTCCCAAGACAGTTAATCCTTGCTTAGATTTTGGCTAGAAATTCAGCACCAGCATTTGTCAGAAATGGACCCACAGTGTTTGCAGAGGTGTGACCAAATGGTACTCATTGTTAAAACTATGTTTAAAATTGCATCTGTATAATACCTGAAATTAATTTATGAATCTCTAAGGAAAGTGATAGTGCACTTGATGAACACAGTGCTGGAGCAACATGCCAGTTCTAAAGACTGCTGTCTCCAGAAAGGTTTATCTCAGCAGACTGACTTCCCTACCTGAAAATAAAAGCATCATAGAAAGGCAGTGCAGTGATTTATGAAATATAACAGGAACCGAATCCCACATCTCAGGAATCTCCACATAACCTCTGCATGTCTACAGCTATCCCTGAAGTCATGATGCTGAATCCTAAAGAGCTAGGAAAGAAAGCAAGCTTTTGTCAGAAGTAGAGCCTTTGCAGTTCTTCAGGAATGAAGCTTTTGTTCAGCTCAGTGCAATGAGTTGCAGCTCAGCAGAACTTTTTGTACTTTTTTTTTGGCTGACATTGGACTGCAGCTGTGGTACAGATACCTTTTCAATGGATCTTTGCTGAACAAAATGAACAGTTGAGACAGGGCAAATATTTTTATGAGGTCCTTGGGGAATTAAGATCCTTGGAGTAAAAAGAGTGATGATCATGAATTCACATAGTAATTTGACATTCACAGGTCACCTGAAATCTGAACTTTAAACTAAAGGACATATAGGTCACATTTAGTACATGGAATGCCATGACCACAGCATCTCTCTTCCTTACTTCCAGTACAGCGTACCATGTACACAGCAATCTAAGTGAATCATAGCTCCTTAGAGAGTCAGATTCCTGTGAAATAGCAACGCTTCTCTTAAATCGTATTACAGTGAGTTCTGCCAGCAGACCATCCACTCTACACTGCCATTCATACACAGAGACTTATATGAAGAAGTGATTTGAAAGTGTGAACTGGCTATGTATCAGCCACAGTACAATGCACTGTGTGGGCTTCCAGTTGTGCCATTTGACACTGGAGCATCTGATACTTCTTCTGATCCTCAGAATACATGCTAACACACAAAGAAATGCTATTTGCGTCAATGTGTACATTTAATGCATTTTTGTGCGTATACACACTTTTCTGATAAAAATCAACTTGTAGTTATGGTTAAAGAATGGATAGAAATTAGCTATGTAAAATGAATAAATCATCACATTATATAAACCATTAACACAGAAATACCTGACACATTGTCAGAAGAATACAGCTGTATGTATATTTTAAACATGCAGAAACTTCTCTCACTTCACTGAAAAGTGGTATTGGCTGACAACAGGCATGCAATATAGTCTGGGGCAAATTAATTCTCTGGGGGTGAAAATTATCTTTCTAACTGGAAAGAAAGTTTTCTTTCTTAAAACTGATTGTTTTATTTATTCAGTTTAGTAGAGCAAGTCTTTATTGTGCAAATTGCATGCAAGTTGTTTGTTCTGCCCTTTTTTATTCCACAAAGATTTTTCTCATTTTTATACCAGAAAAGACTTTTATAAAGAAAAAAAAACAATAAGAAAACTAATTGTCTATTTAATCTGCTCCACCACAGTAGAATAGCCTTTCTTGAGTTGAACTTTTAGTTTATGTAGAAAGTAAAAAAAAATAAATTTTAAGAAAACCATCTCAATTTTTAAAATGTATAATGTAAAAAATAGTTTTAAAGCTCAATCCACATCCATCTAATCATTGCAGGGTTGCCTTCCTTCAAGTGTGGATGAAATTCCTTATATATTAATGCCAATAGGTTAGAAATACATAGGTTCAATGCCCTGTGCTTTGTCCAGAGCAAGTGACTTACACGAATCCTTTTTCCACATATTTCTAGGGCTTCCTCAGTGAGGATGACAGGGCTAAGCATCCTATCTGAAACATGAGTTGTTAGCCTCTCCATTCTGACTACTTTGCTCCTGTGCATGGTAGTCCTTTTAAACAGATATTTGCAAACTTTGAGATGAACACAACTGAAGAAGATTCCCTTTCTTCCCTGTGTATTAAATACAGGAAATTCCTAGTAACATAATGTTTTCTCTCTCTGTAAGCCTAGCTGACCACTGGTGTAATAGGTTCTTGATTACTTATAAAAAAGGAAACTTTCATGGTCTTTGGGTTTTTTTCTTTAAAAATTGTTTAAAAGACTTTTTTGGGGTTGTGATGACAGGAAGAATATACGATATTTTTCAAAGGAGTCTCACTGGAACTCTAAAACTTTCTGGTGTCAATTGATTTAAAAAAACCCTAGCCCGTTCTCTGTTTATCTTGTACAATGTATAGAAGAAACAGCTTAAGCATCATTCCTACTGTCATACCTGCTTCCAGCCCACCATCCACATAACTCCTTAGCATGAGAATTTAATGGCCAGAACTCTTGAATGAAAAGCAGTAGCTATTTGACTTCTGCTGTCTCTCTCAGACATTCTCCAGATAATGTAGTATTGCTTGGTTGACATCATCCTAAAAATGCACCTTGGACGGATTTTTTCTATAAAATGATAGTTTCCTGTGCAGTCTGCTCCATCCTGGATCCAGTTCAGTACGGAGGAAGGTAATGTATCATTCTATAGACTGATTTCATAAGATGTCACAGGTTGGCTCCTGCAAAGTCAGAATTAGTGCAGTGTCTGCAAATACTAGCACCTGGGAGCGATGGCCTTGCAGTGATCTCATGTCTAGTGAATTAGGTTTTTCCCCATTCTGGAGCTCTCCAAAGCCCACTCATCTTCCAGTCCTCTCTCCAAAACCCCAAGCCTCCAAAGACAGTATCCTGTCGAAGCTGTGTTACCAAAATGGACCCAGTGGCATCATGCCATTACGTCTTAATGAATATGAGGTCTCATCTACTGCTCCAGACCATCACTGTGAGGTCTCTGCTTCCTAAGAGGGAAATACTGTCCTACAAAATGCCCAGGTTCTCTCTGTCCTCTGATCAGCCTAGATAGGAGGGAGCATGACAGCAACAAACCTGACTCTCTTCATGTCTGATAAGGTGTGTCATCCTCACTTGTGGGTAAAGGGAAGAGAGGACACACTGTTATGTGACTGACAGTGATTATGAAAGATCTGTAAGATCCTTCTCTACAGATTTTCCTGCTGTCCAGTGGGAATTAGAAATGGTTGCTCACAGTGCCTTTCCTTATGCAGCGACAGAGCCATCAAACATTTTGTTTCCCAACAATTTTGGCTTGTATCAAATGCGAAGCTGGCTCAGAAACAGTTTGTGAAAGAGAGAAAAGTAAGACTCTTAGCTCCAGTAAGTGCCTGAACACTCTTTCTCATTAACTTGGCATGGGTATGATGGTATTTCAACTTGACATTGACATGAACATTTCAATGGCTGGACAGTAAGCTCTCAGATAAAGCCGTTGTCTGACTAGGAAACAAGGCTCTTTTACAGGGCAGTCTCTTTATAGCAATTATAGTAAAAATTAACCTTTCAGAAGTTAAGTTTCTGTTGGAGGAGCCAAAACAAGGATTGAAAGCAAAGATTAATTTCCCAGCAACGATCTGAGCTGTTTCCTTTTCATATGAAAATAAAACTCAGACAGGTTTTTATGAGAGGTATTTAGATGCACATGAAAATACCAGTCTTTTAATTTTCCTAATTAGGCTCTGCTTCCAGATATGAACACTACCGGTCTTACACGTGAAAACAACCCTTTCCCAAACTTTGGAAAATTTGAAGCAAAATAAAGAAGAAAACCACACAGAAAATAATGTGGTTCTTTTTTTTTTTTTTTTTTTAATATGGCAAGCTTCTATATTTAGGAATAGACTTTGACAAGAGTTGCCTCATATGCTTGGTATTTTTTGGCATGCACTTTGAATATAGTACTTTTTCCGAGTACATTGCAGAAAAACATAGCTTTGATATGCTTTAGGATGTCTGTTCTGTGGTTCTGTGTATATTTATTAGTTTTACATTAGTTGCTAGTGTGTGTTTTTTCAAAATGTAAATGAAAATCTTTTAATCTGTCTCTACTTCTTCCTGTTCTTTGTTTTCTTCCCTTTGGTTATAAGCATTTTGTATCAGCCTTCTGAATCTATGTTACTATTACTAGAGCAGTGCCATAACGTGGTATCTGGAAGTTCAGTAGAGGCATTATGTATTAATATGATTCTTAAATCCCATGTTCTACTTTAAGAAAAGTCTGGGTGAATAAAGGCTCTGTAATGGCTTGTAACTAATGTGTGAAAGACTTGCCCAGTACTGTCAGACAGTGATATCCACAGTGAGAGTCCATATTTAGTTTATCAGTTTGCAAACTTTTGTTCTGCTTTTTTCATTTGAAGGTTTATTTTCAATAGCTGTACATTCATCCACTTATTTAGGTTTCAGTCGTCTTCTCTCTGAATGTATAATCTTAAACCATTTATTAATCTGAAGATTAATCTGCTTGTAAAGAGTACCTTTCCCCCAATTAGCATCAAGAAAGCCTTATTTTTTGCTGCTTTAGATGAATGCAAATTGTTTTGGTTTGTACGTGATGGCAAAGTAGGACTTCTGCCAGTTCCCTTGATTGTTTTAGAGAAATTCCAGACAGCTAGAAAGTAGTAGCTCCTTAATGCATGTAAGTCTCCTCTTGATGGTGCATTAATAGCTGTCATCAGAAGCATCATATAAAAATGTTGGTGTCAGCAGTGCTATGCCTAATGGCAGTCTCCTTGTGAACAGACTACGGAGAAAGTGAAAAAAGACAGAGGATTGTTTTAGACCCTGGTCCTTTATTTAGAGGAAAAGAGGGGTGAGACTGTCACTTTAAATAATAGTTTCTACTTCAGGAGATAGTTTGCTGGTTATTGTCTCTTCATGTTATGCCAAAGTTGATTTTTGTGTACTGGAGACAATAAATGTAATGTGGGAGCCTGATACATATTCATAATTTCGCTCTAAGGCTAAAGTGCTTTCCTTGTAAATTCATCTAGCTACAGATATTGTGAGCACCAAAAGCAATTACTTCACCCCATCAATTTGGTCTAAAAAAGAATACCATTAAAATCCTTGTTCTATATTTATTGTTCTAACAGGGAACAAGAACATTCTGCTGAGATACCAGTGCAAGAACCAAAATTAGGATGCTTTTTATTCAATTATATTTGACAAAGCTGGACACCTTTTTTGCAATTTGTAATGTAATAAATTTATGTACCTATCAAAAACAATTCATAGAGCTCTCCAGTGTTACAAAAATTTAGAAAAAGAACAGTATGCTTTCCATTTGCCAAGGAAAGCATGAAACTCAGGATAGAATGCTAATTTTTCAAGTTAGTGGTTCTGTTATCTGTTTTTCCACTACAAAACACCTAGAAACAAGAATCCATTGACTGGGTTCTGTACAGAGATCAAAAAGATGTGTCCTTCCCCCAACACTTCCATATAACACAGAATTAAAACTGTATAAAATCAAAGGGACAGTGGAAAACAGAAACATGAGGAGTTATTTTATGGTAAAGGACAACTGCAAGAGAAAATTTTAAAAAGAGGGATGAGCTAGCTTTCTAAGTGGGTAGCGAGGAGGCATTTCACCAAACTTGATATACACATAGAGGGAGATTTTTCTGAAAGTGGGTAAAAGACAGAAGGGCTCATGGGTTAATCAGAGACAGAGGTCAAACTCTCTGTATGGAAGAAAAATTGACAGAAAGGTGGAAGGTCATCCGTGAAAGTTCTTGAACATTAAAAAAAAAGTTATAATTTCTATGGCAAAGTAAATGATACAGATGAGACAACCTTTAAAAGGAGCAAAAAGCATGGAATGTGATGAAAGCATCAGACCAAGTCAATTATCTTTTGCATAAGAATTTTGAATGACTTCTAGTGTGTCAAGATTGCAGTTGTTGATGCAAGGGGGGACTGTGAAGATGTGAGATGGGGAGAGGCTATACGCTAATTTTTCCTGTGTGCTTTGGGAAATACGATATACAGACGCCGGCCTGGAACTGTCCTAATTCATGGAGCTGCCTACACTAACAACATAGTGATCGCTGATTCACTATGCAGTCAATGGACAGAGGCACCTCCAAAGCATCATCCATCCTAAACCAGGCAGGCAAAACAAATCAGGTCAATCATCTTTCAGGGTTTCCTGTTTCTTTTGCTATACAAGGCAGTTTAGTGACTACCCCGACTTATAACATAAACATCTTGTCATAACATTATGTAAGATGAATCTTACCAGTAGTTGGATCATTAATGTAGATTTTTACTGTAGTACTGCCAAAAGGCTACAGACTACATTAAACTCTTGTTGTGCAGGTGCTGTAAAATAACGTCCTTTATACAAAGAGTCATATTTTTCTGTTTGTGCATCATGCATCTTACTTGGAGATTTCTAAAGCAGGAGTCTTGTGGACCAGAGGCAGAAGCTTTATAAGGTGAACTACAAAGAGCTTTTGAAATGTTTCTAAGTGGGCCCAATTGTGTCCAGAGATGTTCAGAGGTCTTGTTTCTTCTCCATTTAATGGTATGAATTTCAGGAACATTTTCTGTTTGGGAATGTCAATAATATGAACTGCTGCAAATCAAACTACATTAACTATATTTTTATAACCTATCAGATGAAATACACAACTAAAATTATGTATTTACTATGAAAAAAATGCTAGTGAAAAAGAAAATTATTTTTAAAACTAATTTAACTGGGTTTTTTTAACAAGTACTGTCAGTTTAGAACTGGTGCATACAGACTTAATATCTACAGTTGTCTTTTGTAAAAATGTGCTCTAAACAGTCTGAGTGTCCATGAGTGAGTACTTGTAGCTATAGAATAATTTAATACATGTGGGAAGAACATATTTCAAAGCATATACAAGGACTGACTCCTATTTTTGCACAGATTTCCAGATTTTATTCTTTCCTGCCTCAAAGCAAAAAGGTTTGCTCAGGGAAATTAGAACTTTCATATTTATTTGTTTTATTTTTAAAAAATTAACCTCAGGACAAAGTACTTCCCTATGCAGCACTGGACTTATGGGCTCACTTACTACTGTGTAGGAAAAAGACTTTATCACCTAGATCTGCATCTCAAGAAAGGACTCTCCAGAAGCTGAGTTACTGCATGATGGTGAGAAATGGATGTACCATCTTGGTCGCATCAGAAATGTGGTTAGAAGTTGTTGTTGCACTTGTCGCTGCACTATCTCAGGGTGACAGTTTGAATTTAGCTGTCGTGGCTGTCTTCTGTGAGACAGGAACTTGTCCTTCCCTCTGGGCTGGCAAACATGCTCATTTGGCCAAGGTGACATAAGAAATTTGTTGCTATAGTAGAAAATGAATACATGCCTCCTTGAGCCTATTCAGTTACTTATCAAATAAGATCATTAAAGCCCACATCCCCATCCCCACCCCCATTTTATTTGTTTTTCATTAGGACAGGTGTCTCAGTAGTGTGCATACAGAAAATCTTTGGACTCTGCTGAAGCTGGGATTGTATGTCACAAAATTCCTAGAACCCAGTAGAGAAGATATAATTTAATGAGATTGGTTAATTGAAGGAGGAATGTTTTAACTTGGTATGATACCTATGTAAAGGAAGTTTTGCCTAACTACCAAGGAACTGGAAAGAGGAACAGGACCTCCACATGGGAAACCCTTATAGTTAATCCAGGGAGCAGACATCTTCAACTTTTTGTTATGTTTTTGGTTTGGTTTTGGTTTGTTCTTTTTCTATTTGAAGTTCTCAGCTTGTTTTGTATGTGAGTTTTAAAAACATAATTTCAAATCCTGGTTGGCTTCTCTGTTCCTAACAAAGCTTCACACACATTACCATCTCAATATGCTCTGTCTGGACACCTATTACAAGGTCTCCTTCACATGGTAGGATGCATTGTCCACTACACAAGGGCTTTTTTTCTTCAAACGCTTTTGTTTGGTTGGTTTTTTTTAAGTAAATTTTTGTCGGTGTGAACGGGATCTGCCTATGTCAAGGTGGGAATGAAAACTAAATTTTATTCTGGATGTCCATCTGAAGCAGGTAATTTGAAGTTTGGATTCTGTTAATCAGCAGTAATGGACATCCACTAGTATTCAGGAAATATTTTGGATGTTAAATTCTGTTGCTTTAGTTACATCTGTACTAACAAAAACTCCTATAGAAGTTTCACAAGAAAAACTACTAATGGTAAATTTAAGATGGGGAGGCTTTCAGTTCAGTGTTTCTAATAAATTCAATAATATAGGAACTTAAAAGAAATTAGGTCTTTTCTGCGAAGACGCTGTAGTGCAAATAGGATAGTTACAAAGAGCTACAGCAGCCATTGCCAAAAGCCCTTTAAAATAAGATTACATTATCTCATTGTTGTGCCATTTTCAGTTGGTGAATTGTGATTTTGTTTTATAAGGCCCATTTAATATACAAATTTCAATGGAACTTGAAGGAGTGAGGTAATAGCTGTGATGATCTAAGATTACAAGTGTTTGGATAAACACAGATGATAGTTGTAATAGATCTGAGTTGTCACCTGAGATTATATAACCTGATTTATCATTTCACTGAAGAATTGCAGGTAACAGTTTACAATATATTTTCATACATGGTCTTGTCATTGTTTCCTTTAGTAAATTATGCTCCTCTATATAATAGAAAAAAGAGTTTTGGTTTGTCCTAAGGACATGTAAGATTTATGGAAAAGTTATTTTCTAGGTAGAAGAACTGATATTATTTGCTCATTCGCTTTAATACAGGGAGGGGCAGTTACCATCTTCATGTACTTATTTATATTGAATGCATATTTTTTTTCTCCTTCATGTTCTGGAGTTGCTAGAGTAACTGCATTTGTGAAAACTTGCAGGTAATTTAATTTCCATTTGCCAAAGTTAATAAAACCACTCTAAGAAAATTGCTTCTTTGTCAACATATTCTAATGATTACAGTGACTAGACAGGTCATGTCTCTTAGCTTCTGGAATCAGAGGGAGACAAGAAAGGATTCTGGTAAAAAAATATAGTTTGTGCATAAGTGGTTTTGAGTAAGTATTTTTACATGGATTTCTCAGCGAACTTGTCCAAACTTTACTATTAGAATTTAATGGCTAGTTTAGGAAAGATTTTCCATTTCAGTGGTCATGAGTCAGATATATAGCTGTTTTCTCTGCTCGAAGCAGCAACTTGTTTGACGTAGATCTTTTTTTCTGAATGCGTGATCACAGAGCGCTGCCGGCAAATGAACACGCAGTCACTTCCCATCCTCCTGTTGTGCATAGAGCAGTGCAAAGGTTGCACCTTGTTTTCCTCCTTCACTCAGGCCTGTAGCCTTTTTGTCAAGGGCACTGAAGTACGTCCAATTTTTATTTTCTAATGCAGTCTCCTGCTGACTGAAATCTAGGTCAAAACCTTGTGACCTTACTCCACGTGCATTCTTTCTGCTCCTCGGCAGCAGTGCTGTTTGATGGCTGCACCGCGAGCTTGTAGATCAGCTGCTGAGAGGCATGTGGCACCAAACAGTTTTGGCTGCGTGTGAAACTGTTGTTATAAACGTTTCTTATGTAAGAGCTGAAGAGTCATTGTACTACCTGTTTAGAAACATCATATTCCTCCACGAGTGCTGAGGCATTTCAGTAGTGATCCAGCAGTGTCTACTAGAAGAAGAAAATAGCTTTCTGGGGTCACAGCAAAGGTCCTGCTTCTGGAAGTGAGTGTCAAAGGAATGGTGTGATGGCAGGGAGATCACAGAGGTGACCTTCTGAGGTGGGAGGTTATTTATTTCTTGCTGCTCCATTCAGAGCAGTTAGCAGTTAGTACAGGTAGGAATCAGACTTGCTTCATTTCATAGCAGGGGCAGAGGGAGTTAACGTGAAGTAATGGGAAGCAGAACATGAATCAAGGGGAGAAATATAGCTTGAGTATCAGAGAAACTACTTAGTGGTAAGCTGTATTACAGAATCAGGCAGCTTCCCAAGGAGAGGTGATGGATTTGTATTGCTTGTGGCATTTAAAAGTAAGCAGCGCTCAGCACATGAAATACGTTAAGGGAGATCGCACCATCTCTAGCAGAATGACAGATTAGATGAACATCTCTAGATACAAATGTGTCACTACTGAGAAAAAGAGTGAAATGATTTCCAGAAAAGCTTAAATAAACACAACAGAAACAGAAAAAAAAAAAGAAACATTAACTTCTCTTTGAGATTGTTAAAAAAAGTTTCAGCTTCTTTTTCCTGTTTGTCTTGCAGAAATTAACCTTCTTTCTGCGAACCATAGTTCTGCATGTATGGCTTAACTTTTGTAATGCTTGTTCAGAGTTATAAAGGTCATACAATAATAGGTATCCAAGTCCATGCCACAAGACACGTACTTAATATATATATGCATTTTTAGAGCACTAGGTGACTGAAAATATCTTGCATAATTTTATTTTACAAAACTGAATTAGTATGTACTGTATTCTAGCTAATGCCAAACAGTGTCTTACACCAACTCTAGCTCCATGGCAGCAGCATACTGTTCAATCTAAATAAGCATTTTGTAATCTGGGCTTTCATTGTAACCAGTTGAATGCATCTGCCTTGTGTCTTTTAATGAATACTATGTCCAGAATGTCATAAACCCTCTAGTGGAATTAAAATCTCCGTAGTCTGAAGCATTTACTTTCAAAAATATTTAACATGCAGCTGCCTGCTAACATAGATAGCAAATCTCCATGTGAAGCTATCAAATAGAAATAAAGCACTTAAAAACTTGAGACATCATACAGTTTTGCCATTGAAGACCATTTAAAGCTTTAGGCACTGAGGTAACAATTTTTGTAAGAGGGAAGAAAGATATTTAGGTATTCAGAAGAAGATGAAGTCAGAGAGTGCTGTGCCAGGTGTTTCAGCTGTAGGAAAGCTTAAAGCATGGAAGGAGCAATGTAGCAGCAAAGCAGACCTGCTGAATAATTCATCACTGTCTTACACATTCCTGCTGCTGTACCATTATTTAGGAAAGAATATTATATTGTTATTGATTACAGCACTTGCTGACACGTTTCATTTGCTGGGAGGTGTGTGTGCATGCTTTTGTATTTCCGACACTTACACCATCACCAGAGAAACTTATATATGAGCTTGATTAAAATTTAAGAGTCTGGATGTTATACACACACACGCACGCACACGCATACTCAGCATTTATCCCTAACACTCCCAGTTTGGGGAGGGAGAGCTTGCTTCATGTGTCAGGGGAACAATCTTCCCACAGACGATGTTTCTGAAGTGAAGAAAAACATTTCTTAACGGAGTGCAAGTGGCTTTGCCTTTACCATAACACTGCTGGGAAAGCGACTCCTTTGTTATACTGACATGCCACCCTGCAAGTGCCATGGGAGCACGTGGGAAAGGACCCAGCAGCATCCTCTGCCACGAGAGCCAGCTCCACTGTGCTGTGATCACGGACAGCCCCATTTATACAAGCCAAACCCCAACAGTGCCCTTTCCCTAGCCTGCTGCAGTGGCTGATACAAGTAAAATTTCACCTGTAGTTGACTAAAGGCCAGAGGAACTTGATGGCTGTTGCAGCTAGTACATGTTATTTGAACAATGAAATGAAATCCTTTTCCTTACATGTTTGAAAACAAATCTAGATCTATCTATGCATGCATATCTGTATGTAGAAAATTTAATATCTACATAGAATATAGATAGGAGTGTATACAAATATATGCCAGTATTTAAGCTTTCAGATTTATACTGGAGCATTGCAAGATGTTTCATTTTTAGACTTCTGAAACACTACAGGATATTTTCCTGATTTAAGGAAAGGGGAAGGGAAGAAACAAACCAGATATATTTTGCCAATTTTTTTTTTTTTAAAAGGGAAATCTAGTATAGATGAAAAAGGCATTGTGACAAAATCTAGATGTCTAGTATGGAGAAGATCCCATGTGGCTGTGGTGAGCTTTCTCTCAAATTTTGAGCTGGTAGGGGATGCTGTGCCAAATTCTGAACAGCACTGAAGGTTGACAGAGAATAAATGGCTTGTATGCTAGAGGAAACCCTTTCCTTACCTCTCTTTGAGTATCCAAATCCATAAATAGCAAAAAACCCACTACAAGCAGAACATAGGGTACCCAGAATGCTTTACTAAAAGTATAACCAGTTTTTTTCCCATTTTGAGAATCAACTTGGTGGAAATGAAATTAATTTTATACCAGGATTAATCCACAATAAGATACTGATCTGTTGAAGCAAATGGCTGCCCTTTCAATAATTTCAAAAGACTTAGGGCTCACTCCTAATGGCCAGTTTTGTTAGATGGCAAACAGTGATTAGATTCATAAATATTTGCTACATAAGTATTTGCTTCTTCTCAGATTTTAGAAGAGCCTGTTCACATTTAGGAGGTCCAGAGGCTTAGTAGATTACATGATCCCCTAACCCATCAGTCATATGTACACAGCGTATCCCTGTTTGATGTATGTAAACTGATTTTGCATAGCTTGGATGTTTCTAACTCTCTAAATACTAAATAAGGATTGCTCAGTAGAATATTCAGTAATATAACCTGCAAGTGTTAGTTGCAGTTTTGTTGTTGGTTTTGTTTTCCTCTCTCTCTCTTTCCTTCTTTGCCAGGAGAATTACGATGGACAGTTAATATTTTGTTTTGTAAATTTTTTATTTTACTCCTTAAAACTTAGATGGCAAGACTGAAGGGAAGCAGTGTGTTTAGAGGAGAAGATTTTAAATGAATTTCTCATGGTTTGTGTTTGCAGTGACTCTGGATATTGGATCAATATCTGAATAGAAATTTGTGAACATAATTTTACAACACCATTCTTCAAAATGCTTGGCCTTTACTAAGGTGAAAAAGGATGAATGCTGCAGATTTAGAAATAGGTGCTTCAAGGCTTGGATGATTTTGCATCAAAGACATCTCTTACTTTCACTGTTTAGTTATTGTGATTTACCTAGAAGAAATCCATACATAGATTTAGTCAGTGTTTTGTTTCTTGGTAGCTAGTTAAAATGAAAAGCAATAAATCTCTGAAACTTACCAAGAATGTTAAAAGGTACAACTTAATCATTATTTATTGTCTAAAGCTTTTGATATGTTTTATTTACTTTCAAGATGTGCCAAAAAAAAAAGAGAGAGAAAGAAATGCAATGTATCTTTTACAAAATGTTCAGTAAAACTCACAATAATATAGTAGTGATTAGTGCAGAGCAATGCTTACAGCAATCATATAGTGCCAGCAATTATACTTCGGATCTACTACAAAAACAAGCTGTTCCTGATGTGCTCCTCAAAAGTAGGACAAAATGTTCTCCATTAGTCTGTTACTACTTAACATCTTTCTCTGCGTCACGTCTCAATTTTTTCTCTCATGCCATCTGCAGAAAAACATGTCTCTCAGCCTTCTAGATCCTGAGATGGCAATATTCAGAGCTGTAAGGGGAAATAGGACATGTGAGAAAAGAACCTTGCCATGGTGGTATTGTCGCAGCTTTTAAAAATATATAGATAAAGAACAAAGTTGCCAGCACTGATTTTTTATCTTCAGTAAAAGCAGTTGTATCATTATTCACATAAAAAGTTAAACATAAATTCATATATAAAATAAAAATATAATTCATATTCTGTGATTTTAATCTGTCTTTGCTGCCAAATTATATGAATGTTTAAACCTTTAATCTTGACCTTGGTTGGTAAGTTTTAGGGAAATGTGAGAACGGAATGCATTTTGGGCCAGCTGAAAGGATCTTTTCTTTCTCTAGAAATTAAAATATTCTATAAATAATTACATGTAAGAATGCACTCATTGTGAAACACATTCTTGTACATGTATGTGTCGTGTATTCCACAGAGAGGTGTCCCACTAGGTAGGGAGGTTTGCAGACCAATCTCATAACCTGAGTACGTGCCCGTGCCAGCACATCCTTTGCAGCAGAATGCTGATGAGATGAGCCTGGACCCAGGTGTCCTGCCGGACTGATGCTGTGCTGCTGAGCATCCCACCAGCCCTGGCTGCCTCCAGGGGCTGCCTTGTATGTTTTCAGCTGCTTTTATGGCAGGTAAAGAAAGAGCAGGAGCGTGCTTCTGCTGCAGGGCAGCACTGGGACCTCTCGGGGCTGGTTGGTGGTGAACATGTGGTGGGAGCAGTGCAGGAAGGGCTTGAGCAATACACCTAAATTCATTGGGCTTTTCAGAAAGAGGAGCACTTGTGACCTAGTGATGCAGTGAATGGTGGCATTTTTCTATAACATACATTGCTTCCTGACACGCTAATGCCGTCTTATGCCCTCAAATGTAATGCTGCTCAGTTACACTGAACAATTTGGCTCAAGAAGCTAAATGTATTATTCTACCTATGAGAAACAGGGCTGGTTTGAAGAAGATTAGAGGCCAGTGGAGCTCAAAACTGTACTCTAATACACTGACAAACTTGAAGCTTCACAGTGAATCCAAACTGTTGTGACTGTAAGGAAGCACCTATGGACAAAGAGGAAAGGCAGCTAGAAAACTTTGAATGTCTTTGCTGAGGTGATAGAGGGCAAAAAATAATGGGAGATGCAACTAAGGAGCTTATGACAGGCTGAAATATGGTATGATGTGAAGTTAAGTCAGGGAAAACTGGTGGAGCTGAGCATTAAAGGGACATCCACTCACCACATGTGCATGTCATGTGGCAAATCCCTGAGACTTTTAGCATGTACAGTGTTCTTCTCCCTTGGCACTTTTTCTACTTCAAACATGCTCCCTTTCTTGCTCCCATGTGCCCTCAGTTTTCTTTTTACGGTGAGTTTCTTCTTTTTCTTAACAGTGAATATTTGATTAACAGCTGCTCAAGTACTATCCACATTCTTCTCCAGGTAGCAACAAGTTTTTTTGTCTTTTTTGTGTATCTTTCACACTGGCTTTTTATCCTGGGAGTTTTTATCAATGTTGCATTTTTGCAGCTCTCACTGGCATCACCATTTTCTTTTTTACTCTTTCATTTTCTTTCCATTCTATATTTCATTCAGTACTGAGAAGGGAGATTGACAGGTATTTTATGCTCAGAATTAAAGGGTTGGAAACAAAGGGTTTTGCGGAAGTAGATAGAATTATTTATCCTTGTAAAAAATCTCAGTGATCTTTTAAAATTAATTGAAATATCTTCAGTGCTGGAAGCCCAAATATCACAAGGTTGTGAAAGAGCTTAGCCTAAAGCAGACTGATGCCAATAGAAGGATCACAAGTGACTTACAGTCGATTGGTATTAGAGCTGATTGGAATCAGTGACACTTCTGTGAAAAAGATGTCCCTCTCCCTGGGATTAACTAGCCTTAATTTATCTTTATAGTGTGAACATAGCTGATGTTGCCATAGGATATGATTGCCTATCATATTCTGAAATGTACTGTGTCATGTACTATGCTATATTATGTATCATGGTTTTAAAGATTTTTCTGTTTTCCGTTTTACAGTTAAGAACTGAGGCATGCATTGCTTCTATGGCTTGCTGAGGGTAACATGTGGAAGTCTGTTTCAGAGCAAGGATTTGAATTTCAATCTTGTGAGTCAGTGCTTTAGCACTCAAGCAATTGCTACTCTCTGACACCTCTCTGGTAATCAAAGACCAAAAAGTGAAGAAGGCTGAAATGCCTATGGTATATCAATCTTTATGTTGAACAAGAAAGAGAGGGAAAGAATTATCATAAAAAAAAAAACAAACAAAAACAAACAAACAAACAAAAAAAACCCAAACAAAAAACCCCAAAAAAACAAACCCCAAAAAACCTTCTAAAATGTTCTTATTCTATTGAAACTGGGCCACTTGTGCACTCAGGGATTCAAGACTCATGGATTTAGGACAGCAAACATGAAGGTGCTTGGTTGTATATCCTAGTGGCTGAACAACTCCCTAGAGATACAAGAGTCTTACAGGTCTGCTCATTGCACTGCTCAGACATTTTATATTAGAAAGTTGTTAGCTTAAGAAAAAGAAAGGAAGAATAATGGAAATTAATTTCCCTCCCCTCCCCCTGAAATGCAAGGTTTATTTTGCTTTATTCCTGTGGAAAGTAGATCTCTAAGACTGCTTAAATGAGAGGTTCCAGGCATTCTCAGAACAAATACCTAGAACATGGTGTGGTATGTAGTTACAGCACACATAAGCCTGACCAATTCAGACATTTTTCATCCTTTATGCAAACATTTTATTTTACATTTTTTTTAAAAAATGTTATTTGTGCTTGCTGGGTATAAAGAGGTACAATTAATGTGTATTTGAACGACAGCTGTCTGCAATTTACCGTGTTACTGTGCCTCTGAACATGATGGATAATGGGTGCAGAGAGAAAATATGGTCAACAATAATATTGTCTCTTTAATTAATTTCACATCCATACAAGTACAAATGGACATGTGTCCTCATGGACATGATTCCCACATAAGAACTGTGGAGCTAGAGAGGAAAAATGTTGCAGCTCTAAATTCCACTATCTTATAATAAAGCAGACATGAAAATTTGGAGCCCTAACAAATGTGTACACCAGCCTTACTTAAGAGCTTAGTGTTACAGAAAAAAGAGTTTAAAGCTATTAGATGGTATCTTTAGGAAAGCTTTTTTGACAGCAACTATCTGGAAAGGTATGTGTCAGGAAGCTGAGACACCATCATATACAAACTTTACTGAGAAGACAGTTGATTTTCTGATTAAAACATGTGGTAGTAGTTGGGGGGTGGGGGTGGGGGGGTGGGGTGTCTTCTCCTTTCCGCTGTGAATTGCAGTGTTGGAATACTTCTAGAATAAAATAGAATCAGTTGTTTGCCCCTTCCCTTCCCGCCCCACCCCACCCCGCCCTGCCCTCCCTTTCCCTTCCCTTCCCTTCCCTTCCCTTCCCTTCCCTTCCCTTCCCTTCCCTTCCCTTCCCTTCCCTTCCCTTCCCTTCCCTTCCCTTCCCTTCCCTTCCCTTCCCTTCCCTTCCCTTCCCTTCCCTTCCCTTCCCTTCCCCTGTTATCTTCGTGTCCATGTATATCTGTAAGGTATTTTGCTGTGGTTGCTCCTTTAACAAATTCCAGCAAATATTCCTTCACCAGTAATCTTGACAAGTTTTATTGCTACACTTCAATTTCTTCCTCCACTAAGGGGTAGAATAATGACAGTCATCTTGCTCTCAAAAATAAATAAGGTAAATGCCATTTCTTTCCTCATTCTTCCTTTGACAATATGCAGTTCTCTGTTTTCACTGTGAAAAAATGCTGCTTTTTGGAGAATGGCCCTGTTTTGGAACATTTCATAAACAATGTAGTATCATGGATTTTATAGATTTGGACAAGGACAGCATCATCTTGACTGACACAGTGAGGATTTAAGCAATTAGTTGAGTAGATGTGCCTACATTTACATGCATCTGTAATTGTAAAGAGCCACACCAGATGCAAAACATTGATTAATGTTAAATGTCTATTTCAAGACTCGTAAATAGAATCATAGAACCACAGAATCATTTGGAAAAGACCTTTAAGATCATTGAGTCTAACCATTAACCTAGCACTGCCAAGTCCATCACCAAACCATGTCCCAAAGGGCCACATCTACATGTCTTTTAAATACCTCCACGGATAGGAACTCCACCACTGGCCTGTTCCAATGCTTGGTAACCCTTTCAATGAAGAAATTTTTCCTAATATCCAAACTAAACCTCACCTGGCACAACTTGAGGCCATTTCCTCTCATCCTATCATCTCATCTTATTGTTACTTGGGAAAAGACACAAACACCCACCTTGCTGCAACCTCCTTTCAGGTAGTTGTAGAGAGTGATAAAAACAAATAAAAGAGCTAAAGCCTCTTTAGCTCTGAGGACAAGCAGTATGTCATAGCTCACATCCATGCAGCTAGACTGTCTTTCCCAAAATCAAGATGACCACTGTCTGGCTTTTAGGGAACTGTCCCCATTCCAAGGTAATCCCTGAACCCTGGAACACCACAGTGTTGTCTATGACAGCAATAGTTGCCTTAAAACTGACAAGGACAGTGCTGCTAAACATACTGAAGGTGCCTGCCTAGTTTATGAAGCTGGATGAATGCTTCATTTTGTTTGGTTCAAGGACAGCATGAGAAGGCACACTGCACACTGAGAAATTAGCTGCACACGTTATTGTAGTTTTCTGCCTGCTACACTGAATCTCAGCAGTATCGTATTTCCATAGTAGTTGATTTTTTGGGATTATAAACCCAGAGGATGATAAACCCCAGGGATTATAAATCCCAGGGGATGATGAACCCCTGAGATATTAATCATGGACATCCAGAAGTCAAAGTCTGTGGATGCTAACCCAACGGGGGACCAAGCCCAAAAGGGACACTTGGTTATGGGGTAGAAACAAGCATGACTGACTCTAGGATACCATGTGTGTTCAAAAAGTTGTTTTGAGAAAACATGGTCATATGCAGAGGAATTAAAGCCAATATGCTTAATATGCACTGTCTGATCATTCTGCTTGTATTCACAGGTCTAGTTACAGTAGTCACTGTTAAAAAACAGAACTTTTTTTCTTTAGCCAAGCATGTGCATGCAACCTGCATTCATTGACTTGGTAGAAGGCTTCACTGAGTGAAAAACAGTGAATAGCAATAGGTAGCTATCTATCTATGTTCTGTATACAATTCTTTAGTTTTGAAAGGGGAAAGTATTATTCAGTTTCAGAAATTGAGATGTTTTGAGTCATCTAATTGTATTATTTTGCAGAGTGCTATTTCTTTTTCAGGGGTGACCCCTATTTCTTAGTTTTACCATCTTATGTTATAAACGACACCAGTATTAGCAAGAATGCCCCTGACTCTTAATTTTTTCCCGCACTGAGGAAAAATTGCTGATATTCCTGAATATTTTTTATATTCCTGAAAGATATTGCTGAATATTCCTATGTACTCAATGGCTGCTTCTAAAATATCAGTGTCTACTAAAATCCTTATTTATTTTTTGTGCATAAGCACATATGCATGTTGATATAGAACCACACCATATACTTCCCTCCTTCCTTCCTGCCTGCCTTTCTTGCTTTCTTCCTTCAGACATAACTGTTTGCAGATTGCTCTCCTGTTTTGCCATACAGCAGGGACATCGATCATTTTGAAGCTCAAGATATTTTTCATGAAAATGCTCAGGCCTTTTCATATTGAAAGAAGCCTGATTAAGTCAGAGATTTGAAAACTTCTTTTACCTGTCCGTGGAGTCTATGAATTTGACTGCCCTTATGTTGTCACTGTAAAATAAAAACAAAAATACATATGTTTGTGAAAAAGACATTCTTTCAGTTTTGCTCTTTTATCAATAAAGCAGCTTGAATGGCACATTATCATGGCCTCAGATACTGAGGATACACAGCCGTGAGAACTATATCATTAATTTCATCATCTCAGAGAAAACCAGGCCTGGAATTAATTTTTCCATTTCGGTATTGAAGCAGAGAATTCGGTTGGGGCTGGCCTTAGCATCTGCTTGGAGCCCCCCCAAAACCACTCAGGACTTCATCTTTGAAGCTAGCTGAGGAATGACACTCCCAGTCCAAAGAAAGCAGTGTTTATTCCTTTTGTGTATTTGGTGTGCTCACTTTTCTTTGAAATGTGACAAAGTCTGATGAGGCAGGCTCAGGAGCTTTATAAGCTTTACAGCGCGGTATGGCTATTAAGTTTATCTAAGATCATATTTACATAAGCAGGCTTGTTTTTATCCAGAAAACATTTTACATTCATATGCTGGTTGAAAAGACACCTGTAAAGGTGGCATGATACTCTGGCCATACTGTAAGTCACCTAACTCAATCCTCATGTGTAGTTCCTAGAAATACTTCCATTATTGATCTCTACATGTCTGTCTTCTTTTCTGACTGAACTCCTCCTAAAGTGAGATGCTTTTCCAAAGTAGCATAAAGTCCCTCAGAAAAATAGTTATGGAACCTTTAAAATGAAGTCAAAACAGGAACCTGTTTTCCCCATTGCTATTGTACATTATAACCCCCCTCTTCTGTCTTTGTTGTGTTTCCAGACTAGAAGCTCCTGGGGTGAAAAAGCTGCTTTTGTTGTTGCTGTTGCAGTCTGTGAAAAAATAATAATAATAAAAAAAAAAAAAGCGCAAGCTTACAGTGAGCAATTATAAGTAATAATATCCACTGGTTTGGGAAAAAAACCACCACTGTGATTCCAGATTTGGGCAGATTAGTATTATGCTAGATTGAAATCCTTCCAATCATTTAATTTGTGGGGTGACACAAGATTTAATAAAAAGTCTTATCCTTATAGCACTGAAGCCAGTTCACACCCTCAATGACTGCTGTGTGAACAGGATCAGATTTTACACATGCAATAAGGTACAACTCCTGTGGTGCTTTTTTAAAAAAGAAAAAAGTTTACCTATCTGATAAAACCAAAATTGAATTAATTCTGGTTTTCTCTGAGACAGTAGGGTGATAAATCACAACTGTTACTGAAAGTCCATTTAAATGCCAATGACTACCAGTGCTTTAATATTTCAGTTATCACAGAATTTCAAGGTTCGTAAAGAAGCAAAGGCTACATGCTGCTGTCCTTGAGTCAATGAGAACTTTTCATTGATTTTGAGGGAAGCAAGACAAAGGCCCAAGTGCGATATCTTGGATTGTACATTCTGGTTATCAATGATAAATATTGACTTCTTTCATGGCAGGTACTAAAGATTGGTTTTCCCCATTTTACAAGTGACAAAAATCAAAGCTGAGAGGTTAAATGCCTTGTGTTGAGCCACAGGTAAAGAACTAAGAGGCTCAGGGAGCTCTTGACAGTCAACTCTGAACTGAATCTTCTAGAAATTTGGCAGATACAGCAGGCAGCAGACAAGAAAGGAGGCATGTACTGACCGAAGGGCCAGGGAAATGCACAGAGATTCTTAATTGTATCAAGAGAAGCATGGGCAAAAAACAAAGCCCAAGAAAAATTTCCATGAGTTGAAACTGCAGTATGTGCTGTTCCTAATGGAGGAGTGGAGGAGCCCATTCAGAGTCAGGACTTGAGGGGTGTGGGACCCTGGGGATCCTGATCTTCACATTTGCTACTTGATGAGGTTTGACAAGGTCGTGCATTGCTTTGCTGGCACAGCGGGAAGTAAAATTGCAATGTGCAGATACAGAAGCACCAGGTGAGCTTGCCTGTCTGGTATACTGTGTTGAGGGAAGCTGGGATTGATTTAGCCATGTTTCTCTGGATGACAAAGTAGAAGAAGGAGCTGAGTGGCAGGCTAGTGGCCCTTTTAACCTCAGAACATGAAACCTTTTGCACTGATCAGCTTTTCCAGAAGGAGTCCCGATGAAAATGTCTTTAGTATTAAATGATGTAACTAGCAGAACGCACAGCACAAGGAAGAGGATTTTGTTAGCCTTTTCCCTGGAAGAGTTTTGCTGTCTGGAGTTTCTGAAGAAGGGAAAAGAGGAGGAAAATAGCAGCTATAGGAGATGCAATTTGCACAATCCAAATTGATCTGTTACATTTCAGATGTCTGCTTTTTTTTTATAGGGTTCTAGTTTACAGTAAAAATTATCTATCATGTTAAGATAGGGGGTTAAGGATTACTTATACAGAGCTAGAAAGAAAATAATGTGTTTGCCTTGTATTCTCCATGACATATAGCATCCCTGTTACCTAGGAGAGGAAGGTATATATGATAGGTACAGAAATTATAAGAAGATGAAGCAAATGTCTATAATTGGTCCCTAACTGCGAAAACAGGTGCTTCAAACAAGAAAAATGATCTTGTTGGGCAGTGTTTTTGCATCTTCATTAATAGAGAAAAGAAAAAAAAACAACACCCCAAACCAGAAATTATATATTTGCAAATAAAAAAAATTAAAATTTGCAATAAAATAGTCTGAATGTACAGTCATCAGCCATAAAGAGGTGTGATAGGTATTTCATATATATGTGTATATGTATATATCTCTATCCATGTATAACTATTTATAAATTCTTAGTATCACTGAGAGCTACTGGGCTGCTGAGGACTTACGTTAAAAAGATAGACTTGCATTTAAATGCTGATCTCAACTTTCCACTAGGGACCACTAAAAAGTCTTTCAGTAGAAAAGGCTGGGATCAGCAAAACACAAAATCATTATAGCTGCAGACTTTCTAGACCTGCTTTGTATTAAGCTTTTGAAAGGGACATTTGTTTAAGGATAAGATAGTTTTATCTTGCCTCGAATGCTTAATCTTCTTCTATAGCAGAACCCCGGTGTTCTCACAGCAAGGTCACTGAACAAGGACTGAGGGAC
Organism: Falco rusticolus; assembly: GCF_015220075.1. NCBI lineage: Eukaryota > Metazoa > Chordata > Aves > Falconiformes > Falconidae > Falco > Falco rusticolus. Next base: position 40,921,099 of record NC_051188.1, on the reverse strand, counting down.
ATACCTGTCCACCCCCTCCCAAACTGGCACCCAACACGTCCTGCTGCAGTCTGTCTCTTAAAGGATGCCTACACTAGGAAATCTGGAAGTCTTTGTCTTGATTCCATCATTGCTTACATCATCATTTATCAAAGCAGACCTGTCTTAAGGTGTAACATGGATTTAACACAGGTGAGGGGTCAGCCAGGTGAAAATTTACCTGGGTGAGGGCTTTAGGGGATATGCCAGCTTTTTCCTTCTTCCCTTCCCTTACTACAAGCAATGTGAAGGTAATACTTCCACTGTCATGGAGTGAGGATGACTTTTTCAGCTTGTCAGGGTCTTTTTGAATTCTATCATAAATTTGGTCATGCTGTCACTTTCCTGTGGTAGCTGATTGAGGGGCTAGCATGAAGTGACCTGCAGCACCAGGGTGACCTGCTATTAAATATCCGAGTAGATAGATCCTGAGAAGAAGGAATATCTCCCCACTCTAGATTCAGTTATGGGACAAAATAAAGTACCCACTTATATGGTAGATATTAGATATTTTTTTATTTGCACAATCTGAAGCATCATTGAGGAATTACATGGGAGCACAAAAGGGATCCCATACCAATGTAATCCTCTGAAAATCTGGATGAAGAACTGTAGATCATCTGGGCTTCACCTGTGAGTTGATTTATCCTCCAGCCCCACATCGGTCATTGGGATGATTTGCAGACCTAGGCAGTCCCTATAGTCTGCAATTTAGGGAGGAAAATGCTATGAAGAGACCGTCGGTAGGATGAATTGCATTAGGGTTTTCAGAAAAAAAAAAACATTCAGAAAAGCTATACTATGAAAGTGAATACTGTTTCAAGTAACCTTTTTTTCCCCCTTGCATGTATTTTTGGAATTAAAGAAACCCTTTATCCTGACTTCTTGCTGCACATCTCTTTCACCCGGCAACAGATGACTTCTTATTCTTTTCTCACTTGTTCATGATTCTTGAAGAGGCAGCATATTCCAGGGCACTTTTTTAAACACCCCTTCAGTATCTTTTTATGCTACTACTTGCCTTAGGTATTAAGTTCTTTAAAACAAGGATTTTCTCTGGGTCACTTACCAAATTCACCCATCCAATACTCAAAAAAATTTAGGTAAAAACCATAGCAATCACTGTGACTTCGTAAGCAAGCTGATTCTTGCTCCATTCTTCTGAAGTAAGAACAAATGGACTTGCTTGTAGTAAAAACTGTGGATAAGAATGGCAAATATAATAAAGGGGCTGCTAAAAAACTGGTTGCGTGTACAGGGTAAATGCAGACCTCAAAAACAGAATCAGTTATCTCATAATAGACTTAAACAAAGTCTTTGATTTGATCATATACAAAACAAGACCAGGAATTCAACATGTTGAGAGGGACAGATCTGAACTTAAGTTCAGTTGCCTGTTTAATATCTGCATGTAGTAAAACCAGAAGCACAGATGTTGATTGTTTAAGCTATTCAGTGGTACGTGCCATGTATCTGAGTCTATAATTTGGCATCTGGGATATAGAAACTGTTCTCACTAGAAGATTTGCTTATAATCCAATGATAAATGGCATAAGAAGTATCTTTTCCTAGAAAGGAAGGGTGCTCAAGGAAACAGGCTTTGAAATCTTTATTCTCTTCCCCTTTTTTACAGTAACTATGAGTCCACTGAAGTATTCATATCCCTGATGAATGCTGAACAGGAACACTGTGACAGAAAGTGCACTGCTTGGTAGTCCAAATGCGTAGAGTTAGATCACATCTCATGAGCTGCTGAATTTTAGCTATGTGTAGGTGGAATGTAACAAAACAATGTCCGCATAGTTTGTGCACTAGTGTATAATTAGTGAAGTACTTAAGCTTTCCTTTTCATTTTTGATCTTTTACGTGTGATAGGTAATGTGCTGTGCATAAAAATGACACAAGGTTCTCTCTACAATTCTTTCAGAATATTTCCATTTATAGAGACGTCAGAGAGCTTTTTTTTTGTTATAATTCTGAGGAACATGAATGTCTGAGAATCTGAACTGATTAACATCTCATACATGCAAATCTAACACAAAAGAATCTATTTACAGCTTGATTTCACAGCAGATTGCTACCATATTAGCAAACACCTTTAAGTAGTTTGAAAAAGTGATGATTTGTTATTTCCTTTGGGCTGTGTATTTCGCACATTTATATGACTGCTTTTTTCTTTCTCTTAATGATCTCCCCATCATCACAACCATCACCACCACCACCAAAAGAAAAAAAAAAAAAAGCCTCTAACAGTTGCTCCCCATGTTGATGGATGATATACACAAAAATCATTCAAGGTCTGGCATAGAAACCAACTACTTCAGTCTATCTGTGGTTGTCTTTAAGATTTTAAAGATAGCAGGAAGACAACCCATAGAATCTTAATTCAAATTAGAATTTCAATGTGAAAATGACTGAATATGACTAGACTGTAACCCAATATATCAGAATGAATTGGTAAAGAAAACTGTTTTGAAAAGATTTTTTAAACAAATTTCTGTTTAGCTGTCTTTGCTATTGCTATACATATATTATCAATTTAATATTGGATCAATTCAATTTCTGCTGTATAGATAAAAATTCATGAGCATTAATTAGCTTACAAACAACAATGAAAGGAAAGCTGAATAAGCATTGAGACTATTTTACATTTCATGCCTAGGAGTGGTTATTTTAGGTCAAAGATATTGTGAAGGAGAGAGCAAGCAAGGACAAACAAGAAAGCTTGGTCATTGCTCCTATGTTGTGCCTGTTCTAAATTTGGCTGTTTTCAGGGAATTCAATCCTAACACATTCAAAAGCAGTGCTGAATGAACAAAAGCATATCTGGGAAAAGGGGACCAGATTCTTAGTTGATATGAGTTATCATGGCTGCACTGACATCAGTTAAGCTACTGGCTGCAATATACAGTGCTCTACAAAAACCAAACACACACACATATATACATATATCTTTGTGCTAAGAGATTTATATTAATGGAGAACAGGAGGAGGGAATCAGATAAATGTTTGCATTTGTAATGGGCACAGAGAAGAAACCTACTCAAAAGTTACACAAAAATATTTTTATAGTTAAATATAGCCTTAGAAATGGGAAAATAAAGACTGCTAAATGTTTCATAATAAAGTTGCAACTTAGTAGATATTTCACAGTGAAGTAGGAGGAAGATTAGCTACAGAACTCCACTCGTAATTTCTGTGAGCTGCTTCTGAGCTGTCCAAAACATATTGTTTTGGACAGCACACAATATGGTGTAAGTATACCCTAGCTAAAACCAATGCCTCTCACTGAAGAGTGTGCTTACACTTACTGATACAAAAATGGCACTACAAAGAAAAAGCAAAAAAAAAAAGGAAGAAAAATATGTATAATGAAAAACAAGTCATCATCATCCTTCAGATGATTGGCATGATCTGTATTTCCTCGTGTATCACCTCTATGCCATTGACACAGTTGTGGTTTGATGGTTGATACTGAGGATGCTCAAATGACCAAACAACATGGTTGCAATACTGTAGTGTTAGGTGCTGTGAGTATAACATGATGCACGACTGAAATGCATACAACAGAAGTGCTGTGATTTTGAAGTTCTAGCACTGGTTCCTATCCTAAGTAAATGCAATGCATTGGCATTGCAGTGGCTGGATACTTGCTGTTTTATTGGTCTGCCATACCATTTAGGAACCTTAGTCTTGGAGATGGATTCTGTTGCATTAGATGTTACCCAAGTGCTGTTAACACCTGAAGTACTGTATGTATGTTCTGGGCTCCCCAGCACAAGAGAGGCATGGAGTTGTCTGTGTGAAAGGCCACAAAGATGATGAGGGGATTGGCATATCTGTCCTGTGAGGAAAGGCTGAGAAAGCTGGAACTGCTCAGCTTGGAGAAAAGAAGGCTCAGTGGGGGTCATACTAATGTGTAGAGGGTGCAAAGAAGAGGGATACAGGCTCTTTTCAGTGGTGCCATGACAGAAGAGGCAGTGAGCACGAACTGAAACACAGGAAGTTCCTCCTGAACATGAGGAAACACTTTTTCACTGTGAGGATGGCCAAGCACTGGCACAGGTTGCCTTGGGAGGTTGGGAGTCTCCCTCCTTGGAGATGCTCAAGCACTGTCTGGATATGGTCCTGGGGAACCAGCTCTAGGTGTCCCTGCTTCAGCAGGGGGGGTTGGACTAAATGACCTCCAGATGTCCCTTCCAACCTCAACCATTCTGTGATTCTGTGACACAGGGCTTCTAACTGCTGAATGGTTCAGAGCATGCTTTATGGTGCTGTACTTTTGCCATACTATGAAACGTGAGGGCTATTTTAGGCATCCATCTAAATTTATCTATTAGAAGACTTCTTAAAACTCAAGGAAAATAAGTGATTATCCTATGTTAATGCCAACATTAGTCTTACAACACTTTATGTGCAGTGGAAATTATACTTGTGCAAATAGAATTGTGAAGGATATAGCCATGCTAATTAACATGCTAATTCCTCTTATGGTAGAATAAACAATCCAGGTAAAAATTAAAGCTAAATTAGAGACTTCACATGAATGAAAAACATTGCAAAACGGGGAGGAGCCAGTGTTTCTAAGGGTGTGAAACAGAACGGAAACTGAAGCTAGCCTGTGCTTGGATTTGAACCTTATAATTCCTCTTTAAGAGGTCTATTTCCAAATGTAATAAGAAAATACAAAAACATTGTGTGCTGGGAAATATTGGTTGTATGTAGTATGTGTGGGATTTTATCCTCACTCCCCCCACCCCACCCCCTATACGTCTACCCATGAAGTACCTTAAATTACAGAGTATTAAGAGTAGGATGGAAAGAGCAATCAGAAGGAGAAAAGCTTTTGTAAGAGGCTGACATCACAGCTTTTTCAGGTATCTCTTTAAGAGATTGAATATGGAAGGGAAGACCAGGTGTTCATCTGAAATAAGGTCACCAACGAATAGAATACCAGACACAGTTTTACTAAAATTGGGTCTGACTCATTTTGTAACAGTATGAAACATTTTTTCTCAAAAGGACCAGTTCTCAAAAGGATTTTTCTCTGAAGAGCTGGTTGGTCAGTCTGCTTTTAGAACATCATATGAAGGGACGAGGATTTGAGAAGCGCTGTCATTAAGCCATTCAAGTTTTCATTATAAAACCTTTGCTCTTCCTGTCTTCATGAGAGTAGTGAAGGTTTGCTAGCATGATAAAAATGATGCTCAAGTATTTTTTCATTTCAGTTCTATTATATTCTGTTCTGCCACCCTTCAATCCATTGTATGCCTACAGAGCATTATAAATGTATCAGAATATAGTTTGCGGTTTATCATTGTTAAAATGCAATGCAGCTGTGATTAGTACAATAAATATTGAAAGCACCAAAACCCAGTAAATAACACCAAATCTTTAACAAAATTCCAAATGAAGGCTTTCTACTTGTTTACAAAATGCAACCCTGTGTTTATTGTCATACACAAGCACAATGCTAAACAATTTTTAACATGAACAGACCTTAATGATCAGAGCTTTAACAAAGAAGGATATATTAAGCTGCCTTTTAAAAGATAATTTCTTCTCTGTGCCTTTCTGAAAAGTATGGCTATTAATCAGTCAGACATTGTGAGTAACCCAACATTGAATTAAGTCAGAGAACAGAGAAAATACACCAGAGTACAGGAGGTAAAGGAGTTTGGACACCTTGCAGTACACAGAAAATTGATTAGGAGGGTTCGGGGTTTCCAACTAAGTAAACAGTTTCCTGTGTGGTCCTCTCTCTGAATTCTTATCACTTTTATCTGCTGATGCCCTTTGCCAGCCTATCATTCTTAATCCTTGTTCTCAATAAAGTACTTCAAGATGTTTAGATTAATTTTCTTAATTTATTCTAGCCCAGTTATGCCCAAATATCTGTTTCTCCTGTTGACTTGGCCCATTATTTATCTTTTATGCTCTATTTGAATTTTTTACATTGCTCTTTTCTTTCAGAAGAATTGACTGATGTTTATTTAGCAGAGCAAAAGCTATTAGAACATTTCAAAGCAAGGTAGTTAGCCTTTTTTTTGGTCTATTTTGGCAATATCAGATGATGTGTTAAACAGCTTTTGAAAAATCTTGGTGATATGCCTGGTATCACCTTTACTGACATTATTTCTATCGCGTCTTGTTTTATTACTTGTTTCAAAATGGAAAAAAGACCTCCTTTAAAGAACTTCAAAACTGGAACAGTAGAGATGGAAGGGGACCCATAACTCTGCATTACTATTCTGCAAATCCTAATGTTAAAAAAAGCGGCCTAGTCTAGTGGAAGGTGTCCCTGCCCATGGCAGGGTGGTGGGAACTAGATGATCTTTAAGGTCCCTTCCAGCCCAAACCATTCTATGATTCTGTGAAAATACTAACTCCTTTGACATCTTGAATTTTTTTGTGTTTCAGTTTTACATTGATTTACATTTCATCCTGAATTTTTACTTTTATTTAAAGTGTGTAAATTAGCAACTCATATGTTTACATCCATTAATATTCTCAGTTCTGTTGCTGCAAGTTCAGTTACTGACAAATTATAGAGGAGATCATCCCAAGTATGAGGTCTTTTACTTCTGATTAGAAAATGCAGCTGTATGGTTCACACTCATCTCATTTGAGATTAATATCTGTTTACTGTGCTAGGACATTTTCTTGCTCACATGTTGAAGAAATCTGTTGAGTTTATGTTAAAGTCATGGTGATGAGATTTCTGATGATACCCATATACAAGATTAATTTACCTTAAAAAATAGTAGGGACTGTTCTTATTAAGGATGACAGTCAATTTCTAGCTATTGAAATACCTAAAATGTTCAATCTTAATTAAAATTTTTAAACTATTACTACCTCAACTGATAATTAGTAAAATTCTTTATCAATTCTGTTATCTATGTGAACCAACAAATGGCAAACCAACAATTCATTACTTGTCTTTTAAAATACAAAAATGGGAAAATGGGATGATATCACATTTGACTCTATTTGCATTTGCCTTTGAGAAGGTTGACTCACAGAATGAAACTAGATTTGTCAAAAATCTTTTTGTCTGTTACGGATTTCACTTAGGATATAAAAATAATTCCACTTGAAACAAGAGTAAAATCCTAATCAATTGCAGTAATTTTAAGGTTGCTTTGGCTTTAGAAGTGACCAGTAATTTATCCTGGTTGCCTACAGAAAAAAAATCCTAGAACCATGAATGTAAATGCTCCTAATTCATTTACATTGTGATGACAACTTAATCAGAAGTAATCTTGTAGTTCATATTATTTACTTCACATACCTGTTTTGTACTTTGACATTTCCCTTAAATCTCTTTGGTTTTAGGAGTGGATCCTTGTGGCCTAGACATTTTCCTAACAATCTCAAGGAGTTTTATTATGAACTTGCTATAAAATTTCAAGCATGCGTTAACTTCTTTAATTCTTCTATTTATCTTTGCCTGTTTATTTTTGTCAGTCATGTCTTCAGCCTGGATTCTCTGTCAAGTCCATGGACTTTGGAACCTGTCAGAAGATAGGGTCTGTTCAATCAGAAAAAGCACTCAGCTGTATGCCAAAAGCTGCGGTTATTATTTAGAATTAACAATGTTGCAAATGCAGAGCTTTTTTTTTTTTCAGTACTTATTTTGGTTCTGTTTGAGGGCGTTAGGCCAAAAACAGGAACAATACAAAAAGCTGTAATTCTGTTGATGTCAGTGTATTCAGTCCTCTAACTCTGAGGCTAGATTGGCCCGTTGCCCATGTATTGTAACTTTCGGAGGATCTGATCCCAGACCAATGGACATAGAAAGCATCTGCCTGTCAGTCTTTTTCAATTACTTGAGAGTCAGTATGGTATATTCCTCTATAGCTGTAATTATAGTTCTCAAGGGATAGTCAAGATACAGAGCTTTCCTTTCAGACAATGCTCACTGCCTCAGGGGGGAACAATAAACATGCAGATATTCTTAGACAGCCACTGCCACTCACAATAGCTGTTCCTAGATGTATAGGATCATAATACTGAGGAATTATATGGTTTGTTGTAAGGATTTTTTAATGTAGTTGCCAGCAGCCTCAAACAGCAAACTAGTTCAAAGACTGTATTAATTTATTAAGCTTAATCTAGGCTAGTATCAACAGCCCACTGAAATGGTAGAGAGTTGCATAATAATTTCACAAATATGCATACATTGCACAATTAATTTCAAAGTTAGCCTTATCTGCCTGTCATTTCTCTTTAAATAAAGGATTTAGATTGGTAGCTCTAGACTGAAAAAATTTAGATTGGTAGGTCTACACTGAAGGTGAGAGATGGAGTCTGCTGGGGCTTCCCTTCTCCTGGGTCAGAACTTACACGTATAATAGGAGGAGCATAGGCAAAGCCACTGAAATGCTGATGTTGTCCAGTGCCTTCCTACATTCTCCCTTAGCATCTGCCAAATTTGCTCATAATTTACTAGAAGCAAATGCTGGAATATCTTAGCACAAAGAATCATGGGCTCTGGCCACATCAAATACAGCTGAGTGCAGAAACAAAAGACTCGGGTATTAATGGAATGCCTTTGCTATAGAATGTTCTCATGTGGGCAAGGTGGGCCTGGATGCACAGTCTTGGGTGCCAGTCTGTCAGTTCACTGGCTACTGCAGATAAGACCTTGGTACCCGAATGAGCTGCCCTCTCCCTCTCCCTCTGCATGTGACAGTATGACCTGGCTACAGGAATCAGAGATAGAATGGAAATGGTCTGTCACTCTTTGTCATAGGCAACTGCTGTTCAGAATGGAGAAAAAAGGTTTTTAAAGTGGAGGCAAAAGTGCATGCCTATTATAAATGTCATTTATTTAAATACCAGGATCACTGAAAGGGTATTTTATTCATTTTCTTGCTTCTGAAAAATTAAAGGAATATGTCTGAGAGTTTCACCTCAATGATTGCAGTACAGAAAGTGAGGAAACGGAGGTCAGCTTTCAGTTGTCATTTTTCCCATTACATTATGCATCAGCAAATGAAGCTTTCTGTGATTTACCATTTGTGTTGTTTATTGCTTTCATCCTGTTTTGGAAAATCCATTTTTTTCAAAATTAGATTTAAAACCCCGGAATCCTTAATTCTGTCAGAATGTAGGGAAACTAGCAGAATTCATAATGAAATCATGATTCCTGGTTCTGAAGGTACCTTGAGTACCATTGCTAAGCCATTCTTTCAGGTGGTATAAAGGTTATTGGTGCAACAGATTATCCAGTACATTTTGTTTAAGGTCTTTTTTCTTTTAATAAGGATAAGAGTCTGAGGGGCTGATTACTTGCATTGTCTTAGATGGAAATTACTAAATGGATGACAACATTTTTCAGTTGTGTTTCAATAGGTTTGGACTACTTTCACTCACAGGAGCCTACACCTTTTCCATTCACAGAATTCCCACGGAAGCAGTGATCCTAGTAACTTTAACTCCTTAAAAATAGTTGAATGACTGTTTTCAGGTTTGTCACCAGATTTTACTGTGATCGGCCAAACTTCTGTGTGACCAGAGTGAAGGAAAAGTGAAAAATTGCTTGCACCTCATCTTCGGAGCAGTACATCTTCCTCCTCGTGTGACTTTATGTGTATGTCTCTGTGTTCAGGGCAGAAACGGTTTGAGGATGAATGCATGCTGGCAAAGGAAAGAGAAGATTGTCTGGAGTCCCCATGGGGCCTACATTTATAAAAATGATGACAAAAATGAGGAGACATGTGAAAAAAAATTCAGGTATTTTTAGGGATATGTAATTACTCACTCCTCGTGTAGGTATCTATGAATGGAAGATTAGGTTTTGAATATTCAGTAACTGCAATTCTTCCCCTGTAAACTCTCATCTGTGGCTTGTCCACTGTTCTTCTGCTGGGGCAAAAGAAGAAAGGGAAGGAGAGTAAGTTAGAGGTCTGCTGTGAAAAAAGTAATGAGCATAATATAATTCTCCAGATCTAGGTATGCAGTGCTGCGTTAAACAACCTTGTTTGAAAGATGAGCTTTGGAACAAGTGAGGTTATCGCAGTCCACAGCTGAACACCAAGGGGCTCTTGAAAGATATATAAATACCTACCATCAAAATTCATCTGCCTTCTCTAAACACAGAAGATAAAATTAACTGAGTCCTACCTATCAGAAACATAGTGGATGGATTTAAGGTTAATTATTCTTAATTTGTGACACATTTTTAACTGCTGAGGACAGGTTTTTAGTTAATAAGAGCATAATAACTTTGTTTCCTGATATCTCATCGCCACATCAGGTAATTCACTAGAGGATACACGTATGTGCTGTGGAAAAGAAACTAGGCTTATTATACTAATTGTTTATGAATTGGTCAGAGTAACCAGATGAACATCTCATGAGACTGAGAGTTGCTTTACTTATTATTTGACTGTATGTGCTGGCAAGGTTCAGGAGCCTTATTGATTGTACATAGTTTAAGTCTCATTTCAGGGCTAAAACCTTAAATTCACTTGACTTCTATCAGGGAGAGATGAATGCTGTCTGACAGTAAAACTGAGGGACAAAGAGAAATTTCTCTGAATAACTTTCCAAAGTATTTATGAACTCCCATGGAACTAAAATACATAGAACTTGCACTAAATGCATCCTTTATTTTTGAATGCCAATTTAAAATATATAGTAAGAAAAATGAAAAAATAATCTTTTCAGATCAACAGAATTCTTAGACTTTGGTAGATGTTAGTTTTAATTATGAGCTTCTTAAAATGTTTTTAATAACTTCAAATGTTAAAATTAAATATCAAAATTTTATCATGAAGCCATGTCATTTAGGTAACACCAGAACTAAAAGTAGTTGTCTAGTCCCTTGACTTTATAGGGAAGTTTGAGTTTGCATGTCTTCTTCATGGATTACTGAATATTTCAGTGTTGGAAAGCTGTATTTTTCCCCACCTCTCTCCTCTCTGAACTGTCCTTTTGGGCCAGATTTAGTAAGTGTGCCTGATTAACTTCCCTCACTTTGGTACAAATAAAATAAACTGCTGGAGCCTTTCTTTCCCCAAGTTGATAGCTGTGTAACTGCATGCCTTCTCCTCATATTTATCTGATCAGAAAATACCCTCTTCATATGCTTATCTTCTCTAATGTATTTTTGTTTTGTCTTATGTCTTAAGCCATATATCTGCTTTCTTTCTCAGAAACCATCTCACAGAGAGAACTAGTTTCTTTAAAGGTTGCTCCTTTCAAGGTGACCCACTGCAGACAAACTCAGTGACTTTAATTTGTCTGTACCTTCCTCGGGCAAAGCAGAGATCACAATTCAGTAGTCTGCTGGCAAGAAAAACACACAGTGACAACCTCAAGCACTCCAGACTTCTCAGAGAGCACTCAGTGTATAAAAATAACCAAGTTCATATTTATTTTGTTTGCCTTTTGATTTTAGAACATTTTCAGTCCACCTAAGTGGTATTTTCAAACTCTTCCCTGCAACTAGGCAGTTGCATGTATTTTTTATTTACAAGCCACATGTCCTGGTTCCTTCCAAATGTTCATGTGTTCTTAAGACCAAGAGCCAAAAAGCACAGAAGAGGCTACAAAATTTGTGATAAATCCTGAAAGCTGATCCAAACCAGATTTGAAATATGCAGCTTCCCTTGGCCTGACTATTCCTTCCCTTTATTGAGGAGGGAGAAAAAAAGGGGGGCATATGTGCAGTTCTTTACTCAGTCATTTTATTCTCACTTCTGCTCCAGCAAAGGTGAGACAAAGGATAGTTTACCACAACAAATAATCTGTTGCTACAACAAGAAGCTTCACTTAGTTCAATCAGTCTCATATACAAAACAGAAATTGAAGTTTCCCTGTGCAGTTATTGTTTATCCTCATTGTATGAGTCTTTTTCTCCCCTTTATGTGACTCTGGAATCGAGCCTGCAATAAATAAAGTCAGCGTGAGTGAGGACAGTGTTATAGAGGACCACAATATCCTTATTTTAAATGGAAGAAAATTCTAGAAAAAAAGACTTTTTACTGTCCCATTGCAGGTACAACTGAAGCTGAGAGAATTGCACTAATGCTACCTCTGCCATTGCAGAATGGGTGATGGGTGTGGGGGACCAACACTACAGAAGATGCTCTTTAGGTAGTGGAGGCTATGAAAGCCAGCTTGCATAACAGGATGGAACTGTGGACATTTCAAGGTGTGCAGCCCTGTAGTGTTTTAAGATCAAATACTGTGAACAGTAGGACCCAAAAGCTTTTCTCCATATAAAGGAGCTTTCTGCTGTGCCAAACAACTTTTACATTTTCATTATTACCTGAAGTGTAGCAATGAACGGACCCGATCCAAGTAAATTACTCATGCATCAGCTGCTTGCATGTATGTTACTTACATGGAACAAGTTAGAAGTTCCAGCAGCTTCATAATCAATGCAGCAGCTCACTGAAGAAGACATACTCTGTGCAGACAGATTTTGTAATTTAATCTGTCAGTTCCATAGCTGCCAGATATGGTATATCACATAATATCTCTTTATATTATGGTGCTTTGCTATAATCCTGAATTTCATTGAATTTCATTGAAAGCAATAGAACCGTGCTCTTTTACTTTCAATATGAATTTGACCCATTGATCTAATTTGGTCCACTCTATTTCATCAGCCACTTCATGTACCAACTTCCTGAGGCAAAACATTTCCATAGAGGTGCCTGCACACTAATTATGGAAACTTAATAAAAAAAAACCCCAACAACCTCACCACCACCACCACAAACCCCACACAATATAGAATTTTACCTACGTAAAAAACCACAAGATGAAATCATTAGAGCAGTTAAGGAGGCTGATATGACACATTTTCTCTTTCGCCTCTGTGTGGAAAGGATACATTTTCAGGGCAGAGTCTGTGGCCTTGAACGCAGTATTTAAAACATTGAAGTATACAGTTAGGGTATTACATGCTTTAAATAAACCTGAACTGAAAAAATTTAAAAAGGATATTTATAGGTATCAAATTAAAAAATTGTAATTTAATCCAAATTTAAAAGTAAAGAAAAATAATTGTGAATACCTAAACATGCACACACAGAGATAATAATTTCCTGTGTTTAAAAAAAAATCGTTGGAAGCTTGGGCTTTGCAGAACAACTTAGAGTTTCTAAGTTTGAAACTTTTTTTACTTATAGTAGCAAAGTGGTGCATCCATAGCTACTGTGTTGGTCTCATATGGCACAGTAATTGGGGATATATAGAAAACAGATGGAAGAGATTTGATAAACTAATATACTAAGACTGCTTTGTTTCCAAGATTTCTTTGTAAATCTGTGGTTGAAAAATATTTTATACATCATATTACTTTGAGTGAAAAAGAGATGCTAAAGATGCCAGGAAGAGAAAAATAATGCAGCTTTGTTTCTTTTTAAAAAAATGTTGTATAACAAACCAGAACCCTCTTAGGTTCCCAAGTGTGTCTCTGTGTGTTGACTCTATGTTGGGGGTGTTTTATCTGTGATGTTGGTAAGTTAATGGCAAACATCATAAAAACTGTATAAAATAAAAAAATAATAATAAAAAAAAATTGTTGGCAGAGGATATGCAGTCACCCAGAGCAACAGACAGCATTGTTCCAGGAGAAGTGACAAAGTTTCTCCTGGTATATACTGATTTGTCACTTCCCTTGGGAAATAAATACGTCAATGCATTTTCTGCCTTATGTGTAATAAAATACCCTTCCAGTCACAGAAATAAATAAATGCTCCTCTCCTCCTTCCCTCTCTAGATAATAAGCAAAACTTAAAGTCAAACTCACTTTTTGTCTCCCAATAATCTGTCAAATAAGAAGCAGTGTCCTATAATTCAATTCAGTTAAAAATTACTCTCCATTCTTTTATTCAGGAATGTCAAATCTAAGTTTATGGAAGAAGGAATCTGAGTGAGGGTGGTTTTTATGTGGGTACACTTTATTTTGGTTTTAATGCAAAGTAATGAAAAGTCAGGCACAGCAAATCTGAAGTCAGTGCAGTGTGACCTGTACATGTGGATTGGCACCACTGCACAGTGCGCACAGTATGCAAGGTCCATGCAACAGGGTGCAGTCACACATTAGCAAATGGTGTATTCATTGAGTACTCACTGCACAGAGTGCTCCTCAAGTGTCCAGCAAAGCTACAAATTCCGTTTTATGTTCCGACATTATCCTCTGTAGTGGAAACTGCTGTAGAGCTGGACTGACAGTGCCCTTTGCTTGGTCTAGGCCATCTGTCTCTTGGACTTTATTATTCCTGGCATGGAGGAAATTAAGCAAAGATGGTTTGTGACTCTCGGTATTGCCACATTGAGTTTCCATCTGTTTTATTCCTGTACAAGAACACATATTAGTGCTACCCCAATGAATATACGTAGCTGTGAGTTCAGCCTGATTCTTCAGGTGTGCTTTATGGGAAGTGTCCTGCTGGGCTTGAATGCTTTAGGTGACCTCAGCTAGATCATTTCCATATTGCTCTGTTTAAGGACACTTTTGGTGGAATTTGATGCATGCAAGTTGAGTAAAACACAGAAATTTTTTTTATTATTTTTCATTTCTGGGGTGTTTTGCAGTCATTGGCAGTGCTAAAAAAAGTATGTAATAAAAATTGGTCTCAAAAATTGTATTCTTTATAAAACATTTATTATGAAGGATCAATCTGAACTTCCAAAGCCTGAAAACCATTTTTTAAAAGATGATCCTGTATTCTGTTATCAGAAAAGTGTAACTAGCAGCCATTTTAGTTTATGCTTAATTTTAAAAAAAATAATTAAAAAAAAAAGGCTTGAAGGGGAAAGAACTGTTCTGTTTAGTGCCAAACGTTTATTCTTATCTTTCTTTTTGAGTTATTCTTTTTTGTGTGAGTTACTTTGGCTCCTTTTTTGGAAATTTAATTCGGTTAATTTGTGCAAGTAAAATAGGGAAAAATAATTATATCTATTTTATTCAGGTAAATTTTGCCTTCCCAATTATGACTTGTTATTTGACAGTGTCTTAGTTCAGGGCGTCACATCTTGAAAGTTCTACAGTCATTTTAGACCTTTGAAATTTCTTCATGAATACTTAATTCTGCATTTGTAGAAGAGTCTGTGCTGGAGAGATCTGTAGTACTGTTCAATCTGTTGCCACTAGCTCTTAGTGCAGATTGTGCAAGGCTGCGGAATAAATCAGTATTATTTTGTCCACTGGAATGTTACCCCTTCAGATCCTTGCACAGAGCATACAAAATAGCACCAGATGCAGACAGTGATATATGTTCCAGGGTGGTTCTCCCAATTATCATCATGAACCTCTCTTGCCTGCATTGATGTTTTGTGAGAAGAACAGGGAACAGCACTGGTTCCTGAATGTGTGTGATGGATGGCATTTATTTTCATTTCTTTGTTCCTCTAAAAAGGGAGTGACTGGGTAGGAGGGAGGTAGCTTTATTTCCTTGTGTAAGGGAGATCCCAGAGCACAGGGGAGAGAGTGTGTGGCAGCTGAGCAGGAGCCTGTAACAGGGAGCTGGTGAGAAGTGCAGGGAGCAGATGTGCTGCGCAAGTGCAGAGGTGGTGGAAAGAAAATTTTTGAGGGACCTAGAGGGTACTGCACAGTGTGCTGCAACCCAGATTGAGTCATTTGGTCTGAAACCAAGCCTGGAGAGAAGGAATTGCTTTCAAATATGTGATTTGGGATACATTGAAGGGAATGTTGTTTACAATCCTGTTTACAGTTTCTGTTGTTTTACATAGCCGATTGTGAGTTTACTCCATTGAAAAATATCTGATCTACTGTTAGTTCAAATACAAACTTTTGATTAAGAACATGTTGGAGTTTTCTAGGTATTCCTTATACTGAAAGGAAGTACCATTTCAATATGAGTAAAGGGAGTACTTTGAAGTTCTGGCTGCCTTTGGCTCTTGTCACAACAGATTGAATTTTTCAGATCAGAAATGCATATTTATTTTTTTAAACAACATCTCTGAATTACTTGCTCTAAAAATGGATTCTGTAATCATTGAGCTATCAGGGTTGGGCAGATGTACATCAAGAATGGCAGAGTCACTGCCCTAGATTTCTTTTTTCCTTTTCTCCCCTCCGCCTTTTGCTTTTAACTATTTAGACTTTTCCCAAAAGAGAAAAGACCCCACCAAAACAGAAACCTAGTTAGCATGCAAGGTGTTACTTTTAATGCCTGTTACAAGTACTGTCTTGAAGACCCTAATCTGCTTCTTGAAACTGTAAAAATAAGCAGTAAGAATCAAAAATAAAGTATTAATTTTTTTTCCCATAATTTCCAACAGAATTAACTTGTTTGAGCTACCCAGGTATAGCATCCTTAACGTACTGAATGCTATGCTGTTTAGACAAACCAGAACCTGTAATAAAAACAATTCAAATAGACAGGACACTTAACTACTTTACTCTTAAGTGTAAATTGATATGTGAACTGAACTCAGTGGTGTTTTCCCACTGAGCTCAGTTGTGCTGGAATAGATAAAATGTTACTGGTTTGTGCACACATCTTAAAAGTGAGAGTGTTTGACACATGCTACAGCAATTCTGGCAAACATTCCTTCTCATCCTTTTCTTTACATTTAAATTTCCTGAGGGTCCCAACTAATAAAGTTTGTCAGAAAAGCAGTCTATCGGCATCCCTAAAGGACTTTCATTAGAAGGGAGGCCAACTTCTTCCCTGTTTCTGATTCTCAGTTTATTTGCCACAATATCTGGATTGGATTTTAAACATTTATTTTCTTTCAGGATTTCTGTAATAATAAATTCCTTGCCAGTCAACTCCATTTTCTAAATTTCATACTGAGGTAGCCTCTCTACAATGATGTCCTTTTTTTCAGGGGAAAAGTTAGAGAACTTTGCAGTCACAAATCTTCTCCTGCCTTGCAACCAAACATCTAACTTCTTTGCCAGAACACCTGAAAGACACAGCAATCAATATTTTTACACAAAATACTGGGTGTACATACCTATAAATTAGCAGTTAATCAGCAGAGCTCAAGCATAACCTTGGGGTTGGCTCTGTAACAATGTCTTGCTTAAAACCTCTCAGTGATTAAAAAATAATAAATACTTAGTTCTTACTTTGATATTTGTCTGAGTAGATTTAAAAGCTTTTTAGAAGAGGTAACCTCGACTAACCATGTTTTACAGATGGGAAGAGAAGGACGCAGTCCCCCTAACTTCACTGAACAAACCAACAACAAAGTTACAATTAGAAATTCAGGCCTCCAGACTGCCTGTCAGGGCTGTCAATGCTACGTCACACTTACAGGCAATAATATAAAATGAAATTTGTCCCCGTGCCTATTCTGGATGGACTATTATTATTAGCATTGTGTATTTACATGCTTGTGTCCTTTGACATTTACACATCGGTATCACTGTTCGTAGTAGGTGCATAATGTAACATCAGCAACACTAAACCAAATGCGAAGTGGCTAGAAATTAATGGGGTCTATGCCAAAGACATTTGGGTGGCAGACTTTGGCTCTTGTTCTTGCTTCGTTAACCATTGAAAGAGGGGGAAAAAACCAGTGTGGAAGAAGGCAGAAAATTGGCAGTAATTGATGAGGAAAAAGAGCAATTGCCAGAAATTCTGGAGGAGCGTGAGTAGACCTCTGGGAGTAAGAGAGGAGAAGTCAAAAGTTTAAGTGGTCACAGGGAGAGGGGAGGTACACTGACACTGCAGCATTCTTTGAGTACAAGAGGGAGGACGTCAGAATGGAACAGTGGCATGGACACTGGTTTAAATCAAACTAACTAAAAGCTAAATGCAGCAGCTAGTATTTTCCTAATAAGGCTATGTGATTTTCCTTACTAATTTTAATGCGAACCAGAGTAGGTCCCATGGTAAAGGTTTTCCATGCAAATTTTAAATAAATCAATGTTAAATTTAAGTTCAGTTATGATAATTTTTCTGTACAGAGCAAGAAGAGTGCACATCAGGGCATTTCCGCCCCAAAACCAGGTGGTGAGGAAGTGGCCGGTAGCAGATGGGACAAGGCAGTGGATTTTAATCTTGTAGTAGACTGGAGTTTCAATGTGACTTGAACAAGTCAGATTCAGATTATCAGGCGCAACACAGCATGCAGCCGATTGTGGGCAGCCTGCTGGGCTGCATCTCTCGAGAAGAAAATGAAGCACTCTGCAGTGGATGGGAAAGATGATTTACTATGGGAGGCTTACTGTATTTAGTTTAGGTTCTGTTTAACCTCCAGGACCTTTGTGAAGAGAAGAGACAGAAAGTAAGGAGTAAAAAAAAAATGATGGGAAAGGAAGAATAACTGAATCAAAAGTGGATACAGGAGAAAATGACTAGGACATGAGACAGGATGAAGTGGAGGAAGGATGGCACAAGGGAGAGAGGGGACCATCTTGCGTTAGGGGAGAGACATGGAAGAAGTTTCCTTTTAGAAGTTTTCCATCTAGCAGTATCTAAAGCCCACAATAAAGATTTTGTTGTTCATACTACTTTTAGTAGTATGTACTAAAACGTACATATTTTTAGCATCTGGGCTTGAGCCTGCCCTGCTGGACGGTGCCCATCTGGTGAGTAGCAGGGTGAAGATGGGTGCCCCCCAGCACCTTGTCTCTCCTCTGTGCAGGGTGGTTTGCTCAGGGCTGCAGGCACAGCACTGGGGGGAGGCAGCCATGGGCAGCACAGGGCTGTGAACCCCGCGGGGGCTGGGGCCCAGGCTGAGCTCTATGCTGGAGTGACAGCAGGTCAGGGCTCTTGAAGCAATGGGATACAAGGGCAGTTCCCAGAGGTACCACTCAGAAGTGGAAAGGAAGCAGAAATGGCTGCTAGGTGAGTGGCTCTGCTCTGTCCTTTCTCCCAGCTCAGTTGTCATATTTTTAACTATCTTCATTATTTTGTTCCTTTCCTCTGCATTAAGCTTTTTTTCCTTTTTTTTTTTTCTTTTTTTCTTTTTTTCCTTCTTAAATTCTGCTTTTTGAGACAAGGAAAAAACATAGACTATTTAAGGTCACTGTATTTACAAGCTTGATTTTCATTACTGTTCTCTCTTTTAGTCCCCTGCATTCTTCAGGCCTTAATAATGTTGTTGGGCTTTTTGACTACTGTTATACATGGAACAAATGGTTTTATTGAACTGTCCAAAATACTTTCCACATCTTTTTGTCTGAATAGGTGCACTTAATTTAGAACTCATTTGTACATAGGAGCAATTCACATTATTTCATCCAGTGTGTATTGCCTCTTGCCTACACTGAATTTTATCTGTTGAGTTTCTTAAATGCACAACTTTGTTTAGCTTTTCTGAAGTTCTCTCCAGCCTTCTCTAATCTTGACTAACCCACGTCACTTTGACTGTGAGTTTTAAAGGTTCCGTTAATACTTTAAATGGTTTTTAATTTTTTGTTTTGTTTTGGGATTGGCAAGGCAGTATCAGAGGTACACTGAGAATACCTTTGTTCAGCAGAGTTACAGTAATTGCTTCTGTCTCTTGCAGTTTGAAGAAAGTGAAATAAAGTGAAAATACCCATTCATAACAGGAAAATGTAAAGTCAAATAGGCACAAAGTTTTTAATATTTAATTTTCCACATTATAAAGCAGACTCTTCTTCTCCGCCTTCCCATAAATGCAGAAATGGATAGGATTAATTAAACATTAAACCATTATTCTTCTTAAAAGAAAAGTCCTTGCTGGTCATGTTTGATATAATATATTCCCAAGGTGATCTTTCCCCCATACGAAGCTTCCTCATCATTGGTTTAAAAAATAATTAATAAAAAAATAAATATTTTGTTATCATATTGCTCTTATCTTTTTACTGTAGGAGAAAAGGGCATTATTTGCTAAATCTTCCTTTAATTAAATAATTGACTGGAGGACTGATTCCATAATGGGAATGTTATGTGACATTCAGTGCAGGCAGTGATTTAGAAATGAGACATAGAGTCTGTGGAAGGAAAAAGGTTTCTAGGTCCTTGGGCTCTAAGGAAGAAGCATATTTACTTTCTAGACTGTTTGCCTTCTAGAAAAGGAGGAGGAGCAGAGAGTGAAACCAACAGAATAGGGCCACTAGCATTTTTAGCTAATGAGATGCAGTGTCAAGAGGGTGCTATTTCTATCTGTGAGATATGGCTATAGGCTGACAGAATAAGAAAACAAGAAACATATGAAGTAAACTCAAAAAAGCAAAAATATGCCATCCAGGAAGAAAATAAACCGGAGAATTCCTCTTTTTTTTGGTATAAAAGTAACTCATGCTTGCTTAAATTACTTCAGGATTGCGTTTTGTGATCATGAGCATACAAACATAACTATTGCATTGGTTGTGTACTGTATTCTTTAATTTTTCTCTATTACTAGCTTTGTTACTTTGCAGAGTGTGCTTAAGCTAAATGGGTAGTTCTGGTCTGCATTTTAACCATAATAGCACTGAATAAAAATGATGGTTACTGACATATTGACACAGATGAATAGAGAAAAGTCTTTATAGACCTACAAAATTAGGGGGTAGGTGGGTGGTGAGAGAAGATATGTCCATGTAATACATTTCCTGATGCAATACTTGTAAATAATGAATTGTCAGGAAGTCTCCAGACTTAAGGAGAAACAAAACTTTAAGAAACAGTCTAAGAATTTCCCTACTCTCTTGATTGCTCCATGGAAGCTCAGACGACTTCTACTGGTCCTTTAACTCAGATTTTACCTACTCTCTTTGAGCAATAACTCTGCAATTTATAGCACTTCATTTTAATCTCCCAATGGTATATTTACTATCTTAGATCATATGTTAAAAGCACAGCGAGCCACAGAGGAGGAAAAGGGAGACCTATTGCTGCTCAGATGTGTAGTACCTTCTTTCAGGCCTCATCCACTACTACCTTTTAAAATGAAACCAAAAGAAGAGTGGACAAATGATACAAACTTGGGGTGCACATGTCAGTGGGAGAGGAAATGAAAAGGAGAGAGTGGTCCAATCACTGCTGTGACTACAAGAATTCAGTGTAAGGTAGGGTCTTTCTAGCTCCCGACTGCCGTAACTTTGATTAACCTTGCAGTGTTTCAGCACAGGGTCATGCTATCCCGTTGACACTTTTCCTTTGAGATGTCAGTCACATTTCAATAACTTTCCAGTGTGGGCTTGTAAGTCCTGTCTCTTCATTGACTTTGAATGAGGCAGGTTGCTTATGAATGCAGCTTGAAGTGTCACTCAGATATTCTTGCATTGTGTTATCTTTGATTGACTTGTCTGGAGTGGTGGAAAATTCAGGGTATCTAACTGTCCCTGTTTTGACAGTGAGAACCCTCCATTTTTTAATTTTTATTTTTAATTCCTGAGGCTCTTTCGCCCTTCTGATGATAATGGGATTTGGTACTGCCTTTTTCTTTAAAGTTTTAACAAGCCCAGGAGAGTCCTATGCTGCAGATGTAGCATCTTAGCATTTCTGACTGGAGTTTAGGTTCTCACAGCATGAAAAGCATAAACTCCACTAATGGAAGATAATGTGTTAATGATAGCAGGGAAAGAACTGGTAGGAAAGGGCATAAAAGTAATTCCTATTGGTTTAGTCTTCAAGATAGCTTTTAGTTTATGTCTGGATTGTGTAATTCCTAATGGTTAGGCCCAAGGCCATTTAAAAAGGGCCAGCAAGAAGGAAAGAAAAGCATTTCTAGTTTTTCAGTGTTTATTGTTAGCAACATACACTGTAGCTGTTTTTGTGGAAGTTTCACTATATAGTAGAAGGCTGTGTCCCAGAGCAGTGATTGTTCCAAGGCTGTGTTATTCAATAAACTGATTTATAACATATGACTGCAGTTATAATCCAAGAGTTTCTTCATTTATTTTAAACAAAATAAATATTTCTGTGCTGTAACCACTTGAGGTTTATAATCTCATTTTCAGGAGTGCCCTGGCTCACATAAACAGACTTACCCCCTTCCAGTGCTAACAGAAAATGCAGAGTCTGTGGTGGAGGAGGGTAAAAGTCTGTAATATAAAATAGTTCGTATCTGTTTCATAGTGCTTCATAAATCTGGTTCCCAGGCAGTAGAGGGAAATGAATAAGAAGCGTTTTTGTTTTTTTCAAGCTACTGCTACAGCTTGTTTGCTCAGCTGAACAGAAAGAAGTGTATAAAATCAGCTAGTACTAGAAACTAGATGTAAAACAATAGCAAACAAAAAACTTTAACAACCATAATCTGTTGTCAGTGAAAGGCAAAGATACTAAATTCACAATGGTGTTTATTTTTCTAATGTAAGTGGTAGTGGAAGCTGTCATGCTGAGGTGTGAAAAAGGAAGCAAGGACTGTATCCTGAGCATTGCCATGTCAAACTCTTGCACGCATGTCCATATCCAAGGCTGAACTTTGGCTAGATCTGTAGCCACCCCTGTAGTGCACAGGGAGAGTGCTGTGTCTGAGGTGGTATCCACAGACTTTATTATGATGAGGAGAGAGCTATTTAAGCAAGCCAATAGCAGGGAGAAGGTGGTGTCTTTCAGCAGCAGGAATGAAAAATACCCATCTAAGCTCATAGTCCGATGGCTACGGCACTTTACTTGGCAATAGGAGTTGGAATACTCTTGAAAGACAATTGACCTGTTATACTCTCATATGTTACATCAGTGCTTGCACTACTGTGTAATTGGGACCAATGATTCTTGGTGCAGCCAAGTTTTATTTTTTAAGTAGTACTTACAGTGGCACTCTGTATAGACCTCAATCTGCTACACGTGCTTGAGGGTGCCTGTAAGATGAACATCTCAGAAACAGGAGGCCGAAAAACGTCTAGTTTCTTATTCATCCTGATGGGGCTTAAGTCTGCTCTGGCTGTGAAATTGTTAAGTTCTGTTGAAACTGAGACTCTTCCCAGTGTCTTCAGAAGCAGGACCTTAAATGTGTGAAAATCTTCGGTATATGAAGTGTAGTGGGGTGATCTTGGCCAGATGCCCACCCAGGGGCTCTCACTCCCCCTCCTCAGCAGGACAGAGGGAAAATCAGACACAAAAGCCCACAGGTCAAAGTAAAGACAGGGAGATCACTTACCAGTTACCATCATGGGCAAAACAGACTTGACTGGGAGAAAATGTATTTGATTTATTGCCAATTTACATAGAGTTGGATGGTGAAAATCAAAGACAAATCAAAACACCTTCCCCCCACCACTGAGTGGTGCAGGAGGATGGGAAATGGCAGGTAGGGGTCAGTCCGTAACAGCTCTGCTCTGCCGCTCCTTCCTCCTCGCATATTTCCCCTGCTCCAGCAGCGGTCGATCGCATGGCCTGCAGTCCCTCAGGATACACTTGCTGTGGCATGGGACCCTCCGCATGTATCTGCTCAGACGTGGTCTCCTCCACGGGCTGTCGGGAGCGCCTGGGGCGCCTCCTCGCCCTCCTTGCTCTCTCACTTCAGTGTCTTCAGGGCTGGCTTACCCTTTATTCCTGCCACTGCCTGTGCAGCATTTTGACCTTTCTGAAACCTCTTTCCCCGGGGCGGCACCGCGCTGGCCGGGGGCCTGGCAGTGCTCTGTGGTGGGTGGGCTAGAACCAGCTGGAACCGGCTGTGGCCGGCCCGGGGCAGCCCCGCCGTCTCACGGAAGCCCTGCAGCTGCCGGTGTGGAAGCCCTGTGGCGTACAGCAGTGCACCCAGGTAAGCCGCCTGAGAAAGGCAGGTGGGTTCTCACATATTGTAGAAACTGTTTTTCAAGATTGTTTTGTCTTAACGACCTATGAAAGATTTTCCAAGTTCTGTTTTGACCTCAGGAGAATCCCAGACCGGATTCGTAAGAAATAAGGAGACGCTATTTTAATTAACTTGCCTTTAACTTAGTAGGTGGTGTCAGACTAACCATTTAACAATTTTACCCAGAAGTTCTTCTTCCCTTTCTTTATATATTTTCTCTAATAATTAACACCAAAACTCTATGTCTTAATGTTTGCAGAAGCTTTGAGAACATGGGCAGGAAAGAGTAAGTTCAGATTTGTCCAATATATGGTGCTTTGATTGGAAATGTCACCTTCTCCTAATACGTATCACAAGCAGATGTTATGTTTTATTATGTGTCACTTAACGGTACCAAGATTAACCTTAATTTGCTTTCCCTATGGCTTACACACAGAGAAAAGGCAAACCGATCTATGAAAATGTAACAGGTATATATATATATATAGGCATTAGGCCATCAACAGGCTTGGAATCATGATTTTTAAATGAAAAGCAAATAGATGGATTCACAAATACCTAGATGCCCTCACTAGCGTATTCTTTATGATTTCATTTCTGTGAGTAGTTACATGTTTTTCTTAATACGCTGATACCTCTTTAAATGTTTTGGGAAATAATGTTAGCATGTTTTCCGTGCAAGTAGTTTCTTTTGATTTCTATGTGTTTATTTTTGTATAACATATTGCATATCACATAAATGCAAAAAAATGTGTACATATGTGTATGTGTATATTTGATGTGTGTATAATGTGTGTTAATATAATTTTCAGTAGCAACATTATGGCCACTCCCATGATAGAAGCTAATATGCTCAAGAAGAGACATTTCTGAATCATACTGATCCTCCATGTGATACAGACTTAATTCTTCATTCACCTGTCTTGAAATGTAGCAGAGCAATAGAAAAAAAAGAAAAAAAAATATTCCCCAGTGGACAGCCATGAGCAAGAAGACAGAAAGCAGTGACATGACTTGAGATACTGCACTGGGGCCTTTGTCTAACTGCTGAGGCCCATGTATTATCACAACGAATGCCTGTGGAAAGTCTTTTTGTTATCTTTTTGAAAGAGGTGTTAGCAATTTTCTAATATTTCTGTCTCATTCGTGCTTTATTATTCGATGCCTACTGAACTGTTTCTCCTGACCTAAGTGCCTGTATTTTTATGCAGTTACTGAACAGATTTAAGATGTGTAAGCAGGCAGGATCTCTCTGTACACCTGTGAAGGTGCATAACTTCTCTTCATTGCCAAGTTAAGTTGCTCATAAAAGCAATTTAACATACTTCAAGAAGGTGGATTTGCCAGATACTCATAATGTAGGTGTAAATAAGGTGTTAAGTTAGGCTGAGTGCTAAGGATCCCATTTTAAGTAGTGTAGTCAAATATGTAGTGAGTACTAAGTGTACTAAGTAGAGGAAAAAATGAGGGGAGGAACCATATATTTATATTGATCATTGAGTGTGAGCATAAATTTGCATTTTTATTAATTAGTTGGAATTTTATAAAACTCCACCTTTTTAGAATTTCACCAGGAGATGCAGCTTATTTCAGGATGAATAGAAGAAAGATGTTAGAAGGTGTCTGTGTCTGTTGCCAGCACTTTTTGCTCTTTGCAGCTCTGTACTTTCTAGCAGTCTGACTGAATCTATGTCCTACGTGCTAGGTGTCTGTGTTTAAGCCATTCTTGCCTGGAGATCATCTTCAAGTCTGGCAGACTTGGTATCATCAAGAAGTCTGATATTTTGCCAGCAGGGCTCTATTGAGGCTTGCAGGGTAGCGCTGTAGCTGCAGACTGCAGGGTTGTATCACACACAAGCAGTGGAAGGGTGATAGGCATTTCTGGGATAATGACAACAAATACTTCCTAATCACTTTGGAATATTTTTTTATTTATTTTTGGTGTAGTGATTCTACCTGACTGTATGCGAGTGCTCTTTGGCCACTGGATGTCATCTCTGAGTTGATGAATCTGGAGCATTAGCCTACTTTTCCACCACTTCTCATTTGTTCCTTCTGAATGCAGCAATGATGTACTAGAGAAATCCTACTATTAGGTTAAGTTTTTCGTAGTTTAATTCCACTTTGTTGTATAGGTCATATAACTTGTGCGTTAATGTCTCCCTGGGTGAGTGGGAAACACGCACTGTTTTAATTCCCATCAAGAAAAATAGCTTCAGCCAGTTCAGAATATGTGTCCTAACCTGCTAACAGCAGCACCTATTTGTGCATGGTGCCAGATTTGTTAGGTGTGATCCAGGAATGCTTACTACTGAAACTGGTCTAGCAAGCCTCCTTCATGGATTTGGGCGAACTGGAGAAGGAGGAACTCAGTCCTGAGAAGGCAAGGGAATGGATTTCATGCCTAGATCAGACATATGACTGAAGCCTCATGGTCATTGCACATCCTCCGAGCCTCGATAGCAGACTGTGTGAGTACTCTTGGCTAATGTTAATTGAAGTGTAGTTAGACATGATCAGTTGATGTAGCTCAGCTCATGTGTGGTATGTCTGTATACTGAGGTCACTTGAGAGTATGAGTAACCGAACTTATATAAGCAAAAAATACTGATGTAAAATAGAAGGAAGAGGGTTTTTTTTTAGGTTAGATGTATAGAAAAGCTTTTCAGTGACAAAGATGGTTAAGCAGCAGAACCATTTTGTGATATTGCTATCACTGCAGATCTGAAAGACATGAAAATGTTAAACATAGTAAGAATTGTTTTCTTATGGGCAGAAGTGCCTTTGAGCACTAGGACTGAAAGGCCCACAAAAGAATTTGCCTGCTCTAAGCCATTTAGCAAAAGTGATCTGATAATCCCATGGTGGAAGAGAGAACCTAATTGTGGTTTCCCAAGCCCTGCCTTTCATTTAACAGAATCTTTGGTCTGCAGCTTTCCTTTACAGTCTTTTAGATCTTTTTTCAATCTGTCTGATAGTATTGGTATTTCAATCCCATATACACATACTTTTTTCTGACTTTTATTTGTTACTTAGATGTTTTCCATCCAAATTCTGAGCTGGGATGGTTTTGCTAAAATTGTAGTTGTTGGAAGAACTGCGGGGACAAGATATAAGTTTTGATACAATATTTTGATTGAGTTTCTTCCTCTAATCTTAAGAGGAAATAACATTATTTGCCTTCGATGTTTAAAAATTGTTCACGACTTTAAGCAGCTGCTATCATTCTTGCCTCTGTATGCACGTGTGCCTCTGGAGAGAATAGCTGTGAGGGGTACCTTTTTCTGGAACGTCCCGAGGATGATTCTGGCTGGAGTTTCAGTGTCATAGTTGTGCCTGGCTTCATTCTCACCATGCATTTACCCTGGGGCAAATACAGTTTTAATTTCAATAGCATTTGCTTTTTATTAATTTTACTTCATTTTATATTTTCACTTTTAATTTCATTTGGGCTTTCTTTTCCTCCTGAAAAAGTTGTGTAGAAACTGGAAAATAAATTAAAAAGAATCACTGACACACTAGGAGACACACAGCTCAATAACTTATTAAGGTTTAGGGATGCTTATTACATATATTCTCAATTTTCATTCACAACATGTGAAGTGCAAACTCCATCTCTCTTTTGACTGTGCACTGTTGGTACAATGGATTACATTTTTTCCTTGCGCAGGATATATTGTCTATTGAGATCCATGAAAATAAACACAATAAAAATTCCAATGAAATGTTATTGTATTGAATAAGTGGTTGCTTTTAAAGTCTCGCTATTTCAGCTGCATTAATTGTACAAGCTACAGAGTTTAATATTTTCTGAGGAAAAAAATTAGGAGCTTGTTTGAATTATTCATGTTTTGAAAATGGCCTGTTAAGACAGCTATTTTCATAACTCATTTTTACTGCAAGTTTAGCACATACCAAAACTTCCACTGAATTGAGAAATTAGGATAGTTATGATTTTACCTATGTATTTTCATGCTTTCATTTAAAGAAATAGCTTCCTTAATGTTAATATGCTGCACATTGCCATGGATGGGGTACTACAGACCTATGAAATCATATAATGATTTTCTTAGTTCATCAGGCTGTAAGATTTTGTCCTTCTTAACATTAACAGGATAGCTTTCCAACTAAAAGATTTTTAACCTGCCTTTCTCTCCAGTGCAGGGAAAACCTATGCCCCCACATAAATGATAGTTTCATAATACATGATGAGGAAACTAGTAGCAAAACCAATGGTATTAAGCCTGAGATACTTTTTCTGGTTTTGGTCTGTAGAAGGGGAGAGTCAGAAACTGAAAGCTGTCTCAATATCCCTCCTTGGACCACATGGAAATAATTTGATAAAGGTTCTCAAGCAACTTGGGAGCCAAGAGGGAG
Source organism: Falco rusticolus (assembly GCF_015220075.1). Classification (NCBI taxonomy): domain Eukaryota; kingdom Metazoa; phylum Chordata; class Aves; order Falconiformes; family Falconidae; genus Falco; species Falco rusticolus. The sequence continues at coordinate 40,893,064 of NC_051188.1, read as the reverse complement.
TATTAACTGAGGGGCAGCATTTTTCTGTTTGGGGACCCAAGTTGCCTGATGCATGCAGATTAGCCTGGATCTTCATTCATGCTTCTTACAGTCTGAATCCAAACACTTAGCAAGTGTTAGCAGCTGGAACCCTAATAGCTTCCTTGGAAGAATGACACTAGATCCATATTTATTCAACACCTTTTCAGGAAACTCATTTATGTAATCAAAAAGGATAGTTTACTTCCAGCTTGCTGCTGCTCTATTGCAGCAGCAATGTTTTTGTTCCTGGGTACAGCCAAATCAATAATTTCTTGATATATGCCAGGTTATATTGCTCTTTCCTGACCAAATAAACTGATTTAAATATGTTGCTTGTACTACACTTGGATACTGACCCTAGTAAATTGTGGTGACATCCAGAAAATTACTCATTAGGAAGAGGTATTTAGAATAAATGAGCTGTAGATTGAAATAGCAAATGTGCTATAAATCTCATTTTTTAATGTGTTTGATTTAATTTACAGTCCTGGTTCTAGTCCATCTTTATCTGGATATTGCTTTCTTCTTAAAAGGATTTTCAATAAAATACACATCCACCTAGCAGGATATTCTGAGTATGTGCTTACCTTTGACAGATCATTGGGCTTTAAATGAAAGTTAAAAGAGCATGTTTGCCCTAATAAAGGTGGTTTTTAAAACAAAAGAAAAGAAAACCACAAATTTCTAATGAAAAACTGCTAAACATTAACAATAAAAAAAAAAAAGAAAAAAGAAAAAAAGAAAATCATGTGCCATATGGCAATTATGCCAAAAGATTGAATTTATTACCAAATAAAACTGTTGGCTTGTGCATTTCACAGTTTCCTCCATTCCCAACCAGTGTGTTTTTAGAGGCTTTCTGTAGGGTTAGTTGCCCAGACTTCTGCAAAAACAACAGTTTGTCCTTATTGCAGGAGGTGTTAGGAAATCAAATCCAACTGGAGCACCGAATGAAATTACAGACTGGTTTTGTCCCAGCTGCATGACACATGCAAAGAGCTGATTTTTCAGTTCAGACATTTAAAGAAATGAATACAGAATTCTATTTGTTCTCCTACTGAATGAGTTATCCTTATTGTGTTTTTCATACTTCTGTGTGCTGTCTAATATTGCAGCAAAGTCACTGTTTGTTTTTACCTCAGTGAAGATGTTTTTACATGTCATGTTTTCTTATTAGTAATCTTTTAAGGAGGGAAAAAAAAAAAAGTAACAACCTGTGTAAAACTTGAGTTTAGTTTACTGAATGATATTTGTGTGTGACAGACTTACTGTACCAGTGATAGCCATAATGATTTATAACAGCTTCACATGTGACATGTTCCATTGTTGCTGTTGTTTTATTGAATGACATTTTTTCTACAAAAATCCTGTGGGATTTCAGAGCAATTCAGTCACTGGCATTACAGAAAATTCCTGTGAAATTTCTTCTAATGTTGCCTGGTCTCACAGAGCCTGCCAATGAATACTTGCATCTCAACAGGATTTTGAATCTTTAAAAATATGTGTTTAATATCTGAACTTTTGTGCCATCAATTTCCTTTATAATCTACAGTTTTAATCAGGTCACGTTATGGAAAGTATTTCCCTTCTTTCTCCCCCTCCGACCTACTGCAGCTGTTCATCTATTAAAGTGGATGTTTGCATTATCACCTCAGATAAGATTTGGAGTTGTGAGGGTGAGATGCAGTTAGCATTCATTTAGCATGCATATTCAGATGACATGCATGTAGTTTGCATGCAAATTTTATTTTTTTGTTGTGCAGGGACCTACTGAATGAACTTCCTTGGTGTGTTCAGCAGTGCTTAGTGCATTCAAAAATCTGTTGACAAAAAGAGGGTGAAGGGATAAATTTGAAGACGTGAGATCCCCTCACTTCCCCTTGGGCACGCAGTGTGACTTTCACAACTAAGTTGGCAGAGATCCTTGAGACATGAAAGGGAATTCTTCAGCAAGGACAATGGTGTTTTTATTTGGCAGTAGGAAAAGATGCAAGGGAACACAATTAAGCTCCGTACTCTTGTGCTGAATGGCTTAATTCAGCTATGTTCATTCACCGATATTTCATTCCTGTTCCTGTGATTGGCGTGGGGAGGAGTATGGAGGGGGGTGGGGGGGTGGGAACCAGGCCACAGAAGCTCTCTTCACAAGGACAACTTACTTATCTATAACCTGTCAAATTTGCCAACAGCTAATGTCAGTGTAGTAAACCCTTTCTGAACGTACTTGCGCAGTTTGTTCTTCAGATTGGTTTGTGAACAGATTCATCCTTGAATCTCTCCCCTCTCTCAGGCCTCTCCTAATTTGCCATCTTTGGCATTTAATGTCAAGGAAATAGTATAATGTGAATTTGTGAAAAAGATTTTCAGCAAGTTCATGCTGATACAGAATTTCCCTGAGAGGCAACATTAATAATGGGTTGGCACAACATATTTGCTGGAGTGGGTTTGATGCCTTGATTGAGTTTCCGTGGTGCGTTTGTTGTTGCTTTGGGGAACGCGCGGATATTGGGTTCAACAGACCATAGAATTTTGAATTAACCTCTCTTTTTCTCTTCATGAATATAATGGCTTCAGAATCTGTTTTTGCTTTGGCCTTTTATTTAAGAGAAGAGAAGCTTCAGTTGTAAAAAAAATCTGCCATTTTTAAAAGCATTGTGAGAAAAAAATAAATATATATAAGGAAACATAGATTCATAAGAATCTCTTAGGCAACTTTCCCTCAAGAGTTTCTTACACTGATTCTCTATAAAACAGTCATTTTAACCGTAAAGTGCGAAAGATAAAAAACCATTAGCACTAAGTTCACATACAGCAGATTCAGTTACACTGTTGTTTGGGAGAAGCCGATGATGATTTTCAAGAGTCCTGTTAAACCCTGTCAGGGGTCTCATCTTAGTTAATTTCTCTTTTCCTGGGAGCTGTAATTGAATAATGTAATTTTACAAGATGAAGACTGAAAAAAATACAGATATTTTTTTTTTAAATTCTCTGTTGCTGTGCTCAGAGTATGTTCTGCTTGCTTTTTCAGTCAAGGAATTTGCTTTGAGGGTCTCAAAACACCAGAGTAACCATCTGATCTTTGCATTATTTCTAAAGCCTAAGAAGTTTCTTTTGTGTGTGTGTGTGTGTTTGAGAGATCTACACAGTTGGATGGGGGAGAAGGTAGCTGCTAATAGAAGGCAGTAGTTAGAGGCTATATCTGCATTGCGGGGTGAAAAAATACGCTTAGATTTAACATAAGGGAAAGTTGGTATAATATCTAATAATAAGGCAATTTGTAATCTGAAGTACAGGGCGAGTATGCAATTTGTGTTATTTAAAAATTACATTACTGTCAAAGTACATAACCTTTTTTTGCATACTATTTTTACTCCTTAGATTGTTATATTACAAAGAGGTTAAACATTAAATTTATTCTTTAACTTCGGTATTTCACCATGTTTACTCTCTAAGCCCTGTTTGCTTATCAGGACACGTGTTCAAGTTCTTTTAATTTATTAGCTGTTTACTTTAGCTCAGTCTCACAGTATTTTGGTGGTTCCTCTCACAAGCAAATGTTTATATCCAAGCCTTTAATTCAAAAGAAAAAAAGTTGCCTGTGATAATATTATTATTTACGTTTTTGGTTTTATCTTAAAGAAAATATGATATGAACAGTTTTTCAAGTTTACAAGTTTAACCCTACCTTAACAGCAAGGCAGTGGCATATTCCTGAAATGTTCTTTCTACCAAAGTACTGGCTGTGGCTACAAAGAATGAATAAAAGGTGTTTCATACTTTAGTGATTTGTTTCCTTGAGATCCTCATTCAAAGTTGTGGGGGGGGGGTTTAGAAAGTGTGTTAAGAGTTAGCTGAAATTATGCTGACCATAGCTTAGCTCTTAGGAAAATGGTGTTTAAGACTTTTAACATGTCTTCCCCCCAGCCCCGAGAGAAACACCCAAAAGTGGCAGTTTCCTCTCTTTGTTTATAAAATGCTACAGCAAGTATTAAAAGTATATTTTCGTTGGTTATTGTATGCACCAGGATTTTTTCCAAATGTTCTTGTTCTCACTATTTTAGCTCCACTTCTGGTTAACAGCAAGCAAAGCAAGAAACAGAGAAAGAGATCTTTGCAGCAAGACAAGCTTGTAATGTAGCAAGTAGTGTAACCATAGGGTGAAGCTGGGGGAGTAGGGTGTGCTGTTCTGTTACCAACTGGCTTAACATTCCTGCTCTTTTTGCTCTTGCCTTTGCCCCTAAAAGCTCCACAGGCAAATCAGAACTGATTGCTGAATGGACCTGATTTTCCGAATGGTCAGCACCTGTTAACTCTGGGTAGGAGAGAAAGATCCGAGTATCCCAGCAATCCTGTAAAAAGATAAGAAACATTTACTTAATACTGTCTTTTCCATTATTTTTATCTCTACTGGTCTCAACTTTAATAGTGACAAAGGAAAATTCTAGGAAAAATTGTCATGATGTTGCCAAGCCCACACAACTGCACTTGATTTGGTAATCCCATTTCTTGCATGACAGAAAATGTGGGCAGTTTTGGTATCTGAAGATAACACTGCTTTTTTACATGCAAATAGAAGACACTTAGCTTGTCACCATATGGAACAAAAGTAATTGCTAAGGATGAAAGGCAAAGCAAGACAGTTAGCATGCTTGTTGTTTTGTCAAGAAGCAACCTTCTTATATCTGAGAATGCTGTAATTCAGGTTTCATGATGAGGGTTTTTGGGAATGCACCAGAAGTAGTGATTTGAAAGATTTATTGATTTATTGCAGTGATAAATGCAATGGAAACCTGTTTGGAGGCTTGCTGTATACTCAGTTGCTTTTTGTAACTGATTCATTATCAGTTATTTGACGAGGAGGAGCTCAGTATAACATTATATTGATGTGGATCACTGCAGAACAAAATATGTTGAATTTCATAGGCTTGCCTATACAGCAGAGCTGATCATCACTGTATCTTAAATATCAGGTATTTTCTTTGATAGGTTTGCCACCTGTTGAACAAGTAGTAGTCTTTTGGCATGGTAAAGTTATAATGATAAGTAACTTGTAGATATGTTGAAACAAAGTGATTGCTCCTGGTTTCCCATCCTCACTCATGGGATTTAATCAAGGATACAAGAGGGGCTATCCTCATTTTTGTAAGACTATTAAAAAGTGAATGTCTTTTAGAGCATATTTTCACATGTTCTCTGATTTAGATTCAGCAAGACCCAGTATTCCTTCACTTGTTTTCTTCAGGGAAGCTTCAGCTCTTAAAGTCCTAAGGAAAATGGTCTCAACAAAAGCTATAGCAGAAGAATTTGTAACTATCCACAAAGAACAGTTTGGCAGTCTGCTGTCCTCACATGGTTCATAATGGGTGCTTTGATGCAACTCTGAGAATTAGCGCCACTGTTAAATGCTTTGCTACCACAGGTTCTTCGATCCTGAAAAAAAAAATCCTAATATGACCTGAAACTCTCTTTTTTTCTGGGTTGAAGTCTATTCATTTTCCCCTACTCAGGAAATAGCCTGGCATTTTCTCCACCCTCTGTGGTCATTGTTTCCTCTTCATGACTCAGTGTATTGGATAGGAAATCCGGACTCCAGTGTGTGTCCTTACCTATTTCAAAAGTCCCTGTGTCACATTCATAGGATTTTAGTTAGGCTTTCTGAATTAACCTTTCAAATTTTGGGGTAATCAGAATTTAAGCTATGAGTTTAGGCATAACTATGCTTTTTGACTCTGTTTCCCTTTCCTTCCCACAAAATTTTTCTTAAATGTAAGGTTTGCATAATATTCCCTTGTGAATGTTTCATGTATGTAAAAACAAAATTAAAAATTGCAAGACAGAAAATTATTTTTTTTGAGCCTTTCTTATCAAGAGACTATTTTACTAAATTTTATGGAGCATATTCAAAAAACATTGTCTGCTAATTATGAAATGACTGAAATATTTTAAAATTAGTTACTGTATATTTAAACTAAAAATTCAGTATGTGTTTATAATCTTTAATAAAAAATACAAAACTTGATTGGAACCCCCCCCCAACCCAGAAATTTTCTTGTATGCAGTTAATATTCTGAAATGGCATGCTGTACCATCAAGTATCAGTCTACTTCAACCCACCTGTATGCCTATATATGTATTACTTCTGCAGTTATTATAATACTGGAGTTATGATGAGAAATCAAAGCTAGAGAGATTAGGTTACTCACACAAAAAAGGGTTATTTTGTAGTTGACCTAGGTGATGTGACTTACTAGTTGCCAACAGAGCTACAGTATGTTTTTTGATTGACTTGCATGAGAGCATCAGCAACTTGTCCAAGGGTTTTTTGTTTCCCTTTTGTATTTCAAAGACAGCAGCCTTACTTGCCTTACTTAAGATTTGTGTGATGACTTCAGCTGAATTTTTCTGCATTTAGTCAAAGCCTTTAAATTTCTTAATGGTGTGGTTTATAGTATGCTAATTTAGTTAATTTTGCTGCACAAGATAATACACTGATTTAGAAATGCATGCAGTAGTCCAGTTTTGAGTTGAAGGAGACTCTTTCTTGGTTTGTTTCTGTAGGCACGTATTGTCTGCTCTGACCTGTAATTCATGTAATAAATCATTTTTAACGCTGGCACAGGTGTCCTTTTGAGTTTAAGTATGCTTTCCGATCATATTGTCTGCTGTAATTTTTTTCTGATGTATGGCTCATTATCACATCATTCTGTGTGTGCAGGTATTTTTATACCAGCAGCTTTTGTAGCCATTTCTAGTTTCATAGCTGAATTTCCTATGCTCATTTTTGAGTGTCGTATTCAAACTGTATGCATGAGCTTTAAAGTACCATATTTGAATCACTCTTGCAATTTTTCAGTGAAATTTGAATCTGTCTGAACCTGATTTATTCTGCAGTGCGAAAAAAATGGTTTGATCAAGTAATGGTTGAGAAAGTAGCAAAAAATTCCAGAGTTCTCTATAATTTCATATATAGATAGCTACCTATGGCATTGCAGTGGTGAGGGTTTGACTCTGCAGAAATGATTTATGGTAGTTCTTAAACATACAGGCAGTATTTCTGGCATGCTGTGTGTGTAAAGGACTATAGGACTTTCTGTAAAAAAAGTAAATGCTTTTTTCTCCAATTCAAACTGAAAAAAACCCAGGAAAAGTAATAGGTTGATGATCCAGTCCCTTCCAAAGCAAAAGTCAACTATACCTAGGTTATTCCTCACAGATATTTGTTTATTAAAGACACTGAACTGTGAGAAATCCAAAGCTCACTTAGCAATCTGAGTGTTTCAGTAATCTTTCATACTGTTCGAAAGGTTTTCAGCATCTTCCTACAATTTAATTTCACTAATTCTTTATCATGGACAAGACATTGCTCTTTAGAGCTACCTTTTATACATTAAATGATTGCTGTCATCTTTATTTTCAGCCTCCTCTTCTTCACCTTTAACAGTCTCCGGTTGTTAAATCTCAGATCTTTCCTTTTTAGTCAGACTCATGATAATTCTCCTTTGGATTTTTTTCCTGTTGGTTTATATCTCTTTGAGCTGCCCAAAACAGGTCAGAAACAATCCATCTTCGTTTTTTCCAAAACTGGAGCAAAGCAGAAGATTGATCTTCTATATTCTGCAGGCAGTTTTCAGTTTTACATATCCAAGGATGTGTGACTTGGAACAGAAGGACACTTCTGATTTATTTCCATATTTGATCTCCAGATCCTTCCCTGAAAAACCTCTACCATCCAGTCGTTCTGTGTCTTGTATTTGTACAGATTTGTTCCTGCCTTTTAAAATTTTACCTTCTAACTGACCTTCCAATACACTGGCAGGCCTGGTTATGTGTGTTCTTTAAATGCAGTAAGCACTCTCTTTATCATTCACATCATTATTAAACTTTAAACGGGCCTGCTAAAGAAAAAAAAGGTAAAAGAAATCAATTTTTGTAATAGCTTAGCCATGATTACACTATATGTACAGTTACCTAATGAGTTTTGCACTCACACTATATTAGTACCACTTAGACAAGCTTTCACCTTTTTTCTTTTTTTATATGTTTGAAAATTTTCTGAGCCAAGAGCTACATAAGTGACCTTATTTGCATCTCACCTCTCCCCATGGTCTGTTACCATTTTGTGGAGACATTTAATTCTGTTGACATTTGTTCTTAAAGGATTGACTATTTCTTAATTAATTGCTTTTGCCTGTTCCTTACCTCCTTTTCATATTTCCAGTTACATAAAAATAGTGGTGTTCATTTGTTCCACAACTTTTCTGAGTCTCAATAGCTGACAGAGAGATTTGTTATTCCTAAGCTTATGCTTCCTTTTTGTTGAGTATTGCGTTTTCATTTTTTCCATTTTCTTGATATGTCACATGCCCTTCACAGACTGCTTTTCTGATGGCAACATGGTCTGAGATAGCTTTACCTGTTCTCTCTATGACCTGGGAGGAAGTTCATCAGGCACATCTGTTCTGAAAACTAATTTACTTAAGTACTCGCTAACCTTTCCTGTCTGTATTTTTAATTGAAATCATTCCTTTGTTGTTTGTATTAATTATGCTAGTCACCTCCTCATTGTTGACCTTTTTCATTAAAACTAATGCAAAAAAGACATTAAACGCTTTTGCCTTCACAGTGTCATCTGTCAGTAACTTTTTTGCTCTATTGGATAGCAGAACAATATTTTCCTTTGTCCTCCTTTTAGTCAGTTTGAATAGATTCAGTTTGATTAGTGCAGGATGTGGATATTTTAATTATGTTTTATCCTCCCAGCAAGTCAGTTTAAATTGCCATGGAAGGGATTTACTTTTTTCATTGGCCTTCTGGTGTTCATGTTCATGCCAAAAGTCAAGTTCTGGTATTCCTGGAAAGTTTTATACAAGTAAATACACATTATTAAAAAAAAAAAAAAAAAAAAGCATTCAAACCAAGACGAGGAAAAGTTGAACTCCAGAGACGTGACAGTTTTGTTTGCTGTGTGACACATTCAGCCTATCATTATTCATACACAATGAAACTGAACACTATAGCCATCAGAAATCACTTTGCAATGACCAGTCAGAGGATTTGATGATGTGAACATTCCTGATTCTCCAGTCTTCTATACAGGATCTTTTATATGCTGGAATGTGTTTTAACATATCTACGTAAAGAACTTTGGAATGGTTCAAAGCTGTGCTGGGGGATGTTTGGACTGGACGTTAGGAAGCACTTCTTCACTGAGAGGGTTGTCAGACACTGGAAGAGGTTTCCTAGAGAGGTGGTATATTCCCCAAGCCTGTCAGTGTTTAAGAGGCGTTTGGACAGTGCCCTTATTCATATGTTTTAACGTTGGTCAGTCCCAAAATGGTCAGGCAGTTGGACTAGGTGATCGTTGTAGGCCCCTTCCAGCTGAACAATTCTATCCTATTCTACCCTACCCTATTCTGTTCTGTCCTCTCAGCATGTATACTGGCCACAGTGAAGGTCTTCTACAATTGAATTATATTCTTAATAAGCAGTACATTACTGCAAATAAGTTTCTCGGTTTGTCACTTGAGCAGCATGATCTCAGAATTATTTTTACATGAAAATCTCACTAGTAATATTAAAAATAATAATAAAAAATGGGTGATATCTGTGACAACACTTTCTGTAACACTTCAGCAGCATCTGTTTGACCTTCAAGAAACACCTGTTCCTTATGGCACCATAACATTACTACAAGATTGCAGGAGCGGTCTGGAAATTAAGACCATGCGTGGCAATCAGTTAGCTGAGGGGAATGTGCTCGAGCTTGTAAGTCACGAACCCTGGGAGGACAAGGAGTGTGAATAGACACAACAATTAACAGAGCATAGGGGAGTGGTGGACGGATGGCGCCAAGGAGAGGTAACACCTTGCTGTTGATTGATGGTAGTTAACCACCAATCAGGGATTGCCTAGTATGCAATGCTTAGCTCAAAAGAACCAATCTGTTCAAAATGCACGATTTCTGAAAGTATATAAACTCGTGCTTCTGTACAATAAATGGACATTTGCTTGCATCAAGCTGTGTCCCATCTCTTCATTCGCTGCACAAGATGGCTAAAGATGTCTTAAAGCAATTAAGTAGGCACAATTTGTGAATTTCACAAAGTGAGTCCTTAAAAGATATCTCTACCACCTGAAGCAGAATGAGATTTTACCATTGTATGTGCAATTTGCAGGCTGCGTAGGAGCCGAAGAATGGAAAAGTTGACAAGAGAATACACTCGTGGATCCTTTTGTCTTCAGATGGGACAAGAGTGTTGAACATGATAATATGGACTCTGTAACCATTCATACTTACTATTAGTCACTGAAAGAGGAGCTTCCTGGCTAGAGGAGACTGAGATTTACAGTGCTGAAAATGCATTAGATCAGCCCTGGGGAACTTAAAGGAAAAGACTCCACAGCTAGAGGAGAGATTTGTCTTTTGGTGTGTGTGTGTATAGGAGGGAAATGACTGTGGAAGAACATACTTAAGAGTTAAGCTGAATCTTTCAATTTACAGTATATGTTCTTCAGAATTAATATATCAAGAGGCTTTTATTGGATATGTAAGTTAAAGAGCACAGAGCATCAGGTACCCATGTAAAATCCTCTGCTGTAGGAGATTTCAGGATGCTTTGTTGCAAGTAGACAACTTGGAAGGAAAACTTGCCCTTTGTTATAATACAGATTGTCAATGATGCCAGGGCTGCTAAGGTACCATAAGCACTTACAGGCAGTTTACTAAAGCTGTGATAACTAAAATTCATGTCAAAGAGACCTAAATTATTTGTCAGATATTAACAGCCTAAAATGTAGCTACAATATTTTCTAACAAATAGAAAGTAAGATTATATTTTACAGTGACACTACATTTAGTCTGGGGCGGGGGGATTAATTCAGCAATATCTTAATAGCATAATGTTATTGCCACCAGGGTAGTGCTTTCTTTATAATTTTATTTTGTTGGGTGAATCCCTTGCTTGCTGTTGTTTGGTTAGGTATGTCAGGTGCTAATTTCCTGTAGGCAGCACAGCAAGTGAAACGAGTGAAATGTTGTTATACCCTTGGGCACCTAAACTCCATGCTGTTTGGTAGCATCATCAGACAGGTAATTCCAAGGGTAGATGATACTAAGTTATCACAGCCCCAGGTATCACAAGGATGAAATAAGCCTCCCCAAGCTAATCCTGAAAGAGTTGTTATGCTAGAGTATTTATGTTGTAGCCTTCATCATTCTTTTCATCAAATAACTGTTTTGAAAAGTTCACAATTACAGGCAAACAAAACAACACCCAACCAACTAATAACAAAATAAACTCCAGTTTATTTCATTTTATGACTGTGCACTTTAGAAAACATACTGGTAATCCCTTCCATTGTTGTCATATTTACAACATTCTTTCACCATCTTCCAGAAAATTTATAACCTTTCCACTAAATCTAAGAGTTGAGTGGAGGCATCAGTCTCATCAGCCTCATGATAACTGGAAAGAATCTACCCTACCTAAGCAAGGTCTTGGATTTAATTGTTTATTTTGGGGGCAGTGTAGCATGAGAAGTCTTTCTGCAAATCCTCCATTCTTCTTAAACTTCGCTTGTGTCTTTATTAGGTTGTGTTTCATTACCAATAAAACTCTTTTGCATTTACTTGTTGATTAAATTGCAGGTTTGTGCAAATGCTAAGTAAAGTTTAGCTAATGCTGAAACGTGCTGCAGACAGTGTGCATTTGGGTCAGTGTAATTCCTGCTATAGAACTTGATGCTAAAATTATTTGTCAATCAAAATGTAAGGTTTTCAAGGCGTAAGTAACTATCCAGTATATATCGGAGCACAAGTATAGACATTATTCTCTGACTATAATACACACTAATTTTAATAACCAGTTTTCCTCCATAATAATATTTTTTCCTATTTTATTGTATCTATTCAGTTTATCAACCTTAAGCTCTAGGTAATAATAATAATAATAATGACAATAACAACTACAATAATAATAATTTTGTATGCACAAATGTATTGAGTGACCTCAAAACCACATAAAATTTAAATTTTTCACTTTTTAAAAGGGAATAATTGAAGATAAGAGTAAAAAAAAAATGAAACTTCTGTTTGGATTTACACAGTAATTTGTTCTTGATAATGCAGCGTCAAGGACAATTGTTAGGGCCAAATTATTACAAAGATGAAATAAATCCTACCATTTCTTTGGTCCTTTTTGGTCAGGTTAAGTAAGAGGTAGCTTAGTGGTTTAGCAGGACTCTGGAAATTGGGAGGAATCAGTCTCCATAGTATCAGGTCCACAACATTTGTTCAGTATTTTTGAAAAGGACTGAAATGATTGCATCCTTGTCCACCTACACTCCTAGGTTCTGTTCACCTAACACCCATCCCCACAGCAGTTGTGTCACAGTAGAATTTTTAAAACTTAGCACAGTTTGTTCCCTTTGCTTCTGGAGACTTTTGCATTTCTTTAGTCTTGGTTCGGTACTGTCACTTTCCAAGGTAATTCTGAGTAAGAAATAAAATACACCAAACTGTATGTAAAGTTACAGTAGATAGATATTGAACATGCGGTGTGTGTAATTACCAGTGCATAGGTCATCGTCTTAAGAAGATTTTAGTCATGGGCTATGATTTTGTCAAATAAACTTCAACACTTTGGTGAAGCATTAAGACCAGCTACTTGCATTGAGAAATCTTTCCTTTTATTGATTTTATTTTTCTTGGAGAAAAGCAGCAATAAAAATGGATTCTAGAATAAATTTAATTTGTGGGTTTTTTTTACTCTACTGCTTAAAAGCATTAATTTTTAACTGTTACAAAGCTGGTCTTCTTACCCGTATTACTGGAACAGAGCACTGTGCTGTTAAATTGCAGTTAAATCTCTGGTATAACTATTTTTACGGAGGTAAAAAGACAGCTGAATTGGAAACTAGAGAATATTTTTCTTTCTGTGTTGATACAGAGGACTCGTTAAATCTCATATCAGGCTTGCAAGCACTGTGGAAGGACAGACATTTCAGAGAACTTCAACCTCTTTTAGGAACTTTGGAAGTTAATGAGCCATCCCATAGTTATTATTTTGTGTTTTATCAGGGGTTTGCTCTGGGCTTTTATTTGATTTTCAGATTGTAGTGTGATCTCTGGATGACATCAGCTCTAGAAATGCTGTGTTTTCCAGTAATGGTTGGGTATACCAAAATCTTTTAATGTGATTTGAGTCTTTTAAGATCTTCCAAGTGTCCCAACAGCATTAGACATTTCAGACAAGAATCAATAGAGCTTCATGGAGTTCTTCAGAGACTCAAGGACACTTTGGCCATGGTGAATTCTGTAGCACTAGGATCTGCCAGGTGTACTGGGACCTCGAAATATCCTGGTATGTAGCGGTAGCATCAATAATGCTTCATCTCCTTCAGAGCTCCCAGGCTACCTTTGGTCCCATGCTTGTCTCAGAAGTACCCTGTTTGAGGTGTTTTGATGTCAGGATGACATGCAACCAGTTAGTGTGAGGAGGAGGAGGACATAGCTGCCTCCACTTCTTCCCCCTTGACTCTGGCAGCAGGGAGGGTCCAGTGGGGGAGCCTCAAATCTAGAGAAGCAAATGGAGAACAGGAAGAAAGGGAAGAAAATGGCAAAAAAACCCCTGTTAGGACATTACTGAAGGATCAGAATTTTTGTGTTGTTTTAGGTCACTCACTGATGCTACTTTCCTGTTTTGTTCTCCCTATGAGACAGTCAGAAATGCTTAAACAAACACACACCACCACCCCACACCACCCCCCCAAAAAACCCCAAACCAACCCAAAAAACCACCAAAACAAAACAAACTAGCTTCTTTTCTACTTAATATTATAAGGCTATGAGAATATTGGTCTAACAAAAGCTTCTCTTAAAGAAGTGTATCAGAAGACATTCAAGCATCTGGCAAACATGAACCCACTCTCTCTAAGGCTAACCAAAAACACTTCAGTGTGGCTTGTTTTATCCAGCCTGTTCATGTAGACCCATAAAGTACAGCAGTAGCATCACTATTAGAAATGATGATTTGCCTGACCCGTGTTACATGTTTGAACTAGCAGGTCTATGTCAGAGAAGTTCATTCATGGGTTAAACCAAGTCTTCTAGACATAACACTTAGAAGTCAGTAGCAATCTCTCCATCTTCTTTGAGCTTTTGATCAGAAACTCGGGGTCGATTTTCTTCAGCTAGAAGCATCCTTTTGGAGAATTTCAAACAAAACTGAAAACTATTGCTCTTAACACATTCTCTCTCCTACCTTGCAAAGGCCTGGCCTTTATTCAGAGACTTGTATTCAAGTTTCCCATTTTACCTTTTTTGATTACTTAAATAAAACCAGAAAAACTAAACAACCATGGTTTTTTCTAAAAATATATTTATCCTTTGAGGTAAAATGAGTACTGGAGTTCATTATCCTTTCGACCTAAGTAAGAAGTTAAAGAGTGAGAGTCAGTAGAGTGAACGCTTTTTTTTTTTGTATGGAGAAGGGTGTTAAGGAGGTGAGGAACTAAAAAGACATTTGTTTTATAGCAGTCAGTCCTTCTTGTGCTGACATGCAGTGTTTTTCCACTCCAGATGACATGGTTAGACATCTTCTGACACCCCGGGGGATGTAAATCAGAGACTGAGGATTTTGGACTTTTGACTCTCTGGAGAAATGTACCCAGTATTTTAATTTAATTTAATTTAGCTTTCTCAACTGTATGTTGGCTTATATATAGATGCATGCAGATTTCAATATACACATATATATCCCCTTTCAAATTTTCAGAAGAAAAAATCTTTAGCTTGTTATCATTTTCCTATACATTTTCCAGAGGTGTACTAGGAACAGCCTGCTGTACAGCTGTTCATCTCCAGCTGAACAGGTTCATAGGGAATGAAGAGCTTAGAGCAATTTGTAGGCAACGAAGCAAAAAGAAAAATCCACAAAGAAGCAGCTGATGTGAGCAGCTTTTAAAAAGATTGAAAGAAAAGGGAAAGAATAGGGAGTCGAATGTAGAACAGAGAGAGAACATCATTTTGGAAGAAATCCGAATTACGGTTTTTCAAAACCAAGGAGAAGCTACAGTGCTTACTTTATAAGCCATACTTCCATCATTTCATACTTTTTACTGCTTGCTGAACAATATCTATGCTTAGAATATGCAGACGTTAAGCCAGCTCTTTACCTTTGTTGCACAAATAGCTAGGAGCTTGAGACTGGCAGCCAAAGTTTTGTGTTACGGCTTTGTCCCTGACATACACCTAGGCCTCAGTCAGGAAAGTGTTTAGGATATGTTAAATTTTAAGCACACAGCTGAATCCCACTACTTGCAGTAATACCTTTCTGGAACAAAACCTGCATGTCAGACTCTGCAAACTAATCTTGCAGTGCCTGTTTTCCTATTTGTAAGATGAGAACAACAGTACCTAGTTTCTATGTGTGTTTTGTAGCTTAATTCAGGGCATTTATATACTACTCCAAGCAAGACTCTTAAGATGGCAGAATTGTGGTTTATTGCTATATTTCATTAGCATTAACAGGAATTATTATGTGTGTGTAGTTCAGAGATACAAATATCTACACTTTCATGGCATTACACAGTATTGAAAATTTTAAAGGGAAGACTGTCAGTATTAATTGTCATGAAGTCAATATGACAGTCACGTTCAGCTCCTTAGCTCACATCAAATCACATAGGGATTACTTCAAGAGATCCTTCAGTGCTTTTTTTTTTTTTTTTTCCTTTAGTTATTTATTCTTTTACAAAGTGAGTGTGAAATACTGACAGTCAAAACCTATGTGTCAGTATACACAGTTTACTTTCCAGAGGGCCCTATCAACTAAGGAAAGAAGGGATGAGGTGAGAAAACCTATGGAAAAGGTGTAAGAGCAACTGTTAGAGTATAGATATTTTTATTTAGATATTTTTATTTAGATATTTTTATTTAGATATTTTTATTTAGATATTTTTATTTAGATATTTTTATTTAGATATTTTTATTTAGATATTTTTATTTAGATATTTTTATTTAGATATTTTTATTTAGATATTTTATTTAGATATTTTATTTAGATATTTTTATTTAGATATTTTTATTTAGATATTTTTATTTAGATATTTTTATTTAGATATTTTTATTTAGATATTTTTATTTAGATATTTTTATTTAGATATTTTTATTTAGATATTTTTATTTAGATATTTTTATTTAGATATTTTTATTTAGATATTTTTATTTAGATTTTTTATTTAGATTTTTTATTTAGATTTTTTATTTAGATTTTTTATTTAGATTTTTTATTTAGATTTTTTATTTAGATTTTTTATTTAGATTTTTTATTTAGATTTTTTATTTAGATTTTTTATTTAGATTTTTTATTTAGATTTTTTATTTAGATTTTTTATTTAGATTTTTATTTAGATTTTTTATTTAGATTTTTTATTTAGATTTTTTATTTAGATTTTTTATTTAGATTTTTTATTTAGATTTTTTATTTAGATTTTTTATTTAGATTTTTTATTTAGATTTTTTATTTAGATTTTTTATTTAGATTTTTTATTTAGACGTTTTCACATGGACTTTTTTCAGAAGGAAAATAAATACTTCATGATGTACAGATAATCTGTTGATAAATCATTAAAGAACAAAAAACCCCCAAAAAAACTGTATGAGAAAGGATGAAGAAAAACACTTTAAAATGTGGTGGCTGCTGTATTTTTTAAAACATGTTAGTGATTTTGAATTCCCCATAAGAGTGTGTTTGATATTCCTGAGATCTGTAATAGATGTGATGCAGTGTCATGGCACAGAGGGACCCATTATTATATTTCAGTGGTTCATTTATTACCTGAGGGTGAGCACAGACAGTAAAAGAAGGTATCAAGCATACTTTTAACCTGTAGTCTTAGAAGAAGCTAAATGAAGGGTTTAAGTGTATTTTAAGTTATTATCCTTAGAACCATCTCTATCCCTCTCTGCAACTGGTGAACATGAGTGTTGCCCAGTTTGCAGTGTCAGCCCCTTATATTGCTTTTCACTTAGACCTGTTGTTTTCACCACAGGTCTCTTCATGCTTTTTCCTCTGTTTTGTGTGGCAAGCTACAGGTTGTGTCAGATAACTTCAACATGATTCCTGCTTAGGGGAAAAAATGTTTAAAAAAAGAGAAATATTTCACTTTTGAGTGACAGTAAAAATGCACAAGACTGGCATATTTTTTTGAAACATACACAGGTCATAGATCAGACAGAAGAGTGTGGCACTCATGCTTAGAAAGAGGAATAGACTGTTCTTAAATACTGGAGGATAAAAAGCTAGAGAAAATGGCAGAATATTCCTCTATTGCAGAAATATTATGGGTGTATGTTCGTACTTGCAGTGCTGCTAAAGCTTGTTCCTAACTGAGCTTCAGATATAAACTGTTTGTGGAGGTCAGACAGAGGGTAAACCAGGCTAAATAGTGTCTCTGCTTTAGAGAAGGCATGCAGACTCTGGGCCAGGAAAGCAGGGGAATTAATTTTACTATAAATTTGGGATGGAATCAGAACTTTGTATTTTCTCCCACTTCCCCGTCTGCATCCCCAGCCACACATAGTCTCCAGTCATCAAATAATGAGAAAAGCAATGATAGAAGCTGGGGGAGCAGGGACCAACCACAGTGCTGGTAGCCTTCCCTCTCTTCCTTGAGAAATCTGTGTTTCACAGTAAGATATTAATGTGAGGCTGTTAGTATTTCTTTATATATATATATATATGTATATATATAAAGAGACAATAATGTGGAGAAAAATAATACAGAAGACATTTTTTTAGCAGCTTTAAGGTTTAAGGAAGCAGCTCTAGAAGTCCAAGGACGTCTCTTCTGTGTTGGGCAAAGAAATATATGAGATCCTTAATGACATTGATGTTAGAAAGGACTGAAGGTGCTCATAGCACTAAGCAAAGTAATAATAAATGTTTTACTACTGTTAACTGCTTAATTCAAATTCATATTAATATTCTAGTATTCAGAATCATTATTGTGTTTTCCTTGTCTGACAGTTGTTTTAGGGTGGTGAAGGATGGAAAGCACTGAACTCTGTCCTCACTGAAGCTAATGTCATTAAATGTCCTAGCCTTTACCCCATACATATAATTCTGCCTGTAGTTTTGTTTGAGTAAAGCCAGCTCAGCAGCAAAGACAATTATTTTGAGATAATTTTTATGTTACACCTCTTTATTTTACTACTGAGGGTTATCTGTGTTTAGTGATTCCATCTTGGGAGTCCACCTCATTTCTTAGTTGCAATGAACTTTGTGTTTATAATTTTTCATCAGTTTCCAAGCAGTCAAGTCTGTAGTATCGATGTATTTATCATCAATTTACGTGACCTGAACATAAGTCTTTACTGTACTGCACCCCCCGACTCTCCCTTTTAAGCTCTGCTGTAATGTATTTTGTTGAAATCCAGGGGAAGTATTAGGTTCATTGCTCTTCAGACAGATACGAGGTTTTACGATTTTAGGCTTCTATTGTAAGTATACCAGTTTGCACTCTATATCATTGTATACTGTTTTTTCCCGTTAGTAGTTTGAATACATCTAATATCTGTTGATTATATCCTTGTGTCAGCGTTTCATCCTTAATACTAAAATAGTAATACAGTATATTTAGTTTTTCTTAATGTTTTTCAACCGTAGATCTGAGACTACTTCACAAAGGAGTTAAATATTGTTCACCACAGTTTACATATTGTGAAAGTGAGTTATAGGTCCCTACCCTAATGATTTGCCCCAAATTAAACTAAGAAAGGTAAGATAGAACTGGAGATAGAGGCCAGATTTCCTAATACTCATTACCCTCTTCTGCTTCCAAAACATTAAGGTTGTGATGTTCTCATGCAGATAAAGCAGAAACACTCCTTAAATGTATGAGAAGCTATTTAAACCACATCCTATTCCTTAATTTTGTCCCTCAGTAGGATACAGTATCCTTCCTTATTTCTAAGGAAATTAACTGCGGGGTTTTTTTTTAAAAAAAAAAAGAAAAAAAAAAAAAGATTATATTTGGATTTGTCCAAAGATTAACACGATCAGTTTAAATTAAATTAATTCAAATAAATCTTTATATTCAAAATACCTCTACTGGAGAATAACCAGTGTTTTATTTTTCTTTTGAGTCTGCCTTTTGCTGCTTTAATGGAGTAAAGATGAACTGGAATAAAAACTTTGCTATGCAGGACTATCTGAGAATGTTCCTTGTATGTTGTCTAATTAGCATTTTACAACACAAAAAGAAAAAAAAAAGGCATTTTAAAATCAGCTGCAAAAACATACACATCTCTTTTTGGTGTGGCAGTGCTTCTTAAAACAGTTTTAAATGATTAGTCCTTTAAAAACAAGACCATTTCATTTAAAAAAAAAAAGCGCCAGTCAGTTTACCAGTGACATTTAAATGGATTAGTGCCATGTTCTCTCTGTGATACATTCTGGTAGTCAAAGTTTAACAAGAAAATACATACCAATCCGTGTTTGAAACAAAATGAGTTTTTGGTAATAATTTACTGAAACTACATTTAGTTCACTAAAAGCTTATTTATATGGAGACTTTCAGGAAAATTAATCTGTAAGAAAAGAATTTAAAGTGGATTAGTTAAACCTAATTAAGTCTCTGTATAGATGTTCATTCAGAATAAAAATTGCCTTGATTTGGTTTAACTTAACTCCTTTCCAAATGAATTATGACAACCAGAGATTTAATGTAGTTTAAATAATCTACTTTAAAAATTAAATGCAGAATAATTCTGCTGCATGTCTCTGTGTAGACAGGGTCTCTGGGAGGAATCTGTCTGTCTGACCCTTTCTCAGATGTTAACATAGGTGTAGACATTAACTGAATTTAAAAGGTAGTCCAAAGTCTTGCAAAAGGTATTAAGTCACTCTGATTTCGGAAATGATCTCTTACGAAACGACAGGATACAGACAAATAAGCTGTTTAACAGGTATGAACTTGTGATAGGAGGGAAGGAATATTTTCTGATGGTACCTGTTCCTAGTAACTGTGAGAAAGGCTAGACTTCAGCTTTCAGGTTAACTTTTGGTGAGGTGAACATGACCCCCTCCCCTGAGAAGGAACCAACTGGATAGGGTCATCCTCTGTCGGGTGATAGGAAGTTGGTACTTGCCTGATTAACTAACTGTCATCTGTTCAAAACATGATGGTTTCTTTATTCTGAGATTCCTGTTTGGATACATCCTGTTAATAATCGTGAATTACCAATAAGGTATTTATATGGTTCTTTGACTGTGTGTTTTTTAAAAAGCTGGCATTTCTTTCAAAATTTTAGAGTATCACCACATACCACAGTTACTGAGTGACAAATGACTTAGGCAGACATAAGGCTGGACAGATTCCTAAAGAAAAATAACACCCATCTCTGACATAGCTATGCTGTGCTTGAATGAACATGAAAGCTTGGAGGAACATAGAGGCATGGTCAAAATGAATTTTGGAAAGAGCTCTCCCATGAATAAAGGTCTTGGTGTTTAAAAATGAAGTGTCTTACAGGTAGGAGAGACTGACTCTTGGAGCACTGTATGTAACTAATTATTTTTTCTCTGCCAGTTGTGCAAGGTGTTGCATGATTCCAGTACTTTCAGTTATAATGGATTGAATTTTTTCACAAGGGACTTGGGAACCAGCTTTATTTGAGGCTAAAGTATTTTGATAAGTGGTAGATTATCTCCCCATACTGAAAGCAACAGAAAGGATGATGATTCTGTAAGACCTCAACTTGATAAATTTTCCAGTACATTGAGGATATTGTCGGAACCACTGTGAACTGAAAAAAATGGGGGGGAAGTTATTGAAACTTAAGACTGACAGTTCTGTGTGTACAGTAAGTACACAATGAGTCCAGATACAGGTGATTTCATTTTCAAAACATCAGCAGTACTATTGTTCTCTTGAATTGATTTTTACATGGCACAGTTTAAAAGCTGGGTTTGTTTCTCTTTGCTTGCTTAGTAACAAACATCAGTGGAGAGCAAACTTACAATCACTGTAACAAGAGCTGTCACAGAAATGCTCAACACTACTATACACACTGATTGTACTATTGGATTTTGAAAAAAAAGAGGAAGGAAAAACAAAATATGGAATAGTAATAGAAGGAAACAACAGAACGATTTTGAGAACTGAGAACTACCTGGTAATATCCTTCACCTTTATGTGAAATAAGCCACAGAACTGTAATGAAAGCCATTACTGGTGCATAAATGTACTTTTTCACACATATGAATCAAGTCTGGAGAAACAGAAAAAAACTGTAAGTGAGAAAAAGGAAGTTAAACTGTGCAGCTGCAGAACTACAGATTCACAGTTGACCCTTTCAGAAAAGGATCCGCCCTGCTGAGGGTCCCTGGCAGGATGAAACAGCAAAATCTGCCCTGCAGAGATACCTCCTCTCTCACCCAGGTGCAAGTCCCTACCTTCTGCTCTGTCTGACTTCTGTGAACTGTTGCTGCTTGCCATATCCACAGAAAACAAACCATACGGAAACAAAGTAATTTTCTTCTGGCTGAGCAAGCTAAATGTGCTCTTTGGGGGATCAGCTGAACACTGGTACCTGCAGGTGATGAGGAGTAGGACAATGTGCCCTGAGTGAAGGGGGGTAAAAGGCAGTTTAAACTTCTTTCAAGTACACCTGAACGTTGAGTTCAGGTACAAATATGGAAATGTTTGTTTTCTGTACAGGTACATATTTTTATTGTTCTTACACAATCATGCAATACATCTGAAGTGATATATCTGCTTACTTCACGTGCATAACTTTGGAGTTGAAAATCTTGGTTTTTGTGGTATTGTTTTCCCTTTTTTTAGTTCAGTATCTATGGTAGATACTGCTTTGCTAAATATTTTCAGAAGCCTCTGAATTATTGAGGCATAAATTAGATGATTTAAGAGCAGAATGTTGTTTATAAAAGTGCACTTGTCAGTGTTGGGGAGGTAAAAAGAAATAATCCTACCATGACAGTAGTCCCTCGGAAAGACCTTACCTTCCTGATACCATCCGTGTTTCTTGTGGTTCAGAACACTTGTTAAGCTGAAGAGAGGGAAGAGAAGTGCGTGACATTTAGACTTGATGTAACATGAACCATTTCTTATCTCTCCCCTCAGTCCCTCTCCTCTGCCTCCCTTCTGTCTCCATTTACAACTTCACTATCCCTTCTGCCTCCTGGGACCATAACCTTAGTGTAATCTTTGTTCTTTTTGCTTCCTTCTGCATGTCTAAGACAAACTGTTTCTTTTCTGTTTCTTTTTTTGTTTGTTTGTTTTTGTTTTAGTTAAAAAAAAAATCCACGTTGCTTTCAATGTTTTTTCTGCCAGAAGCCCTTTTCCTTCTATTTTTTCAGACTACATCTTCTCCTGTCTCATCTCTCTGCCTCACAATTCCCAGATCAGCCAGCCCACAGGGTTAAAATCCCAGGTGACGCTACCAATTTTGCCTGCTATTTGGAGGGGGAGCATGTCATAAAGTGGGCATGGTCCTATTGGCTTGTAGAACTGAACCCCTTTCTTTCTTTTCTTTTTCTCAAAAGATAGCCTGAGAGATAATGATGCCAGAATGCACCATTCTTCCAACCTGAACTGGATTTCAGTAAGCCTGGAAAACATCTCTGTATCATTATGAACTTCTCAAATATTCACTAGCCATTTTAATCACACTTGTGAGATTATTTCATGATTTTCATGTTAATTAGACATTTGGCAGTGCAGGTTTTCATTTTTCAAATTATGAGTGAGCCAAAAGTTCTTTGTTAGGATTTTCCTAGAAGCATTGCTGTCGTGGAAGAGCAGTCCAACTTGCACTTTACCCTATTTAGATTTACAAAGTAAGTATGTTTGTGCCTAAATCCCATGGAGATCTGGTCTGGATAGGTGTTCTGCAAGGAAGCTTAACACACAGACAACACTGAGTTTAGCCACGAGTAGTCATGACCATGGCCGCTTTCATTCACAACACATTTAGAATGTAAAGTGGTGCTTTTCTTTTCGAGCATTTGCCCAGGAAGTAACAGACTTAGGAGGATCTGAATGATGCTGACTTGTTTATGGGTTTCACCCTAAATTCTGTTGCTTCACTTCTTCAGAAGAATAGGAACAACAGTATTTGCATATTTTGCAGAGTGTTTCGAGATCTCCCATTGAACTGTTTAAAAATACGTATGGATTTTAAAAGAAGCTTTGAAGTGTCCATGATTTTGCATTAATAGTTCTGTATTAATAATTTTGAGGTCCAAATTAATGCTGTTATAAATGGCACCACTTAGATATGCCTTGTATGTTCCTAACTGTGCAATCACCAAGCAAATGCAGTAGTTAGACGTCTTACGGCAATTCTATGTGGGAGAACAACTAAGAGTATGAAGTTAATGCAGCTAAATTAAGGACCATTAAGACCCTATATGGAAACTCTTAATAAGAAGTGGAGTGCTTAAGGGAGGATTAAACTACAAAAAATAAAGGCATTTTAATTCAGAATGAGAGCATCTACATATAGTTTAATGTGTTTTAATTTCTCTGCATTAACTTCATAGTTTTAGTTGATTCGTTTTAACCTTCCCAGCTGTAGGCAGTCCCAAGTGATACTTTTTCACAGAGTGTATCTTCGGAAACTGCCTTCTTAAAATTATGTATCCTTCTATCCCACTCCTTGCAAGTAACCCAAGAAGATTCTTGTTTAAAAAATAAATAAAAATAATAGTAATATGCATTCTGTCATCAACTGATTATGGCAACAGGCATGGCCATCAGAGTAAGAAACTACTTTACCATATTGAAAGAATATATAAGCTAAAAATAAATTCATGTTTTACAATTAGAGGTTAAAATCTTAAGGGGAATTCAAAAGTTCATGAATGAAGGACACAATGGAAAATTGCAGAGAACAGCAGAAGAAATACCAAGACAGTAAAAGTCATCATGTCCTGGCCACTGAAACTGAATGGCTGAGTTCAAACCTGATGATTAGGACTGAAGTGAGAAATACAGATGTTTCTGTGTTTGGCTCAGCCCATGGTAAAGAAGTACATGATGCTGTGCTATGCCAAACGTGGGATTCGTCCTGTTAATCCATGGAATTTGTTTGCAAAATAGTATCTTCTTTATTACTGTAGTGTCTCCTCTAGCTTTGCTGTTGTTGGAGAGATTCAGTTTGGCTGCTTGGTTATTATTTTATTGTCCCTTACCAAAAATATCAACTCTAAGTAAAGAAATATATAAAACTGCCAGATAAACCATCCCACATCTTATACTCTATAATTAACATAGGAATTCTGCAACATTTTCAGCATTGAGAAGGCTGCATCATGGACATGAACATCAATACTTTTGTCTACTGGAATCAACAGTTTGGGTTAGAAATTAGATTTTTGGTCCTATTTATGGCACACTACTTCAATGGCTTCCAAATATTTAGATTTCCAATTTTTGCCCCATGGCGTTATTTATAGAAGTTCATGGAAATGAACAGAACTGTGGCCATGTCCACTGGCAGAGTAGCTGGTTCCAGTTACATTCTTCACTGATGTTCATGCTATGCTGATTGTAACACTTAAGCAAATGGAAAGACAGCTATAAGGATGATAGAATACAGTGAGGAACAGGGGCATCAATATGTCACATAGGAAGGAAGCAGAATATTTTATAGTTCTAAAAGTTACCACATCTGTGAAGGACAGAAGTCCTGCTGGTTGTTATTGCTGGTTTGAGATTTTAAAGGACCTTGCTAACGTCACTTAATGTATTAGAATATTATTGATTTTTTAAAATAATAGCCTATACAATTAAGAAGATTAGAAAATTCAAATCTGTAGTTACTGGAGAGGTTTCTTACCATGCAGTATTGATATAGTTGATGCTAAGTAGATTTATTTTTGTAACTCGGTCATTATTATTTTCTTACATTTAATTAGGTATTAACAGTAAAGAGTAGGGAGCAGTATTTGAAAACAGCATTTCAGTTTAGAGTCACATAACTAAACTTCAGTGCATATCTTCACGAAGGTGTCCCGCTACAGGGAGAGAACAACAGTCTTCATAGATATGATGCCAAATCCTGTGCTTTATCATGAGTTAGTGGACTGCCAGTCCTGGGGCTAGTGCTTTTTCTTGTTCACCCGTGCATTTTGTTGTTAAGAGTGTGTAGACTTGCATTCTCCATTTAAAGAAATCAGTGCTTCCTTACACCCACACAACCCCCCCCCCCCTTTTTTTTTCCCACTGTCAACCATTTTTCTTGTCAGTTTGTTTTCCCCATTGCTGGGTGAAGAGATTATGAGAAATAAACCAGTGAGGCACATCAAACCTTCTAAGAAGGCCAGGGCAGTAATTCAGTGGCTGAGTTTTCCTAGTCTATTCTCTTTCAAGTGGCTTGTTTAAAAACAAGCAACAGAAATGAAACCTTACAGTGTCCCTTGTTGATATTTAACAGAACTATAGAAAGACCTTTTGCCTTAATAATGCCAGTGACATGCATTTTGTTTCTCTTTCTAATTATTTATTTATAGTTGACATGAAAATGCTTCCCACTTGACATCGCTAACTGCACAAAACCTAGTTGTGTATTGCTTTTGTGAGACTTTCATTATTATAGCATGATTAAAGTAGTACATTAATTATGCATCCTGCTATAAAACTGGATACAGCAGAGAAATAAATACATATTAATAATACATTAGTTATTCATCTGTATACTTGTCATTTGAATGAGATGTAAACTACTACATCTTCAGTTCATGACGACCACCACTCATCTGCTTTTTAAATCCACTTACATCTCACTACTGTGGAAGGACAAGCTTTTGTTAAAGGTCATCTTGTGCTACAAATGACTAGTCCAAAGATCAAGTGGGCCAAACATCTGTATTACAAAGCTGAAAGTTTACCTGACTGTGAGATATGGTGGCAGCATAATAAAGCAGATTGGCCACTAGGCTGGGCTGTGTACAGTCAAATCTTAATCATTAAAAGTTGTAAAGTGTGTGGTCATTACAAGTGAGATGCCTTCCTGAAACAACAAGAGTGATTCTCACTTTTTATTCATGGGTTTCCTTGTATGGCTGGAAAGGAAACTTTTATACTAAAGGGAAGCCGGCAACAGTTTGCTGAATTGATGAAAAATATTGTAGACGTGGGTATTGAAGAAACAGTATGTCTTGTGAAGTACATCATGTGATTGGATTGCCTTAACAGAAGATTGTAAGGTTATGTGTGGATAGCTCAAATGTGAGGATGGTACAGCTATTTAAGTAGTAGCAGAAGGGGTTCCTAAATCTCTCACATGAAGCAGTAATTTATCTAAAGGACAGAGCCAACAGATCAATTAAAATTGCACTGAAGTAACTGCAGAGAACTTTTACTCAAAGAAAACGTTTGCTTTCTTTTTGGCTCAAGATAAAATAAAAATTAGTTTATTTAATGTAAAAGCTGCGTGGCAAGATTTGCATTAGGAAATTAAATGTGCCTGGTACTGTTGATGCCGGTGAGGTCAACTGTCATGGAGTGACCCATGTTCATATTATTAAAATTTGCTAGTCTACAAATGAAGGTCAGTGCAGACAAATTGCCTGTGGAGAATACTGTTAACTCCTAAAGCTTGCCTGAAATACAATTTGGAAGAGGCCTAGCTGACCAGGAATAAAACTATGCCAGGGAGTATTAGTGTAATTTAACAGGTGGTTGAATTTCAGTCCCTTGGTACATTTGCTATCACTGATTATTTTCCTGGTAGTGGTAGTGTCATTGAGTGAATTCCCAGAAGATGGAGTTGTCCAAAGATATATTTTAATTAAAAATTTTAGTTCCATCATTAAATGGCATATGTATGACTTCTCTATTGCTTAGAGTTTTTAGATATAGTTTCATTATTAGGCCAGTACATGTGAAGGGGAAGTTAGATATTTCTGCTGAGGCTAAGTCAAAAACAGGCATAAAATCCTTAAACTATCAGCTACATTATTGTTGTGTTTTCACATTGTCTTTAGTATTGAACAACAACAAATAGAAAGCGTGGGTGTGCAGTTTTAGAACCTGTTTGATTATCTTCATGTAAGTCAAGACAGGTTGATGTTAGTAATACAATAAAACAACAACATAATAATATGTAGCTCTGACTTGGGATTTGCACCAAGAGATTTAGAAGCATATGAACAAGAAAGTAAATATTATTTTATGGACTGTTAAAGTGAGACCCAGTCAAGTAGAGTGTCATGACCAGAATCACATTTTAGGTCATGGGCAGCATCGGGAATAGGATGTAGATCTCTTGAATGCCATGCTAAAGATCTGTTCATTGTTGCAGCACCAATGGTTCGGCACATAGATTTAATTTTTTCCCCAGATAAATTCTGTAGAAGGTTCTGAGTCATGTAACATGAACAAGTCACCTTTAAAGGGTAGTGATTCAGAGCAATATGTGAAAGTCTATCAAGCTGAAATGGCTTTCTCTCTTCCTGT
Organism: Falco rusticolus; assembly: GCF_015220075.1. Taxonomy (NCBI): domain Eukaryota; kingdom Metazoa; phylum Chordata; class Aves; order Falconiformes; family Falconidae; genus Falco; species Falco rusticolus. Next base: position 40,865,557 of record NC_051188.1, on the reverse strand, counting down.
CTCTCCTTTCTTGCATTTTCATATCTTCCTAGTTTTCTCTAGGAAGATCTAGAAGATCACCCAGGCAAGAAACCTGTCTGCCAAAGACAGATTTACCTGTTCATAAACCCTTCCTGATAAATATTTTATATGCCTTTTTTAAAAAACTTCCAGTGGTGGAAAATAACAGTGTTTTTATACGTAATCTTTTCAGTCTACCTGTCAGTCCTTTGTTATCCTTTACTCTTGGAAAGTTGTTTTTTTTCATAGTATTTAACCTATATTTCCTTTACTTTGAGTCCATAGTGTCCTCACTGGCTCTGTTTTCCAAATCCATTGCCTTCCCTTTTGTCACACCTGTTGATATATTTGAAAATTACGGATCTTAAGTATGCAAAAACTTGACTATTGAGTATACCAAAGAGTGGATCTATTTCTTCTTTCACCACTATTTGCAAACCTTTCTAAAAACAGTCTCTTGGTTACCATCTAGACCCATCTAGTATGAGAGATGAAAACACATGAATACTAGTGAACACCAGCTTGCAAGTAAGGAAGAAGCAAACCAAAAAAAACCAACACCTTGATGTTGTAACCATTCAGCTGGTGTACTGTTTAATTTCCTTAATTTTAAAACAATTTTGCACAATTATATATTCACTCTTTGCTTTGTTTTGTAAAAACCCTGGAGTGATCTCTGTGAGAGGAAATTAAATGATCTGGCTGGCTGCTGAATGCTTTGGCTGCTTTAGGGCACTTTGATAGAAGTGGTTTTGCATTAGCTGGTGTCATGTCGTCCAGTCTCCTGTCCCCCCCATCCCTCCCGTGCCCCCCCCCCCCCCCCATGTCCCCCTCCTTCATTATTCTCTCTCTCTCTCTCTCTCTCTCTCTCTCCCTCTCTCTTTTTTAAGGGCAAGTCATAAATAATTCTACTCCAAAAACATGACACTGTAACATTCTATAAGAATCATGTCCTGCTGTTTGCTAACCTTGTATAGCAACAGTGCATTCATTAAATTAGTTTAGAGGGATGTTTTGGCAGTGCTGTATATTCATAAATGCATGCAAGTAATTCTGTTTAAAGCACTAGGTTTTCTTAACTTCTCCAAATATGCTAATGGTGTTGTAGCTGACAGAGCACAAAAAATCAGTATCAGAAGAGTTATCCCTTAATTCCCACACTGCTACATATATGCTTTCCTTTTGTATTTGTACAAAAAAACCCCAAAGTTTGTATTTGCAATTAGAGCCCCTCCCAGTTTTTCTGTAAGTTGTTGATGATACTGCAGTCGTCTGTCAAGGTTGGTGAGCTGTAGACAAAAAAAAAAAACCCTCTGACACTCCTGGGGAGTGGGGGAGAGTAAGCTGGAGCCATTTCCGTGAGGCTTTGTAACACTCTTTTAGTTCCAGGAATCTGTAAATTTCCCTCAATTAGACCGTTTCTCTGGAGCTATCACCAAGAATTGCTCTTTATATGTACAGACATTTTAAGGTATGGGGAAATGAGCAGTAGAAAACAGTATGTGTCTCAAGCAAACTTGAAATCTTTGTAATTCCAAATAGAAACTGTTCCAGTTGTATCTGAAGATAGTGCAACTTCAATAAGTCTTTTCAAAATCCACTTTGAAGGGAAGTTCTGTGGCATCTCTGCCATTTTCTCAGATGACTGTGCTAAAAGGAACAGTCTGCAAAGTAATTTGTAGGATCTGGATAGGCTAATTAGAAATTCTTTGTGAAGCTAGAGAAAGGTGAACTGGAGTTTCACTGGCTTTCCTACCTTACGCATTTGTCTGAATTTATACGATACATGTTTTGTGATACAGAGCAGCAACATGAGCTTCAGGAGTTAAAGGTTAGGTTGTGGTCATATATGGGATACGAACTTAAGGAGCATGGTTTCCTGAGGATTTGAGTGGTTCTTGCTCTCCCTCCCTGCCTTGGCAGCCTGTTAGCTTGCTTTCTCAATAACATCTGTGGTTTCTAGGTTTTATGTGGCTGGTAGGGCCACTGATTTTTTTGGCTGGACATCATCATTAGATGTACACACATACTTGCAGACACACATGCACTGTCTGTCTCTGGCTAGCAACCATAGAAGAGATGTCCAGTTGGTCTAATAATAAAATAAAAATGCTATAAAAGTGATGCTGCTGCTTTGTGGTTTCTTCATACTAATGCTTTGACAGTACGCCAAGGCACTGCAATGTGGGCTCAAGATACAAACGAAGTCTGGAGTGAAAAATGAAGGGCCGGGGGGGTGGAAATTATTTCAGTAACACTGAAGTGAACTGAATATTATTCTGAGATGTGCTAGCAGCTGAGAAAGGAAACAAGTGTAATATTCCCCTTCCGTTTTCCGTTCTTGCTTGTTATCTTTCGTGTTTGCTTGGAACGCCTTTTTATGAGCGAGATATGCTCTGATAAAGAAAGCAGTGATACATGAAGTAGCACTGTGACAAAGTACAAAGCAATCATTGCCCTCACTTAGCCTCACTACACTTTCACACCATTAACCGTGTAATAAGACTTACACTTAGGATCTCACCTTCATGCTTTCTGCGGTAGTGCCATGCTTGAAGAGTGACAGACCCTGCTAAAGCACAACAAGATATTAGGTGATTCTCATAATATCACTCTAAACAAATACATCTTATTATTTCCGATTGTGTAGGAAGGTTAAATGACTTGTTTCAGCTCAAAACAGGAAGTCAGTGATTAAGATTGGGAATTCATATAGAGTTATTTGGTACATGTTTATTTGAAATACCATAACATTAACAACCATGAAAAATATCTGTGCATATTTGGCGATTGAGGCAAATTACCGGACTGTTAACTAATTTTAGAATTATTTACATAAGCAATTCACTTATCTGTATAAAAATGTCAGTTCTCTTTCTGCTAATATTGAGATTTCTTTTTCTGGTTCCTTCTTTTCATTCCTTTTGGTCTGTTTTTTAATCCTCAAAGTTCTTTCATCCCTTTAGCCAGGATCTGCTCCTAAGTACTTTGCTTTCAACAAGAGACTGTCTTTTTGTAGCAGACAGCCAGTTCCAGTTGGTGGGATTGTAAACAGAAAGTACCCATGACAACTGATTCATCCCCCACAGAGAACACACATAATACCTAGGAAATGTCTGCACTTAGAAAGAGTGGATCCTGTCCTCAGCTCAGGTTTGCAACACAAAGTGCCAGAAACAGCTGCCAAGAGAATTAATTTTGGCTTAAACTTTATGAATAAACTAATGTATGGTGAGGCATGTAGTCTCCATTGATGTTGCTGCCTGTGTTCTTCCTATCTAAAGAACAGAGAAGCAAGCTTCAGTCTGCAATGTGTAATCATTTTCCGTAATACCTGATTTAATAGGAGTAATTTCTACCTACACCGTGTCTTCCTTTTGAGACGCTCACACTACAACCATAAATTAATTAAGCTTTGTACTCCCTCTGTGCAGCATAGGTAGACTCAGGAATAGAGTGGTTTAAGGTTATACTACTGTGCCAGTTGGGAGATACCAGAAATCTAGTTTTCTTACTTTCTATGTGCTCTGGGGCAGACTCAATGCGTGCTATAAATGCAAGGACTGAAAAAGACCACGAGGAACGAGGTATTGATAGTACCACTAGGCTTACAGCTTGAGACAAGGAGCCCCGCCTGGAAGAGCTGGAGTGCATGTGGCAGTGAAGCGAGGGCTGATTCCTTATGAAAAGATGTATGCTAGAACCTTCTGAGGTACACAGCCTTTCCAGTGGTCCTTGAAGAGGCTGTCACAGTGGCCTGTACAGTTCTGCCTTGTTGCCCTAATTCAAAGTAAATTAGTGATGCATCTTCCTTACAGTGATTTTCTTAAGATCAAGGTGGTGGCTCTGTGCAGATGTGGATTTCCCGCTGGGGCTGACAGGGTAAGATCATTTCCGTTTGGCATCACCTGCTATGGCTTATACTCCTGAGGTATGTGACAGCCATAAATGCTTAGGTTGGTCAGACTTAGTACTGTGTGTACCTGCTGGTATGGGACACAGAACAGCCAGCTGAGCTTAGGAATCCTGTCTCCCAGTTTTGTTACTATTAAAAGTTGTCTGATAAATACACCCCCCCTTGAAGCCCTATATTTTTATGTGCAGTAACTTTTCGTTTTGTTTTCCAGAGTAGCAACTCTGCACTGTATAAATTATTACCTCAGGCACTAGGACACTGTTGGTAAGAAAGGGAAAAGAAAGACTATAAATGGGTGTGAGAAAGAAAGGGTTTCTGCATTTTAAGAGTAATGGCTAGAAGACAATTAAGGCCTAGCTTTTAAATCATAGGTCTGGGCCAATGTATATTGGGACTGCAAATTGGAAATGTTGCATTATTTTTAAGTGGCTGAATAGCTGCTGCAGCATCTATAACAATTGTGACTTCTCTAAAGCGGCATAACTTACTGCAGTGAAAAAAAGGAATGAAATTTAGTCTACCTAAAGAGAATATATCTTGACATTTACCCACCATTAAGTATACATTCTAATCCCATGCTATCCATACGCTTTGGTTTACAAACAAATGACTCAATTAATGTCTCTTAAAGCCTTCTGGGAGGGAGAGTGGAGGACATGCACTGCTTGAGCAATGGTTGCTGAAGGCACTTTGATTACTTAAGCTTGGAATAGGCATAATATCCCAGCGTGGGGGATCCTTATGCCTGGCAGCACTTTCTCTTCTCCTTCTGGAAAGTGTTGCATGCCTCTGCAGTAACTCAGGCTGTTTACTAATCCCCAGGGGAAGGCTGTGGTGGTGCTGCTGCCCAAGGAGATACATGCTCCTCCAGTCACCCACTACCTAGGGAAACATGAGGTGGTCTCCTTCCTTTTGTGCTTACCTGGTAACCCACTACAAATATCTCTTTCCTCTAGAGTGTAAGGGGGCAGCAGATTTATTTTTTTTTAATAAAAACTTGATAAAATAATTTGATGGTTTTAGTCGTTAAAAGTCATCAGGGGTTTAATTCCTGAGAATTGCATTGATCCACAGCCAGTGTTTCAGAGCTGGAAGATACCGATTTGTGAGCCATCGAAATGGGTTCCAATCCTACATTCTCCCACTTCTCCCAGTGATCTTCTGTTTTTGTGAGGCTTTTTTATTTTTCTAAGTTTGACAGGCAGCAGAAAGCTGTTTGTCATTGTTTTCAAAAGTGTCTTCTCTACTCGTGGCAGGTTTGATGTTCCAGTTGGTCAGTTATATGTTGCTGGGCTCTGTCTGTCCTCTTACTACCTCCAGATAGCAGAAGGAACATCCAAAGATGGGAAAACCTCTCTTAAAAGCTCTGATGTGCATCTAGCACAGAGTTATCCAGGATTAGCAGAGTCCCATTAATCAGTATGGGTCAGGTGAGGTCTAAATTCTGTTTGCAATTCAGTCTAGCCAGAACTTCATAGCAGACATAAGGAGAGAAAAAATGGAGTCATTCTACCATCAGAGTCAGTTTGCCCATCCAACATTACCATAAAAGCGATTGGACTTGCCAGTTTGCTGTGTCGGGGTTCTGCTAGTGCTGTGTACCATCTTGTCCTAAATGGGGACCGCTGGTCTAAGTCAGGGTGTGTAAGGTTTTAATATTAACTATTACTTCTGTCACAGGATGGATCCTCCTAGGGAAGTAGAACTCAGAATGGACAGAAATACCTTTTAAGTCCTCTATCTCTGCATGTGATCACTGGTGAATTCCTTGAACAACACAACAGGAATCTTTCCAGAGCCTTTTGTGAATTCTAGTTGTGGTTTTACTAAAACTGTTTTGTCACATTTCCAGAGCTTCTTGAGCAAGGGATTCCTTGTAATAGCCACTAGATTGCTTTTTAATTTATGCAAATTCACTGACATAGATTGTTGGTAGCTGAAAAACACACAAAAATGGAATGTCTTTGAGTTTTATTCTTCAAGTTACTTCTAAGTTGCTACAGTCTGGGTTTCTCTGCTCAGTTTAGTTTCCTGTTTTGGTAAGTGATAGCGTTAGGAGGAGTTGCTTGCATTTCTCAGAAAGAAAGGTTAGTTTTGTAGTTGTGCAGAGATGGACTGAAGTGGTACAAAATGAAAGGGAGAAACCAGAGAAACAAGAGGTTATGATATCAGAAGCAGAAATATGCTTTGCTTTATAATCATGATTCAGTTCCACCACCCCAGTCCCCACCCCAAAGAAGACCATATTCATTCTGTTGAAATATGGAAAGCTGAAAATTCATTTTGATATTGTAAGAGGAAATAAAAAGGACTCAAAGATTAATAACAGAATGTCAATGTATACATGTAATACAGGCTTGAACCTGAGGGCAATCCTTTCAAGGAGTTGAATGACATCTGTGTGTAATTTAATAAATGACTGTTGTAACAAAAGTGGAGAAGCTCTGAAACACATTGTTTTTGTGTTGATTGCTCAGTTCAATTACTGTAAACAAATAATGTAACATTATGATAGTCATTGAAATAAATCTAGTCTAAAAGGGTTGAAAAAAGGTTGGAAATATCAAAGCCACGTTTATCCATAATTCAATGATTTGATGCTAGACTCACCTAAAAATAAAAGGCCATCCTTCTATGAGAATATCAGTAGCAAGGCTGCCAATTTCAAGAGCTTAATGACAACTTTTAGCTGATGGTTAAAACAGATTCTTTTTTCCCCCCAACGTAAATGTTCACAAGTTACCGTACACACAGAAAACAACAACAGGTAGAGGTTAGATATATTAATTGATGGGTGTTTATTTCTATTTACAGGCACTCCTCTGACGAGCTGGATTTACAAAGAAAAAATAGATAACTAAACTGTAATCTAAAATTAAGCGTATTTTTTGTGCCATTTGAAATAACCAGGTGATTCATTAGGTAATAGGCTAAGTTCCTCTGGAAAGTCCAAATTCAAGACACTCCAAAATAATTTTTTCCTGTTCTGCTTTTCCTACAGACTACAGCTGCTTTCTTGTGTTAAAAAGGTTTTGTTTGCTCAGTAGATCTCCATGTGCCTGAATTTTCTTGCCCTTTCACCTCAGATTTTTCCTAAACCTCTTGTGTAATTTGGTTACTTCGTATCCCCAGCTTTTTCAGCAGGAGCAGGCTTCCCTCCTTCCCACAAGCTAGCCCTACCCAGAGCAATGCATTTAAGACTGAGAGGATAGGATGCAGCTGCCTTTAAAAGCCTGTCAATGATGCTTCATTTTAAGCCACTGAGAACTATTAGCACAGCTGCACAGTGAGGTGGATTTACACTTTATACATCCCCCCCCCCCCCCCCCCCCCCCGAGGAATTTCTCAAAAGCTGTATAGAATAATGAGTTAACTGCTGATGCATGAAGGCAAATGAAGACACTGCCTTATGCTTAATAACATCCTATGGACAGCCCTGCATTTTAGAGCCAGTTTTTCTGGGTAGACATTGTCTAGGTCACATGCTGGGGTTATTCTTTACAGGGAATTTGAGGAGATTCTTAACTTCAGATGTGGCAGTCCTAGAGTAGGAATTTAACTTATCATTATATCTATAGCTTGTATCTTACTTCCTTTGAGCACATAATTTTTTCAGTCTTGACAGCTCACACAGTAACAGTAGACTGCAGCAAAGCTGTTAATTTGGGACTCATAATTTATGAGTTATGGTGCATTTTATCATCAATGAAGATTTTTTTTATACTGAGCAGTAGCTGGTTGCCTTAGTGTCCAGCGTGCCCCCTTTTCCCAGCACTCCTCTTTTCCCTGTAGGCTCCATAAATTACTAGCTTTATCCAGTCTGAGAAAAAGAAAAGGCAAGGGAGCAAGCCAGGCAAGGCTGCAAGCTGAGGTTTCTCTGCCTGCTTGCTTCCACTTTCCCTTTTTCTGTTTATTAAAGATGTAGCTGTCATCCACATGGCAGCTCTGCCTGGTTGCAGGAGGGCAGTGAGGGCAGAGGAAGACCCAGGCAGGAACAGCAATGAGAGTGGATGCCGCTGGGTATTTGTTGCTGTGGTTAAAAATACCAAGTTTAAAACATATCTTAACATTGCAAATGAAAACAAGTCATTGTGGCCTTTCTATAATTTCTAGCTAGGCTGGTTACAAAAAAATCAAACATACATTTCATGCAAAAGATAATCTCTGTCCATATGACATTCAAGAAGATAGAGTGTATAGTTTGGTAATGACTGACCTAATGACTTGGACACTACCTGACATAGAGGTATGGGAAGAGGCTTGAGTTGCCTCTGCCCACATTCCTTCAAAACTATAGTCAGATCTTCAAAACTGAATTTTAATCTTCAAAAAACAAGAAATCACAGGCCTGTGAGTTTTGCAAGGAATTGCATGCAATGGATTGTATTAAATTCTCTTAATTCCTCAACATTATTACTATAAGGAAATATATTTGGATTTCTGTTTACAAATTTATGTTTAATACATTTGTATTTTTCCATATGCATCATCTAAAATTTTTTGTGATTTGTGTTCTTGTGCTACTGCTTGTGACAGAGGAAGCCATCACCTTTAAATGGGATAACAATTTCATTAAAACATCTCCTTTTGCAGAGATCAAACCTTTTGCCTTCTAAACAGGCTGGAGAAAACATTCTCTAAATGATTAAAAGGTCTTTGAAAATGTAATTCTAACAATCAGAACCAAATTAACTACCAGTTAACATGATTATGTGCATTAAAAAGTGAAAGTCTGAAACCAGCAGCTTCATGTGACGTAAGTTCTTGAAAAGGAGACATCAAAGAAACCCACAACTATAAAATGTTAACAAAATATTTGGAAAATTAACTTAAGGTTGTACTGCAGGTGATTAGAATTCATTTGAAAATTCTTTAAAAGGGATGTTCCAATTCGGTTTTAATGAAAACACTTGCTTTGGTGGCTTTAATAAATTGGGATTAGTTGGTAAAAAACCATGAAATGTCAGATGCTCCGACATGATAGAAAATATCACCTTTCAAACACCCAGTGGAATTTCTGCATAGCTACTGATCTGTTACTTTGCCAGTGCTGGGAAGTGATTGCTGGATTTCCAAATGTCATCAGAGTAGTTTGAGTCATGCCATACAGAAGTAAATTTCTGGATGTTCTTATGAGCTTTCCCAAACAACTGATTTCCTCTGGCTTTGGCAGTTCTCTGAACTGTAGTTTAATACCCCACAAACTCACTGAACATTTTGGGCTAAAGGACTTTAATCACTTAAATCAAGGATTATGTGGGTATGTTCAGCATTTAGATGGGAATGATATCCTGAAGACTCTTGAGAGCTACCATTGTGTTGAAGGTCTTGTGTGCTGAAGTACCTGCTGATAAAACTGCCAACACTGCTGCATTAATACATGCATACAGCTGTTCGTGTACTGAAGCTTCTGGCTTGCTAAAAGCCCTGCCTTTTGCATGTGGTATTTTCAAAGCAAGTATTAGTCCTCCTGGGCCCCCTTCCTGTTGGCTTTCTGAGGATAAGCAGACTAAGCCTCAACTCAGCTGTACAGAGAGCCTGTCACTAGACCCCTGCCCATAACACGGTATGCATGCTTGCATGGAGAGGGACAAGTAGCAAGGGCAGATGACATTTCCCATTCCTTAGTTTTGCTTGGGTATTAAAGACATGACATGACTCCTACTCCTTTTGAGGCACTTGAGTCCAGAAGGGGGAAGGAGTGTACTAGGAGGCACTACAACCTGAAGTTGTATCTGAGAGGTGGATTTATGCATCCCCTTCTCTTTCCTTCTGATTACTTTCTGCATGCCCTTGTTCAGGCTGCTGGCTTTTGCAAAGCTATTATCAAGCACTTAAAGTGCAAGGAGAACCTGACAATGAAACACAGATCTACCCAATCCTTCAACTGGGTGCCAGGTATGTCACCACTGAGTATTGCAAAGGCTTAGTCCTTCTTTCTTTTATCCTGAGCTAATTAGCACTATGATTAGAAGAGTGTCTGCAGGCCATGACTCACACTGCTGTTAGCAGTGGTGGAGTTAGACCAATATAACAAGAGAAAGTATACTCTTCACCATTAAGCCTCCTGTGAAAAAGGCAGCTTTTACTGGCATGTGATAAAAAAAGCAGTGTCCTTTCTCAAGGAACAGCATTGCATGTTGTTCTGGCAGCGTTAGATCAGACAGTGAACCTGCTGAGAAAGCACTGAATGGGATTTGTTGGGGCAGCTGCCTTATACAGCTAACCCAGGTATAGGGTAATGGTTAAACCTTTCAAGTTTGGTACACAGGATTCCTAGAAGCAGACAGCACTAGGAGAAAGGCTCAAGTTTCATATACAGCAATATTAATTTTGGATTGCTCTTTTGATTAATAAATTAGGTGCTCAATGGGGTGAAGGTTTTTTTTCTTTCAAGGAGTTGGTGTGTACTTTGGAACAGATTAGAAATGTGATTTCACAGAGGAAATGTAATCTCATTTTGAACATTTACTGAATGCTAATTTCATGCTTATATGTTGGCAGAAAAACAGAATAGCATTAATTAGTTTGAATTATTTTCTAACCTGTTGTCTCCCTTTTTCTAGGACTAGATTAGTAGAGAAAACATCCAGGCCCATTCTTTGGCTCTCAGATAATGCAACAGAGTTTGCATTCGTATGGCTAAATTCTCCCCTGTTTTTTAACCCTCCTCCAAAAAAGGCTGGCCTGCTTTGTGCTGCCAGGTGGAAATTGCTACTGGTTCCTCCTATTTCACATGCAATATTTAGGTACTGCATGGGAAATGATACTTGGCGTGACTAAAGGATGGAATATTGATACTTGTGTGCCAGTGCTTGACCGAACCCGTGTGTTTTATATTACAGAGAGAGCCTGTGTCAGATGCCATACGACCACTACACAGGGCTAGCTAACACTGAAGGAACAGCTAAGTACTTGTGCTGAGCACAGAACTTAATTCACTGGTTGCCTACAGAGTTGTTAGACAAAATACAGCATTATACTGTACTTTTAACTAAAAAGACTCTCCAAGCATTGAGATGGGCTATGCAGGAGGCTGTGAAATGCCCGTTTTCTGCAAGTTGTTAAGTATAGGTTAGGCAGGTATCTACTAGGCGTACTTAATCCTGCCTCACATTAGGGAGATGCACGAGCTGATGTCCTGAGGTTCTGTCAGCCATAGTTTTCTATAGTGCTGCGGTGTTACAATGCTTCTTTGCTGGCAGTTATGACATGTGTGGAAAAAAAATCATAAGTGTCTCTTGTACTGAGTAAACAGTTCCTAGGTTTTTTGTGCTGAATGGCATTGACTTCCAAAATAGTGAATTTTTGATTATTATTTTTTTTAATCTCAAAAATACTGATGTTACAAGAGATTCCTTCAGGTATTTTGATACTGTGAATTGCTCTATGTTTAGAAACTGATCTATAGCCATGGATACAGATTAATTTTTAAATAGGAAGAAAATTAGAAATACATACACACGTTTTTCTTTGATGACTTAGGACTGCTCAAAGTAATATTTTCCGTTCACATAAAATCCTTTAAAAAATAAAATGGTTGATGGATCCTTTACAAGAAAAAGCCATATAAACATTTGAGTTCATACGTATTCAATATAACTGTTTCTGATCCATAAATTTAAATCTCTTGATGTTGATCTCATATCTCCTCTTCCTGCTTCCCCTAGACTTTTATATAGGATTGTCTCAGGATAAAAAATGCTAAACTAAAACAAGAATTAAAACACTGTTGCTCTCCCCTGTAAAATTATCAATGTTTTGGGATATGACTAATATGAAATGTTACACTTTGTGGTTAACAGTCATGGGTTATATTTTACAGAAAGATTGCTTGGAAACTTAGTTGTAGATGCAGTGAAAAAAATGGGTCCTTGGAATCCTAGGCACCAACATCTTATCCAAAATTAGCATTGAAAATTAACTTTCATTTTTGTGTTAGTTAAACATCTGACACATTCTATTGCAGTTTTTCTTTTGTGATCATAAAAAGTTAGAAGCTTTTCAAATGGTGTTTGGTGTTTACAATGCATTTGTCTGGGCAGATGTGTTTGTAAAACTACCAAACCATTCCAATTTATAAACATAGTTCAAATAAATATTGTTTCATCTGTGTGAAGGAGAGTGATTCCTTCATCTCCAGACTTCCTAGAACACAAATATTATTACTGCAATGTAATAGCTGCTGCTGTTGTATGTGGTTTGTGACTGCTGGTTCTCCCTGCTTTTTTTTGTTCCTTGGTATGTTTATTTATAGGGGAGTTATGAGACTGTGATTGAAGTTGGAAAAGACGGTCCCCTTGGGCTTAAAAAGTGACTGACCCCAATCAGCAGCGCTTGTTGTAAGTGATACTGGAGTCTCTTCATGAGTGAGTCGAAAGTAGTTTCCTGTCAGGTTTAGTTAGGATTGGGTTTTTTCTTTTCATTTATTTTGCACCAGCATAGACAATTTTTGGTTTTATGTACAGTGCAGTTCCTGTGCTGCCTTAAAGATACAAAGAAGAAAGCCTGTGTTTGAAATAGAGAGACTATTACAGTTAAATTTTGGTTCAATGGAGTTGTCACCTAAGAGCTTTCTATGCATTGAGGGATAGATTTCTCCAGCGAGTCCTGTCAGGGACCCTTAAAAAGTAGAGACTTAGGATTGAGTTTCCCATCACGGTCTGTTCTCCTTTATCTTCTGCATCTGCAGTTTGAAACTAACCTGGATTGTGTCTTTGCACAATATGTTGTACAAATGATATGTGAAGCTACACAGGCAGAGAATAGTGATGTATCTGATGATGCTGTGGTTGGATGAAGAAATAAAGAACAACCTACCTTTAAAAAAGGGTATTTTCTTCATTCTCCAGGGAAGCAGTTGATAGGGAAAAAAACAAAACCCAAAACAAATCCCCCAAAATACCTTCAGTTTTCCACACTGGACAATTAACAAATGTGAGTTTAGGGTTGTGGTTTGCTGCTTTTTTTTTAAATTTATTGAATAATTTTACCAAAAAATGTACTTTAGTTGAGGGGATTACATCCATGTTTGACAAGACATCATTACCCCTTTCTGAGAGTGACTTCTAATTTTGTTTTGACATTCCTTCTGTAAAAAGTCAATTTTCCTTTGCAATATTTTTCTCAGTATGATAGTCTGGCATTGACGCTTTAAATTTGACAGAAGGAAGCAGATACAATCCTCAAGTAGCCATTTTATTTCTGGATGTTGCTGGCTGTTGTTCCTTTTATTGTTCCATTGCTGAATGACTTTAACTCCTGTCATTTCCCCCCTCTAACTTCTGTTTTAGGAGAATAAAAAAAAACCACACAAAAAAAAAAAAAGAAGAAAAGAGAGGAGGAAATTATTGAAGGAGAATGACATGTTTTACACTTTCTTTTGATGGTCAGAGAATTTATTGAAGTGCTGTTTTTGACAGGATGGTTTCAACTGCAATCCAGGGCCAGCCTCAGATCTGAGACAGAGCCTGGATCTGACTAGGACAGAGGGGCTTCTGCCTAAAACTGTCTTGCAGTTCCAACTACATCAGCTGCAACTGCAGTTTCCTGTTTCTGTGAGATCGTTGTCAGACCTGGTTATTAGATTGAAGTGCTCCAAGACAAATGGTGCCCTGTCACAGAAGTGCCAAGTGTTATTAAGTATTAGTAAAAGTATTTAGCTACCACCTTGCTGGTAGTGATCATCTGCAAATCTAAGGGGAAAGCTCTGAGATGGTTGGTGTGTAAGTGATTTGAAGCTGCTTTTGGCCCACCATCACCAAGAATTGTGCTGCCTTATGAAAAAGCCAGAATGCTGCAGACTAACATACTGAGGATAGCTTTTGTTTCCTGCACATCTTGAAGCAACTGCTTCCCTCTCCCTTTGTTTGCTACCTTTTGACATGCTCACAGCGAGGAATGATTGAATATCTGATTAACATCACGTAAGAAGTGTTTTTGCCCAGTTTTCTGACGAGATGCCCAACCAGTCCAAATCCCTTGAGCTTTATGCAGGAGGTAATCCCACGATCCAATGTCAGCATAATCCCCCCAAGACAGCTTAAATATTTGTAGTTCTTTCTTAAATCAAGAAATCCCTTGAGGTTTATACCAATCCCAATTTAAAAAAATTACTTGACCTGAAAACCCTGGAGGAATGTTTTGCCTCTGGCTTCTTGGCCAGCTTGCTCTAATAAGATATCAATAAGGTATACAAGGTCATAATTTATAATATGATATGAAAATTATGCATCCAGTGAAAGGCTAGGGGGAAAAATAAGGGATTGCAATGGTGGTAGAGACAGCATTTATTGTGATTACTAGAAGGGGGCCTTAGTGGGCTGGGATTATTGTACTTTAAGTGAAATTGATTTTGTTCATGATTTGATTTTAATCTAGTTTAGATGAATCAAATTCTACAAGGAGCAGATATTTAATTTACAACATTAGGATGAAAAGGACATCAGTTCAGAGAAGTTTAATGCATATGATGTGATAAAAGCAGTATCTGATTATGAGAGGGTTTTTTACAATAATTCCTTGTTATTTCATTACTTCTTGGATAATTTTTTTCTCTCCACATAATATTTTTATTAAATCCAGCCAAGATTCTAGTCTCCTTAATAATATTTAGGCTGATTGCCTGAGTGAAAATAATAATAGTAATACTCAAAATTGGAGGAGGACAGGGAGGAAGACAGAATTCCAGATTTACCACACTGATTTTTGCTAGAGATCTACTCTTGGAACACACAGAGGGTCCTCACTTGCCGCCAGGGTACTTGTAGGCAAGCTTCTTTGCAAAATGAGTCCTAGCTATCTTGTTGCAGACTGCAGTTGTAAACAATCTGTAGAAACCAATCTCCTGCAGTTTTCCAGTCTACTGTTTTCTAATCTAGGGGAGTTGGAACGCTTTGCAATTTGGAAGAAGTTGGTTGCTGTTGAAGAGAGGTCTCCTATGCTTTAGCAGTCAGAACCAGAGAGATCTGTTTTCTTAGGTTAACACCAGAGCTGGGAAAGCCATCCATGCTAAGAATGCAGACAAAGTTCAGCTGATGCGTGTGTGTGTGTATACATACACACACACATATATAGACGTTTCTTTTCATTATAGAATAATTTATGTGAAAATATTCCTATTTCTTTCTTTCCTTCCTGATATCTGATTACTAGCGGCCTCTTGTCGGAAGAAGGAAATACTGTTGATTCACTGGCTTCCTTGCATCTTTTTAGCACTGTTTGCTGGATTGTTGTAGATAAATCAGAAAACTACTTTCCTCACAGAGGAATGTTTTCTGTTTGGATGTTTAATGAACAAACTTTTTGTATGCTTAAGGAAAACATTTGCTGTGTTGGAAAGGACTTTCTATTACTATCTACACTCACAAAGATTGGCACGGATCATGGTGATCAGCATGGGAAAATAATAAAAAGAAATAATGAAGGAGAATAATTACATCATAGATGCAGGGCAGGAGTTGGCAGAAAAGCATTTTAATACATCAGTCTGGGAATGCTTGATTTTATGTCACCTTGCTGTGCTTGCTTGTATTAAAATAAATTACAAATGCTTTTGCCCTCTGTGTAAAAAATATAAATAATAGTTCTCATTTGTGAAATGCTTTCCAGCAAAAGGCAAAAAAAGAAGGAGGAGGGGAGTTTTTTTAGAAAAGGTGGCTGTACGGGTCTGACAGCCTGTGTCCAGAGGATGGGACCTTCCCTTTCAATGCTTAAATCTAATCATATGTCTCCAGCAAAACTGCATCCCTATTCAGCTCCCTCTTCCGTATAACAAGTTGTTCCAATTTAAAACCAATTTAGTTAAACTGGGACACTGGTGGATAATTGTCAGATTCCTCCTGTTTGGAAGCAGAATTCACTCTAGAGAAATCTCTGGAGACGGGTTTACATCGACATAAATGAAATTAAGATTTTTAGGAGTGCACACTATCTGTAGAGAATGCATTGGGTTTCCCCCTTATTATACTGTTTTTAAGCTAGTACCCTCATCCAAGAACTGTGGTCTTTGTGGTTCCCCATCAGAGGCTGAGAGCCACTATAGGAGCCATTTGAAGGACACATTGAGAACGTGGTCTGGCATGCAGAGAGACACTGTTTCCCTTTCTGATTTGGAGACTTGGCTCCTTTTTGACATATCCAGCAAATAACACTCGCTGAGATCCTCATCAATCAGTGAAGTACATGTTTTATATTTTAGTATCTTACACAGATGCTGTGCCAACGAGTAGATGTATTGTTTCATTCTGTCCTTAAATACTCAGGTGTTGTAGGCAACAGCTGCAATTTTAGTTTGCAGTTTTAAAGTATAATGGCCTTATCCATCTGTATTGTTTTATTTTCTGTCATTAACTAATTGGCATTGGCAAATAAGGCTGTATTGTTTTGGATCACAGAAAGTTCACCTGGCGTTTGTGTGAAGTGGTGTTAGACATGGTAAGAGATAGAGCATTGACTGTGGTCTATGTGAGTAACAATAATGGATTCCTACCACCTGCAACAACTATGGTTTCACTCCCTGTCTTGCTTTTTCCTTGAGATGCTGGGAATAGTACGAATTTTGTTGTCATTGCTGACTGTAAGTCCTGTACTGAGATTGCATCAGTTCATTTAGCAGGAGCTTTTCAGGAGTCTACTGGCAGGAATTGATTTCCTTATTTTGGTCCTTACATTTTGGGATTCAACCCAAAAAGCAGTTTTCAGTGAAAGAGGTTCTACTCTTATATATATTAAAAAAATTACCAAAATGTATTATGCTAGGTAATCCAATTTTGTTTGTATGTAAGTATGTTTAAAAATTCCTGAATGCCTTAAAATATTTTTTTTTTCACATTGCGATGCTAACAAGTATGTCTTTAGGAAGAGAGGGTAGAAGGGGGCAACATAAATATGCAAATCTGGACATTACGTTGATGAGATAAACTACTCTTGTGCAATTAAAATCTTGAGTATATTCTTATTTTTATAATATCATACTTCCTAGCCCTTACCAGGCTTTAAACTGCCCCAGACTGTGAAAGGCTGTATTCAGTGTCACAGATGTGTGCTGGAGAATGCAGACAGTTTGACATGTACTTGTCAGTGTCAGCTGAGAAAAGAGCTGGCATGGATTGTTTGGTGGAACAATGAAGGAGGTGGTGTCTCCGGGACAATAGCACTAGCTGGCGGAGCAGATGGACTGCTAGCTTGGGAGGTCTAACTAATCCTCTCTCAGAACAATGAACAAGAGTTTAGGCTTTACTTGGCTAAATGCCACTAAAGTGAAACAGAAATGTGGATGGATCAGGAGTCCTCAGTTAGGGACTTAAAGTGCAATAATTTTGCCTGTAAATGCTGTTTGAAATGTTCCAGAATGAGTGTGTGTATCAGCACAGGGATTCATTACTGTCAAGGAAATCCAGAAAGTCTACCCATATGAGCAAATTCGTGTAGGTGAAGTGGTAACATCATTTCTTGAATAAAGAACCTTTCACTAGAAGACTATCTGCAGTTCCTTATAGCTTTGCCAAAATTAATTTATCTAACATATTCCCTTGCCAAGATCTGCCAAGGCTGAGATTTTTGAAAATATCTAAAAGCAAAACATAGTATTAAATAAAATAAATAAATGAATAAACAAAACCAACAAACAACCCTCTTGTAACTGTTTGCTAGGGAAATTTCAGCCCCTTTGTGCTTTGGAAAATGAACCTGGAATTGGTAAGAATATATCTTTTGCACTTTCTTTAGGAAAACCACCTACGTTTAATTCACTCGAACACATTTAAAACTATCTCAGTCTGCCCTGGCTCAGTAGCAACATTAGCATTTGGCAGCTAATGTCTGTGATTTGTGCCTGAATTGAGCTTGCTTTATCTCTTAGAAATCACTGGTGTGACCTGAGTGCCCACGAACCATCCCTAAATAGCTGTACCCATGTATAGCAGGGTGAACAGCTCATTTCTTCCAATATGGGCTCTTGGTCTCCACAGGGAGATTCCCTTCTGTGCTTTCAGTATTAATCCACTTAATGTTCAAACAGAAGTGAGAATTGCAGTCTGGCTTGGTTGTAATGAGGTAAGGAGCAGGCATGGACTAGGAAATGGGGGAGCGGGAGGGAAGAGATACCTCTGTCAGCAGGAGGAAGAGATGGCAGGAGCTGCCTGAGAGGCACAGGGTGGCCCATGGGTGTTGCTGACCACAGATGCAGCTAGGCAGGAATGTGAAAGCTGGAGCAAAGGTGACGAACTGTATTGGCAGGGTAAACAGGGCGTATGAATGTGGGAGAGCAGTAGTGGAGACTAGACTGGAACGGTGACTGAGGAAAATGCGGGTAACCAGGTGAATGAGTAGCTCAAAGCTGGAAAAGAACGACAAACTAGAAGCTCAGTTAGAAAACATTCATGAGGGCTGATTGGAAAGCTAGAAACTTGCTTCTGTAGGATCACTCTGATATTGACGGTGAGAAAGCCAGATCAGTTGCCTGTGCCAGGTATGCGAAGTCACTCTCTTCATTGGCTGGAAAGGATATTTAGGAAAGAGAACTTTTTTATGCCTGAAGTTAGCCTGGCAGCGTGTGACTTAAATGAAGCTTTCATCCCAGTGAGGGCTTGCTCGCTGTGTGTTTCTTACTGTCTGTGTAACAGCCTGCAATTCACCGACTGACATGCAGAAAGCCTTGCGCTTGCCCTGGCAGCTGAGGTTGAGGGATATCTGTTCAGAGCCTGTGGGATGTTGTGCAGTGCCAACTGCTGGAAAAAGCAAGACCCTGGAGCTCTGAAATTTATTTCACACCTCTCTATTTTTGATTCCAGCAGATGCACATCAGCTTTCCTTTGTGAAATATGCCCAGCAATGCTACCACAAGCTGCACAGTGATGTGTGGATAAATCTGTTAATATTTAGAAAGAACTAAAAAGCTATAGTGGGAGAATCAAGAACCCTTGAGGAAGTTACTAGTATTTTGGTATCAAGTCATGATTTGGACAGCATGCTGGAAAGGGTGTACGGTGTATTTGCTGAATAGTGAGGATAAAGTAAGCACAAGAATAGCTGCTCTTTAAGAAGCAGTGCCTGATCTGTGCACTCAGTAAGAAGAAAAAGCACATGTAATTAACAGTGTGTACGGAGAGGGGAAAAGAAAATGAAGCAATTGTTATTCTGGCATTCCCTAATTTCTGGATACCTGATTTTGTGGTGTTAACAGTCTGCTGTATTATTTCAGCAGTGCAGTTTTCACTAATGTTCAGGCTAAGCCTACCTACTCATCTTCCTTACTTCAGAAAGCTCCCTTAAAAAAAGCAACCAAAAAAACTACCACACAAATCCCTGCTTGCTGGGAAGGGGTTAAATAACACAAGCCGTTTTTCTGTCTACTTTGCTAATCTGGACACCATGTTAGATTCACAATTGCCTATGAGGTTATCTACCGTGTTGAAGCTCAGAAGAGTTTTCAATGGCACTCATTTGTAGTAATACCTGTTGGGGGGAAGAGCGAGCTTGTGCAATTACACTTCTCATATAGCCATTGCTTATCTGAGTCTGCCCCTGAGTCAGGAAGCCTTTTCTGGCTTGAGCAGTGCAGTGAAGAATGACTCCCTGCAAACAGAATGGAAACTCAAAACGAGATTGAGTTTAAATCCACAGCTGGGACTTGAACATTTGGCACCAGGGATCATAAGGTCATTGCAATAAGACAGGGAATGTTCGTGCATAGTGTGTAAGAAACACATCAGCTTGCCAGCTCTCACTGCAGATTTTCACTATCTGGTAAATGTGTGCTGTACAATAGATGTCCATCATTTTAACTTGCAAAACCCCCAAGTCTGTATGAATTCATTCTTTTTTGTGGTCAAAAATATTTACCTGCAGTAAATATTTACTTCAATTAGAGTTCTCACTTCCAGCTCTGTGGAAAATGCATTTTTATATTCTTTTTGACAAATAAAAGATACAGAATGTCCTATGAAATATGATTACATTGCTCAGGATACCAAAATACATAACCAAACATAACTGAAAGCAGTTAGGCAACTGTTCTTTCTTAGCTTTTGGTTGTGTGGTTTTTTTAAAAAAACACCAGTGCTTGAAATTTGTGTATATCTTTTAATGCCTTGCACATTCAATATTACATGGCCACTAAAGTTATTAATAATATTAAATTAGGGAAAAAACCAAACAACATTGTTTGCAAAGATAGTCTTCCAGATTTTCTTTTCACTGTTTATTCCAGATTAGGTGTATTATCTTGCATAATTCTTGGTAAATTCAAATAACCAAAAAAGAAAGTGCGTCTTTTTAAAGAGGCAGTGTGACTTCTGAATCTAAAGATGCATATTAATCTTACAGCAAATAATCCTGCCTGAAAAATACATAAAATGCATTTTAATAGAATTGGAGGTAATAATTTCTTGCTGTGAAGGAAAGGTGAAAGTTTCACTGAGACAGAAAGGAGAAACCAGTCTAGCTTCAAGGACTTTAAGTAAAACTTGGTTCTGTACAGGGAAACAGGCACAGGAGCAGATTTGGGAATCTGCACAGGACTGAGTTTGCATGAAAAAAGTTGTTTGGTAAGAATTTATTAATGAGAAAAATAATTTAGTTGATGTTATTTATAAGTTCTCTGTAACTTTTGTAATAACTAATGCACTAATCTCTGAGACATTGAATGTGTTTTGTTGTCTTCTGATAAAGATGACAGTTTTTTCAGATTAGATCTGTGTACTTTATATAGTGTATAAACTATACTTTTAGGCATCCAAGTCCACACAAGACAGAGCTGTTGAACCCCCTAAGCTTTGAAAAACAGAGCTCACATGGGATAATTGAAATGTCAGACATAAAGCCATATTAAACTGGGCTTCATCAGTTAAGCCTCTCACAGAGCTGCATGTGCTGTATAAAAGCTAGCAAACCAAACAACTGGTGTTATAACTTTCACTTCCAAATGACATGATTGATTGCTTTTTTTTTAATGGTAAATGGGGAATAACTAGGAGCTAATAATGCAGATAATGCACCCTAAGGATGGACTAAATGTATGAACAAAACCGTTAAGAACTACAAAAGGTAGAGCTGAAACCTCTGTCATTTGATTTAAATAGCGTGTTACACTGGAGACTATTAAAGAAAGGAATCCAGATTAGGGAATCTTATGGTTTGAGAAAATGTTCAGTCTGAACTGGATGAAAAACAAGCCCTTTTGCAATTTGCTGAATCAAAAATTAAAAAAGTTTCAAGTGTGCTGGCACATAGTGTTTTGAATTTAAATAGGCACCCTGCAGTTGCTCAGTGAAGCTGGCATTCTTGACAGACCAGCAACTTCAGTTTAGTGATCAGCTACTTTGGGGTTTAGGATCTGCGGCTCTGATAGGAACTGGGATACTTGAGGCTGTCCCCATTGCAGAATGGGAGATAAATACAGGGAGAACTGGACCTCTCAGCACTTTCAGTCTCCAGGCTCCTTCACACAGCACGCCTGGCATGACTAATTGCCCTGATGGGAGCCCTTAAAACTGTTCATCTACTGCAGCAAGCATGGGCCCAAATATTTTTTTGGGCTCAATGAATACACAGTCAGAGGAACTCTGTAGGGAAGCTGAATAGAAATTGTAGTAATAAGGAAAATGTCACTTTTCAGGGACTTCTCTGTCATTTTTTTTGTTTTACAGTAATGTCTTCTTAACTTCCCTTGACAAAGTTTCCCATCTAGTCCAAGACTTTAATTTACACAGAAACCTTTCTGACTGCCAAATCCAGAATTTATTCAGCAAAACAAAATGTTTCTGGCCATGATGTGTTGTCTCTTATGCATCCCATCACTTCCTCCCCTCCCCCCCCCCCCCCCCCCCCCCCCCCCCCGGGAAAAACAGCTCTTCTGGCTGCTACTTTTCATGCTTCTCAAAAAGGTGGTTAAAGACTCACAAGTCAGATACTGATTTACAGCTGAAAGGTAATACTCCCCTCCTTCAGTTAAGTGGTTTGTCCATTCTTTATCACAAGATGTGGTCATTTGTAACAGTTTCCCACCCTGTGTCTACTTAGATCTATGTCGTATCATTTACTCTTAACCAGGAACCCTCCAAATAACTCAGTTTAACCTTCACTTTACACAATGTTCTTACAAAACGTGTTTTGTTATTTTAAGGATTGTTCTGCTGAATGACTAACACCCAACATCTTCATAAGTAAGCATTAAGGCTAGAAATATGGACCTGTGTTTACTTGACACTACATTTACCTTGGCAAGATAAAGATCAGGTTCTTAAAATATGATGGGGCAATAACCATTAAGCTTCTGCCTCTTAACCTTTCATTCTGGCTTTCCATCTTTATGTATTAACCACAGTGCTTTCCTTCATTCTGATGTATTTTTATTGTACTTTCCCAGCAGGCTTGCAGTAATGCTACTTTCTGTGGCTCTGTATGCAAAACACACACTCTTTGAATAATAGAAATTTTGTTTATTCCATTTCAGGGGCAAGCAAATTTGAAGAGAAGTACCATGATGGCTAATTCTCTTTCAGTTTCTCTTACAGCAGGTTGCAAATTATCTTTGACTACTATTGTAGGCAGAAGTATACTACAACAAAAGAGTGTTGCTATATGAAGGAATCCATTAAATGTGGCTTTGATTTTTCTCCTCTATGGTGTGCATGTTTCAATACATTCTGCCCAACCAAACCTGTAGCTTGTACACACTACAAAGCAGTTTCAGATGGTTTCGCTCATACAGAATACTTTTGTCTGCTAAAACTATTGTGGAATTACGCTCTTGACATTTCAGCCATTGAAGTGGCCTTTCTTTGCTCTAATTAGCCAGCTGAGACTGTCAGCCTTTTCTATAGAGACAAATTTTTATGAGATTTATGGTGGCTACTTGTTCAAGAGGAATTAGCTGTGAAAGACACATCTGAGTGAAAAAACTTGCCACTGTGCAAACTGTTGTTGTATTTGAGAGTGTGAGGATTGCTGTCAAAGGCACACTGGTGCAGGATGAATGGTTGGTGTTGCTCTGCCCAGCCAGTAAAGGCAGGGTAGTTTCACAAGATTGTCTTCAAAAATTAATTGTATACATCTCAGTCTTGTCCTTTGAGTACAACAGTCAGGGCTACCTTTGATGCCTCTGTAGAGACTTTAATGACTATTAACAGGATATGCTCTGGGGACTATATTTAGTCGTTGTATGGAATAAGCTTATTTTTGGTGCTTTTCTGAGGTTTGAGGGAAAAAGGCTCTTCACAGCCCCTTTCTTCTCTGAAGCAATGCATCTGTACACCACATAGTGGGTGGGATTTTCTAGCTCTTAGGTTCCTGAGTACTGTGAAGATGCTGGACTGTATGAGAAAGGAAGGAAAGTGTTACACTGCTGAATTCTGCCAAATACCTCATCTACTGTTTGCTTCACTTTGAGTGAAGTTTTTACAACTCTTGAAAGAATAAAGCCTGGTAAAGTTTTCAAGTAAGATAGACAGCAGGATTGTATACTAGCAGGAGTGATTATTTTGTTACTGAGGAAAAAAATGCAAAAGTGATGTATGTGTACAGGGTATGTAGCGCTGCAAGACCTACAATACAAGCTATGTCTTCACTTGTCAGTGAGGCTGGATTTTTAGGAGCAGGTGATTTGATATTTAAAACAAGACAACTTGCCAAAGTCGTTACTTTAGTATCTTCCAGTAGGTACATTCCCTGTTCAAATCAATAAAATACCCATCTCTGCTTTCATTAAGCATGAGCCCAGTGTCACCATCTCCTAGAAGTGTGCTGCAAGATTACAATATGTAGCTGCCTTCTGCTTAAACACGAGTAAGCTTGTGATAACTGCACTTTAAACTGGATTTTCTTCCTCTTCCGTGCTTCCTCGCCCTCCTTTCTTTTTATCCCCTTGGTCGTAAGGGTTTAATTTTCACTAGCTTGCCAAAAGCATAATTATACTTGCTGCCTATAAATACCCAGTGGAGATCAAAAGAGAAGACAGAGGAAGTAATTTTTAGAATTCTAAAAAAGAATTGCGAATGTAAACTGAAAGTGCCGACAGGATTGGAAGTGTGTGGGCTGGATCACTAATTTCCACTAGGGCAGGCTTCATTCAAGGGGAAAATATGGTTAAATTAGACACACTTAGGTAATGAATTATTTGCATATCTCTAATGAGCACTTCAGATTACCTGCTATTAGAATTCTTCACACCCAACGTAAATTTGGACGGGATACTGCCTACACAACTCTCAGTTTCAGGAAAAGGAATTACATTTACTTTTTAGTATACAGGCATCTTATCTGACTGTAAGATGTTGTGTGCCTAATGTAAAATGCTGTCAGTTATGTAGGACTTTACATATACACAGAAAATACAGGCTGGATTGTTTAGAGTCTTTGTTCTTTGTGTTAAATTGTAATTCACTGAATTGTGGTAGAGGCAACCTTAGCAGATTGAAATAGCAACATCCTGAGTAACTTTCAGCAAGCTCTGCTTGCTGATCTGTGTTTGGAAAATAATAGAGCAGCTCTGTATGTTAGTACATACTGATTTTTAAAGTTGTCAGAGAATTAATTTATCACTTTGTGTAACCTTTGATTGAAGGTACGGACTGTAGGTTGGACAATGAATTCACAGATGCACAGTTTACATTATTTAGAGGTATGATGATTTTGACACAGGCTGTATTCCTGTTAGCATGGCTTAGAGAAAAAGCCTTTGGATCATCAAGGTGAAATTCATATGGTCTGTTCAGAAATCCCCTGTAGTCAGTGAAAAGACTGCTGTTAATACAAGCAGACTTTATATTAGACGGAAAACCTTCTCCTTCAAAGCTCTTTCCAGCTCTGCACTTGCTTATTTTTATAGATTCTTTTTTATATAATTTTCTTTACTACAGTGCCTTTTACTGATCACTTGTTCACTGTTTTGCCCTAATACCATTCCCTTTCTGGGCTTTCATTCTGGATCTTACTATTAATTTTTGTACACTTCTATTAATGAGTTAAATCACTGTCTTGTATATTCATTCAAATAACTCTTCAAAACTCATCCCTTTTATGGAGCCTTTAGGCAGAACCCATTGACTTAAAGAAATCTGAAATGCAAATAATATACTTGGCAAATACATAATACAGTTAATCACTTTCACTGGAAAACTGTGGTTTTCCAGCATACTCTGGAATATTCTTTTTTCCCATGTGTTTTTTCCATATCCCATAGTTTTTTTTGCATTCCCCACCAGTTTTTTTTTTTCATTGTTACTAAATAACTTCTGCATTTGTTTTATTACCACTAACTTTTTCTTGACCCTATTTCCCTGTAATGCGTGTGATTCACACATGGGGATAATATAACAATCTAAGTGTATATATAAAACCATTAGCTCTTATGCTTAAAAATACTCTACTGCTGATATACTGTCTTACTTTGCTTTTATCAAGCAATCATATTTTAAAAACATGTATACAGAGTTACCTGAATGTTTGAAAAAAAGGTCAGAAGTAAAATACATATTAACATTGCAAAGGATAATAAATTGTTCCATAATCATTTCTTGATTTTTGAACATTTTTTAATGTTGCTCCATGTAAGTATAATGAACCTCTTCTGTTACTGTCTACGGATATTGCTGAAGGATTCATTAGAAGAACACCGAGAGGTGGATAGGAATGCATTTTAAACCTCTCTGAATATACAAAAGATGAATAAATAAGTTGAAGGTAAAATATTTCTCTAGCCTTTCTGTGTGCTTTAAAATATATGTCAACCTTTCCCTGTCTGTGTCAAGCCATGAGTGACATTTGAACAGCAATTTTTGTTCACATGTGGCATATCTAGGCTGTCTCTGGATTTCTCCTTAAAAACAGCCTCTTCCCCCCCGCCCAAACCCACAAACCCAGAACAATTCTCTTATGATGCCATTTCCAAAGCCCTTTGTGTTGTCACTAGAAGCAAATATACCAGTCATTCTTTTGTTATATAGAATCAATACCGTATCTTATTTGCAAGAATTTTGCATGTGTATAAAGATTACTTTGTTGGAAACAAAGGCAACCATCATCCTTTTAATGGTAAAATGCCTCAAATATAATTCTTCTGTTATCACCAGTATAATATCATCAAACAAATTAGTTTTTAACAAATCCAGTTAGATGCTAGATGTTGGTTTATACCTCATGATACCATCACAAGAAAGGAAAACACTACTAATATGCACAAACATCCCTTTGTGAGTATAATGCTTAAATAGTAAATAACTTCTTTCTATGGATATTTTGCAACGAATGTAGAAGTAATAAATACAGAAAACAAATTAAATCTAGAAACATTTGACATGACAGGCTCAGATTTTCCTCAGCTGAGTGAGACCTCAGAGTTAAATACAAAGGGGTTATTATGAATCTGCTTACTAATAACTGTGATTATCACAAATTAAAAGAATAATTGCTATATTTACTTTGCATATGGGTCCTCACAAAACAGCATGTTATCTCAGGACCCATGTGCAAAGCAAATATAATAATTTGTTATTGTAGTTATTCTGCTAAGGCTTACTGAACACCTTCTCCAGCAACTTTTTTATCAAATGTGTGAAACCAAACACTGATCTATGAAGAAAATATAATGAGAAGAAAAAGTAGGGCTGCTTGGCATAAGATAATATTAAATGCAAGACACTTGCATGATGTTCTCTTCGAGATCAGAAACTTGTTGGTTATCATTGGGTACGCTTCAACAGGAGGTCTTTTTTTTATTTTTGTCTTGAGAGATGTTTCTCTTTACAGCTGACATCAAGCTTTCACATCAAACCTTCACATGTATAAACAAGATCAAAAGTTTTGAAAAACTTTAAATTCCTCAGTCAGCATCTCTTTTTATGAGCTCAGTCATAATGTTACTTTACACAGTGTGGTATGGCTGTTTTCCCTGATTGCTTTTAGTTATTTTTTATAACGGTGTGAAAGAATTAATGGTGTTACAACCTGAGAAATGGAACAGCATCAGACAGTGGGGTAAAAGAATGGTCTGGATCAAAAGGTCTGGATGTAAAACTACGGCTTTCATGGATTCATAAGAAATAGACAAAATGATTGGGATTGTCGCAGTCTGTTGCTTTTCAGTTCTCAAGCTGCTGTATTTTTTAAGTTAGAGAGCAGTGGATCTTCATGCATAAACCTGCATCTTGAATAATCTCTGCAAAATCAAAGCTAGAGGTAGGGGGATCAGTAGCAGGGGTGCAAGGGAGGCAAAGGAAGTGGGCTGTAAGGGATTGACAGGAAGGATACTAAGGGGAGTCTCTGTGTTAAATTCTTGCTCAATCACACATAGGTACTTTGCAGAGTCCCTTGTTTCATTTTGGTTTACTTTTTTAATAGATAACCACAGGATCAGGAAATGTAAAATCAATAAACCCTTACAAATGATATGATGTTTTCTGAATACCATACAGTGTCTTTTGTCATTGGAGTGCCGGATTTTTTGCTGGTGTGAGCCAGTATGGTTCTGTCAACCTTATGGAGTAACTGGTAGCATCAGCAACAGTGGGATTCCAGGGATTTACATTAATTAAAACTGGATTTCAGACTGAATTCCCTGGTTTTATTTTTTTTGGTCTTGCCTTAACCTGTACAGAGGTTGTTGTAAGTACCATTGCCTATTTCTTCCTTATGGCTGTCACATTTGTCTGACGTTAAATAGTTAAAAGTTGAAACCCAAATGGGATTTTCATAGTGCGAAGGCATTGTGATATGCATTTAGGTGTTGTCTGTTTCCGTTTTACCAACTTGCTGTATAGTTCATCTAACTTCTCTGAATTGAGCTGGAAGCCTTGTATTGGGAGCTGTAGCTATCAGTGGAAGTAAATGAGTTGCCACTAGTTACAACACTTTTTTTTTGCCCCTTAAGCAGCAGAGTCAGGAAGCCTGGGACAAGATAAAAAAAATCAAAATAATTGGATGTAAGAAATCTGAAGGTACAGCAGAGACGTCACATTTTTTTTTACAGGTAACTGTAGAATTTGAATAATTTAACCTTTAAAATGTTGTTTATTCTGTTGTGATCAAGAGGAAAAAATGTCAGTCCTTTCTTTTGCTGATGCCATTTACAGGGTATGATTACAGATGCATGGTGTAGGTGCTTGTGTACAAGGAGCCTTCATCTCAGTGAGGAGCTTTGCTGTGTGAAACAAATCAACCAGAACAATTAAAAAAGAAAAAAAAAACATGCTTAGATTTACCTAGCAGCACTCTGTGCATTTACAAAGTGAAGAGTTTGGCTTGTGAATCTACGTAGGAAAAATGTGGCGTAAACTAAGAGCTTTTGGGTTTATTGCCAAAATCATGACCATTTCTTTGCTTTGTTCCTAAGGTATTTGTGGTCATCCCATCTCTTGTACTCCGGAATTGTTTGCTGTCTGGGCACTATGCAGGACAGTGTCTCCCTGTGGTCTCGCACTGGCAGCTGGGGGTGTCCCCATGGGGGTGGCGGGGCAGGGCCTCACTACCCCGGCCAGAAGCAGGGCAGCTGGGAGGCAGTGGAGGCAGCGCCAGCTCTGGGCATTGGGCAACCCCCTGGGGACTGGCTGAGGCCAGGCTGGGAGTCAGGCCAAGGTCTGGACCAGCGGGAGGAGAGCTGGGCACAGGCAGGGCTGTTGATGCAAATGCTGATGAAGAGTGGTAGCACCTGCTCTTTCCTGCATGTGCAGTGGTGCATGCCATTGAAATTGTAGGTGACTGATTCAGAAGACTTCAGGATGGCTAGTTCCATGTGCTGTAAAATGGTCTGGTTTACATTTGCAACCTTCTGAAGTTGGAAAGTCTCTATTCTCTTGGCTTTGCTTGAGGAGATGCAGTTCAGACTATCACCGTGTGTCACACTGCATATTTGCAGTGCTATGTGCTGCTTGGTACTAGTCATTGTGGAGCTCCGAAGGTCTTTACTACAAAGACTTTGATTCATGGAGTCATACCATATGTGCTTTGCCAGCAATACTTCACCGCTGGTGGGAGAATGGTGATGTGCTGGTTGTCTTTAATATTCCTATTCTGGGAAAGCCAACAGAAATGTGTTCATGGAAAAGTGAGAATCGATCAAGGAACAGATCTCTTACCCAGAACTTTGTTGTAGAACTTTGTGTGCTTTAAAACGTGACTGACAGGCTCTGAAAAATGGCCTCACAATGTTTTATCCTTGCTCCTTCCAGAAAAAAAATGTATTTTGTGGAACGTATTGCTTCACAGGGTCTAGAATATATTCTGTTATATACTATGCCACTGCAGATCGTCCACTGAAAAATACTTTGCTTGCGTTATGATGCATGGCCTGTAGCATGCCTTAGGGCATGGCACTTGGGCTCAAGTGATGCTGAGTTACTGTATATGCACTGTATAGTTGCTTAAACTTTCTTCAACATAAAACAGCACATTTACACATTAGACAAGCACAAAATGGTCCATGTGGAACTACTTTCACTTGAGGCAAAGTGTCCTTGTAGAGGTTTGAAGTGTGAAGTGAATTTTATCATTTTAAATTGTACAAATAAGCAGAAAAGAAAGTTAATTTGTATTCTTTTTCCTGTTTCAGGATAGTAGAGGAGAAAGTTTTCTCTTTTTCTCTGCTTTTTTTTTTTCTTTCAGTTTTTTGGGAAGGGTAGGAGGGCTAAGACAAATTAGCTGTTTCTTAAGGATGCAAGCCAATTTCCGAAGGACTATAAAATATAACAAAGAATGTGAGAGAGTGAGCCTCTCAGAGCTGAATGAGAAGTCTGATGAGTAAATTTATTTTGTGTTTTATTATGTGGAGCTTTTTATTTAGAAGGGTGGAAGGTGAAAAGGAAGTAATTGTGTTGCATTTATGGTCTGTCAGAAAATGCTATGCGTTTCTCTTTTCCTGGAAAAAGCCTTAGCCATTGGACATACCAGTTGCATATTTGCATATATTTCAAGATAAATCTTAAGAGATTGTATCGGTTGCATCCTACTTGAAACACTAGCATATGCAGAGGTGTAATGCAGCATGGAATTTATGCCTTTACCTTACAGGGTTTTGGGCAGACTTACTGTTCCTGAGGGTTTTAAAAAACTTTTTCACGTCTTACGATCTAGCTGTTTTCATTCAAAATTATATTTTTCCCTGAGGAGCTTTCCAAAAAGTGCTCATCAAAACATAGTAAAAATTTGAATTAGTTGAATTTACAGATTCAGGTAGAAGTATCACCCGTGTGCAGTGTCAGATGTGAGAAGACTGTGATTCATGAACAGCAGCAGTAATTCAGAGACCAAAATCTGGTCCTTTGAGCTTGCAATGCACTATGATTTGCAGAGGAGTAAAACTGAAGTCTCTCCGTTGAAGGTATTGGAACTACATCTGAGAGCGAAGCCACTACATCCCAGTCACCATGCTGCAGTAGTATGCTGCAAGTAAAATGCCTGCTGAAACAGCTGAGGATTCCTTTTTTCACCGTGACTATGAAAGCTTTGGCAGTTGCCTTTTCAAACATAGAATGTCTGAGTTTCATGGAGAGTTCAGGATTGCTTAACGAGAGGTGGTCCCTACAGCTGCCTGGACCTGAATAGACAGGGCAATCTGGAAATCAGCCTCCCTAGCATGTAGTTCACTATGTGTTAAGCCCCCATTTTAATTTATAGTCCATAATACAGTTTCTTTGGCAGAGATTCCTCAATCTCCATTTCATCGATATGACTTCTGTATAACGGAGCTTTCTCTGGTGCTCCCTCTATCTCCATGAAGCCTGCCTCTTAGGACACACAGAATTCAGCAGCAGGATTATCACCTGGTGCCAGCCCTTGCAGACGCCTAGCATTATTGAAAATGTGCTGGTACCTCACATTGCTATGCAGGTCCAGGATCATTAAAATTTTATCATATAAAGCCTGCTGTCTGCACTGAAGAGGAATTGAGAGCTGTAGAAGAGGATGATCATGTATTTTACCAAATCTTCTGAAAGGGAAAAACCAGCAGGTTCAGAGCAGGAAGGAACCAGAATAACATCTCCTTTAATTTAAATATAATATAATGTCAAAATCCTTGAAATTGACATTTATCTACTGTAGTTCATTTTAACTTTTTCCCCAGAGTGGCTTAGTGTCCCGTGGTTGCACAACAGTTCAAACCAGTTGCACACAATGTAATTTTCACATGTTTCTCCTGCAAGGCAGATATTCATCAAAGAATGCAACAGACAGCTAAAGCAAAAGGCGGCAAGCTATAGATTATAACATTGATTTATCAGGGGTCAGACTGTCAGATTACTAGGTTTAGAGACTAGGCCTTTTGTGCTTCCTAGCACCAATGCAGGTAGAAACTGGCAGACAGATAATTAACCAGAGTATGCTGCAGGTAAGACAATTAAGAAGTTTCAATTTTTAAAAAAAAATTAAAATCACCTAAGCTGTTTGCTGGCCAAACTCTTTTGGTTTGTTATCAAAGGATCAAATGAAAGGAGTTTGGCTTACTTGTGTTTTTACCAGGATTGCTTTTTATTCTTAATAGTTTGCTTGAGTATGTGCAGTTTCCTTTTCAGTTACAATTAAAATTAGTTAAATTTTAAATTAAGAATTAAAGTAAAACACAATTTAAAAGAAATTAGAGTAGGAACATTTAAAAAGTATATACTTTTTAAATATACAGGAAATTTTTAGGAAATGCTTATTCTGAATGAACTAGGAAAATATGGAAAAGATGAGTTTGAATTAAGTTTTCCAAAATGATAACCTTTTCTTTTTTCCCCTACTATCTGAATAAGTATCTTAAGATAACTGATGTACAGAAATTACACCTAGCTCCCACTGAAGACAAATTCTTTCTGAGTTTTCTGTTAGGATATAGTTCCCACAGATGGTGTATTCAAAATACAGTATTTTGAATCCACAGCCTGTTGGCAAACCTCAGATTCAAAGGTTTGCCCCTAAATAGAAGTAAGATCCATAAGAAAAAGTTCTCTGTCCCATAACCTGTATTTAGATAAATAAAACATACATGTTTCTTAAATGAATAAAGATAAAGACAAAATCAGATCTACTGCAGGTGAAAAGTATTTCCGTCCTTGTATTTCATGCATACACAAACTATTTCAGTGTTAGGTGGACTTCAGTGATTAATGAATTCAGGAAAGGCAAACCCTAATTTTCTTAGAAGACTAACACCTAACTGTTCTTGCTTTAAAAGCTATAAAGAGACCTTTTTCTGTAAAGCAGTAGGACTAGTGGCAAAGACTTCACAGGTACTTAAAAGAAGCACAGGTGTTTTCTTTGTTTAATGAAATTAAGGGGCAAACCCCCTGTATTTTCTTGCTGAGAAGTAATGTTTATCCCTAGAATTAACAGCACTGTGTGTTGCATGAATGTTTCTTCTGTATGCTTCTTACTCTTTAATGTAACATTGGCTTTAGAACAGTTTGTCAGTGTACGGTGATGTTATTTCACTTACGAGGTAAAAATGCTTGTTTTTTTCAGTTCTTGGCTTATCTTTTTTTTTTTTACAGATGACTGCACCTTCATTTATTTGTATGTCAGACTAGCTTTGTCTAAATAGAATAGATTGTTATGTTGGCTTGCCCCAAGTTTTTTATAACTTAAGCAACAATTTATGTCAGGAAGGCTCTGGTATTACAGTGAGAAAATGTTGGGAAACTACAGACAAGCAAAGATAATGCTGATGTTCAAAAAGTTGCCTGGCCTCTCAGAACAACTTTATATTATGAGCTGTGGGGTTTTTTTACTTTCCCGTTTTTTTGTAAATGAGCAGTTCTGCATATGTGTGTTACTCATACTTTAACGATTCTCTTGAGGTGCTCAAGAGAGGATGTGAGTGGCAAAGAGACTGTGGAACCACCATCTGTGAAAGGAGAAACTGCTTCTTCCAGTGTGAAAATCTCCACAGCTTCATCCTTGTCCACCCTTGCCTTCTACAATACAGACCCTCTGAGAAAGGAGGGTGGCAGGTAGACAATGGGGTTTGAAAAGCTTTTGGAGAACTGGTAGGCTTCCACAAGGGCCTGCTTCTGGTATTATTCTTGCAGACCACTGAGCTTATTCCTGTGGGTTCAGATGCATTAGAAATAAATGAACAAGGGATTTTGCAAGATAAATTTCTATTTAATTTTCATCTTTTACTGTACTTTGGATGATCTAGCTTTTTATAGGGATAGTAGTCGTCCAGGTGGGTATTATGAGTCACCTACTGAAAAATAACAGGTTGCTGTTATCTGGCAAAGAAATGCCTGCTATCCTTTCTGAATGTGAAGAAACTATAAGAAATTTTACCATATGACAACTTTCTATAAAAATCAGCTAGATAATGGTATTTCTGATCTCTGATTAGTATTTGTTGACAGGGTTGCTATCAAGTGTTTTAAAACTAAAATTTGAAAATATTTTGGCACTGTCAAGGTTGCAGCTATTTAGAACATTATTTTTCTTGCTTGTACTTGTAGAAAATTTTCATATAGCTGTAGTCTGCTTCCTTACCAAAAAATATATGCCCTATTTTTTGAATGCATGTAACCTTTTGAAACTTGTAACTTGATGAAACCTATTTGGACTTGTTTTCATGGATCTAGCAAAAGAGAGCTCTGTGATCTCGATCCTCTTTCTTCACTTAGCATCAGGTTGTAGCTCAAAGACTTCATAAAGCTCTTCAAAGAAAGTACTAGAAGAATTCTCATTATGAGTGTTAGCTACATTACTTGGTTCTAATTTGTTTCATTTTCAAAACCAATAAAAAACATTTCACTGAAATAATTCGGTAAAATCTAGTCATCATGAAACAGCAATAAATAAAAACTGTGAGCCAACCTTATTCAGATGACAGGCATAATTTTGGTTTCCTACAGTAAAAGTTACACTGAAGTGTAAGTAAATGAGCACAGCTTTCCCTGTGTTCTAGAAAACTTGTCAGCCTTCACTAGGGGCATTTCTACCAGCTGTAATCATCATTATTATTTCTTGCATTCCCTTAGCTGTGGGAAACATGATGAGTAACAGCAGTCTCATAATGTATATTGATCACCCAAGAATTAATATACTCAAAAAATATTTACCACTCTGTTAGCACTTTTCATTTCTTTAAACGTGAAAGCACTTTTGAAAGACTTGAGTGAGTCTGTATTTTTTCATTTTACTTATGGAGAAAACAAAGCAGAGGCTGGCGAAGTGACTTTGCCGAGTCACAACCTCAGAAGGGCAAATGAAGTGAATTGGGCCCCCATGCTCCCAGGGCTGGAAGGGGAGAAAAACTTGGCCAATTTCTCCAACCATGGTTGTACTTGCTATTTCTGTAAAAGCATGTTTTTGTGTAAATGCCTCTCTAGATACTTATTTTCTGAAAGTAACAGCTTCTTCCATGCTTGCTCTGTCTCACAGCATTTTCATTTCTGCTCAACTTTGTGCCATTTCTACGTTCGAAAAATGCATGCACACAAATCAGCCGTTGAAGTTTTCTAGAGCTGAATACGAGGTTTTCTTGTTCAACCTCTTGATCATGGCATACAGTCAATCGTAGGAAAAGGTGCTTGTAGGGAAGTCTAGTTCAGCACTTCAGTTTTACCAGACGTAGTACTTCATTTTTATCTCTTTCTGCCAGTACTCCAGCAGGAGTTTTCCGGGGGGCTGCGACAATGTTTTGTGAGAGATAAGATAATGTAGTGCACACACGCTGATTCCTAAAAAGTGTGTTTTCTAGCATACCGCATTGATAGGAAGGCAAGTAAACAGTAACTGCCTCTCTGGCATACAGCTATCACTAGGGGACACTGCCATCCAAAACCTTTTCTTCCATGCAGTGCTGCACAGCTGGGCATGGGCACTACAATTTATAGTCCAGTGACTACAGTTCCAGCTAGTCTCCTTTGAACCAATTTTGCTTTTAAAATGACCAGTCTCTGCTTTGTTCTTTGTTTAAAAAAAAAGAAATCAACTGAGTTTTACACCAGATTTGTAAAGTTCCAAATCCTTTTGTTTCAGTGACAAATACTTCTTCCATTGAGCCTTTTTACATGTCAGGGTGGAACCATCCCCAGGCTGATTTAAAGGCAAAAGACAGAAATGGGCCACTCCAGGCTTCCTGTAAACAGTTTAGATGAGAACAATGTGCTAACAGTTCTACACAGTTTTCAGAGGGGGCTGAATTTGCTGGATTGCTGAGTCACTGACAAGCTGTCGTGTGAACAAGACAGTAATTTCTTTCAATTAGAAACTCATACAGGCAGGAATATCCTTCAAATATAACGGAGGTAAAAGGAAAATTTGGCTCCATTTCGGTGACAGATTCCTCTGCTGCTGTAGAGCAAGCGGCAGATGATGGAATTGTGCATATACTTAAAGACATCAAACTTCTTTTCTTTTCTTTTCTTTTTCTTTTTTCCTTTCAGTATTTCCTATCTTCTCTAAATTCATTTTACTGTTGGCTGACTGTCACTGGTTACCATAGCAACCACCTCTGGTAGCAGCAAGTCTGGGATGCCCGATGTGAGCATCTTCACATTTGAGCCTTGCCAAGGCTAGCTATTAATCCAGGGTTATATATTGGCTCAACACTGTAAGATTGCTCTATTTTTCCCCCGCTTTAGCTGGCTGCTGAGTTGGTTACTTCTTTTTCTTCACTTATCTATTGGGCAATCTGGGGTTAATTTTCATTCTTTGATCTTTTCGTGTTAGTTATTTTGGAGGACTGGTTAGATTAAGTATCTTTCAACAAAATAACATACATGATTACATTAAAGAACCTCTTCTTCAGTACAGTCCTTAATGAAAAAGAAGGATTGGAGGTAATCTTATTCTTTGGACAAATTTTCACAGTTTATTAGGACACATTTCACTTGCAAGCTGTTTAAATGCTTTGCATGGCGTAACTGGTCAGTTTTTTACTGGGGTAAGGGGGAGAGAAATACATTTAATGGTAGCGTGTTTGGAGACAGGCAACTAGTATGGAACAGATGTGAAAGATGCCGCACTTAATGGGAATAGTGGAAAGGTATAAGTGTCTTCCCAGTTTTCTTGACCCCCATACCCTCACCATAAAACAACCCCTAACAGCAGTAGAAAACTTGCTGCAAAGCAGAAGTAGCAAAGTGGTTAAAAGTACTTCGTTGGGAAATGAGAACTGCAGTGCAGTGATTGGTTTGATTTGCTGAATAAATTGCTGTGTTCAGATTCAATGTGTATCATTAAGCAAAACACTGTACCCCTGCACAGCCTGTCACAACTGATATCCAAATTGACACAGCTAGTCTTAAATGTTTTTACTCTTGTCAATAATTAAAGGCAAAAACACCCAAATCACCCCACCAAAAAAAACAACCACTAAACATAAAGTATTTGCATTTTTATTCCATATACACAAAAGAGAGAGTAATGTTTCTTTGTGGTATTTCCTTAAAGAAACATAATACTCTTTAAAAATATATTGAGTATTGCAGTATTCTCTATGGATTATTTTAAAAGTAGCCAAGGGGTACTGTTCATTCAGTAGGAGTTCTCTTTATTAAACATGACTGAAAGCTAGATGCATAATATGCTGTCTTCTTAATACAGTGGAAACTGCACTCTGATAATTTGTAGCTATGATGTAAAATGGCTGTTCATTCAAAATCTGAACTCTGCTTTTTTTTTCTTTCTTTCTTCTTTTTTCTTTTCTTTTCCTTGAGTTTGGAAAAATCCCTGCAGATCTGTTTGGAAGTTTGAGTTCAAACTGCTGTGATGGGAGTTTTCAGGAGAAACTGGACAGAACTCATATAAATAATTGATGTAGAATAATGTTTCTGGAGAAAGGGGAAGGATGAGTCTTGAGAGAGGAGATATAATGACTCTAAGGTACAGAAGCTTATTTAGACCAAACTTAGGTTTTAGGGCAATTCCTCAGGTATTTAGAAAGCTGCAGACCCTACTGAGAGGCCTATCAGCATATCAGTGTACTATTTTCTATTAGGGAAATCCATTTATTTATTGGAGAAAGAGTGTAAATTAATCATTTATTTGAGAGAGTAAGTAGGGTGAATCGATGCCGAATACCTTTTTTCCTGACTCTTACAGCTGCTATACTCATACCTGATTTTAGTCAGAATCCTGCAGATTCTGTTTCTCATGGTAAACAAGCATCTTTTTGCACAGCCCAGCACTAAGTACAAACTTTGGAATGTTGCTTATTAATTGCAGTTGACATTTGTGAGCTTGGGGTCAGGCTGCTTTTTGAAAAAATGTCTACATGACAAATTTCAAAAAGTATTTTTGGCAGTTGCAATCCTAAAGACCTATGGACAGTTCTATAAACTCGTTTTCAGCCTTCCTTAATATTAGTTTAACGCTCCAATGTTTAATCAAATTGTTTGATATTTAAATATTAAACATTGCCATTTTCCTCTGGACACTTAAACCAATATTAAAACAGAGTGAATATGAGCATCTTGTTTAATTATTGTTAATAGTCCAGGCAAATTCCAAGACTGAAATATCACACCTCTAAAGGAAATGCAGTTCTGTTTATTCTTGGTGACAGGTATTTTCACCACATGAACTTAAAATATTTTGAGCTTTTGTAGCCTTCTTCAATAGATAATTCCTTTACACTGGAGGGAAGTTTGGTGTCAGGATGAAAATAATGCTAAGTTTTTGATGACTGACAGAAAGAAAGGCTCCTTCCTAATGTAGATAGGAATGACAGTCTGTGGTCGGACATATAATATTGGTTTGAAATCTGTATCACTGAGCATTCTGGTCTAAATTTTTAAAGACATGTAGTTTTGCCCTGCATGTAATGTTAAGACCTTCATGTTGTAGGTTAATAGTCTCAAAAATACCCAAAAATATTATGGAAAGTTAGTCTTAGAGATGTGTACTTCCATATAAAACAATATATTTTAAAGGCCATATGTAACTACTAGGATTTGCTGGACCCTTCTGCATTTCTGGGGGGAAAAAAGCAAACAAAAAAGCATCCAAAAAGCAAACAAAAAAAGATAAAGCGGGAGGTGGGGCAGGGGGAGCTTGGTTTTCTGTGGTGGATGAAATTCAGAAGGCAGTCCAAATAAAAAAAAGAAGGGGATTAAGGGAATGACCTTTGATAGTGGGTCTGACCAATTTGTTAAACTGGGCTAAATTAAGTTATTTAACCTCAGACTTTGTTCACGGTCCTAGTTAAACTGTGGATAGACTGGTTCACCATACTTCCTTCAGGCTACACAGAAGGATCAGTTAAAACACTCTTATGTAGTTGCTTCTGGAAACAGTGGAAGGTGTGCTACAGAGCGTTTGGATGCATGGCAGAACTTGTACCTACCCACCTGAAGAATAAAAAAAGGTATTTCTGAAATAGAAGTTCAGAGGCTAGTGAATTTATTGACTGCAGCTGTGAAGGTGAGTAGCTAAAAGCAGGAATAGTAGTCATGGCCGTTCAGCTGTGAAGATGGCAAAAAAACCCCACCAGAAACCCAACCCAACCCAACCCCGTTTCTGTGTTCAAGGCACTCTTCCCACCCCCCACCCCCCCACCCCCCAATGTTTATTTCTAAGCATGAAAGCTATATTCTGTATCCAGGTTTAGACAAAGTCAGGTGTCCTGACATATACTGTAAGTAAACAGGATTGTGTGAAGGACATTTCTGATGACTTCTTTGTTTCTCCTAACAGAAACAGCAAACAAGTTCTCCAGTAATGGCAAAACATTCAAGATAAAATATACACAACGGAATTAATTCTTGCAGTATACTAAAAACTTGATGGATTGTTGTACTTGTGTCATGCTTCAAAAACATGATCTTTTCTTACGTAATTTTTGATACCTCATTTTGTTAGAAATGCCATGGATATTCAGCACTGGCCGTACACAGAGAGGTTGCCTGAGTACCTGTTAAATCTCTGTTCATTTGTAGAAATCTTTAAAGCACTTTAGCCAAAAGAGATTTGGTTTTGTGGTGCCAGTATGCACTGCCAGCTCTTACTGTTTTAGTATACCTATGTTCTTGGTGGATGATGGGCTATTCCCTGTCTTTCTCTACTTTTGGGGAGCTTTGCTCCTTTCAACCATGTTAATGAAGGTGAGGAATCTCTTCCTACACATCTTTATTGACTCTCAAGCTTTTGAGTGGAGGAATAGAGTCTAGAGTTTTGATTTCTTGTTGGTTTTAGAACAAGCAGACAAGAAGCATTGACTTACTGAACAAAAGAGATCAGGCTTGGATGATGATGCAAATGATGATTCAGAAGAGGTTTAAAATGAAATGCCAATAAATATGATCACAGGCCATACCTACTCAGCTATTTCTTGATCAGTTGGCACAGCTCTGTATGTGTTTACTACCCAAAGCGATTAAGTAATTTGTTTGTGATGAAGACAGTTAAACTGTAAAAGCCAAATGCCTGAAATTACTATGCTAGTCATGCAAATGTTCCTTGGTGTACACAGACAGCTTCCTGAGGCTGTGGCTTATTTACAGGTAGGTGAAGACCTACAAGTCAAAAAGAAATTGAGATGATATTCAAGAATCTTTCTGTTTTTCTTGATCATTAGAGAAAGGATAAATAATGAATTAAAAGCAAAACAAGTCCAGCACTAAGAGGCAAGCAGCTTTTTCTGCCACATGATGAACATTTGCTTCATTCATGCATCATAAGTCTGCAGCTTGTTGTCAGTGTTTTCCTTAGTTTTCCAGTACAGAGCCCTGGAGCATACCGACACTACTTGTCCTTACAAGTGTATTGAAATAATGACTTTGATTCGGGTGGAGGTGAATGGAAAAGGGAGGGACTTGTATATTTGTAGTGACTAGATAAGTACTGTTCATGAGCTTGCATTTACTTGCTCTTGCAAAGTTGTTTGTTTTTTTTTCCCAAGGTGTGTTACCCTGCGTGTGCTGCTTTTTACTTTAAACCAGTTAGAGCCATTTACATCACAGGGAATTAATAAGGAAACAGCTCTTGAGGACTTGTGACCGCTTTTCTTTAACACAGAGTAATAAAAAAAAACCCAACAGATCAAAATGATAGTATTAGCATCACCAAAGTATAAAACAAAATAAAGCACAAAGCAATAATTTATTAGATGTTTGCTCATTAACCATCCTGAACAATAAGAGAGAAGTCTCTTCTTGTAGAGCCTGGGATGTGTGGTACTGGAGGTGTTTTTACCTAAGGAATAATGTTTCAGCATGCCCAGCAGGTGAATTGGTGAGCTTTCTGAGGTGGATGCCTTACACTTGTAGGAGTGATGTTTGCTTTCTACCATTTTTTCTATTTGGGAATGGTTGCAGCTGTTAGCCTTCCTCTAAATTCTGACCCACTCGACAGCTGATATTGCTGCCATGCAAAACTCTAGCTGCACTTTCTTTGTCACAGGTGTTTTGGGCTGGAGTCACCTGGTAGTTCTCATTGACTCTCCCAAGAACTCATTTGCAACACACACAGTCATTTTAGGTACTTGACAGTGATTTGATTGGTTATTATTTTGTTTCAATCAGATCACATATTGCATGTCACAGCAAATTGAAATGATTTCATAAACACCTGGTCCAAATTGTGAATTGTGGTTTTATGAGTTAAATTTAACTCTAAAATATTTTTAACCATGAGTTTTCATTATCTGTCATTGTTTTTCTTCTTGCTGTTTTGTTAACAGGACTTTTTTTTTTTTCTTCCCTTCAGTTTGCTCTGCTGGTTTTTTTTGCAATTCCCATTAAATACATAGAGTTTAAATAGAAATTGAGAAATAAAGATAGCTTGATGTTTATGAATGTTGGGAATCTCAGGTGATAGCCACCTGATTTTTTCATGTGAAATAATTTGTATTTTATTTTATTCTAAAACTTTTAATTGCTAGATTACATGATTTCCAGTGATAAGTGATGAAGGAGGCAGTGGGTCCCACTAGTGGCCATTACCTGCAACTTGTGCCCAGTTTGTGTTCAATCCATTACCAACAAGTGATGTTTTAGGTTCATTTATATTAAAATTATATTTATTATATAAAAAAATATATTATTTTATATATATGTACGAAATAAAAATATAAAATTATAATAAAATGTCATTGTATTTCAAAATTTGTAGTCTGGTAAGATATGCTGCTTTAGAGAATGTGAGGATTTACAAAAATCTTACGCTTCAAAAATAATGGGAGAAGCTTTCCAGGTTTCTTTTTAAGCAACTCTTTTCAGACAGTAAGCAAACTGCATACATACCAAGAAAGCATGTATAATAGACATCAAGAAAAACCTGGAACATTTCTCTTTTTTCCATCAGATAGTTTGAAAATGTCAAATAAAGGCTATGTTGTTCTTTTCATTTTAACTAGAAAATTCTCAGCAATACCTAGGTAGCAGGAAGAAAATATCCATGGATTGTTATGTTATAGTCACAGTTTCTAGAACCAAACTATAACCAAAATTCACAGCTGCTGTGTCATTTTAAGATTTAGAACTCACTGCGTTTACATTTTAATGATCCATGGCAGCTGTTGATCTGAGTCATTAATGAGATTTTGAAGCATCTGCATTTAAACGTATATTCTGCAAGAGACAAGAGTACGCCTGGAAAATGAGTGTTCTGTCATGGTAATAATAAAAAGTTTTGCATGCTCAAGCTGAGAGGATTCACAAGAGTGAATCTTCTGCTCTACCTTGTAAAAGGTTACACAGTACAAACTTTCTGTTAAATGAGGAGGGGCGGAGGGAGAACTCTTGCTGCGATTTCAAATAGAGCCATTTGGTCTAGAAGCACATGGAAAATGGCCCCTAGGTAAAGGCACCTGCCAGTTCTGTGTGGAGAGTAAAGTAGTAGGAAAGTCTCACCAGTGAAATGTTATTTTGTAGCTCACTCATTCTGACTATTACTTCCTTTGAGGGCTGCAGAGTACCTTCAGAATGACAGATCAAGTACATACAGTGTCACCTAAGCAATGTTTGATGCAATCTCATAGATATTTGGGTATAGTTAAACTCGTATTAAAAACTGCAATTAGTAACCTTCCCAAACAATGTTGAAACTGTAATTCTGTTGCATAAAATCTCCCCTTCTAATTAAGTAGTTTTGTTTTTGGGTTTGGTTTTTTTGTTGTATTGTTTTTTGCTTTTTTGGTTGGTTTTTTAAAATGTTGTACATATTAGTGGGTTTCTGTATCAGTAATAGCTTGCTTACAGGTCAGTAGAGAAAAATACAAATCTTTTTCAAGCGATAGAATGAATTTCTAACAGACTTTGCCATCTTGTACACTGTCTTTCACCTGAAGACTTGTTCTGTCTACTTTACATCCTTGGGAAATTGCTCTGGTTAATTTTTCCTTGCCAATAGGCTAAATTATATTTTCCCAATATAACAAAAAGACAAAACTTTCCAAATCAGAAGTTGGAGAGTATGTGCAAAAGCCCAGAGTGAACCATGATCAAGCTTTCTTGTAGAAGTGCTTTATTGTTGTATTTAGTCCTACTGAACAAGAAATAGGTGCCTCACTGGGTCCCTAGTAAAGCTGTACCTTTTTTAGGTGATTGCTCATTAGTCTAAACAGGCCAATTGCTGTT
The DNA here is from genome assembly GCF_015220075.1 of Falco rusticolus. Classification (NCBI taxonomy): domain Eukaryota; kingdom Metazoa; phylum Chordata; class Aves; order Falconiformes; family Falconidae; genus Falco; species Falco rusticolus. Next base: position 40,823,158 of record NC_051188.1, on the reverse strand, counting down.
ACAAAGCCCAAAATACTGCCCATTAGGACATGTGAGAAGTAGCTTGGAAGAGGTATAGGAGGATGCTGATGTGTTATTGTTTACAGAATGTTGGGACCAACCTACTGTTTCAAATGTCTTACTTTCATGAAGACTAATGCTGTAAATTGCCCGAGGTGTTAGGTAGGGAACTAGCATACAGCAAAGTAACAAAACAATAAATAGTAGTTTTCTTTCAGACAATATACGCCTGCTACTGATTTCTGGTAAGGCAGAGAGTCACAATCATAACCGCTGCTTCAGAAAAGGTTTGCTAAAACATGTAAAGTCCCAAATAATGGTTGCTTTACAGCTTATTCGTTATTTGGAGTTAATTGTTTTGGAATTTGGCCGGCATGGACAGTTTAGGAACAGATACTACTTCTAATTTGGCCAGAGAAATTAAGGACAATGAGAGATACGGTTGAAAAGAACAACTTTTTTGTATCTTTTTCAAAAATTATCCACTGCTGATTAGTGTTATTTCTTCAGTCCAGTTGTCCTATACAGATCTTTGATTTGACTGAATGCCAACTCTCAGTTATTCAGCATCATTGTCTCGTTTGCAGCGGAGAGCTTATCTTTTGGCTTTTGACATACTATGTTGCAATTGCAGCCTGTGTTAGCTATTAAATCTTGCCACTTGGGCATTGCAGAATTTAATGACTAGTGAAAATGAAGTAATTTTATGCAAGTAACTACAATTGTAGCAGACCCGTTCCTTTGGAGAATTTATGATTATGTGATGGTGCATCTCAGTTCTTTATGAGCTTGGGTAGAGGACAGCATACCTATAGCCTAAATGCACCTTACTTCATCATCCAGATGTTGAAAAACTCAGACTGTAACGTGTTCGAGCCCTTTCCCCATCTCTACTCCTTCATCCCATGTCAGGAGTTCATAGAATCATAGACCCATAGAATTGTTTTAAGTTGGGAAAGACCTTTGAGATCATCAAGTCCTCCAGCCATTAACCTAGCACTGCCGAGTCCACCACTAAACTATGTCCCAAAGTGCCACATCTACCCATCTTTAAATATCTCCAGGGATAGTGACTTCACCACTTCCCTGAGCAGCCTGTTCCAATGCTTGACAACCCTTCCAGTGAAGATTTTTTTCTTACTATCCAATCTAAACCTTCCCTGGTGCAACTTGTGGCTGTCTCCTCTAATCCTATCACTTGTTCCTTGGGAAAAGAGACCAACACCCACCTCGCTACAACCTCCATTCAGGTGGCTGTAGAGAGGAAGAAGATCTTCCCTGAGTCTCCTCTTTTCCAGGCTAAACAACCCCAGTTCCCTCAGCAGCTCCTCATAAGACTTGGTCTTTAGGTACTTCACCAGCTTCACGGCCCTTCTCTGGACACACTCCTGCACCTGAATGTCTTTCTTGTAGTGAGGGGCCCAAAACTGAACACAGGATTCAAAGTCCAGCCTCACCAGTGCCCAGTGTAGAGGGACAGTCACTTTGTCCTGCTGGCCACACTATTTCTGATACAAGCCAGGATGCTATTGGCCTTCTTGGCCAGCTGGGCATACTAATGGCTCGTGTTTAGCCAGCTGTGGACCAGCGCCCCCCAGGTCCTGTTCTGCCAGGCAGCTTTCCAGCCAGTTTTCCCTAAGACTGTAGCGTTGTATGGGGTTGCTGTGTCCCAAGTGCAGGACCTGGCACTTCTCCTTGTTGAACCTCATATAACCGGCCTTAGCCCATTGATCCAGCCTGTCCAGATCCCTCTGCAGAGCCTTCCTGCCCTCCAGAATATCAGTACCCCTGCCCAACTTCACGCCATCTGCAAACTTGATGGGGGTGCACTTGATCCCCTCGTCCAGATCATTAAGATGTTAAAGAGGACTGGTCCCAGTACTGAGCCCTGGGGAACACCACTTGTGACCATCCGCCAACTGGATTTAACACCATTCACTGCCACTCTTTGGGCTCTGCCATCCAGCCAGTTTTTTACTTGGGAAGTCATACACCCATCCAAACCGTGAGCAGCAAATATCCATTTTGTCCAGGAGGATGCTGTGGGAGACAGTGTCAAAGGCTTTATTGAGGTCCAGGTAGACAACATCCACAGCCTTTCCCTCATCCACTAGGTGGGTCACCTTGCCGTAGAAAGAGATCAGGTTAGCCAAGCAGGACCTGCCTTTTGTAAACGCATGCTGGCTGGGCCTGATCACTTGGTTGTCCTGTACGTGCCATGTGATAGCACCAAAGATGGCCTGCTCCATAGTATTCCCTGGCATCGAGATAAGGCTGACAGGCCTGTAGTTCTCTGGATCCTCCTTCCATCTCTTCTTGTAGATGGGCCTCACATTTGCTAACCTCCAGTCAACTAGGACCTCCCCAGGTAGCCAGGACTGTTGATAAATGATGGAAAGTGGCTTGGTGAGATATTCCACAAGCTCCCTCAACACCTGGCGTCATATTGTGAGTATCTAAGTGGTGTAGCAGGTTACTAACCATTTCCCCTTGGATTATGGGGACTTTGTTCTGCCCCCTGTCCCAGTCTTCCAGCTCAGGGGGCTGGGTACCTGAAGAACAACTAGTGTTACTATTAAAGGCTGATGCAAAGAAGGTGTTAAGTGCCACAAGGGTTATGCTGAGAAGCACAGAAACCTCTTGTGATAATGGGGTCCACTTACATCCTCTTCTGGCAAGATAACCAGCTGCTTTCTGCTTTGAGATCTTTTGGAAGAAAAAACTTTAAAACTTAGAATATTTACCTTCCTGGTTAACTAACTACTGACTAAGAACAAAATTACGATTTCAAGCTTCATCCTACAAACACCTTACACATCTAAGTAGCAAGTATCAGGGGATTTATTATATGGATAAGGGTTGCACAACTGGGCCCTTGGACACTTTGGAGTCCTGAGTAGAGGCTGATTTTGAGATGTGAGTAGTTTTGTGGAAGCCATTAAAATTCTGATATTACCTACATTTTAATGTTCATTCCATATCGGACAGTAAATGTAAGCAAAGGAAATAGTAACAGAACATACTCTGTGCAGTAATACCCAGAGTTACATTTATGCCGGGACAGTAGAAACAGAGAATTTGTTATTATCTTTGCTATTGCTGGGACCCTGTGGTTTACTTTAGGATTAAAAAGAGTTAATACATAAACCATATATTTATTGTGAGTATAAGTTACACTTATAAGTATACTTAAGTATTAATTATGTTTTGTTTAGACCTAATATTTATGGTTAAGCTTTTCCAATTGCTTCACCATTGTCATGGAAATGTGGCTTATGTCCTGATGAAAACTACAAAATAAATATGCTGTCCTTTTCCATTGATGTCTTCCAGTCACACCATTCCTGATTGAAATGTCTTACAAAAAGGAGCTTTTAAGCCTTAGGAAAACCAATTCAGAACCATTAAGCATAGTTCAATCTTCTGTACTGAGGAGAAAAAAAAGAAATCACTTCTGGATTGAGCGTAAAGCATGGTGTATGCCAAATCCCAAACAATGTGTAGAGAAAGCTACAAGCAAATGAGAGAGTTCTGCATGTAATTGAATATAATTGCGTATAGTTGCAACAGCAATAGCAATAGCCTTTGTTTCAGTACAGTCAGGAGCATCCCTTTCACCTTTGGTACTGAAGCCTAACTTACAATTGGGTAAGTGACATTTCCAGTTTTGGAAGGTTCAGATTTTAGAAGTGCTGAGTGGGGTCTTGTAACGTTCTGCACATTGACTTTCTTGTCATTGAAAATAGGAATGAATTCGCTTTTCTGTTTTGAAAAGACATTTGCCATAATGGAAACAGAAGTGATAACACTTCTCACTGGTGCTTTTTCCAAAACTCATTCTGAAGTATACAGCGACACCAACCAAAACAGCGTGGCCTTTCTTCAGCTGAGATGCTAAAATTCTATCCCATCTCTATTTCATTCCATGTACATTTCTACCTAATCTAATGGGATCTGAACTTCTAATATGACAAGATTTTTTTAATGGTAAGAGAAGTGTATTTATTTGTCTATACCTGGCACAATGTATATCAAAATAACACATAGCCAATATGAGGTATAGAAAAAAAAGCACAAAATGTTGTTTAGATTTAAAATGCAAAACGAGAAGATAGCATGCATTTGTGTAACATGAATGATGTAATGTTATTGTGGGAAACCTAATTGTGCATAACTGCAACAAAATATTTTATCTTTTATTTTAATAGTTGGCTGACATTTATGCTTCTTTGCTAAGAAAGAGAAAGCAAATTAGTTGGTATAGTTTTCAGTAATTGTGTAGATTTTTCATATGAAAATAATATTTGACTTCAGGCCATGGTTTTTAACTGATGACAAAATTTAGAACAGAGGACTTGAAAAGGTAGGCTAGTGGAGTTAAAAAGATAGCACGATCATCTAGGTGAAATTTTTTCTTGCAAAATAGTGATCATTTAGCTAAATATGCTCTTCCTGATGAGATGTTCTTCTACTTCTTTCACAGTATGAAATACCAAGGAAGAAGCTAACTTGAAACTAAGTAGTTGTTAGTAAAAATAAAATGGCCAAAATGTGGCTGGAAATGCAGTATTTATGCAGCATTAAGGTATATTATTTTCATTTGTGTAGTACTTATTAAGAAAAAATACAATACGCTCTTTACCCAGCAGATGGCTTTCAAATTAAACGTATTTCAGTGTTTCATGATTGTGGAATTGTTATCAATGAGAATTAAGTCTTAATAAAAATTTAAAAGATTGAGAACAATACACATACCATTTATCTTGAGCTCATGTTTGTAAATACTCACAGGCTGGAAACACTTCTCATATTCCTGTAAGACCAACAGTATTCATACTTTTTATTATTTTATGTAACAGATGATCCATTTCTTCCAGGCTTTTCAATTAAATTCCTTGTTGTTGCTAACCAGCTCCTCCTCTTTTGCTATTGAACTTTGTGCTACAACAGCAGATTTATGCCAGAGTGTGGTCAGTGCATGTCCTGTGGTCTGAATTCAGCCTAGAACCAGTCTTGCAGACTAACTGCAAACCCTCAGACATACCTAAACCGTATGGTTTATACCTAAACCGTTGCTAGGTGGATGTCTCAAAAGACAGCACTGATGCAAATTTGTAATCCACATGGTGCTTTGTAACATTGTGGAGGATGTACCAGCTGAAGGTGGGAAAGGTAGAACATAATTTTTTAATGCTAGTTTATTATTTTTTCCTGGAAAAAAGGAATAAATAATCATAGGACCATGTCTTGTTAGTGAGGCATGCATCTGAAAGTTGAGAAAAATAAACACTATCAAAGCAGAGGCAGTTTGTAGAACCATAGAACAGCCCAGGTTGGAAGGGACCTCAGAAGATCGTCTGATTCAACCTTTTGTGGAAAAGGAAGCCTTGATGAGATTATGTAGCACCCTACATATGTCCAGTTGCATCTTGAAAACCTACAGTGATGGAAGTTGTGGGGAAGGAGAGGAGACAAAGCAGAACACATTTTTCTTTGTAGCAGATAATCACAGCTTAGCTCAGCTGGGGCTCCCTGTCTTTGCTCAAGTGTTTTCCCCAGGTCAAGTATCTTTGCAGTCTCTCTGCAGTGTCCATTTTGTGAACACCCTCTGGATTCAACTTCTCTTCAAGGTAGTTACAGCCCTCCAGCATTGTGTTCACACAGCTGACCCTCCAAACACAGCTGCTCTATGTGCCCCCACCCCCAATAGCTTCATTTGCTTCCTAGTTACCCTAGTTACCACAGAACTTACCAGGTTTTGTGCTGCATAGGTGTCAGATGAAAGCAATAGTAGCAGTTAATTGAACCTCTATAAAGGTGCTAGTATGGTTTATCTCCCTGCTATGTAGTTTGATAGCTTTTTTTGAATGAGGTCTCTGACAAGTTGGTTGAATCTGAATCTTTGAAAATGGTAGGCGGTTTTAATGCTATATAATTAAGTTGGCTTTTAGTATAATACCAATAATAATAAACAGATTACTACTGTTTTCCTCCAAAACCTCTAACAGATACTTACAATACTTAAAGGTTTTCTCGCCCCGTGCCCCTGCTCCACCCTCCCACCCCCCAGCTTTGTGAATGTAATGAAATAATAACAGTGGGAGGAAGAATTATTTGAGAATACTGTTCAAAATCAATGATCCTGCTTTACCAAGTATCGCTCATACTCTTTTTTTTTTTTGATTCAGTTTTCAGTTAACAGATCTGATTTGAGGAAAAGCTCTTTTATGCTTGTGCCTATCATTATTTACTGAAAGTCTTCATATAGGAAAGAACTAGAGAAAGAAAAGCTAATGAATTTGAAAATAGTGTAAGAACAAAAGGGTAAAGAAGAATACCTTATCTCTGTAAGCAGCAAGACAGGCACAAAGGAGAAAAAAAATGTGTTAAGGGAACTGTTGAGAATATGAAGCATAAGAAGCAAAGTGTCTCTTGTTTGGAGACATTGCATGTGTCTTCCAGCTGCAGGATGTGAAGCAAGATGTCAATAGCATAGCTGGAGGTTAAGGTAGGGCTTGAAGACAATTGGGACACATGGAATCAATTGGTATAGCTGCCACAGCAAAAAATTGGTTCTGCATCTAGAAATTTCACAATTGCTGCAAACACATGCACAGTGCTATATAGCTTACGGTAATGGTTATACTAATTGACAATAGGTGACAAATCCAGTCCGCTAACTGGAATAGAGTGGGGTGGAGTACAGTAGAGCGTAGAACAATTATTCTGCAAAAGGGAAGACCAAAGTCCTAATACACCAGGATTTTGTAGGAAATACTAAGACACTAGGGTGGTACTAGGATAATAGTAAATGGATCAAAATAGTGATTATTACACAGTCTCCCTCCAAACTGCCCAGATGTCTCAAGAGAAAATGCAAACAACACAAGCAAAGCAAAGAACAAAATAATCAAATAGCTAGAGATGGAAGAGTCGACATCCAGGAAACTTTTCTCCAAATTATTTTTAAAAGTACTGTAGTTTAAATCACGAAACATGGCACGTTACCTCTCTTCCAAAACATTGTAACCGTTAGTCTATGTAAGATTCCCAAGAATATCAAGAGCTGTAAGTGCTGAGTCCTTCTTTGAATCTTGGTAAGGTCTTGACATCAGTGACATCCTGTGGCATTGAGTTCCGTAATCTAATTATGCGCTGCATTAAAAAGCATGTCCTTTTATCAGATTTGGAGCTGCTGCTTTTCACTTTCACTTAGTGTCCTTTTGTTCTTGAATTATGGGATGCAGGACTACAGAAGCTCCTGATCTATTTTCTCTTCACCACTTACCATTTTTATACTTTCATCATATCCCTCTTTATTCATCTTTTTTTCTAAGGTTAACAATTCCAATTTTTTTTCAGTCTTTTCATATGAAGGCTTCTCTATATGCCTAATTATTGCAGTCGTTCTTTTCTGAATACCTTCTAATGCAGTAGTATCATTTTTGTGATGGGGTGACCAGTACTCCATACTATTCCAGAGGAAGGAAAATTATTGATTCATATAATGATATTATATTTTCTTTCTTATTCCCCAACTCATTTCTTATGCATCTTAACATTTTACTTGCTTTTTTGACTGCAGCTGCACATCGAGCTGGGCTCTTTATTGAGCTGGCTGTAGTGAGGCCCAGGTGTTTTTCCTAAGTTGCACTCTTAATTGAGATCTGTGGTAAAGCGAATGATTTGTTACATGGCTTGTTTTTTTTCACCAATCTGCATTTAAATAGATGATTTTCACCTCTATTAAGATGGCCCATCCATCTAGCTTGGTCAGTTACCTCTGAAGTTTCCCATCTTCTTCAGACTTGGTTAACAAAATTCTTTGTGTGTTATCTGCAAATTTTGCCATATTGCTGTTCACTCTTTTTTTTCACATTAATTAATACATTTTGAACACCTGGTCCTTGTATGGTGCCTTGAAGCACCCTGCTGTTAACTTTTTTGCTGTAATGAAAATTGACAATATATATGCCTTTTATCATCTTTGAGAAAAGTTTTGCTTCATTTTGCATCCTATCCCAAAATGACTTTAGTCTCTGACTGAGGTGGAAACTGTTAGTCTCTTGAGAGGAACATTGTTCTTGCCACATTTATTCAGTTACTCTAACAAGGTTAAGGGCCTGATACCTTCAAAATAAAGCTAAGTCTTTGAGACACAACTATGCTTTTTGTGACTACAAATATGGAAATTAAGGACAGAAGATGAAACAAGTAGTTAATTCATTCAGCATGTTGGGCAGACACGCACAAAGTTAAGATGGGGGCAAGCTTTTAACATAGCAGATCTTAACACTGCCTTGGTGATAATCTTAAAAACAGCAATATAATCAGTCTAAACAGGCTGTGTGAAAATAAGGGGAAAAAAAGAAACTAGTGGTAAGGTCTAGGCAGCTTTTATTTTTCCAGACTTTCTCTCAAAATCTGATATGAACCAAGATATTTTAAGGTTTGGAATCCCCAAAGTTCTTGTGGAAAAGAGGAAAGGCAAACTTATTTTGAGGCTTTATATGTCCTGACATCCCCTAGGCCTGCTTATTTCCTGGTATCTCTCTCTCTTTCTCTCAAGTGTTCCCAATCCTCTCCCTGAGAGAGTCTATGTCTGCTTCATCAATCCTGACTGCCTACAGTGTGCAACAGACTCCACCACCTTTCTTCACACAGAAGATTGCTTGCACAAAGGAAGGCTCCTCAGACTGCTTGGGATACCTTGCACAGATGCATGCCACTGCCTTGAATTCAGAATGGACACTAAAAGAGATCCTGAACATATTGGTGGAAATGTGATCAGTCACCTGCAACTCAGACTCTACGTGCTTGGTAAAGGAACTGTAAGGACAACTAGAACTTCTTGCGATATTGCCAAAGTTTTATCTGAAGGAAATACAGTATTTTCCATACTGTAGTTCACCCAACCTTAACCAAACTATTTTGGGTGGAAGGGAAGTTGGCAACAGGTATCAAGTCTTTCTTTTCTGAATGAGCCTGTGAAAATGCTAGTAACCTCTCTACAACTCTTGCCAGAGCGTAGTAAGATTTGAAGGCAAAATATGGAATATAATCTATGGCTATCTGTGGACCAATTATACATACATACATAATTAGTTATGCACACATACATATCTGTGTGTATATGAGTATATATACTATATACATCCCTTTTCCTTGAGCAAGCTGTTTTGATATAGTCAAATATAGGATGCTGAATTATAAGACAGTAACAGTAAAACTTGCCACTGTGACCTGTTTTTTCATGTAAAGCAACACAAAAATTATCAGTATAATATAGTATAATCAAAAATGCAAATAGAGTTTCTTATCAGAAGGAAGAATAGGAAGAAGACTTGGTGCTATTCACTGAATTTTGGAAGGTTCTAAAATACCACAGCGCTTGTGCAATGTAAGAAAGTTACAGGGATAGAATATAAATTGCAGTCACACCTGTTAGTGAACATGGTATGTTAATGACACTTTTGCATCAAATATAAGAACAGAAACTGTACTGTGTGCCATTTAGCTAATTTTGAGGGGAGAAAAATGTATACCAAAAATATGAGCTCACTGCAGTAAAAAAATCAAAGCTGAATGCTTTTCACAATATATTTGCAAAATAAGTAGCAACTTAATAAAACGTTAGTCTTTACACTTTGCCAGCTAAAGCTAAGATGACTTGATGTCAAGTGATTGAAGGCTGAGTTTTGCAGAAACAATGCATATGGAAAGCAGTGAAAATACTGTGCCTGCTGCTGGCTTTATACTGAAAATATCCATGCTTTGCATTTGCTGTGGGTTAATATATCTCTTGAAATGTGTGTGTATTTGGATAGTATTAAGAGATAAATACATGCCTTTTTAATGGTGCATTGCCATTTGGGATATCACAGAACACTTTTCAATATCTCTAGGAGACTGTCACTCAATAAATGAAGCCTGTAGCCCACCAATATTCATGTAAACCCACCATGATAAAATGTATCAATAAATAAGCATTAAAACACTGTCTGAAATAAATCCATTTCTGATAATACTCCAATGCAGAATCGGCACCTTTTTTAACAGGATTTTTTTCTTTTGTTCTTTCATTTTTCTCTAGAACCTATATAAAAATTAATGTGAACCAGAAGAAAATTTATCAGTGCTTTTCAGGCAGGCTGCTTGTTTCTCTCCTTTCCTTAAAAGGCTGTGCACCCGCCTGTGTTCCCCAGACTTTAGTAGCATATCAGAATCCATAACAGATGCTGCATTTTTAAAATTAAATGTTTTAATACCTTCCCTCCCTCCATCCTGTTAGTTCCCAGTAATGACTTCTTTTTAGGGGGTAGTATCAATGGTTATTATTTTAATGTACAAGATAATAAGTGAAGCAACACAGAGGGAATAAGCTGTGAAGGGTTATATTGGCTAACATACCTGTTTGTTTGGAAGGTCCTTTTTCATAACCTTAAATCTGTGGAAAAAAAACCTACCAGCTTCAGGTCATGGGAGTTTCTCTAAATATTGGGAGCAGGCTTGGGTGGCATTTTTAGTACCACTGCATTTCAGGTTCATATAAACCCTAAAATCATTATGATTTTTTTTCTTTAGCCTAGGCAAAGTAATAGAATTATGAGGCACAAAAGGTGCTGAATTTTAGCTGCCTTCCCCCTGCTCCCTGCCCCCCAAGTTTCACAGCTACAAAAAAGTTTCTGTGTAAGATCCTTACTCGGCTATCCTGCACTTAATCAAGAACTGGCACAATGTATTTTTGCTGCCCTTACTGAGGATTTACAACATATTTACAATCATAGAGACATAAACATATGCAATTATTCTATTCAGGATTTACAAATTCACTCTAAGGTAAAAAAATGTATCAGTAAAAATCAATAGGAACTTTTTTTTTTTCTTCAGTGGAACTCAGAATTCATCCAAATGTGACAAAGATGTAGTTGAAAGGCTTTTTTCTATGAACATTCTCAAATCACTTGTGATTTCACTTTTTTTTTTTGGATGGCACTCTATTTTTCAAAGACATTGATTTTTTTTTCCTGACACTTTTAATTATATTTGTCTATGTAAGACAAACTGTGATCCTCAAACTACCTAGTCAAAACTCTCAGAGCAGAATTGTATATGGTTCCCAGAAGGAAACAGCTGAAAACACTAAAGCTAGGTAGACAGATACATTAATTATTACATTAACTTCAAGTATTTTTTTTTAATACCGATTCTACTTTTAGAAATGGAGAATCTGTCAAATCAGGAATTTGGCAGGTAATGTACAAAATATCATGCCATTTATCTGTTAGAGAACAAAATACTCTTCTGGCTGAATCTTATTAAAAGAAACTTCTGTGTCTTTGGACTAAAATCCAGAGATTTCACAAGATATGTAGGTCTTGCCTATGCATAAGTTGTGCATATCGTATTCATCCATACTAAGTATTATTTTAAAGTATATTAGTGTATTGTTAGAAACGTGTACATCAGCAGATGTGAATGTTGTCCACTCCTAGACTGGATTGCCTTGTGATAGCATAACTGTCAGAGTGCTTCGTTTTAATTTTCCTAATTGATATGGAACGTAGGGCTGAATCAGTGAAAATATTTAATCTTTCCTATCAAAACTAAATAGCATTTCAATTCTTATGATATATTCCCAAGGTCTTACTGATCATTCATTGTAAAGGCATATCTAACAAGAGCATCATTAAAATTCAAGATATTCTAGTATGAAGACTTAATCTTGTATTTGTCTATGTAGTTTTGTAAAAGGGATGTTGCTCTGTGAATAGTATCTTAAAGGCAAGTCTTCAGTGTGTAACTCCATAGAAGTTAAATGCCTTTTCATTTAATAGCAATGGTAACTGTCATAGCTTCACTCTCTAATTTGTTTTTCATTGTTCATCTCGTTTTTGTTTTATTTCACATATCACTGATTTTGAACAGCGAATCAGATTGGCCTTTAACTTTTAGGTTCCATTTCATATTCCATTGAGCAGATACAACATAGTGCCACTCATGCAATAGTAAGTTAGGGCTACAGGAGGAGGTGGGGAAAAATGGAACCCACAATAGCAAAGTAGTAAAGTTTGTACTGTCATTTTCCTAAAAATGTAAAAATCTATTGGTTCAATTAACTTCTTTTTGATAACTTCAGAAGTATGTGTATATTAAAGGTGCTGGAATTTTTTGTCGCAGGCTTATTTTAGGAGAGTAATTTAAAGATGTAGAGTACAGGCAGAGGTATTGATAATAGTGTCAATGTTACGTCATAGCATGCTATTGGACAATATATATTTTCTTAGGAAAAGGAGAAAAAAAATGCCATAGTACTTAATTTGCAAATGAGATGACTGGTAAAGAAACATTTTAATTATGTGGCTAACTGTAAAAGAAGAATTTTAATGAAGCAGTAGTTAATTTGCATGCAGATGTCTCTGAACTGCCTTGTAAATTTTAGCCAAATGTTTGAAGTTTGTCCATAACATTAACTGAGAAATGTGGTTTAAAACAGGGTGTTATGTAAGTTCTTCCCACGTCCCAGGAACTGGTAAATCCAAGTAGCCCTATCATGACTGTCAGCCTGTATGCCTTTATACAGATTCAATTTAAAATACTTCTTGTACTTAAAACCTGCTTGGACAGATCTTGCATCTTTCCATACCCTTGTGGTTCTCCCTAGATTGTCAGTTCCTACATATCACTGTGGTGGAAAGCATATCTAATTAGGAAGGCAAAACAATGTTGTGTGGAGTAAAAGCAGTACTACTCATTTTAATTAAACTTCGGATACATAGGGATTATTAGTAATTGCTATATGTACATTTTTTTATAAATGTAAAGAACCATGGATAGAAATGCCTTATTTCTTTCAAAATCATTCTTTGTATACCTATGTTAACTAAACGTTTTCCTCTACACCTAAAATAGATTTGTGGTCTCCATATTTATTGTCTGAGAGATCATCAACATATCTCCTATTAATGGAACTCCAAGATAAAGCTTAATGTTATAATATAATCCAGGGGTCCTCAAACTTTTTAACCAGGGGGCCGGCGCGCGGATGAAGTGGCAGGCAGTCATCTGCGGCTGCTTGGCTTCCCCCCCCAACCCCTGCGGGGGGGGGGGGTGGGGGTGGCGGGGGTGTTGAGGACCCTGGGGGGTCGTATCCAGCCCATGGGCCGTAGTTTGAGGACCCCTGATGTAATTCCATATTCTTTTTCCTACCATTAGTACACAGCACACTGCCTTTTTATGCTGTGGACAGTCCACATTCAACTACATATTGTTTTCATCTTACCTCTGTAAGTTTTGTCTAATGAATACAAAATGCATTCATTTTCCAACTGAGACAGAAAAAAAATACTTCCTTTTTTTCTGTCCTTCATTACCTTATCACATTTACCATTCTTTAATTAAATGCATTGATAGTTGATACATGTGTTGATCAAGCCTTTTATTATGGCATGGCTAAGGGGAGGCTTTCAGAAGCTAGTCTTGAATATGATGAAGCTTTCAATATGATGAATTAGGATGCATAATTTATGGCTGACATAATTAGTGTGATACGGGGAAACAAACAGTTCTAATGTTAAATCCTGATATAAAAGGAACTTTGTAAATGCTTAGATCACTTAAGTTGTGTAAGAGAGATGATAAACTAAACAAAACCAACGATGAACCAGGAAATCATTCAGACATTTACAGTATAAGCTTTTCTGTGTCCCAAAAGATCAAAAGAAAAGTATGTCAGTGGTGCACTTACCTGTTTCTCACCTTGAGACTTACCAAAGTAGTTGTCAGTGGAAGATCTGTGTTGAGCCAATCAGGAATCCAGTGTTAAGCAAAATGTATGATCTTTGTCCCCTTGGTAACAGTGTGTCTAGCACAACACAAAATGTGTTGCTCTAATTGTTGCCCTAATTGACACCTTTGTTGACAGTCTTAGAAGAAAGGTCAAGATGTGGTTAGGCATGGGACTCATGTACTGTCTTACAGCTGCAGCCTCCTTGGCTGAATGCTGCAATTTATTGAGCAGCCATGTGCTCTTTAAATTCTACTAATGTTTTAGCAAATTCCATGGGTAAATATCATATTCATTTAATCTTTTCTTTTTTCTTTTATGATTTCCTACGAGTAGTGTGCTTACTGTGTTAAATCAGTGTGAGAGAAAATGAAAGGAGGTACTGAGCTAGTGAAAATACATCTGCAACCCGAACACTTTGTAACTTCTCTTACTGTTGACAGGCAGTGTTTTATACAGCAGAATATTAACACCACCTAGGCCAAGCTACTTTGGGTATTTGAAGAAAGTACATATTAGAACATCTAAGTTTAAATTTTTCTATTCCATATATAGTCATATTCTGTGAGGTAGCCACTCCTAGAGGGTGATTCAGAGCCCTAAATTAGTTGACTAAAGTTAGACAGTGTGAATGCCTCCCACAATAGCAATATGTTGCAGAGGGACAGAAAGGAGACAAGTGAAGGGAGAAAGGGGGAAGAGAGTGATAGGGACTATGAATGATGTAAGTCTATAGTGAACTTTAGAAATGGTTAGAAATGAGTAGAAGTTTTCGGACAAAAGGGAGATCTGTTTGCTTGGTATAGCACATACTACAAACTGAGTAGCTTTTTCATAGGTAACTGTTACAATAGTGCTGATATGACACCTTCAACTGTGACTATCCATATATTTATTTATCTGTACTACAGTTGTTCTTGGAGTCCTTAGTCAATAATGGAGGACTAAAGTACATATATGAATAACTCCTGCTTCAAAGAGCTTACAAGAAAAATAGAATTCATAGGCAAAGAATAGGAAGGCAAAGAGAAGGAAGAAGAATGAAATCACCTGCCCAAAGTCACCAAGGTTAATAATTCTTTTTTTGCTATAAAATGGACTATAATCCATAATCTCCGCAATTTCCATGTGTGAAAGCATTTGTAATACACACAACTTTTTGGAATTTGTTTGAAAAACATTTGCCTTCAGTAAAAAGCAAGTTTCTATACTCAGGAGTAATGGCACCACGGTAAACAGTCTCATTTATGTTCATAAGGGTTGGGCAGAGCTCTTGAAAATGTAGTTCTTTCACAGTATTTATGGCTCTTCTGTTTTTGATTAAAATAATTAATTTGGGTCGTAGGCACCTTTTTAAAGAGAAATCAAGAATTCTGCATTCATCTGTCTGTACATTTATTAGCTCATTAGTCACTGTAGAAGTGGATGGCAAATCTCAATTTTTCATTTTCAGAACCAAAGGTTACTAAAGGACAGACATCCTCCATGTCACAGACTTTTGATTTTTAATTTGTATTTAAAATCCTTTTAGAAGTCTTTTGACATTTAATAGTATTGCCAAGGAGCTTTCTAGCCATGCATGGACATAATATGCACACACATACTAATGGTTTGTATCTATCCATTTACCTATCTACCTATCCATCTGTATGTTATGTAGGATAAAAACAATTGATATATAATCATCTGTTGAGATCCATGTATCTCTGAGAAATTTTCTGTTACATATTGTCATTATTGTGCACCTTATAAAAAACATATTGTGGTTTGGGGAGAGATGAGAAGCAAATTCCTCTGTTAAAACAGACAGAGCCCTTATTTCACTTGCTGTTCTCTTTGATGGACTTCCACTTTGCTGGCTCACTGCAAATTGGCTCAGTTGATGAAGTTTTGAAATTTCATACCCTTAGTTTTGGTAAAGCTAATATGTGAGTCATAGGTTGTAGTTTCAGGGCTTCCCATTTGTAAGTACTGATAGTACAGATGGCCTGATACCAACCTGTTCTAGTGGCTAATTTACAAAAGTACACTATATTGGAGCAGAGCAATACATTCTTGACAGTGTGTGGATTTCCTAAATTGCATCATATTTTAGATTGTGGTTTAGATTTGGTGTGGGCCAGCTGTTGTAGACATAACGATACTGTACGTATTATATTGTGGATGAAATTGAGCACCCTATGCCAGTTCTTACAAGTCTGGTTGATCTTGCTGGACAGGAGGCTTCAGCTGGATGCCTGTTCACTAGCAGACAAGTGTGAATTTCAGCTTGCATCATTTTGGTAACAGGAATGAAAAATATTTAGGCAAGTTATATTCTGCCTGAAAATAGTGAAATAATTTCACATGGACATTCATTCTATTCAGCAAGAGTACGAGATGTTTTGGTTGGGTACAGAACAGGCCTGTACAGGCTATATTTGATATCTGATGGCTATAGTTTTCTTTAGACAGGCTCATAAATTGTGCCTCTTAATAGAGAGAAAGTAGTGAACGAACATATGTTGCAATGTCATATATTTAGCAATGTGAGCTTTATAACTACTGAATATTTAGATTTTTACAGTTCTAGAAAAAGTGCTAAATGTTAAAGCACTAGAAAAAGATTAAGATTTACTTATTACTGTAACTATCACTTTATAGTCATTCGTCTGCCTAACTTCCCATGCTTTTTTTGTCAATTTAATAGAGAGTGGATTCAGATACATTGCGTTGCGAGTGTATCCTTGGGTAACAACTGCTGCATTCAGGCACTATTTTCTTTCTTCTGGAGTAGAGAGATAAGACCTTTCATTCCACCAGTATCAGATTTCTCTTCACTCTGTAGCAGGAGCTAGACACTATGAATGTATCTGTGGCACTGAACATACCAGCCCTGCAGATGTCCAAGTCAGGGAGCGTGTTCCCCACAGGATGCAAATTTCGTATTTTGACAACAGAAGGACATCTGCCATATCCCTCTTCTCAGTGTCCTGATAATCCTGGAAAGGAAATCAGGGCACATGGATTTGGCAGAAGGAGTCATGTTCCAAGAGGGTAAGTTTAGATGCAGCTGGAACATTTTGAGCTACTTATGCTGTGCTTGATTTTCTGCTCTCTTACAACGTGTACTAAACATATTTATTTCCTTGCCTGCATACACACTTACTCCTGCTTAAAAGTGTTAACATTTTTATATGCCTGAGTTACAAAGAATGTACCTCAAAAATGCAGTCAAAATGCAGTAGTTTCTTAGTACTAAAGCAATCAGTTTCCCTGAGTAGCTGAAACTGTGACTAAAAGAATGTCTGATGAAAGAACATCCTTTAAAACTGAGTCGGTCTTCCTTCCCACCACTAAAGAAGGGTGATTTGGTGATAAAGAAGAGAACCACTTGTGAAATGAAAATGTCCATTATAAAACAATAATAACAATAGTAACAGTAACAACAACAATAATAATAAAAATAAATAAAGAATAATTAAAAACTGGTTGTGGTTTAACTCTGCCAGGTAGCTCAGCCCCACACAGCTGCTGGCTCACTCCACCACAGTGGGTTGAGATAAAGGCAGTTTAACAGGTAAAATGAAAGCTGTGCATGCAGGCAAAGCAAAACAAGGAATTCATTCACTGATTCCCATCAGCAGGCAGGTGTTCAGCCACCTCCAGGAAAGCAGGGCTCCATCATAATGCCAAATGGCCACCCTCCCTGCTTCTTCCCATAGCTTATATTGCTAAGAATGATGTCATATGGTATAGGATATGCCTTTGGTCAGATGGGGTCAGCTGTCCCAGCTGTGTCCCCTCACAACTTCTTGTGCACCCCCAGCTTCCTCACTGGCAGGGCAGTGTGAGAAACAGAAAAGGCTTTGAGGCTGTGCCAGCCCTGCTCAGCAATAGTTAAAAAATCAGGGTGTAATCAACACTGTTTTGGCTACAAATCCAAAGCATAGCACCATGCTGACTACTGTGAAGAATATTAATTCTATCCCAGCCAAAACAAGTACAAAACTAAGCTTCAAGATATGATTAATCTCATTTATTTGTTGAACCCTGTATATTCTTCATATAAATATATACTGCATAATAATTTTAAAAACTGGCTTCCATTGCTGGATCCAGTGCTGTGCACTTCTGGAAAGCCATCTAATATCTGTTATCCTCACAGAATGGGAGAGAAAAAAGGTCATTTTCTCTTCATACCTTTTCCTTCACATTTTGAATACAAACCTAAAATTTTCATATAAATATGCAGTTCATGTTATAAACTGTGACTACTCATGTGAGGTTATAATATATTGCCTTGGGTCAGCTAAAGACTGATAGGATTAAATATAGTGTAGCTCAACTTTGGTTTTTTGTCAGTTTTAGCGGTAGCAAGTTCATCTCACTGCTTATGTTTCCATGCAACCCTTTGCCTATGTGAAGTCACATTTCATTTATTGATTAATAAAGTCCTTCTAATCGCCTCTCACATCAGTTGTAGGACTCATAAGTAGGGTGGTAAGCGTCATGAAGTTAGGAAGAATGTAATGTAATGTAAATTCCAAGCACAGTTGTGCACTTCGTTTTGTTGTTCACTTTCCTTTATATTGTTTACATGCTGGGAATTTGCTTCCTGACTTGCTGGAAAAATGCCAGACTCAAAGGAAGTTTCAGGGTCCTCTTCCTTTTCACCTTCTGGTTCAAATACTCTTGTGCATTCAGCAGGAGGATGCCAGCTGCATGAATTCAAGAAGCACAGACTGCAGGAGAAGACGTTTTTAGCATAACTCACTGCTCTCTGGTTTTGAGTGTTGCTTATTGGAACCTGTTCTTACGCTGGCTGACAGTGTAACATGTATGACAATGTGAGAGGGATGGCTATTGAACACCAATGTCTTAGACATCTGGATAAAAAGCATTTTAAGCAATTTTTTTTTTTTTTTTTTAATTAAACAGTGGAGGGAAGGGGACTTCTCTTGCAGTTTTGATAGTTGTTTACAATAATTTGCTTTAGTGTCTGTGGAAATATATAGTACAACTTGATTATGCTCTGAAAGCCTTTCATTGCTTGAGTGGTAGCATTGAGCTGCCCTGCCTTATGTAAGCCAAATGTTATTGAATTGGAGCCACTTGCAGAAATCTTAGGATGTCTCTGGAGGGATGTGCCAGGGCAGAGACATACTGGTTTGGACTAAGGAACTTGTAACCATTTTTCCTAGTCAAATTATGTATTACTAATGACAGCAGTTCTACAAGAAACACAAGTGAAGGTGCTGTAGATAACTGCAGAGGAAGGAGAAAATACATGGTCTCTCTGCCTTTTGTTTTCAAAGTCTAGCCTTAGAAAATTAAAGGACAGGAGAAAAATAAATTATTAATACTGCTCATGAAATTTTAAATGTACAAACATATCCTGAAATATAGTAGCAGGAGGGTGATAAACCCGCAGCTTTTCTACTTTCTTTCAGTAGTGGACACATTCGTGCAATAGCACTCAAGCACAGCTTCTTACTGCAGGTGCTTTTCCCATTTTGGGAGTTCACTGCCCTTGTTTTGTTAGCCTCAGCATTTTGAAAGTGTTGGCTCACCCGCAGTGCTTGCAAATATATCACTGTCCATGCTGCCTTTGCTCTTTGTATTTACTGGTGTCTTATGCTTCAGGGTTTCTGATGCCCTTGAGAAGCTGTGACCATTTTTTACATCTGAAAGAGCGCCAATTCATTTATTAAGACAGAGTCTGTGGAGCCTGGATAAATTTATTCTATCTAACATTTAATAAAACATAAAATTAAAAATGTGACTTATGCTGTGACATACTCAGCATTATCCTTCCAAGGTTTATATTTGAGTGTTGCAGGGCCCCATTCTCCAGAAAGTAACATGCTATCAATCTACCTCCGAGGTGACAAGGCCACTGACGTTTTCCTGTGGTGGTTGTTTAATAATTAATTTTTCATTGCTAGTGTGTTCAATAAATAGATTGCAACATTTAAGACCAGTTTAATAGGTTTATAGGTTCCTTATAAATTCCAGTAATGATAATAGTTAATAAGAGAATAATGAATTCGTGCACAAAGATCTCAAGACCAATCAAGCAAATTAAATCTGGCCTACACCTAAGCTGTGGCTGCTGGGGTGGGTATTTTTTTTTTCTTTATCTTTTTTTTTCACTGTAAAATGTATCCTGTGTGAATAAGCCTATCTGGTGATTTGTTGAATTTCTTAGTGTTTCACTTGTCATAGTAATTTAAATCTTTAATCTGAGGACGTGGCAGGCATATGAACTGGCACATTAAATCAATATTATGTTGCAGACAATGTCTCTGAAGAGGTTGCCATTGTGTAGGGGAATGCAATAATAGGAATAATAAAAAGAAATTGCATTTTGATCTTTCCACATATATTATTACAATACTGTTTACCCATTTTAGAAAACATACAGCTCTGCTTGTAAAGGCAATCCCTTGCACAGTGCTTTGCCACATACTCAAAATGCAAAGTGGAAGAAAAACCCCAGGAGTCAGGATTACTATTTGGATTCAAGAGCATCAACCCTACAAAGAAGGAGTCTGTTGCTTAACAGGCATTTGCTTGGCATTTAAAATAGATAGTTGTTGGTCTCGTTAAGAGTTCCTGATAGTCAGAGATAACCTCATTAAGAAAGTTAATAAAGGAGGAAGGTAGATTTGGTTTATCTGCTTACTTTATGACTCATCCAGGGCCTGATTTTCCACTTCTTTTCAAGCTTTTCTATATAATCACTTGAACTGGGGTGATTCAGTTGTTTCACAGACATGTCCATGGCTCTTTATTATTGCACACACAGTACACTGGGAAGGGATTCAAAGCACTATTATTCACTCTTGGTTCTGAAACTATCTTACTGAGCATATATTCACTTATTATCCATTTTCTATATCTGTAAATACAAATCAAGCTGATGACCTCAGTAAGATGTTTGGATTAAAAATGCTGGATAAGAGATGCAAAACAGTGGGAAATTGGGGCATCCATTTTTCCAGAACTTTAGGATCTGACTTAAGATCTTTTTTTATCAGTTCTTTTTTTAAAGAAAGTCTGCTTAGAAAGGACCTTGCCAAAAATCTGTGATATAACCTGAAAAGCAAGGCGAAAAAAACCCAGCCCACAACAACTACATCTATTATTATCTATATTCTGAAGAAATCAACCTTAGGAAAGACTACATATCTAAACCAAAAGCTGGCAACCAATACTTCATGTGACAATTCAAGGTATTTCTTTAGCCTTCCTTGTTACCTTGCCATAAACCAAGGTTACCACCTCTCAAGCTTGCAGGCAAGGAAAAGACCGCAAGGTGGTAAGTAATCGTGGCCTGAGCAGCAGTTAGTTGTGGCTGCTGCTCCAGTTTATCTGCTGAACAACTTCTAGAGAAATCATAGGCTAGGTACCCATGTGTAGGTGGAGAAAAGAAGAGAAGGGCTTGGGAAATGCAGCTGTTGTGGTTATTGCAGGTAGAAAGATATGCGGCTGGAAGATTATGTTGCACTACTGAAGAGCAGAAATAGGGTGGGAGGATGCTGTAGCAAAATGTAAGAGAAAAACTCTGGCATTAGGTTATCATAAGATGACAAAAGAGTTAATTATTTAGCCTTGATTAGTTGGGACCCCATGTATTTAGAACGGGTACTACTTATAATTAACTGGTACTAGCCTGTTTCTGGTTTTGGCAGTAGCTGATTAACACTATCAATGGTGATGGCTATCCTGACAAAAGTAGGTATTTCACTACTATAAGCTGACCAGGTGCTGCAAACGGGATTTGCCACGCTGCAACCCATCAGTGCCACCTGCCATTATTGCAGTATTTGCCATTTTAAAATTTGGACACAGTGAATACTTGTTCTGTGGTAAGAGATCATTGCTGACCCATTTCTGCACACAGCAGTTGCCAGTCAGTGGCTGGTAGTGACCTTTTTCTCACAGTGGCTAACAGTCATCGCTGAGAAGCAATGGGCACTGACCAGCGAATGCAAATTGCACTTACTGCACAGCTCACTAGCAGGGTATATTCTGTGTAGGCTCTTATTCTGGGGCAAGGAGCTGAAGAAAGCAGTTACTGCTTCCTGCCAGCTATAGGTCCCTAATTAGTTTCTGCAGCGACTTTGTGATTCACAGCAGGTGATGAGCAGTGATAGTTTACTAGTGGAGTATGTAGTGACTTCAGATAAAAAGCCTGGGGCTGAGGAGATAGGAAATGTAGTAGCAAAATCGGATTATCGTAGCCAGAAGGGAATCAGGTAGCAATATTTATTTTTTCTAAGACTGAAGATGTAATAAACAAACTAGTTAAGGTTTTGAAACAGGAGGGGAGAAGAGGGTAGGAAGAGAGATTACAGCATGGAAATCTTAGGTTGAAATTTTGTGGCTCACCCATTCATTTGCCTTGTGCACTCCCATTTGGTCTTAACAAAAGTCTTCATATTGCTGTGATTGAAATCCACTTAATATTTATTCTCTGAAGACCCACGCAATTTCAGTGAAGTCATTCCTGAAACACAGTGGGAGATTCAAACTCAGCGCATGCGTTTCTACAGAACAGTCACTAAATCCCAAGAAATGCTGTTTTCTAAAGAATGGGAGGAGCAATGGTGGATGACTTGACTGAAGATAAGAATTCAGAATAGGCTTGATAACGAGATTTCTCCTTTATGTGCAGTAAGTGCATAGAAAGAATAGCATCAGCAAACCTGTCAGGTTGGAAGTATTTAGGGGAAGACCAAAATATTTAGCAACTGTTCTCCCAGAAACTGTAGAAAAAAATATTAAAAGTAGCATCTTACTGATGGCTCCATGTAGGCAAATGGGAGAGCATAGCAATTTGTTTAGTATTTCTTTTTTTACTTCAATTTATGAGGTTAGTAATAACACTGCAGCAATGCAGAATGATATGTGCAACTGTTTGCTTTAATTAGTGGGCCTTTAAAATTTATCCTGATTTTACAGAAGCAGGCAGGCATTTATTACAGTATTCCTGATTACTGAAGAGAATTTTACTTGATGAGTAAGATACCCTTTTGTAGCCCAAAATAAATTTTGAAGAGGAGATGACTAAGAAGTTGTATTTCTTTACCTGTTAGAACTGCAATGAAAGAACTTCTAAGAAATCAGCAAGGTGTGACTTTTATTTAAATTGTACACTCAGCTGATTCCCGTTCCCTAGGTAAGTCGTATGTACAATTAACATTAGCTTAATTACAGTATGGCCACCTTTAACTCTCCCTCTCTTGGAATTAGTTATTTCAGTGTATCTGAGAGTGACAAATCTCATTCCTGGCACTGTGTCCAACTCCCAGATCTGTGCAGGAAACCTTTGCTTTAGCCCATCCAAAGTACATTTTTTCTTCCGTTTAGCGCTCTCAGCCTGATAGAATAGTAACCTTCTCCAAGTTGATGTTAAGATTCATTCATGTAGGGTATGGAATCTTATGTCCGTCCTTAAATACCTCCTATGGTTAGACATTCTATATAAAATCCTGGACTTGTTAATTAAGTATGGTAATTTGAGGTCTCAGTTCATTCTGTTTATGAAAAATACCATTTCGGATATACAGTATTGTAGCATTTAAAAAATGCTGACTTGTTAAACATAACCATTGCATATTTATGCAGATAATGCTTTGAGAACATTTGCTTTTAGAAAAACACCAGGTTTTAGGCAGAAGAAGTAGTTCTTCTAACTCCATCTAAATTATTTCTTCCATGTTACTGCTACTTTTGGAGGACTTCGGAGGTGTTTAAATGCCCACGTAATAAATTTCATGTGGGTTACTGGTGCCTCACTTTAAACTTGGGATTAACACAACACTTTATTTTTCAAAAATAAATTTGGATATAAAATGTAGCAGGCAGGATTTTGTTCACTGACTGGGTTCCTTGATTTTCAGGCCGTGCCATGGAGGATCAGGGTGCCGTTCCCTCAGAGTCCTCTTACAACAGTAGATGGTGTCAGGGAGAAATTAAGGGAAGTACGGAAAGCTCCAAAATGGAAATGTAGCAGCACTTCCACTGAGCATGTTTCTATCCTGCATGTCTAGTAGCAGAGTTATGCACTGAAATATGAGAGTTTATTTTATTACAAAAGAGAATATATGGTGTCCAGTATAGTAGTTGATGGTCTGGTTGTCTATATAAATATCTAAACCTCCTTTATATCCTTCTGGGCCCTTAGCTTCAGTGATGGCTTGAAAGAATATGATAAAACATGCTGCCTGGTACCAACTTTCTCTTCTCTTGGGAATGAGATACTATTATGAGAAGGTACTCACCATGCTCTTCTGACTCTGACAGACCTGATCAAATACCTTCCTACCAGAAGTGGCCAGCCTCTTTTTCCCTGGGATAGAAAAAATGTGCTTCTCCCTCTCCACTCTATTAATAGTGTTTAGGTACTAATGGATTGGTCTTGCGAAATTGAATTCGTACCTGCTGACAGCTACCAGCTCAGGCTTGATTCAGTCAGCCATATAGATCATTTATGGACCATGGATAGATTCATGGCAATGCTTGTTAAAAAATAAGTAAGAAAGTATGATATGAAGTCTGTATAAATCCGTATCAGACTTACAACAGGTAGGTTGAAGTAAAAATAATTAGAAAAAAGATTGGTGTACATTGCAGGAATATGCAGATTAACAAAGTAATAAGGACAGAGGTCCAGATCCTCAGGGCATTGTAAATCATCGTCCCTTAACTGCAGTTACTAAAGCTATGCTGATTTACACCTACAGAATTGATCCAGTAGCAAATCCTTAGTGATAATGTTGGTGTTTTCTCTTGGTAACGAAGCTGCAGGCATCAGGGATGACAGTTGGTTTGTGGGGAAACTTTAGAACAGAATACAGAGTAAAGACAACATGCATATTTACAGCATGTGGGGAACTTAAGGCTGCAGAAGACCTTCTGGAGTTTCTGTGTTCAGTTCCTTTTTACTATTGCAAGCAATAACATTATCCCATTTAATTTTTTTTCTTAGAAAGGAGGTGGTTAGTTGAGGCAGAATGGTATTTTAAGCACAGCTTTACTCCAAAAAACAGATTGAATGGAACTTTTATCGCATGCTGCCCTCTGGTTTCTTTTATGATCATTTTTGCATCTTTCATAACAAGAAAGAAATTTATATATTAAAAGTGGGGTTTTTTTTGTTTGTGGCTTTTTTTTTTCCCTTTGCTGTTGTGATTTTGGAGGGTGGGCGGTTTGGCGGGTTTTTTTGGTTTTGTTTGTTTGTTTGTTTGTTTTTTTGTTTAGGGTTTGGGGTTTTTTTTTGCTTCCTTTTTCCTTAATGCTATTGTAAACTGTAAAGCTGGGGAAGTTGTGGAAGAACAAACTGGATGATCGTCTAGTTCATTCATCTTCCAGGTTCTTAATAACGTTCTCTTTTCAGAGCATAGTTTTGTAAAGTCTGCAGGGTCTATATACGCTGCCTATGTAGTTAAAACTGGTAGCACTGAGGAACACGACATCAGTGCACTACAGCTAGTAAATTGACTTGATGCTGCTTTGCACTGTGGCATGGAACTCTACTTACCATCTGAAGTATCTGTTAATCTGGGAATGTCCAGCAGACCCCAGTCCGCTGTGCTGTGTCTACTAAGCGAGGAATTTTGTCTGCCAAATCTTCAGGACTGGCAGCAACATACGAAGCCAGAAGGACAACAGCTTGGCTTACAAGTAGCATGCTGAGTCTGCAAGGACCAGATAGATTGAAAGACTGCCTATTGACTTGTAAATTCAGAAAATTTGATAGTCAGTCCTGTGGCATACTGAAAATGCAAAAGTGTTCTATACTGTTTATGAATGTAGTTTACAGAATAGGATTACATTTTAGGTAAACATCAGCTTTTTATGCAAAAATTCTGAATAAACTCTGACATTTTTTTATTACTAATGAAGTGGAACTTCAGCTCCAAAAACGTTTGAAATTGCATGTTGCTGTTTTTAGCTAGAGACTTTTACTTGCTTCAGACAGTTACTAGAGGAGTGCATATGTAATGATGTCATGCAGGAGGGCAGGGGGGGAGATGTGAGAGAGGGAGGGAAAGGAGGACTTTTTTATCTTCCAAAATGCAGTTCCTCATAAGTGATAGAGAAGATAGCATGGATAAGCATTTGGTTTCATTCTCTAAGCTCAATCTGTTTTATTTGAATTTATCAAACTTTCCCTATCTTCAGAGAAGAATGAAAATGAACATTTTGCGGAGAAATGTTTTATATTTCTAGATGTAATTTTTTTTTTTTTCTTCTTCTTTTTCCTGGCTATGTTTGAAAGCCCCTGGAGTCTCTTTCCTGACGTTTATCAAATTCAGTTAAGGTACCATCAGATCTTTGCAAAGCAATGTATACAGAAATTGACTGTTATGAGACACTAATAAAAGTTATCAAGCTTTTTTCTTTCCAAAACCCTATGTTCTTATTTTCCTGATCAAATACAGTGTATTGTGAATGAGAGCTGCTTTATTTATTCAGCTAAATTGTTTTGAAACAACAACACTGGCAAAAGATCTCTGTGAGGTTTTTTGCTGGAAAATGATAATTACTACTTGTAGGAAAACATTGGGTCTCCTGCAGAGGAATAGTTATCAGGTCTTTGAAGTTTGGAGCTAAAATATATGGATATTAAAGACAGCATCCCTATGGTACACAAGTTAGAATATCTTCATATTTAACTGGTGAGTTTTACATTTTTGTTTTGAGGGGGAAGGTGTTTTTGTGTTGGTTTTGTTTTGTTTTCTTTTCTAATAACAGGGCAGAGATTTCAGTTCGTGAGGAAGTTAGCAGTAACTGCTAAATCAAGAGTTTGAGACAGGACACTGCCACATGCAGGAGTAACATTAATTCAGGTGATATTTCAGGTGTTGGTAGCATACACATTCACTGGCTTGGTATTCTTGAGGAGAATGCACCAGAGTAGATAAACTCATCAAAGTATTCAGGGAAGTGGCAGTGTGAAGGAGCTTTAGCGGGCTATGGGCTAATTTTATTAAGTGCTGCTTCCATTATCAGGCAGTTGCGTTCATTACTAGCAAAAATCAGTTGCAGAATGAATTGCATGGTTTCTTGAAGAGCTCGCACATATGAAAATACAATTTGGATAATGAAATCTAAATTTTGGAACCTGTTCGCTGGCTATAGTATTTAATTAAAGGAAAATGTCTATGTTAAAGCAACAGCAACACCCAACAGTTATTTTAGTATATTGCCCAATAAAGGGCACTTTTTAGGCTTATACTATGCAACTAAAGTGGTTAATCGAAACAGATTGACTGCACGAAGGAAAATTAGGTTAAATTGGTAAACTTGACTGTTACACAGATTAGTGAATATACTCATTATTACAGACTGAAACTCCCTTTTCATAGTACATTGCACTAACGTGAAGCTGTCCTGGTCTGCAGGGTGATTTACAAACTGTCTTCAATACCCCTGGATAAGTAAGACATAAGAGTCTGTCTGTGGATGTACTTCTGTCTGTGGTCTTGCTGTGCAAGACAACAGCTGAAACGGGTCTGCTGTACTTTGTGTATGGTACAGAGTTTTTGATACTGTAGATACCAACAATTTATTTGGAACAGCACAGTTCAGATATGTATGGAAATTCTTAGATACTTGGTCCAGTTGTTTTGTGATTATCTTGATTAAAAAAAAAAAAAATTTACCAGTGCAAAACTGGTGCTACAAATGTACTTAAGGACATCTGAGAAAAACAGATGAAGAAGTCAAACCCCTCAAAGAATTACATTTGGATAACAAAAACAAACAAAGAAGAGAGAAAAAAAAAAAAAAAAGACATTCATTGATTCCACAGCTTAATAGAACACCATCTTGCAGATCTGTGAATTTAGTTCCATGTTTAGTAGGATATTTACAGCAAGTTATACAATGGAGTCACTATAGTAAATGGTGATGTAAAAAGCACTGTAAAGAAAACTAAAAATCTGGAAGAGTCCATAGACAGACTAAATTTTCATTAAAAAGTCCTTGTAACAGAATATTTCTATTTTATTGTTGCAGTTCATCATAGTATGCTTCTTTAAAAAGAAGCGACCAGGCAGTTGAGAAAAAAACTCTTGTTTTGCATTAATCTGGCTCTGAGCTTTGGCTCAGGCAAATATCTGCAAAAAGAGTGCTTACCCCTTTGCTGAGAGCAGCAGGACACTGAGTAGGACCAGAGAGGGAAGAAGAAAGTGAAAATGAAAGATGGGTTTTGCCACACAACAGAGACCTGGAGTTCTGGGCAGAGCAGGGACCACAGGTGCAGCCAAGTTGTAGAAGGGATGGAGGGAAAGGTTGCTCTGTTTTTTTTCTGCTTGTTTTCTTCCCTGAGGGACAGTTGCTTCCACAGAGTTTTTTGCAGTATGGTAAGCTATTGAAAGACAGCTGATCTGAGAGGAAAGCAGGCGGAAGAGACAGCAGGCAAGAGAGGAATTTGTCTATAGTCTTTCCTGTTACATGCAGAGTTTTTTCCATGTTAATGTATCTGTTTTTCCAAGTTACTTTCTAATACAGCTCACTCAGAGGTGTGTGTGTGTGTGGTGGTGTTGAAAAGGAAAAAACCTCAAAAGCCTTATTTTGCTTATAGACCTCACCTGAAGGAAAGGAATGGGCAGGCTTACTTCCAACCTGTTGCTGTCTAAAGTCTAGCCATAGTGAAAAAAAACAAAAACCAAAGCCCAAAGAAAATAACTTGTTAGAGATACATAGCTATGCAGATAATTCCAGATGGTGAGCCCTCAGGATCTTTTAGCCTGATTACAAGCAGTATGGATAACTGACTGTGACTGATATTTAGTTATCAAGACACCCGCCACCACATCTGGTGGGTGACTTCCTTCCTTACCATCAGATGGGTTTGTTGTAGATGTAGGAGGAGGATGGGGCCAGGCATACTGTCAGGGCCAGTGTTTTGGGGGATTGCACATTTCCCCCAGGGAACTGACCACTGACCACCACCAGTTCTTTCATAAATAGATGTGCACCTGACACTTTGGGATGGTGGTTTAGGCTGGTGTCTGGGCATTATCTTGGCATTTATCTTCAAAAACCCAGATCCTGTATTGCTGTGTACAGTGCATGAGTTAACAGCGAGCAACCAGCCATGTCTGACATCCACGATAGCAAGCATGATAGCTTGGAAGGCCTTTTCAGCATGTGGCATTCACGCATTTTGACAGCATACATGCAACAGTTTTGAAGTAATTTATGTAATGCACTTTGGGAACTGTATAGCCACTCAGTAAGGAAATATTTGGGATCGTGACAACTACAGGTGATTTGCTGGGTCCAAAAGTGCTTCCGACGAATCCTTGATGTTTTGCAGGGTATGGGTAGATGAATATTCTAAGAACAGAACTGTAGAGTCAGCATGCATGTAAATGTCTGTATTTCTCTCTTTCCATAAATGCTGGATTTAGGGAAATTTTCTCAGAGTTGTCCTCTCACTGGATCTGACCTTTTTAAGACTGAAACAGAACAGAAAATACCAAATTCTTTCTACCTCCCTGTGCACTCCAGTCAGTTCATAAGGGCAGGCTAGTCTTTGAGAGCTATTTCAAATAACAGGGTTATTTACCCAATTTTTTAATTTACATGATTTTTTAAGCACTAAATTAAGAGTGTATTTTACGTATTTTATTACAAATGTAATTTTATCTTAATTTATATGTACACTGGCAATTAATGGGAATGAAAATGCAGGATGATTTTAGATAATTTGCAGGTAGATAATTCAGGAAGTTGGGTAGGAGATGAAAATATGTTACCCAGTGTCTGTCATAGTATGTTAAGTCCAGATGAGTTTGTGGCTTAAAGCCTTTTCCAGCCATCTACAAACAGCAATTTTCCTTCTCTGTGATTAAGACTAAGTTTGATATGAGGTCGGCAGCTGATTCACTAAGTTGTTTGACAACCTTTCAGTGTGTCTTATTTCAATACTGATTCCTGTCCTTTTTATCTTTTGCACCATCAGCTGCGTTCACAGCTCTTCACATGCTTAGAGGCTTTTATACTACTTTGTGTTTTTTTAATCAACAGTATTCCCATTTATATATGTATGTATATAAATACATGTATCTATATTCTGTATACAAACACCAGAATAATGTTCTTGTGACATAATACTTTACATATTTACTGACATTTTGTCTCTAGAAGGTAAAGATGGTGCTTAGCCACAGAAGAGCTAAGCTCACCTCCCACAGACATCTCTTCTAGTGTGCATGTATCTGTTACATTGCTTGATACTTAGAAGTGATCCAGAACCTTTCTTGCAATCTCTGTACAGCGTCAGCTCTGTAACGGAATTGTGACAAACCTGAAATTTATGTTTCACAAAGAATTTGTCAATTTGACTTTCTGTTTGAATTCCAAACTAGATAGGTTAGACAGAACATTTTATTTTTCTTTCTATTTTCGAAATACTTGGGGAAGATTGGAGTTAAATTTTTAAAATGTTGACAGCATCAGGGTAATCTGGCAGGACATTATTTTATGATATTTTACCAGTCAGCTCAGATTTCGTAGTATTTTCTTTTTTTTTTTCCTGGATGTCATAATATTTTTGACCGTACCTACTTGTGATTAAGCATTACAAGACTTATTCTTCCAGTTTACTTTTATGATAGTATGTGATGCTCAGATGTCTGATATTGTGCATGTAAGGATTTTATTTTGGATATTCAAAGTCTTGATTGTCTGAGCAGTTTTTTGTTCTATAAAATCAGTCTTACTGAAGTCGATTGGACTACTTGTGTGAAGGTAATAGTGTTTGGTATTGGTAACAACAATACAGTTGGGTTTTTTTTCTTTGTTATTGCATATATCTATTATAGTAGTAACAAATATAATTTAGGTTATTGAACCTGGTAATTCTTTGGGTGAGTTCACAGCAAGGGCACATTGGGCTGAATGAAAAGTTGTAAAACTTTAAAGTAGTCAATAAACCAATAAGTGTATCAACAGTATATACTATTAGACAGCAGTGGAGTAATACTGATGATACAACAGTCTTTTAAGTCTTTAAGAACAAGTTTCTTCAAATTATTCTTTTTGAGTAAATGACTTTTGAATAGGTCCTAGCTTAAAAAAAACCCCAACAAAAATATAAACAAAAATAGTGCAATGTAAGAGGTTGCGCCAGCTTCTTAAGATGTAATTTGCTTAGGAAATTAAATGCCTATTATAATATTCTGAGTGCTGTCAGTGGAATTAAGTGAGGTTTTTATTTTCAGTAAATGACAAGCTGTGTAGCACACTATGCCACACCCTGCAGTTTCTTTCCTCCTCCATTTTAAGATTGAGAGCCTCAAGTATCGCTAACAATCAAGGCAGGCTTTCCTACAGCAACAGTATCATTACAAATAAGTAGCTTAGCACTCTGCCCATTAATGCACAGAACAAATCCTAGCACCGATTTGCTACCACTAAAACCTATTAGAACACTGGCCTCAAAAGGGACAAGTCATTGAAAATGTACTAATTATCAGTCAGGCTCTTCAGAAAGATTTTGGGTCAATGCCAGGCGTTATTGAGATTTTCAGTAAGTTCAGACTGGATTTTCTGTTTGGTTCTCTGAAATAAACTTGTAGGTAGAGAATTTGTTTCGTGCATGTGTAAATTGAAACCTTATGGATTTATGGAAGTTTTTGTGTTAAAAGAAAATCTATTTTTAGCGAGTTACAGTGTGCTGCTGGGATAGCAAGTGGTAGCACACTGTGCCATCTCTGAAACCTATATTCAGCCTGTACTTGGGTCTTGCACCTGGCCCAGGTTATATCACCATTGTTACTTGCCTGTCCTTTGTCAGGAAGCTGAAAAGCAGTCAACATAAAATAATAAATGAGTAAATGTTTACACTGATGTCATGGTTGGTGCACTGCAGACTGTCTGGGGTGGGGAGCTTGTCTGTGAAAAATGGACAATGTGTGAATTTATGGCTCTGTCAGGTCATTTTCATGGCTAAGGGAATGGGTATAGTGGTTATCGACCAGCGGAGAATTTATATCTAGGATTGACTGTCGTTGTTCAGTACAATGGATTGTTTCTCACATGTCTCATAAATAATGTGCAGCTTTTCATTCAAACTGATGAGTATACCAAAAAGTTGTATTTTCTGCTTTCCCTCTGCATGCTGTTGAAACAGTCATGACATCTTGCCACTTTCTTCTGCTGCTTTTACATCTATGAGGCCTGAGAGGGGAAAGAAGATAAACAGCTATAGAAGTGCCTACTTGCTTATTTGTTTTAAGCAGTCAGAAGCCATCTGTTACAGGATGTGTATTGACACTGCCTCTCATCCCTGGCTGAGTCAGTGGTGGAACTGGGTCCTCCACACTTTGGCATCTCAAGATGAAAATGTTCCAGGAAGGTGGTAGAAACTGAAGTTTCTACCAAGTAAATGGGATGTTAATTGGCTTCAGTGAAACTTAATTATTTTTTACAGTGCTGGATAGCCTGGCAGGGTCTTTAAAACTAATATTTCTTCAAATAAGCAGAGAAAAAACATCCTGTAGCTGTTTAGTTATGGTGATACTGACTATGAACTGAATAAAAGCAACCACTCATGGTCGGGTAAGCTTGTGCTACCGAACTTGAATAATCCATCATTTACCCTTCTGGTAAGAAAAGTATAGTCCTCCAGTACTGTTCCTTTCAGCTGTGGGAGGAGATGGGATGCTTGGAATAGTTGTAAAAATTCAATGGAGGCTTTTCCAGCCTACATTCTTCATTTGTGAGCAGCTTCCACACAAGGTAGCAGTGGAAAATGTTGACTGCCAGACTTGTGGCTTTCAGGAATTTGTGGGGAAAATCAGATGTTGTGTTAGGTATCTGGAGCTTCTTCTGGTGTGGCTGTCCCTCTGCTCTCTTCAGGGCCAAGGTACTAGCCACTCCTTTCCTCTTCTAACCAGGCCAGACCCAGATCTGCCTGTCAACTTAGTACTTGTCTAGCAGCTGTGTATTGTGGTGGACCACCTCAGCAGCAGTACCGCAGCTTAAGTAGACATTCCCAATTAGCTCAAAGTGAGCCAGCTTTGCTTTCGCTAGCAATATAGCCACGGGCAGCATAGTGGGAGCTATTTGCTGAAGTGCTTACTCAGCATCGGTTAGATGGGGCAATCCTTAATGGACTGATATAATGGATATGCTATTATGTAAAAATCTGAGTGGTAGCAACTGTGGCGTAGTTTACACCACAGTGGTAATACATCTCCTGGGGATTTGCACCTCAAAATGCACTGAGAGCTGTGCAGTGTGGTTGGTTTTTGTTTGTTTTGGTTTGGTTTGGTTTTTTTTTTTTTTTTTTTTTTTTTGAGGAGGGGTGGAGGGATGTGTGTTTGCTTTTTGATTTGGGCTTTTTGGGGGTTTTTGTTATTTGTTTTTCCCTCCAGCTTCATTCTCCTTCAGAATGAAGATGTACCTATTCTTAAGATGTAAAGATGTAAAGCTGTATCCTATTGTGTTCCTCTCAGGAGGGAAACTCCTCTCTACTAATTCCTAATGCTTTGCCTGTAATATTGTACCAATGAAAGCGCTGCATGTGTTTATGTTAGAAGGCATTCCTCTTCATAGTAAGAACAAGTTTGATTTGAAAAGGCTTGAAGTGGATAAACAGAATTTTTTTCCTAGTGCTTTATTTTCATTTAATTTGGTATTCTTCAGGTGTGTTTTAACTGCTGTATATTAATTCGGATCTCCCCCCGCTGCCCCCCCGCCACGCCCCTCCCCCCTCCCCCCATGTCTTTATGAAGGCAGTTTGTGGTTACAGTGGCAGTAGATCACCAACCAACACTGAAATGTTTTGCCTGTTTTTTGAACTCTTAATTTTGGGGTTAAAGAATATTTGGATTTGCTTTGGTTTGAATTATTTCTTCCTGGTGTATGAGGAAAATACAATTAAGGCTGAAGCAAGGTATTTTTGCTTAATAAAGGAAGAACAGTGTGTTCAATATGTGTATCTTTATTCTCAGAGCCTCAGAAGAGAATTCATTAAAAGGGAAACTAAACCAGTGATTCAGTGATAAAGCAGCATGCTTCCATGTGGAATATCTGCTTCAATTTACAGCTTTTTCTGCATGTTTTGGAGTAGCTGTTATTATGCCGACTTACTAAAATTTCTTAACTGTTTTCCCTTTGTCATACACTGAATTCCTGTAGTTGAAAATGGAAGTAGAGCCTCTATTGAAAGGATGAAACCTATCCAGGAGTTCCTGCACTAAGCATCTGCTGTCCAATGGCAAGGGATCATGCTAACAGAAACACTGCAGAAGTGCAGAGTGAAACTATTTCTGAATGCAGGTCCAATGTTAGCTGTGTGAGACACTTTCATGTTTGGATTTGGGGTTTGTTTTTGTTGTATTTTCACTTGAAAATAGAACTTAACTGCAGCTGAACCATAATACTTTGCCAGTTTTCGCTTGCTATAGCCTGCTAGACATAGTTCCTTTGGGAACAGCAAACTCCCCCTAGATGCCTCTGAACAGCCAAGATTTCTTTTCTTTGACCTATGGATTTGATCCCAATTGACAGGGATCCCAGAGCACAACTGATACTCTCACCCTTGATCCATGTGGAAGCAAATCCTTCTGCTATACAGCTGGTGGACTTAGACAATGTATACACATAGAAAGGCTCAAATAAAAGTCATCACTGACCTTTGTTATTTTGGCGTGATCTTTTCTTATCCATTATGAAACTGAGATCAAATGCACAGTAGTGCTGAAAGCAAAAGGCCTGTCATGGACAAGGGGATGTGTGTCCTGGTTTCAGATGGGACAGAGTTAATTTTCTTCCTAGTAGCTGGTGCAGTGCTGAGTTTTGGATTTGGTGTCAGGACAATACTGACAGCACACTGATGGGTTTGGTTGCTGCTGGGTGATGTTTATACTAAGTCAAGGACTTTTAAGTTTCTCAGCCCTGCCAGCGTGAGGGCTGGAGGGGCACGGGAAATTGGGAGGGGACACAGCCAGGACAGGTGACCTGAACTAGCCAAAGGAATATTCCATACCATATGGTGTCATGCTCGGTATATATAAGCTGGGGGAAGAAGAAGGAAGGGGGGGATGTTTGGAGTTAATGGCGTTTGTATTCCTGAGTAACTGTTATGCATGATGGAGCCCTGCTTTCCCAGGGATGCCAGGACTGCTGCCTCCCGATGAGAAGTGGTGAATAAATTCCTTCTTTCGCTTTGCTTGTGTGCATGACTTTAGCTTTACCTAATATTACACTGTTTTTAACCCAATCCATGAGTTTTTTCACTTTTACTCTTATTCTGTCCCCCATCCCACTCTGCAGGGATTGAGCAAGTGGCTCTGTGGTGCTTGTTTGCCAGCTGGGGTTAAACTGTCACAGTCCTTTCTGGCACCCAATGTGGGGCTCAAAGGATTCGCAATAACAGATTTGATTGGAATGTGCTAGTTTGGATTTACAGCTGTTATGGCTTTTTCACTATTATAATCGGCAGGCTCCTGTGCTTGCCATGGAGCTAGCTTGTCTTACTGTGTATTAGTCTAGTGCTTGTTAGTGGCTGCTTCTTGCTTTCGCTGCTTGCTGTAGTGCTGCACTGCTTATCATCTTACTGTGCTGTGCCTGGGAACATTTTGATAACAGCAATGGCGATGCGCCTGGGCTGGCAGATGGCCAGGGCATCGCTGCTGTTTCTGTGCTGCTGTACTGAACAGGCTGGAACGCCAGTGTGAACTTGAGTCAGAGGGACTGTGTGACCTGTGGATGAGTCCATGTGGGAGCAGGACACCCCAAAGCCCCTGCGGCCATGACTAAGTCCATGCCAGCGTAGGAAGTGTCTTGAAGTGTCTATGGCCATGGCTATGACCATGCTGCAGCAGGTATGCCTCTGAAGGAGCTGTGGCCCAAGGACAAGTCCACACTGGAAAGGTACACCTCAAAGCATCTGTTGCTGTGGATGAGTCCATGCTGCAGCAGGTACAGCCCGAAGCATCAGTGGCTGTGCATGAGGTCATGCTGGAGCATCTCAAAGCATGTAGCCATGGGTAAGCCATGACAGAGCAGGTATACCCCTGGAGAGACTATTCATAGCTGAGGCTCCACTTGGAGAGGGTACAACCCTAAGGGACTGCAGTCTGTGGATAAATCCAAGTCAGAGCAGGGGCAAGGAGAGGAGTTTATTGCAATGTTAAAAATTACGGGCTGGTCCAAAGGGACCAGGGCTAGATACTGTATACCTTTACCCATTATTTGAGTTTCCTGTTACATGAATTACTATAGCAGGAACCACCTGAACCATTGGAGGACAAGCCTTACAAGAAACAGTGCAAGTGCAGCAGTGACCCCATGTGAGCTGGCTTTGGTGCCCAGTAACCCCATATAACACACAACCTCTCCTGTCCTGAGTAACCACCATAATAGATGGAGCCCAAAGTCGTGGACTAAATAAATTCAGTGGACATTTGTGGACATCTGTGGACACTTTTACAGGGGTGGCCCATAAACTAGGGGAATGATATCTGTGTATTGTATCAAAGGATGGGATGGGTGGTAGTGGTTGATGAGGTTGTATTGGAAAGTGTGGCATGACATAAATGGTATGGAATAAGGGATGGATACTGTCCTGGTTTCAGCTAGGATAGAGTTAATTTTCTTCTTAGTAGCTGGTGCAGTGCTGTGTTTTGGATTTGGTGTGAGGACAATGTTGATAGGACACTGATGCTTTTAGTTGTTGTTGGGTCATGTTTATACTAAGTCAATGACATTTTAGTTTCTCAGCCCTGCCAGCAAGAGGGCTGGAGGGGCACGGGAAATTGGGAGGGGACACAGCCAGGACAACTGACTCCAAGGGATATTTCATACCATATGGCATCCTGCTCGGTATATATAAACTGGGGAAAGAAGAAGGAAGGAGGGATGTTCAGTGTTATGGTACATGCCTTCCCGAGTAACCGTTATGCGTGACGGAGCCCTGCTTTCCTGGAGATGGCAGAATGGCTGCCAGCCGATGGGAAGTAGTGAATAAATTGCTTTGGTTTTTTGTATGCACAGCTTTTGCTTTACCTATTAAACTGGCTTTATTTCAACCCATGTTTTTTTGCACTTCTACTTTTCTGAATCTCTCCCCCACCCCCCTGTGGGGGAAGTGAGTGAGTGGCTGCATGGGGCTTAGTTGCATCCAGGTTAAACCATCACAGTGTGTCCAGTGATGAGGATCAGTAAAAGAGCAGCACCTTGGTAATGTGACACGGAGTTAAATGTGCCTCGAGCTGCCATATATTTGAGGGACAAAGAGGTCCTGCCATCCGTTATGAATTTTGCCCAATATAGTACTTCCTTGCTGTATATCTAATACCAGTGTAAGTTTTGTGTTTGATCCCCTGGATTCTATCCATGTGTCTAAAATGCATTCCATAAGCTCTGTGAGAGCTTACATCCAGTATTGTGACTAAGCAAGCAGGATTTTTGAAGCAGTACTTAATTTGTAAGAATGTCCATGCATGGTTCTGTGGTCAAAATTCTGTTCATAGCATACATACTTCTGAAGAGGAGAAAGATTATATTTTCATAGTTTATACAGAAAAATTATTCTTTCCCCTGATATTTACTTGTGGGTTGGTTGGTTGTTTGTTTTCCAATAGAACAGGTTGTGTGTTTAGAGGAGGCTGTATGTAAGTGTATTTTTAATAGTATAAGAGATCTGACATCGTGCCACTCATAAAAATTATATGCTGATAAAGCAGTAGGCTGAGATCTGCTGTTCAGTCTCTTACTTCCTTAAAGGTTTTGAATAACCCTTGGCAGCTCACTTATCTCTGTAATTAATTTCGCATCTGAGAAGTAAAAGAGATTCTCAGTTTTTCCTTACATATTTCACTATTAAGATTTATAAAATATTTTTTTTAAAGCATGTTTCTATTGAACAAATTGAACTAGCTGTATCTTATCTGGGTTTTCCAGTTAATCCTCTAATTTAGTCAGATGAGAATATTAAAAATAAGAATTAGTCCTTTTTTACTGTTGTGAAACAGAAAGGAGGAATATAGTCTTTTAAAGTATAATACGAGTAGGAACCATTATTATGATTATTTTTTTTTAAATAGAGAGCTTTATTCTTGCATCAGGATGAGGACAATTTTTTTTTTTTCCTTTCCAAAGTCAAAACTACTTTTCTATTTGTATTCTGTTGATCAGTTTGGTTTTTACACATAAAAGGATAGTGCTCACAAAGATTAATGTGTATTTGCATTACATAGAACAACATACACATTTTTAATGCCTTGCATTCAAATTCTAGCTTAGATTATTTTTATAGCTCTCCTTACTATGGAACTCACATGCCATTTCATCCAGTGAGTGATTCAATCTCTGAAGTCTGATGAAGAAAATAAACATCTAACAGTGCAATCAACAATGATGTTGTACCTTTCAGAACAGCAGTATTACCCTTAAATCTTAAGTTTGTCTTCACAGGACTTGGCATAAAATAGTGCATTGTACTTCAGTCTCAGTGCATATTGTTACTACAATGAGTAGTCGGGCAGCTTAGTAATGTAATGAGTAAGAGAAAAGCAAAGTTCTAGTATGTTGTCCCAAAGCCTAGCAGGTAAGTCCCTAAATCAAATATTGGGCAAGATCTGGGAATAACTAATGATCTCTAAAATGAAGGTTCTGCCTTAGCTATGTAATGAGGACACTTTCAGGGTTTCACCACATCTGGGAAGACATTTTTAGAATTGCAATTTTGTACCAAGGCACCTACCTTCTACTGTAAAAATTTATTTTATTTACCTGTTAAGGTACAAAAATGACTTCAATTTCCGGCATAGCCTGAAAGTAAACATTTTATTTCCAACAGACTTTCTTTGGCCTTTGAATATGCGGTGTGTCTGACCAAAAGTGCTTTCAGTGACATTATTGGAAATACAACAGAGTAGGGTTTGGATTATTATATAATTTCTGGATATTAGCCTGAGAGCCAAATAAAAATGCCAGAGCTAAACTTTCTATGATGTTTTGTCTTATTTGGCAATAGCATATGTATGTGCTTCAATTTCTAAATCTTGGTGCATGCAGAATTGGAGTTTGATGGTCTTACATGAC
Organism: Falco rusticolus; assembly: GCF_015220075.1. Classification (NCBI taxonomy): domain Eukaryota; kingdom Metazoa; phylum Chordata; class Aves; order Falconiformes; family Falconidae; genus Falco; species Falco rusticolus. The sequence continues at coordinate 40,784,310 of NC_051188.1, read as the reverse complement.
AAGTACCTGTTCTGTATGCCCAGTGATCAACATTGTTACTGCTGTGTCTGCAGTAATGATTATTAATGCTACTATTATTTTAAAATAAACATTATGGATTAGAATAGTTAGATTGAAAGGGACCCACAGTGATAATCTATTCCTACTGCCTGTTGGACTTAGTTCCCTGATATAACTCAGGTTGATCCTGAGAGAACTAGGTAAGTACTTAAAACAGGTGAAATCTTTATTTAAAAGGTAAATATAAACAAAATTATAGAAAGTATCTACAAGCTATGAAATTCATACTAAGTCAAAATTCAGAACATCTCTAGTAGCTACCTGTTGACAAGGCCAAACTACACAAACAACTTCAAGCTAATTGGAAAAGAGGAACAATCCAACAGCAAACTATTTACCTTGCACAGATCACTTAGTTACTCAGTTAAAGGCAAGAAAATTCTTTTTGGTGTATAGTGATATAAAAATTCCCTGAGGTTAGACAAGGGTTTGAAAACTAGAGCTAGATTTGTCATTTTGAATTTTGGCAAGTTTTAATTGTGTCAATGCCAGCTTCTCAAAATTCCTATTGTTTGTTATAGAGGATCAATCTTTGGCTTGTATTAGAGCACCTATTTCGATTTTCATGTGTGTTGCAGCCTTTCAAATAATGGCTGCAGTAAAACAAACCATAACTCTTCTATCTCCTCCACCCCCCCCCCCCCCCCCCCCCCACAATTATTTTATTTTTTGGCCTTTGTTATGATGCAGATCTAGAGACTTCCTACTTTCACCTGTAGGAATTTCTGTGATTCTTAGTGCTTCAGTACACAGCCAGCCAGCTTAATTTAAAAGACCAGTGGAGGTGTTTTGGAAGGTTTTCTACTTAAATTGATTAATGAATATTCAGACAATCCATTCAGCTAGCACTTCTGTGGGTTGCTGACATCTTAAACCACTGAAGCCCTTACTAAAGTGGTTGTGACTATACCTTTGTGATGCAAAAAGCTTAAAATGTGAGAAAACAATCACGTGAAGTCTTTTTTAAGGTATTGCTATTTATAAAGATGATTTGAATTTCCTTTGTACCAGTTTTACATCACTTTTTCAGCTAAGTTTTGCTGGTATCTGTAGGTTCTACTTAAGTAGTATAAATTTTTAATGTGAAAAAAGAATCACTAAAATTTTGAAATTGGAAAATCTACATTTCATATGATGATATTTGAATTGCTGTGACTAAAAATTGGTTTGGGTGGTTTTTTGGTTGTTTTTTTTTTTCTTCTGAAACAAAGCAAAAATGAAAGATGAGCTTACTAATCAGCTAAGTCTTCATATGATCTTACTTTTTTATGATGGGTAAAAGGACAAGGAATATCTTAGTGATTTTTCTTGTTTTCTTTAGGCAAACATTTGGAATGGAACAAGAGATCTAAGGATCTACTTAGAAAACAAGTATCAATGTAGTCAACAGAGTTTACAGTAAGCTGTTTGTAGAGCCTTTCATGACCATACACCAAGACTTTATGGATAGTCAGTGTCTAGCCTGGCTGGCATCTTGCTGGGCTAAATCATCTGAGCCTTTTTTCAACCATTTTTTCTTAGTGATGTTTATGGAATTGTTTGTTGTGCAGGTAGAGAAATGGCATGTATCTGTTGCTTTAAGGGAAGCTGAGAGCAATTATGTTGAATCATATTTGGAAAAGGCAGTTGTATACAAGTCCAATATCACCTACAGCCAAAGTCTGAGTCCTTTTTGACTTTCAGTTTCTCTCTCTTACAGTAACTTCTATGTATTTGGGTACTGAGTCTTTTATCTCTGGCAACATTTGAGATAGCATGACATCGTGTCGAAAGCAAGTGGGAAATTTTGGAATGTGCCTCCAAGTCCGGTCCACCAAGTGCATAAGTTAACATCTGTCCACAGTATGAACAACTGGAGAATGGAGTTTGTGGGCATGGAGGAGAGATGTGTTGGTGCATATGGAGAACTTATAAAAGCATAGAAGTTAAGAGTCCCTGGTCCCTAGCCAAGATGAGAAGTGACACCACTTTATAACTGTACAATTGCACTTTTTGTTTTGTGTTATGTTTCAATCTGTTTTGAGAATTAATTAGACAAATATTTCAGTGGTGATTTTTTCAGCATCAGTGATCTCCCACACATGGCCAACCTTAAAATAGCTATTGCACTGGTTTGATGGACAGGAACATGATAGGAAAACTTAGGTTAGCTTGGAATTTGCAATTAAATAGTATGACAGCTAACTTTAAGGCCAGTGACATTAACCCAGTGCTGTATTAGAAGGGACTTCAAAGAATACATGACATCTTATTTTAAATTGTTTCCCCAGTGTCCAAGATCATCATCTTGATGTTTGCATATGCTGAGTACAATTTGAGTCCCAAGATAGTTTGTCATAATTAATTCTTGTGGAAACTATTGAAACTGCTATTTCTCTTCAAATTTGGCACCATCTCTTGCACAGTTTAACAGTGCTCTCTTTTTATCACTACTGTGTTTTTGTTTACCAATATACCTATTCTTGTTCATCAGTTACTCTTTGAATAGTGGATTCCAGAATGTTTTTGAAAAATGAAAACTTAAAATCGTTCTTTGGAGGGTTAATTAGTGCTTCTGTCCCTGTGTCCTTTCTACTATACATAGTCTTAGGTTTATTTTTGAAATACAGCACTTTGGAGGGTTAATTAGTGCTTCTGTCCCTGTGTCCTTTCTACTATACATAGTCTTAGGTTTATTTTTGAAATACAGCACTTGAAAGTGTTGCTGTGGGGCTCATACCATGCTGCCTGCTCATCCTCTCTCTGTGGGAAGTCCTGGTTAGGCCTCAGGCTTGTCTCACACATGCACCAAATTGTCATTCAAAACAACAATATGATTTGCTATTGCTCAGAGTGTTAGCTTACATTTTAGCATCCTTCAGTTGGAGATGCTTTAATTCCCACTAAATGCATGGGCATTTTCTGTAGAATCATAAGAAATTAGGATTTATAAAAGCCTATTGGACCACGTAGCATCAGCTTTTGCTGTAACAGGAATTTTCTAGACTGATTTGAAATAATGAAATCTCAAATCAAGCAACTTTTGCCTTTCAGTTTACTAGACTGTGGGTTTTTTGTGTGTGAAATCTGTTTTTTTTTAAACTTTGTCTCTTTGCTGTCCTTGTTTGTTATGTTTAGCCTTCAAACAGCTTTTGTTAGGTATTTTAACTTTTTTTTTGCTTTTAAGCCCTCACCTCAGAAGTTGATATTGCAAAGCAAAATATTAACAAACACTGAAAACATTATTAGATATTGGAACACTTTAAACAGGTATGAGATAATTTTCCTGACTTCAGGGGAACTTACAGTTATTGTTACCAACTAAAGTAGCATGTATGTGTATTCTAGTATATAAAAAAATTAATTTAAAAAACATGTGTGCTTTCACAGTATATTGAGTAGTATGTCAGACTGTCAGCTATTAGTAGATATTTTAAAGTTGTCATATTTTGAATTTTGTAGCACTGATGAAATGAGATAATTGATAAGGCAATTTGTGGTACGGCATAAATATATAGCATTCATCAGATAAAAATGGTTGCTGAGGAATTATACCATATTTAGTAGCATTAACCTCTTTGTCCTTTATATAATGGCATCAGAATGGTTCTGGAATGAAAATGGGTCTTTCCTTGAAATTTATCCTCCATTAATATCGCTTGTAATTTCTGTTATGTATCACCAATTATATCTTGGCACTTTGCCTGTCATAGTGGATATGCTCTTACAGTTGCAAAACCATTTCATCTAGAAGACCTGGTAGCCTGAAACAGTGCATTACGTTTACAGCAGAGAGAGAGAATTTAGGGAGCAATGCAATTTTCCAGAAACTCTTGCTAATGGAGGTTGGATGCCTACCAGAAATGATGCTAAGGAGATCTGAGGTATGAGAGAGACAGAGAGAGACCTTCTGCTCAGTTGCCATTCAAGTTGTAACCTGCTATGACAGTTGTCAACATTGCCCTTTCTGATTTCTCCCAGTTGTATTCCATTTATTATAAGCACTTCAAAGAGACGCCTGCTGGGGAATCCAGAGGAGAGTCACTGCAGGAGTCTGGCTAACAGATTTATTCAAAAGTATACTTGCCCCCTGCTATGAGCAATAATTTAATGAACACTTCACAACAACAATATCAAAATAGCTATGCCCCTTGCTTTCAATGGAGGGAACAGGCGAGAAAAGTGGGCTTCCAAAATGCATCCTGTGCTTTTGCAGCCAGTATCTGGGCCCCTATCTTTCTGCCTTGTTACAGTGAGTAGAGAGCAGGAGTTAAAAGCTTGACCTGTTACACAGGATTCATAATGTTTGAAAGCAGGCAAGCACTGCACGATTTTCTTACTGGATCCCCAAATATTTTTTCTTTTTTTCTCTTTGAAAATGAAAGAGATTTGAGAAAGCCTGTATCTGAGTGGTTTTGTGTAATTTTGAAGGAAAGATACACATTACTAAAGCAATAGGCAAAGGGTAACGTACAAATCTGAAAACTGTTTTGTGGAAAGTCAGATATAAGTAAGTGGAAAAAAACAATACAAGGCCTGCAGAGTATGGGAGAGATCTTTAAATAAAGTTAGTAATTATACTTACTGGATATCTGAATGGCTTACTCTGTTTAGCAAGAGGATACTCGTGCCCTCTACCAGTACAACCTCTTGCAATTCCATTTTGCTAAAGTGGAAAAAAATATATAGCCAAAGAATTACAAAACATTCTATAGAAAAAAATAATTTCCTGTCTGAGAGCAGCTGAGCATGACTGTCTGTGGTACTTGTTTGGGGGAGCAATGTTGGCCCTTCATTTAAAATGACACTTCTGAAAAGTACATTTTAACCTCAGTTGAAGCAGTGGGGCTTCACGATGCAGTAATTTTCCAAATATTGTGTAACAGTTCAGTGGTATCTCCTCCAAGCTCAGTAAAACAACTAAATGACTGCTAAAAGAAATGCACCAAATGAACACAAATTGTCCACTGGAGAACCAAGAAAATAACATCACCTGGTGAAGGGCTAGTTTTGCAAAGAGAAGGTATTTACATGCAGAAATAGTATTATATACACATCTAGTTAACTGTCTAAAATATAGACACATGTTAATACCTGGCATAGATTTCACGGGCACAGTCTTGATTATTTAGCTTTTGAGCCACAAAATTATCCTCATATTAATGTCCTGTATACTTGTTATAGATCAGAGCCTGTCTTTTAGATTATTCACTAGAGTTTACAAAATCTGTTGTTCTATGATCCTAATTCAGTTTATTTTCAAAGAGAAACTGTAGGAGGCCATCATCAGTACACTAATATGGGGCAAGCTGTTACTAATATCAAATCAGAACTCATTAAAATACAATGTTGGCGATACCAGTCATTATTAAAGTCAGGTTACACTGGTGCAATTCTGTCAATGAGGAAGGTGAATAGTTCACTCAGGATTACTAGTGCAGTTGCTCATAATTAGCCTGCAGGATGTTGAATGTCAGTTAGTTACATCTTTAGACTATTCATGTGCCGGGGGCCTGAAAATTCAGTTTAACATATCATATAATGGACCTTCCTATTATATCCTGCCTTGTTTGTTTCCTGTTTTTAATTTTTCTTCCAGTGAAGAAGGAAATACGTTCTTTAGTTACTTACCAAAAGGGCTCCTCTTATGCAAAACAGCACTATTGAAATGAACTTGATCAATCTCATTTTCTCACTTTTTCTGGATCCTACTATGACTTTTGAGCTTCACAGAGAACAGACAGCTGGCTTGTAGCTTGTAGGAGTGTGGATATCACTGAGGTCTGATAACATTAATGTGACTGGGAGTTAATTTGCTTGTCTACGTGCTCTGCATTGTGGGGTGCATCTTTAGGTTTAACAGTTGTGCTGGAAAAGCAGTCTGCCTTCAAAGCTGGGTAGTATGAATAAGAGGAGATAAGAGGATTCACAGCCAGAGTAATTTCTAACTGATGCTGTTAAACCTTGATTTAGGATATTTCTGCACAGCTTGGCCCATGCTCACAAAATGAAACTGGTGGACTGTGCTGAGATCATAGGCAGTGATTAAACATTTATAGTTAACGGTAGTATACTATGGTATTGCTGCTGCCCAGAGGCAAAGCATTGTAATGCAGATTCAGTATAGATGCTGCAAGAACTCTAAAACAAAAGGGCATGTAGAGTCTTTTTTGCAGTACTGGCTCCCGGCTGTTCTTAAAACTACATGTATTTCTTTTCTGTTCTTCTTTATTTTAGTAGGGGGGCAGGCGGAAAAGTAAGTGGAGGCTGCTAATAATGCTTCAAAAACTGCAGCTTCAATCCTTTATCTGTCCTCTGCTTAAAGTTTACTCTCATGTACGTTAGGTTGCTCTGCTTCTGTAAACTGTTTACACAATTAAATTCTGTAACCCTAATGCAAGTGTGTAGCTGTGCTGGTGGTAGTGGTTCAGTTGCAAGATAGATTGATTAATTAAAATGCCTACTTGAAGAAGGCCACCATTTGTTAAAGAAATGGGTGTAGTCTCTGGGGTTTTAAATGCATTCCTGCCGTACCTGTGATCCTTTTAATGTATATATGACAAGCATGTTTAAAACAGGATGAGTCTTGTTTTTAGGTGATTGGAAGAAATAATTTCTTAACTGCTAGCAGCAGCTGATATTCAAAAGTTTTGTGTTTTGCTTTGTTTATATTTATTTGCATACCAGAGACTACTGTTTGCATAATAACAGCATTTTTAGTTTAAGTCCCTGTATGGCTGATTGCACATGCATCTCAACGTAGCAGTTTTTTATGCTATGTTGAGATCCAGTTCATCTTTCTGTCTTGCATAGTGTTGACTTGTAAATGTACTCAGTATCTGAAGAAAATAGTGGGGTCATAGCAACATGCTTTTGATACTGAATGTCATAATTATTATGCTGTGAATTTCCTGATGCTGGCAGGTTGGTGGAAGAGGGAGAGAGAAAGGACTTAAAGGACGTAGATAATCACATCTCCATTATGTACATGTAGCAGTTCAGATAAACAAGTGCTAGTTTACTGCAACAAATGGCATTGAGGAAAGAAAAATGGTTGTCTGATAAAGTCTTTTAGAAGAGGAAATTCTAAGATGAATTCCTGTGGGACATAAAGAAAATGCTTAAACCTGCTTTAGTCTCCATTTACTGCTACAACACTAGAATTACGTTTTTAGAATCACTTGTAAGCATGTACATGATGTTCCTAAAGAGGACTTTTATGATTACATTATATAGCTGATGATATGAATAGCTAGTGCCACACTTAGGGCTAATAATTAATGTGGTTTAAAAAGAAGTATCTGCTGGGAAGGCACCTACTGGTGGGGTAATTATGCATTAGTAGGTTATCAATTCACACGCAGCTGAATAAAAGCATGTCTGAAAGATGAGCCTGACCTTTTCGCTGAAAAGGATTGGAGATTTCAGCTGGTGTCTTTGATGAAAACATGGTCTGATTGGCCCCTGTATCATATAAATGGCACCATCTCATAAAAGGTACTAGGAAAAATTTCCTCACTGAACGGGCGGTCAAGCATTGATACAGGCTGCTCAGGGAGGTGGTGGAATGAGCATCCCTGGAAGTGTTTAAAAAATGTGTAGATGTGGTGCTTAGTGACATGGTTTAGTGATAGAATTTGCAGTTCTGGGTAAACAGTTGGTCTTGATGATCTCAAAGGTCTTTTCCAACCTAAATGATTCTGTGATTCTATGGTAAGAAGTGCTGCTGCTATGCTTACTGGTATTTGTATTTTCTATGGAATTTAGTTACCCTAAGAATTCCTTGAGTGGCAACCGTATTTCACAAGTGCTTGACTCACGTCAGCATTTGAAGAAGGGAAGAAGTACATAGTAGTTGGCCAAACAAAGCAATTAAAGGCAACATTTTGTTTTAATGCAGTGTTTTGAAAACAGGGGATGACCTTTGAAAGTTGTAGTGTCTTTTTGTTAGCTTATGACAGAATCTATACAAGCCTGATTTGTCACAGTGCAGCATCATCTGTTGAGGAGAATTGTGGAACTGCTTGATGTTGCTTATCTTGCTCGTTTTCATCTTCCTTATTTCTTTCTGCATTTGTGTTAACCCTTTTGTTCAAAGTGAAGACACCTTAAACTTTACTCACTGGGAAGAAGAGCTGCAAAGCCACATCTATATGACCATCAGCGTGTCAGAAAAAGACATTTGTATCAGAGGAGGATTAATGTCTCTTTCCTAGGGCCTGGGGAAAAGGAAAAGGAATCATGGAGCAACTGCAATACATAGAAAATGAAATGAGGGACTTTACTGAAAATGCTATTGCAAAGTGCGGGTGTGGCTTAAGGGTTAGGGCAGGGGATTGCAAATTACGTATCCTGGAGACATAGGAGTTTCTTCTATTCACTTGTCCTTTGGTAACTTTTTTGTGGCTTCATTTGCTTGACTGTATAATAATAGGAGGTTTGTTTTTTTTTGTTTGGTGCAGATATGTAGGGAATTGATTGCAAAATACCTTTGAAATTCTCAGATGGAGCCAAGTGGCACTGGAGGTGGTTGGCAACATTTTAATACTTGATTTCTGCTGAAAGTGGCAAAGGACAGGTAAAAAGTTATGCCTTTCAAACCTGAATTTCACCACCTTGCAATGTGTGTAATCATTTACTGTGGTGCAAAGTGAGTGTAAAAAATGCTACTGCACTGGAAGAAAACAGCATTTTATTCTCATTTTATCCAGGTACAGTGATAAAGGTGGTAGCAAATGAGGCTTTCTTGGTAAATACAGGGTATCCATATTGGACAGGGTATGCTGCTGTGCCTGCAAATTCCTGAGAAGCCCTCTTTCTCCTTGAAAAAGACATTTCTTGTGTGTGGGTAGTTTCTAAGCAATCAGACAACTTTCCTCTTTCTGTACAGTCTGCCTCAGTGATGGCTTAAGACCTCATCCTGAAGGTGGAGCAGAAGAATATGGCATACTTTCTGAGCTAATGTGCCTGTATTAGCATTGGTTGTGAATGTAATTTATTGCCTCTTCCTAGGTGTTTGCTGCACCTGGTAGAGATAAGGGCTAGATTAGGGTTTATGTGGTGTCTTGCATTGAACAGTAAACTTGTGCTTTACATTGCTTGCAGAACTCAAGACCTTCATTTCTAGGTGAAATGTCTCTAAAAATGTGCCCTGACAGAATAGGCAGTGTTTTCATGGATGCCCTTCATGCATACCGCATTGCACAATGATGTGGGAGTAAACTGATTGCATTCTTTTATCAGCTAGAATCCTTAAGTCAGGTGGGACTCCATGTAGCATGGCTAGAAACAGGTCCAGAGAAGTAGAAGGCTACAGAGTTAGCAGAGTCTAGAAAATAAACTAGTTTTCTCAGCTATTAGTCCCACATTTTATTATTTTTTTGGGGGGGATGGGTTGCTTGGTTGTTTTCTGAGGTTGGTTTTTTTTTTTGTTTTTGTTTGGTTTGTTTTGTGGGCTTTCCCCCCCCCCGATTATAACAAGTTGTCTATATGTAGTGACCTTTTTCAATAAGTGGTGGAGATGGTCCAGATATGTGCAAAATAACCTATGACATGAAGTTTTAACTCTTTAGTAACATTATCAATAGCATCTATGATTTTAAAAATGAATATGGGCTACTTGCCATGAAGCTCCTACAGTATAAAAGGTTGTTAAAGATAAACTATGTGTGTTTTTTTTTTTAACAACCTGAAGCCATACTGCATTCTTTAGGGAATGCTAATTTCAAAAGCTTGCCAGGTGTATTTCAACCCGATAGTCAATATGTAGAGCAGATGCCTGTTCTATTATTGATTGTGTATTTTTGTTTAATGACAAATCGTAGAACTGTGTTGAGAGAAAGACAGATGATAGACAATGTTGATCAAAGCACTTACATTTACATATTTTTTTTTCTGTAAAGGACCCTTTGAAGTTAGTCTGGTTGCTTATTCATTCACCCCTTTCCTTAGAAGGCAGCTTTGAGAATGGCAGTGCTTAATTTGTGAGTGAACAATATTTTGTTTGATTATGGCTGGGTCTCAAACATGATAGGATCCCAGTCCTGGAGGTCAGATTTCTTTGGCCAGTAACTGGCTCTGGTTGACTGCTTTCTGCTGTGATTCTGTGAACCGTATCAATATTGATCAAAATAAAACTGGATTCATGTCTGTGATCTCTGACTCCACTGCAGAATAACTTCCATTTTAGCCAAATTTTGCTTGGGTGGTCTGCTGAAAAAGCTTTTATTTTTTTTTTTTGTTTCTGTTTTTTTTTAATCTTGATTTTGTATATCTGGCGATATAGCCTATCAGGTATTTGCAGAAATGGGCAGACTTAGTTTTATCATACTCACTTAGGTAGCATAGTAAGACGTTCACCTTTTTCACAAGAGTAATTTCATTGGGTCTGGCTGAGATGGAGTTAATTTTCCCCATAGCAGCCCTCATAGTGCTGTGCATCAGGGCTGTCTCTCCAGCCTTCCCCCCACATACACCAGCAGGCTGGGGCTGCGCAAGATCTAGGGAGGGGACACAGCCAGGACAGCTGACTGAAACTGACTAAAGGAAAATTCCATACCATATGATGTCTGCTCAGCAATAAAAGCTAAGAGAAAGGAGGAGGGGGGGGACACATTCCTTATTACGACCTTTGTCTTTCAGAGCAAGTGCTATGTGTACTGAGGGCCATCTTCCTGGGAAGTGGCTGGAAGTCACCTGCTGATGGGAAGAAGAGAATAAATCTTTTGTTTTCCTTTGCTTCTGCAAGTGGCCTTTGTTTTTGCTTTATTAAACTGCCTTTATCTTGACCCACAAGGTTTTTTCCATCTTATTTTCTTCCCCCTGTCCTCTTGAGGACAGGAGTAACTGGATGGCTCGGTGGGCATCGGGTGTCCAGTCAAGGTCAAACCACTAGAGTCGTCAGTGCCCAATTATCCGTAATCTGTAAGGGTATTTTGGAGAAGTCTGTTGAAAGAAAAAGTTTCCACTTGCAGGCATGTTTTTCTGTGTCTTTGGAAAGCTACATGTGCCAAATGACCTGTTGTGAATGTTGGCATGGAAAGAAGGGAAGAACCCGGTTTGTTAGGGAGCACAAATCCCTTCAGTGCAATCCTTACAGGGGTACAATGCAATATTTAAGGAGATGTTTCATGGATCACCTTACTCTCCAGGATAGCAGGTTAGCCAGTGAAAGTCAGATTCATATTTAGGGGTGATCAGTGAAGCTTTCTACCTGCGTATGAGAGGAGCGTGTGGCTTCATATTCTCACTTACCTGGGGCCCCGGTATTACACCCTGGTTTGGAATTGCACCGTTTTTTAATGGCAGACAGTGAGATAGCAAATTTAAAAATTGAGAGGGCAGATTATGAAAATGTGCTCTTGAGGAAATTGAAAATTTGGATAGTGAGAAGCCCTCAGATAGAAAATGGTTGTCAGTAGCTACCAAGGATGTTTTAGAAAACACCCATGCCATGTTTAATGAATCTCTCTTGAGCTCTCTGGCTGGGCAAATCAGACCTAAAAGAAAAGAACAACTCAAAATACAAAGCAGAAGAGACAGAGTTATTCAGATAAAGCTTTGTTACTAATTTATTTTATTTCTTCAACAGCTATAAAGGAACAGTTTGGGAATCCACTAGATCCATTAAGATGCATGTGTGTACACATTCAATCTGTATTTTGATGGTGTATGCTTAGCTGTGTTATATTGATATATGAGCAAATTATTTTTCTTTAATTTTTTAAGAAAGTCTAACATATGAATTAATGAATTTTACTTGTTTATTTAAAAAAAATAATTTGAAAATATATGTATTTAAAAGAAGCAGCATGTCTATATAAAAATACAACCAACTTAAAAGAAATGGGGTCAGTTAAAGGTGAGACAATCTATAAACAGATATGGGACTTGCTATTAAAATAGCAAAGCTAAACAAAATACTGTCCTTACTCAAACATCAGCAATCTCTAAACAAATCATCAGTTTCTCTTGATTCCCTATCAAAATATGTAGTTCTGTTGTAAGCAGTGTGTTACGTGGTTTACAGTTCACAGGTAATAGCAGTATCCTTCTTACTGTAGAGCAGGTCTTTCTTACAGCCCTAAGTAAAGCAAATGGCAACTATAGGAATCAGTAGCAGGCAAGGGTGGTCATTTTTTCCAACAAGAATGACTTTTAAACTTTATACTGATAAAAAAATACACTTTCATATAATACTAATGCTGGAAGGTTTTTTTGGCCAGTAGATGGAAGAGGTTTATAAGTGAATATCAGTGAAACTATTACAGGCCATTATTAACATCTCCATTACAAAGTATGTATTAGTGTAACTGTGCTGTATATACATTGTGTTTTTTCTTTGGCTTTGTAGAGGTGTAATGGTCTGTGCATGTTGCTACTGGAGAATCTTATCTATACTATGCAGTTCATTTAACAGGAAGTGAAGAAGTTAGTTATGTATGTGGATACGACATAAGTACATATATTTATATATATATATGGGCTTCTTTAATGACACACAACAAATTTCACAGTTCTTTTCTGCTTTAAAAGTGATTGTGAGGAGGTCTTGCCTCCACATGTTTTTTCACTATTTATTTTATTGTTTTCTTCCACGGGTAGTAAGCTAGGAGATGCATACTGCATATCATGCTGTGTTTTCAGTTGTCATTTTGAGATGATCTCCAGACAGCAAGGTCAGACAAAAAGTGTATGCCAAATAGGCCAGACAGAAAGAAGATGGTCAAATGAATTAAAAATCAAGTAAATAGATCTCAACCTTCTTTATAACTTTTCTTCTTCTCGCATACAAAGTTTCTTTTGAAGTAGCACATATACTGCACAGGGTCAGAGCTTCTCATTAAGGATTCAGTTAAGATTAATTTATAAATCTTAAAAATATGAGCATATTCATAACTTTACCATCTTACACATTAAAGGTGATTTTTCATCAGATTTTGTCCATCAAATATATCTGCATTGTTTTGTATTTAATAACTATTCAAAATCTTTTTTTAATTTTAGCAAAAAACAGTATTTCACTTGTGCTTTGCATTTCTTGAATAAAAGATGTGCTCAAAGATTATTTAATTAGTTTATCTGAAAGCCTCACACTTTTTCAGGAATAGGTGTTCCTATCTGAACATTTCAGCTGCCTCATACTATGAAAAATGTGTTGTGCATAAATGAAAAAAAATATTGATTTTTTTTCTTACTCTGCATATCTAGGAAGCATTCATAGAAAGCTGTTTAGATGAAACAAATTTGAAATATGGCTATGCACCTATCTGTCTTTCCCCTTTTTTTTTTTTTTTTTTTTTTTTTCCCTCTGTGGCTACGGTACCAAAGCAGCTTCAACTATTACTGAATTTGCAAAATTACAGAATCTGGTATCTGTCACCAAGGCCTTACTGTGAGTGCCACCTTACTTGTTAGTGTGAGAATTTTCCTGCACAAAGAGCATCCCTGGCCATTCTCTCATCTTGTGTGTTTGAGCATGTTGACAGAACTTCTGCCTGACAACTTGTATTAAGTATCTGGATTCTGAAAGTATACAGTGATCAGCATCCCATCAGAGAACATAGCCTAATTATGACATTTTCCCATGGTCTGCATAAATAAAACACCTGCAACAGTGTAACTCCATCTGCAGTAGCTAAGGGTTAAATATATGTCCAGAGGAGAAGGTGGTTCTCCTGGAATATTCTTTTTGCAGGTAGTCTCCTGTCTCTGATCCTCCATAGTCTGCTCCCTCTACTGCAGTGACCCCTTTTGCCGTGATTTTTTATTTTAGTAAGCAGGTTTCTGAAGTGCTGGTTGTAAGGAAAATTATGTATTTTTAAGATAAGACATTCATAAACTGGAAAATACTGCATAGTTCAACCAGGTTTTTGTTTTTGTTTTTTCTTTAAATATACATGAACTTGTTTCTCAGAGGATAAATTAAATTATCTACTATGGCAGTACAGAAGAAAACATAAGATATATGTTGTTTACAACCTTTACAAGTGTGGTGCCTCTGTCATGACAAAGAGACACTTTCTTCAAAAAAAAACAGGATACTGTTCCTCCTCCTTTCCTTACTAAATTCTGGTTTGACACGTTTATTCTTCCTTCTGGATCAGAGTTAGATTTTACATAAAATGAAACAGATTTATATTTATAGGTTAAATGAAGATAGCTCTATCTGGAGTTTCAACTTTTAAGACTAGTCAGGATGAATATCCAGCAGCACCTGCTTCTCTTTTATTCTAGCACTGCTACAAAAGAAAGTAACAATTCATTTTGAAACTGGAGCACTAAAGTATCTTTAAAGTTCTCATTTTATTTGATTTGACAAAGGTAGAAGACTGCTTTGCTTGCAAGCTTATGTCAGCTTCTGTTTTCTCTTAGAGTGGAAACCTAAGCGGTTAAACATCACCAGTTGCCACAGTTAGTTTTTATGAACAGTGAGATCTATAGCACTGAACACTGCAATGAAACTCTCTCTCCTGCCTTAAATGTAGGACACTAAGACTCTATGCTGTAAATCTTAGACAAACAGCATTCAAATGTACTGTTATAAGCTGACTCCTATCATCATTAGATGATAAGTCTAGCATAAGATTTATGAAGACACAGAAGTATGGCAAAAGTCCTAAACTGCTCAGTTTCCTTAGGTGAGAGGAGGATGCATTTCAAACAGGCTCCATTTCTCCACCAAATAATCTAAATGGTGGTTTAGATTTCACCAATAGAATAATTCATTCATTTGTCATTATACTGTAGTCAGTTTTAAAGATAGTAATTTTGTCTGAAGGGTTTAGCATTCAGGAAACTTTCCTAATTTATTACATTTTTAGAGGCAGATGTTCCACTATGGAATCAAATGTGAAGAAAATGTAGAGGTGTGTGTTTGCTTGTTTTTACTGGAATACACCACTTCATACAAAATCCGCCCATTGCTCTATCCCACAGTTGTGTAAGCATGAGTGCCCAGCATGTGGTCTGGGCAGTTCCTGGAGTGCAGTAAAAACTATTTTCTCTCTGCTCATGCTTGCCTCAGTTTGACCCTTGATGTTTCAGCAATTTTTTTAAATCTTAGAAACCTATTCTGAGGAAGAAGGAGAACGTAGAGGAGCAAAAATTTGGGTAAGATAGGAGAGAAACCCCAAGAAATAGAACTGATAGAACATTAAATATTTCATAGGTATGTCTTAATTGTCATACACTCACTTTTTACAGGCTTTCCTGCAAACAGTTCTTGATGTATAAAGACCCAGGAGTGTGTTTTTATTAACTTGCCTGTGTTCGTAGTGCCACAGAGATGTGGTTTGTCAAAGACAGAAGCTGTGATGGCCCCAGTACTTCCCTGCGGTTGCTGGTAGCAGGCTGCAGTGCGGTGGCAAACGGGAGCGGTGGCCATTGCTGCCCGGCGCCCACAAACACACCAGGGTGACGAGGGGCTTCCACTGGTCTTTCCTCTTAACCAATTCACCTCTTCTTTAGAGCACAATCGCTTTTTAAACTTCTCACTTATTAACTTGATAAATTAACTACTTTAGCTACATTTCAAAACACAGCTTTGAAGACAGAGGAGTTTTACTTGTCCGTGCAAGTCAGAATTCAGAAGTACTGAGTAGCAAATATGTGAATGTCGCCTTCTGGCATACTGGAGCTAGAAATCGCACTCGTCTTCCTGATGTGCTCGGGACGGCCCCGCCGGGGGCCGGTGTGACACCCGGAGCGGGGGGAGACGCACACTCGGTCGGACGGCGCCGATCGGGAAGTTTCTGGGAGCGGAGCGTCCGCAAGCGAACAGCGGTAGGAGGGGGCGGGGCGTCGAGCACCAGCCACCACCCTGTACCCGTGTCCCACCCCTCACCGGGCGATCGCGCGGGCTCCGACAGGGCGCGCGGGAGCCGTTTCCCGGACAACGTCACGTGCCGCACGTCCGCGCATGTGCCCCACCTGGGCACGCGGGTCCGCGGGGCGCACGCGGCGGCCGCGTGTCCCTTCGCCGCGGGCGGCGGCGGGACGTGTCCCCCGGGACAGCGGGGCCGCTGCCGGGCCCCGGGCGGCGGTTGGCTCCGCATCGGGTCCGCGGCCGCCGAGTTGGGCTGCACCGTCCCGGGCCGGGCCCCGAGGGTGGTGGGGGAGCGAGCGCTGAGGCGGCTGGCTCGCACGAGAGGCGAGTGATCCGCAATTAGTACCTGAACCGCCAACCAGGTTTTTGTCACCTCCTCCCGTTAAATAAGGTCAGAACTGGTCTGTGAGGGGATATCATTCCTTTAGTGGAAGGTTCCATGTATCAGTAATGTGAACCTTAGAAGTTTAAATGCCACGGTT
This sequence comes from Falco rusticolus, assembly GCF_015220075.1. Taxonomy (NCBI): domain Eukaryota; kingdom Metazoa; phylum Chordata; class Aves; order Falconiformes; family Falconidae; genus Falco; species Falco rusticolus. Next base: position 40,767,963 of record NC_051188.1, on the reverse strand, counting down.
TAAAACCAGAAATATATATTAATCTAACAGCCCAGTCTGGTGAGCAGAATGTGTATGTTGGGGCTGATGCTCTCAGATGAATCGTTAATTGATTGTTTTTTACTTGCAATTACCCATTCAGGATTGTGGCTAAACTTTCTAAAATGCATCTTGCACTGCCCAAGTTCCTTTGTAAGTGACAGTATTTCATTTACCATGATTTAAAAACAAAATTAATAAAATAAAACACCCTCCCAGCTTTTTCCCCTGTCTGGAATCCTGTTCCTGAGGTAAGAATCCAAACACAGTAAGAGTGATAGTCAATATTCATGTAAATTGTTTCACAGGAGAAAGACTAGTATGAATACTTGGGAAAAGAGGAGGAGTCTGAGCAACACTGGATAGCAAAGCCATAAATTCTATGAAGGAAAAATGAGGAAAGCTTTTATATTGCTGTGCTACCTCATCTGTTACTCTCCACCTTTCTTAGGGCAGGATGTCAGAACAATTCATTTCTAGAAATACATGGTTAGTAGATAGAGATACTTCAAGATAAAGGCATATTGTTTTTGTAACAGATGTACTTAAATCTTAAACCATAGTCTTGTAATCAAATTCACATAGATGGGAGCTGGACAAAATATGTCTAGAAGAGGGGTGTTTTGGGGTTTTTTTTGGTGGGTTTTTTTTTTGGTTTTTTTGTGTTTTTTTTTTTTTTTTTTCAGATAGTGGAATGGGGTCACTGTTTATACCAAAAAGGGGGGGTGGGGGGAAGCCACCCTTAAACAATCAGAACTGTTAACCTGTTCCATAATAAAATTTCATGCTTTGGTTCAGGAGCTGCAAATAGTCACCTCAGTTCTTTGCAGAGGACAATGTTACGTATGTGACTGAGCTGTTGCTGGGGTAGAGTCTTAGCTCCGGCTGCTTCTGGAGATGAACTGCATGTTCTTATGAATTTTTATCTAAAATACCTTCTTTCCACTTTAGCTGTTGGCTGCTTTCTAAGAAATTCATCTGCTTCTTTATCAGACTGAAAGCCTGTTAGGCCTCTTTTGGTGTTAAGCAGTAGTATCTCTTACACAAATAAACAATTCTTTGCTGCAGAAAATTCTATGAAAATCAGTATTTTATTTCTGGAAGGGGAAACAGCATCTTCTGTATCATCTCTGTGTGTTAGTTGCAAAGAAGAAACTGTTATACATTAGAAATTCATGACTCCAAGAATTTTCCACTTTTCTTCTGCTGAAGATAATTAGAATTCATGTAACCAGACCTACTGTGAAAACAGCATAAAGTCTGAGTAACACAAATCTGCTTTTACAATAACAACAACATTGTTGCATGTATAAAAACTGAGGTCTTCATTTTAGCATTAAAAATTAGAAAATAACCACAAGGTATTAATGTTCCCAAAGGACTGGCAGTAATGGTTTCTAATAAAGCAAATAAACCCATACTTTCCCTTTGCACATTAGGCAGTGAATGGGAAGTGTTAGCTTGGAAGGATTTATTGCTCAGCAGTTCACATGGTAAACACAGGTAAGGATTTGATTAAACAGCTTAAGACAATGTTTCCTAAAGCCAGTAACTCCCTTAGATCTTCTGCATGGTTTTCTGAAAGGCTGTGCATTATAGCTGCAAAAGGATTGCTTCTGACAGCAATGTTCTTCACATTAGAGCATTGTCAAAACAGGTATATACGTAAGGACAAGAAACAGCTGAAATATATTGCTTGCTGAACATGTTGCTGGGCATGCTCAATCTGGCTATTTTACTCATAGCAAAGCTCAAGGTAGTTGCATAAACGGTGTAGTGACTTTGATCAGTGAATCTATACTGTTGGAATTATTTTTTTTATTTTTTTTTAATTTTTTTAACTTCTAGTGAAGCTTGAAATATATTGTTCATATTTTGGGTAAGAAGGAGAAATTAATCTTCTTATTCACATGAATTCACATTCAACTTATTTTAACCAGCATCATTGCTCTGTACATGCTAAATGATGGTGGAAGGTATGTATATGTGTATATATATATATAAAAAAAAGTAGCCTTTTTTACATTCAATTTCTGATTTGCTTTCATAACTTGTCCTTGCAGTCATTGAGTCACATACTTACAGCATGGCTGCCTGAGGAGTTGCATACATTATCATGCTGATTAGACAACAGAGACAGGATTGAGTTTGCATAATTGTCATATACCATCCAGGTATTTATTCTTCCTTACTGAAGTAAGGATAGAAATCTTTTTTTTGTCAGTAACAGAGGAGGACCTTGTTTTAGATCTCTCTCTGAACCACTTCTGAGTGTTCATAGTCAACTGGGAATCTGGACCTTGCATATGTTCATTCTCTTCATCTCACAAAACTTGACCTTGTCACTTGAGTGTGTTGTCTTTAACTTCTACTCCAGGAAAAAAACATCTTAACATTTTTATAGTCAGGTTTAATAGCCATCAGAGATAAAATTTTAAGACTAACTCATCTTGACAGAAACTTCTGAAAATCTGCTAGATGTATTTGGATTAGGAGGCCATTTCTTTTCTTTCTAGGAGGGTAATAATAATTAACAATATATTTAGAGATTTAAGTAGACTTTGACACTGTAGGCTTTTACAGTGTCTCCTACTCCAATTTAAAATAGGTCTACTTTGGAAATGCTTTATTTTGCACCCGAGAATGCCTAAGAAGTCTGGGTCCTTATCTCAGGCCTCTAGAGGTACATGTGTGAACAGTAGGTGTTTAAATTTCTGAATGCCCCAAACATTCTTCTAATTGTGCATTGATCTGTTTGTGCCTCAGTTTACAGGGCAGTAGTATCAGTAGCGGTAACAACTTTGGGCTGTTTTGAAGCATAGCTAAGCAACATATTCTCTGAGGGAGGCACAGAAAGTAGAGATTACTCATTACTAGACAGGATCTGTGTGCCCTACTTAACATGTAAAGAAACAACCTGTATTATTCCTTGGTTCTGAATAACTTGGGAACTGCAACAGGAGAAGTAGACACCCTGCCTTAAGTGATGCCGTTCCTACCTCTCCAGTGCAGACCCTTCTCTGTTGTAGACCCCCATTTCCATTTCCCTTCCCACCTCCATCTTATCCAGGCAAAAACAGTTGAGCCAGGAATCTGCAGGAATGAGTTTTCATTTCCTGCCAGCATGTGAGCACCCAGTTGGAAGGTGAGTCAGTGGAAGCTGGCTGCTCCTCTGTTAAAAGCAGTGCATGAATTACAAAGTATTACTGCTGTGTGGTGGAGTGGGGGAAGGGGCTGTGTGTCATATAGGTGTAAAAATGTGTGGTTTGCAAGCAGTGCTACTGTAGTTAGCAAAAAGTCACACCAGAGCACAAAGGAGGGATTTGTGTCACTGACTTTCCAGCCTGTGAGTTGCATTGTGCTTTACTGTGTAAGAAAGGAGAGTATGGTACAGCCACCTGTCAGCAGTCTGCTACTCAACACAAGAGTAGCTGGTAGAGTCAGTATTCATCTGTGAAAACAGCTGTGTAATTAAGCTGAATGCTGAAGAGCATGAGAGTTCAGATGATAGGACAAAGCTGCAAATATACCCTTGGATAGAGAGATTTGATTATTACATGGTTTTTCCAGACTTGGTTCTGTAACTCAATAGGCATTGGTCAATTGATAGGTGTGTACATCAAATGCATTAAGAACTGTTATACTGAAGTTAGGATAGAAAGAGAAGTAATCTCTTTACAGATACGTTCTTGTAAATACACATAATCCTCACCTTCTGTTCAAATGGAAATTATCTGGCTTTCTACTTCCTGTTCCCAGTTGCAATTTATAAAAAAAAATATATGATCTATGATATAAAATAAGGATTTAGTTAAAATAATCCTATTTCTTCTTACAAATAAAAGCATTCTCAAGTAAAAAAATATATTCTAATTGCATTAATAACTTATAGGTGGTGCATACTTTCATATCAGTATTAGATGAAATATTGGTATGGTGTGCAGAAGATGAGAATACCAATGTGTATGATGTGTGATTGCAATATGTTGGTTTTTATAGAATGTAATTTCATATAAAATGCCTACAGATGTTTTAAAACCAAACATGGTTCTCATAATACATGCTTTCCTGAAGATTAAAAGTGCATACAGCTGCTGGGGCTTGTGTTTTGTTGTTTTGTTTTAATCTCTCTCCCCCCCCCCCCCCCCCCCCCCCTTTAAATCACAGTTTTATTTTTAAGGGATTGTGAAAGTTTTACATTGAGGATGAAATTGAGCTTAATATTAACAGAGAGTTGCTTTCTTTAAGAACCAAAACAAAACCAGATTTTATCTAAAATCATGAATTCTAACTTTCTCTTATAGTGTGTCAGATTCAGCTGGGAAGCTAGTGAATATGAACAGATGTGAGATAAGTTTTGTGCTACTCTGAAGTTTTGTTGGAAACTTTCAATAGGAGCCTATTTAGGGGAAAGGCTACATGATTATTCATTTACTGCCTTTTTTTCTATCATACTGCAAGGATAGTATTCATGTCACAATTATTTCTACTATTTACATTTTAACCTCCGAATATAGTCAATTTTACTATTGAAAAAAGAACTGCATAGTGTTCCAGTAACTCATCTGCTAACACAGTTGCTTGCTTTTGATGAATGAACACCATCTAAAGGATTCTCTACTATGATGTGTGATACCTCAAAAAATTGTAAATGTGTCTTTCATCAACACATTGGAAGAAGTCATTTATATTGTCACATATGAATGACTTGCTCTGAGTGTTGTGTTCCCTCTGTCATACTGAGCTGCTCATTTAAAGTGCGCAGGGACAACTTACTGGATAAATGCTGTTGTTCAGTTAAATAATGATATCCCCAAATATTTAAAGCAAATCAATCCAGTGTGACTTTGTGGTTTGTTTCATAGTTTTTTAAATTTATTTTTAGAAATGTCAGTTCTGTTTTTGCTAGCATTCTGAACAGTGTTGAGAACTAAGAATAGTGGCCAGTCTTTTAACATTAGATCAGTATTAAAACTTAGATACCTAGACATGCACAACAGGCAAAACCCCATGGTTTCTAGCTTAAATATCTGAACATCACAAGGAAATGTTTATTAATTAGCAGTGTTGAGAATCAGGGGTTTTTTTATAAAGACTTAACTTGACATAAGAAGTACATTTGCAATGTAAAAATGTTTGTGTCTGTATTTCTGTTGTCAGTGGAAGAAAAGCATAATGTATGCACACAATATTTCTTGTGTAATTATTTAATTTCCTATTTTTTGTGTATGGTAGAAATTCTTAAAAACACACACACGCTCGTCTGATTTATGTCTCATTTTAATATTTGCATAAATATTCTCTAGGCTTTCTGATCTTCTCTTTTACATATTTCATTTTCCTCAGATTCTGAGAAGGCATTGTATTGAGGGAGTCAACTGGCACAATGCCCGCAATTAATGATAAGCCTTTCCTTGTCATTCTTTCTCTGCATCATTGTAGGCATTTATGAGTAAAGTAAAAGAACACAGTGTATCTGTGCTTCTGAATGCAAAATCCGTCACTTCACGTTTTCTTCCAGGGAGAAGGCGTGTAGTTGAAGAGACAGACCAGGACAACTGATGTCACTAAGAAATACATATGAAGCTTACTACTTTCTTTTTCTCGTGCGTGCGTGTGTGTGTGTGCGTGTGTGCGCGTGCGTGTGTGCGTGTGTGTGTGCGTGCGTGTGCGTGTGTGTGTGTGTAAATCAGAAAAAACCTTTTTAATATTGTAGTTTTAGTCCACTTATGGAATATTTCTGAATGGGACTCTGTTAATTAGCTAGCCTTCACAGGGTTGTAGATGCTACAAACTGATGTCAATAGGTATTGCAGTAGATTTGGCTTAGTAATGCTAAATGCAGGATCATAATGTTTGGGGAGGCTGTTAAATGTTCTCCTGAAGGTCCTGTACAGCAAAGTGGTATATTTCTTCAATTTCTCCTCATATAAACATGAAGAAAATTCTGGAGGGTTGAGCTGATTGATCTTAGTGTGGTGTGTACCTGTTCTGTGCTTCACAGAAAAGCACTGAATGACTTTGTGCAGAGAAAGGTTTTGAATAGTCCTGTGTTTAGGGCTTTAAGTAATGCCGCTTCCATTGCTTGTGTTGTCTTGTACCAGTCTTCAAGGTACACATTCAAAATCCAGTGAAATCAGTAAAATAGTTTATTCTTGGTTCATGAGATTTTTTTAATTGGTATATTCTGATTTTAATGCTGCTTCTAGGGTTAATATTTAAGCCTCTACATGCAGACTTCAGAAATATCTAGAGAGCCTTTAAGGTGACAAGAGATTTCTTCTATTCTAGCAGCTATCATACCTTACAGTTAATTAGCACTGGCTTTCAGATTTTCAGTGAAGACAAAAAAAGCACAGAATTAATGTTCTGATTCAGGGTAAAGAAAAGAGTACATGAACACAGTCTATGCTAACTCTGATTCTCCTGCTGTAAATTATAGCGATGGCCAGTGGAAGGACCTTTCCCAACTGTAGAGTATGGTTTTGGTACGACATGATTTTATTTAGAATTGAGTCAATAGCATATAGTCCTTTACTAGGGAAGATTTTTCTAACCCTTCAAAGAAGAATGACTATGTCTTAATGATTTTGCAATTGTGTGATGGTGCTAAAAGACCTGTTGCAACAAAAAATAGAACTGTTACTAGGAGTATAGCATGAATTTTCAAAAGATTAATTTTCAGTAATTTTAATAGATTTCTTGACTGAAATCTTGATGGATGCTGTGTCTATCAGATTATTAATATAACCTAGTTGGTACCTGGGTGTGTTATACAGGCTGTGAGGCAAAAAGAATGCAACAAAACAAATGACTATAAGAAAACAACTACTATATCTGTTCTTTGCTGGAAAAAAAAATACATTGTTTTGCAAAGCACACAATGTGATATACACAGTGGGTAGCTTTTGCAGATAACCATCACATGTTCAATATAAACAGAGGACAAGGTGATAGTAGTTGATGCTTCAGTCTTCTCCACATTGTGACAGTTCAGGATGGTCTTCCAAAATAAAACTCCATGGAGTTACTAGGATGTAACATGTTTAGAAACTAATTATTTAAATATTTTATAAAATCTAGAATATTAGGAACCACATTCAGATTGCCTACTATACACATGTAGATTTTATATTTGTTGAATACATATGTAAGGACAATCATGGATAATAGTTTCAGTGACTTGCTCTGTTGAACAGAGTATCTGCTAGTGGAAATAATACCCGAGTACCATACCTAGCACTTTCAGTGTATTATCTTGCCATATAATCCTGTTAGAAAATTAAGTAGGTAGATTTAAAAAGATGCCCATACACCATGGTTGTTTTGTGCATTTTTAGAAAAAACTTCTGTAGAACTCTGTATTAAATTCTGTTGTATTTTTCCACCGAAGCATTGTTTGCCAGTTGGTTACTACCACAGATTTCATAGAGCTATCAATCAGAAACATTGTAAAGAGGGAAAATAAAAATCAAACAAAACAAAACAGCAGAACAGGCTGTGGACAAAACCTACAGCCTTCTTTGTGCTGTGGAAAGGACACCTATCAGAATGCCCTCATTTGTTTTGATGCAACTGAGCTTCAAAAGGGCAAGACAGGTGTGTTGTTTTCAGGAATCTTAATTTGTTATGTGACACAGTTCATAAACCAGCAGCTAAATGTGAGAACAGAATGCATTTTGGGGCCAACTCAATAGATCTTTACTTGCTCTAGAAATGAAAATATGTCATAATTTTTTCAAACTATTAACCGTCTGCACTTGAGATGCTGTGGTATCACAGCAGAGTGGAAAACCTATGAGAGATGTGCCAGCACACTGACTGCTTGGCTGGGATAGCTCGGCACTTCAAAAATGTGGACAGATGGGGTGCCACCTCATGAGAGGTAGCATTCTGCTGGGCTGCAGAGGAGCTAAGAGTTGAAGATGGGGCACTGTATCAAGTTGACATAGCAGTTATGCTGCTAGCTTGTGTTATGGCAAATGAGAAGATAGATGGTGGCACAAAAGAAAAAAAAAAGGCTAGGGAGCACAAAAAAAAAGAAAAAAAAATACCCAGCAGAGCCTGGTTAAAAAAAAATAACACCAGTATGCCTGTTGTGTTCTGTCTCTCAAATCTTTATAGTGACAGGTTTTTAGAGGTAGAAAACAGTCCTTGAATAGACCTTTACTTCTTCCATTGTCCTACTCTCTCTGTCTGGCCCTACACTTTCTGCTTGTAAATGTCCAAACCAGTACAGAAAGGACTTTCTGTATTCTCTGAATATCTGTGAATCTCTTCCATTTTTATGTTTTTATTACTATTCCTATAAAAATCCTAAGGTATTTCCCTGTTTCTGTGGCCTTTATTGAAACATAAGCTGTACTTCCCACACTTGGTTCGTTCTTTCTGTACTGTTCACCACCATAGCTCTTTTCCCGCTTTTTAGAGCATTTGTATAGAAATAAATCAGCTGCATACAAATGGATCTTCAGTGACATACCTTTTGCTTGCAAACAGCATAAAGCAGCCAAATTTCTACAAAAGATCAAAGAAGTTACGTGGGTGAAGGTGTGCATTGGAGACAGAGCAGCTGCTCCAGAGTCTTTTGAACTTTCATTTACCGGCTCCCCCTTCACAAGCAGGGTATCGTGGCAGCAGTTTTTCACAGCTGTCAGAGGCTTCATTCTTTCCTAAACTGTTACCAGATCTCTGGTTTAAGACCCCTGGCATATGCTTGTGCTGTATAATTGCAGTTGCAGAAGCTGAAGTACTGCATGTTGAGAACTGAGTTTATAGCACTTGCCAAGTGAAGTCACAGAAAGTGGGTACTGTTCCATATGAGGAAAGGCTACCGTTTGCCCGCTATACATTTGCTTAGCTGAAAAGCCATCACTTCTTCCATTTGTACCATGGTGTAATAGTTCTAAGTTGTCCAAAGGAAGTGATATTAAAAATTACCACTTTGTATTTTAAAAAAAAAGATAATTAATAATGTTCTTGCCCTGGTTGCAATTTGGAAAAAAAAAAAAAACCTGAAAAGCTGTTTGCTTCTCCCTGAGCGACTTGCACTTACAGCACAGTCCAGTGGCCCTATGCTGACATGGGGCTGTGCACACAGCTGATTGTGACTGGAAATGAAGATGACTCTTTGTCTCTTCTGTCATGTTGAATTCTAGGACTGGCATTTAAGAAGCCCTTTTGAATGAGTAGCTTCAAATTGATCCAGTTTGTTGAAAAGCTTGAGGCCCACTGAATTGAAAAATAGCTTTTGGATTGGAAAAAAAAAAAAGATTTCAAGTCACTCTGCAAGCTTTGTGAGACTGGATTTTGCATTGTGGCAGTCAGTTAGAGTGTGTAACTGCTTGTTTCAGCATTCTTTTAATTTAGTGACTTTTCCCCCCACTAAACTTAGAATAGAAAAGGATGTGTCTATGTAAATGTGTGTCCCTGTGTGTGCATGTCCATATTAGTAATGGTGATATGTAAGAAATAATTGAAATATCTCCTAATGTTTAAAAAGGGTTATAAGCTATTTCAATATGTTTTATGAGCATGTTGCAGTTGTAAATACTATGTCTTACGTATGGCTTTATGCAGGTCTGTAGAATTTGCAATATGTGGTTGAAACCCATGGTTACAAACCTAAGTGCTGATTATAAGATTTGTGGGGAATCAGTTACTGTGGATTACAAATTTATTAAGACATTATTAATTTATCAGCTATTAATAAATACATGAATTGTTAATGGTGTCATGTGAACACACAATATGCTAATTTCATTTCTAAGCTTTATTAATTTTCCTGTCAGGAGATCTTATAACTAGAAACTTGGAGATTTTTTTCTAATAGTAACATCATGAATCAACAACTAGTCTTCTGTTTGCAGAAAAATTTCAAGCTGTGTTCTTCAAAATTTGATGTGGAAGTCTTAGTAAGGTTGTACAGTGCATTTAATATCTTTTTTGAAAACAGTCTAGGTATGATGAGGACAGTTAAGGCTTACTGCTTAAATGTTGACTTACAGTGCGTATTTCCACATGTTGTCCATTTCTCTAGAATTTGTTGGTTTTGATTAGAGGTTAATAAAAGGATTGGAAAATTGCATTCTTCAAATGTCACAGCACTGATCACAGTCATACAACTAAACATTTACTGTCCACCTGTCTGTCTGTTCTTCATCCCCCCAGAAGGCTGCCTGCTGGGGGAATAGGCTCGGGCCATACTGGCAGCTTGAACCACGTTAAGGGATTTTAAGAAGTTTTAACAGTCCAAAGAGTAGGCAGTTTGCAGGATAGTAAACAGTTTGACCATGTGGATACATGTGTGCCAGAGTTCAAGGCTGTGACACACTGCTGTTCAGATTGCTAGGATAAATGTAGCCATTGGGATGGGGAATAGCAATTTAATTAGAACACCATGTAAAATTCATATACCATGTCATTTGCTAAAGAGGACCTGTGTCATTATACATCTATTATATCACAGCTAAAGGGAAAGGAAAGTCAAGTAGTACTTATGTAGACAATATCATTAGAATTGTATAGTTTTTGAGGTGTCACATCATAATCTTCAGGTTTTATAATTTGCATGGCTGCTTATGTTTAATCACAGTAACATGCTCCAGGGTGAAATGCTGTCATGGAAAACAGTAACGATTTGGCACTGTCATGTATTACAGTTTGACATCATAAAAACCAGAGTCCTGCAAAGTTTGTAGACATTTAAGTGAAAAGCAAGGATACCAATCATTGCGATAAGTAATGCTAGCAAGAATAATATTGGGAATAAAATTCCCCATGTCAAGATTTAAACTAATTCCTCACTATTAAAAATTAGGATGAAAGTATGATAGGGATAAGATGACCTCAGAGGTACTTGGTACAGTGTGTTTATTCTGCATGACACTGGTAACTGGTGGAAGCAAGGTGCTGAATTTAAATGCAATACTTGTTTGCCTGAAATTTTATTATCAATTGCTAAATTCCAGAATGGAGCTATATTCTGCTTTTCAAGGTAGGCCAGTAAGTGTTATAGCCTACAGACTGGCATCCTAGGTAACTGTGTTCAATACCAAGGCCATTCAGACTTTCAGCTGCTAGTAGATGGTGAAGCTTTCGTCTGTGCTCAAACAGTACAGTTATACTTGGTCCAGAGTGATGCTTATACAAGAAGGGAGACACGTAGTAGAACCATGGGGAAGAAGACAGAATAGTTGCATCAAAGTCATAGTTTACTATGGCTGCAGAAGCTGTTTTCTTACAAAGACTATAACTACAGTGGCTTAACTTTTTGCATTTGTAGATGCAGTATGCCTGAGAAGCTGATCAAGGCAGTGACTTGCAGTCTTGTGCTTAGTTTATGGGAAAACTCAGAACTGACATTTGGTGACTACATGTAAATAGAATAATTTGCTCCTAAGAAGAAGTGTAATTCTTGAAATCTGATATTTTTCTTTCCAAAATGAAAGAAGCCTTTGGCATAAAATTTATTCAGGGTCACATTTCATCCATAACCTGGTTTTTTTCTCTCTCAAACCTGTACCTAGTTACACTTTAATATTTGCAGTCTCTCTAGATTGTCAACATCATTGTATAATAACCAACTTATTATAGAAAGCAGCAAATGCCATGCTGCCAATCACTTGTCCATCACACTAACAGGTGCACTGCCATTGTCAGTGTCAGGCTGAATACTGGGAATCACTTAGACAGGTGGAGTAATTTACTCATCTTGTAGTGGCAGAAGGGGACACCTTATCAAGTAAAAAAGAGAAGTGGCTTCTCTTGGTGTATTTGGTATGTGGCTATATAACTTGGATTTATAGTGTCTGTGTAGAAACTGATGCACAGACTATATTTTACTATAATGGGGGGAAAAAAGTTTTTTCAGGTACTACACAATAATATTTGTTTTTTCCTTTCTCTTCACCTTATTCACTGACATTCTCTCCCCCCACCCTGCATACTGAGCCTTTTATTATTGTCAGTTTAACAGACTGCTAGATACTAAACCCTTGAAAGATCTGTCCGTGTGCTGGAGTAAAAAAAAAAAAAAAGGCAACTTGCCTTAAATTTTGTTATATAAAGCAAAACTTTCAATGAGACCTAGAAATTCTGTGCATTAAGATATTTCCTATTGCCACTGTTTTGTGGAAGAGAGGTGGCCAGAGCATACTTTACCATTTCATCTGAAGGATCATAAACGTAGGAGTTACTATAGCAGTGTCAATGCCAGTGTTCACCTGTCCTAATCTCTGTAGCCATGGCAGCTGCTGGGCAGTTTCTGGGGGCAACAGAGAAAGAAGTTGCTTTATTTACCTGTCTGTCTTTGTTATTATCGGTGTGCTGGACAAATTTTCCAGTATCATCTGTGACCTCCTGACTGGAGCTTTAAACAGGAGAGCTAAGCCTGGTGTGTTTGTACTTGTAGCTTCTGACTAAAACCATCTGTGGTCTGGTACAACCAGTAATTGCCTGGGCCAGTAAGTAGAGCTATTACTTATAACAGGGATCTATGAGTCTTCAAAGTCAGAACGGTAGAGGCAGCCTCAGACTAAACAGTGGGAAGGAAGAATTCATGGCAGTGGTTTTGAAACCTCACTTTTATTGCAGCACAGAGAGCAGTGGCTGGGTGGTAGGTAAGATACACTGGAGGTTAATTCTAATTTATTCTCAGAAGCATTGCTAGGAGTGCATGTACCCTCACACTGGAAAATTTGGCATTTAAACAAACTTTAGCTTGATAAAGTGTCAATTTTCTGTAGGATGCTGCTAATAATAGGCTTGACCTGTGAGTTCATGGGGGGATTTGTGGTGCTTTGACTGTCTTGTTTAGCAAATGGCTCCTATATTCTCCAATTCCACCATCTAGATGTGTAGTTCAGCAGTTCTTGTAAACAGCAGAGCTTTCCCTTCTCTCCTCTCTCTACCAAAATGTAATGGGCAGTGCTAAAACTTCAGACGGCCTTGGGCATAGTATCAAATTATACCTAATCTGATGTAATTATGGGCTGCTGCCAACAAGGATGCTCCCAGCCCTTATGGCTTTGTGCTTCCTGTTGCTTATCTTGTATCCCCTAACTGGAAAAAGTATACGTTCTTTTCCACTAATCAAGAAAGAACCAACTATCTCCTAGCTGCAGGAGTGCTGGGAGATGAAGAGGACTAGGATTATCTTTTCCAGTGCCAAACAGCAATTAGGTGGAGGGTGAAACTGCACCTGTGAAGTCCTTTCCTGTTCTTCATGTGACCCTTGTGAATAGGCACCTAAACCTTCCCTCTGTTTAATATGCTATTATTCCACATAAAGTGATACAAGCCTTTTATGATCGAGTGTTAGTTTCTGTAATGAGATTTTTTTGATAGCGCTGTAATGTTACCTGTTTAACTGGTATGATGTTTACTGGTGTTAAAAAAGCATTATCCCACCTGAACGTTCTCTTTACCAGAACAGAACACTGTGCGACCTCAAAGCCTGTGATTGTACAAGATTATTTTTTTTCTTTTCCCTTTTTCTTTTTGACATTGTTTGTGAAGTTAAGAGCCATTGACAAATTTGAAGGATATGGTCCTGAGCATTTTCTTTTAGGTCACTATTTTGAACTTTTAAGTTATGAAACAGGAAAAACAGGAGAGCATTTTGCATAGATAAAAAATGAAAGAAAAGGCAAACAATGCTGAAAATAGCTCTTTATACTGGATACTTAAAGAAAACATGTTGTTTAATTTAAAGGCATTTTATATTTTAAGTTGACGTTCTTGCACTGTGTTAGAAAACTGGGCTCATAAATGATAGATGAAGGTGAGGTCCTGGAAATGAGCCTGAGGCTTTAGCTACACGAAGCCCCAGGGCTGGACATGCGTATGGTATGGGCTGGTCACATTCTGACTCTGCAACTAACAAAACCTTCATATTCCAGGCTTTATCCCTTTCTAACCCATTGCTTCCTGAAGAAAGGAGTGTGGGTGCACACCCTGACTGGATGTTAATTTGTACGAGAATTTGGTAAATCAGGCCTCTAATGCATGCTTAAATGCATGCACCCACAAAATTTCCATCAGCACAGGGACTTCTGTCTCTGCATTAAGAAAATGAGAAGCAAGGTGATCTACAGCTCCAGGTGGCTTGCATGACAGGGCTGCCAGTGTGGAACTGAACTTCAGTAAAGCACAAGCCTTAGAAACAGGAGAAACTATTTTTTGTTAAATGCCATTTTGGTAAAATACATGTTTTAGCAAATGCCACTGCCAGTTCTGTTTGAGAAAATATTTGGCTCCTGAGAACTGAAAGACTAAGAACACCCTCTAAAGTTACAGATCAGGAAATACATTTATTGCTATTTATTCATAATAAAATGTTCAACAACAAAATTACCACAGATATTTAAATTAGATAAAAAAAATCCTCTGCAATGACATAGACTGAAGATTTAGATTTGCAGTCCTCTATACATATTTTTCTCTTTCACTTGAATGAAGATTTCAAAGATTAGTTCAGTTATCACAGTTATATTGACTTTCTTTTCATTTTCAGAGGTACTTTTAAAGGTAAATTACGCTATTCACTGACAATAAGCATGGTAGCGTTTTTTGCTTATTGCAGTTCTCTCTATAAATGAAAACTGTCTCTAATGCTGGCAGTCCAGGTCTTTGCATGACAGCTAAATTCCCTTCTTTCTCACAGTTCAGTTTCTCAAAAAACCCACACCACACTGCCTCTCTTTCAGTGCCTTTTAAATATTTCTTCTATTTCTGATATGTAGTACAATCTAAAAGGAACATGGTCTTTTACGAGTTCTGATATTATGGTTTCCCACCCAGTGATACAGTTCTGTCTGAACTATAACCAGTGCTTTCAGATCTGGTGTGTAAAGCTAAATGTCTTCACCCATAGTGGACTGAATAAAAATTATAGTTAAATATACCCCACGTGGATTTAGGAGCTGAGCTGTTAAGTGTCAGGTCTGAAAATGTTGGTTTGTGTGTTCTGTAGCAGTGGAGGGATGAAGGAAAGGATAACATTAAAGAAAAAATAGTGAGGACCTCCCCCCCCCCCCTTTTTTTTTATCAGAATACATTTATGATTCTGTCATCAAAATGTGCATGTGGAAGCATCTCTTTAGAAAGACTGAATTCTTTAACTACATGCTTCTCCTTCAGTAGCAAAACTGCACTGTAAATTGCTAGGAAGATCTTCCTTCATTGCTGGATTGCTTTTATGTGTTCATAAAAGCTCTAATAATGCCACTTTTTGAGCTCTGTACACATTGTGGGATTCAGGTAGTGCTTACCACAGTTCAGAGGAGCTGTGTGCAGTGTGACATGTTCAGGCACTGGTTTTTCTGTGTTTTTTATTTTCTTCTTTTGATAGAGCAGTGAAGAGAAACACCAAATTTCAAAGGGTTCCTGATTTACAGAGTGAATACCTTTTCCTGCCTGCAAATTTATATTCATAAATCTTGGTGTGATAGGGAAAGTATAAAACTTAAAATATGTAACTGTCCTGATGAAGATATACAGACTTCCTAAAAACTTAATCTGGTGTTTAGAATACAGAAGGCTGGAATTTTGCTTGTATAGCTAAAATTGTTACAAGATTGAAGCCCCAGAGGCCAACTCCAGAGAGGAACTGTGTGCTCAGCTCATATGTGTGTGGTGGTTCATTTTTCAATTTTTTTTTTTTTTCAAAAAAATTGCCATTTAAGTGTTGTCACAGGAGGACACAGGGGATTTCTCCTCTTGTGATGTTAACTTGAGGTGCCGTACTGGCAACGGCATGTAGAAAAATATTTTGTTATGTTTTTAAGAGCTCAGTTTCCTGTTCTTAGAGTATATTTTAAAAGAGATGTCTCAGTTGCAGTTTTTTGGGGGAATGCTTGTATTGCTGCCAGCTTACATCTCCCACTGGGAGCCACTATGGAGCAGGGATTACTTCAAATAGGTTTTAGCAGATTAAACAAGCCACCAAAAAAAGCTTGTCTTTATTTTGTCTTCCTCTCTCTACAAATAGCACGGTAGACAGAAGGGGATGAATTACAATTTAGTATGTCAACCATAACCAGCCTGTATCTCAGGAGGTTTTTTTGAACTGTACTAACATATGAGTGAAGTATCATCTGAAAACTCCTAAACACAACAGCAAATATGTATATGATCTCAAACTTGTAGGAACAGTTATCTATTGCTATGGTTCTGCACTGTTGCTACATTGTAATTTCATGTTCCAGTTCTCAGTCAAATGTTCTCTTTTGTTTTGCTTCTGCTTTCTGGGACTGAAAGGCCAGCTAGACTGGCACAAACCAGTTACGCTAAAGATTTTTGGTAAAACAACAAATTTTTTTGCTTGCTTTTTTACACTGAAGAAAAGATGTTTTATTTTTGCTTTGTTGGGAAGAAAAGAGTAAAGCTTATATCTGCACGCATGGGACAAGTTCTGTAGATGCAACTACAATTCTTGATCGTCTCTGAGGGCTGTTGATGTTCTGCGCTTAAGTTGATCATTGAGTTTCAGGACTGAGAAAAATATGCATATGTACTGAGCCCACATTTCACCCGGTGTAAAAAAAATGCAATCCATATATTCTCTCATGGTGTATGGCTGCAGATCACTGCATAGTTTCTGTCCATAAATGTCAGTCTGTGTGAATAAAGCAGAAGTGGCAGAGCATCTTTGAGATTCTACTTAGACAGGAAAAGCAAAATTCTGTTTGAAAGATAGGCCACATGAAAAAGATTTCACCTTGTTAAATTGTTACCTCATGCCCTACCTGTATGAAAGTGGAGGCATTTTGTCCACATCATAATGCTACTTTTTGTCACTTTCCATTCCTTATTTGTTCTCCATGAATATCTCAACACTCTTTCACCTGTTCCCCCTAAAGAAACCAAAGCCTCCAGGTCTAAGCATGACCAGAATTATGGAACTGTGTAATCTTAATGAGCTAGTACTGTTTTCATCGTGTTTGTAGGCTCGTTCTCTCCCTGTCACCTATCTGCTTTTTCATGTAGCGTAATTGGGCCAGTATTTGATATAGTAAAACATAAAGATTTTAAACAAAACTTTCAGTCACACTTTTGCTAAATATTTTGCTTGGCAGAAGCTTCATTACACAATAAATGAGTCTTGGAAACAGCTAACTGCTTCATATAAAACAGGCTCCTGTTCATTTATTGCTTTTGGGGGAGAACAATGAAAATTCACTGTTACTGGCCACATCAAACTGAATGAAAGCCAAATAGGATAATTGAAAATGATTGTCAAGTTCATCATATCTAATACAATAGAGGCAAATTAGAGTTATCTGCAGCAGCAGAAGTAGCAGCAGATTGCATTATAAATCATCATATCATTGACAGTCAATTACATTCAAAACTTCTCAAGCATGAGGCAGCGGCAGTGTTTATCTACTAACAAACTTATCCAAGCCAGAAAACACAGTGTGGGTGTATGAAGAGAATTTCTTGGGGGTCTGAAGGGCTTGCATTAAAAAACAGAATTTCAGCAAAAACATATTCCATGAAGGGTAGAAAGGATGAATCCTGGTTTGTTGCAAAATTATATCTTTAAACCTATTCTGCCTTTCTTTTCTTCCACTGCAGTAAACTCACATTTGTCTGTTGTCTCGGAGAGCCCTCCAGTAATGTCAACTTCACTCCAGTCTTCTCTGCTTCATTACCACTTCTGCTTTCACAATACTTCTAGCTCCCTTCCGAGTTTCCAGCATTTGCCTCTTTCCCTTGTTCATTTGTTTGTTTGTTTGTTTTCAATTTGAGGTATATTTTTAGTTTTTCTCCTTCAGGAATGAAGAGCTTTCTGTAAGTTACTCTAAGTAACATTGCATTTTGGGGAATCAGTGACTCACATAATGGATAATGTAATTTTAATTAAATAAATTATAATCAAATAGATTGTATTAAAAAATAGTATCAGTTGAGACAAAAGTCTTGACAATATTTTACCAGTCAGTTTGTTGTACGGACCCTGAGAATTGGTCTGAACCTTCAGAATTAAATGCAGTTTTTTCTTTTCTGGAAGTTATGATGATTTTACTTTCTGGCTGTTCCCGTGGGCACCAGGAAAAGCTCAGAGTAGAAGCAAGAACTTCAGACTGTGAGAGGAAGGTTTGTGATTTTGCTGTAGTGCAAAAGATGGCAGAGTGCTCTATATGATGATCCATCTACTTTTTTGATAAGCGTAGAAAGCCCTGAAGCAGTAACAGAGCATTATGCAGGGTTAGTATTGATCTTATATCCACATGCTTGAGTAAGGTGGGAAAGGTTGTTGGATTTTGGGGAGAAGGTCTTAAGTTCATTTTTATTTTTTCCTAGTCAAATCTCCAGAGGCTCTCTTTTAGGATGAGGTCTCTTTGTATTTTCATAACAACTTGAGAAAACTAACATGCAATAGAGCAAAGACTTGCTGTAACATTAAATCAAGTAAAGAGTAGGTTGAGAGCTGTGCTGCTGTTTTGCAGAATAAATACTCTATTTTTAATAAGAATTAAGAGACTTCAGATCTGAGGTCTTCCTCCTGCAAGAGCAGTCTGAATGCCACTTTCTTCATCCCATCCCAGTCAGCTGACTCCAGTTACACTACATGGAGACATGCCTGTGATTCATTCTCAGTTCCAGTCCTAAACCACCAAGTAATTTTTTTTGTCATTAGCGACCCAGCCCTTGATGTATCTCAGATGAGAGGAGCATGAAGGTGAAAAGCCAGCTTGTCAGAGTTGCCGCACACACCTCTGCTGAATTCTAGTTTTTCTGCACCCGAGAACTGGTCTGTGAGTCCCTATAAAATTAAGTAGCCAGCTGAAGTGCTAAATTTTGCACTTCTCAGACAGTTAAAAGGAAAATAGAGGTAACTGAAGAAGGTGGTTGAGATATTGGGTGGGTTAAATCATGCTGAGAATCTAGAAACAAAAACTGAGTTAATGTGGGTACCATAGTTGCCTGAAGATGGACAGGATGAACCTATTGAGGCTAAAATCAGAGTGAACATGAACAGAAATTGTTACACTGACATTATTTTAAAGTACTAATAAATTAGCTGAACAGGTAGAAAAGAAATGTGTTTGCATAATGGTGAAATCAAAACTTGTGTGTGCAATTTTACATGTCTGCAGACAATAAGAAAGTCTCAGTATCAGGGAAGAAGGGAATAAAACCGTGGGTACTTCGGTTGAAATCAGATGCCTGAACATAGTTGTCCCATGCAGTTTGGAATGCTCTGGAATACGTACTCCTCTAGAACGGTGTAGTTGACCTAATAGTCCTATGTTCTATCTACCCTATGTGACAGCAGGTATGTCATAGTCTGTCATGCCAAGGAGTCCCTGGGGCATTTTAAATAGCATTAGACATCTCTGTCTAAGTAACTGAATCTCATCCAGTCTGTGGACTGTTATTACACTATGAAATGCCAATTACAAAATTGGAAAGAATTATGCAGTTGTTTGCTTTTGTTTTAGTAGTTGTTTCATTGAGTCTGGGCAGAAACCTAAATTTCTGTGGTTAGCCAAGCTTTAACACAGTTTGAAAGATTTTCAGTTTTACTAAGTCCTTCATAGAATTCTGACTGTAAATCATACCTTTATTTATCCATCTCCTCTGCCTTTTTTAGCTTTTTATGAAACAATGTTGCACCAACTTTTGAAATACTGAATACTAAATTCACTAACTAGTTTTGTAAAGGATTATATTCCATATCCTTACCATATTAAGAAACTGGCTTTTGGCTTGCTTGTTCACTTTTAACGCTCCTTGACAGCTGGGGTATGACAAAAATGCTTTTCTGTATGCTTGTTCTGAAATGTTTTGGACTTACATTATCCAGTAGCCATAAAAAAAGTGCTGTTGACTAGGTTATTTTACATTTGCTTTCAGACATTTAACATACTGAGTTCTGTTGTATGCTTAATTCCAAAGGAATAGGTCAGGGTTAGTAACTCTGTGGGTGATATTCTGAGAATGAGTTAAGCCAGAAGGATTTGATAATGTTAACAAACATATTTTGGTAACCATAATGAATAAAGTTATTTCTAATTATGGTTTTGATTACTTGAAATTGAAAGTTATTACCATTATGTTATAAATACAGAAGAAAACTTGTGATAGCAACATTAGTTAAGATTAAGAGCAGTGATTTGATCTCAATAGTGTAAAAGACTATTCAAATCACGGTTTGGGTTTTTTCCTTTTAAATCCAGTATTCAACTTCATTAGGCTTTTGGGATGTTTTTTCAGTGGTTTTCTTTTTAGCTATGCTCATAAAAAATAACATCTTCATTTTTTCACCTGTATTGAGCTACATTATCGTACTGGTATTGACTGAAATTAGTAGGATACCTATCTTGCTTAATGCTGTGTATGATCTTTCATTTTAAATACTGGATTTAATTTTGGAAACCTAATTTTCTGCTTATTAGCTTTAAATGTTTGGTTTGATTTAATGTTCTGAGCAGACATAGAGAGGGCTTTCACAAAGCAATTCTGATGTATTGTTAAGTAGTATTTAGATTGTAGGAACTCATTTGATACATTGTTCTTGCGCTCTTATTGAAGTGTATGTATTGTAAACTAATATTTGGGATTATATTCAAACTCTTGAACATATCAAACCCTCAAAACCATCCCATTTCATATTAATGCATCCTAAATTTCAGTCTTAAGGTAAAACTTCGTATTATAACAGTAACTTTCCTACAGTTGCTGGCCCATCTTTACTAAATGCAACATGACCCAGTTCCTGTACTTTGAAGGAAAAGTTTAAAAATCCTCTTTGTTCTATAAAATGATGCTGTCTTTGTGGCTTTATTTTGGAGTTCTTGTTGGATTGGGGTCGTAGGGGGGTGGGGACAACTGTCTGTCTTTATTTTTACCTGCTTCCCAGTGGGAAACATCTTATCTGTAAAAAGCCCAATTAGAAGTTGTGGAAATTAGTATGTTCTCAGAATTCTGTAGTGTATAGACAGCATGCATAATTTATGTATCACATTTGGGATTTGCACCTTCTTTCAGTGATGTGTAGGAAGGAAAATGATGGCATGTCAAATCATGCTACATGTTTTAATTTTTGATAGAAAGAGTGAGTATGTTTATACAAGGTCACTCAACTCCTCTGAGAAAGGTTACTAATGTGAGAAATTGTTTGCTGAGGTAAAACACCTCTGTTAGACAGCAAAATTCATTACTCCAGTCTTGTTTAGGCATGTACAAAATACACTGTAAGTGTTAAAAATTCAGGGGAATTAGTGTTTTAGCCAAGATATTTCAGGCTATCCTAACAGTAATGCTGGGGATTGATGAGAACTGGTTTTGATGATGTTGACACAAATGGTTTATCTGATGTGATCCAAGGTTCAGCTTGCCAAATGTCAGCTACAGCATGCTGAGAGGGTTGGGTATGCAGTGACCCCACAGAACATGATTGCCCCCTTCCTGTTTGCAAAGAAGTGACTGGGCTTGCAGGTAGTTGTGAAGTAGCTAACAAGATGTCAATTGTGGCAAAGTGAAACTGTAATTTATCAGACAATTTATATGCCTTCTAATAATGCAAGGTTTCTTTTACACTTAAGTTTTTTTGTTGTTGTTTTCCTTTAAATAAGTTTGCCTTTCATATTGTGGCTGCTTTTTGAAACACTTCGTAGTTTGCCTGGCACCCAAGTCAGTCTTCTGGAGTCCCATTATATGAATATACAGCTTGTTCCATGTATGTGTTCTCTGTAGTTTTAAGGAAGACAGTGTTGATTTTTTCCCCAGTTGCTTGCAAGTATTAAAAACTGTGTTTCCCAGGACTCCTGAATTCAAATTGCAAGTGAGGTTTCTTCAACATGGTGATCACAGAACAGAATGCTAACTGTGTTGAGTTATCAAATGTTTTTATTTTTAGATGCTACAGTACTAGTATTTATGCTAGTCATGTTTTGGAATGGTCAACCATTAGTACTGAAAGGGGAGACTATTCTGAGACACATGAGATTTCCTGAAAAAGTGTAAAAGTTTTTCGAAGAAAAAAAGAGAGTTGTGGGATAAAGTGTGGGGTATCGTTTTGACAATCTGAAGACCTGAGTTTATTAATCTGAGCATGACAGTTGTTTGTGACTCTGTCCAACTGTCGGAGACTCAAATTTTGAACATGTTTGAATAACAAGTTTGAATAAACACTCGGAAGCTACATTTCATTCTCCTTCCTCGCAGAGAGGAAGATGTACAATAGTAGAATGAGGATAATGGACTTTGACAAATTTAGGGAATAGGTAAGTAAGCTCCTTGAGGAAGATCATTGAAGGTATATTGAGAACTGGAGACACAGACTTCGGTAGAAGTACAGCTGCAAACCATTTTGAGAAGTGCATAAAAGCCAGGCAACACCATAAAATACCATTACGAGTGCATCAGAAGCTCTTTGATAACTTGAACCAGAAAGTAATCATATAACAATGGAAGGAAGGTATACATAACTAGGCATAAGAAGAGAAAAATAAGCTGAAGAGAAAGATGAAATAAAATAGTGCAAAGTGAAAACTGTATGTTAGTTAGGACGTGGTAGAAAAAAAATCATGAGAAGGCTAGGTTGATCTCATAGACATATAAAAATAAGAAAATAGTATCTTTCCCTTACAAAATGTAAAGAGGAGAGCAAATACGGCATGATGCTGAGAAAGCTGAAGAATTCAGTGCTTTTCTGTGCACCATCATGCAGAATTACTTGATTTAGTTACCCAATGGAAGTATTTTAATGAATATGTAGGGTACATGAGAAACATGAGGACAGAAGGTAGGAAGTATGGCTGTCTAAAACAAAGACTTTAAAAGATAAAATTCATGAATACAGTAAAATGTCACAAATGAGAGTTTTCTCTGAATCTTGTACATTTTGAGAACTGGTGTAGACCGAGGGAGTTGTTGGGGGTTAGAGGAATGTAAATGTATTACTGGGCTTGAAAATAAGGAGGGGAAAAAAAAAAAAAAAAGACAACCATGTGTCATAGCCAGTCTGACCTGAATCCTTGGTAGTAGACTAGAGCAAGCTATTAATATCTATAAGAGGTGAATTTAACTCTAGAATTCTTTTGACAGGGTTACATCTATAGAAATCTGTAGATGTAACACCTTGAGTTTAGTACACTCTTTCATCCTGTTCCACATGACATTTCTGTAGGCAAACTTCGATTCCGTTTAATCAATATTGTGTGATGTATAAGAATCAATCAGTTAGTCTCTGTTCAAATTATGAAGGCATGCCAACAGAGTCCTGCATTTTTCTGTCCTGGATGGAATATTCTTTTCAATGTTTTCATTGATTTTGATGATAGACTAATGTGTTGTTATAAAACCTGCAGTTAAAAGGTTTTAACAAAGTTCATATGTGTAGGGAGCTTATTGGGGACCAGCATTCAAGATTTTGGATAACACCTTTAAAGTGACAAGTTAATACTCTTTAAAGTTTTGTGGGAAATGTTACACTCAGAAAGGGGAAATTAAATGCACCAAGTTGAAAATATCTAGCTAATCTGGTGATAGTCAGAAAGGAAACATGAATTAACAATGTAACCCTGTAAAATACATTAACATGATTACTGTGTGCAAGATGTGGAAAATAATATTCAAGTCAGTGCTTCTGAGACCATCTTTAGTATGTTGTTTAGTTTTGGTTTTAATGGTTTAAGAAAGTTAAGCAAGCCAGAGAAAGTCCAAAAGAGAAGAGTAAAAATGATGAGGGTTTTTGAAGACATGTCCTATAAAGAAACACTGATAGAATTTGTTTTATTTAATCTAGAGTAAAGAAGACTCAGAGAAAATATGAGGTCTCTGTTATGCAAAGATCTGTTGCAAACAGAACAATGATCAATTGCTTTTCTTGGCCACCAAATGAAATAGAAGAATAAATTGGTTAAACTACAGGTCAAGGTTAGGGTAAAAGATGTAAAAGTTTATCAAGCAGTAAACTACTGTTATAAATTCCCCACAGATATTTTATTTTCTGAGGTTTTCCTCACATTTGCCAAATGTCTGACAAAAGAGTCAAGCATAATTGCTTTTCTTCATTTATGTAGTTGAAGTAGACGTTCCGAGAGATCTCATTTCCCATTCATTAATATGAACCCATAAAATTTATGTTTATTGTACTTAGGTTTATTTTGCATTTTCGTGACTCGGTTTCTTCGCCTTAAAACACAGTAATACTTTCCCTACACTTAGTAGTCATGAGTAGGAGAATATTTATGTGAAGTATTGAGATTACTTGGATACAGTGACAATGGAATCCATATACGTTTACACTGTAGAATGATGGACAGCTACACTATGAAGTCATTGTGAAAATGACATCTACTTTGTCTTTAATTCTTGCTTTCTATTTCTGGGAGATCGGAAGATACAGTGGCTTCACAGAGTTGTAAAGGAAGTATCAAACCTCAGTTGTGCCTCTTGGGACCTCTTGGACAATTTTTGGAGAAGTGTTATTTGCATATCTCCAATCAACTCTTTGGCAACTATGGGAAAAGTTCCCAGCTGCCAGTTTTGACAGCCACAGTTCTGGCAGCTGTTAGTCTTGAAGGGGAAAGAGGAAAAAAAGAGAAAGTAATAGCATTGGTATTTTTGTAGAGCTTGGGTGACATTTAATACTACCTGCTGAAAATAATAAAAATAAAAAGGCAGAAATGAGAAGGAGAGAAAAGGTTTCCAACTTGTGGAGCAGATAATAGTAATTTAGTATTTTAAAGCAACTCCTTGACTATTTCATTTCTGAACAGTTCCACTTTCAGGTTGTTAAATTGAAAGTGGAAATAAGAAATTACAGGCTGAAGGAACAGGGTTAAAAATAAAACCTCAAGTGGGCTGGCAAACTGCAGCTACTTGGGGAAGTGTAGTTTAGCTAATGTCATTTTTCTGTTATAAAAGTTCTGGTACTGCTAATGATTGGTTAAAAGGGAGGTTACTTTGATGTAATGGTAAAAATATCTAATAATGATTAGATAGAATAAATAATTTTTTAGGTGTTTGAAGAATTTAGCGACAAAACTTTATGAAGGGGAGAGATGCTGTTCCATATATTTTATTTGTACTTGGAATATTTTGATTGTACTTCTAAAAATTACGACAGACTAACTTCTCAATTAACTGTGGTAATTTTAAGGAGAGGTCATGATGTGGTCTGGCACTGGTTGCTGGCTATTTTAATGGGATTTGTATTTTCATTCACCAGGAGACTACAGTCTTCTGAATGCAAAACTGATGTTATAAGAAATTTTGCTTGAGTAGGAAGAACATAATTTGACCTGGAGGTCACATTAGATTTTTGCTTGTATTGAAGTATCGTGGGTAGTATTAATCTGTTTGTCCTTTGTTTTCTGCTATATGCTACCATGATGCGTTCCTATTATAATAACAAAT
Organism: Falco rusticolus; assembly: GCF_015220075.1. Lineage (NCBI taxonomy): Eukaryota > Metazoa > Chordata > Aves > Falconiformes > Falconidae > Falco > Falco rusticolus. The sequence continues at coordinate 40,742,568 of NC_051188.1, read as the reverse complement.
AGCTTGTCAAAACATTTACTGGACCACAACCCTCTTGGGATAATCACTGAATTTTCATCAAGACTGCAATGATTAGTGTTTCTAATTATGATAATCATACAACTAATTAACTATAATGTTTCAGAAAAGACATAAAATCAAAAATGTTTTCAGAATAAGTTAAGACTGAAGTTTTTAGCTTCTTGCCCCCTTTTCTTTTTCAGACAGCTTAGAGCACGTAGGAAGAAATGGAAGTTGCTGATTTTTATTGAAAAGAAGCTGAATTGTTTCTTACTCTGCCCTGCTTTGTAAATGTCTGTACTTACGTTCCTTCCCTGTATTTTTGAGCAGAGCTGATTAAAAAATGTGCTGAAATTACTACTGGACTGTGTAACATGATAACAAGTTTTGTTTCTGGGGTTTGTATGTTTCTTTTCCCTTTTCTTTATATTTGATGCCTTTTTTTGATGGATTTTCAGAAGTGTTAAAGTCTGATTAGACATTAATGTAGAGGCAGAGAGAGATCTCATCTTCACAGATTGCTTCACAGTGGTGCTGCATTGTGGTGTTGAGATGGTGTTCTCACCTTTACGTGTGTTTTATCTTTTTGTATTTGTACATGATGAAGGCTTGTGGTTGTTACATTCAGGCTTCCTGCCTTCAGAAGTGAATGTCTGACTGGAATTTCTGGTTGTGTGGGTGGTTTGTGTTTTTTTTGTTGTTTTTTTTTTTTTTTATCTTCCCATTTTGTTTTGTTTAATGGTATGACAGAGAAAGAAGGCAATAAAAGGAACACTGGAGTTTGTTAAAGGATTCATTACATGCAGTTCCAGTTCCTTGCTCATTCCCAGAAATATTGTTGGATCCAGATACTTGTAACTGCATTGTTTTCCACACTGTCCTTCATCTGTGCTTATTTTAAATGTCACAGAGAGAGAGGTGGTGACATTATGCTAATTTGTAATGGATTCCAGTGTTACATTGCCCTATTTCTTTGACCTCAGCAAAGAGCACTTGCTGAGAAGAACAGAGGATGATTACCTCCCCTCTGAGCATGAACTAGCTGCTATGGCTACATGACCTTGGATTTAAAGAATAAACTCTAAAATTGCTGTGCAGAGGTTGTACAGGTTTTGTGCCTAAAACAAAGAAAGGATTTCAAAGAGAATTTTTTTTTCCCCCTCTGTGGCAGAGTTTATAGATTCTTCCTCATGCAACGTATCTCTCCTTCAGAAATACCCTTGCCTAAGCTTGTGAGATCAGTTTTCAGTGAATGTGAAAAGAAATGTGGCTCACGTATTTAGGATATGGTCTTTAAGAGATATCAAGCTTTTATAGAAGAATTAGATGAAAGGCTAACTATTGCAGTTTATTATGCATTCGTGTCTGGAGTTAGACTGTACCTGTATCAAGATAAGGATCTTGCCTGAGAGATTGCTGTGGTTTGATCCTCCTGCAGCCTAAATGCAGGAATTATTGAGCTCCTGACTACAAAAAGGTTCTCAAAGCAGCCCCTGAAACTATATAAATTCTGTACTGCTAGAATATAAAAAAAATGGTGGCAGGATCAAAGGCATAGTTCAGCCATTACTGCTCCTTTTAAAAGAGAATTGAACAGGGTCATGTGAGAGGACCCTATAAATGGTGGAACTGAAGGAAGATTTCAATCTCCCTTTGAAAATACACTGGCATTAATATGATTTTGAAGAGCGTGAATAAGAAGCTCTACAGTCAAAGCACTGCTGCAGGAGCAGGTTTTTGGCCTTTTTTTATGTCAGTTACTATTACACTGGAGCTCCAAATAAGAGGTGAGTAAAGCCTGAGGACATGACTCTGCATTCATTCCTCACCCAAAACTCCCCCTCATGCTCGGTGGGAGCGTAAGGGGGAATTGTGTGTTATGTGACACTGCTTCACTTCTTGATTCTGGTTCACAGTGAAAGATAAGTCTGTTGTGCAAGTTACTTATTTCTCCTGAATCAAACGAGTCAAAACCAAAGAGAAAACCCCAGTAAGCAGACTATAAATACTTTTGGGAAAATAATCTGATTTTCTCCAGATGTGTTCTGGTACTTTGATTTTAAAAGATAGGCGCTTTGCACTTGGTGGAAGTCAGAGGCTGTTGAGCTATGTCCAAGGAATAACCGGTATTTTAACACAATAACTTTGATTTTGGGTCTTGACACTAATTATTTTATTTTCTCTTGATGGTTACTAGATTGTTAATATTGCTGAACTGAAATCTCTTAAGACTATCAACAACTTGATGGATTTGATTTTTTTCTGTCAGCAGAATTGGAAAATGTAAAATTGTGTCCTGAACAGATGCGGACTGAATGTCAATTGTAGGTTACTGTAGCATTTTCCCTCCATCTTGAAGACAGATTTTATTTGTTCTTTAGGGAACAGACCTTACCTTTGGTACCCCTTTGGGCTTCATAGATTTCAGAGCAGTCTAGACTGTATTGTGGATTGAAATGAGTTGAGGAAAAAGCGATCTTAGTAAAAATACCCAAGTTTTTCAGTCATACTGAACGTCTTCATGTTTTCATATTTAGTATCTTTCCCTGTCCCAGCCCGCTCCCCCCCCCCCCCCCTTGAAGCTTGCTTGTAGTTGTTTGTTCTGCAAAGCTGGCAGAGAGGAAAGCTTAAGACTGTACAGAAAGCTGATTTTGAGTTTATATTGTTATGTTGTATTACAGCCTAGCATATTTGGTTTGTGTGGCAAGGTTTTGATAGTGGTGGGACTACAGGGGTGGTTTCTGTGAGAAGCTGCTAGAAGCTCTCCCCATGTCTGACAGAGCCAGTGCAGGGGTGGTTTCTGTGAGAAGCTGCTAGAAGCTCTCCCCATGTCTGACAGAGCCAGTGCCAGCCGGCTCCAGGATGGACCTGCCGCTGGGCAAGGCTGAGCCCATCAGTGACAGTGGTAGCGCCTCTAGGATAATGCATTTAAGAAGGGAGCGAAAGAAACTGTGCAACAAGTTGCATCCAGAGAGAGGAGTGAGAATATGTGAGAGGCACAGCCCTGCGGGTACCCAGGCCAGTGCAGGAGGGGCAGGAGGAGCTCCAGGCACTGGAGCAGAGATTCCCCTGCAGCCTGTGGTGAAGCCATGGTGAAGCAGGCTGTGCCCTGCAGCCCATGGAGGTCCACAGTGGAGCAAATATCCACCTCCAGCCCTTTGGAGGACCCCATGCCACAGGTGAATGCTCAAAGGAGGCTGTGACCCCATGGGAAGCCTGTGCTGGAGCAAGCTCCTGGAAGGACCTGTGGAGGGAGAGGTCCATGCTGGAGCATGTTTGTGTGATGAACTGACCACAGCCCCCATTCCCTGTCCCCCTGTGCTGCTCAGCAGGGGGAGGAGGTAGAGAAATCAGGAGTAAAGTTAATCCCCGGAAGAAGGGAGGGGCAGGGGGAAGGTGTTTTTAAGATGTAGGGTTTTTTTCTCATTACCCTACTGTGATTTGAATGGTAATAAATTAAACTGATTTCCCCAAGTCGAGTCTGTTTTACCCATGGTGGTAATGACTGGGTGATCTCCCTGTCCTTCATCTTGACCCATGAGCTTTTCCTGCTATTTTCTGTCCCCTGTCCAGTTCAGGAGGGGAGTGATAGAGTGGCTTTGGTGGGCACCTGGCATCCAGCCCACTTCAGTCAGGTTCATGAGTCAACTTGCTTTAAACTGTCATCTGTATCTTGATCTTGTCACATTCACTGTTTGTCCTAAGGTCCAAATAAAGAGTATGTTCTCCATCTGAAATATAAAATGGAACACTTGTGTGGGTGTGCACATGTATTTGTGCAGGTAATAAGGAAGGGTTTTCCTGTGTGCTCAGAATATCCCTAATTTTAAGACTCCAACACATTATTAAAAACTACTAAAATAAATCGTAATTCTGTTAGATTTCTTTTCTGACAAATTTCTAAACATATATGAAGAAAAATTTTAGTTTGAACTGTTTGCTTACATGTCCAATCACATCTATAACAGCTGCTGAAATGGATCTGCTTTTGGGTGGATTGTGACAGGTGCTTAGAAAGGTATCTTCCATTAAAATGGTATTACGGTTTTTGTAACGAGAGGTAAATTTGAGCTCTGAGCTAAAACACAGCTAGTTTCCCTATTTAGACAGGCAATCACTTATTTTAATCAGATACTAGTATTACAGTGTTGTACTTCACTTGTTTCAGAAATAAATTTATGTTGCAATATACTGCACAGGAGGTTGGGTTTTTTTAGCAGTGCAATAAGGTCATATTTCATATTAAATATTGAAAAGGAGTTAATTCTGCAGGGTAAAGATAAGTTCATGATTTTTTACTATACAAATAGTATGTTCACGATACTTAAAATGCTTCAGTTCTTTAGTAGAGTCAGTCTACTTAGCAGCAGATGCAATGAATTCCTTTAGCTATTAATGAAAATACCTGATATCTTCTTCCTAAGACAGTCTTTGGACCAAAATGGCATTTGTATTCTTCTGTTGTAAAGTTCCAGATGCCTACATTTCTTGTATCTATTTATTTAAAGCATAATTTTGAATTTATTTAAAGCATAATTTTGAGGAAATCACAGTGGCCTGTAATGCAGATATGTAGAGCCAGTCTGGCATGTTATCCTTTTGTAATTTGAAACTTTTTGTTGCATTTTCCTTCTATGAAATAATTTTTCAGAAAGACAGTAACTTTATGTGAGGAAGTTGCAAGATATATCCCACTGTTGTTCAAAGTATATTTTGATGAGAATTTTTTTAAAATGCCTACCCATGGCAACTTGGTCAGAACAGTGCTATAAAATAAAAATATAATGGGTATGAACCCTTTAGTCCTGAGAAACAGGCACAGGACATCTGAAGAGTTTGATCCATAACAAAGCATTTCTACATTCCTTCTGCTTTGTGAGTAATGACTTGAAATTGTATCTGGTGTGGATATAGTAAGATGGAGAGATGGACAGTAGTTGAATGGAATAATCTTTGCAGTTGGGCTTTGAAATACAAGATAGGCTTTCCTAAGTGCAAGGTTTTGCTTACCATTCTCCAGTCACCTGATTCTCTGCATTTTTTTCCTTGGCACACTTAATGCTTTGCTGGATTTTAGCTGAACTAGTCTGGCTTGTGTATTAGAGATCATTTACAAGGAACCTGCTGAGTTACTTTCAAAAAGGGTGCTGTTCTTCAGTTCTTAATTAAATCACCAACAATTCCATTGTAATTGTACATGTAATATATTATTTGCAAACAATTACTGTACTATTTTCAATGGGTAAGTGAAATAGTGGTTTATTTTATATTTATACAGTATGATGGCTGTTACGTGTGCAACAAATACACCGTTAAACTTGAGCCAGTTCTATTTTAAGCATTATGAAGGAACACTATTTTTTCTCTTTTCTTATACACTTTAAACAAAGACATTTGAAAATAGGTCTGGTTTAAAAGTAATTTTTTTTTATATCTTTAGGTGTGTTTAATTATGAACATATGCCATGAAGCTGAGTGTTCTAAACATATTCTAATTGAAATAAAAAACACAATGGAAAAAATGTTATATTTGATACCTTTATGTCTTAATTCTGTTCTAGTATCACAGTTTCAGAGTTAAAGGAATGTAATTATTCTTATCGTGACATATATCCCTGACTTGATCCTCATCCATTGCTGATTGTTGCTTTCCACTGTGAATACTGTCCCTCTTCCTAGAGGACTGGAGCATGTTGATGAAGACTCAGGCAAAGAAAGCATCAAGTGCCTCAGCTATACTTGTGCCTGCTGTCACTAAAACACTTGCAGTATTCAGTAACAGTTCCACATTCTTGTCATTCACCCTTTTGCTGTCAGCATCATGGTAAAAATTCATCTTGTTGCCCTTGATGTCCATTGCAAGTCTGTGCTTTAGGTGGTCTTTTGCTCTCCTGACATCAGCCCTTTGTGCCCTCAAAGTGTTTCTAAATTGCCCCTTTTGTAACTTGTCTCTGCTTCCACCTCTTGTAAATTACCTTTTTTAAATTGGAACAATAAAGTATTGTACAACTATATGAAGTTGTGCAATATTTCATTATGTAGGTTTATGATAATAAATTATTTGGGATGGGATTTTGCTAGTAAAATTCCAAGACTATTTAACATGAACCGAACTTAGGACTGAGGGTGCATCAGGCATAGTGCATGTCTGCATCCTTTTTCAGATAAACATATAATTTGAGAACTTTGTCAGAATTGTTACTGACACAAGATACTGAGTAAGCAAAATGGAAATTACAGTCTTCCATTTTAAGGTTTCAGCCCTACAAAAATTTAAAAATCAGTTGTGCGCTTTTCAGGAGTAACATGGCTATTAATGGTAGTAAGATCCTTTTCAGATGTAAACCTATATAAATATATGCTTATGGGGGGTGTGTGTGTATGTATATATTTATATATAAACACATATAAATGGTTGTTTGATTCCCTTCCTCCACCCACAAAAGAAAGACCTATTTGTAGCTCTACTTACTTTTAAGAGATTTCCCACTTTGTTTTATAAGGAACTTGGAGTATAGTCTTTACCTGTTCCCTGTACTCTGTGTTCTTTAAACTCTGCTTCCTTACCAAAGTATGTGGAGAAATAAATTTCCTGCAGGTTTTTGTTTTGTTTTGTTTTGTTTTTTAAAGTTTAGAGTATGGGGTTCTTAATCAGCAAGTAGAAATTGGTGGTACCTGAAGCAAAAAAAAAAACAACCCAGACCACAGCGTGATTTAGTGAGTAATAACTGGTGTAGCTGGGAGAGTGCTAACTCAGTCCTGATGTCTGTGGTATTTTAATGGATCCTGCAGAATAAATATAAAACTCTAGTCTCCTTAATTATAGTGAACGCATTCTGTAATGGTTCTATTGATCTTTTTGAACAATGTTGATATTGTAGGAAGGGTAGGTGGAGCAACAAAGTAACAGCATCCACTGCTATTGCTTTCTAGCAGGGTAGTGGCACTGAAGTGCTGCTTAAACAAAAATATTCAATTATTTGTGTAATTGATGTAGCATATATTTTCAATATTCTAAAAAGTGAATATCGTTCTCAATTTCATTACTTGGACTGTTATCAGCTTCTGTCATTCACAGGAAATTACATCCTAAAATCTCAATAGATAACACGTAGCTGCTGTAAAAGCTAGTGAGATGAGGTAATGCTATGTAGGCAGTACAGATTGTCTCTGATTGAATACAGATTGAATATAGCATTTTGAAGAACTTTTGCCAGTCGCTGAAATAGTCATTACATAATTAAAATGAAAGAAATGCCTTCTTGGACTGAATTACTTTTTTTATAAGGAACCTAATTAGTGAACTTAAAATAACAATGATATTTCAAAGTTGGATAAACCCTTACAGGAAGGTGGTAACAAGGATCATATAGTACAACCAAAATCAAGCTATTCTGCTTTTCTTTCATTCACCATCAGCACCTTTATTCCCCAGAAGTGCTCAGATCCTTACTGGATAAGGAAATCTCTGAACTTGGTTAGAGAAATTGTTCTTTGTATTAAGCTATTTTTAATTACTGGTTAGATATAATAGGTAATTCTGAGATATAAAACATAGAGCTTTATAATTTTTTCCCAGTTTTGCACTGTTTTTGAATCTAATATTTTCTTGTGTAAGTAGAGTTTGGAAACACAAACTAACTGCTTAAACTGTCAATTATCTCATTCCAAGAGATGGACAAAATCCTTCTGACTACTCACAAGGGATAGGGATAATTTTGCATAATTCAATGAAATTGGAAAGTGATGTTTGATAAAAAGAATAAAGGTCAGAAGCATGGGAGGGAAAAATGTCTTCCTTTTGCAAACAAAAAGCATAAGTACATTATGTGCCAAATATACGTTATTGAATAGGAGAATGAATTGTGTGGGATCTGACAAGTTTCCAGCACTGTCTAATGGTATTTTAAAACCCCATATTTTATCATGCCTTTTCAGAAATACTGTTTGTTACAGTTTAGCAGATTCTTCAGAGAAATTACATGCTCTTTGGGAAAATAAGTATCTCTAACAGGCAAGTGTACTTGGTTGTACGATTGAAGCCTCTGAATTCATTCTGTCTCTCTCACAAGACAGAAGAGCAGCAGCATTTCAAAAGAAGATATTTGGAGTTTTACAATACTGTATAAGTATGCTGTTTGCTGGCATGAAAGTAAAACCTAAGGGTCCTATTCAGGGACCTTTAATGGAAAGCAATACCCTGCTGAAGCTGGTAAATAATTTTCAAGTGTATTTATTGTTACGGAGCTTTCTTAGATTATGTATCCATTGTTAAAGTTCCCCTATCGCAAGAAAAAATGCTGCAAACCCCATAAGGTAGGGTAGACTGGGGATCAAGATACCATTTTAGGAGAAGTTCAGTCTGAGTCTGGCAAGAAACTCATTCGTTCTGAATGAGCAAGGATTTTAATGCTGTCGTTTCTTTTGGTCTCTGAAGTCCTTGTTGCAAGTGTTAGCTGAGACAAGGAATTGTTTATAAATTTGCCACAAACTGATACAGAAGTTCTAAGTCCTAACTGTTCTCTTCAGTGCTGAGTCACACTTCTGTTGATGTGCGCTGAGGTCTGGTTTGCCAATAATTTGGACCATTGTAGGGTCAAAACTGCAGGTCTCATCTTGGCCTCGTCCTGCCTGTTGTGACAGCACGTGACCCAACTACATAGTATCTCTCATCTTTTTGAAATTTGTATTATTTGGGGGTTTAAATACTGCTACCATCTGAATAGGAGTCATTAACTGATACAAATAGGTCATGATACGTTGGTAGCCTTTGGATGGAGAACAAAACTGTGCCTTTCCAGCAATACAGAAATAGGAAGGAAAACAGTATGTGAGATGCTTGAGTTTATGTATGCGCTTACTCTCTTGGGAATTGGGCAGTCACGTTTTGCATTAGCTTAAGAGTTGTAATATATGGCAGTGTATATGGTAAATAAGAGTAATCTAGTTGTACTGTTTTAAAGGCACATCATGTCCTAGATAGCTGGCAGTGAAAACTCTGTATATAGTCAGTGTATAGTAATGTAGGACTAGGCAGAACTCTTACTGGAGCTGAGTTTTTATGAACAACTCGGGTTTTTCATATAAAATTGTAGGACTTTCTGACTTGCAGCTATTTTAAGTGATTTCCATGCCTTGCTTTGTCTGGAGCAGTTGATAGGTTTTTTACTGCATTGAAGCTTGTTACTGGTAATCACCCTGAGCTGTGAGTAGCTGACTAGTTTTTTCACAATCATTTGGCAGTCAAATTCAGTGCAACTCAGCCTAACAAAGTTGACAGTATTCTTCTCACAACTGTACGTGAAATCCCTGTGTGATAATTTCTCATTTGCAGAAGACTGGAAGAAGACATTATGAGGTATGTTTCTAGGGAGTCTTCATGTTTGTGTCATTGATTTTCTCCTTGATCACTTGGAGGGTTCTCTTTTATGTTGCTGTTTCCTCATTAAGTTTGTTGCCATTTTCAAAAAACAGATGGTTGTAGGGGTTTTGTGTTGTTTTTTTTTTTTTTTTAATGATGTCTTCTATACACTATTTATTTATTAATACTGGTTATATAAAACTAAACAAGGGAAAAATATTTTACATTAAGGCCATGAGGTAAAATGGACCTAAAAATAAGCTGCAGAGATACTCCTCTTCAGTCAAGCAGTTCAAAGTACTGATTAAACTTGGCAACCCTTATTAGATTCTGTATTTGAAAGTTTCTTGCAGAGGTAGCTTAGTGCTTTTCTATTTTATTTCTATTTTATTCAGGTTTTGGGTGGGGTTTATTTTGGTTTTTGGTTTTCTGTTTAGCTCAGTTGTCTGATTTGCAGAATTCTCTGACAAATGACCACTGAACATGCCCAGGTCAGCTCCACATTACATGATCAACAATGCGTGGCAGGCACGTTAGGCTCGTAGTACCTGCCATTGGAGGGTTGGGGTAGTCTTTTTTTACACAACAATCTGAAACATTTGCTTGGAGTGTACAGTTTACTGGCATGTGCAACATAGGTCTTTCCTTAAGACCTACCAACATTAGCAAAATTGCTAGTAGTATTAAACTCGGTCATCTCATAAAATATTGTGATTACCTTTTCTTTGGTGTTCTTATCTCATTTGATTAAAGACTTATCCTTGAATTCTAAGTGCTTCCCAACTCTCAGTCAGAGCTTACTTAACACAAGATGAAGGAATACCTACTTTTTTCATACCAGAGAAACTACTTATGGAATGGGTTATCTGTAAAGGTGGCAAATACAGGCCATTCTTATCTATTATTTCCTCAACTTCAAAATTGTTGAAAAAAATCTCACTAAGTTTCAAATTTAGTATGGCAGTAAGTATCAGTGTAAAACACTACTGTCCAGCTGTGAAGATGATCTGTTTTGGTAGGTGTGGAATTTCAGAAGATAATCTAAATATGGATGAATTTAGCTTCTGATTTTTTTCACTTCCTTTAATTTGAGTAGTTGAGCCTTAGTTTATCATTAGGCATTTTCAGGTTTTTATGCTCATAACCATGTCTTACCACAAAAGATATTTTGTTTGTTTATTTTATGCCACTCATTTACTCCACAAAAGACATTCAAACATGAAAGGCTGGAAACAGGGAGATGTAAAATACCGGCACAAACCTGAGAGTTGGGATATGTCTTCAGACTGCCCTAGACAAACTTGAGGTGCTCATCATGTCCAGAAATAATTTATCTCTGGGACTAAGATTCTCTAGGAATGCTGAACTGGGCACTTTACAGACCATGCAGATCTTCATGGTGACCTCAGCAATGGCAGCACAGGATTCGGATGAGAAATGCATTGCTTTGGATTGGTCTGAGTGGAGAAGCTCCTAGGGTATACATTAATTTGGGGTTTTGGTTTATCTGTTTTTATTGCAGTTATGGGAGCATGAGGGGCACAAATTGAAGATAGACTAGCCTTTTTTTTCTCCACCTCCACACACCCCCCCCCCCCCCCCATCTGGAGAATGAATAAAAAACCAGTCCAAACACAGTGGTACCTCAGGTTGATCTTATGATGCAGTCCAACTATATGGTGGCAGCATATGTATATGTGCCTGATCAAGTAGATACTAGTTTAGCTGTGGCAATATTGTGTTTGGTGTGCGCTGAAATATTCTCACTCATCTTCTTGGAGCTTAGGTAGGCTGGTCTAACTGCTGGAGTGTCATCAGCTCATTCTGCAGCCATCATTCCCCAAGCTGCTTGGGTTATATTGGGAGTCCAATTGCAGTCGCACCTGGGACTGCGGTTTAGGAATACACTCAGAAACAGTGGGAATACAAACTTAAATTTTTAAGAGAAATGTGTTTACACTTCTGGTAAGTAAAGTATAGATTTCTGTTTCAGTGTTGGATTTGATTTAGTTTTTGGTTTTGTTGGTTTTTTGTGTTGTGTGGTTTTTTGTGTTGTTTTTTTGTTTGTTTGTTTGTTTGTTTTTTCTCCCTAGAGCAAACAAAGCAGCAAGGATGTCATTAAATATTTTTCTTTGGCTCACACAGTTCTGTTTATAAGAATATGATCTTTATTTCTTCTATCCCTTCAGACCTCTTTGTGTATCTGACGGTATATTTGTCTAAGACAGGAAGGGAGAAATTTAGGAAGTTAAAATATTGGTAATTGATAAGAAACACAAAAGTGTTTCTTTTTGTGTGTGCTTTGTGTTTGATTAGTATAAGTGACTGTGTTAAATGCTCAGTGGTTTACAGTTTCAAGAAAAATTAAAATCCCTGTTTCTGTACACTCACAAACCTGAAGTGCAGGCTGTGAAATACAGGTTATGAGGCATATGTGCCCATGCAATCAGTTGCTCTGAAAATTTGAGGAAATTCCTCTGCCCCTCAAAAGTTAGTTTTCCCTTGCATTTTCTCACCTTTGTATGGTGAGACATTAACGCATTTCTCTTACCCACCTTTTTTATTACATTATTAAATGTTCTTCTTAGGAAGCCCTGTTTGGAAACAGCTTTTACTGCATGCCTAAATAAAAGCCAGTACAGAACAGCATACAAACACAGTGTAGTATCTTGGAGCGTGAATTAGGAACCTTCAAACAGAGTTTGCTGCCTTGCCATTCATGGAAGTGTACACAGAGATTTTATTTAATTGATGGCAGTGTTTTTTCTTCTCTTACATACTTGTTTTTACAGTGAATAAAGGATGAAAAGGGGATCTGTCCTACCTGTAATAGAATGTAAGGTTTTGTAATAATGAGCGGTAAAAATCTGTATTTCCTTTTTCATTTTCTTTCCAACACAAAGTTATACAGGTCATCTATTTAATATACTTTTTGATTTTTTCTTGACAAATAGAAGTGTTACAGGATATTTGCCTTTTGCTGGTATGTATCAAGGCAATAATAACTACAGATTAAACATTCCATTTTTTTTAATACTGAGTTTCTCATTACTTTGCAGTTGGGTATGTATCATTAAACACCATACCTCAGAATAAGGTGTGAATGGTTATTATTGTTGTTTTTATTGTAAAATAATTACTTCCATGAAGGGTTTTCTTTTTCATTTCTTAAAGAAAGCATTACATTGATCTTCTGTTTTGTAAAAACTTTTAACAAAATGAATTTTGTAATAAACCCAAAGTTTGTTATTTATCTCAACAAGATAAACAAGGAGTCTGCTGATCATGATTAATTATCACCAGTCTGAGTTAAGAATTCTTTTTGAGTTCCACTTCCTTGCATTGCTATTCAGAAATATGACTTAATGGTTTTCTCTGGAAAAAAACCCACAAAACCCAAAATCCCCACAAACAAAAAAATCACCCTTTCAGTACTGCCAGTGAAGTAAACGACTGTGTCTAAATTGATGTATGTGGAATACTTCCAGCTTGGGGTGAACATTTTGCCATATCTCATTTCTCTCAAAAGGACAGGACCTCAGTAGCTGCACATGTAATTTTCCATGAGACCAGCACAAATTTTATTCAGTCTCAACACAGCCAGTGAATGGTTCTGTGAGTGCGGATTTCTTCTGTAGTTGAAGGTGGCTAAATAAATTCCTTACAATTGGAAAGAATAGGATGTGCAATTCAGAGGAAGTGAAACCAGATCATTATAAACAGAGAGGGAGCTCTATGTAAGGTTAAGCACTTATGTAAATGTTTGTCGTAATGGGGAATAATCAGGTGAGTCAAACAAAGCGTGGAGATGATGAAATTGAAAATCCAACATCAAAAGGGTTCAGAATTCATCCTGTGAACCCCAGGAATGCTTTAAATCTTTTTGTCATGTCAGGTGGTCTGCTCTTTATCTAAGAATGTACTTTTAATTAGGGATGACATCACTGTAGAAAATCACAAGTATTCAAAAATAGAAATCCTTGCAGATTTATAGAATAATGTTTATTTTCAGGAAACTTCATGGTATGTGAAAGCAGGTGGAGAATTAGTGTAGTTCACTTTACATCTGGGAACAAATGGAATTTTAGTGCAGTTTAGAACTGGTTGTAAAATGGGAAAAAAAATACTGTTCCATTCTCATCACACATTCAAAGTGGGATTTTTTTTTCTTTAATGGATATTTCTAAAGCTTCACCTTCTTCCCCTGTTCCCTTCAAAAAGAACATTATATATTAATTCTTACTCACTCTTCTTTTTGTCAGAACAATTGCATTTTTTTGTTTTCCAGTGTCTCTTGGTTCAGCCTGTGTCCTCTGGCATTTGCCGCAACAATCTGCATTTTCAGATATTTCTATTGCACGGTAGTGGTGCTCATTCCATAGCTGCTACCTCATTCTTATGAATTTAAAAAGGGAACTTTAGAAATACCATAGGTGAATTATTTACTTCCTCCCATCACAACAGGTTGTTTTTTTTTTTTTTTACTGAAAGTATCAATGAATCAATGAAAATCTATGTTAACTAAAATATCTTAATTAATACCATTATCCATCCCTTTTGATTAATCAATTAGCATACATAAGAATGGTCCTACTACACCCTGGCCAGGAGTTGTCCTAGCCTTTTAAGTGGCCTTCAATAGAAAGAAGAAAAACCCCTAGACCAGGCTAAGCATATTGTGTGTCTATCACCTGTTTTTGTTTGTGTGGGATTTTTTTTGTGTTTCTCTGTTTTGTTTTTAACCTTCGTCATCTGTGCTTTAAATGATTGCTGGATCAGGGGCTGTATTTTATCTTTGTGTTCTGTGAATCTTGGTGGACTTCATTCTGCAGTTATGTATGGAAAAGACTTCTTTTTGTTTGGTTTTTTTTCTGTGCATTTAGACATACAAAATCTTATTTTACATTTCACTGAATTCAGCTGACAGCTGAAGTAAAATAGTTGTTGTTCCTTTGCTATTTCTGTGGTTCTGAATTGTTAATTTTCATCTGGAAGGTAAAATGCATGCACTTGATTTGTTTTCTGAGGTACTTTTATGAAGTCACAGCTGAGCAGTGTATGTAAATGATCATTTAGTAAGGTTTCTGACAAAGCTTTAAATTAAGCTATTTGATAACTGTTTTGAAATAGAAGACAAAATATAATTTTACACTGTCCATTTTAGGCAAACATTTACCTAAAGTACTCCATTTTTCCCAAATGCTGTGATCTTAATTAGAATCCCACTGGAAGTCACATTAGGCTGTTTCAATGCAAGTAGCTGGTTCCTGTCACTGTCTTTGATACTTCAGCTGAAGGAGTTTTACTGAGTCATCCATTGTGCAGTGCATGAGCGTCTGATACAACTTCTTCCGTCTAGGGATGTAATCAAAAAAATCAATGTCAAATGGAAATCAAAGTTCTCAAAGTTTGAAAGATTGATGGAAAGGATTTTAATGAGTGCAGATTTCAAGCTTTACCTTCATAAATTTGGCAGGAAGGCCAAGCATGAAATTCCTGGGTGCAGATGGCTGGGAAAGATGTTTGAAAATAAGGAGGGAAAAAGTTTAAATGAAAATGAGAAGTAATGTTTTGATGGGAAGAGACAAATCTTTTTCTCCATATTTTGCCTGGAAATGTAACTCAGATTTTGAGGAAATTAAGTATATGCCTGTACCTTTATGAAACTGGATGATAACCATATTCCAATTACCTTTCAGTATAAAGAATAAAACTTAATTGCTTCTATTTAAGTAACTGTTCCTTCTAATTGAAAACAAATAAATAATCCCACTGCTCAGAAACAGACTTACTGAAGACACCACGAAGTTGACTGATTAAGGTAGAAGACCCAAACAAGGGAAATTATTTCTGGGAGACAAACCTACTTTTTTCTTTTTTCTTCTTCTTTTTTTTTTTTCTTTTTTCTTTTCTTTTTTCTTCTTCTTTTTTTTTTTTTTTTCTTTTTTCTTTTCTTTTTTCTTGTTTTCTTTTTTCTTTTGTCTTTTTTTTAATTTCAGCATGACATGACATAATATGCTGTAAGCTAAGGTTAATTCAGTGATCAGTTATAATCATATGGAAATAAAATTTTAATTTGTAGTACTGTTGCATCCATATTTTTTAATATAAAACCATTTTTTCTAAGAATTCTGATTTTTTCCTGTTCAGCCCAGTCCAGTTTTTATTTGCTTAAAGTTGTGTGCTTGTGCTGTACATTGAATATTGGCACTTAAGGAGCTAATTTTAAACTATGATAGGCAAATAATTCAAGTGGAAATAAAGGTAGTTTCTCTTTCTTCATGTAAGAGTATCAAATGAAAAAGGAGTGATAAAAAAAGGAGAGAAATAAATTGGAAGCTTATTAATCACAACAATGGGATTCCATAGCTACTAATTATAAACCTGCCTCTTTCAAGTATTTACACTGAAATAAAAACACAATTAAAAAAAAAGGGGAGAAAGTTTTTTGTTAAAAAAAGACTGCAATGGGGAAACCTTTTTGGAGCAGGTTGTATGCTCTACTGAATTAGGAGGCTGGTTCTTTTGATATTCTGAATTACTAATTTTTTTGCAATAGAGATTGCATTGAAAATACGTAGCTTTATGATATTTTTCAGAAGAGTCTGATGAAGATGGCCCTTTCTTACATGAACTTGGGCAACAGCCATGCCTCTGCTTTGTGACGAACAGACTCACAGGTTGTGAGCATTTGAAAGAACTCCGCATGCCATAGGCATAGTCTTTTCCCAGGTGTGATTTGAGAGAAGAGCCATTTTGTACACAGCTGCATGAAGCTAAAACTGGCAACGGAGAATCTTCATCCTTGGAAATTCCTAAAACTTGACTAGACAAAGCCCTGGGCAACCTGGTCATGCTCTGAAGTTAGCCTCTTCTTTGAGCCGTCAAGACTAGATGAATTCCCAAGTTTGTTTCCAATTTAAATTATTTTACAGTTCTAAACTGCATTATATTTTAAGATTTAACATAATGGCTGTGCTCAGGTTGCATCTTCCTGATGCGACGGCACCGTGCCCACACTAATGGCCATAGCTAAATATTGTGCTTTAGCTCTGACAACTCAGATGTATAAAAGCCATTGAAATCAAAAATGGCAGCTCCTCACAGGCATCCCAGAATCTGTTTCTCTCTATAGTGATGTAATCAGAGATTTAACTTTCCTTTCTTATTCCCGTCTACATTTTTGTATTCATGATTAAATGCTCCTGCAGTCCAAGGGTTGTAATTTTGATTGGAGTTTGGCTTCAGCTGATTACACATACTTGTAGTGCTTGGTGTATACGTAGTAAGCTTTGCTGTAGAAATTTTTAAAAATATCGAAAGAAAATCTATGCTCGTGGTTGTTATCTGTTAGTAAAATGTTGGTTGTTTTTTTTTTGCAGATGAACACTTTTAGAGGATAGTTTCCAAAAACTGTGATCACAAATGCAATGCCAGTTACAGGCGTGTTAACCTCTGTTTTTACAAAAAAAATTTAGTCTGTCCTGCTGCTGCGTTTTGTCTGGTTTTGTTGCCATAGTTGTGAGCTGTTAGTAGAGGAGCTAACTAGAAGAGACAAAGTATATGCAAAGAAAGGGCTTTAGTAGGTATGAAACACTTCTTTACTGAACACTGATGGAGTCTGACCCTCCACTTTCTGTCTGCTACCCATACCCCACCATCTTTCCTTAGCCATAAAAAGGAGGCTTTGCCAGTTGCCTAAATGAGGAGCCAAATATGACAGCTCAGCTGATGGTGTTGACATCGGCAGCAGACTTGACGGACGGCACCAAACCTTGCTGTGGCCTGTCTCCTGCTAATTAGCTGTTCGAAGGAACTCTGTGCGCCACAGGCACAGTCTTATTGGAAAAGGACATCTTTGCCGTTCACCCTGACAGCTGTGATGCAGCTGTTCGTGGAGCGAATTGAGCACAGAGTGGGAGGGTGGAAGGCGGCAGCGGATTTAGAACAAGTGACAGCTCTAGTGTCTTGCATTGAAGCCGTCCTGTGCTATAATAAAAAACTGGAATGGAGGAGAGAGAACATGGGAATCAAAATTTATAAAATGGGATCGCGGGTTAGGCAGGAAACAGGAGGAGTAAGAGGAAGGGAACAGGACTGCCTCATGAGGGCTCTGTAAGGCAACTGGAGCTGTGTGCTCTGGTGATTAATGCAGGCATACACACATTCATGATGTTCTGTAGGTCGTGTGCATGTCGGTGGCTATTCATGGGGATGTGTGACAGGAAGTCCCACAACTGAGCAAGATGAGGAGCAGCGTGGGCCTGAATAATTTATCGAGATGCCATACATCTGATGGCTGTGGAGACAAGCTGAGGGAAGGAGCTTAAAAAAAAAAACAAAACAGAACAAAAAACAAAACCAAAAAGTGCTTGCTACTTACCCTGAGTGATTGTGGGTGGGAACGAGAAAGTTTTGAGAAAGTACTCCTGCTGCTTTTCAAAGCAAATACCCTTGCTGATGCAGAAACTGTTAAGTGGCAAAATACAGTTATACCTTTCTTATTCAAGCTTGTAACATGTACTCTATTGACACATTTGAAGACAAATGTCTAACTTAGTTGAATGTTAACTAGATGGTACGGAAGGAAAGATGTCAAGTTGAGGGTGTAGAAAATTCTGTTGAAACAGTGACATTTTAACCAGTGTAGTTCTGTTAGTTCCTATCAGTTTTTATTTTCTAGTGGTTTAGTTTTTAAAGGGGAGAGACCATACTTTGGACATTTTGTGATGATAAACTATCAGTTTTAAACTTACCAGTCATTTTACAGTAAAATCTGAGAGGGGCAATAGAATGCAAAATTCTACAAATAATTTTTAAGATTAAAGTGGGTTTGCATTTTTTCAAAAAGTTGATCTCATTTGGAAGGTAAAAGACCAGTTGAGATTAAATGAGTGAAATAAGGATGACAACCACATTCCCTTCCCCAGATCTCAGGCTAAGCACTTTTTAATGCTGAGTGTTAAAAAAAGCCCAACACGTTATTACAATATTAATTGATTTTCCTCTGTGTTTTCTAGAAGCCGAGAGATTAAGACAAATATTTTACTTGCAATATGTCTGTCCTAGGCAGAGGTAAAAAGTGTTAGATTGCCTGGGAAAGCTTGCTTGTAAAAAGCTTCCAGTATAATTTTACAACTGAGTGGATTAGTTTGTGATAGCATTGAGATTTGGGATGTTCCTGCAAACTAATTCTTTTTAAGCTTTTCTCTTTTTATTGCTGATTACCTATGGGTTTTACTACATGCAACTTCTCTTTTCTCTACTGACATACAGACAAAATAACTAACAGTATGCTGCAGTCAGTAGTCAAAAATGTCCCAAAGCAGATGTTTCTATTGTTATAACAAAGAAACCACACATATGCTTAAATGTATCACCAGTGCTTTGTTTTTACATTTACTACCGCACTTGCTATTACCTCTTATCCTGCACTGAAGAAGTCAACTGATTTGCGCCCCCCCCCCCCCCCCAAAAAAAAACCAACCAAACCAGACTTAGAATATATATATGTCAATTTTTTTTCTTATTTATATGTATATAACAAAACTAAAACAAAACACTCAGAAGATACAAACTTACGCTTCAGGGACTTTCTCAATCAAAAAAATACAGATCCTTGCTCTACTTTGTAGTGGGACTGCTCCTATAGTTTTATTTCTGTGTCTATAATGTATCCTGACTTGTGAAGTAATCCCAATTATCATACTGAAAACTTTAGGTGTTCCTCATAAATATTTGACGTGTCCACGTAATCTGAGGTTTATCTTTCAGAGTTTACACAAGTCTTAATGAAAAATGTGGAATAATTTTTTAGTGAAAGTGATTTTGTCCAGTTAAACCAAAAAGTTTTAATTGTTCACTCTAAATGGTTTGACCATTATTTCTGACTTTTTTGGTTTTTTTTCAGTTTTTAAAGAATTCAGCATACCATTTACAATTGAGTTTCAGTTCTCCTGCCAGTATTTTCAAAATTGTACAAGATTAGCAGTTTTTAGCATTTAGGTTTTGACATCTGTTCTGTGTAATCAATCACTCAGCTTAATAATTTTAATAGTAAATCTTATATCAATATCTGTTCATAACAGATTTAAGACTTCATTATGCAACTCAAGATTGGGAAAATGCTTACTTTTATGTATTTTCTGGCTTTACTAATAAGAAAGTTTCAGATGTTTGCACATACTATCATACCATTACTATTCCTGTGTTCTCAGTTGTGTGAGTTTGCTATTGCACAGAAAATAGGTATTTTCATACAGGGTATTTTTTTGAAACTGTATTACTGGTCTAGTTCACTAAAAGTGGAACTACTTTTGCATCTAATTATTTTTGCTATGGCTATGTTTTTGTCAGTGGGAAAATTATTCTATATTCATCTGTTTTTCAATTGGTGATATCATGCAGTTTTGTGTGGCTTGTGCATGGATGGCCACAGCTTAACATTTACACATTATGCCGTATTAACAACAGAAAAACTGCACTTACTGTTCTTAATGGGTGATTCTTGTACAGAAGATAATATCTTTCACTTTTATTTAGGTTATGCAGAAGCCAAAACAATATTAGTAGGTACTTATGAGGTATACCTTCATGGACCTTGTGAACTGCCAACGTTTTTGATATTGGACAACTTTAGAAGCTGAGAATATTAACTAACTTAAAAAAGCCAAAACCACCAACAACAAAATTCCCCAAGCAAGCTAGCCTTAAGGGTTAGGCAGAGTTGTGCCCAGAAGCTGGACAGAACCTGTCAGTCATGAAGAGATAACTTAGAAGGACCTTTAAGGGTTAATGTGCTTAATAGTCTTGCTGCATAACAGTATGAGCTGGGTGGCAGAAAGAGGAGGGTGGGAATTTTTAACTTCATTACACTGTGTAAGTAGCAAATCAGTGAAGTGAAGGAAGAAGGAGAGTGAGTTTCATTCTGTTTCCACCACCAATATCTGTTGTTTCTTTACTGCTGATGTGACTGAAGGGCCGTGGAAGAACACCCCTGTAGATTCTGACTACTATACATACTTATGAAGAACAAATACATAGTAAGAAATCAGATTTTTTTATTTAGCATTTTTATGGTAGCAAGTTCTGTTTTAATCTGGGTTCTTTTTATGGGAGGCATTATGATAATCCACGCGCCATTGATGCCTACTGCAGTCACAGTCTTTCAGATTTATTCTCTTTGAAATTAAAATGGTGCCTCTAGATGCTGCTGATACAATCTGTCTGATGGCATGTCTATGTGTTTATGAGTTGCTAAGAAGTGAACAGGAAGAGCTGTTCAGAGAAGCACACCTTTTCATCTAATATATCAGATGTAGTCAGTGTCTGTTTCAATATCATAAGTATGTGTTTTCAATGCAGTTAATAGATATATATTAGGAATGTAGTTACCAGAAGCATTAAAATACTTTTTTTTTCCCTAGATAATGCAAGTAGTAATAAGCCACAGAGGGAAGTTTCTGTCTTTTTTTTCTTGAAGAGGGTTTCCATGTTTGGTTTCTCCTCGTTTATTTTTGTCTTGCTCTCACTCTTCCTGGCTCCCTGTTTCCCATGTTCCTTTGTACTATTCCTGTCACACCTCTCGCAGCCAGTGTGGCACTCTGTCTTTCTCACATGCATGTGCTCTCTCTCTCACTTTCTCAAGTGCGCTCTGCCTCTTTCACATGCTCTCTTGCATGTGCTGTCACTCAGTGTCTTGCTTGCTCATTCTTGCACACTCACTGTCTTGCTCCCTTGCTTCCTCTCGCAGTCTCTAGTGCCGTCTCTCTTGCATGCACTCTTTCTCTTACACTTACTCCTTTTCTTATTCATGCTCTTACACTTTCATTCTCTTTACTTACTCCTGTGCACTGTGCCTCTCTCTCTTTTGTTCTATCACTTCTCTCAAACTTACTGTATCATATTTTTTCTAGGGAAAATATGACCATTTTGTTGCCCAGCAAGTGGTCAGGGATTAGGAATACAAGACAGTTTGGTCACCAGGGATAATACTGCTTTATAAACCTTCCTAACTGGACTCACAGGCAATTTTTTTTTTCTTTCCCTGTAAGGTGTCCTCCCCTCTTCCTTCCACCCCCTCCCTCCCTTCAATCACAGCATTGCTTGGAGGCAAGAGAAGTACGGGGAGAGGGGAGAGAAGCTCATTTAGTAGCCCTGGTAGACACAGGCATCACAGTACCAATCAATCAACACACATGCTTTCCCACTGAGACTCCCCTGTGACCTTGAGGATTGTGACAAATGACTTAAAGGACGGAACAGACAGAAGGTTTGTGATCAACCAAAAAAATATGTTCTTCTGGATGATGAGGAAAAATAAAAATGAAGAGTGAGGGAAGATATATATCTGGGTTGAACAAGGCTCAATAAGTTCTGTAACTACCTTTTTCTGTACTGGCTGTGGTTAGATGAGTTTACTGTCATGGTAATTAAGACTTCTTCAGTAAACCTCACTGCACTGTTTACAGTACTTTTTTGTGCAAGTCTGCAGTACTTTATGGCTCTAAGCTCTCAGCTGTGGCTGGAGGTTGTAGCATTTATTGATAATAGATTCTAGAGGCAACATATCTCATCAAATTCATGTTGAGGGAAAATAATCAGCAGAGTGAATCACTTAACCTGGATTGACTTGATTCATTCTGAAATCTGCAGCACATTAACTCAGTTGTGAGAAGTTTATTATTAATCATAAATATTTGATACATTAATAAGTGCAGCAACTTACATTCTGGCTGTAGATACACTTTCAGTAGATGTTTAAAAACTATTTTTACGTACCTTATATATTTTTACTTCTTTTGGCATCAGCCATCCTTGTGTATCTAGTGCACTATGGGAGAAGGTGTGCATTTTCTTGCACCTACCAATGTGTCTCTAATCTTAGCAGAAAGTGACATCTGTTAGGAGAAAGATACCTTTTGCCACATTATTAATTCTTTGTGTCTCCTTCAGAATGCAGATTGGCATTTTCTTTACTGGTTTCTGCCCATTCCATTTTTCTGTGGTTCCTATGACCCTTATCAACATGACTATCTGTATTTGTCCCATGTTAGGCTCCCAGTAACAGCAATCACTATTAAGTATTTCAGCCAGCCAAACCGCTGATACTCCTGGTTCTATACTTAGATTCCTCTTCTTTGCAGCTCAGAAAAATATTAGCGACCTTCTTGCTGAAATAGGGATTGTCAAACATACATCAGAGGTCAGTAATGGTTGCTCTCCTTAATTGTTATTACATTCAAATCCATACAGGCCGTAAAACTGAATTTTAATCATTACTTGAGTTTAGAAAACTATTTGCATTCCAACTTTTTTGTTCTGGGAAAAAGAGGTCTATTATAAACTAATTTGGAGACTTTTTTTCTAATGACAGACTGCACTTTCCAATGCAGGAAAAGGTATTTTGGTCCATTAAGCTCAGTAGCAGTGCTAGAAAACCGAAGGCTAAATGAAAGGAGGTGCCATGTGTTTGGGGAAGCAGGCAGTAGTGTCATTGTCCTTCTGATGATATTGAAGCTGGTCAGATTTACTGGTAAAATGCCCAGATCTCCCTTGTAGCAGACATAATCCAGTATACGTCTGATGTTTTAGAGATCCAGAGTTGCAAATCAGAAAAAAAAAAAAGGCAAAAAAAAAAAAAAAAGCATTACCTTGTAGAGAGTGGAAATAATTTAGAGAAATATAATCCAAATTAAGGAGGAGTGAGTGACCATCACTGAAGGCTCTAGCAAATGACAGGAGAAAGCAGTCTCAACTGTTTCAAGACTTGTGTTACATTTACCAACAAGGGATGTGCTACCAGAGGGCAGCAAATACATACCAGGAAAAAGTTCAGAAAATTTTGTTCCTGGGGCTTTTGACAAGGTCAGTAACCCAGTCCTTTAGAACAATTAATTTCTTTAGCACCTTGCTGAGTGTGATTCTGTTTTGAAAGTATTAGGCTCTTTTCCCTCAAAAGGATTTAGCTGCACTTTTCATTCCGGTAAAGGCAAATTGGTACTGTGTAACTTTGCTGCCCACTCATCCCCTCATTTGCTCTAATGAGGGCCTTCAGCGTGGGTCTGGCAATTGCAAATGGCAGACAGGTGGAATTACAGATTAATCTGAGGTTAAAAAGAAAAAGAAAAAAGTAGAAAACAGTTTAGGCTGTAAGCCATTAAATATGAATTGTGTTTACTAGATGCTGTGCTCTATTAATGTAAGTAACTTCAGAAGTCTAGAAAGCAAGACTCTCTAGCTCTCTATCCTGTAGATGTTTCAGATTGAAGATATTTTACCTGACAATACCAAAAAGCCATTAAATATTTTTCAAGAGCTTTTGCTTTTCCAAGGAAGCTGGGTTTTTTACATTGGATATCATGTTGAAATGTCCGCTTGGAATTCATTTATTTTAGTTGGATCAAGTCTCTGTCTACCAAAAGTAGTTAACTTAAAAAAAAAAAAAGAACTTTTAAAAGTGTCTTCAAGGACAAGGAAACATAAGCATCTGGAGCATCTGGGTATTTTTATTAGTTTGGGAACACAAGTCATGTAGCTTTGTGTCTCAAAGAGATAAGGAAAATAGAACAGAGACTTGAACCCAGGTCATTAAAGCCCTAAGATAACACTTTAATCACTGTACCTATCCATCCTTTGGAAGAAGATTATTAATGCAAGTATTTTCATCTTCTACTTTTAAAAGTCAGTTTTCTCATAAAAGAGAAATACAAGTCAGTGGAGAGTTTCTGCAGCTCCTGCCTGGATTTAATACAAATTAAATAATAGGTTCTTTGTTATCAATGCCAAAAGCTTTCAGACTGGCTTCTGTTTTGGTTTATCCTGAAAAAGAAAGTTTAGCACATTTGAGAACAGAATACATATCTCTTTATAAAATTTGTCTTTATATGGCAGAAATACAGGTACATTTGGCTCATTCAGTTTACTGTTGAAGGCATGAAATAGTAGAGGGCAAATTCTGAGACACCTATGTAGTCCATTTAATGGAAGCACACAGTTTTTTAGGGTGAATACAAGGTCTGAATTTGGCTTTAAAAATAACAGTAACTCTGGGAAGCGTTAAGTATGCTTCTAATGTGAAAGTAAACAAAATTTTGTTTGTGGGGGAATAAAATAGAAGTTTTGAGGGGAAGGCACAGTAAAACTGGAGCTTAACAGACTAATCCTGTTCTTAGTGCTGTTGAACAAAACTGTATGCACATCAGTTTACATAGATAAACTTTCCTGTAGCAAGATTTAGTTCATAGGAAGATTATGAATCATAGTGATGCAATGTTTGTTAGAATGTGATATTTTTGGTATAGTCAAATTTTGTGGGTCAGTTACGCTTCTCCATAAATTTGTTACTGTGGAAAACCTGCTATATGTGACAAAATAAAACCAAAGCAAGCAAACATTCTTGTTTTGTGGTTTCAGAAATCAGATTTTGGTTTTTTCTTCCCCCCCCGAGAAAATATCAAGTGACAATGGATCCTCGTTGGTGTTTTGTAACCTTTAAATGATTATTAAGGTAGAATCACCATGGCTGGGTAAGGGTAAATGAGTAAATAAGGAGGAACCGAGGAAGAAGCAGCCAATATATTACTCAGTGAATGGTGACATTGATTCTGAATAGAATTTCTTAAAGTAGGTGCTCATAAGTCATGAGACCAAATCTGGGTTTAAGGGAAGGATGTACCGGAGTCATTGCCAGTAAATTTACATTTGAGATATTGGTTATCCTTTAAATAACAGATAAAAAACATAGTGTTTAAAAAAAAAAAATATATATATATATATAAAAAAAAGAATCCCATAAAGGTTTATGATCTGTATATTCCTGAGCCCAGCATTTAAGAAAGAAAAGAAAAAGAAAGCCTCTTGAACAGTAATGAAATGAATTTTATTTTGCAGGCACTGGACCCGTGCCATTTCATTTCATTACCAGGATACGCTGAGAGGGCTGGAATCAGCCAGAACTACAGGCAATGCAAGCTGATGATAAGTGTTTCATCATGGCCCTAAACATATTAAATTTTTAGCTATAAATTTTATCAACAGCATCTACATGGCTGGATAACATTCCCCCCCCCCCCCCCTTTTTTTTCTTCACACCCCACTCCCCCTACCCCCTGTTTTCTTCCGCTCTGCAAGTACTACTTTTACTTGACTGTTCTGAAAACAAGTTTTAAAGAAAATCAGTAACTAAAACTACATCTAGAATTTAGCTACTCCAGTAATAACCATTCAGGCTATCTTCTGTACTGACTGAAAATGGGAAAACAAAGTTACAGCAAGAGCAAAGGTAACAATAGATGAACCTTATTTTGTGACAGTTTTCAGAAGATTTCCTCTTAAAACTAATAGCATATCCCAGGGGAATGTTTTTCAGTTGAAGACCTCATTCCCAGACATTTGGTCTTTGTAGAATACCGATAAGTAAAAGGTGTGAATCAGAAAAGGCTGTAGATTTTATATTTCTAATAATATAGTCAATAAAATTTCAGCCGTTTTAGAAGGTTGTAATGGTTAAATGGCCAAACCCAGAAGTATACTGGAGTCTGCAATAATGTTTTTAATTGAATATCCCTGAGGATCAGGAGCAGGAGAGAAGTTAATCCTTTGCGTTACCAGGTGATAGCCCAGTAATCAATGACAGGCAAAAGGGGAACACAGAACTGAAACAGAGGGAGCAGATGGTAATTTTGGTTTAGTCTGGAAAATTGCTGGTCTTTTTGAGCAGTGCTCTGGGTAACTGTATTAGCATCTTTAATGATAAGAGAAAGGAAGGTGCATATTTTGAGAACTCTGAAGGCATAACAACCCTGGGGCTGGTTAGAGGCTAATTAATTTCAGAAGTGAAGACTCCAGAGTAGCTGAGGGAAAATCTAATTGTATTAATAATGAATTCTGTTCTTACATAGTGCTATAGTATGGTTCATTATTGGAAGTGTGGAGTTAAACAATTATGTTCTTTAAATTTTGCCTGATACCTAATGCTAACTGAGCGGTCTGCTGGGGAACAAGACCATGCTCACTCTTGACTGCTAAAGCCAGCAAGTCCAATATCCTGATATGACAGAGGAAAACCTGAAAACTTGATACATTGCTGCTCTGTAAGCTCATTTTGAAACACTGTGCAAGAGTCTAGGGGGCAAGACAGGGACAGTGATGGTAATTACAGAAGCAACTCATTGGTTATGTAGCTGTACAGGGAGTAAGCAGGGAGAATGCTTCAAGAGAGAAAGAGGTTTGTAGCAAGTGTGTACAGCTTCTTTTCTCCTTCTTGTCCTTTACAAGAAAATTATTCCTGGTCCTCTATTTGATATTTCTGGCTCCTATTCTTACTGTTTATAGTAAAATCTGTTTTAAAGGTTTTATTTATTTATTAAAACAAATAAAACCTGTTTGCCCACCTGTGAGGGCGTAAGGACTGATAGGCAGTGATAACTGGAAAATTAGTAGACATACTTGGATTTTGTTTGAAAAAATACCCTGTAGTTTGAGAAAAAACTGTTACATTAAGCCTGGAAATATGGGTAGAACAGGTTTTTCTGAAGGTACCTGCACTGTAATCATTGCTTAATCGTGAAGAAGATACATTGTTAAAGGAAAAATTACCAGAAAGCATTTATGTGTCAGTAGTTACCTAGTGTTAATCTTTTTCTTTAAATGACATTTTTATTATTAATTTTGCTTTGGTTTTTGTTATACACTATAGCTTTTTTGACTAGATTTTATTGGTACAGCTCATACTGTGCATATTGTAAAACCTGGTGTAGGTTACTCTTCTACAGGTTGCTTTTGGGAAGACTTTAGGAAATAGCAGCTGCCATGGCAGTTCTTGGAAGTAGCAAGTTACTTTTGAAAGAAGTAGAGAACCTGTCTAACTTCTAATATGTTTTTCATCGCTGTGGCATCTGAGTGTGTCATACAAGTAAAAACAACAGTAAAAGTTTTTCTCCTTCTCCTGCTGGGAAAAATACAACCATGGCTCTGTGGGACATCTGGCACATAAATGATCAGAGCAGTGCCTATGCGCTGAGTTTATCAGACATGGGATCAGGCCCTGTGTGGCTGTATCACATTTGTCTCCATGCACGAAGTTTACCATGTAAAAGGCTACTGTAAATAGGGAAGGAACAATCTGTTTTCTGTGTTATGTCCATGGTGGATACAACAAGAACTAGCTTAAATTGCAGCATTGAAAACTCAGGTTAAAACTTTCTTCCTATAATAGTATTAAAGCATTATCATGTGAAAATAAATTACCTGGAGAGACAGAAGACTTGTCATCACTGGAGGTTTATTAAGGGCAGAGTCGATAAATATCAGTTTAGAAAAACATTGACAATGTTTGTCGTGTCCTGAAGCAGGAAACAAGAGGATGACATCCTGCAATTCATTCTAGCCTTTTAATTTCAGGACTAAAAGCAAACACTAACTGTGTTTCTTTCCTTAGATATGCAGTTAAATTGTCAGTTACACGTGTGTGAATACTTCTGCATATGGCAATCTCACTGACTTCTAACTCCCTCCCAAGTGTATTGCAAATTCAGAGCTTCCCCACCCCCCCCACCCCCTTCCTGCTAGCTATTCAATCAATAAACTCAAGAGCAGTAACTGTCAGGTTGCTCCGAAATACTACCTCTCAGTGTCCTAGCTCACTAACAGATTTCAGCTTCATGGTGAAACGACCTCAAAAGAAGAGGCAACAAAATTTAAAAGACTGTTTTTTTCACAGAAATATTTTGCTTTTTCCTTTCACCTATAGCATATTAAATACTTGAGCTGTGTCTTTTTCCTACTCTTTCATGCATCAACAAGGAAAAAGTCCTTTCAGTAGAACCCAAGACAAGAAAACTTTATGAGAAAGTAGGTGAAAGTTTCAGGCAAGTAGAGGATGACTATATTTAGAGAGTGGCAACAGCAAAACAAAAAATCATGTAATCCTATCTAATAATTCATTTGCTAGTCTTGTTTTAGAGCCAGATATGATCTTTGTTCCCTATGTCCTTTTATGTTACTGGAGTTCTTTTCAATTAAGATACAGACGAAGATTTGTGTGTTCATCATCTTGTGTTGAACTTTTGATATATATAAAGCTGCTATTAGAAATATAGAAAACAACAAATTAAAAAGTACAATTTTTTTTTTAATGAGAAAAATCATAAGAAACTAAAAACAATTATTTGGTTCAAGAATATTTAGAAAACCCAAACTACATGAGAAAATAGTTTCACATTCTAAGATGTGGAAATGCTGAGTTTGTCTTAGGCTAGCATGGTCTTCATTATTGTTTCAACCTCTTCTTAAACTCTCATGTCCTTATTTCTTTCTTTTTGTTTAATATACTGGCCTAGCATTCATTTCTCCTTTCTGTTATTTCTGTAATTTTCACAAAGGCAAATAATGCTGTCATGCAACAGATTTAATGTGGCAGTTCAGTAGTTTCACAATTCCTACAAATATTCGAAGTCTATCGCTGTCATAAGTGATGCTCTTCCGAGTGACTTTCAGAGAGCAAAAGCTTTTTATAGGAAGCGTTGCTAGTTGTCCCATTCTCAGTTCTTCAAGTGAGCACAGTGGAAGAATTCTGTTCTGCTATGCCAAAACACCCTGAGAAATCATCTCATGCCCATCACGGATTGTACACCTCCTGATGTTGTGCAATCCAAAGCATCTTTTCAATTTCCACATGCCTCTGCTGTGCCTTTTGTCTCAGGACATGTTTGTTTTTATTTGCACTGAGTGGGCTTCAAACCAAGGCATCTAAATGTATCTGCAATTCAGTTAATTTCTCATTATTATCTTACACTTCCTTCTGTTTTTTTAGCAATCTTTTTGTTCTGCATTACTGATGTTACCATTCTAATAAGTATACATTGTTAATTAAACAGCTAGAATTAGATTTTTCAGGACCATTCAAGATTCCCTGGTTTATATTGCTTTGTAGTGATATAATTTTCCATATGCTGTTTTTAAATATTTAAGCTACCTGGCAAGTATCATTGCTAATTTGTCCTGCTCATTGCTGCTCTCATCAATGTAATTTGATTAGATATAAGGAAGTTTTATTTCATGGAACGATACAGCAATAGATAAATGAAACTATTTTGCCACTCTAAAAACGCTGTTCTTGCTCACTCCCAATGAAAGCACTTTGAGTTTTAGAAAAGAAATATGAAGTTACGGAAACAAAGTGTAACGGATGGTGGCAAAACAAATCATCATCTTTCAGGCTGTCAGCCATCCATATTTTTTCTGAAAATCTGGAAAATGCTGGCCTCTCTTCCTGTCTGTATCTATGTAAAACTAATTTCTTGATTAAAAAAATAATTTTTGTGTCATAAGTCTTAAACCAGTTGTTGTCAGCCTTTATTGATATATTGATAATTCTGCTCCTTTTCTGCACTTTGTTTTTAGTATCTCCCTACCCCAGAAATCCCGTGGGGGTGCAGATATGGTATTTGAATTACAAGCCTCATTTCAGTATGGTTATGTAGCATTTTCAGTTACCATGTATCTATACTTACGGATTCATGTCCCGAAGTTTCTAAAATAGTAGTGCAAAATACTGGTAGTGTTGTTAGGTGTTGAAAGATGCTGTACAGACACAACAAGCATTTTTCTTGGCCTCAGAACATAACTTAAAATATGGTTACCATCTATCTTCATACAGCAGTGACTGAAGATCACTTACTTATTTTTACCCTTTCTGAATTATCACTTTTTTAAAAAGTGTAGTGATAATATGAATATATACATTTAATAATAGTCGTATAGTAATAATAATAAATGAGTGTTGACATTACCTGCTGCAGTCTCCTGATTTTTTTCAACATCCCTGCTTGTGCAATCTCAACAATCTGTGTGAAGGGGGGTAGTAACTCTTAGCTACAGTGCTCTTAATGTATATAGCTTACCTCGTTTGTCATGAGATGCACATTCCATCTGACATCAGACATGAACTTCAGACCCTTTTAACAGGCTTCTTATTCAGCCAACCACTTTCCAGTCTGCATGGGATTATTTTTTACATTTTTTTTTTTAATTGAGTCTCATAAATTTTCTGTTGTTCCAGTCCTCAAGTTTATCTAGGTTCTCCTGGATTGAGTCTCTCCCATTTTTTGTGTCAAGTACTCACCCATCATTACTGATATCTTCAGACTTCGTGAGGGTGTGGTCTGTGTCATAGTCCAGTCTGTAAATTAAGTTATTGAACAGTATGGGACCACATATCAACCACTGGGATAGTCTATTTGTTACCAGCTGTTAGATAGATGTCCAACCTTTGGTTTCATGGCAATGCAACCAACTTTCATCCCACCTAACAATCCTTATTTCTAGCCCATGCCTCTTCAGCTTTCATATGAAGAAAGTGTGGGATGTAATACCCACAGGCTCACTAAAGTCAAGATAGGTTACATCCATTGCTCTTTGCAGCCAGACATTTTATCGAAGGTATCAGGTTGGTCAATCTTGACTTACTGTTGGTAAATCCATGTTGTACATTCCTGATTACTTTATCATCCTCGTGTGCTTGACAAAGCATTCCTGGGAGACATTTCCCATGGTATTTCTATAGTCAGGAACCTAGCTGAGGCTCATATAATTATTCTCTGGGTCATTTTTCTTTCCTTTTTAGGAATGAATGTAATGATTGCATTTTTACAGCCATCAGGGACTTCATCTAATTTCCATGCAAGTTATAGGCAGTGGACTACAGTCACATCAGCCAGCCCTTACAGCACTCGGGAGAATCCTGTCAGGTCTTTTGAATTTGAATACATGCAGCTTGTCAATATTGTCTATAAGCTTTTGTAAGTTTTTCATTTGGTGTGAATAATACATCATTTCTTGCCTGTTAATTGTGTCACAACTTCTCCTTCTTTTGAATTTGAGACAACTGGGTTTTTTTCTTGTATTGAGGTAAATTGATAGAAGCAATTCTTTTTCACAATAGAACTGTTACCTTGATAAACTCAATTTTTATACTCTCCTTTTCTTGTTATTTTCTAAGTCAGTCAAATGACAGGCAGAGTTGGTTAGTCTGAAGTAGTCTACAGTGTACTCTTTCCCCTACCCCATTACAATTAATAATTTGGTAGGACATATGCTACAAATCACATCGTTTGCCTCACAGATAGGCAAACATATGTCAGTACATTTAAAAATACACATTACTTCTGAAAATTTCTCCGAAAAATCTCATTTAAGACACTTTCATATCTGAACTTTGAGCCCTTTCAATGATGTTGCCCAAAATTCAGATTACCAAGCATTGCATTATCATATGTAAAATTTGATTACCACAATTGATATTTTCTGTTTAGTTGTCTTTTTTCCATGGCTTTGCAGAGTTTGTTATGGTTTGCAATGAGGAATTTTGTAAACACTCTCAAACACTTTTTTCTTTTCTTTTTTTTTTTTTTTTTTGTCTCATGTTTCTGTTGAAGTACAAACATCTGCATTTATAGTTAGAGGGAAAAAAAAACCCCAAAACCTTTTACCATCAGGACTTTTACTATCTCATCTATGGTAGGTGCTTACTTCTCTTTAACTGACAATATAAACAGACCATGGTTGCAAATGACCCACAATATAGGTATGGCCAGAAACCAGATGAATGCCTTCCATACAAATGTAATTAAATGATCACTGATGTTACTATCTTCTTAAAGCCTCTTATTCAAGTGTTAGAGTTCAGTAACCCAGTGCACACAGGTCACCCTCAGGGTGCCAGATAACCCTCAGGGTGCTGATTTTGGATTAGGTGTTACTCTGAGTTCCTGTTCTTATTGCTAGCAAAATATAACTGATTGATTTGCAAGGCAAGGCAGTAAGATCTCATGTGTCTGGTGTAAGCAGTTTTCCAAAATGTCTGAAGAGACAGAACATAATATGAAAAGAAACTGAAAACTGGAAACTAGGTTAATTTCAGTGGGACAAGAAGGGAATTGATACACTGGGGGCATGGGAAAGGTTAGAAGCAAAATTGAAAAATTTAGTGCATATTGTCATCAACAAAAAATCACCCTGAAAATCTTGTCATTTCTTCTGTTCTTCAACCCACACCTCACCCTCAATATCCTTTACAGGAACCTTGAGGGTTAGAGCAAAACTTTCATTCTGGCCAACATTTTCAGTGTATTT
Source organism: Falco rusticolus (assembly GCF_015220075.1). NCBI lineage: Eukaryota > Metazoa > Chordata > Aves > Falconiformes > Falconidae > Falco > Falco rusticolus. Next base: position 40,710,074 of record NC_051188.1, on the reverse strand, counting down.
CAGTATTGCTGGCATCTTTCCTAAAAGTGAAAACTGTGACATTTTTATAACAAGACAAAAATAAAAGAGGGGAAAAGTGTCCTATTCACCCATTTCTCTGTGTGAAGGTTTCACATTCGTGGTTTTAATGCAATTAATCAAAGACCAAATGCATTTGTATTCTCTGAACAGTTTGGGAATACTTTCATATTTTCTCAGTGTAGCAGTGTGAAATGGTGCAGGATGCCAGTGGTAATAGTTCTGGGAAAGATATCTTTCATGCTAGGACAGTTCTTATGGGTTTTGTTTTAGATGATGGATTGCAAGTTCTCCGTCATTTGCAAGTCACGGGCTTTACATGTGCTGTCTACATTATCAAATTTCTCACGCAGTTTGAATACCTCAGCATTTTAATTGAAAGGAATGCTAGACCTTCCTGCCGTATCAATGTGGAAAGGTTGTTAGACTCTGAGAAATAAGCTTCCCATTTCAGAAAAATGAACAAATACCGAACAGATTTTTCTTTACTTTAGTAACCAATGGTGCTGAAAGGTGAGTTGGCACATATTCAAGTGCAAAATATCAAACAGTGAACCTTGTGCTACAAGGAACTCTTTTTAAATTCACTAACTTGGAAGAGATTGAATATCTGAGGGCTTAGTAATGTCTAACAGTGGTGTCAAGTCTCCCTAGAGCTGCCATAGAAAATACTTTCTCCTTTGAGGCTAGTTTCAGTGTACAACAGAGATTACTGGATCAGTTTCAGTAAGAGAAGGGATCAGAGCAAGGGAATTGGGCATTTATACAGCAGAAGCTCTAAGATTAGATTGGTGCAGCTCATCAAACGGTTGAGTTTAATTTCGCTCGGATCTCACACAGTAAAACAAACCACAGTAAGACGTGGATACTTCAGGACCTTGACACTGTGAAATGTCCTAAGATACCGGATTTAAAAATAAAATAAGGATTCTATTTACATCCATACTGCCTTTTCCAGTGGTTGGAAAGTTACTTCTAGAATGGCAACATACACATAGTTTACACAATGTTAAAGCATAACTGCTGTTGTATGGGTTTTGTAGGTAATAAATTTAATGTTAGTGGCTGCTGCAGATATTCTGGCTCCCCTCTTCTAATGTGTAATCCAACTTCTAATGTTCTGAGGACCTACCTTTGACATGTTATTATGACAGCCACTTCTGGAAAAGCCAAAAGCTTATTTTAGTTGAGAGGGAAGATCTGTGTGGATTTCTGGAAATGCAAACCCATTCTTTAAAGGGGTTGTTTTTCAGATATATTTATTATTGGAGTATACATTAACATTTCTAGAGTATATTCAGTGTTTGTCATGATTGGTGAAGACATCAGTAAGATTATAAACTGACACTGAATTAGGGAGAATGACTAACAATGAGATTGAAATACATCTGGAAAAATATCAAATTTTAGATCTTCACCTAACTAATCCCTAATATTGTACAATCTGAGTATTCAATTAAAAAAGAAAAGAAGATTTAAAAGAAAGGGTGTAAATCAGAAGTTCTGACTGCTGTTTTCAGGTGCAATCTGAAATTTTGTGAGACTTACAGAAATGTACTTGCCCTGAAAGTTCAGTCGTAAGATTGGTTTTTTTGTAAATTGCTCTTTCTGGAAAGAAAAACTACAGTATATCTCCAAGTCCAGGCACTTCCTTGAAGAAGTTGTTACTGATACAGTTCAATAAATATTCAAGGTAAACAGTTTAAATCTTCAGTGTTTCAGTTAAGTAAATGTTCTAGAAGTACACTTCCAATAATTGTCAAGTGTGGACCACTGATAGGAAATATCACTGTCTTTTATTCCTGAAGGTTCTTTGCCATGCTTTGTTTGAATCAGGATTAATGTTGAATGGCTTACCCTTTTTATTCATAGAGACAGATTTTAGATTTATATTTTGTGATTTTTCTCCCATGTATGTGAAATTAGAAGTCATCTGGTAGACTTAAAAAGCAAGCAGTTTTAGTTTACTGTGTGCACTTTGTTTTGACTCTTTCCTTCTTTAAATGCAATATAGGTATCTCTTATGGGCTTTACTGCAGTAGATGTCTGATAAACCTTTTTCTCTAATAGCTCCCAAGGGAGCAGCAAAGTGACTACTTTGGCATGTGCTCTTGACCAAATGCTGTGGTTCTGTGGTTACTTCTTCTTTTAAAGAAACTTGTTTTCCTAAGTTTAAAAAGTCAAGATCCTGCTGTTTGTGTGCCCCTTGTGAAATTATAGCCTGGCTTCCAATACCATAAATCATCAGATCATTGTTCCAGATAGTGAAAAAGTACTGGTGTTAGCTGCCTGTATAATAAAGCTAGTTCTAATGGGAATTCATGTTCATCTCATGCTCTTCCAGTTCAGGAGAAGAATACAGAATGAGTTACAGCTCCTGTCATATAATATTTTGGCTTTCTCTTTGATCTCTCAGCATCAGTTTTGACCACACTACTGCCAAAAAGGCAAGTCGTGCTCTTTTCCCTGCCTCCAGCTGTCTGTTCCTGCCACCTCTCTTGTGTCAGCACCAGTGATTGTTCAGCTGTGCTGGGAAAAATAATAATTTGGGGAGGCAGGTCTAGTTTTCAGTCAGTTCAAGGAACTGACATAACTGGTGAGCTACGTGGTTTAAGTACTGACCTAGCAAAGGATGTGCCCAGCAAAAGATAAGAAAGTAAGGGCTGTCTTTCTGGTGGCAGTGCAGTCTGAGATCACATAAACCTCAATGGAAGTTTGCAGAATGAAAAAAAAAAAAAAAAAAAAGAAATCCTCAAAAAAGCTTTGGCTGGGGTTTGTGAATGTTTGCTAAACTCTGGAGTTCAGCAAACGGCAACTGTATAATTCTTTTGGTGTCTGCCCTTGTAGCCTGCTGTGTTACTTGTGTTTTCAATTTTAGTGGTAGTTGAAGATTTCTATTAGAACAAGTGAATTAGGTAGTCAGGGTTCTTTTTCTTCATATTTATTAGTGTATACTGATGCAGTTCTTGATTCATTTCTATGTAGGAATTTGCAAGAGAACACTTAAGATTTTCCTATTAGTTTGGAATGTGCTGAAGCTCAATTTTTCTGGGTAAGTCAACACAAGGAAGAATGGAAATTCTTTCTACTACTTTTGAAGCCTTCTGGTGGTAAGTTTGTTTTCAGAGGAGCCTGATTGTCATGGAAGACACTGGGAAATTTAGTCTTTGGAGCTAAAGACATTCTGTAGCATCTTTCTGACGAACTCTGTAATAGTTAGGATATTACTGTATGGACAGAATACTAAATTAATGCATTGCTATTAATTGTATCAACTAAGCTTCTTAAACTTGTGGTTTGTTTGGGTTTTTTTCTGTTTCTAGATGCTTAAAGATTAATACTGAAGAGTCCAAAATATTTCAGTTTGAGTCTCTAAATAGTAGCTATTATTAAAGATAGAATTAGAAATAGATGCATAAATAAAACCACTGTAAAGCCTCACAGCTGCCCATATAGGCAAGGTCACCTTCAGCTGATTTCTTTCTACTCATATGGTCACTTTTATCAGTTATTGAAGAAATGATCCTGAATAGGTATGAAATACTGAGAAAAGTTTTGGGCTTCTAAGTAGCTATCAGACTGATTTTCGAATAATCAGAAGCTGGAGAAGGCTTGAGAGATGCTTGCTTATCTCTTAGTTTTCCTAGAGCCAGCATGAATTGTTTGTTGTAAATTTTGGTTTGATGTCTGTTTTCTGAAATAAAGAACTGCCTGTTCTTTTTTTCTCCAGAAAAATGATGAATCCTGCATAATGTATGCACACAAGAAATTACCCATTTATTTTAGACCTGTGAATGAATAAATCCATTGTAGATCCAGATAGCTTTGTGTTCTTGAGTTTATACTGGAGTCATTTCACAAAAGCTGTCAAGATGGTTGGAGACAGGATACTGAGCCAGGCAGGTCCTTGAACTGAACCTGTATGTCTGTACCTCTGGAGGTCATCTGATCCAACAACTCACCACCTGTCACGTGGCACATTCAATACTTATAGCTGGTTGGGTTTTGATTGGGTGGGTTGGTATGCGGGTTTTTTTGGTTGTTGGTTAGTTTGGTTTTTGTTTGTTTTTCTGTGTTGTTTTTGTTTTCCCTTTTAGTTGGGGTTACTGTCTGTGAGGCAGAAATGTGATGAGGTGGTGGTGTCTTCAACATGGCACCCAGTTATGTTGTACATGCTTGGACCTGGAAGCTAGACAGTTTTAATTTCTGCAATTCTGAAAAAGTCTCACTGTCTGTTGTAATTAGGATCATAGTATTTACTATAAATTATGTAATTTAATGCTGAAGTAGTAAATAAGTGATGTTGGCTTGAAAACCACACTAGAAAATTTTAAAACTAAGAAGGTCTTCCTCTTTAGTACCTAATCTTCACAGAAGATTTTAAAGTCTCAGGCAGCTAAATGTGAATCTTTAGTTCAAATTTTAAAGCCTTTTGCTTTCAACTGTTGATGTTTTCTTCCAATCTCAAATCAAGTGGAGGCCAGGAATTTGATTTCTTCCTTCTGCTTATCCAAATGCAAATAAGTAACAAATACATGTATATAAAAAGGAGAGAACATAGGGTGACCTGGTTTATATAACACTTCAAATAAAAGCTATGTGGCAAAAAAGGATTTATGATACATTTGGTGACGAGAATTTGTTTGGCAGTAAAAACAATTAGTTGAATGATCCATATAATTAATTTGAAGAACTTCATGCAATACCACTGCAGGAAATTCTTTTTATTAAAACATACTAGGCAAAATTTATGCAATTAAAAAACTTAACACATACATTTCCCTTTCCTGTCTTTAACTTCTAAAATGTTTTCACAGTTTCTTTCAGACTTCATAGAATTATTTTCTTTTGGCACTAAACTGATCATTTGTGTTTTAAGTTGAGGATTTTTAAAAATTGCTTTATTTTCTTAAATTCAGAGTTTTGAAAATTCTGTGTAATTAAACATAGGAGCTTTATCATAGCACTAACTGCAGTCTACTCTTGCAAAATCTGACAAAAGTAATTATCATGGTAAAATTCATCAGTGTGCTAGTACTTTCTTAAGAGAATATTGACTTTTGTAAAAATAAAGAAAAAAGTATGTTGGATTTAAGAATTAATAAAAGCTTCAAATATGTTGCTGTGTTATCAGCTGTTCTATTACATCAGAGGGTTCTCTGTCACATCAGGGAATATTGGATTTGCAATAGGGCACTAAATGTCCATGTAATATAAAACCTTCACAATGGATATCCTTTAAAGTTGCTAATATAATATACTAATCGCGTGAATTATTTTTTTATATTTTGTCAGTAGAGGCTCATCTTGGCTGCTTAAACTGAAACTGATCCACAGAACAGTATTATCCTGATCAATCCTAGTTCTATATGATGGTCTTCAGCAAAGGGAAGGAAGGAAAGAGCCATACCTTCTTTCTCTGTATTTTTCTGCCAGCTGCCATGGAAATGAGAGATGTAACAGATTCCCAAGTTTCACTGTCTAAGCAATCCTTACATGGTGGGGATCTTGAAGGAACTTTTCCTCTTCTCTAAGTGGTTTACCTCACTACAGGAGGGATGACTTCATCATGACCCTGAATTCAAGGATTAAAAATGTGGTGGTGTTTTGTTTGTTTGTTTTTTTTGGTTTGGGTTTTTTTTTTTTTTAATTTTAGCATAGTATTACTGATTTTTTAATGTCAGCCACTTAAGATGTAAAAATGTTAAATGAAATCAAAACAGGGTAAGCAGCAGGAAAAATTCAACTCAGCCCCAGAAGTGGAAATAGATGATTGATCCATCTGTGTAAGGCCAAGATAGCTTTATTTGAGGGTCAAGAGAAGGATTTTTTTTTATGATGATTCACCTGTCTTTTCAAATTTCTTGGTTTCCCAAGCAAGAGGTAAAATTTAAGTTAAAATGATGAGTTTTGTTTCAGTAAAATGATTGTGAAGGTATTGATAAGTAGAACCATAGAAAATATTTCATACAGTCACAACATGAAATTTTGATCAGAGAAACTGTGTGGGTATACCTGTGAATGTAAATTTCCATCACTAACAGCCAGACTTAAGACCTTGTGTGCTTTCAAAGAAAATCCCAGAAACCATTACAACTACTCCCCCTCAAAAGAACCCCAGAAAAAAACTCCACGCTGCCATTATATCTTTGCTTGCAGTAACCAAACTGTAAAAATTTGGACTGAAATATTCTACGAATGATACTGACTATAGAGATTAAAATTTTTGAAGAACACAGAGTTTAAAATGTTTCCACTGTTTCTAAAAAAATAAGGTTAGAGGAAAATCTCTTTTCGATCTCTGTATAAATTAACCTGACAAAAGCCTTTTCTCTAACGTTATATGCATCATATCAGTGTTAAAGATACCTGTTGGCATTCTGAATGTCTTATGAAGCTAACAGTTCTGTACAAAATGGAAAGTAAACTAAATCAGCCAACTCTCCGATGGTATAGAAAATATCTTTGAACAATGATTATAAGATTCCTCATGGTGAACTTTTTACAGCAAAATGATAGACATTGAAGTTCAAACTCCTGTGCAGGGCTCCGTCTGTAGTAAAGGGAGTGGCACTTCCAGAGGGCAGACCAGCATAACACAAGTTGGAAAACTGAGTTCCATACTGTGTTTCTGCCTTTGCCAATAAAGTAGCATTTGACTGTAAGGAGTTTGGCACCCTCAAATTATGGTAAGATAGGCAGCAAAAATACGTGAAATTAATTTTGGGCTTGGTGGTTTTGGGTTGTGTTGGTTTTTTTGTGGTGGTTTTTTGGGGTGGTGAGGTGGGGTGGTGGTTGTTCTTTTTTAACTGTTTCAGGAAAGCTACTAGTTTAGGACACCATTCAAATCTGTTTGGACTTCAGAGGCTTCAGATCAGACCTAAGATGTCTTGCCCTACATATCTGTTAATCTATTCTGTTTTGATTCCAACAGTCTCTGTTGAAATACCATCAAAATGAGGTTTTGCGCCGTTCAAAGGGTTCCCCCTTTGAAAGTGAAATGCATTCACTGCACCGCTAGACATCTTTTAAAGAAAAAATTCTTTTGATGCTGTGGTACCTAAAACCCTATCCCAACCAGCAGTAAATACAAGCTATTGAACATATGCTTTCCTGGCTAGCAGTCAGCCTTCTTTAGAAGAGATTCTTTTATGCATACACTCTGTTCTGAGCTAATGGAATAGTGACAACATGTTTTCTAAAGAAAACCCGTGTATGAGAAAATTGCTTAGACATGCATAATCTTTCTTCAGGAAGCTGTCAAGGATTTGTATTGATGCTTGATGGTATGTTATTAACATGCTTACAGAAATAATTTAAAGGCAGTAGAGCAGGGCTGTTTATACTATTTGTGGTAATATTACCATTACTAATTACATTACAGTGTAATACTCACTGATACAATCAACCGCTGGCAATGTCAGAATTAGTGTGGGATGATATGAGAAGCCAAGATTTTAGACTTCTGACTTCAATTTGCCATTGTCTTGTTGAAAAATACTTTCTTTTTCTTCCACGAGTGGAATATGTTTGATATCCAAATCACTGCAAAGAAAGCATTTTTAATTGACTTTTTTTTTCACTTTAAGCGTAGTTTTTGAATAATCAGAAAAAATGTAAAGAGATTGAAGACCATATTGTTTATTTAAAAAGTTAAGCAAGTTTATGTAGAGGTACGATAGGCAAGGTGTCTTTTTTTCTTTCTTAGCATGGAGATGGTAATGGATTACAGTGGGATCAATACAGATAAATTAAGATACCTTAGGGTATGAATCAGCCTTTGACTGATTAAGCAGGCAGTTGTGTTAATTATGTTACTAAGTATGTAATGGGTTAAACTTCAAGACAACCCCTTCCTCCTTCTAGTATTAACATCAGTGTAAGAACTGGGATAAAATTTATGGCATTCAAACAGAAGAGAAAAATAAGATTAGACTTACTAGAAACAAGGTGTATGAATAATTGAATAGGTATGTCTATAACAATGTAGGTTCTTTATGTAAATCTTGACAAAATATTTTTTCAGTTTGTGAAGGGGAAAGTTACTAACAGTGGGCTCAGTCAATCATATCATAGGCATTGTAGTGAGTAACTTCTGAAGTTTCTTTCAAACATCGCTTAGTTTCTTTGATATCCTCATGGTCTTCATTAGGATTACTTTATTACTATTCTTTATAGTGAGAAAAATAATCTGATCACAATAAACTCCTTATGATTTTCTTCTGACTACTGTCAGAAGTTTACACTTGTTTTCTTTGAACGGCAGCAATAATTAACTGTACTCCTTCTCCTCAACCATAAGGCTGCTGCTCCCTTCATAATTTGTTTGCTTCATAATAGAGAACTGCCATGCTACCTGTGCAAATCATCACCAGACAGTCTCAGTGTATATGTTTATTCTGAGCATAGATTTGAGGTTATGGAATTCACAGGAATGGAGTCAAAGCACTAAAATGGTAAACAAGTTAGTACGTTGAATCATAGTGCAAATTTCAAAGCTGAGCCACATATGCCTTTGGGATTTCAGTAAAATGTAGCTTTGCATAACTAAGAGTCTTCACACCAGAGCAGAATCTTTTTCCGAGGTGTAAAGCGTTGTCATTTGCCACACAATATGCTGCTTCTGAGAGAAAGAGAAAATAAGGTATTTTATTGCTTTTAAAGAGGCATTCTGTTTAATTTATATCTTTCTTTTATTTCTTTTTTTTTTATTTTTTTTAGGATAGTTTTAGCATTTAGAAATATCTGGAGAGTACAAAACTATGCTCTTTAATTTTTCCTATTGCATATAGTTTGCTAACTTAATGCTGCAGCTGCTGAAACAGTTTGCCCCCTGGATGTTGCTGTGCTTTCATATAATTGAGCCTTCTGTAGTTTCACTTAAAGGGAGTTTCACAGTCATGAGAGGTGACATATAGGCATATATCATCCACTTTTGTCACAGTCCATCCACAGAACAGATGCAGTGTAATGAACAGCAGTGCACAGAGTCAGTCGCTGTTGGGCAGGTAGTGGTTTGTATCTTTGATCTTTTTGACCTTAGAGTTACCAGTAAGTAGTCTATTTGTGTTTTTTTCATACATAGATCACATTTACTTTGAACTAAATTGAAACTATCGATTTATTTCGTGTAGGATTAATCCGCGCAAGGCCAAATATTGGTCATCTGTTTCTCAAGAACTACTCATTATTCTTTGTCTTATATGACTATGTCTTTCTTTTGCCCTTGGGATGAGGATGGAAGACTTCACAGATCACAATTCTAGGCAATGCTGAAGAAGCAAAAAACCACAATAATTTGAGATTTGCAGCATAATAATATAATCTTTTATGGCTGAAACCAGTTATAAACTGTCATAATTAACAGTAAATTGAGATCCATTTTAGCCCTAAAGAATTACACTGTAATAGAAATACCAAGAGATTTTTAGTTAATAATTGTATTATATTGTCCTTATGTATGGATTGCATCTATATGTGCTCAAAATAAGCAAAGTCTTCTGGTGAAATTATATATTCAGTACCTTACATGTGATAAAGTTTTTTATCTGTCAAAGGGTCTCACTTCAGGAGATGAGCGTTAATTAGACATTGCATAGACAATAAATAGAGCAATGGATTCACTGTAGAATATGAAAGGTGAACTTGCTGTTATGTTTGCACTGTCTTTGCAGTATTAGTTCCTCTTTACATCTCATTTTAACAGCTACTAGTCAAGTACCAGCGACTTCCTTAACAAAGGAGTCTGGGACAAAGGCAGGGAATCTGAAGTCTGTGAGGCAACCATGACTAAAAGACTCTTAACAGTAAAATTTTCATAGGGTAGAGTATTGTGGTGCAAGTACAAAGATTGCATGGGGGAGTGCATGTGCTTTGAGAATCAAAATTGATTCATGAAGTCTCTTTTTGCTTTTTTCTGATGGGGTAGAGTTTCTCCATGATCTCCAAGGCATTCCTCTTGCTAGATTTTCTGTGTTCTGTATTCACTGCTAACACCAGTATAGGTGATTCTAGACTAGGTCGTGGTGGGTTTGTTGTGTTCTTTTTTTTTTTTTTTTTTTTTCAAAGGAGTGAAAAATGTACTTGGTTTCTTTAATCAACAAAAAGTTTATTTGTCTTTACAAAAACATACTTAACTACTCACACAGGAAAATAATTGCATGTCTTGTGAACCTTTCAGTTTTAACATTGACATTATATTCTTATTTTCATTCTTTTTAATAAATTACAATTTGCCTTTTAGGGTTTTACTTCATCCTTTTGAAAGTGACTGTTTTTGAAAGAGGGTTTTTATTGGTTTTGTTTTTGAAAGCAAGCAAAATTGCTTATCTCTGGGACTGATGCTGCTGATTTTCTGGTGTTTTTTTCCTCTTCCGTGATGAGCAACCATCACCAGTAGGTATTATTTATTAAACATTTTTCTGTGTGTTTTGAAGTCCTGTAAATTAACAGCATTTTAAAATAAAGGCAAGCTATAGGCGAAAGAATGCTGAAGTCAATTTAAAACATGCCAGCTGGCAAAAAAGAGAGCCATTTAGTTGGCAAGAAAGTCTTTGGTGCTGCTTATTCAACTGAATGTTTACTGTGGAGGTATTGTGTGTGTGTGTGTATTAATGTGTAAAAGTTTAAATCAGTCTGTCATCCTTAGTCCTCCTTCTTTCCTTCATCTCCTGGATTTTTTATTTCTTTACTGTAATTAAAAGATCAGTAGTTCATTATGTTTGATTTCTCCATAAATGAAGGCAGTGTTACAGAATCTTCACAGATAGTACAGCATCTTCATGGGAAGGTATAGTCCTATGTAAGAATCAATGCAGAATGGTATAATTCCTAGACTGCATGTTGGTGCGGTACAGCATCTCACTGGCTAAATGAGCAACTAAATGCTGTACCGTCCTGTCAGTTCTCTCATATATACACACACTACTGTACTGTTGAAGTGTAAAAATGAACAAAGGAAATTACCCTTGCGAAGGTCTGTAACAAGGCCATAAAACAGGCCATAAACAAGTCTCGTAGTTTTTCTTAGAACACTGTTGTTAGTACTACCTGATTTGACAGGTTACAGTGTATTTTATTTTTATTTCTGTGTAAAAGCCTCCTATACTATTTCAGTGGGAGAAAATTGAGAATTATGGTGGGGTAATGATGTTACTGTATTACAGCCAAAAAGACGGTAATTTATTTTGAATACAGAAATTTCTTGCTAGGTTTTGTTGTGCTGGTTTTTGTGTGTGTGTGGTGGATTTTTTTTTGTTGTTGTTGTTGTTTTTTTTTTAAACTGTGTAGGATTTGTCATTTTCCTGAAATGAGTGACCAGCAGTCTGCAAACTGAAACGATTTATTGAGGCATACAAATAAGGATTTAATTTATTCCTTTTAGGCACTGAAATGTCAGACATATGTTGCAAGTTGTCTGAGGCTAGGTGGAAGAAATGTGCATTGAACTTCAGTCCCTTAACTCCTTGTTTACTGGGAGTGAGAGATGTTTAGAGTCCCGTATGTTTTGGTCTATTAGTTTGAGAGGTTTGCCTGATTAGGAAGTTTGTGTACACGCATTTCAGTGGTGTAATTCAGGCAGCTTAACTTCCACAGGCACTGTGCAACAACATCTGTATAAACTGTTTGAAGACGCCAAAATTAAGTTTGTGGTGTCCAGGTAACCAAGGTTCTTCATAATCAGTGTTTCACTTGTGGAATTGAGCTAAACTTTTGAGGATAGCCAAGTACAGCAGGCTTTCTTCCTCAGGCAAGGTTATAGTTTCTGGTGTCTGTATTTTTTAATATATGATCCTAGCAGAAAAGGAGAGGAGAAAAGTAAGAAGTTTGATTAATGGAAGAAGCTTAGAAAGAGCTAAGTTTGAGGACTGATCTCAGAGCTCTTAGGCTGGGAAAAAAAGGTCCCATTAATTTTAGTGGGAGTTTTGACTGCACAAGGACTTTCAAGATCAAGTGCTTTCTTGTTCATTAAAGGATAGAAGGTAATTAGAAATAAAGCACAGAAAAGATTTTATATAGTATTGCTTTTGTCAGCTGAAAAAATCCATATTATTGTAGGAGTTTTAGGCTAATTTCTTTCTCCCTTTCTTGCATAAAATGATGACACAGTAGGTTGTTTTCATTACTCTTAGAGGTCTGTGGTTCTATCTGTTCATTTTATTGGGAAAAAAGCAATTGGCAAGTTTTTTCTGTGTTAGCTTCCTTGCTCTTGGGTTCCAATCTCATCTATGGTGCTGACTTTGTCATTTCCCTCCTCCGTCCAAACTGTTTTGCTCAAGATATTCCCACAACATTTTTGTTTGTAGATGTTGGATGATAAATGAAATAAAAAGCCAGTGTGCATTTTGTTTGAAGGATTTTGCTGATGTCAGCTCATGAAATAGTGGAACTATTGGAAAGAAAATGATAAAACGGTACTAAGTTTTGCAGAAAGAAATCTTGCATGTTTTATAGTACCTTATTTATGTTGACTTTTGAACACCTTTTGGGGAAGAATCTATATGTACTTAAGACCTCTTGAATCCAACTCTGAATTTTGAATGTTTGGCAGTCATGACCCATTTCAGGAATTGTATATTTTTGTCATCAACTGATGGGAGTACTTTCTACACTGACCTCAGTGACAAGGGACTCATCTCCTCTTAGAACTTCAAACCATTCTTTGTAATACTTAAAAATACATTTCATGTTAGTTGTCCCTTACAGGTACTTTCCCCCCCCTCTCCTCCCCCCCCCCCCCCCCCCCCCCCATCAAAACCTTTTTTCCCTCAGCCTCTAGCTGTAATTTATTTCGGTGAAGATTGTGGTCCGAGTTTAATTGCAGATGGAATTGCCACTGGTAAGACTGAGAGCAGGAGCCACTTCTTTTACAGCTTTCTATCGTGTGCTGGTGGGCACAGGGAAGCTGTAAAAGGATGTGGAGCCAGAGAAGCTGTTGCAAAGCTGTTGCTTGCCTGGTTCTCTTTGCTGGCCTGGCAATACATAATGATCTTAAGTATTCCAAACAGCAAGGGAAAGTGAGAAAGATTTATTTCACTTCTGACATAGCAGTAGTCTGCCTTCTTATGAAGTAGCTATGTAGAATTTTAGTGATGCCATGCGTCTGTCTTTCCAATCTGCGATTGTTACATGAATAAGATTTTGTTCCTGCTCATTCCTGTTTTATTTTGATGGTCTCCCTATTCTTTGAACTAGCAAAGGGGATGGGGGAAATATTCACTATTTGTGGTTATTGAAATTACTTTTGTGATTCCTTTCCAATTATTTTCAGGAAACAATAATTATTTCTGCAAATGTGACTTATTTCTATAAAGGTGACTTTCTGCCAAGTAAGAAGGTATTTGGTAATATGCAGTCTGCCTTCAAAAACTCATCACTTTATCAAAATGGATAAAACTGTTCAATATAGATTCTCAAAAGAGAACTTGATCCTTAGAGACTCCTTTGCTTTTTTACTACTTTAATTCTGTTGCCTTTGGGTGAATTGCTCTTCATTTGTACTCATGTAAATGAGGAAAACAATCATATGTAAAATATCAGAGGAGATACAGGCAGATTTTAAAATGAGTCATTTTCAGTGGCATTTACCTTTCTGTTAAGCTATACTGTTAATCTCCATGGATTGTGTAAGTGCCTTTTCACTCAGAGTGTAAGACCAAATAATATTTCTGCTTATGTAAAGCGTTTTGGTTTTTTTCAAATGAAATTTTAGATGACAAAGAAGGGACTTCCTGAAGTTAGTTGGAAAAACTTCAGATATCAGAGGAGAATATTTTTGTGAGATAAAAGAGTTAAGATGACTTTCTGCTTTCAAGGGGATTTCTTGGAAAAGCTTTCAGAACTGTGGTACAATTCTCTAAGAACAAACTTGTGTGAGGTATCTGAGGTACCTGTTGGGAGTGCTTTGCAAGAGACATGTGTTTTCCATTGCAAGTAAAAACTACAATTTAATGTAAAGTTTTCTGATGATTTTGCTCACTACGCGGTGGTAAATGAGCAGATAAACTGTTCTGTATAGGATACTAATGTCCTTTCTGAATATGGTGCACAGAGTGCTTGTTGCAATTTGGGCATATTACTCTCTACAGAGAACGGATTTGAAATTGTCCCACTTTCCAGAGGCATTACCCTTGATGTAATGTTCTCTCGCTGAGAAGCCTTATTTTCTCAAATACAATAGAACAGTACAAATGCCTGGTGCTGGGTTGATACCTGAGTTTCTGACTGTCCTTCAAATGCATATGTCGGTCTGGCTTATATTGTTCTGAGTTATTATGGTACTGTGCTGCTGTCAGGTTGGATAACCAGTTTCTCAAGGAATAGGCAGTTTTGAAGATTCTGCAGTCTTAGTAACTTACTGAAGTTTCCCTCCACAGTTCTCTTGTAGTCACATACACACAGGGTCCTTGTGACTTGTGTCCTTGGAGACATGGTATATTGGGGTGTCTGAGTATTATACACAGGAGGGAACCTGAAGTGCATTGTGCTATTTATATTCAGCAGTTAGTAACAGAGCATGAACATCCATTAATGCTCCCACATTAAACACAGCTTTAATTGCAGTTTTAAAGATCTGCTGGTTTTGCTTTTTAGAGTCTCAGGGTTGATTAATAATATCTTAATAAAAAGCTTAATAGTGCATTAAACTTAAAAAAAGTGTCTTATTATGAGACAGCGATTTCACTTGGTAGTTCACTAAACAGAATAAAATCCCATCTTAAAATCTGTTGCCTGGCTGCAGCAAAATGTTACACAATCAGCCTTCAGAAACCACACTGACATTTGATGTAGCATTTTAAATGTTAGCACACACGTTTGGTACCAGTTACCAGGTACCAGCACACACGTACTAGGCTACAGCCTCTGGAGTTTGTTGAACCCTCATAAAAAGTCCTTTATCTATTTTGAGTAGAAATTTGCTAACATTTTACTTTCTATATTACCAATATTGGGCCACTGGGGAGGCGGGTTATCTGAAGATCTGTAGTAAGAATGACACATCTTTTTTATTTAAATATTATTGCTTTTTAGGCACTGAATTTTGGAGATATGCTGAAGTACTTGTGGGAGATTTGGGTGCCTGAAAAACCATGGGTGGTAAGATATCAGATCCACTGAAGTCAATAAAATACACATTTAATTTTAAGATAGGTATTTTGGGCCCTGTTGTCACTGAATTCAATGGGCAAAACTCTTGCAGGGCTCGTAAGAAGTGCATTACTGGAAATTTATGCAAGTGTATTTCCATTCTTTTCAGTATTGTCAGACTGGTGTGAAGTTGAAGTAATGCCTGTGGTGAACTAGAACTGTGTGGTAGCATCTGTCAGGGGGAAGAGCAAATTGATCAGCTGGAGGTTACAAGACATTTTCTCTTATCTTTGCTCACAAAGTGGCTAGCTATTGCCCATCAGAGCAATTCATGGTTCACAGCTGGGCCTACTGAATAGTACCTTTCTCCAGGCATCCTCTTGTTACACTTGTTTTACACCTGCTCTGGACTCCAACCCAGTAAGCCAAGAAAAATAACCCATCTCCTGTTGAGGACCATGTGGACTTCTCAGAAAAAAAGTCTGGCAGATGCTGTTTGTCTTCCACTTTCAGAGGCAGTAATCAGAGAAGAACCAGGGTTCAGTGCTTTGATCTCTTAAGACTCTGCAGTAAGGAGGAACTGTCGTCTACTTAGACGCATAGTTTCTTCTCTGTGCAGAATTGCAGTCTAGTCTGTCGGTTTCTGTGCTGGGTTTTCTGTGTGGAATCAAGGACTGTGGTTTCTGTCCACTATCTGTGCTTTCTAAAGACAGTTTCTCCAAAATAAGTAACAGAAAACTCCATGTAGAAGGTCAGAACTTGCATTTGTGTTAAAGTTTAAAAGTAATAAATGCAATTGCAATTTAGTTACATCTTATGTTAATTTCATTACATTTGTTCAACTAGTTAAACTACAAGATTGCAGTAAAAAGTTGTTTTCTTGATAATGTAGACCTCTTTCCCCAATACTATGCACTCCGTGTCACTCACTTTAAGCTACATTGGAAGAAGAAAATTTCCTGGAAATGGGAGTTTCCAGTATCAGACATTAAATTTTAAACTATGTTTTCTAGCAACCTATTGGATATTTGGTGGTTTATCCTTTATAGTAGACTATTTTAGCCTCAATCTAGGGACTTCAGAGACAGGGGAATTGTATTAAGTTTTTAGTGTAAAATAGTATGAATAAACTTTGTTGAATCTCTTAGTATACTATAAACCTGATAAATTCTTATTAAGGCAATGTAGAATGGTTAGACCACACTGAAGTGGATTCAGGCAGTGGAGTACCACATGAAAGTAAACGTGCACTTAAGCTCTTAGCTCAGTTTTGGGATATCTAGTATCAGTATTAGAGTGTAGTACTTCAGCAGAAGCTGTCACTTCCAGTATTTTATTTCATTAGACAATAATTACAAAATAAGGTGTCTTTATGTACTGTTTTATTTAAAGCTCTAAGAACAACATATACATAATACTTCATAGTCTAGTCAATTTTTTTGTGGGAAAGTATATTATTCTGCACATTACATTGTAAAAGCTGGTCTTTTAACAGTTACAGTTGTTAAGAGAAATCTTTGCCATGGTAGTTGGAAGTTAATTACTAGAATATAAGTTGTAAAGTAACTAAACAGGAAGAAAGGACTAAGCTTTTAAGCTAATTTCTGGAAGATTTTATGGAACTTTCTCATTCTTTCCATAAGAGTTGTTGCTCTTTGTCAGACAAATCTTTTCAGCTAGGTTTGGTGCTTCAAGAGAGTTAAACAGATAGGCTATTATTTCCCATGCCTGTTCTAGGTTTTAAAACATGTGGAGATTTATTCCCTTTTCTCTACCAGTTGATATTGGGCATGGAAAGCTTTGTTGTTGTTGTTTTTTTTTCTAGCTGACAACGGCAGCCTGACTAATCACTTTAATTAAAGCTTCTTTTCCATCCATGTGAGTGATATGCTTTGAAAAAATCCTCCAACCCTTTAATTATGGAAAGCATTTTAAGTATTTGAATGTATTTTTATCATTTTAATATTGATCTTCACAGTCTGAAGAATAACTAAGTAATGTTGATGGTCTGTAGTGTGAATGAGGACTGCTCATTTTGCCATGCATTACTGAGTATGAATAAGGAAATACTGTATTCTTGCTTTTTAAAAAAACATTTGAATTACCTGTGAGTACTTTGCTCATCTAAATAGCAATTACACCATCTCTTTCTAAAAGATTCTTGGTAAAGCAAAGCTCCATTAACATTGCATGTAATAAAATCGAAAAAACCCTCTTAAAACAAGTTTCAGACTTAATGGATTTTCTGTTTCTCTAAGTTAAATTTTAGCCATTGTCTTTAATGGTGGTGGTAGCTAGACCTAAAGATTAGATGCAGAAATTCTTAGATAAGTGTCTGGTGTATCTGATTAAGCAGCAGTTCAGACAGCACAATTTTGTGGGGGAACTTGGGATGGAGTGGGCTGGATGCAGGAATGGAAACACAAAACTCAGTGATCAGCAATCTAGAATGTATTTAGCATGTAGGTAGTGCCTCGATAGCAATTTGTCTTTTAAGAAACCTATTCTACAGCACACACACATGCATATACACATGCATGCACATGCACGCACATAGGCACACACCAGTCAAAGCTGCATTTCCTCCAGCCCAGTTCAGGCAAGCATGCAGGGGGTACAGCACACTTACTCTATAGCTGGGTCCTGATTGTCAGCCGGACTCCTGTGTGCACGGTTCAGGCTCAGCCTTCTACGTGGTGCTGGATGCCCAGGGATGTGTACACTCTTGAGGAGTCATTGTCTTAACTGTTTATTACTTTATAAATCATGTTGTTGGTATAAGTCATTATAAGCCAAGCTAGTGAGCCATGTGGCCTCACTAGTTATACAGCCTCAGGCCAGTCTCCTTGATATCACCCATATGTAAGGCCAACTAGCAGTTGTCACTGAGGTTTCTATCACTCTGGTCTCCCTACCCAAATGTGTTACAGAAGTGTGAAGTCAGCAAGAAATACATGATGGAGTTCAGCTAGTGCAGCTGTGTTTTTCATGTCATACAAGGTTCATTTTGTTATTTGCAGATGGGCAGATGTAGTCATTGTCCCATTTATCTGAGCAATGCTTTTGGGTAGACTCTATCCGTGACATGATCAAAATGATCCCTTCTAGAAATATAATGGTACTTTGGCATTGATAACATCAATATCTGTTCCTTTGGGGTGGAAACACCCCCTCCCACCCTAACATTTAACAGAACCCTAAAGTAACAGAACCTTTCTTTGAGAGAAGAGAGAGATGCAGAGCTGTAGGAAATGGTCTGAGGTTAAAGGAAAGAATCTGAGACTATTCAAATACCTCATTTGAGTATGTTCCGTATAAATGACTTGGTTTCCAAACAGTAGATTATGCAAGCGTATTTTTTCCCATAAAAAGAAAAAAAAAAATAATTTTCTCTGCTGTTCAAGCTAGATGGTAATAATCATTTGAGGCAGGATTCTGAGAAGAGGAATTCTCTGTACATTTTTTTTTTTGAGTTTGCATATAAATATATGGTTATTTACCCTGGCAGAGGTTTTCATAATTTTATTTTGTTCTGATCATAACTTCCTGTGCCTATTAACTGGTAAAAGAAGTTTCTTAACTTGAATTCAGTGATGTTGGACAAACACCTATCTTCTTTGTAATTAGATTTTATTATGACTTTGTTTTCAAAATAAGCTGCTTTTTAGTTTAAAGCTGTCATTAAAATTACTTCTGAAGCAGCTCTTTCAAATGAATCAAAATAGATGGTGGTCAATGAGGTACTACTGTTTTGTCTCAAATGTGGTTAAAGTGAAACGGAGCAACCTCAGGTTTATATAAAAATACATGTTTACATATGTATCTTGACTTCATTTTTCTCCCTAATTAGTAGCATGCTATGTACCATTCTTGACTTTTGATTCACCCCCTTGGTGCCTGCACCTCCCCTTAGGGATCCCAGCTGTTTTCTCCTCCTGCTGTAATTGAAATCAAACTTGTTCCAGCCTGTAATTGATAGTGAATCTAACCATCTAATGCTTTCTATGAGACAGATGCACAGCAGAAGCACATGAAACAGCATATGGAAAACCAAGTACCCTACTGGGGTGAATATAGATCCATTCTTGTTATGTTATACAATATTCCAATACTTTCATCAACTAGTTCACCTATGTTTTAAATTGAGAGTGTGATATGTATAGAAAATTTTGAGTATGTGCAATGTATTAATTGAAATGGTTAGGTCAGATCTCTCTGTCCTCATGAAGAGCTGCGCCTCCAGACTGCTGTTACGCATTATCTTCTTCACCTGCTCTTTTCTCGTGACATGTCAAGAAAAGGTATTCTAATGTCTGTCTGAGTGTTGTTATGACAGGTCTAACGGCTTATATGGGAATGTAAGTCTAGGTGTTCTCTCTCACCCTTGTTTTGGCATCTAGTGCAAATCACAATCTTGTATAAAGAGTGCATCTTTTATTCTCCAGAAGGTGGCATTTGCTAGGAATCTACCATTTGAAGCAGGATGGTGCTGTCAGTACTTTAGTATATTGCTGGTTTTCTTTCTCTCTCAAACCATATAATACTTCCATTAGTAATGATGTAATGAATAAAATAGTAAGATGTTCTTTTATCCTCTATCTCTCCATTTCTTTCTATGTATAGTATATAAGAGAAAAGAGCGCCAGTCATGAACTGTTATATATGTCATATTTTAATATTTTCAAGAATGTGGGGTTTTGCTTCTTCGCCGCGTGCGCGCACGCGCGCGCACACACACACACGCACGCACGCCCCCGGAATCTACTCTAGTTCCCACGCTCGAAGGGTTATATAGTTTTTATAGCTTTCTTCTACCTCTAGCTTCTCCTCATGATACAATATACAGTAATTAAATATAGAACTAAGGAGAAGTCATAGATTAATCGTTGGCTACTGGATTTTTTGAGATATTTTTGAGGTATGTTTTCTTAGCAGAAATAATGTAATAGTCCCCTGTGTGGATTTCCTCATACTTGGTTTTGGAAGGAGCCTCATGTGTTCCTTGCAGTGCTACCAATAACAAGGTGTTATCAGTACATCTGAGTCAGGCAGACCAAGGCTTTGAGCGATTGCATCTGTAACTAAGACTGAAGACCCAGCTTAAGTATAAAAATCAAATTCGTACTGTTCCTGACTCTAGATATGGCTGCCCTGTGTAAAGTTCAGCAGGATTTCTCCTGGGGTAGCGAAGTTCCTTTAGGTATATCTAAATAAATGTTAGCATTCTGGTGAATACTTACAAAGAGATTTGGAGGAAAGCTAGTTATTTTGTAACTCCTCAAATTATACCTGGTTTCTCAGGGACCTAAGAAAAAACAGAGTAGAAATTAACTTCTTCATGCTGTTCACAATCACAGTGGAGATTCTTCCTGTTAAATATTTATCCATCGTGGAAGAAGAAAAGAGTTGAACAATCAAACGGTGTTAATTTAAATGTCATAACCACAATTAGAACAAAACTGTGTCTTTTTTCTAATTTTTCTTTAAAAATATATATTTCTGTGTATTACACAGAAAATATGATTTATTGTTCATTAAAATATTATATAAAAATGAAAAGTAGTAAATGTATTAAGGCTAGGCATGTGATTATTTTTAAGTCTTGCTATATGCACGGATGATGGTTCCATTATTGTGGAGTAATCTAAGTTGGAAGGGACCTTCAGAGGTCATCTGATACAGTGTCCTACCCCAAAAGGGCTAATTTAGATCAGGTTGTTCAGGGCCTTGCTCAGTCAAGTTTCGAGTATCTCCAAGGCTGTCTCCAAGGCTTGCCATGGCCTTGCTGGGCACCCTGTTCCAGTTTTTGATCATCTTTGTGAATTTTTTTCGCTTCATATCAAATTAGAATTTTCCATGTTGCAACTTGTCTCCAGTGCTTCTCATCCTATCAGTCTTCAAAAAGAGTTTGGATCCATATTGTCCAGGGCCTCCCATTAAGCAGCTAAAATTGCAACAACTTTTGCATCTTAAGGGTGAGCACATGTAGCACTCAGGGGCTACCTTTATGCTCTATAGCCTCCTGACCAACTCCTGACCAACCTTCTGACTCTTTGCTGGGCTTACTCCAGTGTTTTCCTGTACCAGAGAGCTCCAAGCTGGGCGCATCATTCCACATGCAGTCTCAGACATGGAATCATGGAATCCTTTAGGTTAGAAAAGACCTTTGAGACCATCAAGTCCAACTGTAAACCTAACTGCCAGGTCAGCAGTGTGCCTAAATGCAACATCTACAAGTCTTTTAAATACCAGCAGGGATGGAAGGACTCAAGCAGTTCCCTGGGCAGCCGGTTCCAGTGCTTGATAACTCTGTTGGTGAAGAAATAGAATGCCAATCTAAACCCCTCCTGCACAACTTGAGGCCAGTTCCTCTCATCTTACCACCTTACTTTGGAAAAGACACTGGCATACTGAATAGAAAGGAAGAATTGCCTCCTAGAGCTTTCTCGCTACATTGTTACTGATGCAGTTTGACCTTTGTTTAAGGACACTCTGCTGATTCATTCTGGAATGGTTGTTTACCAGGACCAACAGATCTTTTTTGCTGGGCTGTTTTCTATCCGGTCGGGCCCCAGCCTGCATTGTTGCACGGGGTTATTCCCTCCTGGGGCAGGACTCCATGCTTGCCGTTGCTGCGCTTTGTGAGGTACCTGTTGCCCATTGTCCCAGCCTGTCAGGCTTCCATGGAATCGAAGCCCGGCCTTGCAGCATGCGGAGCGCTTTCCCCTCGCATGGAGTCATCTGCGCGCTTGCAGAGGGTGTACTCTGCCTCACGGTCTGGCTTATTAATAAAGACATCAGGTGCTAAATCAGCGTTGGCCCCATTATCCACCCCTACCAGCCATCTGCCCGTTGGACTGAGCACCTGTGATCGCAACCCTTTGAACCTCAGAGTCCGAGCAGTTTTTCCAGGCACTTGATAGTCTGCCTACCCAAACCATGTTTTCATCAAGTTGTTACTATGGATTAAAAAAAAAAAAAAAAGAAAAAAGCCTTGCTGACATCAGGGAACCTCTTCTTCACCAGTGCAGCCATCTCACCACAGAAGCTAATCAGGTTGGTCAAGCACATTTTGCCATTGGTAAATGCATGTAGGCATTCTCTTGTTTTTGCTGATAGTATAACTTCCTTTTTAGGTTTCACAGTCCTCACTAGTATCAACTCCAAGAGAGAAGTGGGTTTCATAATTACAGCTGAGGTCAGTTAGAATTTCCCCATTATGCATGCTGACTTATACGGTGCTTGTTTGACTTGATGGGCATAACACTCAACTTTTCCCATGCTTTGAGGAAGTTGTCATTGATGATCAATCAGTTCTGCTGAGCTCCTTTACCCTCCAGGGCTGTTTCCCATTAGCCCTCACCAACCGGATCCCTGAACAAATTTAAATCTGCTTTTTGAAGTCTAGGTTTGTAATTTATTTTTTTTAAAATTATTATTATTATTATTATTTTAGTAATAGATCCAACTGAGTGTCTCCTCTGGTACGTTTGTCAGCCACCTGTACACCTGTATCTAAAAAACATTTATTGATGCTTCCTGGAAATCTCTTGAAAATTTGTGATCCACCATTTTGCCCTCTCAGAATCATAGAATCATGGAATCATTTAGGTTGGAAAATACTTTTAAGATCATAAAGTCCATCTGCTAACCCACTGGACTGCCATATCCATCACTAAACCATGTTCCTAAGCGCCACATCTATGCATTTTTTAAACACTTCCAGGGATGCTTGTTCTACCACCTCCCTGGGAAGCCTATTCTAATGGTTGACTACACTTTCAGTGAAGAAGTTTCTCCTAATATTCAATCTAAACCTCACCTGACATAACTTGAGGCTGTTTCGCCTTGTCCTGTGGCTAGTTATCTGGGAGAAGAGACCTATGCCCACCTGCCTATAACTTCCTTTCAGGTAGTTGTGGGGAGCAATAAGGTCTCCCCTGAACCTCTTTTTCTCCAGGCTAAACAACCCCAGTTCCCTCAGCCGCTCCTCATAAGACTTGTGGTCTAGACCCTTCACCAGCTTCACTGCCCTTCTCTGGACATGCTCTGGCACCTCAGCATCCCTGTTGAAGTGAGGGGCCTATATAATGAGAACAGTATTTAAGTTGTGACTTCACCAGTGCAAATTACAGGGGGAAGATCACTTCTGTAGTCCTCCTGGTCACACTGTTTCTGACAGCAGCCAGGAAGCTACTGGCCTTCTTGGCCACTTGGGCACACTGCTGGCTCATGCTCAGCTGGCCATCAGCCAGCACCCCCAGGTCCTGTTCTGCCAGGCAGCTTTCCAGCCACTCTTCCCCAAACCTGTAGTGTTGTGTGGGGTTGTTGTGATTCAGGTGCAGGACCCGGCACTGCTCCTCATTGAACCTCATACAACTGGCCTTGGCCCATTGGTCCAGGCTGTCCAGATCCCTCTGCAGAGCCTTCCTGCCCTCAAGCAGTTCAACAATCCCACCCAGCTTGGTGTCATCTGCAAACTTAGAGAGGGTGAACTCAGTCCCCTCGTCCAGATTGTCAGTAAGGTTATTAATTAGGACTGGCCCCATTACTGAGCCCTGGGGAATACTACTGGTGACCAGCTGCCAGTTGGATGTAACTTTATTCATTATGACTCTTTGGGCTCAGCTGTCCAGCCAGTTTTTTACCCACCATTAAAGTACACCCATCCAAGCCATGAGCAGCCAGTTCCTCCATGAGGATGCTGTGGTAGATGGTGTCAAAGGCTTTACTAAGGTCCAGGGTAGACAACATCTGCAGCCTTTCCCTCATCCACTAGGTGGGTCATTTTGTGTTAGAAGGAGAGCAGGTTTGTCAAGCAGGACCTGCCTTTCACAAACCCCTGCTGGCTGGGCCTCATCTCCTGGGTGTCCTGTACATGGCACATGATGGCACTCAGGATGATCTGCTTCATGGCCTTCCCTGACACTGTGGTCAGGCTGACAGGCCTGTAGTTTGCTGGATCTTCCTTCCGGCCCTTCTTGTTGATGGGCATCACACTGGCTAACCCCCAGTCTTCTGGGACCTCTCCAGTTTGCCAGGACTGTTTTTTAATAATGGAGAGTGGCTTGGTGAGCTCTTCTGCCATCTTCCCCAGTACCCTCAGGTGAGCGGATGCCATCTGGCCCCGTAGACTTGTGTGTGCCTAAGTGGTTTAGCAGGTCACTAACTGTTTCCTCCTGGACTGTGGGGACTTCATTGTGCTCCCTGTCCCAGTCTTCCAGCTCAGAGGGCTGAGTACAAGCTGAGGGAAGCTGGTCTTGCTGTTAAAGACTGTGGCAAAGAAATCACGAAGTACCTCAGCCTTTTCCTCATCCTTTGTGGCAGTGTTCCCTGCTGCATCCAGTTAAAGGATGGAGATTATCCCTCGCCCTCCCTTTGTTTCTAATGTATTTGTAAAAACACATTAAAAAGTCTTTATTGTCTTTTATGTCAGTGGCCAGCCTGAGTTGTAGCTGGGCTTTTGCCTCTCTAATCTGGGCCTTGCATAACCTCGTGACATCCTTATAGTCCTCTGGAGTTGCCTGCCCCTTCTCCCAAAGGTGGCAAACTCTTTTTCCCCTGAGTGCCAGCCAAAGCTCTCTGTTCAGCCCAGGCCAGTCTTCCCTGCTGGCTTGTCTTTCAGCACATGGGACAGCCCGCTCCTTCACCTTTAAAACATCCTTCTTGAGGGATCTCCAGCCTTCCTGGATGCCTTGGCCCTTTAGGACTGTCTCCCAAGTGACTGTGTCAACCAGTCTCCTAAACAGGCCAAAGTCTGCCCTTCTGAAGTCCAAGGTAGCGGTTCTGCTGACCCTTCTCTTTATTTCTCCAAGCATTGAAAACTCTTTAGCACCTCGTGATTGCTATGCCCAGGATGTCCTCTGACCACCACATCACCTACCTGTCCTTCCCTGTTTGCAAACAGCAGGTCTGGTGGGGCATCTCCCCCTGGCTGGTTCACTCACCAGCTGTGTCAGGAAGTTACATTCCACACACTCCTGGAACCTCCTAGACTGTTTCCTCTCTGATGTTTTGTATTTTCAGCAGATAACTGATAAGCTGGATTCCACCACTAGAACAAGGGCTGTGATCATGAGACTTCTCGCATCTGCTTGCAGAATATTTTACCTGCCTCTTTATCTTGGTCGGGCGGTGTATAATAGTCTTTCACCAGGATATCTGCCTTGTTGTCCCTCCCCTATTCTTACCCATAAACACTGTTACCATCATTAAGGTCCAGATGATCAAAACACTCCCTGACATATAGAGCTACCCCACCGCCTCTCCTTCCTTGCCTATCCCTCCTGAAGGCTTTATAGCCATCCATTGCAGCGCTCCAGTCATGTGAGTTATCCCACCGTGTTTCCATTATAGTGACTGTGTGATACATTTCCTGCTGCATGATGGTTTCCAGCTCCTCCTGTTTTTTGCCCATGCTTGTGGCATTTGCGTAGATGCACGTCAGTTGTGCTATCAAACTCATCTCCAACACTGGCATGCTGCCTCCAGGCTCATCTCTAGTGAGACTGGTTTTATTCCCCTCCCCCTTCAAAGGTGTTGGGGTTGTTTGTATACCCCCTGAGAATTA
Source organism: Falco rusticolus (assembly GCF_015220075.1). NCBI lineage: Eukaryota > Metazoa > Chordata > Aves > Falconiformes > Falconidae > Falco > Falco rusticolus. The sequence goes on along the minus strand of NC_051188.1, from coordinate 40,684,399 downwards.
CCCTTGTGATTCTGAGGCTTCCCCCAGGTTTTTAAAGGCTTTGCTTCCTTTTCTCTTGATCCATCAATCACTCTGTCATCACTGATCTTGATCCATCAGCACTGGACTGGTAGGTCGCCTGCTCCTGTGCAAAGCTCCATGAATTCAAACTGCCCTTTTCTACAGAATGCAACTTCTCCTCACTTGTCCTGAGGAGGCTGGATGGGTTCCCTGCAATTTGTTTTCCACTCTGCACATGGGTATGTACCGGCACTTGAGGTGAATGCCCCCCCCCCAGCTGCATTGTGTTTACAGGGGATGTACCTCATGTGCTTACTCCTGAGCACTTGCTTTCTCCTGTCCCTCCTCAGATAGTCTCAGTTCTTTTGTCCACCATCTCCAGATGTTTATAGCCCTTCTGGCTAGATTAACAACCTTCTCTGCAAGTCTGGGTCTAGCTCCAATTCATTAAATATACTATGACATAGAAATGTTTTGATACAGGTGTTCATTGTGTACATACAAAATATCTATGCATAATTTTAGTGTCTACCTGTGTTTAAATAGTGTATGCAAGTTCATGAAGAGAACAGACACTTTGTATATATTGTTATGCATATGTGCACAGCAAGAGAAAAAGGAGTGTAAAAACTTGAAGTACTGAATAATTATCTTTTTATTTGGGAGTATTTTCTTAAGCTTTTTATTTCCTGCATCTCTACTGGCAGACATCTTTCAGTCTGATTTTTCAAATGGTACAACGGGGTTTTGTTTTTGTTACTTTTTTTTTTTTAACATCACTGAAGTGTGAAGCAGAAAGCAGCCATGCATATGCCTGGCCAGTTTGTTGTTGGTGTTGGTTTATTCTTCTTTGTAAAAAAGGTGTTGAAATGTTTTGGAAAGGCTGATCTTATATAGGGGATCAAAACACAGGAGTTGAAGAAGTACAGCAGTTTTCATGTTCTTTTCTTCCAGTACTATAATCATGCATAAAGTAAATTTAAAACAATAAATAATCAACATATACTATTATAAACACATTTGAACTGCTGCACTGAATTGTACTATCAAAAAAGATATTTGACATTTTTATGTACTTCCACAGTTTTATTTTGTTTAAAACCTGTTTTTCTTGGGGGAGGAGGAAGATAACTTTAGTGTATTCAAATATTTTAAGGAAGATACATCTGTTATTTAATGTTACTAAGATGCCAGTCTTTTATGATAAGGTGTATGCCACAGAGGTTATCCAGGTGGGTTTGCTTGATAGTATATTTGTATGAGAAGTATCTTGGACATTTCTGTTTGTATACCTTTGTTTGCTATTTTGTTTTCTTAAACCAGTAATTATCATTGTAAGTGGGAGAGGCAGGGAAGTATGCATAACAGTTCTTCACAAGTTTTGTTCATCTGTCCTATACCTATTAAAATAAATTAACTTTCCATACTGAAGGAAATTTGGCTTTCAGTTGCATTTTGCCTTGGAGGAGGAGAGAATGAAAAAGAACATTATGTTCCATAATACGAAGATTTTATGATCTAGTGTTAAATTCAAAGGTGGAGTAGGAGTAAAAAGGGTACAAGTGTGATTCACAATAACAGCACTTTCACTCTTCTTTTTTGCGGTGTGCATTTCCTTTGATTGAAGATGATAGTATCACAAAAAAGATTACTTCCTTTTTGTTGTTGTTGGTTACCTGAAATGTTGTTTCTTAGGTCTCCTGTCTTCTATGCTTCTAAATAGGTAGTTGTATTAGGAAGCCTGAAGCATACATAGCTTTATGGTTTCTGAAATGTTTGTAGACCCAGTGTTTAGACAATGGAATGAAGTCCTAGTACTTCACTGCTTGTAACTGGTGCTTGAACACCTGTAATGTGGATCTCTAACTTTGGGTGTCTGAGCCTAGAGTTGAAATGCAGCCTTCACATCATCCTGGGGGTTTGGTTTCGTTTGGTTGGGGTTTTTGTGTGTGTGTGTGTGTTTTTGTTGTTGTTGTATTTTCCAAATCATATCCAGTGAATTTGATAAAGAAATGGGAAAACTGCTTACAGAGATTGAGGTGGTTTATGGACACCTAACATTTTTGTCCATCTTTTTTGTGCCATATGACATCAGATTATGCCGTCAGCAACACCTGTAAGAATCACAGGTCACATGGTTGTCACTGAGGAATTGATAAGCTTTCTAATGCAGAAATTGAATAAGGACATGAAATGTCAGTATAGGCTAGCAAGAGTGTCTTGTGGGGATAAACAGAAGTGATACATAAAATGTAATTCAGCATCATCTTTGTCAATGACTGAAGAAGCATAGATAAGGATACCTTTATCCTGATTGAAGTCAGTGGACATTTGCCATTGACCTTCATAATGCTCCTGGATATTACCCATTGTATTTGACTGAATTGGATGTTGGCCAAGTATGTGCCAATGATTCCTCTCATCTGTAGAAATCTAGTCTTTTCTGGGCAAAAGCTTTGTCACTATTCCCTTCATCAGGGTGAGATACGTAGACATTACTTAATAGCTTTAAAAAGTTTTCCTCGTTTGTGATGATTCACCTGATTTGAGCGGAGTAGGATCCAACATTTGTAGTGAATTTAGTAGTCTCTGAGGATCCAAAATATGAGTAAAAAGAGGTTTCAATTTTTTGCATGCATGATGTATCAGATTAATTGTTTCTTGTTTGGGACTAATGAGGCTTCATGGATAGGGGTAGAGTGGATAAGCAGTTAGTGATCTTTGTGGGAAAGGAATGGAAAGTATTTTATTCTGAAATGTTTCAACAGTGCTGTTCCTTTTAAACCCAGAAAATTCATTTAGTATAGTGCTGTTTTGAGCTGTCATATTTCTTATATATTGCAGCACTGTAAACCCTCACAGCCTGGACCTTCCTTTAGAAGACTGGGTGTATTCACTTGGGTACATGAATGTAGCACTCAGGAAATAGCACAAAGCGAAATGGTTGTTACTGCATGTTCTTCAGCGTGACAATGTACTGCAGATCACAGGGATTTATTACAAGGGGTTTTTTTCTTGATTGGTCTTTTGTTTTGGTTTGTTTTTTCCTTCTTCAGGTGATCTTCACTGTGCTTTTTATTTATTTATTTATATTTTTTATTCATTATACCATTCCATTATCAGAAACAGTAAATTTCTTAGTAACTAGCTTTTGTTCACTGACTACTTCCTTAACATAGAGCAAAATACATCATTACATTTTGCTTCATGTTCTGTTTCCTCTCCTCCCCAAAACCAGCCTGACCTCTACCAACTTTTGTTAGGTTCAGAATCAGAGACTTTATAAAGATGAAACTGCCAAGTATATTTGTTAGCAATTCCTTTGTACACTTTTCAGTTTACGGAACCAAACCTCAGTTTTTAATTTGGTGCTTTAGAAGAAATCCTATTTGGGGAGATCCATGAGAGGTTAACTAAAGCCTAGGCAGCTGCAGTGGTAAGAAGTCGACAGCTTTGATTGCATGCCAAACTGACGTTTGGGTTCAGGTTTTCTGTTTTACTTGTCGTCAGTCTCCAGCCTTTTGCCATATCACATGAATTTATCATATCAAGCCTTGAATTTGGGATGGGAGAATTAGTATGTTTAACAGAGCATTGCTTGTTACTTTATACTGTAATTTTACAAAGTCAGAAATATCAAAAGAAAAAAAAATACAGCAACAATAGATATTTAATGTAGAATTTCTGACAAGGTTCCAGCTGCTAAGCTTGTTGCTCTGACACCCTTCACTGCTGCTGATTTAAATCAGGCTGGTGATTAAATCATATCATTGGTGGAAGGTAAAAGGCCAAAGATGAATTTATACAACACAAAATGATACATACAAAAATACATTATTCATACTCACTGCATACAAAATTACTGTGGGCCAGTTCATGTTTTCCAAAACATTTCTTTATCTTTTTCATGTTAAAAAGTTTAGAATGTTCTTGATGAATTAATACGGCAGTTAAACTGAATGTTAGCGATGAAATTAAGACAGTTAATGTAATGTGATACAACTTTCCCTCTCTGATCTTTCCAACGTATTTAAGTAGGGGGAAAGAAAAAACCTAAAATACAGTTCTCAACTATGTTATCTACATATAGGCATGTGTATAGGTTATTATTTTATGTGTAAAAGGTAGTATGCAGAGATCAGTTAAGAAAGTGAGTAAAGTGTCCCAGGCTGTCACTGACAGGCCTGATAACAGGACCCAGATTTTCTGTGGGCCTTACAGTACCCATATCCATTTTGCCACGTAAATCCAGCCTCCAGATGTCCATGGTGCCAAAAACCAGGCACTGTAAACAATGTGTAATAGAACAGCTTTTGACAGCATTACAGTGGCAGAAAGCAAAAACTTGAAGGAGAAGAATTGGAGACCATGATGCTGGGAGTAGGTGGAACTGATGGGTGGCTGCTTGTAGCAGATCCTTTACTACTTGCATGAAGGGCCCTGACAGATGCACTACACAATATTCGTTGCAGCCATGGGTTATTAAATGTATGTTGTGTCAAAGGCAAAGACCTTTTGATAATCTTGTTCCACTACAGGTATGACTAACATTGAAGGCTCTTTTGAGGAACCTCTTATGTCATGCTTTTATTTGATTCCAGTTGGCTGAATCTTTCCTGCTGGAAGTATTTCTGAAGGAAGAGTAGATGTTTGATCTTCCTCTGATTAAAGTCAATGCAGAACTGGGTTTGAGTTTTAACGGCACAAGTTCAATCGGTAGAGAGAAACCATTTAAGCCTTTCCAGCACATTTAGAGTATTTCCAGTGTGGAACGGGAACTCAGAAAGTGAAAGCTTACTGTTTTTTACCTAAACTTCCTTTTTGCTAGGCATTTGTTTAGCAGCCGGAGATTGCTCTGACATGCTGTTATTCACTCTAAGTTTGGAGTTCAATGGAATGAAAAGCCAAGACTAGTAAATTAGATCATCTTTCTGTATTTCTTACTGTACTGTAAATACTACCTCAGTATTAATCCCAGAACATAAAGCCATCGTGTGGTTTTGAAATGGTGGCCTATAAATTGCTACTGGACTCACTGTTGCAAAAAAAAAATAAAAAAAAATAAAAATGCAAATGATAGCTAAGACAATCCTAAGAGGCTAAGTTAATTACAAATATTGAGATTGCTCATCATTGTCTATGATTACAGCTGGCTGTATCTTTTCCATATTGTTGTCAAAGGAAGTAACAACTGAAGTGAAGTACAGCAAGAAGTGTTTCTCTGGTTTTGTACATTGGGGTTTGGGTGTTTTTTTTCATGAACATAACAAATCTCAAGTTGACCTATGGGATTTCTTCTAAATTTCCTTTGGGGTGTCTTCTTCAGCTAGCTGGTGTAATTTCTGTTTATAAATCATCTAGTAATTTTAAGTTGTCTTCCACTTTTTTTTAAATGGCAACAGTATGTACATTCATGTAAGCAGAGATCTGTTTACTTTTATCGAAGTATATAAATGCTTGGCATGAGAATTTGGCTTTTATCTAGGGTTGGAAGTACAACTGAAAATTAGGCTATAGAAACAGTAAGCGAGTAAATTCCCAGACACAGATTGGTGTTTAAAGAGGTTTGCATCTAAGCTGTACAAGACAATTCAAAGGAAACCCATAATAGATTAATGTATAGCTTTGATGCTGGAGAGTCTGTAAGTACCTAAGGTTTTTCAGGTGAAGTTTTATCTATCTAAAAATCTGCCAACAGGGATAAGCAGAGGCAACACCCAAATTGGCTGAGCTAAATACTTTGTTGTCAAACCTGTAAATTCCAAACAAGCCTAGGCACAAAGTGGTTTCCCCTGTGAGCAATCCCTGTGAGAAGATAGATCATCCAGTAAGTGGATTTTTGGCATGTGTAGCATGTGCTGACCGTGCTGAGTACAGTATGAAGCACTCGCCATTACTAGTTTTGCTTGGAGATGGACAAAGGCAGAACCAACCTGCAACACAAGACTCCAGTACAGTGGTGTGCAGCATTCTGTTGGGACAGAGCAGAACACTGTCCAAGGAGGAGCATGTGTCATGACCTGTAACATAATGGTCATAGTGCACATCCTTTTACTTTGCATGGGCAGAATTAAAGTTTTGAACCTATTGAATATATACTATATATATATTCATTATATATTCTCTCTCTCTATATATATATATATTAAGTATATCTATTTGGTGAAATTGTATTGGGCAATGAATCTGGCATCACAGACGCATAGTGCATATAGAGGTTGTTAACCTCTAATCCACCTCCCATATAAAAAAAAATGTATTTTTAGTGAACAAATGCGTAGAAATTAGAGAAGAAGGGAAGTGAGTTTTACAGTGTAGTCTCACAGAGATGTTTAACTCCAGATTGCAGTTATGACCAAGTCCAGCAGAGAAAGGTGCATCTATTGGGTATTTCCTATGGATCAGCATCGCTCTTCTCCATGACTAGCGCTATCTGCCTGTCCCAGCACACGATTGTAAATTCCATTCCAAGAAGCTGCATATAGTACAGAAATTAGGTGTGCAGCTTCGGCATGTAGTCTGCCTTGAGAGTAGGTATCTAAGACACCTAATGCCCTTTACAGATCTATGGCATATTTAGAAACAGATTTCTTATTTGTAATTTCTTTTGTAATGCTACTTAGAGATGTTGACATGTGGCATTAGGAAGCTTTTGAATAAAACAAAACAAAATGAAAAGATGAGAGATGAACAGAACACATGTATAGTTTTTTATATTATTAAAAAGCCTAAGATGTCTGCAGTGAACGTACTCCCCTCCAAGCAATCAGTTCTTATGTAAAAATTAATACTGATTTTGAAATAAATCTGACAAGTTGAAATAAAGAACTAATCATTCTAAAGATTGTTTTACACTTCTATTGGAATGACTAGATTGAGACTTAGAACTGACTGAAAATTATGAAGTACACGATCCTGCCTCAAATCTTTAGCCTAATACTGCAGCATTCAGAGTGCTTGAAATCCCTGTCTGCAGATTACATGCAACTTCCATTAGGTCAATGGCAATTTTTCACATCTTGTGTAATGAGACTTGGGGTGCACAGCTTCGTTTCTGCATACATTTTGTAATATTGTGTTATCATGTGATACTTCATGATTCTTTCCCATGGAACCAGCCGCTTCCTTATTCTATTTCTACAGGTCATGCTGTGAAATCCACAAAGATTTTCTTGTCTTTGCTTCCGTGAGGAAAATATGAATTAGTTTATTGTGAGACAAAAATACAGCACAGCACCCCACATAAGATGCATTCTGAATTGCAAGCATTAATGGTGTTAGGTTTACAAACACTGGCAGGGTATGTTGAAAGATGGACTACTACCTGGGCTCTTTGAAATAAATTATTGAACCTCAGAATGCTAGCATGAAATCCATGGAAGCTTTACCATGATTTCTGTAAAATGTCAAATCATGCCTGAAGAAAGATGGACAGCTGTAACTCATAAGCACAGTAGGAACATATTAATTGCAAGGTCAAATTTTGTTCTAGAGTACAGCACTAAGATTAATTTTTATTTCACTTTTAACTCCACCTGAAGATTAAAAAATAATGAAATTAGGTTTTCAGCCTTATGCATGAGCGTCCATAGAGTGGAAGAGCCTTCTTGGAAGTCTCTGTTGTTTTTCTCATGATTAGTAAGTATAGATCTTTTGTGGTTATGTCAGTGAAGATTTATTTAGGAGAGTAAAACTTCTGGGAGCATTGAACATCTGTAATTTTTGAAGGAAAGGAATTCATGACCAATTTTCATGGAAGTTTTCCTGTGTTTCAGTTGTACAGAATAAATTTACAACAGCTCTATCAACCTCCTCTCTCTTGAAAAACAAAATCTGTAAAAAATATGTGAGCTGCGTAGGGGGTGTCACAGCGAAAAAACACATTATATTTAACCCTTCAATATAAGGGTAGGTAACGAACTAAGTAATCAGCAACTGATACTTCTGGAAGCATAGATTAAATGAGCTGACATCCATTTTAAGTTGCAGAAAATAAGATACTCTTACTGCCCTTTCGTTTGGTTTTGGCAGCTCTGCGAGGCCAAGTAAATGAGTTCAGGGACTCAACTATTCCTTCATTCTTCAGATACCATTTCAGGAATGATGAATCTAATGATTGATTAGATTAATAATGAATCAAATGTTTGGGGCTTTGCACAGAATCTGGATAAGGAGAAAGATTCAAGGACAGCCTTTCAATTCACTTGATCTATCAGCTGATCTTGAAACAATCAGCAAATGTCTTCCGTATGTCTGGTGTGAATCTACCCATCTGCCCTCCTTTAGTTTAAAACCATTATCTCTTGTCCCATTGCTACAGGCCCTACTGAAAAGTCTCTCCCCATCTCTGTAAGCCCCTGTAAGTAAGTATTAAAAGGCTGGCTACAATAAGGTCTCCCTGGAGTCTTCTCTTCTCCAGGCTGAACAACCCGAATTCTTTCAGCCTTTCCTTATAGTACAGGAGTTCCAACCCTCTGATCATTTTTTTGGCTCTCCTCTGGGCCCACTCTTAACAGGTTGATGTCTTTCTTGTGCTGAGAACGCAAGAGCTGGATGTAGTACTCCAGGTGGGGTCTCATGGGAGTGGAGCAGAGGGGGAAAACTACCTCCTTTGCCCTGCGGGCCATGCTTCTTTTGATGCAGCCCAGGATTCAATTTGCTTTCTGGGCTGTGAGTGCGCATCGCTGGCTCATGCCTAATTTTTCATCCACCAGTACCCTCAAGGGCTGCTCTCAATCCCCTCATCCCCCAGGCTGTATTGATACCAGGGGTTGCCCTGACCCAGGTGCAGGACCTTGCAGGTGGCCTTGTTGAACCTCCTGAGGGCTCACTTCTCAAGCTTGTCCAGGTCCCTCTGGATGGCGTCCCATCCCTCAGGTGTGTGAACTGCACCACTCAGCTTGGTGTCATATGCAAACTTGCTGAGGGTGCACTCAATCCCACTGTCTGTCATTGATAGTATTAATTAGTACTGGTCCCAGTACGGACTCCTGAGGGACACCACTGTCATTGCTCTCCATCCAGACGTTGAGCCATTGACCACCACTCTCTGGATGTGACCATCCAGTTCCTCATCCACCAAACAATCCATGCATCAAATCCGTCTCTCTCCAGTTTGGAGAGAAGCCTGTTGAAGGAGACCATCTCAAAGGGCTTACAGAAGACCAGATAGCTGACATCTGTAGCTCTTCCCTTGTCCACTGATGTAGTCACTCCATCATAGAAGGCCATTAGGTTGGTCAGGCAAGACTTGCCCTTGGTGAAGCTGGTCTCAAATCGCTTCCCTGTCTTCCATGCGCTCTACCATAGATTCTAGGGGGATCTGTTGTGTGATCTTGCCAGGCACAGAGGTGAGGCTGACAGGTTGATAGTTCCCAGGGTCCTCCTTTCTACCCTTTTTTAAAAATGAGTGCAGTTTTCCCCTTTTTCCAGTTCGCTGGGGACTCCACCTGACTGCCATGGCTTTTCAGGTATCACGGAGAGTGGCTTGCCAACCAGATCAGCCAATTCCTTCAGGACTATGGGATGCATCTCCTCAGGTCCCATAGACTTATTATATGTGTTTAGGTTCCTCAGGTGGTCACAAACCAGACCTTCTCTTACAGTGGGAGGGACTTTGCTCCCCCAGCCCCTGTCCTACAGTCCATCCATTCAAGAGGTGTATGTAGGAAGAGAGCTTTCCAGTGAAGATGGAGGCAATGAAGTAGTTGAGTACCTCAGCCTTCTCCTTGTCCATTGTTACCAGTTTGCCAGTCACATTCATCAGCGGGGTATGCTTTCCTTAAATTTCTTTTTCTGGTAGCTATACCTATAGACACCCTTATTATTATTCTTTCTGCCCCTTGCCAAGTTCTGCTCCAGCTGTGCCTTGGCCTTCCTGACCCATCCCTATACAACTGGGAAACACCCCTATAGTCTTCCCAGGATACACATTCCTGCTTCCACTGCCTGTGCATTTCTTTCTTGCCTTTTAGTTGGACCATCAGGTCTTAACTCAGCCATGTTGGTCTCTTGCCTTCCTTTCTTGATTTGTTACACTTGGTGATCGAGTGCTCATGTGCTTATGACTTCGGGCTTCTAAAATACATTCTTTCATCCATAGGATTTGTGTAGTCTTCTCCCAGTCTAGATTCTTCAATATCAGAAACATGTTGACATATTTGATAAACTGAAGAAAGTGGAAAACAAACGGCCTGGCATTAAACAGAAGTGCAATATAAATAAGTATATGTAGCTTGCACTAGATGGATATGCAAAATATAGCCCCTAAAAAGGCTTTTTTTGACATCTTTGGAAGGTAGAATTATTTCACTTTTTTACAAAGAATTTACTCAGTAATTTATACATAGAAAGGTTTTAAATGCATTTCACTGAAAGTATCAGTGCAATGGGTGTTGATATTTTTAAATTGGTTTATGTAAATCTTGCAGAAAAAACCAATGAAAGTATCCATTCCTCAGGCATCTGAAACTAGATTAGACAAAGTACTCAAGAATGTCTTGTGGGAAATAATTTCCTCTAGAAGAAGAAGAGCTATATGGCTCTATTTATTTGTTTATTATTCTGTGGTGTTTAAAATCCAAAATCTTATAGTTGAATCTCATCTAAGAAGTGAAACTGCTGTGAGAACCAAAAACCTGCATCACTTCATTGCAGGTCAGAATATTAACTGTCTCTTAAATAGCAATTAAGGATCTTTATTCAGTAATTTTTGATTGGTTTTTTAATATGTCGCTTGCCGAAGCATGGTGTATTGCATTCTCTAGACATTAAATATCTGCATTAAAAAAAAAACAAACACAAAAAACCCAAACCCAAACACAACAGCATTTCTGTAATTCATTGAGTGGCAATTTGTTGACTGTCTCTTGTTCTTTCACATTGGTAAATATCATCATGTATGTCCTTTTCTTTCAGGTCTTTTGTTATGCTAAATGTTGTGTACACTCACATGTCTGTAAGGCAAATCCATGTCTTACATTGTCTCAATATTTTTTTCTCACTGACTGTGATTTTTGGAGTATGTTTGGACTGTAAAGACAGGCTTAGAGAGCTGGGGTTGTTCAGCCTGGAGAGGGGAGAAGGCTCTGAGAACTTAGAGCAGCCTTCCAGTACGTCAAGGGGGCCTGCAAGAAAGCTGGAGAGGGACTTTTTACAAGGGCATATAGTGGTAGGACAACGGGTAATGTTTTTAAGGTGAAAGAGGGTAGACGCAGATTAGATATTGGGAAGAAATTTTCATGATGAGGGTGGTGAGGCACTGGTACAGGTTGCCCAGAGAAGCTGTGGATGCCCCATCCCTGGAAGTGTTCAAGGCCAGGTTGGACGGGGCTTGGAGCAACCTGGTCTAGTGGAAGGTGTCCCTGCCCATGGCAGGTGGGTTGGAACTAGATGGTCTTTAGGGTCCCTTCCAATCAAACCAGTCTGTGATTCCAAGATTCTATGATTTTATGGTTCTATGATTCTATAACTTAAGATTCAGACAAGTAGTAGTAGCTATACTTTTGAAACTGTTGTCATGGTGTGAATAAAACAAGCTTTCTGAAGTTCTGAATAGTTACCTCCGTAGAGCCTGTATATATTCTGGCTTTTCCAGCTGTGAATCAAGACCCCATAAACAAGATTTCTTCTATCTCTATTGCTACATCTGACACAGATAAAGAGGTACCTTCCAAGGACGATCTAAGCTATAAAGGCCCTCAAAGATTAGAATCAACAGCTTCAACTACTCTTTGTGCTAGTGTAGAGTTAAGTGTTGTTTAATCCTTGCAACCACCTCCCCTTAACAAGTCACACATTTTGTATCACAGGAGAGCTATGAGAATGCTTAAGTATAGCCTGAGACTGAAGCCATCGTATAAATTTAGTCTGGCTGGACAACAGTGTGGCCAATTTTTTCTTTGAATTAATGCACAACAATTTAGCATGATTTCAAGGGGTGGGGGGTGAGGGTGGGGGAGTGGAGTTTGTTTAGTAAAAATAGAAGTAAGGTATTTGGTTTGGTTTTCTTTTCGTTTAGAAGTATTTTTTAAGCATACTGGCCATGCCTGCAGCATTATTTGAAAGAGTATACCATGGTCAGCTGTTTGGCTCTGACACCGAGTGGTTCATGTCAACAGCACTTACGCCTAAAGCCTTCTGTGGCAGATTTGCTTGTAAGGAGATTGTTGAAAGTGTGTAGAACAGACCCAAAAGGTAATACACCTAGGTGAATGATTGGGGGTTTAGTATTGGAGGCTGGTTTTATTTAGCAAAATGGTGATATACAAATGCATTGTTATGCAACATGACTAAATGGTTATAAATTCTTGAATCATAATTATATTGAACTACAGTTCAATATTAATAAATAGTTGCAAAATTAAACATAGGTTAAGCCTTTGATGATTTGCATTTGGCAGTTGTTTTTTGGTGGTGTGGTTTTTTTGGTTTTTTACCTTGTTTTGTCAGGTATGAATATACTACACAGCCCATGTGAATTCATTTAATTTCATTTACAAGTCCAGCCTTCCAGAGGTACTTATGCCTGGCCATTGGCTGAAGAGGAGAGTTAGACAACTAGTGTTCAACCTTAAGTAAGAAAGACTGAATATAGGTGTTAGTACTTTTGTTATATTCTGTTTCTGAGTGTTCTTTCATAATCCAGACCATTCTGTTATACAGGGAGCTGTAACTCACTTCCTTGACAATACAGAGAGAGTGTTTTTTTGCAGAAGTTAGAAGTGGGATGACTCCCATGCAGAAATTAGTTCAGCACCTTATAAGGAAACCTCATTCCAGGCACATTAATTAAAAACTAGATCATGTAAGTATATTTGTCTGATTCCCTCACTATAGCTGAAAACTGTAGCCCCCTATTTAAGCAGTTAGTGTTGGCCTAATATGCAGATGGCATGCTGGTCCTTTTCCAGTACAGTCTGCCAGCTTACATGGCTACCACCCACTCCCTTCCTCTTTACCCCACCTTGCACCTCCTGTATTATTTTAGTACCCTTGCATCTCCCCAGAGCTCTTGGAAGGTGGTATATTTAGAGAAAGGACAATTTCATGTTCCAGGAGATTTAAAAAATGTAGCCAGCTATGGCTTAGCTGGCATGCTGAAGTTTGCTAGAGCATCTGTCTATAAAGTATTCTGACTCTACTTCTTACTAATCTCTGTAGGAGGCTTTGAGGGGAAGCTTGCAGTTCTTGTTCTACAAACTAAAAAAAAAAAAAGAAAACTCACCAAAAAAACTCCTTTAAAAAAGAAATCTTTGAAGTATTTGAAACTTGGTAGAAAATACAGTTTTCTGGTACTGAAAAAGACAGCTGCAAACCTACTCTTCAGTCTTCTCTCTCCTCGCCATGATTTATCCTAAGAACTTGTGACCTCAACAGAAAATTTGGAATAGACTCCTTTCAGGATGAAGGTGTTGTGAAGAAAGACTGTTCGATATCTGAAGTAAAAGTAACACTGCTAATATTCAAAAGTGAATTATAAAATCTGAAAGTTAAAATAATGAACATCACTTTAAAAAAAAAAAATCAGCTGTGTTGGTGATTATCTTCTTAATTAGTGCTCTTACATAACACTATGGAAAAGTCTATACCATTTACAAAGAAAATGTGGGCAAATAATGGATGTCAGGAAGTTTTGTTATTCTCAGTTTAAAACCATAAAATGATTTTAAATGTAGTCTTTATTTTTAAGAGTATTTACCAGGTATTAAAAAATCTTTTGGCATCTTTATCAAATGTAATGACACATTTTTTATAGGCAGAATAGGTTTGATGCTTTTACATTGTGGTTTATGGTGCACCTAAACTTCATCCACAATTTGCATGAAAAACGTATCATTACGTGAAGGTAATTAGGTATCTGTCATTGCCAAATGCTGTTCCCCTTTAAAGATGGTGACATTTCAGCATTGAATTATGACTGGATTTGAATAAGCAGTTACAACAAACCTTCTCTACACTACTGCCCTATCATAAAGCATACTGTACCTAAGTAATTGTAGTTTTCTTCATGCCACTTGCAAGGAGTGCTGCTTAGGGTGGAAAACAGGACTCAGAATTTGTGAGGAAAGCTGGTGCTTTAAAGCTGGCACAAATTAAAGCTGCAGTTATGACTGAAAGTTGGCAGAGATAGACTACAGAGTAGTTTGCTCCAGCATGTCTATTCCTGCAGAACTGGCTTCATTATCAGCCAGCAAGCAAAGGAATGAAAGCAAAGAAGTAGTAATCAGAGCAATAATCTTATCTTTCTTTACTTGGAAGTTTCCAGTGAATAAACCCAAGAAATTATATGAAAAATGCGATGATTGCTGCTTTGGTGAGTTCCTGTATTCAAATGCAGATTGCCTGACCAGGTGGGGTTTTTCCTTTAAGAGCTTCTGACTTTTTTGCACTTCAGTGAAACCCAAGATCTTGTAAGATTGTTGTATTTTCTGTGTCTATGGAAGCAGAGATCAAAGAAATCTTCTTCATCACCTCTATGCTCCATTTGGAAAGTTGATGAGCTATAAAATGTATTTTTGCTTTGGTTGGTCTCCACAGCAGTTCCTTAGTTGGGTATTTGCTTCATATGGCATTAACAATTCCATAGGCAATGTTTTAAATCCCAGAGACTTTGAAATAAGATACCAAAAATGCAGGGATCCTGTTTTTTGTTTTAATATAGTGGGAGTTTTTGCTGTGTTTGGTTGTGGTTTTTTTGTTTTGGTTTGGTTTTTTGTTTGTTTGTTTGTTTGTTTTTTACCATATGTAGAATAAAATGTGGCAAACAGAAAACTAGAATGAGTCAGTAATGCATCTATTGACATAGTATTTCCAGTTTTCATATATTGAAGCCAAAAGACACTTGCTTGGTTCTGCTTATGTCAAATTATTATGATACGTCTCAGTCATTTTTTTATGGTTTCCACTGTTATAAAACTGTTAGCCGTATGTGGGGTTGATATAGTAGTATTTTCAATAATAATTAATTGCTTCGATTTTAGTTGATTTTTGCCTTTCAAGCCTGTTACTTTTTTTGAGTGACTGTGGTGTAGCACTATATTTTCACAGGTGAATAGACAGTAAAGGTAATACTTGAAGCAAAAAGCCCTTTAAACTGTAAGCAGTTGCCTGCACAATGTACCCTCTCATCTTGAGGTCACTGCTACATCTTAGGGTTTCTAGCTACTTTCTAATTGAAGCTTCCTTCCTCAACAGCTCTGTCTCTTCATGATGTAGGTGAAATTCAGGCCGCCATCGTGACTCCAAACTTTTTAGGGCTAGGTGGGAGAGATTTCCTGCTTATCACTGCAGATCTAACAGAATTATAGTACCCCAATAATAGGATTTTTAGGTATTGCTAAAAAGGAAGTTAATACATGAGTTTGGTTTTAGTGCTTTATCTAAAACAACTGTAGGAAAGTGTAGTGAGTGCAGTAATACACACTTAGAACACACAGCTTCACCAGATCTGTCACAAGATGTTAAGCAAGTTTATTGTTTGACATATCTTTATTAAAATGCAAATTCTGGCATTTCCCCAAGCTGGCAAATCCTTTTCACTCAACAGTGTGAAGCAATAAAATCCACACAACTGTATTCAGAAAGAATATAACATTGCCAGGGCAATTTGCTAAGAACAGTAAAGATTTCAAACTTGGATAAAGAAAAACTATCAGAAGATTCTAAAAGCGAAGAAATAAAATCATAATCTGGCTTTCAGTATTGTCATTTTCCTTCCTACGTACATTTCTTACTCATCAACCAGTATTTTCTCAGTATTTTTACTGTTCAGTACTGACCTGCATACTTCAGAACATAATTACTCAGTGTCCTAAACATTTTTGACAACAGCTTATCAGTGTAAGTATTCTAGCTCATATATATTTGAGTATGATTTACATAAATTGAAAGAAATTGTACAGTTACACGGTGAATTAACTGAAGACAAAAGGGAAAACTTTTAACTAAAAAGGAACTGTGTTTGACTAATGGAGTGGACACTGAGGTACCCAGCATGCTATATATGGAAGGAAGTAAAGTATAGGGTATTGAATTACATTTACATTGATCAATTAATATCTCTGTTAGCAAAACCTTTTTTTTTTAATCCATCTGACAGAATTGGCTTAATCACATGTAAGAAGCAGTTAATATTCAAGGAAGTTGAGTACCATTACATAACTGCACAAATCAGACTGTGACACTAGTGTGAAAAGTTATACAAGTTGTAGAATATCTAGCAAGTCTCAAAGAAATGAGATTGAATTTAGCATAAGTAGAGATAGAGGAATAGTTACTGGTCAGAAGTTCTCTATTTTATAAAGGAGTAAAAAAGATCTAGAGGGAAGTTCTTAATGCTTCTTAACTTGTGCGTGTGGGGGTACAGTGTTACAAATGAAAACGAAATTAGTCCTCAGTCCTGGGATTATGTGCTATGATAAGATTTAAAGTAACAGTAATTAATTTTAGGTAAGACAGGGCTAAATTTGTTGGTATGCACTGCTGTGATTTATATAGAGAAGTTAAAATACTAGTATAATGCTAGAATCAACCAAAGCTATTTAGATCCTAATGACTGAACAGAACCATTAGAGCTCTTTTGTAGGATACAATGATTACAAGGCATGCTTGAACATTTGAAAAAGATTATAGATCTGCCCTGGCTTTGTTTCTCATTTATTCTAGAACCAGATAGTTGTGGGATTTACAGTTGCGAACACGGGAACTGTTGGACTGTCAGCAAACCATTCTGAAAACGGAGGCTGAATGGAAGGACTACTTTTTTCTTACTAAGGCCAAAAGGATGAAATGAGTAGAGTCTTGGTGGTGTGTTTTGGCAAAGAGCCAAACTGGGTTCTGAAAGAGTTTGGATCATGCATGATAAAAAAGGAATAATATTTTAACTAAAGGTGTAATACGCAAAAAAAGATAACCCTATAGTTCCAGTGACTACTGTTACATTTTCACAACCAGAGAAGACAGACAGAAAGAGGCTGATGTAAGGATTTAGATCTTTATTGCATCCAGAACAAATGGGACTTTCACTTTAGTGGAAGGTCTGAACTTTCATAGGAAACAGCTTAATATGGAGGATGAAATAAATCACTGCAATTTTAATAATTGGAAATTGGCAGATCGAAAGAACTGTTTAGGGCTTCACCTACTAAAGAATTCCCTAATCATATCCCCATAGATCCCAAAATATTTAACAGACATTAGAAGTCTCAACTCATTAGATTCTAGTAAATTGGGTTGTATGAGTACTGGAGACTGTATTTCATGCTCATTCCCACCTTCAGGACAACTTAACACATAACCTTGAATAAATGTGCTGTTAAAATCTTAGAAAATTGAATAATTCAGTGTTAGGCTGGTTTGATAAAGCAGTCTGATGGTTTGATAAGGGAATTTAATTTCCATTTTCAAGACAGTGGTCGTCAATATAGTCCACAAATATGTACATTTTAAGTATAAAGTGATCTTTCATGAGGTAGGCTCAGTATTTGAAGATCTCTCAAATACAAATGGAATACAGAGATGTAAGGCATTTGTTCTGTGAGATGAAGCCAAGTGGTATTAGTGGCAGGTTAATCTTCCTTGCCATGGAAGATTACACTTGGCTTATATAAAGACTGGATTTCTATAAACAGAACAGAAAAATACCTGAAAACCCACTTGTGTAAAATGTGAAGTTTAATCATTGCTTTATAAGTCCGCAAAACCAGTGACTAATCAGGTATACAAATTATTTTGTTAGGAAAAGATATAAGCTGTTGCCTAGGGACTGGTTAACAGAACCAAAGGAAAATGAAATCAAGACATTTAATCTCTAATTGTCATTACGGACATCGGATCCTAAAAATTTTTGAAGGTATTTAAAGTAGAAATATAAACCCACTAACTACAATTCCAAGTCTTTCTTTACCGGAAGGTAAAACTGAGCAGTCATTCTCTCTCGCTTTTATCAAGACTCCAGACTTCTCGTCCCAAGCTGCATGTTCCTAAAATACATGCATCTTTCAAAAGCTGACAGTGCAACAGAATTCATCAAGACTGATATGCCCTTATTTCAGCTAGTTCCTTGTAATTCATGAAAAATATTTCTGTAAAGATTGAAGTAGTCTAGAGAGTGTACTAAAAGGTTCCCATTGATAATGACTGTGTACCTGAAGTCCCAGAGTTTAAATAATTATGTGTATATATGTGCCCAAGTGCATGGACTTTTTGGTTTTTTTCCCTTTTTAAAAAATTCACTCTTTGGAGACATCATCATACAGTAATTTTATTAAATCTATTATAATTTTATTAATCTGTAATAGTTCTTTGAAGTTATTACAAAGTAGTGGTCCTTCGTATTTATTGTTTTATGACATGGAACAAAAACAAACTTCAGTTTTGAGTGCTGTAGGTTTTGGGTTTTTTAAGTCCACAGCCATGTTCCTTACTTTGTACCTTACTCAGTTCCAGTTTTCTTTTTACCACTCTCTCAGATTTCAATATAAAAAAAAGTTGCTCCTTCATATTATATAGTATATATAATTATATACTATTTATGCTATTTTATATATATATACACACACTATATATATGTATATAAATGTATATATGTATATATTATATATACTAGACATAAACAAAATGAGATGTGTGTTCTTGAAGAACTTTGTCTTTTTCCTAGAATTTAAATATTGGTTAGTTTGTGAAAAGGTATTAATCATGCTTCTTCTTAAGAGCCATATATGCAGTAATCTTGTTTCGTTTATATCTATTTTTCAGGTACAGTATACAGAATGATAGCAGTTAGAGAATTCACTATCAGTTTCTGTCATCATTTATGTTTGGAACTCAGGTTTTTTTTAATTCTCCTCCTCTGTAGTCACCCAAATAGGTACTGCCTGTTGCTATGACTTTTTTTTTTCTTTCTTTCTTTTTGTCTTACAGTTTTTCATTCTTAGTTAAATTCTAGTTCTGTTTGACTTTAAAATATTTTTATTATTTTTAATTCCCACTTCCTTTTTTTTTTTTTTTTTGTTCATCACATCATACTAGACTTGTGTCATGAATATATCTTCCACAACAACAGAAAAAGTTTTACAGTTTTCCATTTTGGCTTGCTGCTTTGAATTTATAAGGATATTTGCAGGTACTTTTTATACCTTCCTTTCTATAACTCAGCAGAAAGTTTGTGGATTGTTATCATAAAGTATATATTCATTTCAAGAAACTGATAAAAGTCAGTAGGAAGTATGGAACATTTTAACATTTTACTTTGGAACATTCTAGCTGTACAGGAAGGCAATGAACATTATTATGAAAGTTAAACAGAAAAAGCCTTAAGAAGAAACATTCCCTTAATCAGTATTTTTTCCAGATAATAAAAAGAAAGCCAAAGAGATGAAATTGACAAATGTAGCATATAATGGTCCTTCTCGGAGCAGTGCTACAGGGGCCTCATTAGTAGACATTTTAGTACAATCAGTTTTACCCCTGTGGCTGTCACTTCAGACTACTCAGAAAAGGTGGCTGTAGGAGCTAATCACAGCAATGCCTTTCTCAAATTTATTTTCCTTGTAAAAAATGAGGCACAAGAGAGCTAGTAAGTTCTAATTGAAATCAGAATTATCATTGCCTTGGATGCATGCTGTGTTTGTAGGGTATGTTTGTGCCAGTGGAAAATTTCCTTTTTCCCCATAATAAGTTTGGGGGCTTTAGACTTAAATGTAAAGTTACGTTGAAGTCAGTAGTAGCACACATTTCAGTCTGCTGTTTTCAATGGTATTTTCATCTTGCTGAACAAGATGAAATGGACATATAATGTTAAATATAAATGGATAACAAGTACGTTTGCCCATTTATGTTTAACATTACTAAGGGGAGTGGCATACTTCAAGAAGATGTGCCATTTACCTTGCACTTTAAACAGGCTCTCTCTTGCATTTAATTCCTTTTCCTTCAATATTCCTCCATTTCTTTTTTTTAAAAAAATAATTATAAGTACCATTTGGTGCTAGCATTTTAATTGCCACCTTGAGAGGCACTGCAAGATCTCCATCACTCAAAAAGTTGTGTAAGATGACAGCAAAGTATTTTAAAGTGGGGGGAAATCTCAATTTTAAACAGCTTCAGAGAAGTATCCTGTAATGGTCCATCAACAGATATTTAAAGATAAAAGAGAGAGAGATATACTCCTGATACTCCATTCCTCCCATCATTGAGTTTATGTGATAGTGATGGAGTAATAATCACTTGCTGTAGCAAGCATTCAAAAATATCTCTTCAAAAATAGGAATTTGTTAGAAAGCAAAACAGAGAAAGAAAAAATGTTTTAAAAAGGTTTGAGCTCCACTGTAGATGTCTTTTAATCTCTGTTCATGTCCTAGAGACTTATAGTTTTGGAGGACTTTCTAGTTCTGAAGGACTGACACTTCTACATCATAAAATGAATGTAAAAGGAAGATCCCTATATTACTGTATGAGTTAACTGATGAAATTTAAAAAAACAACCCCTTGAATAGTTTCTCTCTGAAAGAGGTATCACAGTATAAAAGAGTTGAGTCTCTGTGAAAAGATAGGTTAGATAAATTGAACCTTGCTTTGGTTTTAATATAGCCTTTTTGATAACTGAGAAACCAGAGGCTAGATCTCAAATACCTTTCCACCCAACATTTGTGTGTGTGCGTGTTTAATCCAGTTTTACCTGACTTCTAATGTCTGAAAATGTGATTTAGCAGTTACAGAGCTTTTATAGCATGTTGTTATTCCTTTTGGAATGAATTTAAATGTTACTGTAACCAAGCATCTGAAAGTAAACAGAAACCTTGTGGTTGTTCTTTAAGTCTCAGAAGCCAGAAAACCTTTCAGAAGTTAATGGACTGTGGTTTTCTGATATAAGGGTAAAGAACTCGCTGTGGCACAGCAGTTGAGTGTCATTGCTATCAAGCCAAAGGCATGCTTAAAAAATGAGAAAACTTTACAGAAATTCTGATAGTGTGCCATCAGCAAAACGGATATTCACTGCATATGGTTCTTGATAAGGCTGGCAACTGAAGAAGGGTGAAGGGTGTTCATTGATGAAACTTGCTATCAGAATTATAACTAAAAGTAGACCTTTTAGACACTGTCTGTAATGTGGCTACTTTACCCATGATCTCCCCATCTTTGACCTAGGAAACAAAATTGTGTTATAGAGTAATAACTGGGATAGAGCAGGGGTTTTTTGAGTGCTTCTAGTTTTCCAGAGTGCTATTGAGGCAACAATAAGCAGGGAGTTTGAAAATGTAGTGATAATGGAAACCATTTTTCAACTTTAACTGAAGCAGGTGCTATCACATACTTCTTGTGATACTGACTTCTGTGGAGGTGAACATCAGGAGTTATTAACCCAAGAGGTTATACTGGTTGAGGTGAAATTAAGGTCAGTAGAGGTACAATAAATCTTTGTTTCATGAACGTCCAAGTGCAGATATTCTGAATGGTTTTATTTGTGACCAGCAGAACTATCTTATTTTATTTTTTTTTTATTATTTTATTTTTTTTTAAATAGTGTTGTGGTAATGATTTCCTAATGTTTTAAAGGTTTTGGGGAGCTGAGAGAAGTAATTTTAAAGCTGATGTCTATAGGGATAAACACAGCATCCAGAACAACTGTTGTAATTGAGATATAATTGTGTGCCTAATCTATCTGGACAAAACAGCTTAGCTAACTGAAAGGAAATCACATACATAACATTTATTTATGAATTTTGGACTTCCTACCCAATCTGTTGGATAATTTTGTAACTACTATATATTTATAAGTAGACTCATACTGTCACAAAAACCCTTACATAAGTGTCTAAAACACCTCTCAAAAACTATAAAAGCAAAACTGATTACTTAAAAAATGGTATAAAGGCCTATGCATGGTGTCATCTGTATATCAACAGCATTTTATTCACAAAGCATTAAGAATGCAAAATTCAGTTTTAAGGCATGAGAACAAGAGGGAGTGCTTTTGCTACTATCAAATGTTGATTATTTTAATCATTTTAAGGAATATTTAAATCAGACATAGAAATATGAAAAGATACTGTAAGCAAGAGATAATATTTCAGGAGTTAGAAATGAGAGACAGAAAGAATTCTTGATTTTCTCACATCAGTATGAGTTAAGTATCAGAAAATGATACAAAAGATGTAGGCATAGTCTACAGGGTGAGGAAGCTTTGGAGGTCATAGAAGGAACTGTAGTGAAGAAATCAACGCAGAAGCCTGCTAATACTGTTTCACTTTTATTGATAGTATGGATGATAAATGTCAGTGCTGAACTGACTTTCTAGCTAGTTGTCTGGGTTTTGTGTCTGAAAAACTAAAAAGCATTCAGACTAATTTGGTTCATTCATCTGATTTATCAAGTGTCTGGTTTGTTCACTCAGTGCAGGGAAAGTAGCTTTTGTATTTTTTTTCATTTGAGATCTAAGCCTTGTGTCATGGAACACATTTACTATCCTTTCATCCTCTCTTGTATGAAGATGGACACAGTGAGAGAGGTATTTGAAGCAGTTCTGTTATGGGTAATAAATTACCTTTCCCACTGCTTCCTTCCTCCAAATCCTGTTGTCCATTTGCTATCCTGAAATTATGAATAATTAAGAAAGCTGTTCTAAGGTACTGGTAAGAAATGATTTCAAAATTATTTTAGCTGAAGAAACTACATCATTTACAGATGTAAATCTTCAAAACCCAAATGTTTTTCTCTTGACATTCTTTTTAGTTTTTGCATTAAATTTTTCCCCTTTACACAATAACAGAAGATCCTGAAATGTCATCAGCACTGTATTTCTGTGTTGAACTTTTTAGGGAAAAAATTCATGTTGCCATAGAAAGTTACATATACATATAACGGTGTCACATTAAAGATGGAGCACAGACACCATGCACATTGCACTGGAGGAGCCACAGATTCTTGCCACATTCTTGTTCCCAAGTTGCATTCAGTTTCTTTTTGTGTGCTTGATTCTTGCATGCTTAAACACTTTTGTAAGTAGGATAGACCTCATTGTGGGCTTACATACAAGACTAATGATTTTTTTCCTCTCTTGTAGTAATGGAACAATATTCACTGAACAATTTGGGAATATTCTTTATCTAAGTAGGTATTTCCTTCCTTTCTTTTTTTTTAGTTTTAAGGGAAATATTGTTAATAAATTATAGGTATCATACACCCATTGATATCAAGAAGGGCTCTGTAGTTCATAGCAATTCCAATTTGTTTCAGAGACTAAGGAAGTTTCAAAAGTCATTCCCCAAGCTTTGGATAAACAACCATCTATTATAAACCACAGTGTGTAATGTATATTATTAATGGTAGTCTGGTAGGGCTGTGTGTCTCTCTCAAAAAAAAAAAGTCTCGATTGTCAGAATCACATTCAGAGTGAAGGAGGGGATGGCAGCAAAGGACAAAGAGCCAGACTCCACACTACAACTCTATATTCCCTTAATGCAGATGTTGTAATTAATCTTTCAATCAGTTACCCTGCTGGTGGCTTATGGGGAGAGCACAGGCATTAATATTTCCAATAAACCTGATTGTAGTCGGATGTAATTTCGAACAGTTTTCAAGCGGGAAAAGAAATTAGGTCAGGAGAAATAGCCACTACAAATTAACAAGCCCACTGATAGCCTCACTATTTTCATAAACTATTCCGATGATGCAGAACTAAATATCAGACACTATTTCACTGAATAAGGAGAAAACATAGTTAATTATTTCTGATTTTTCCCCTTAATTTCTTTTAATACACTTTTAATACAGTTTGCTGCTGGACCAAGTTGATTATAGTTTAAAATAATTAAATATGGGAGGGTTGGTGTAGTTCCTTTGTTGTTCTGTGCTTTTCTGTATGCTAAAGCATCTATTCTGTAAAGGATTAATTGCAAGTCTGTCTCATAAAGTGCTACTGTATGGTATCAGAGGTATCCAGAAAGAGGAGACAACACATGGGGTGTGGGGGCAGGCACGGGGAGGAGCTTTAACTGTGTATATATAAATCAATTTATCCTGTGAAACTATCATCTAATAATGATCTCATTTTAGAATGTGAGAGATGGGACAACCATATTCCTTCTCTCAAATCACCCCCGCAGCCCCCTCACCCCCCTACACTGAGAAGTCATCTCAGGCCTAGATAAAGAAAGGAATCCTAATACTGCCGGTGTCTGATGTATATATGTATGTGTGTGTATACACATAAGTAGTATACTCATATAGGTCAGAACAATAGGCACTATTACCTTTGCTTTTCATGTCTTTCCAAGATGATTACTTTACAGTCATCATGTATAGAATGGAGATGAAAACCGCTACAAAACTATGGAATTTCCTAAAGACTACATTACCTTGTAAGAAAGTAAGACAGGTGGAAAAAATGTACATTTCATGTTGTGTCTTGCTCTAGTGTGATGAATCTTGAAGCATTTAGAAAATTTTGTAGAAGTCCTATGAAAATGTAGAATGTAAACGTAACACTGCAACTGAATATAGGTAGATCTCTATATACCAGGGAGTTACCAGAACAGTGTGATGGGAGTGTGATGGGAGAAGACTCCAGAACCAGCCAAGCTAGTTCAAGCTTCAGAATGACTCTGCTGGATTGACTGGATTTGTTAATAATGCACATTGCCAGTAGTTAGCTCTTAATCACTATCAATTATCCTTAACAAGCTTATCTTAAATTACTTGCAAGTTTACAATGCCACTGCAGTGATGCCATTTTAGTTTATAGTCATAGATGTAATCCATCAGTCCAGAGAACAGTTTGAGAGGGGAAGCAAGAACACAGTCTGCCACCTTCTTTCTTCCCCGTCCTTCCCCATAAAACACAATTGATGTTCTCTGCTCCTCTGCCTCCCCCCTAAAAGAAAATTGGGTGATCTCAGCTTCTCTTGACATTTATTTTTGGGATGAAGGCTTGTTCTCGTTTTGCACATTCTGCAGGATTATTCTGGTTCCATCAGACACCCTGCCTGCCTGCTCTGCAGGATTATTTTGGTTTTACCAGACATCATTCTTGCCTACTCTGCATCCTCCGTTCTTATAAAGCAGAGTTTAGTACTTGCACATCTTTTATGCACCCTGTTTGTGCCACTGTATCACAACTCCATCTGCTCCCTTGCAATTAAGGCTATTATTAATGTATTAAGCTGAGATGCATTGCAAGGTGTTATTAATGTTTTTTCAATGTTAAAACATGCTTATATACTGTAGCTGGTTATGCTGTTTTAGCGTACTTCTGTCTGTGTTCCAGGCAAGTAAATACTAACTTTCTTGCTTAGTAGTCATCTGAAGTACTGCATCCAGCAGGCCTTCTTTTTGGCTACAGTAAAACCAAATCATAGTTTGAGGGCAAGAATATTATTACATAGGTTGAAACTCAGTCCTAAACATCCATCAAATAAAGGTTAAATTTCTAGTAAAATTCTAATTAAGCTCAATTTTTATTAAAAAGGAGTGTCTCATTAAACTCACTCAAGTTTAAATAGGAGCTAGATTTAGCAGACACAAATGGAACTGCTCCTTGAGATGCTAATGTTCTGAAAACTTAGGAAAGTATGATCAGTATGAGCTTTCTTCACCGTGTTAGAGCATGAAATGTAGATGGCAATCGCTGACTTTAAAAAAGGACCCCCTACCCCTAAGCAGAAATTCAAAATCATGAGGGTCTGCCTTAATCACAATTAGTAGGAATTTTGACAATCACAAAGCTGTTCTGAGTATGGCTATGAAAGCTGTGGTAACTTATTTTTTCTATAATTTTTCTTTATATCTATTACTCTAAAGAATTAAATTTTCATTTTCCATAGAAAATTTACTTGAAAAATTGAGGGAGAGACTTGGAAAAATGTTGTCATTGGAAGAAATGCAGAGACTTGTTAACAGGAAGCACCTTGTGGTATTGAACATGCTGAATATCCTGTAGCATTTTGGAAAACCTTACAGAAATCTTACAGAAATTGTGTGCATAAGTAAGTTAACTGTGTGTGCCTAGGAGACATCTTCACTTAAAATCACTTGAGGCAGCTAAGCAGCAGATCGCCCTTGGCTGTTGCTGTGTTGGCTGTATTAACATGTCATATCTACACACAGATATTCAAGCTGATTTTTTATTTTTATTTTTTTTACAATTTAGCATGGGGCACATGCAGGCTTTCTTTCTCATTTCCCTTCCCCTTCCCTCCCTCCCTTCCTCTCTCTTTTCCTTTGTTTTTAATATAGCAGATACGTAGAACCTCCCTTTTTCTTTTTTTTTTTTTTTTTAATTAGAATAGTGTGGATAACTTGTAGGCAGTCTCAGAGGAGCTCAGGTCAAAGTGATCATCTAACAGTGCTGTACGTCCTGATAGAGAACAGAAAATTAAACTGATGTTTTCAAATTATGCAAACTGAAGTTTGGAAGTCAGCTGCAAATCATGTTAGAAAAGCTAGAGGTGTTGTAGAAAAGTGTTCAAGGTTTCTCTGCATGTTTTTTGTCCAACATGGAGCCTGTCTGATACCCGATGAATGTTTGAATTACCAGCCACCTCCTGATTTGTGATATTCTGCTGTTCACTGTAAGAGAACATCCTTAACTTAATGACATTACTTGTTAGGAGCAGCCCAATTCAAGCTACTCATACCCTTAGAGGTGTTTTTTACACACACCTATGTATGTGACAGAAACTCCTGGAGGATTTTTCTGCTGTTCTTTTTCAGTATTTCAGGTTACAAATACTTTAACATCTTTGAACCTAACTTGCAGTTATGTAAAATAAAAACTTAGAATGATAAATAATTTCAATGTATCACTAATACAGAAGAGTACTGGAAAATTTTGGAAAATAAGAGGGTCACTAAGGGCTTGGAATCATGTGTTTTTTCATAGTATTCCCAAGGCCAACTGGGAAAGAAAGGGATACTGATCTTCCCAGTGTGCAAGGTAGCATGGGGAACATGGAAGAACTATATGGTTTGTCAGCAAACTACGTGAGACTTACAGCTTCATCGCCAAGTAAACTAAAATTATTTATAATTACTAGTCTTATAGCACATCTATACCGTAGGACAATACAAATATTCTTGTATTATTAAAGGTCAAAAATTTATCAACTTCAGTGGAACCAAGGATTTGTAAAAGATTATCAGCTCCATAAGTGAAATTTCAAGGAAAAAGAAATTCTTGCTATCACCAGATGCTTTCTCCTTTTCTTAAACCAGCATATTGGGATTATACATGCTTTGGGGGCAAACCTCCATGCTCTGCAAGGTATAAAATGAAAAATAGAAAGACACAAGAAGAAATAAAAACAGAATAAGAAAAATTTAACTTGTAGCATTTTTCTAGCTTAGTGACATAGAACTTCAGAAAAGACATTTTTCTCCAGAAGTGATTTCAGTTTTAGGGAGAAAAAAGTTGATTATTTTTACTGTGCCATGAGTCTATCCAGAAAATGTATTTTGTCTTGTTACCTAGGAAGTGTTTTCATGGGTAAAATGTACATAGAGGTGAAGACAATGATGTTTTGAACATTTGTGTTAGGAGATGTTTTCCAGCTTCATTTCACATCGTTACATGTGTGAAGTGTGACTTTTTGTGGTAGGTGTTCCTGGAAAAATAGGGTCACACCGGGTAGGAAGGACAGGTGGAATCACTGGAAAATCTTTCCAGTTCAGATTTAAGAGCTCACTTTTGAAGAATCATACTTTGTAAACTCTTTTACTAAAACAATTTGATACCTGCCTTGAAATGCATTTTCAGTTAGTCTTTGTCTGGAGGCCAGTGGAGTGCTGTTAACTGTTGAATGTCCTTTGGCTAGAACACTGAGCACACACCACAGCCGTTCCTGCTGTGTTGAAGACCAGCTGGGAAAAAGATATGTACTCTGAAGTTAAAATAGTCAGAACAGGTCCCCTGCTTGATAACAGCTGAGTGCTGTAGTCGAATACAGCTATTGCAGCGGGATTCTATTGATTTATACTGGACAAAACTGGTGCTTTTATCAAATAGTTTTGTGGCTGCTCAGCAGTCTGTGTCAAGCCATAGGCAAAGATTTTCAGGAAGTTCCTGACATCCAGTGAGACAGGGAAAACTGGTTATTATACCAGGCAAATCGTTCAAATCACTTAACAGCATGCCTGCCTCAGTCAGATGGAAAGCACATTCACATTATTCGGATTATACTGCAAGCGAGCACAGCAGAAAGATTAGGGCTCACAATTTTCCAGGTAGTGTTTAAAGTCTTTTCCCCAGCTAAAGGATATAGCTGACAGTTCACACTCCAGAGTCAAGTTAATCTGTAACATTATCCGCCCATTTTGCACTGAGCAGTCCCCAAAGCAGTTTGTAATATGCATATGAACTGAACCATTGTTGTGATCAAATTTTAAATACCCTTGTGAATTGGGGAAAAAAGGAAAGATAAAATAAAACCCTGCTGCTCTGGTACTGAAGATTGACAGCAAAAGGAAAAGCATTGCTTCATTAAGTGTAGCTCTGGCTACAGTGGCTGCATTAAGTTGCTGGTGGGACTTACAGTCCCTCCTCTAATGCATGTCTAATAGCTCAGCATTAACTCTGTAGAGTTGGGAGACGAAGCTTTCCTATTCCAGAATATTATGAAGTTGCAGTGGTGTGAAATTAGAGTGATAGTTATCATAAATTTGTTTTGGACAAGGATACTTGGTTCATACAGCTCATGAATGTAGTTTTGTGTGGTAGGTGTTTCACAATAGCTTGCCACAGCAGCAGCAACAGTGCAAAGCGATAGCAATATATATTACAGTTTCTGAATGTCATGACTTTTAAAATTATTTTGTGTGCTGCGGATCACACATCTGTTTGAAAGTGAGAGGAGAAACAGGGCATGAGGAAACAATTGTCATTATGGCAGAAGGTAGAAACACATCCTTGTTCAGTCTTCTGGTGGCATGATGCCCTCTCCTAGAGTGGTTGACACCATAATTAATTACATCCATTTGTTCATAGTAGTGAAATTCACTCCTGACTTTACTGTGTACTCAGAATTGATCCCATTTATAAAACGATATAATTCACTTTAATAACCTCAACACCATCAGTATGCCATGAGATTAGTAAAAACTTCTATACTTTATAACTCTCTTGTTAAGTTAAAGAGCTCTCTGTTAGTGTAGTCTCCACAGTATGGGGTGAATTTAAAAAAATTATGGAATTTGTATTATAGCTGCTAATGTTTAATTCCTTCTCTGACTTCTTTAGCTATTTACTTTTTCTTATCATTGCCTCTGTGGTTTATTCTTAGGGGGGATGGGGGGAGGAAGAAGAAAATTATTTTTCTTTGTTTACTGCACATGGGCTTGGTAAAACACAAGTATTTAATCCAGGTTTCCTTGCAGAGCAACAGAGAAACCTGAGACTTAATTCCCCCCGCCTTTCATAAATGATGTATTGAAGAATTATTATGAAACATTATGTCTCTGTTATTTGACAGACTGTGGTTTAGGAGCATGTTGAAATAATCTTGCCATTCCAAGCAAAGTGAACTGATACTTGAGAGGACTTTTGTAGAACCAATACTATTTTTCAGTATTGAGATGATTTTATAGCAGTGTTGTTTCTCCCAAGGCTGCATTGGTAGTACAAAGACATTCAGCTGTTGGTCCTGCAAGCTACTTCTTGTAAACAATGACAAAAAGCTCATCATTGCAGGAAAAAGGATGCAAGCGATGCGGTAGCTTCCACTTACTATTATAGGAACTTAGGCTTGGTGATAAAAAATGTATGATGAAGTTAACAAAAATATTCAGTATCAGTTTGCTTTTAACTGATAAATTAGAATGATGCATGATGTAACTAATATGAATTGTATTTCATTCCAGACCAAATCCAAATGCAATTTGTAGAGGTAGAATGCTAGGATACTACTGAGCTTTCATAATCATTAGAAATTAGTATGGAAAAATAGCATTACCTAGTTGTGCAAAATCAGCAACAAAACCGTAAGTTTAATAATACCATGGCTTGTGTCTTAATTGATTTACTCACTTTATTGTGGAATTCTTTTTCAATGTTAATATTAATATGTTTTATCTTGAAATAAATGTAATTATAAATTCTGACACAAGTATTATTTGCATAGCAATTGGTCACAAAGAGTAATCCATTAATATTTAACGAAGTGTTAATTTTGTGCAGAGCCTAGAGCGATTGTAAACTTCATTTTGACTTTAGATGGAAATTTGTTGCGGTGGAAATATAACTGTGTGTAATTGTATTAATCAGTCCCAAAGAGTATTTGAGGTTGAAACATATATTGTTCTTTTATTTTTGACCTGCAGTGGCACAATACAAAATGATTATCATGACAGAGAATGGGTTTTCTGATATTCTTAATATCCTGCTCTACAAATACTGTTAGAAGCCACTGGATAATTTTATGAAGACTTTCTTATCTTATATATGTTACCTGAGTTATGAATTTAGAAGGATTTTCCCTTCTGTTTTCTGTTAGAAATCTGAGAAAAGAGAGAGGGAGAAGGACATAAAGACATTACTTTTGAGAGAGATATTTTCAGAGCAACATTTGCTTGCATTGATATTTTGAGTCTTTTTTGGACTGTGAATATAAAACATTTTTTTTTTTTAACTGATATGGTAAATTTTTTTGTATGCATCTATACAGCTGAAAATTGATGGAGTTGCACATCAGCAGCTGAGGACATCTACTTATATTAGTCTTAAATCAACACGCTTTCCCAGTAGAAGTAGGCAAGGGAATCCCTGAACCTTGTGCTAATACAGCTTTTTTGACTTTTCATAGGTGGGAGTTCAGCGAGAAATATACAATGTGAAGGAACAGTAAGCTAATATAAATCAAATATGATACTCAGAAGAGTTCTTCCAACAAGCTATTAATGACCTGTATTGTCTGTTTATAAAATAGTGCTGAACACGCTGCATATTGAAGGTGCATAGAACTTTGCCACTGCAGCTAGTATTGACCTTTCTCTCAGACCTTATAATACTATAATCATAGAATCATTTAGGTTAGGAAAAAACCCTTTAAGATCATTGAGTCCAATGATAACCTAACACTGCCAAGTCCACCACTTGTGTCCCTAAGTGCCACATGTTTACGTCTTTTAAATACCTCCAGGGATGAGGACGGCACCACTTCCCTGGGCAGCCTGTTCCAATGCTTGCCAACCCATTTGATGAAGAAATTTTTCTTAAAATCCAATCTAACCCTCCCCTGACACAACTTGAGGCCATCTCCTCTTGTGCTATGTTGTTTGTGGATTGCCAGGAGAAAATGGAAAATTAAGAGAGAGCAAAAGGTAGATACACTGCAGAAATGCCTGTATCACCAAAAACAGTTTGGGAGATCAGCAAGTAGGGATACCTGCAGTTCTCAGCAGTTCTTCCTGGAAGATTACTACTTGCTGAGAAGAAGGAAAGCTTTTATCACTGTAGGAAGACATAATGGATGTAGGTCAGATGCCCACAGGTGACTGACCAATATGGATATGTTAATACATGGATCTTGTTCATACATTTTCTTTGTTTGTTAGGGGCTTGGGGTTTTGTTCTTTTTTGGGGAGGATTATTTTTTTTTTTGTTAGAAGTGTCTTAGTAGTGGACTCCTTACAGCTTGCCAGCCATCTGTCATTTAGCAGTTTTTGGTAGCAGACTACATGCAGTATGTTGATCCCTGCTTGTGATTTAATCCAAGTGCTCTATCACCTGACCTTTAGTAGTGAAAGCTGCATACAGTATTTTCATATGAAAAATAACCTAAAGAAATCTTGTTTGAAAATGGTATTTCGTGTTAGAGCAGTTAATTGGATTGCCAGACTTGGCAAACTAGGATTGCTGTCTCTGAAGCTGTAAAGAAATGTAATTATAAGTTCAGAATTTATTTTTATTATGTAAAGATATCTTGGGAAGGTAATTTCATTCACTGAAGTGGGAGAAAATGTAGTTCCTCAATAGGTTTGAATACATTTCAGTACTCCAGTTACAATTAAGAGGAATAGCTCGTTTAGGGAGAACTGATCAAGAGAATGTAGGGGGTTTTGATAGAATGAACAATGGAAGCAATGGTGGAGTTTATGTACACTGAGGTGTTTAACAGCTGTGAGCTTTTGGTTTCATGTGGAAAAACAAACCAGCAAAATAATTACAGCACAAATACAGATAAAGATCATGTTTTGAGAGCCAAGGTATACAGATTACATTAAGCTTTCACTGTTACCTGGCTTCAAGCTTTTTGATTCTGTATTCAGGATGGTAGGAATGCAGTTCTGAGCCATTATTTTGAACACTCCACAGTTTATAGTGTTTTTTAAATCTAAAATCTCATGTTAACACATAGAAAAACTTTGATCTTGTCTGATTGTATCTCATCACTGGCTGTTTAGGGGATGTCTTGTATGGATATAGGACCCAAATATCTTTTTCTATCAATAAATGACATTGCATTTAACACCAATTAGGCTATTAGCAGACTCTTTGCCCCACAAGATTTATCAGAGGAACTTCAGTTTTGCAATTTCTTTATCACTCGAGCTAGAGAATCCTCTTTTCTGCCTATTTTAATTGGATTTCACCTACAGAAGACAGCACTGCTTTTTACAGCTGACCTTTCAAATCTCTTCTGATATGTCCAGTAGGAAAAAAAAAGTAGCTCCAGAAGAATATTTCTTAATTCAAACCTGTCACATGGTGTATAACTCCTCCTACACCCCTGAAAACAAACCAACCAAAAATGTAATAAGATGAAACAAGGACTCCTCTGTGAAGTGACACTCCAAAAGTTGTATCATATTAACAGTGTCATCTGTGTATCATGAAGATCGTCTCCTTAAAATTTTCCAGTGCCATTTGCTTACCTGTACATTAATTGCATAATATTTTCAAACAAACCTATGCCCTTGTCCTGTTTTCCTTTTCACAGCCAAAGAGTGTGGCTGGTGAGCAGTAGGTTTCCCCAGTTTACTTTCCAAATGGGAGACAAGTTTGACTTGGCAATGCTGCCAACAGCTAAAGCAGGCTGGGGGCACAGCTTAACTGACTGTCACTAATTGAAGGGAGAAGACTAATGGCTACATGTAATATTTCCACAGTAATGAGAGCACTGTGCTGACACTGCTGTGTTGCTCTGTGAGACACTAAAATGTTTTACAGGGATGGCAAGGCAGTACCACTCTCAACCCCCTCCACCCACACAGCCTAAATGTCATGATGTAGTGAACAAGCTGATTTGGCTGAGGAATTTCAGGCTGCTTCTTTTCCAATTCAAAATGGGAAGAAAATTGGGCCTAGTGGAAAAACATTGGCCAGCTACAACTCAATGCCAGGGCCACTGCTTAACCAATATCTAATGGCAAGCAAAAAAATGTCCCCATGTCCACAGTAATTAGCGTCCTAGAGATGCCACATTAACATGATTGCTTAAATTATTTCTGAAAGTATGCTCCATTGGTGACAGAGATACTGTTTCACCAATAAATAACTAATGCAGGAAATCTAGTGTGAAGATGAGGAGAGGAAGAACCTGCCCCAGTGGGTTCCCAGCCAGGGAAAGGCTGGCAAGCATTCACTGTCTCCCCGTCAGAGAAATGAACAGGTTTCATTCAGGAGGTTGAAACAAATCACTGCAAAATAGTGGGAGGAGAGAGCAGAATTATCTTTATACTCTTCAAAAGGTGCTGTTTTAATAGCTTCAGTCTACACCCAGATTTAGTATAAAATGTTTTTTTTCTCAATTGTACAGTATACTCTGGCTTAGAAATTCATTTTGTCAACATGAACATATTTACCGTTGCTTTCAAACTCTCTAACTGGCTTGGCAGACAGGCAGCTCAGTTATGGAGAAATGTGGGACGACAGCAGCTGCATCTGTCTGCCTCCTTTATAAAAGGAAAGGAGGAGACTTCATCTGAAACTTTATAGCCGCTCAGGGCAGTCTCACTGATCATCGTCCACCCTTACACATGTCCTATTCTAAGTAATGAAAAGGATAATAAGGTGTGAACGGTATGTTATGATGCATGAGTTAGAAAAAAAAAGAGGAGGTTGTGTTATTCCAGGTGATTTGGACAGGGTTGTACATTTAGATATCTATCAGGAAGACAGTCAGGTAGCAGAAAATTTTATCTGTTTCATTGTGTTCCTTTACACCTGAGAACATTAAGCTTTTAACAACTGAAACATTACCGTTAGAAAGTCCTTGCTGGGATTTTAACATAGAAATGTATTGGTAGCATTCATTTAGCCCTGCCTGGTTATAGAAGTGGAAAAGTGCTACTTCTAGGCAAGGGATAAGTTATAGGTGATATAAATGCTGAATTAATACCTTAACATCAGAGAAAGTTGAAAACAATGTTTATGTGCCAAAGAATTGTCAAAGTCGTATCATTTCTGGAAGAATACATGTATGGGATCACACAAGGGTACTTGTTTGATATTATCCCTTCCATTTGGTTGTACTGCAAGACTTGAACCAGTCTCATATTTTAGGACTACACAGGTCCCCAGTTGAGGCAGACATTTTAACATGCTTTAAAAGTTTCTGAAGGATTTCTTTTTTCTCTCTGAAAGTCCAGCTTCAAGGCCAATAGCTTATACATTTCCTTGTAGAGGAATGAAGGCAGTGGGTTGCTTAGCATTGATAACATGCAGCTGTGGCCTTGCCTCAAAGGCAGTGGGTTGATTGACATGGATGATGTGCAGCTGTAGCTTGTTTCTGCTAAGTGGGTAAATAGCCCTGAGGAGTGTGGGAGAGGGGGTTGGGTGGAGGAGGAGCAGGGTGGTCTGACCGCTGGAGGAAGGAGATACAGCACAGACAGTAGAACGTGGCCAATGGGTAAAGCCTTGTTGCAGCCTATTAGTTTGATTGTGCTGCAACATTTTCTCACAGCAGCCTTGAGATATCGTTCCTGTATCAAAATCTGTGTCTCTTTTGGCTTTGGTTCTGTATATCCATAAAAAATTCTTAGCTGTAGTGGTACATAAAAAGCATGTAATGTGGTCTGTGATATTATTTATTTATATATTTATTGATTTTAATGGGAAGTAAGGATTAATAAATTGTACTTCCTGTGGAAAAAAACCCAAAAACCTTTTTAAAGTAACCCCCTTTCTGTTCACTAATAGACAAATTAAGCTTGAGTTCTCATACTATATGTATTTATTATTAATAGATTTGCTAAATGATCTGATTAGCAGCTTTATCAATGAAACAGAATTTAGGTGTTCATATGCATGCAGTTTTCTCTGTGTACATCATGCAGACATTTGTTTGCCAATTACTTGCTGTAACATTTTAACAAGTGGTAGGATGCTACTGACAAAAAATTTTGCATGAGGGATAGTTACTGAATTCATGTAGGATGAGGTATTCACAGAGTTAAGGTTAAAGGACATGTAGAATGAGCTGGTGGGAAGTGATAGAATACCCCTAGTTGCTCTTTAGTGTGGATCTCAACCTTAATCCATAAAGATTGTTAAAGCCTCTGGAGGGGCTGGGTGATAGTGGTGACTGTTATCCTAAAAAACAGATGGCAAAGTGAGTGACACCTATAAGTGTGCAGGCTGTGTTACTTCACTGACAAGATGCTAAGCCCTTCTGGCACTGAAGTAAAAAGACAGGTGTTTTTGACACAAAAAAGTAGTATTGAAACTATGCCTCAAGCCATGTGGAGAGTTGGAGCCAATTTTTCAAGTAAAAGTAACTAAAAATCTAAATTGGGGTGTACATGTAAAAGCACGACAGCTTCAGACCTTTCCCATCGATAAATTTTTGACGAGTTGTAGTGCCTGTCTCATGCCTGTAGAGTTATCCGATTGCCTTTCAAATAAAACTTTTATTTTTAAGGCTTGAATAGATGGTAGCTTTGCTGTGGAAATCTTGTGCAGCTCATTTCCAAGTGAATTAAATGGCAAGTAGTATTTTTGGGCTTCTGTGACAACACCATTTCGGTTTGGTGGTAGAATTCTTCAATTACTTTTATGTCTGCCTTAAACATGGTATGAAGTTAATCAAGTGTTCACATACTACGTATTATACTTGTAATTAACAGTGTCAGGTTTAGAGATTCGTGTGGCCAACAGGGAAACCACAATGGTGTAAAACTGATGTAATGAGTATACTTACTTTAAAATCCATTATCACTTCAACAGATTACTTTGTTTAAAAGGTATTAAAGTTAATAGCATTTAATCTACTTGTTTGAATGCAGTATTATTTTTCAAAAGCTAATGAAAATAGAGCTTCAATAATCGAGCACTACCATATGGTAAAATTATCAGTGTGTTTTTTTTCTCCGAGAAATTAGGTTTCTATTTTTTTTTTCCTGCTTTCAAATTTAAAACACCTATTTAGGTTTATGGATGAAAGGAATCTGTTAAGCAATAAAAACTGGCTCAGGTATTCCAGAAAATAAAATCCAGTGGATCTCACTTTAAAAAAAAAAAAAAAAAAGAAAGAAAAAATGCATAAAAATAAAGGGAAATGTTCCTTCTGTTTGTTGCCATGAGGTGAAATTAATTACCTTCACTAGTTAAAAACTTTCTTTGCATTTTTATGACAAGGTTTTTATGTATCCAGTAGTCTGCTTCTCATTTTCAACAAGTACGAAGTCCACTAGAGTATACTAAAATAGTGCCAGAGTATCCTGTTCTACTTCCCTCTTGTCTGTTTCCTTCATTTAGTCAGCGTAGTTGTCGTCTTGGCAAATACTCTCCTTGAACATTTAGATTTGTTTCAGCTGGATAATTTATTTTCACAGTTCTAGTGAAAATCGTGTGTGCAGCCACTATGTGTAACTGACAGGAGGGACACATTATCAATGTATTGTATTATGCAAACAAAATTGTGATTCAAGGGTATAGCTATTTCTGTGGCAGGTGCAGAACTACACATGCCGTGAATGATATGTTGGTGACCAGTTGCACACTAAAATAAATCATAAAACATATTTTTTGTTATTGTTTCTCATGTTCTCATCCAATGTCAATAGGATAGGAAAGTGATATTTAACACAGAAACCATATATGTCTCCAAAAGAAGACAGCACAAGAGAACACATGGCTCTGTTGTCTTCTGTTGGGATTACTAAGGTAGGAGGGGGAAATCCATTCAAGACCTTTTTTTTTATTTTTTTCTTTTTCCATTTGAATGCCATTAGATGAAATCTGTGGGAGTAGAGACTGAGGCCAGGGACTTCCCTCTTCTCAGTCTGTCCTTGTACTGTTTAGGCTGCCTCATTTGCTTTATTTTCATGACTAAAAATTCAACGTTCTTGTTTTTATAAGAGATTTCTATAGGAAGAGTTGAGAATACTTACATTCTAGCCTGGTGATCAGGATATCTTCCAGGGCTTCGCTATAAACTGGAAGGACCGGTTTTCCTGTTTCTTGAATAACTGTCATAACTACATAGTTACTGTGCTAAAGCTAGGCATCACCACTACTTCAATTTTTCGATAGCCTTTAGAAAAAAAAAAAAAAAGGAATTTTGCTAGGGATGACTGTAATTTACTGCATCTTATCTCATGAAATTCAAGTGAATGTGTATTCCAAGAAACAGTTTTATTTTCACAGCCAGTTCAGATATGGTGAAACTAATCTGCTTTTACTGCCATTAGTAATACCAGTAAGTCTCTTTCCTAATTGTTTTTTCCATCTTTTCTTTACTGTGTATGCACTTCTTTTACACACAATAATGTTTCTGTTGTGCATTTGAAGCACTATACGTTACCCAAGCTTATCACAGAATAGATCTTTTACTTTGGACTATTTTTTTGTTTTGTTTGCTTCTCTAAGGAGCGCATCATATATTGATATGTTTGATTGATAGATGAGTATCCTTTTTCTAACTCTCAGTTAATTTTATTTCCTAGTAGTTCCCTAGCCAATAAGTGTAAAAAAATGTAATACTGCTCATGAAAAAGTAATTTCCATTTCATGTCTTATAACTTGTGTGAACAACAACATGGAACAAGAGACTTGTTTCTCAGTCATCATCTCATGTGAGACTGAGATGTGCATATGGATGTTTTGTGGATTAATGTCAAATTTGAAGTGTTCTGTGATGCTAGTTCTTTTTCAAGTAGTTGCAGACTTTCATCCATATTATCATTCATGGTATTCTGAGACTAACTAGAGGAAAATTCAGCTTTTAAAAATTTGTGGGTTTAATTTGACCTGAAAGAACACTGGAATGCTTCTTCATCTGTCTTCTGTACTTTATCCAGTTTGCCTTGGTAGACCCATCTCTCAGTGAATGTACTTTGTTATCTGTATATCAAGGCTTCAGTTGAAATCAAGTCCTTCACTGTGTGAAAAGTCACATTGCCTGTAAGACTACAAGTTGCTAAGACTTCAACCAAGTGTGTAAGCTTTAAAGTTCTTTCTGAATTGTATCCTTATTAGATATGGCAGAGATGTGTATAAGTAGCAGTCTTCATAAAGTACTTTAGGTTGGAAGGGAATTGTGGAGGTCCAAAGCCCAGCTCAATACAGAGAGCCCCGAACTTGATACATTATTCCAGATATGGCCTCACAAGTGCTGAAAAGAGGGAAAGAATCACTACCCTCATCAGGCTGATTACATTTTTGCTAATACAACCCAGTATGCAGTTGGCCTTCTGTATTGCAGGGTCACGCTGCTGAGTTATATTCAACATGTTTTCTGTGAGACCCTATCAGTCCTTTTTTTGCTGGGCTGTTTTCTATCCGGTCGGGCCCCAGCCTGCATTGTTGCACGGGGTTATTCCCTCCTGGGGCAGGACTCCATGCTTGCCGTTGCTGCGCTTTGTGAGGTACCTGTTGCCCATTGTCCCAGCCTGTCAGGCTTCCATGGAATCGAAGCCCGGCCTTGCAGCATGCGGAGCGCTTTCCCCTCGCATGGAGTCATCTGCGCGCTTGCAGAGGGTGTACTCTGCCTCACGGTCTGGCTTATTAATAAAGACATCAGGTGCTAAATCAGCGTTGGCCCCATTATCCACCCCTACCAGCCATCTGCCCGTTGGACTGAGCACCTGTGATCGCAACCCTTTGAACCTCAGAGTCTGAGCAGTTTTTCCAGGCACTTGATAGTCTGCCTACCCAAACCATGTTTTCATCAAGTTGTTACTATGGATTAAAAAAAAAAAAAAAAAGAAAAAAGCCTTGCTGACATCAGGGAACCTCTTCTTCACCAGTGCAGCCATCTCACCACAGAAGCTAATCAGGTTGGTCAAGCACATTTTGCCATTGGTAAATGCATGTAGGCTGTTCCTGGTCGCCTCCTCCTCCTACTAGTAAGTGCCTGGATGTGGCTTCCATGAGGATTTGGTGAGTAGTGAGGCCAGGCTGACTGGGCTGCAGTTCCCCCCATGATCCTCCTCCTTCTTGAAGATGGGCGGGAGGTAAACCTTTTTGTAGTCGTGAAGAATTCTGTCATGTGTGGACTGTATAAACCTACAGAGGGTTCTTTTTTGGAAAGGTGTGTGTATTAAAACTGAAAACACAGTTGACTTATGCTTTAAAATTTACATGGTATTTTGTTAACTGACTGCTATTAAAAAGATAAAGAAGAAGAACAAGGAGGTAATTAATATGCAATTCTCTTTGTTTAGAAAAGAAAGGCACGCACTTTTGGTCTAAAATTCAGCCTTGTCTCTTTTTGTGACATTTGAGAACAGAGGCTCGGGTACAGTCATTTAAACTTACTCTGTAGTTACAGTAGTGATGCAAGTGGATCTGAGGATAAATTCTAACAGGTTAGGTGGGGGTTTGCTTCTGGAACTGTGTGGTTTTTTCCCCCCAAGCCTAGCTAAGGAGATTATATAAGTAGTTTACACTAGGTGACTTAAGTTATATAATCTAAAATTATATGAAATAAAGACTATATTTGAAGTTTATTTCATTTCACTGACTTCTGTCCTTTCATATTCTGAAGATATTAAACTGCATTTTCTAATGTTTCTTTAGGAAACAGAAATGCTTTATTAAGGGTGGGAAGTTTCTAGAAATTATTAATATTACTAATTTTTAAAATTAATTCCCAGATGCTATGACAGTGGGCAGTCTATAGAATAATTGATCATGCTGTCAGATAAATGTAAGTTTGGGGATGTCTGAGTTGGGCAAAATTTAATTACTCAAAATGAAGTTTCCAAAGGTCACCAACCAAGTCTAACAGTGATAGTATTTTTATATGGGGAAATATTTTATGAGATTATAAGCAATCCCCAGTGATCTGGATCTTGATTTCCTTTCTTATTTGAGAGATGGCACATTAG
The DNA here is from genome assembly GCF_015220075.1 of Falco rusticolus. Classification (NCBI taxonomy): domain Eukaryota; kingdom Metazoa; phylum Chordata; class Aves; order Falconiformes; family Falconidae; genus Falco; species Falco rusticolus. Next base: position 40,644,139 of record NC_051188.1, on the reverse strand, counting down.
CATTACATTCCACTGTCTATCACCGTTCCTTACTAAGCACATCATCACCTTGCAATTTTCTTTTAAACAAGAGTTAGATAGTTATGAAACATAACATAACCTGGATTGCTGGTATTTCCATTGACAGTCTTCCATCCTGGTATTTGCTGATCTGCATGGTGTATAATTTAACATCTGATTCCCTATGCAGATAAAATATATTAACCTTAAATGCTGGATTTTGAATCTGTTGCTGGCAAGATTATTAATCTACCATTTGTACTCCTCAATGAGGAAGTAATGCAGTTTTATAAATTTATTTAGTGATTTTGTAATGTTTGTTGAATACATTTATGCTGAAATCAGCCTCAGAAGCTAAAAACTTTAATTGCATTTCATTAGATTACTCTTACACTGTATGAAACCATTACATGTGGGAACTAAAATCTTAACTTCTATTTATTTAAACAATGGAATGACACCTGTGTGTCAATATTACCTCTTTAGGAATGTAGATCCTGCTATGTGCACAGGCATTATTTAGGCTTTATCTAGTTCAGTGTTTCACCAAATAAATTTACTAACACATCAGTGATATTATTTTATATTCTTTCTTGTTTGTAAAGACAGCAGTAGCCATGTGATAGTCTAACATGCATTTCTCCCTTACAAAGGCTACAGGATTTCCTCTTACTGGTTTTTCTTTAAGAATATCAAATGACAGTGAATCTCCCAGTACTTTTGATTTTTTTAACTAATTAAACTTATTGTTAAATTAATGTAAATGACTTTTATTCTGACTGTGTTGAATTTTAGGTTTTGGTCATTTAATCTTGCTATACTTGAGTGTGCCAGTCTAAAGCATCTCCTATCAGCAAATCAGCAAATTCTGAATACAGTTAAAGGGTATTATTTGGTTTGCTGAGATTCTCACAAGTGCAGTTCTTGTGCCTTCAAACTGTCTTCTCTATAGTTTTTTTAAATCCCACACGCTGTTAGTTTATTTCCTGATGTAAAGATGAACACCATATTCTGGCAATGGTACCCCTGCATGAAATAAAAAAAAAAAAACAACAAACCACAAACCAACACTAATGCATTGGTCATATTTTAATATGAAAATCTTCAATAACTATGTGAGTCTTTTGAATATAACATATGTAAGAACCATGTTAGTCTTCTTGATCGCAGTCTTTCATAGTTTAACCCCAGCAGGCAACTAAGCACGATGCAGCTGCTGTCTCGGGGAAGGAAACTCCAGGAAAGCAGGGCTCCATCACATCTAATGGTTACTTGGGAAGACAAACGTCATCACTCCAAATGTCCGCCCCCTCCTTCTCCTTCCTCCAGCTCTATATGCTGAGTGTGACATCATATGGTATGGGGTACCCTTTTGGTCAGTTGGGGTCAGCTGTCCCAGCTATGTCCCCTCCCAACTCTTTGTGTCCCCCCCATCCTCGCTGGCGTGGTGGGGTGAGAAGCAGCAAAGGCCTTGGCTTTGTCAGCCCTGCTCAGCAATAATGAAAACATCCCTGTATTATATCAACACTTTCCAGTACAAATCCTAAACATATCCCCATACCATCTACTATGAAGAAAATTAACTCTATCCCAGCCAAAACCAGCACACTGGTTTGTATTTGGAGCTCAAGTTCAGCTGATTATCCCTGACAGCCCTAAAATCCTCTTGGATGTAATTACTTCCCCATGTGTGTAAACATCATCAGCAAAGTTTTATGTTTGTTCTTTGCCCACCACCATTCCTGTCCCACATTTATGTTTACATCTGATTATGTTAAAATAGATAGTTTACTTGGTCCCAGATTCCAATGTGGTCCAAAAGTCCTCCTAATCAGTCACTTTTTTTATTTATTTGCTTTCCCATAATCCTTATGTCAACTACAGAATCAATCCCTAATTTTTTGTTTCATCCATTCATGAAAATCTTAAATCACAGTGCCAATATTTGGCACCTGAAGGATACCAGTAAAAACAAACCTGCTTAATAACTATTCTATGTTTACCTTTACATTTTTGACACTTACTAATTAGCCTTTTTTTGTATATTTATTTAGTGTGTAAAACTTGTAGTGTCTAGTTTCACTAGTAAAATGATGTGGAGAGACAGATACTTTTTTTATCAAATGGAAAATGATACAGAAATTAATCTTGTCTGAAAGAATTTTACTATTTTGGGTAAATCTGTTTTTCATGAACCTATGTTATCTTATTTCTGTTCTAATCATATCTACCTTCATTTTTGTATCTAAATCCCTACAGATAGGTATTACTTTGCTTAGAACCAGAATGATGTTGAATTCTATAACCTTTTTTAACTTCTTGCTTTTTTCTATGAAAATACTCAATTTATAGAATATTTTTACCTTCATGTCTTCTTTGACTGTTCCACCATGCCAGTCACACCACGATTCTTTTGAATTTAATGTCCAGTTCTTAAAGATGTTTTCCATTCTATTCTAAGCTACATTTTAAAGTGGGTAGTACTGTCTTTCTTGAACATTGTAAAACATTTTTTTCCTTACCTGGATTTTATCCATTTAAAGATACGTACTGTCTATACAGTGTCATGTATGCATGTTTGTGTGCTATGCTCATCACAGAACAGTTTTTACCATGGAACACAAACTAGTGTTTTGGACAGTAGACACCTCTTATTCATAGTACTGAAAGACCAGAGATCTTTACAAGAGCATATTATGAATAAAATACTCAGTACAAAGTTCCACATAAAATTGCAGTGCAGCTTCCAGTGCATTAGGACAGTCTGTTATTGATTCACCAATACGCAACGGTCCCCAACTCAGTATATATGAAGAGATTGCAAAGACATTTGTGATACCTTATTTCTTCCCTGAATAACCTAAAGCTCATCACATAAAAAATGGAGAAAAGTTAGTGCTCTTAGCATAAATATAGCATTGTCTTTGCAGCCCTCCAGCCCTGCAAACAAGAGCACAGGTATCTATAATGATCACAGTTACTCATGACCTCTTTTATTATTGTGTTATTTCCAAAACACAGGCTAGAACATTTGGCATTATGATGGTAGATTGGCATAGTATTCCATGAGGTGATGAACGCTGTAACCTGCTCAGTCAAGTATGGTAATTCAGGTAACTTTTTTAGGCATAAAATCTGTGAGTTTATAATAAAACTGCTGAAAAGCATGATACCATTAAGTGGGTATAAAGCTATTTTTCTCCACTGGTATCTGCAGGACTTTTTTTAACTGCTCAGCTCAGTATGTCAGCGAGCACCAACTGCTGCTCCGTTTGTTCTGCTTTTGGATAGTGAAAAATATTATATCATGGTTTTGGCTGGTTTCAGTGAGTATTTTATCAGGTATAGCGGCAGAGTTAGATATTTGTAAGATTGCGTGTATTCTTAAGGGATAGAAAACAGTTATCATAGCTAATCTGGTATGTGTTCCCCTCTGCAAACCATCTTTCGCACACCAAGGACAAAATTTAAGTTCTGAACTAATAAGCCCTTAAGAGATAGAGTCCCTGCTAATTATAATTTCCAGTGCTGCTTTTTTTACTCCTTTGTAATCTCAGTAACCATTTTAACACCTTGTCAGGCATTCAGGAACTTCCATCTGTGCAGCCTAGTGCATTTGTGAAATAAACCCATCTGTACAGCTGATTAAAAGTTGGATGTAATCCATGTTTTGTCTTCATCCTGAAAGAAACAGTATTGCTGCAGCAGTTGTTGATATAGGGCCTGAATACAGAGTGGAATGCACAAGGCTAATGGAACAAAATAGCTTTTAGTGTTTTCACTTGTATTTAATAATTGTTTAAAATAAAATCAGAACAAATTAAGTGTGACAAGCACAACCAATTAGAAAGGCTTCAGAGTTCAAGTTTGCAGTTAAATGCAGGAACCAACTGGATAATTACTGTCATTTCGTGTATGTGTTAAACAGCAAGGTGAATCCAGGTAGACAGCAAATTCAGGTACTTTTCTGACTCTTCTACAGACATATTTATTCTGAGAGTGCATGTGTGTTTTTCGTTGGTGTGCTAGGCAGTTTTCAGTTGCATGTTTTTAGAAAGGTGGAGGAACAGATTCCTTAACTACAAACTAGGTCAGTAGAATAACTGCATCTGGCTACCTGATTTGTATCTGTATTTGGTAGTCAAGATACCATCTCTCATATTTCTATTCATAATCTCACTGCCACTGCTAAAAGTTTTATGGATGCAAAGCTGTACCTTCAAAAGGTTTTAAGGAACATCTCATCTTTAAAAAAAAAAAGCAAAAAGAAACAACAAAAATCCACCCCACCAAGTAGATTTCTAAAAAATTCAGGTGAGAAAATGTGGCTGAGGAGTGAATTATCCTCTCACAATTCACATAGGCATATGGAAAAGAAAAAAAGGAAGAGAAAGAGAAGGGGAGGGAATTTTAAGAGCAGAATGAGAATCTTTGTCTTGTGGTTTTTTATTATCCTCAGGACAATTGTTATCACATATACTTCTCCTCCAGCATAGAAATGCACACCTACTTTTGGATATCAGGAGAGGTATAACAGAAAGAATTAATTCCACACTGAACTAGGATAAAAGTAACATGACAGGTTCTGATATATGAATCTGTGAGGTAATGTTAATGCAAGCAAATAAATCTGCACCAGATGACACATCACCACGCAGATGTACTAGGTCACATTTTACTCATGCAATGCCAAGGTCCTATTTCCTCAGCATTGCATAAATGTGTCTATGTTGCTGATTATTCCAAAGGTATTTCAGATAGTGCTTGCTTAAGGATATCTGTCATGTGTTTGTTTGTGTTGTAAGGGCATGTTCATCAATGCTTTCTAAATGACAGGAGGTATAATGTATTAATAAATTAATATTAATCACTGAATGCCTTATGTACTCCAAGACCCTTTAATCCGGTTACATCAGTAAAGAATATCAGGTGGTCTCATACATGAAACCACATCTAAACTTCCTGAGCTATGAGTTAGGTCTGTTGCCCTTTATTCCAGTGTAAGTATAGGACTCGTATCTTTTCTAACTATCTGCAAGGGCTTCCAAACTCTGTAGAGTGAGAGAATTTTTCTGAAGTTACACAAGTGCAACTGAAAATGGAACATGACCTTAGGTTTTTAGGTGAGAAATATGGAGGATTTTAGCTAGCTAAAGATGCCAACAATACTGCATAAAATGCCATAGCTCATAAACTGGAGCAACATGGTCTTTTATACTGCTAAAAAAAGAGGTGAGTAATGTTTTTTTTTTTCTTTTCTTCAAGGCATTTACAGTAATCAAAAGAGAAACAAGACCTTTGTTATAATGTAGATGCAGGTGATACTTGGTAGCAGTATCATATAGTCAAAAAGCAAAAACAAAAGAAACCCCAAACCTCAGAACCCAGAGTAATGCTAGAAAGAAAGGAAAATCCAGATGTTCCAGTGAAATTGTATACACGGGATTTAGTCAGAGAATTCTTTAAAAAAGATAAAGAATTGTTTAAATATTAAAACTAATCTCCTTAAGTGTTTCAATGGGTGGAGAAAGGTGTGGTTTGGTTTTTTCTTGTTGTTGAAGTTGAAAAGTGAAAACACATTTAGTCCTGGGATGGGAAATTGCAACTATAATTATACACTGCAGAATTGCAGCCCACTGAGTACTGTTTTGTTAAATATGGTTCACTTTTGGTGACAATAACAATACGTCATTCGGTGAATTGTGAATTCCCTCAAGGAATTTATGATACAACCCTGGAGTTGAACAAATCCCAAATGCTGGTGTCTGACTTAAACTAGATAAATGCAGCTGCTTCCTATATAGGACAAGTGTCACTGAAATATTTTTAAAATACTGTCTTTGGAATTTCAGTTTCAGGTTGTCCAGTTAAATTGGCTTGAATGGACTTTAAATTTTATTTCTTTTTTTTTTATTTTCCCTCAAGAGCACAGTTTAGTACTGTGTAGGTGAAAAGATGATAGAAATGGTTTTCCCCTCCCTTTTCAGACATATTATTTGGTCTACGCGGTGCTGAGCCATCAGTTCAGGTGAATCACCTTTACCTGCTCACAGGTGCAGGGGGTGATTCAATCAGGTATAATCTAATAATTACCAGTATTTGAGTAGGTTTTCCTTAAAAGCAAGGTATATAACTAGTGACTCATATTTTGGTTCCTTTAATAGGCTAATATACAGAAAGCTTTCTCATTCCATGTGGATTGCATGACTAAAGGTGCTCCAGGGAAGTACTGTACTGTACTGAAGACAACAGAAAGAATTAATTTAAGCAATGTCATATGTAAATCCCTGTTGCCTTTTCACACCAGAATGTTAATTCTAGAGATACGTGACCCCACTGGAGTTTGTGTCAGTCTCAGACAGGATAATATAGAGGTATAGCACAACTGAGGGAATAACTTTTAGGTTTGAATAATGCTGACTTCAATATGATACTGACAAATTCACCAGTGGTTTACACTGGTGTAACATAGGATGTCATTTGGGTTATGAAGTGTATAATAAAGAGGAGAACTTGTCCCAGTGTTTTTGCATGAAAGATAAACAAGGCAGTTTAATATACAGTCTAATTTATTCAGTGCAGTTTCAAATCAAGTTGAATGTAGAAAAAGGTTTTGGTCATCATCTTTGCAATCAACTAAACTTAAGGGGCGAAAAATTAACATTTCTGTCCACCTCCCAGTATATTTCCTGGGCAGACATCTTTTTCAGTCAAACTGTTTGAGCAGCTGATCCAAACTCATTAATGTAACAGTATTTCAGCAAAAGTCATGCTGATAGCTATTGGTTCATTAGTGCCTGAATCCAGAAGGCATACAGAAATAGTTAAAATTAACTGACAATTTGGCTTCCAATGTGATGCACTTATAAATAGTTTAACAACATTTTTTGAGATTTTTTTGTCTGTGTTTTGAGAAATCAAGATTATCTGGTGTTTGATATGATTGCCAATAGATCTACTTTATTGTCATATGTTTATTTCTCACACCAAGGTGCAACTTGGACACCACTTATTAACAATGTGTTTATTGTTCTATTACTAAGTCATGGTGTCATACCAAATTTGTCGCACAATTTCATTGACTAAAACTGACATCTGTAGTTATGGCAATTACTATATCACTCCATGATAGAGTTCTAATTAGTTGAAGCTAGAGTCATTTTTGGAGCTAGAAAAAGTCATAACAAGAAAAGTTGCAGTGTACCAGTCCAAAGACCAAACAATGACCATGGTCAGAGGCCAGAATTACCAGAGAATGGGGGGAACCAAGAAATCTGCCAGTCTGTGGGACATGATGATGGGATGCCATTGGTCTGAACAATTTCTTCTACCCCTGCTTCATCTTCATCCTAGATTAATGTTACTAGATGGAGTTTTAAATGCAGAGGAGGGAAGATCCTGAGCTGTAGCAGTAGCAGAAAGGAGGTAGGGTAAAACAGACAAGAACATCCAAGCAGCATCTCAAACAAAGAGCAGTGGGTCGAATTCCTAAGATAGCTGTTAACTGAGGTAACCATATCAGGCTTGTAGGATAGCTCTTAGTCTTCAAGAAACTCATCACACCTAAATGGGTAACTACAGATTAATTATGCAGGTAGAGCCTGACAGCTGGAGCTTGACAGCTTGACAAAGACTGGGAGTAGATGAAGTGACTGTGAAGCAATTACAAGAAGGGAATCTTAGACACAGTTGTGTTGGGTTTTTTTTCCTTCTTATTTTAATCCAATAACGGCTTGAGACTTCCTGAAAATATTTTCGTAAATTGAACAAATAGCCGTTGGCCAAACCATGCATATTCAGAGAAGCACCTTGTAACATGTTTACAACCCACTGAAATACACATCTCAGAAACATTCTTCAGACTTTTCTAGATTGGATTTTTAGGGGTAATTAGATTTAGGTAACTCTAGATTACTATGGACCACGTAACTTGTGTTACGCCAAAATTATATCACAGTAAATCCAATCCCGTGTATATTCTATGGTATTTTAAAACATTTAAATAATTCAACCTTCTCATCTGTTGTACATAATCTCAAAAATAAGATGGTGAATTAGTATTGAAGTAGGTCATTATGCATGCAAATAAAAGAAATTATCTTTATCTTGAAAGTTATTGTTTAGGAAAAAGCATATGGTTCTTTTAGAAAAGAGAAAATTTCTTTCTTCTGCAGGTGTTTTCCTGCCCCAAAAGGGGGATTAAAGCAGGAACCCTGACTAGCTTTTGTGTTGTATTGGTAAAGCTTTCCTCCTGTGCTTTCCAAGTTGTTTAATGGACACACAATTCATCAGCTGGATGCCAAATTTTCCATTACAATTGTATTATGGTATTAAATTGTTTCTGTTTCAAATGGTTTAAATAAGATTAGTCTTTGCAGCAATTCTGAGAAGTAGTTGTTCTTTGCAGCAGTTTACCAGGTCTTTAAAGTCTTTTTTTTTTTTTAATTTTTTATTTTATTTTTAGATTTTTAAATTTAGTTAAGTAATCTCAAGGTAGATTTCTCTTGAAGGACATGGTTTGACTACAGAAATGATCATGGTGTTATGTATGTGTTAAAGTTACAGCTCATTTAAACTGTAATCACAGAGGGTGAAACTGTATTTGAACTACGGATGTACAGAGTAGCTACATGTGGTTTATAGGTCAAAGTGTAATAGTGTGAGCATTTTTTGATTGGTACAAATTGTGACCATGGTTGTCAACTTGGCTCCAAGAATCCCATGCACTTTGGGAAAATAATAATGTGGTTTTTAATGGTGCCAAAGTACTTCAGGATATTGCTTCACCAAATATTAATTCTTCTGTGCAAGTTCCACTTTCCTCTTAGTGCTGCCCCCAATTAAAGCTTTAAGCACTTAACCTGTAGTTGTGAAAAAGCAGTTTATGATGGGTGTAATCTTACTCCCAGAGGTCTAATTATCTCAGTTGGTTCCCAATTAATCCATGAAGTTGTTAGGTCTTCCTTTTAATTAGATCTGTTCTTCTTGAAGAACAGTTTTATTTTTCATATTTCACTTTATTATTTCCTTCACTGGAACCCTGCAGAGTGGGAATTCTACTTTGAAATGTTGTTATTTGTTTGATTGCTGGTTGATGCTTAATGTAGATGATGTCCTTTACCCACAGCTTGCATTAAAGTTCAGTCTGGAGATTGGAAAGCATTTCCTTTAAGCATGGAAATGAAATGTAAATATGTGCCATGTGAGAGAGTGAATACTTCCTTTGTTCTGAAGCCGTTATTGAAAGCTTATTTTCATGTTTAGGCACAATTATCTTTGGTCCAATCTCACAAAATTGAACTAGAGGTAATTCTAAAGACATTCTGAATTAGCATTTTACTGGGTTCTGTGTTTTGGTGTTTGTTGGGCGAGGTTTTCTTAATTTTTCATTAGTGCATTTATTTAAGAGGAAGCATATATGAGGAAGTTAGATAGAAAGTCATATATTCCTTCTCACTTTCACATGTTAAATTTTTTTTATATGACAAGTATCTGCAGGCAGGAATAGAAGCTGCATTAAGTAGTCACAAAAGCATCTAGTAAGTGGAATATTATCTGAAGACTGCTGGAAATTTCACTTACACGCCCCCCCTCCCCCCCTCCAGTGTCAGCTCTTCATGGTAGAAAGCTATATTGGTTTATCTGACAGTGTTCCTTCCTCTGTTGTGTCTCAGTGATATTGCCTTGCTATATTCCATAAAAAACAAAACAAAAAGATCCCCCCCAAAAAACCCAAACCTCACCAAACAGTTTACCCACTGGAACTGTGGCTCACTTCTGGGAAACAGTGATCACCTGTGATCTTCTTAACTGGAATTTAGCCAGCCAATGAAACTCTATTTGATGTATGTGTTACACAGTTTCACTGACCAAAATATTTTCTTTGTGTGATGCAAAAGTTCTGTTTTGAAACCTGCACCACTTGGTAACTGTTAATTTTTGTGTTAGTTTTACAGATAGTGACATAACTGTTCATTCAGCGTTTTCTATACCATTTAAAGGGTTACTTAATAAACAGTTAGTGTTCTTTATGCATAAATAATAAAGTTCATGGAAGAAAGGAATGTTCAGTAAGACAGGAATGAAAACAATAACCAAAATTGGAATCATAAATATTATTCATAGATTACACTCATCTCCTCAAACATGTGTTTTAATAAATTGACATAGGCTACATAAATGAGAATAGGAAAAAAAATTTACAGAGAGAAGAGGCTGTGATGTATTTTCTGCAGTTATTAGTGGTAGTGTAGTGAAGTAGTCATCATTTTGTGGTTTTAGGAGGAAAAGTATATAAAAACACTGGGTTATCCTTTGCCTGGCTGTTGAGACATCTCTTTCTGATACCAGAAATTAGAAACTGTGGATATGATTTAGAACTCCTCTAGATTTCATGGTATTCTTTTACACCTCAGAGGTTGAAAAGAGCCTTCATCAGGTGGTATTTAAATGACTAAAGAGTACAGACAGGAAGAGCCAAGAAATGGACATGGTACTTTTCCTCACCTCTGGGTATTGGTTAAAGAGTGAAAGTCTGAAAGATTGTTTCTGCTCTTGAGATTTTGTGTAGGGTTATGACCAAAGTTTTCCATACCGGTACACTTAAACTCTGTTGTTAGAGAACAACCCTGGCAGAAAAAACTTGGAATTCACATTCTAAGAACTTACCTCACTGATTTTTTTTATGTGTTTTGCAAATGTGTGAGAGTTAGTGTGATGGACAGAGAAGAGACACGTGTAGCTAGTCTTCTTAAGGGGCAATGTAGAAAAATGTTGTAAAAGATTTCCTGTGAATATTCCTTCCCAAAGATGAAATCATTGGTAATGTGTATGTGGAGATGCTGTGTCTTTGAAGAGACTTGCTTACTTAAAATAATCATACAGGATGTGTTTTTGAATTCTTAAAATTTCAGTTCAGGAGATTTTTCTCTGTTCTCTTACCTTCGTGTTCTTGTAACAGTTTGTAGTGCTCTGACTTCCATAAAGATAGCAGTCATTGTAGCTAAGTCTGTAAAGGAGAAAGTGACTTTAGTACTGCTTTGAACAATCTGTGTAAAATACTATTAAAATAAAAGAAACTTGAGTCCAGTGGCTATACTTAGCATAGGTATTTTTCTGCTGATGCAGCGTGACTTCCTGCTCTCTGCAAAAATTGTTTTATTCTTAAAAGCAGTTGTGTTTTAACCCCAGCCAGCAGCTAAGTATCATGTAGCCACTCACTCCTCACCCCCAGAGTGGGATGGAGGAGAAATCGAAAAAGGTAAAACCTGTGGGTTGAGATAAGAAGTGTTCAATAATTAAAGTAAAATATAATACAATACTAATTGTAGTGAAAAGGGAAATTAAAGACAAGAGTAAGAAATAAAACCCAAGAAAAAAACAAGCGATGCACAACACAGCTACTCGCCACTCACTGATGCCCAGCTAGTCCCCGAGCAGTGATCCTCTCCTCCCTGGCCAGCTATTCCTGCAGTTTATTTACTGAGCATGGCATCACATGGTATGGAACATCCCTTTGGCCCGTTGGGGTCAGCTGTCCTGGCTGTGTCCCCTCCCAGCTTCTTGTGCCCCTCCAGCCCTCCTGCTGGTAAGGCATGAGAAGCTGAAAAGTCCTTGACTTAGTATAAACGCTACTTGAAGCAACAACTAAAAACATTAATATATTATCAACATTATTCTTATAATAAATCCAAAACACAGCAGTGTACTAGGGAGAAAATTAACTCTATCTTAGCCAAAACCTGCTCTGTGCTAAAATTGCTTTATTCTAAAAACCAACCAACCAAAGAAAAATAAAGACAACAAAACCTCCTAAGCCCTATTGACCTTCCTCTTTTCTTTTTTTTCTTTTTTTTCCCTTTTCCTAGAAGCAAGGAGTTCAAGTTTGCTATTTTACTCTTTCCCCAAGTACGTAGACTACATCTAATATTGTCAAGTAAGGTCACACAACAGACAAACTTAGAATGAAGCAGCTGATGTTGAGGTCTTGACGTGTATACCCTATGAATTTTTTGCATTTTGCTAGGTCTGGCTCTTGTCTGGTCCTGTGCTGGATGTCCTGGAATACAGGAGCTCATCTCACTACGCAGCTGAATTTGCCAGAAAGCCAGTTAGTGCAATTCCAGACCTCTCCACATTGTAAACCAAGGCTCAGTGAACACAAGCTGCAGGTTAATTTCTAAAACTGGTTCCCAGTTCAAACCAAAATGCTCATGTCGGTGAACTTCAGATACATGCAGGTTTTAACTGATCTGAGTATAACATGGATTCCTGGTAGTCCAAAAAAATTTAGTATGGCTGAACTATGAGTACCACATTGTTAATTTTATTGAAAGCTGTACGTTACCTGATTTTCCTGCTAATCCCTAGCTAGTTGCACACTTTACAATTAAAGGAACTGTTTAGTTTCTAAGGGGGATTTTTAATAAACATTAAATGAATAAAAAAGACCCAAAAAAAGAAGAAAAAGAAGAAGAAGAGGTTTATGACCAGGTGGAACAGTGGCAGGAAATTGAATGTTGTAGCTACATTTTTAGGAATAAAAAGTGTGATGTCATGCTGTATTGCTGTGTAATTGTATCTAAATGTTTAAGTGGAAATAGTAGTGAACTGTTCCAACATTTTTTCTTGTTGAACTTTATATATTCCGGTGGCTGAACATTTAGAAGTGCAACCATAGTAACTGTCCTAATATCAGATGTGTTGTTTTATTTATAGCTAAAGTGTGCAACATTGGTGTATGAATATTCTGCTAATCTCCCCAGGTGTCAAACCTAATGTAAAATGAGGAGAATGAACAGAGCAGAAAACTGATGTTATAATGGAGATTGCTGATATTGGACCTTGTTCATGTCTAATCCACAGTCTTTTGACATTATGTGGAGGCCTTCCATCCTTTTCTACTCTAATCTTAAACTTTCACTATGTCATCATGATCCTAGGTCTTCAGGCTAGCAGCGATGCAAAAGTATTTTGGCTAGTGCCATTGACGCACAAAGCAGGTGGCACAGGGGATGAAATGGAACCAGGTGTTACACTTTCTGTCTACATTAAAAGTAACATCTTTACTGATACTGTGTAATCGGAAATACTGGAAAAAAATATAATTTCGTTTGAAAAAGCATTGGGGTTTTCTAAGAAAAATTATTGGATTCTGCTCCATACAGACGTGGATCTAAGACTTGCCAGTAGATGGCATGACCCTGCCCCTAAGTTATCAGTGCTCCCTAAAGTAAATGGAAAGAGAAATGAAGTTCAGGCCCAGAGCAGTGATCCATGAAAGTTAAGTACACTTCAGGGACAATGTGATAAAGCTGAGGTTGTGGCTGTAAGCAGGTATATTAAAAGGGAATGAAGAAAATAGTAACTTTGTGTAACTAGAAGAATTTATACAAATATTTAAAAAAACCCCAGATTTCTAAAAAATACATTTAATGATGCAGATTATTTCTGTTAAGTGTGTGAAATTTTTAGGTTTATTTTTATTAAAGTGGGGTTCCTAATTGTGAAGTCTAACCTCTGAAATTGCTCTGACAGACCTTTGTTCATTATGCAGTAATTAGAAAGGCACCATTAGCATCTATGCTGTGAACTTTTCAGTGTAGTTCAGGACACATGGTAGTATAGCCAATTAAAACAAAAACATTTAAGTGGGTAAGAAAACTATTAAAGCTAATTCATTAGACCTACGTATTTTGGGGTCAGTGGTACAGAACATGCACATCAAAGCAGAAAAAGCTTGAGTTGCTAATATGCCCCAAAGCACTGAAGTGAGCAGCATTGCAGATTGTGAATTTGAGAGGTAGGGCAGCCTTAGGGTACTGATTACATTGATGAGGATATGGTAATGACTTAAGCAGCTGTCAAGAGTTACAGAGACCAAAATCCACAAGGATGTGTGGCTAAGTAACAGATGCGTTTAAAACTGTTTTGTTACTGTTCAGTAACTTACAGCAAAACTTTAATGAGGTGACCTCCACAGCATTTTGTATGCAGATTAGATTTTTTCCATTTTTCAGAAACCAGGTTTCTTACAGCCGTGGATGAGCTCAGACAAATCTGATTTTAAGAGCTACCAATACTTGTGTCAGATCAGAGAGCAGAAACAGAGGAAGAAGGTGATTTGGAAGAATGCTGAAGAGTAAATTGATTCAGTCAATACAGGGCCTTTTCAATACCTGATGCAAATCCAGCTGAGAGCAGACACCAATGATCCTTGAAGGTCTCATTAAGGCCTGTGTTACGCTGGACAAACATGGTCAGGTTGGCCTGATATCCAGTCATATCACAAATACTTCTGACTAGCAATAGAAATAGATTGGCTAGCGACTTGATAGAATCTAATGACTGAAATCACAATTTGTTTTCTCTCACAAAACTTCCTATCTACAAGTTAGGTGCTAGGTCAAAACTAGTCACTCCATGTCTGTCTATGGTTGGTGTAGAAAAACAAGCATCCCAAGGGAGTGAATCATGATGTCCAGGGCATCTGATTTCAGGTGTTTGAATTATTCTCTGGAGGATCTTTCTCTTTTGTCTATAGAGGTGGACTGGATGAGTGATTTAAATTGAATGCCTAACTTGTGGAGAGCTGAGATAACAGATGGTGGAAGAGGGATTAAATGTGCCTGTGGCAAATTATCCCAGTAGTACGACTATGTAACTATCTGCCCATATTCTAGCCATTTTTTCTATATTCACATATTCCAGGACTTGCAGACCGCTTATTATGTGTATAGAGTCAACTGACTTTTTTCCCCATGCTGTAGTTCGTACAAATGTTCCACCAATAAAACTGAATTATGCTACGGACAGTATTGTCAGTAGTGGGGTGCAAAGTGGAATTGGCCTCAGGGGAGGTGTGGGGAATCACTGACATCTGACCCAGGTTAAGCTTATATAAAGTGCTGAAAAGGTCTCACACTGATTATAATAATTCTTCAGGGATCACCATCCTTCCCTCCTGCAGCTCATCTGCCGCTTTTTTAATGAGCAGCTCAGTGTTCTTGTCCACAGTGAGGACAGAAGTGAAGATAGTTGAGAACCAATCAGCGATGTGATTAATCGCTGTTAACACAAGAGCAGGGTGCTGCTGGCTGTTGGTATGCACTGTGTGATTTGAATGCATTTACTTGGGGAGGTGGGAGTCTCTCTTTATGCTGACTGGAGCAACCCTGCTGCTTCCAGCAGCTGCTGAAATCTGGCATGTTTCGTTGCTATTAATTCAACACAAGAAATCATTATCATTGTGCTGAGGTGCTGGACACCTGTCATTCATTCTTGTCTGAATTCTACAGTCAAATTGATAAGACTCAGAAACTCTCAGTCAATAAACATTTACTAGGTAAGTGGTTTTGTCCTGGTCAGAGTTCAGTGCTGTCATTTTACCTTGCAAACTGATGCAGGAGGGATTCAAACTAGTAAGACTGAAGAGTAAATTAGAAAGTGTGTAGTTCTCCTTTATACCAGGTGTGAATAGCTCTCTGTGCTGATACTCTGTGTGATAAAAGTCAGGGATTTGCGTATCACACTTGCATCTCAGAATTACACTGTGTTTCCCCTGCAGTTTTTGTCAGAACATTATGAAGATTTTTTTTCTTACTTTGGCTCCCCATTGAAGATGATGGATGGTTACTTCCTTTTGCTGTCAGCTAGCCAGTGAATAACCAATTGAGAGGAGGAGAATGTAGGAACAAGCCCCTTTCCAATTCACAATTTTTAGACTTTTAACTGAGAAGGCAAGCATTAAATCTACCCTAATCTACTGTAGGCTGCCATCCATCACCCTGGTATATGGGTGCCTTCTAAATTAAATAAATAGCATATCTGAGCATTAGCACTCTCTTTGTTTGAGATAATTAAAACCCCTGCTATGCTCACAAAAGGTTTTTGTTGTTTGTGGAATGGTATGCTTTCCCCTCCCGCAGATTATTAAAATACAGATTTTCAGTATTAAGTTCTGTTTGTATAGTGGAAAGTTTTCTTGGAAAATAATTTTGTAGAACTTCCGTTGCAGAATTTTATGAAATAAAGATCTTCAGCTTTTCTATTTCCGATTTCTTTTGAGAACCTCTTCCATAGCCACCAAATTTCCAAGTGGTATTTTGGATTCACACTCACTGTTATTATCTGAGTGTACCTATCACTGGGAAGGAATTACGATGACATTCTGTGGGTTGGTTTTTTATTTGTTTCTGCTGTCATGAAGCAATGAATTAAAATTATACTTTTAATGATAATTTCTGTAAATATTCTTTAGACGAAAGGATAGTTCTCTTAATTTGCTAACTTTTTATTGCTGTTTTGATGTGATTTTATATGGTTTGTAAGCTTGCACTTTTGTTTCTGAATAATTAGAAGCTATAAGGTGGTTATTGTTAGTTTTATTATTGTCATTGCTTTCCTTCTTTAAAATAGATGCTGTTAATTTATCATAAAGGTGGCATCTGTACTCTCAACTGACTAGAGAGTATTGCTGAGGTCACTGTTTGCATTTTCAGGGGAATATGAATTTCACACTACATGCAAAAAATGCTTTCTATAGTATGTAGGAAATAGGAATATTTGGTGTATGCAGATAATTATGGTTTTTATGTATTATTTCAATTCATGATCTCTTCAGTTCTTGTCTTTAAACTATCCCTGATCTGATCAGTACTGAATCCAGAAAACTTTGACTGTTTCAGGTGGATGGTGTTTGTTTATAGTTATTTGTACGCTGATTGAAACAGGGATTTTTATAATTTTTTTTCTCCTTTACTGAAGAGTGACAGTGAATAATCTATACAGAAAAATAGGATATAGAAAACATTATAGAACTTTAAATACAGTTTTTTACATTTTTAAAAGAGAAAGTTACAAAGCCTGGCTATCTTGAATACCCTAAATAGAAAAGTGAATATAAACATTTATCAGCACATACCTGAAATTTTGTGTATGTATTTTACCTCCAATATTTACTTGCAACACTCTTACTAATTTCTAGTATTTCTCGCATATCCCATGTCCATTTTCTACTGTGTCTATAGCCATTTAAGGTGTTTTGTTTGCTGGCCTAGTAGTTTAAAAACAGTAAGTAATATGAGATGTTAATGAAGTACTTAGTAACCATAATAGAATATGTGCTTATACTTTGATTGATAGATCATTATATGAAATAAAAAAAAGTCTCAATCAATAAATTCCCAGCCATTTGTCTGGCATAAGTGAAGACAGACTATTAATGCTTCCAATATTTGTTAGAGTAGCAGGCAGATGGAAACTAGTAAGTACTTTGTAAACAAAAATATGACACGTAATGGAATGTTGGCCTGTTGGCATGAAAACTTGAGCATGCTCCATTTATGCAGTGCTTAAATAAACTGGTTCAGAAATAGTAATTTTTTTTGGCTTACTGGTATTATCCAGAGCATCAGCAACCAATACCAAGCATGGACCATGAAAGGAATTTTTTTCATATTTTAAGGTCAAGGCTGCCTTCATAAAACCTGTGCTGTAACATGTATATTGTAACTTTGCGTAGAAAAGGCACTTAATTCAGATGGCTAAGTTAAAATGAAGTGTCCAGAATAACATTTTCATTATTAGAACTTTATGTTTTGTTTCTAAGGGTAAGCGTGGAGCCTTGGTCTCCTTGTTAATTCTGTCAGTGTGTGATTGAGTTCACAGTGCTGTGCATCTCCCCGTTTCTGATTTTCCTTTAAGGCTCTGCTGACTTGATCATAGTCAAGCTGTGTTACAGAATGGTATGTGGGACTTTGGACAGCTGATGAGTTTTGGGTGAAGTATGGATTGAGTCCTCATCTAAGATTACATTACAAGAATAACTTTGTACATACGGTAAAAATGGGATTCCCAAACTTGAGTGTAGTTTTTAATTAATTTGATTTTACCAGTTTTTAAAAATGTGTTTCTTGTGGCTTAATTTTCAAAATCATGCTCAAATAAGAGCTCTTCAGTATCTTTTAAACCAGGTGTTTTATGTAATCATCTAAATCTGATTTTTAGAGAATACTGAAAAAGCTTGCTACTTGATCTTGAAAATGTTATCCTAGATTTTAAATTAATTTGGCAAACTACTAATGATAATAAGAATAACCTGTTTCTACTTGAGCATATATATTCTGAAAGAATCTTATAAATAGTTACTAGAGAAAGTTTAGTGGTTTGGGTTTTTTTTCTTTTTTTCCTTGCTTGTTGTCAGGGAAGTCTTTTGAAAGCAGTAAGCTTAGTTGTGTAAGTTTTCCTAATTTTGAGGGAGTTCTTCTGGATAAATTGTAATAGCTGTATGGTGTCTCCTAAATTACTTGCATGCTTGAAGTCTACCATTTCTTGTTCTCTGTTATAGTTTCTCAAAGTTACAGTGCATGTTAAAGAGCTTAAACTTGGGATGTTATTAAAGTGCCCTTTCAGAAGCTATTACCACATTTAGCTTTGATTTGACAAATATTACCTTTGACATCTTGAAGTTTGTCAATAACTCTTTGCATGCTGGAATGTACAACATGCTTAAGAACTGCAGCTATTTAATGATGCATCATTAATTTCAGTGAAATGCTGGGAGACATTTTCAAAATGACATACTGATATCACTGTTCTGGGAATACATCATGTTTTGCAACAATTATAACATCCATTGGGCAATACATCAGCTAACTATATTCCTCTAGGCCCAGAAAATGAGCTAAATTGCTGTTTCAGAAACAACTTTTCCCAAGCTCATTTAAAATGAGTAGGTTTGGAAAGGAAACATTAGTACAGGAATAAATTGAAAGGCCAAGTCAGGTATATATAGGTACAGTAGGAGGGCATCGTGGGGGCTGTGAGCAGGATTCTTTCTGTTACAGTATACAGCTAGAGATAACGACAAAAAAGTGCTGTAAATAACCTACAGCTGAACTGAAATAAGAAAATAAAATAGGTACTTATGTTCTCTGCTTTTTAATCAAGATGATGGCTCTGCAGTTTTCTTCCAGCTGTGGGGGTAGGTAAAAAAAAAAGAACAAAATCCCCTAGTCAGTTTTAACTCTTGATGTCCCACTGTCCATAATGATATTCTAAGTTTGCATCCATTTAAAGGTTTTGATCTCTGTGACATAAGGAATATCAAGAATTATTACTTGTTTTTTCATTCACACACACACACACATATGTATATATTTATTATGTATATATGTGTTTGTGTCTATATAATTCTGTAGGGTTTTTAATATTTTCCCCCAAACTTCACTTTAAGTCTGCTTAAAGCGACACAGCAGAATTGTCAGCTAGTCAAAAAAACCCACCAAAAACAACCCAATGAAATAGGAAACATTGTTACCTTATAACAACAACCTTGAGTGTGAGGTATGCTATAATGTATCATAGTACTGTGCTGCTTGTGAATTTTAGGGCTTCTATTTATTATGGGGTGTGTGTGTGTGCGTATGTATATCTGTATATGTATATGCAGATCTATTCATGTGAATATATATACACACATATCTATCTATCTATCTAACTATCTGTATCTTGCTTAAGTTCATGAAGGGTGCCATCTTCTTTGGAAAATCATGCTTGAAATACATTTGTGCACCCACACACAAATACAGAAAATTCCTAACTTTTTATTAAACTAGTGATAGGGAGACTCATTAAGTAGTGTAGTATCTCACAGGCAAGAGAATTATATATAATATGAAGGAAATATGTCTGAGGCCTTTTGCCTTTTATTGTTACATAAGCAAGGAGCTTGGAAATTAAACTTTTGTAGCAGTAAAAATGAGATATATGTAGAATTGTGCACTATATTGGAGACAGAGAAAAATACTGGAGCACAAACAATTGCAAATTATATAAATAAAGTGCATATTCCCAGTCCAGTGGGCTGATTGCAGAGATTGGGAAATATATCTGTAAAAATATTGACCATTTGCTGCGGTTCTGGACACTGAGTAAACTGCAAAGATTTCTTATAGGGCAGAAACAAATTTGGGATGAGCAACAACGTCAGCATTTTATTGTTTAATTGTACTGAAGGAAACTATGAACATGATGGGATCTCCAAAGTACTCGTGCTTCCTTATTTACTGTATTTACTGATACAGTGAGAAATCCATTGTACCTGTATTTAGCTAACTTAACTCTTGGGAGCAGGGGAGGAGTGATTAATATATTTCAATGAGTCCTTTTCATATGTGAAGCTGCACCTTCCATAGCTGATAACTAGTCCCTAGAGTTATTCAGCCCTTTATGAGTATGTCTGAACTGCAGTCGAAGGGATGACTCCTGCTGACATACTCAACTGAACTTTGAATTCATTCATTCATTAGGGGGTGTGGTAAGACCTATGTAATCTTGCAAAATCCTTGTTTATGCTAGATTCCCTGTTAGCACAGTATGTGAGTCTGCTAGATACAATTAACAAAGTACAGCTGTGTGAGCTGCAATCCCACGCATAAAACACATGCAAATGGCAGTGACACCTTTGGTTGAAGAAGACACATACATGTCTCCCCAAAATGGCATGTATGTAATACATGTATACATGTATAGATCAAAACAATGCCATAAAGCATTACAGGGCTTTTTTCCCCTCTTTTTTATATATTCTGCCCTTTTCTTCATGTGAAATTGATTAATAATCTTAAATTAGCCTACCTGACAAACATTATTAAAATTAAATACATATAAATGTACCTGCATTTCAGGATTCACTGTCAGTTAATTTCAAAGAACATTAAATACACTTTTTTTGTGATAAAATGCATATACTGGAGCCTTTTACTGATTGGTGCACTTGAGTAATTAAAAACGTTGCTGCCATACCATACTTAACACGATCCTTGTAGGTTCTCCTTTGTGTCAATCTGCCATAACAAGCCCAGACTGTGGTGCATGTAGAAGTGCATTTTCTTTTTCAAATATAATCTTTGAGGGGAAATGCTGGCCATTACAGGTTTTCTGTACAAAGTTTGGGTTGACAGAGCATACATTTGATTTCTGATATTAGATAATTGAAAGGATGAGGCTCAATTGGTGACAATCCAGAGTAGAAAGATGTGGACTGGTTGAAAAGAGTTCACTACAGGTGAGCTATAAGAATGATCAGTTCTCTAAAGAAGATATAATCCATGAGGGAAGTTCTAAAGAACGGCAGTTGTTCAATCTAGACAATACCAGACTTGTGTGGGCACAACAAATAAAGACTAAAATCAGCAAGGGAGATTTAGATTAGACATTAGGAAATATCTTGTAACAGTAAGGATGCCTAAACACTGGGTTAGAGATTTGAGGAAGGTTTTGAAAACTTCACTGATGAGAGCTTTCTAAATTAGACTGACATTGGCTAGGATAGAAACAAGCATAGTTGTTTCTGCAGAGGGGAAAAGGGATAGAAGATGTCATTTTTTGAACTTGGTAATACCCTTTTTCTTCCATTATTATATACCTTGCGTCTCAGGATTGCTTTCAGTTCTCTGAATAAAATAAAATACATAGGAATGTCTTTGTTAGAGGGAGATTAATTTTTTCTTCTTCTTTTTTTTTTTTTTTTACAAATAAATAGATTTTCTATATGTATGTCTCTTGTCACCTCATGTCATTTGCAAATGGGAGACTGGTCAAAATTATTACTCTTAATTATTTTGGGGAAGTGTGTAAACAAAGTTGTTGTTTTCTGTCGTAAATAAATTTACATTTTTAAAAAATTCCCATAAGCATGTAGCTGTACTTTGCCTTCTGTTATACTTTCCTTGCTGCTTTTTTTGATAGTTAGGAGAGACATGTTTTGATCTGGTTTCTTGTATTTTTATTTTTTCCACTGGGTACATGATAATGAAGTGTACACAAAAATAAATGTTTGGGCATCTGAAGTGATTAGGTATGAAAACAACCTGAAGATGTGACTGAAATTTTATTGGTACTTTGAAAAACAAAACATAATAATCATGTTTCACAGCAGAATTCCCTAGAAGTACCTCGCAGACAGAGCTGACTTAACAGTGTGGACAGGTCAGTTGGGTCTGAACTATTGCACAATATGGTACATCTAGGACGAGAAAGATGAACCAGCAGCAGGATAGCTGCTTTTCTCCTTCCCATCCTTAAAATGATTCCTAGCCAAAATGCTGCGGAAAGAAATATGGTTTATATGTAGTGAGTATTAGAACCAGCCTATGGCTGAAAGAATTAATTTAAACAGGGAGGCTAGGAGGGAGTTCTTAGCACCTGTGTTGGATATTGGGAGGTTAAAGGGCTAGAAATGGAAGGAAAGACTGTAAATATTGGTTTGACAATTGATTGACGGTGGTCTGCAGGTTACAAATTTTGGAACTAATAACTTACTGATTTTTTATCAGGATTTTATGTTATGCAGACATCCTTTTACTGATAGTTGCATTTTTCCTAGTCAAGTAATATTCTGCATTAATGTGGCATGTCTGCTTTAATTTGGTTTTAAGGGAGCTATTCTAGGGATTTGCATCAAGCAGTGGAATTGCTCCTGTGCTGTATACCAGTTTGTAAGTGATTAGGAAATAATATAAATACCTATTTCATTCAGTTAATTGACAGAGGTATACAGTTTTACAATTGCAAAGACAGAAAAAAACCCTCAAGCAATCAAAATGTAGCAGATAATTCCAGAGAGGTTGATTATATCTGAACAGCAAGAAAGTAGATAGAGGATACTTGTCAAGACAAAGAGAGAAAACTGTCCGAAGTGACTGAGTGATCACAGAAAATAAACTCTACAAAAATAATGAGATTGTGTGAAAGAATGGAGATGCATTTCAGTTGGTGGAAAGATGACAGATAATCAGAAATCGTAGTTGGACCAGGTCATAGAGTTTTTATTTGTTGATTGGTTTTAAGGAATTGTGTTTTAACTTAAGCCTTTCTTCCTTACAAATAATTAACCCTGATTCCTCTAATGCCTTTGTAGTGTGCAAAGTTTTAAACTCTGAATTAAATAAGTTTGCAGTTTATTTAAGTTAAACTGTATTTCTCCATCTTACAGAAGAGATAGGGCTATTAATAGTGCCCTTTTCAACATATGGTATTATATTCTGTCAGTACATAAACAGGGCACGGTTCTTTTTTTATCCTGAATCCCACTTGTACTTCTAAACTGATGATGCAGAGTTATCAGCATCAATTTTGTTACAGAAGTCTTGCCAGATCTTTCTCATTGCCTAATGATTATGTGTGCTGTAGCTTGTATTCTATCAGTTTCCCAGAATTCAGTGTTCTTTTAACCTTATTGAGTGATTTATTTTTGCACTCAGCAGGCTCTGAATATTCATTTCTTATATCACAAAACTGGATTTTTACATGCATCCATTTTTAAAGTAATAGAAAGATGTTCAGCCTCTTTTAGATGGTTTATGGTCTTCTTGCAGAAATCCTCCACATCCTCTCTGATGTTATCATAGGAAGGATGGAAATTGTCTCTAAACAACTTACAATCCTTGATTTTTAGATTTACCTGGCTTCTATTAAATAAGAATATAAATATAAAAATAAGACTATAAAATAAAAATGAATCTTCCTTCTCTCTTGAGCTGATGACATCTGTACAACATTAAGGAAATGATGCTTCCTCAGAAACATTCATCCTATTTCTGCATCATCCCCACCTTGCTAGTATTGACAGTCAGGCTACTAAACCATTAGGTTAAAGGCCTACGGGCCTATGGGTAATTGTTGTATAATTCTGTTGAATGTTTATAGGAAATGTTTAAGCATGGTGATGGAAAGAAATCATATAGCCTACATAAGCAAATGCTGGCAAATTAATATTGAGCTAATTAAGGCATATATGGCAATGTCTGTTCAATATGTGATGGATAAAGACTGAATACAAATTAATTCATTTACTATTACAAGGGGAAGTAGAAGAGCCTAGATACAATTATTCTTTGCCTTTTTTTTTTTTCCTTTCTTTATTTTTATTTTTTTTTTCCTGTAAATTGGGTCCAAAAACTTCTCTGCAGATAGTCAGGAACTAAGGCAGAGGACTTCTTAAAATATTTGAGATAATAGGGAAAAAAAATCTTAGGATCTTCCATTATTTTTGAGAAACAAATTGATGAGCCCAAATAAAAGTTCGGTATTGAAAGAATGTGAATACTTGGTAGTTGAATATTAAGGGTTTTGCTGGGAAAAGGAAAGCCCTAAAAGAAGCCTGACATTGTAACAGATGATACGTTAACGCCATTTCTTATAATTCAGTTTGCCAGATACATATTTCTTTGTGTTTTTTGATCAAGGGAGATGCTGTCCAGAGCAGGAACAGTAACTGAAGTAAACTTTTAACATTCTGATTATTTTACAGACATTTAATGGAATTTAACTGGAGTTGCAAATAGCTAAAACTATTCAATGTAGTGTGCCTAGTAGAACCTGAGGGGATCAAACCAAAAGTCTTGCCTTTGATACAGTACTGTTATGACAAGTTCACCAATACAAGGTTAGCAGTAGCTTTACTGCACTGCAGTGTTCACCTTTCTACTGACCAGTCTTTATACAAGATTATAAGCACTATGGTTTCTGATACATGTGAGACTCGGAAGTGTAAGTAGTGTAGGTTTTCTGGAGATGAGTAAGACAGTCTTGACCTATGGTTTTGGAAAATAAAAAGTAACAGGAAAACTCAAAGGTGTGATTCTTGCAATTTAAACAGAAACTGTCCCTGTGATTAAAATCTCTGTGGAACTTGCTCTAGTTTCTTCCTGAAGATGAAAAGTAATTGTACTCCATCAAAATACTTCAACATATTACTCACAGTGGAGGTAGGGTATGAATTCATCATTACAGAAATCAACAGTAATTTGTAATAAATGTATCATTAGTATTTGGCACTTCCAGATATTAAAAAACCCTCCAAAACTCTTAATCCCAAACCAGCTGAAGGCAAATGAAGGACTACAGTGGTTTTAATGAGCTTCTTTTATACCCCTAATACACAACATTACAAATGGAAACCTGTTCTGTTCTGTTGCATTTTAAAGCAGTTTGGTATCTTTGCTATGGCATGTTGGAAAATATTTTTGTTCCTTAGAAGCTAAAGATACTTACTAATTCCTTTTTGTCCTTTAGAGCAGTGCATTTAAAATTGTGTATTTTCTTGTCTGTATCAAAAATATTAGAGATATTTTTTTCTTGCATGCCCGCTGGGATCTATGGACACATACGACCAGTGTTACAAGTCTTCTAAAGAACATAGACAAGCACAAAGCAAAAAGGGAAAATAGTAATACATACGAACATTAAAATCTTTGGTGATCCAGGCTGCAAAGAAATCTTGAAATAAAATCAACTTTTACTTCTTTAAGACTCCAGTACATCTAATGTAATTGCAGTATCTTGCTCTTTCAGTGGTTGAGATGAGAAAATTAAAATTTTGGTGATGTGAGGGAAGAATTGATTCGTATTTATCAACAAGGTACTTCGATCAAGGGCGCTCTGTGTTAGGAATGATGTATTTTTGTACTGAAAACAAGCAGAGTTTTTAAACTTCCACACAGCAGGCATTTTTCCTAACTTTACCTTTGCTCTGCTTTCACTGTTTCTCTAATTTTACAGCTTTAGGAACATTGCAGATAATTTTACCATAACTCTGGTGGCATAAGGAAAACACAGTAACAGAGAGATTTTATCAGTTTTCTCACTCAAGGTTTTGAATGTTAATCTCATTTGGTTTTTTTATGATGAACCCACATACAGTATTTGTCCCTCTCAGCCTCCAACTGTCAGTACAACTATGAGATTTGAGGCTTATCCACTCTAGAGTATACCTTAAAATAACTTGACTATTTGAGATAGATCATAACAAAATTTGTAAAAAAAAATGAGTCCTGGAAATGCGTGGAAGTTGGCATGAATCTATCAAATGCTGACAGATCTGGATTATGTGGCTGACTTTTAATAAGGATTTGTTCTTCTCATCACACCAATTTCCAGTTTTTAGGTTATATTCCTAGTAGATTTCATTTCTGAGTTGTTCTGATGATTCAGAAGCATGGAAAATAAAATCTCGGCTACATAGTTCATACACTATATTGTTGTCTTTTACCAGTTTGTAATTCAGAAAACTTTCTGTTTATGCAAAAGAGCTATCTACCTCTATTTCATTTTATTTTATTGCCTGGTTGTTTTTTTGGTTTGACTGGGTATTTAGGTGAATGTTGTCTGTTGGCTTTGGTTCCTCTGTGAAATCTAAAAACCTCAAAATGGTCTTTAGAACTGTTGTGCAAAGCAATTGTAGAATTACAAACAGACACAAATAATTATCCTAAGCCTGGGGAAAAATAGAAAGCTTTCATTTCTTGTATTTGATATAAGTGAATTGTGTAAGCCTCTTACATTATATGTAATTTAAATAGATACTGAGAGTTAAACATGCTGATTTCCTTTGGTGAACTAGAGAGCTTCCACATCCTTTTAGGATCAAAGATGTGTGGAAAAGAGAAATACATAATTTTAAAAGTTGAAAGGAAATACATTATTGAGGATATAGAAAGAAATGTAAATTAACTTACTCCAGAGATAAAGAAAAAACTACTGGATAATGTGGAGGCCTCTACATCTAGATATTTGAGAGGGTCTTTCGCAACAATTTTAGGAGAATACACTACCTTGGACTGAAAATATCTTAAGAGACAGTAGGTGGTTTGAGATAGAGTGAGAAATAATATTTTAAGGACAGTGATTTTTTAAAAAAAATAATTCTTAGAATTCCCTGATTAAGAGGTGCGTAAAGGCTTCTCTTCTGTTGTGTTTTCCCCCTTGTATCTTCATCCTAATGACATTTAAAGCCTCATTATGTTTTTAAAGTGAAAATCTTTGTCCTAAGATGTATAAGCATGACAGAATTATGTTGTACAATTTACCTTTGAAGTTCTAAAAAAATTCTTCTCATCACATTGTGTGACAATTTCTTAATGAGAAGATGTTGGTGGAGTGGAAGCTCAATGATTTTCTGTGTGAGTGGCAAGAGTTTCCTCTGAGTTAAAAAGACTGAAAGCAAACTGTAATATTCATATTGATCTAGACACTATCTATAGCTATCTTTATTATGTTTGCTTATGTTGCCATCATTTATTTATGACTGAATTACTTGGTGGAGTCTCAGGAAGACCAAAAAGGGGTTTTCTGGTTATTAAATAAAACCACAAGACCCAACCCAAACCCTTATTTTGATTGTTAAAAGCTTTAGTAGTATAAGAGAAATCTCCAAGGGGTAAAAAGAGCAGATATGACAAATACAATATGTAAAAAAACCTGCCTTAGCATAATACAGTTAATAATCAGTTTACTTAGGAACAGATTATAAAATTGCATGTTGTTCAAATGAAGTCTTACCACCACTAAATTATTCATACTTCAGCTCAAAAAGTAAATAAATGCTAAGGGCTGCTTCATACTTTTTTTCTTCTGAAAAGACAAATATAATCTCTTGCTTTCAAAAGCTCTGTATCATTTATGAACTAGTTTTCAGCCTGATTGGCTTTAAATTGCTCAGTATATTTTATACACAATCTTGTGACTCATGAAGGAAAATAAGTAATCGGTTATTCATTGTTTTGTTGGAAAAATGAAGTTTTATTATTAAGAAATATTTAAAAATAATTTGGGACTAAACTCTTTTCATTCACCTTTGTGGTAACTCTAGATAGTACAAAGCTGTAGTTCCTGAAGATACAGCGTATCATGTTTATACTAGCAGGTGTTGATACTAGCACTTGACACAGTATTGGACCCTTCATGAACAAATACCAATTTCCTCTTCTGCAAAACCACCCTAAAGTCAAACATGTCGAAGTGCTTTGTCTGAGCTGCCGTTCCATGAGGTTCTGGCAGTTGCCAATTTCAGTCTGTTTGGTTACCATTGTACTCTTCGCTCTGCAAAGTTAGGTGCACTTGTGCAAAGTCCCTAAAGTAGTCTCAGAAGCAGATCTTCTGCTCACTCAGATTGTCACAGTGCTATTGACCTCACAGGAGCTATAGTAACAGTCGCAGCCTGATTTGACTGCTGTCTTATTTGAGAAGATAATTTGATTTAGCAGGGATTCACATTGTCTTTGCAGGACTGTAAATGACTGCTCAAGATAAAACACCACAGTGGATCAAGTCTCACTTCTTGAGAAGGCTACATTGAAGAGAGAGACTTGTTTGATACACATGGTGGAATATCATAATCCATAAACAACTGTCTTTTCAGTGTACATGCTTTTTAATTAGGGTTTTTCAGAGTTACTCTTTCAATTCTTTTCATGGTCAGACATGATAAAAATGTGCAACAAACAAGAAGAAAATTTTCATAGTGCAGCATCTTTTTCAGAATATATAGTTTTCCCCTTATTGCATTAGGCTTCAATTTGTATTAATTAAAGATACTCCCTGGGTGGTCAAAGAATCAAGGTGAAAATTTCATTGGGGCATTTTACACTATAGCTAAACACCCTGGTGTTTTATTGCTAATTTTCACATTTTCACTGCAGTTCCTCATTGCTTTGGTGGGCTGTGAAATTATTCTTTACTCCTATGAAATGAGGTAATACACTGTAGTCTGTTAAATGAGAGATCTTTTTTCCGAGTTCTGATTTCCAAGTTTAGTGTTCATGCTGTTTACATTTAAAAATAGTCTTATTTCTACTCTGCAACAAAATAAATGAATAGATTTCATCATTTCACCAGTTACACTGCTCTGGTTGAAGTGCATTCCCTCTGGTGTTAACCTGGTTGAAGTGATGAATGAGTCTAACTTGCAGTCCAGAATGCATCCATTAAACAGAAGATCCCCTCTAAAAGTCCAAATCAAACAAAGAAACAAAGGAAAAAAAGAAGTCCAATAAGGTAAACTACAGAGTAGCTTGTTTTAGAGTTTGCACCACTGCCTGCAGGCTAAAAATTTTCCACAGAGATTGGCTTTTAAAATTGCGGTAAACGTTCCAAACTCTGTGTTGGTGCTTAGTCTATGTGGTTTTGTTTTGTTTTTGTTTTTCCTTTGGAGGGCTGTGGAACTGGTTTTGTGGTGTGGTTTAAATCAAAAGTTACTAAAGTTAAAGGGGACATTGTAAAAGGAAAACAAAGAAAACAAAAACAAAAAAAAAGAAACCTGTCCAGCCCTATGCATTACAGAGTTGACCTTGCGTTAATTTCCCTCCAGCAAAGAGGAAAATTATTTCTCTAGAAATTGGTTGCCTTGGATTAGCCTGGGTAGGAATTGTCTCACCCACCCCAGCTGTCCAAGAATTGTCAAAAAGTAAACTGGGTATCTAGCTCCTCCTATGGTCAGTGGGAAGAAATTGACACCAAGTGATTAATACCCTTTAAAAACAGGTGTCTGGGAGTGGTGGGAATTGTCTTTGCACTGGATAAAAAGGGAACCTGTATGTGAACACTTGGATGACTAGTTTTAGATGGGTAAGGCTGAAATGCTTTGTTGGCAGTTAGCCTTAGTATGTCCCTTGCTACATGTGCAGTACCTCATACTTAAGATATTTATCAAGTACTTGGTATTGGAACTCAGTACCATTTAACAGCTGGGTTACAGGACTAATTCACAAAAATATTTAACAATACATAATTGAGAGGATATCAGCTATTTTTCCTTTATTCCCTGGAGAATTTCTAAGGAGTTTGCCACGTTATCTCATGTACAGAATTTCAAAGGAAATTTTACTTTCTCTTTCCTTATCAATGTGTGTGGGGGTTATGATTAAGGCTTTTTTGTGTTGTTGTTTGTTTGGGGTTGTTGTTGTTGGTTTTGGGGTTTGGGTGTTGGTTTTTTATTTTTTAGTTTGTTTTACTTGTACCTACTATTCTTGGATTGGGAATATCTGTTTTCTGATTCGTTTGGTCACAGAAGCACAGTTTTAACTATTAGAAAGTATAAGTAATAGATTTGAGTGTCTTTGCCATAAATAGATCTTTGAATACTGCCATGATAAAAATACTACTGTAGAAAATAGCAGTAATTTTTGTATGGAAAAATTGAAAAAACACTGGTGTGAAGGTGAAGGAAAGCTTGAGACACAAACTTCATAGAGGTAATATGCTGTTACATACTAATTGATAATCAAGAGCAATACAGGGTTATGTTGCATTTTGTTTATGGTATTAGGCTACCTGTTACGGTTGTAAAAAGGAACAGCTTTCAGATGCACAAGCATCTTCTTGATCCTATTATGTGCAGTGCCAATGCAGCTATTTGTGAAAGCAATTAACTCAAAGTACAATGCTTAAACATTCTGGAATTAATTTTGTGTTTAATTACCTGCACTCATACAGCTTTACGTGTGTTTTACTGTTAAAAATGAAGCAAACAAACAAATTTTACAGACTTGATTCATTCTGCAAAAGCGGGACTTAGAACAAAATTGAAGACATTGCCAAGGGGGTAGGCTGTGTCTTGTTTTAGAAGAATTGCTTTAATGTCATATGAGTGATACATGTATGTCTAATTTCATTGCTGTGGTGAGTTAGCCTTGGCTACAGGACAGACTCCCACCCACAGCACAGGAGGATGGGCAGTGGGGGATTGTGGTCTGTCCCCAGCAGCTCCTCACACTTTTCCTCTCCTCCAGCATGGGTCTTTCTCATGGGCAGTTCCTTTAGGATAAGCATGCTCCAGCGTGGGCTTCTTGGCTCGCTGCAGAGCAGTGTCTGCTCCACTGCCTGGAGCATCTCCTCATCCTCCTTCTTCTCTCACCTTGGTATTCATAGGACCGTTTTTGGCACTTCCCTCTGCTCCCCACCCCCCACCCCCCCACCCCAGGCTCTTGTCCATTGTCCAGTGTTTTGCGGTTTATTAAATATGTTTTCCCGAAGGCACCACCAGCTTGGCTGATGGGCTCAGCTCTGTCCTGTGGTGGGTCACAGAACCACAGAATGGTTGGGGTTAGAAGAGTCCTGTGGAGATGGTTTACTCCAACCCCTGCTAAAGCAGGCCTTCCTAGAGTGCGTTGTGCAGGATCATACCCAGGTAGGTTTTGAATGTCTCCAGAGGAGGATACTCCACAGCCTCTCTGGGCAGCCTGTTCCAGAGCTCTGTCACCCTCAAAGTAAAGAAGTTTTTCCTCATATTCAGATGGAACTGCCTGTGTTTCGGTTTGTGCCCGTTGCCCCTTGTCCTGTCGCTGGGTACCACTGAAAAGAACCTGGTCCCATCCTCTTGACACTTGCCCTTAAGATATGTGTATGCATTGTTAAGGTCCCCTCTCAGTCTTCTCCAGGGTAAAGAGGCCCAGCTCTCTCAGCCTTCCCTCATAAGGGAGATGCTCCAGTCCCCTCATCATCTTTGGGTCCATTTGGAGTCATCTAGAACTGGCTGTGACTGGCAAACCTATTACCAAACCGTCACCGTTGATGCTCAGTACAGCTGTCTGTAGAAAATAATAATTCCATGCATAACTTAAGCATTGAAGAAAGTTCTGAGTGAACATTTCCATGAGATTTCCGTGGAGAAGCAAATGGTCCTTTCCTGGCATGAAAAAAGATTTGAGAGTGAGGCTGGAACAAAGGCAGTTTACATTTCCCTGTGCATTTGCAGTATGAATGTAGAATTTGGTCCTGTTGAATTCTTGGGCTAACAGATTACTGTTTCATCAAAAAGATGTGAATTTAGGAGGGAGAGAAAGCTGTAAAGTATTTTCAGGTTTTGCAATCATTTGTTGGGATCTTTTTTTCCTGTTTTAGATAGTTATTTCTGTGTATGCAAAGAGTGAAAGTCTGATCCATCTAAGTAAGTTTTCACTCTATTGCTGGAAGAAATTTTGATGTAATTGCAGTTTCAGTAATTGTCAATGAGTATTTCTAATTGCAAGTTCTGTGACTACTACATAGAACCATGTATTAACCAATATGTAGAACAACATCCACATTTTTCTGATCATAATTTTAAATAAAGTAAGGAGTCCATCAGTATCATTTAAAGACTCTGTAAAAATAGCCATTATAAAAGATCCCCACCACCACCACCCAACCCCCCAAAAAAACCCCCCAGTAGTGCTATGACTGTATAAATGGGGGAAATGCCAAAATTTACACTCGTTAACCTGACTGAGGTTTGACAATTAATTGTAGCCCACTTAACTGTTATCTTTTACAGAAAGAAATTTTCAGTTACTGTACTGTATTGCAAGGTAATATTTTTTCCTTTTTCTTACTCTTCATATTATAAAAGGACTGTGAATCTAACAGTCAAAGAAGAAGCCATTCTCTGTTATTCACCTCAAAGACAAATGAAAAGAAATGTCTTTGCCTGTCCCTCTGAAAGCAAGGCTAGTCTAATCATGTATATTTAAGGTGGGTGGCTCCTCTGAAGTTGATACTTACAATGGTATATCTAAAAAGCACAGGTCTTTTCCAAACTGCCTTGGTCAAGATTATACTGAAAGTAGTAACACAATTGGACCTGTTATTAGCATCATTAGTGGTAACATCTTAGAAATGGTTTCATTGTTGATGGTATAGGAAACCTTTGTTTAAATCCTAAAAGTCTCCATTTTATAAGACTATGTAATTAAGGCAGTGACCAAACATAGTCCATCTAAAGTATAAATTGTATTTAAATGCAGATTATTCTCTGAGTTTTGTGGAGGTGGTTTTTTCTTCATGGTTTGTGCAAGGTATTTCAGAGAGACAGCTAGATGAATTGAAAAAACGATAGAGAGAGACATGGAAAACAAGGTATTTTTCCCTTTCCTAGCTAACCTTTTTAAAATCATGCTTGATCTTCAAAAACAAAATGAAAAGTGTTCTCTTCCATTGATATTGAGAAAATACTTCCCTTGGTATACAAGAAGTCGCAATAGATTTAAATAACATTGTGCACAGAAGAATTCACTGTGGGAAGCTTTTATTTCTTCTTGCAAGTAGCTAGCATGTTATCTCCTGAATAGGTGTAATGGCTAAGTA
The DNA here is from genome assembly GCF_015220075.1 of Falco rusticolus. Lineage (NCBI taxonomy): Eukaryota > Metazoa > Chordata > Aves > Falconiformes > Falconidae > Falco > Falco rusticolus. The sequence goes on along the minus strand of NC_051188.1, from coordinate 40,611,238 downwards.
ATACATACACATCCACAGTGCTTTGAGAAGGTGTGAGCCAGCCTACTTGCAGAACACAAAGAGGACATTGTGGGCCCAGATTCATGTCACTTAATACAAGGAACTTAACTGAGACAGCCAGCACAAGTGCTCCAAGTTTCAGGGTCAGAGTGTGACCGAGATCTGAACTGACCGACCCAGATACCTGCCTGTCACTGCTGACTGTCCAGGCACCCTAGGAGGACAAGCCCGAGTATTTTTAAATGCTCCGCTTAGATGTTTTTTATTCCAGTGGTTGTTGGCTTTTATGAACAATGATAGGAATAGAATGAAATAGGATTTTTCTTTTCCCTTAACCATCTGATATTGTTGACATAACAAGAGAAGTAACAATAACTGTGTTTGAGTTATGTCAGGGAAAGGAGCCTGAGAGCTGTGTCTCTAAAACCACTTTAGTTAAAGGTTAATGTTCATTAGTGTGGAGTCAACAGCACTCTGATAAACCTCTTAGTTTAAACTAAATGACAGAATAAGAGCTAGTAGTACACTAGTGAGCATTGTAATACATGATGATGCATTGCATTTATAAAAATAAAAACAGACTTTAGAAAAGTGGATAATGCTTGCATCTGATATATTATAAATAGAGTTTTATTCACATTTTTTCTTGCAGTCTCATATGAAACATTTCCATTGCTTAAATTGTATAATAAATGAGTGCTGGATTTCCTTGTTTAAGATCAAAATATGAGACTTGGGAGAAGTATGGGTTAGCTCACAATAGCCTGAGAAAGGGTGGTAGTTTTGAAGAGGGCAAAGAGAAAGCACGTGGTACATTTTCTGGGTTCTGTAGGAATGCATGACTGACTTGGCAAGTGCAGGCTATTTGGCAGATCTGCTCCAGCAGTGATTTAAAGCAAGACAGGAACTAACCTCAGGAAGAACAAAGCAAATGTTCTCTACACTGAAAAAAGTATTAATTTAAACTAAGGGTGAGCAGAGGCCAGCTTCTCTAATCTGCATGCCAGACTTTCTTCTAGACAGTTATTGGGACCTGAACCCCAGATGAAAGAAAAACTTTCAGACTGAAACCAGACAGCTTTTACTCTAGCTAATCGGCATGATAACATTTTCTTGAATTAAACATTTTCTTGAATTACTTTACTAATAATCTAAAAGCACCGCAATCACTTTTGGAGGGTGAACATGGAATAGGAATGAAAAATAAGTAAGACTCTCAGAAGTAAGAAAGACCAGACCAGCCTGGAGTTAAAATTAGTTCTGCGTTTCCATTTAGGACAGCTCAATATCTATTCCTGATGTAATATTTCAGAATAATAATTGGTTAAACAATAAAATTCCAATTAATAAGTGAGGGTTTTTTTTATCATGGGTCCTGTTCTGTAACTCCTGAAGGAGATTATAATGAAAAAAATATTTGCTTCATGAGTTGGAAAAGGATTATGAAAAGAGGGATCTAAGAAACAGGTATAAAGATAAAGTAAAGATGTCGCTTTGTTAGTTTGGATCAAATTTCACACACATCTGGCTGTTCACAAGTAGAGGTTAAGTGCCTATTCCAACTCCTGAAATAATCAATAACAACAAATATTGTAGTCAGCTTTCTGTAATAACTTCAGACATTTCAAACCAGAACAAGAACTCTGAAGATTTTTAAACACGTTGCAAGTAAAATAGGAGTATGTTAATGAAAAATGTATTATGGTTTTGATTATTTGTATGTCCAGGTTTCCATAATTGCTGACAGTAGAAGGGACTTGTATGCTGTATTTGAACAGTACATTTATTTGAAATAGAAGTTTTAAATATCATGGTGTTATGTTTGGCTTAATAGTCAAGGTCTCTGGATGCCTTTTCTCTTGAAAACCCCAAAAAGTTGAACATTTCCCCATGAATCCCCTTTAGCTTTTAGGGAACTCCCACATACCATTCCCGTGTTTTTGTGGTTGATCTCATTTGAATCAGTTGTGCCGTACTGAGGACTTTAAATTCCTTTCTCATTTTAGATAATTAATCTCACATTTATACTCCTTGTTTAAACAAATTATTAGAGCTGAAAGCATGTGAAGGCTTACCTCCTCTCGAGAAGATAACAGGGTACCAAATATTGTCTGGCTTACCTATTTGAATGTATAGTAACTCAAACCAATACACAACAGAACTTTAATTCAAGACTGAGTGTAATATATATTTTTTTTTCCCCTTAAGAACTGTATAGAATAATGTGAGATTTAAGGACAGAGGAGGTCTGGTGACTCAGCCTGAGGAGTGAGGAACATTAAAGTGTCAGTGTATGACAAGTATTTTGGTGCTTAGTTCCTTCAAAGAGAATTAGCTGTGCTTTCCATTGGCTTTCATTTCCGTGTTGTTGTAGTGGAACTGTAATTGGTTTCTGTGGGCCCAGAACTTCATTCTCTCTTACGCAGCAGCGTTGCGTTGCACACATAAAGGTGAGACGCCTATTAATATAAAAAAAAAAACCCACAACCATAAACACATCCAAAAGTCTTCTTAGTAAGTACTTCCAATAAGTAGAGCCAAATGTTATATGTAATTTTTTCTCTGTATATATTTATATATTTTATAAATACAATAGAAGTAATTCTTTGTATACCTCTCTGTATCTCACAGCAACAGCAACTGGCAATCAACAGTTATATTTGTACAGTAAAACTGTCCTTAAAACTCAAGCTGTTCTTATAAATGGATGGTGTAAGTGACCACTCCAGTGACTAAAATATGTTAATTTTAATTGGATTACCTGAAGTCAGTGACTCACTGTAGCATTTTGTGAATTTGGAGATTTTTCTGTTTACATTTTTTATGATGTTCTTTCCTCTGAAAATGACATTCAAAACACATTTCCTTCTGATATTGAGACATTCCACTTTTATAGGTATAGGAAAGTGTACGTGTGTCCATGTGTACGTTCTTATTTTTAGACATTTGTATTTATAGTTTTATGTATCAACTGATTTTTAAGTCAGTCAGTGGAAAAACCCAGAGATTCCGTAAACATCGACTGTAGAACGTTCAAACCTAATTTAGTAGCTTTTCTTAAAAATGAAACTCATTTGGTTAACTGGTTAATTTGGGCGCTCTGGCCGTACCCCTGTTTATCCAGTATGGGCTTTTTTAAAAGGTGTGTGCGTTTACTTTGGGGGTGTGTGTGTGTGTGTTTACTACTGGGTAGTGCATCTCTGGTCAGAGTAATCAGACATTCGCAAATGAAAAAAAACCTAAGTGTATTGCTCACACAACCAACCTCTTTATGCCGCTTATTCTGTATGTTCTGATGCTTTGGTAAAAGCAGTTAAGTTCTTACACTAATTTTGCAATATTGTTCCAGAAACAAATTAATGCCAGTGATTAATTTCTTGGTATTATTTTTCTTCAACAGTATTTACTGATTATTTCTATTTTCTACAGCATGTTGCATTTCCAAACAAATTTCTCTACTCCTTTTGCTTTAATGGTTTTAAATTGTATGTAGATTATATACACCTCTCCTACTGGCATGTCTGTTGCTGTTTTCTGAACTTTCTTCCAGGAAAAGGGTGATGAACATATAACAGAGCCACAGTTGCAGTAAGCTAAAACAGAAAAGAGAACATTTTATTTGTATTCCATGGTGGTTTTGTTCCAGGAGCCTAAGCTTGCGTTGGAAAACACATAGCCAATTTGCCTCTGTTGGAAAGTATTTTTAACAGCAGTGCTGATAAAGTTTTTGGCTTCCATTAAATTTCAAGGTTTAGAATTATTTTACTCCAGTTGTAATTATCAAAAGGAAGTTGTTGTTTTCCATAGTTTCAACTTTCTTTATAATAATTCCATCTTCTCTTACGAAAAGATCACCTGTGATTTTTGTTACCTATTTACAAGGGTAGTACAAAATGCTGTAAGTCCCCACTATTCAGAACAGAGGATATATCAAGCTGTTACTACTCAAAGTTATCCTTTCCTTGGACTGTACTTTTGTCGTTAGCTCACATGACACCAAAACATACTTATCTTCCAAATTTAATTGTTTGCATATGTTTTCTCACAGGACTTTTGCCGTCCCACCTTCTGGTTTCCTCTCTCTGGTTAAACATTCCAGCAGCTCTCACATCCTAAGAGGTATTAAGGGCCAGCTGCCACTGTGACTCATTTAAAACGTCTCTGCACAGTGTAAGATGAGAGTTAATAAATATGTGCAGGCCATGAGGGGATCAGAAAGGAGCCGTGAGACAGTATGGGCCAGCGTGATGGGCAGTGGTCTCAGCATGAGAGCAACCTAACCTTATGCTCCATTATTCCTCTGTGTAAATGCTCAGCAAATGTCACAATCCTGCCGTACACTATAAGCAGTTTGTGGCAGGTACCACATGCTGCTATAGGTCTGCACATAACTACCGCAGTGTTAGCTTTTAACAAATAATTTTTGATACCTCCCAAAACATTTCTGACTAGTTGTCAAAGTCTTTTCTACCAAAAAAACCCCACAGCACTTCTTTTGTGTCTTTTCAATAAAAAGTTAGACTTACTTATATTCTTGGAGGAGTGTGGATATGCTTCTTCCTCCTCTAACTATAAGCATCCATAGCCAAACTACTTACACTGTTATTCCTTCTGTATGTTCAGCATTTCTTCTGGAAAGGTTTTCCCATTTCCTTAGTAACATTTCCTCTTTGATAATAGTTCATGTTACCCCTTAAATATAGAAGTTTTGTTTGCTTTAATCTAGCATGTAGTTGAAGAGGATACAAGCAGTGGATATAGCTTTGTAAAACCTTTATGTAGTGAAGGACAGGACAAAGGCACTTGTCTTTGCAGATGGAGAACGTGTCAGTTTCACACCAAGAGCGTAATTTTGTATATGGCAAAGTATGCATTCTTGTCATTGTCATGCTGTCTCATGCTTATTTTTTCTTTTCAAATTCTTTTGTTTAAGTTGAAACAAGTTCAGACATTGTTCAGAGAGACAAGCTAATGCAGTGAATGTGATTTTGGTATGTACCCAATAATAATGATAATTTAAAAAAATAAAACCAGAACCATTGTTTAACAATAATGAATTTAAAAAAGCCAACAAACCAACAAACCCAAAGAACACTATAATTGGAAAACACTACTGAGAAAAACTGAATGCTGCTGTACAAGAAAAGAGAACGTATTCTTTTAATAAAATACACTAAATAATATGGAATATTTTTCAGAAGTCTTAAATTTGACTTTTCTAGCTGATTTGCTGGGGGTCTGATGGCCGCCCTCTATTTATTGCAGTTTTTTTCTTCTGAAGTATTGAAAAGATCCTTTCCAAATGCTCTTGGCCTTAGAAACAAATTTGGAGAATAAAAATCTGAAATAAAACAACATAATACCTTAATCAACCCTGAATTTACAAAATGAAGGCCACACGGCAAAGTTGCTGCCATTGAAAGGAGTACTGAAGTTCAAAACACTACCTACTTCTCCATATGAACCTCAGGAGAACAAGGATTCAGAAAAGGCTTTGAATTCAGTTTCAGTTGCACCGTGGAATAACATGAATCATCATTTTTTTTTCTGCAATGTGAACATTACATTCCTGCAGAAATTCTGCCAATTTTGCTTAGATGAAACACTGAGTTGGCAATAACTGCAAATTAAGTACTGTGGTATGATAGAGGGGGTGAAGGCTTGTCTGGAAGAGCAAAAGAGACATACTAGTAAGACTGCTTATATAGTAGATAAAACTCTTCTCCCCAGTTGAGTGCTAGGAATGTTATTAGTCTTAGAAGCAAAGCAGATGCTGGTTTTATTCCGCTTCTCTCAGGCAATCATTTTCCACTTTCTATACTTCTTTCTTCAGGATGTCAGTCATCATTTGGAAATGATCAGAAATGTCCCTTGCCACCAACCCAACCCGGCCTAACACTTTTAGAACTTTCCTCTCTGCCTCTGGAGAGCTAGCAGATAATTTAGGTTATTCAAGTATACTAATTCAAGGACTGAGTGCAGCTGTTCATTCATTTGGCCCATTTCTTACTGATAAATGAAAAGATGTTTTTTACTCGTTGTGAAAAATGTCTCTGTCAACTGGATGTGTAAGACATTTCAAGTTACATGTTATTTAACATCTTAGGTGGTTTTGTTTCCATCCCATGGTAAAAGGGGCATGTTGTGGTATTTTCCTACTTCATTAAATATTGGTTAGGAAAGGAAAGGAAGATAGTGGGGATTTTGTTTATTTGCAGCTTAAGCTTGTCAGGGAAGTACAGTGTACATGACATGTAGTGTGGGTCTCATGTAGCAGAAAAAGGTGGAAGAAAAAGATCCTAAAGGTATTTCTTATGCTAAGTTAAGTGCTTGTGACTGAGATGCAGTTAAAGAGCAATTGTATCATTTGCAACCGGAACTTCTTAGAAGGTTTTTGTCACCAATCCATTGCTTCAGAATAAGCCTTCTATTCCTGAAGTGGTATATAAGTTGTCAAGTGCTATAATCAACCAGCTCATTCAGTCTTACGGCAAAATTAAAAAAACTTGGGGATTTTCTTCTGGCTAAAATACTCTGTCTCACTTTTGATCACATCCCAGAATGTACTGTGACCTCCTAAGCTGTGACAAGACTGCGTTGACTTTGTCATTTTGTGGAATTAAAATTGACTTCTCAACTCAACCACCATAAATTTAGTTGGGGGGCAAGTTTCTGTCTGTGTGCAAGGTTAGTTTCGCTGAAGGATGTGGAGCCCTGCATGGTCTCAAGAGAGCAGGCAGATGCTAAAGTTTTAGCTCTAAGGCAGAGTTGTCTGCATTTAGGAGTTTGCATCCTTCCCACTTAGATGTGGTGCCCAGAGCATAATTCTAGAATTAGTGTGTTATCTCTAGGATATTTGTATTGTTAACACACATTTTTGCATACCGTCCTGTGCATGTGTATATTCTTTGTTACATACAATGTGTGTGTATATTAAGTTCATGTGCATGTGTCTCCCCACATATATGAACAGGCACATAGGAAGCAGTTTTCTCTTCCTCATCTTTTGAAGTTTCATTGCCAATAGAAGTGACTTAAAAACATCATGTGCTCAAAAATGATCAAATAAAGTTGAAAACAGATTAAATATTTGTCCATTAAAGGAAGTACTTCCACTGTATTTGCTTTCTGTGAGCATTAATCTCTTTGATTTCCTGTACTTACACTGTTTGACTTTCTTGCTGTGCCAAATAAACATTCTCAAAAAAGGCAAGAACTCAATTTGAAAATGGCAAGGCGCAAAGGCTGAGCAAAGCCACTGTCAAAATACTAACACCTGCTCTTGTGACACATCCAGTATGATGAGACTATATTTTTCTTTTGGGCTTAATATTAGCATAATCCTCAAAGATGTCCAGTATAGAGTCTTTACAGAAGTCTGCCTCAGGCTTGTCCTGGCAAGGTATTTATATGTGGGTGAAGAATAATGCCTCCCCACAAATGAGCACAGAGAGTAATTGAAACTGTCTATAGATAGCAAGTTCTGTTCCTCTGCCAGCTCTTGATGGTTGCTCATCCCTTTGTAATTATTTGTAGTGTTTCATGAAGAGCTGGTTAATCCCTATAGGTTGTATAAAGTGATTCCCTGTGGATTATCTAATTGAAGGCATTAAGGTGGGTTTATTATTGCTGTTTGGTAACTGGACCCATAGTTTCTCTGTTGTATTCTCAGACTGAAACAAGTGCTGGCTAAGAGGAGTGATGGGTATTCCTTCTTTACAAGTGTGGAAAGTGGTGTCAAAGCTAAGCTGATAATCAGATGGGTGATTCAGGGGTTAATTTGCAATTAGAAGGTTTTCAAATTTATTAGCTGCTCCTTTCTTGATTTAATTTCTCTTGAAGGTCAGGTTTTGCCTTGATGGTCTCCTGATTTTATCTACTAAAAACAACGGCTCTGATAAAAGGTTTTACTGAAACCTAGAACAGAGCACAGGGAAAACTTAAGGGAGCATATTTGCATGTAAAAATGAGGGATTAATCTCTGAGGTGATGAATTTCGTGAAGTCCTGTAGCTTCAACAAAAGTCAGTGGTAACTGGGCCCATGCTAGTTAGGCAAGTACTGCATCGGGGCTGTAGTGCAGCAGTACTGCCCATGCCTGCCACCTCAGAGGGACTGCTGATGTAAAATTCAGGACACTACTTGCTCCTTTAAGCTCTTCCATTACTGTGTTGTTATGTTGACTATGGGGTATATTGAGTGGATATCTGAAGGCCTGCTTTTTATCTAGTAAAATCCTTCCTGTGATAACACACTGTTCTTAATATATTTAGTCTTTCCCTCTTACCAGATGAGCTCTGAGCTATAAAATGTATATGCAGGTAGCAGACCCTTTCTGTTGGTTCCTCAAAGTTTACCAGCCTTTAGCTAACACAGTCTTAGCAGGTTATAGTCTTTCTCAGATTGCTACACCCTTTTAGGTTGGTTCTCCACAAAAATTGCAAATGAGATATTAATAACATATCAGTAAGAGTCAGTAGGAATAAAAGCGTCTAACATACCTTTCCTGGTCCTTTTGTCAACATCAGGAGCTTAGGCTGTTGCACAAAATTTTTGGGAGGATTGTATCTAATACCTGCATATAATACTTAGTTAAATCCAGTCTTCAGACTAATAGATCCTGAATGTTTTAGGTTGTTGGACCATTATGAAGGCCTTGCAGTTTTTTGGTGGACTCCAATGCACTCTGACACTCTTTTTAATGCTCTTGAAAACAGTCTATTTATAGTTTGTTGAACTAACTGCAGAGCCACTTGGCTCATGAATAACCAAGAACTACTGTGCATAGCGTGACCCCACAATAAAACACATCTGTATTCAGGGTCATGTTTTCCAGGGTCCTTATTTCTTCAGGGATGTGATTTCAATTGGAAAACTAAAAACAAGGAGTACAGAAGCTTTTGCTATGTAGAACAACTTACGGTTTTTAATTTGGACTTTGCCTTAAAGAGTTTGGGATGGGACAGCTTAACTGGAAGAAATTGTCAACATCTTACTTGCAGTTAATTACATAAAAATAAATCATGAGTGGCTTGGCTTCTGTCAGAAAAGTTATTCTATATTAGCAGTTTGCAGTCAAGAGACAGAATTTGGCCTGTAACTGGATTTTTTTGCACTTTCAAAGACCTTCAAGCTACAGGGGAAATTGCTAGTCTGAAATGATTAAGAAGGACACATCTCATTAATGTTTTTAGTCAAGTTTTGTAGCATCAGTCCACTTTTGATTTATCTGGGAAAAAAACAAAGATACTGAATCAGGATTGTCAGAAAGATCTGTAACTTGCTCTTCTAAGCTGTGAGAATACACTCAGTTGATTTCTTAAATCTATGTCTGAACCTCCTTGAAATTGCAGTTTGGGACAGAATCAGTGTTAAATAACCCCTTTTACTACAGACCACTTCTGCTCCTGTTGCTCTCAGAAACTGCAAGTATGAAAGGAGGGGAACAGCAAAATGCCCATAGCTGTACTATTTTTGGAAATTAAAGACTTCGGAAACTAGCCTGGTTGTAGCTGCTCCCAAAAGAGGTCTGGTGTGCACATCCAAGGGTGTGTGCGCTGGATGTCAGGCTTCACCTACCAGCAGTTTTCACTACCCTTGCTCTTTGTGGTGGCAGCAAGCCAGAGCTGTTTTCCTTCTGGCTCTTACAGGTTTGCCCCTGCCTCTGTTGCAGGATAAGCAAAATGATTGTCTGTCATAGTAAGTGCTGTAAAAATTAAATTTCATCTGCTATCCCCTGAGAAGTGTTGAGAGTGCTCTGGTTAGATGGCAGTGTTAAGCCAGTGTGGTGCTGGGTCTCTGTAAACTCATGGTAGTAGTTGGGGATATTCTCTTGTGTTTTGCATATGTTGCATAAACTACTCTCAGGCAGTACACAAAGGAGAACAAAAAGTGCAATAAAGATCTCCACTGCAGATAACAGCTTTGCAGCAGCACTTGAGGAAGAGATCTTAACCTTAATTATATTTTTTTTTAATTCTAAATGTATTTTTACTCCTCTTGACATGGTAGATTGTTATCTTCCAGCCACCCAGAAAGGAGAGGCAGGTGCTCCATAGTTGCTGTTTTCTTTGTAGTCTTTTTTATGTCCGTGCTGTTTTCATTGAAATTATTTTAATTCCCTTCTTTAAGAAATAAATAAACTATTTTTTTTTCCTGAAAATTCAGCTAAGGGTTCTTTCAGAAGGCAAAACATTGTTTATGGTGATCACTTTGCACTTACTTTTTTCCGGATTATCTAACAAAAACACAAGAAAGCACAACTTGCAAACTTGCATGCTTTTGAAGTGTTCAATAAAACATGAATGTTCTATGTGTATGTATATATACACTTATGTACAAATTTGTATCTAGAAGCTTACAGGAAAACAGCACTAGGAAAGGTCTGGTTTTCTTTATTATTGTGTTTGTCACATAAAATTTGAGACTTGGGTTCCGTCTTATTGAAATACAGCTGTATGCTATAGTGAAGGTTATAGCCACCTAGGAAAATTAAGGCAATTATTTGATATATTATTTTCATGCAAAAATCAGCAACATGTTTATACATCAATCTGTCAATAAGAAGGCTATTTTTTTAGTTTAATTCATCTGAAAAAAAAAACCAACCCAAACTTTCTTCTCAATATGAAAGCCATGAATGGATTATTAACAATTGAAAAATATATACTAAATATTTTAAAATATATTTTCAAATCCTGTGTATTATTATATGATAGAGACTGTCTGCTAAAAATGTAGAATGTCCATTGCAGAACTCAGTTTTTTAGAAAAAAGGTAACTTTCCCTTCCATCCAGATACCTCCTACATTTTCTCCATTTAAGTAATTTCTCCCAGTAAAGAAACAGTAAAATAACTAGCATAGACTGTCAAATCTGTTGTTACTTAATGTAATTAAACCAGTGCATTCTGATAAGTGTTATAAATAATATAAAAGTAACTTTGTATGTGTTGCTCTTATAGATAAAACGATGCTGTACATTCATAATGGTGTTGGAATAGAGAAACTTTGTTGTCTTGTCTGTGAAGTATAGTTCTAGAAACTTGATCTGGCATAGCCAAATCTGTTGTTTTACAGCACTGAATCTGTGTTGTTCTAGCCAAACACTGATATCCTGGTTTCAGACTGAAGTCAGTTTTCAATTCCATTTTTCCTGTCATATTGAATGACTGTATACAGCGTCTGTGTGCTGTTAATAGCCTTCATGTGCTGTGCAGCCGTTTCAACAGTAGCTGGTTTCCTCTGTGTTGGGTGTTTACAGCTTGCAAGGCAGAGTTTCTGAATAAAAAATAAAATAAAGTAAAAAAAAAAAAAAACCACCCACCCACCCCAACACAACAGAACAGTGTAGAATGTGAAGGTATAATATTGTAAAAGAAACAGAAATGAGATAAGAGATCATTTTGAAGGTCTTCATTGAGCAATGGGATTCAGACACTGCAGGTAGTCTGTGTGAGATTTTGATTGGGAGGTTTAAGTTTTATGCAAATAAACTTCCAAAAGAAACGCCTGCAGTCTGACACTCTTGTACTGTTCCTTTCTTACTTTCTTATTAACTTTCCTTACCTGCATTTAGACATCCAAATGTGAGCCAATTAACCAAACCCATGTAAAGAAGTAGGTGCCTGCCGACCATAATTCATTTCTTTTTAAGATCAGTAAGATAGATCACAGGAATCATGGTCTGGACATGCCTGCAAAAAGAAGACAAGCTGGCTAACTTGCATTGAAACAAAACTTCTAAATACTTAAAGTGAGATGAATTGTATCAAATTATTGAGAGAATGGAGGTACATATGAAATATGTATGAAATTATCATTTTAAACATTTAGTAACTGTTGAGTGGTCTTTACTGGTCTTTGTTGGTCACATAGAGTATCCTGATTTTTAAGGATTTTGAAAGAACCAGTATGATGTACAGCTGAAAAAATAAAAACCACTGGAACACACATAATTTAATTGAATATACCTTAGAAGTTATACTTAGAAGTCCTCTGCCGCATCCCCACTTCTCAATGCCATTGCTGCCATACCAGGCCAGTAATTCTCTACATCACCATGCAGAGTCACAAATACCTCATTCCTTGTACAGTAATTGCTTGTTACTGCTATCTGTGTAAAAATACGGGTCTGCCATACAAAGACACAGAAAAGTAATACAGATTAGCCATAGCCACCTGGCCAATTAGAGAAATCGCTGTCACAACTCAACCAAGTAAATCAAAGCTGCAGGTTCAGAGCACACCTGACAAGTCACAGTCCAGAGGCCTTGCAGATTTAGTACAAAGTGTACACCTGTTACTATCAATGACAGTTCTCTATTACTGGGCTACACAGTTACAAAGTATAAATGGGAGCGCCTAAATGAAATTAAGGTAAATAAGGAGAAATAATGACGACTGTGACAGAGGATTCATCCCATTCATTTTGTTGTTTTACACAAATACCTACTTACTCCATTTCACCACTTGCAGCATAGATTATTTTCATTTTTGTATTCTCTTATATATCTTCATGTGAGTTTTTTACATAAGTATGTACAGCATCCACAAGAGACTGTAAAAAAGGCTCCTAAGCTATTGATATTACAAAGCATCAACTATAGTGCAACTGTCTTACAAAGGAAAATGGAATTGCTCATTTTTGGCTATTAAATCATATACGCTCTTGCAATTTGAAAGGCTGTACGAGAAAAAATTGGCTGTTTAAAAAATTTACCATCAATGTTGCTATTCTGTTACTGGTTTCCTTTTTAAAAATCAGTGATCACATTGGGCATGATTCTTTTCCACACAACTGCAGTAATAATATTGATTTCAGTGGAATTATTCTTCATTTGCCCAGTGTGAGCAGAGAATCAGATTAATTCACCAAAATTATTTTCTTGCCATGTTACAGGAACTTACTACTTTTCTCTGTCAAACATTATCATAATAATTTTAGTAGGGAATAGGTTAAAATAATCTTCATCCAGTTGGGCAAATAGAGTCAGCCTGCTGCTGTGTTATATAGCCCGTCTGTTCTGCCAACTTATTTTTGATGAGCTGCTTAGAAATAGCTGCTTTTATGCCAGTGACTTAGGGTAGGATTGTCTGTAATTATGCTCTTAGTAACATTGCAAGTATAAAGAAAGAAGGGGAAAAAAAAGTCATAGATCTTTTATGGGACCTCTTGTAGGCTTCTGTCTCATTATGTTAACAATCTGCCTAGAGAATGGTGTCAGATTTAGAGAGCAGAAGAGATTGATTTACTTTTCAGGCCCTTCTACCCAGCCTAATTATTGCGTTACAAATGGCGATTCTTTCACCCCTCTGAAGGAGCACTTTGATTAGTGTCTGCAATGCAGGTGCCAGGGCTTAATACGATAAGTGCATGTCAACTAGTTTCTTTCATCACATAGTCAAACTGTATAAAACAACCATTGCACAGTAGGAGCTTTTACGTGGTTTTACCATAGCTTATATGAGTTTAAAATTGATAGGGTTAGAATGGCTACAAAATTTTCCATCTTTTTTTTGTTTAACAGTTTCTTTTGTTATTCTAGTAAACACAAGAACGATGGATAGATGTGAAATAGAAATAATAGCATTGTGAATAGTTAGTTTACCATCGCAGAATTTTATTTAAAATTCAGATCAGATTTCTGCCTTCTCCCTGCCTCCAAGACAGGATTGAATGGTTCTTCTCACAAATTAAGCTATAATTTCCACATTATAGTCTCTCTTCTTTGCTCATGTACTTGGTGACTTGACTTATTGAAATGGTTTTATTATTAAGCGATAGTAGAGTCATGTTCTTTTTAAGAACCAACATTAAGAATCAACAGTCATGCCAAACTCAACAGGATTCATGTCAGACACTAGACTTCCCATCCACTTCCTATTGCAGGTTTTTCACTTGTGTAGTATGTTACCTTATTTGCTAGAATGACTTACAATTTTTCTTTTTCACTTTCCGCATACTCAAGGAGAAAAATGTAGGTAGCCAATGTAAGATCCTTTCCTAAATAATTTCTCGTAAGCTAGTACTGAAAAAAAAGTTGATGGGGACACACAATGGGGAAATTGAAGGAATGCTGCTATTCTGAGTTGCACACAAAGGTGAGGCTCTTGAGATCACTGAAGATAGATAGCATGATGTTTTGGAAACACCTGTGCATTTAAGTTGTTGGCTCAGAGAACGCCAGCTTCCTCCTCAGCTACCTCATTCCCCTTGGATCCTTACTATGAGCTGTATCAGTTCTCACCCCACATTTAACCAGCATTGCATGTTATATAGGTATCATTTAATGAATTTTCCGGGTCTATTTTGATACATGTTTATGTTGAATTATTTCTGAATATATTCTGAATTATGCAGAAATAGTTAGGTCTGCCTTTTTAGCTATTTGGTGTGCAATATATTTAGTATAATCAGGAAACTGTATCAGTAATCATTGCAATATTCCTTGCTGATACAACAAATATATTCAATGGCCATTTATAATGCTTGATAGTAATCTCTGTCTTCCCTTACATTCTTAGATGTTTTTGAGTTTTATTTTCTAATTATGGATTATTTTATGGAATGTACCTGGCAAAGCTAGTAATTGTATTATGTTAATGCAGTTCTTCTAATTTTACTGAAATAAATGGAAAACACAGGGACAAATACCAAAAGTTAAATTAAAAATATACAACCTGTTTCCTTAGTAAAATGCTCAACGGGGCTAAGATCTCACACAATATGCCTGTATATTGCTGGCAGTCCAGTAATGGATTTTAATATACAGAAATAAAAATGTTGTGTTTTCCCAATTAAAATAAAACAGCAAGATTATATTTTCACATCTGAACTCACTGTAGTCACCTGTATTAAACACAGTACAGTCTTAATGTAAACATATAGACTTGTTGAAACCAGACATCAATGATGAGTAGGAATATATGAACTTGGAAATGAGAGCAACCATTTATAGAAACGTATTTCTGTCCACCCATGTTGTAAAATTAGGCTACCCTCGTCATATCTTATTTGACTACACTAATACTGACTTGAAACTTTTTACTCAAATTTCATGTCAATCTATTGAAAATTTATTTGCATTTTGTCCAATATCTATGTTTCATCAAACTGCATTTTTAAAAATTGTGGTATAGCTATTCATCCTTCTGTAAGACTTCATCTTTAGCTTGTGAAGTTATTTACAGTACTGTTGATGATTAATGTTGTGGTTTTCTTCTGGGTTTTGTGGTTGTTTTTTTTGGTTTTGTTTTTTTTTCCTGTCGTTCTTGTTGTTTGGTTGGTTGGTGGGTTTTTTTGTATGTGTGTGTACATTATTACTGTGCAGAAGTTTTTATAAGCCGTGAAATCCTGACTTTATGCTCTTCAACTTTTCTTTTTTTTTTTTTTCCTTCTGCATCAAGATCATTACCAAATCATGAAGCAACTTTCTTACATAACTTTTTTCTTAAGAGTTCTTCCCCTTTGTCCATACATTTGAAACATTCTACTAGTCAACTTTGACATCATTTCCTAATCCGCTTTTACTCACCATGCTCTACTGGGCTGTGACATTCCACTTCACCAGATGTGTAGCACAACCTGTCCAATTAAATGGACAGTGGTGAACCTTAATCTTCAGTCACTGCAAGTCAGACTACACTGAATTGTATAGTTGGGATCATCTGTAAGAACTTTGCATGTTGTTGTAAGACTTAACATTAATTTTATTATCACTGTAGTTATTTTTGCTGTTTATACAGTATTTTATTGGTTTAACTCCCCCCACAATTAGATAATGTTATGTCTTTAACTCAGCCTGTGCACTATATAAATATGGTCTTAAGAATTTCAGGAGTGACAGGTGAATCTTTAGACTCTATATTGCTAAATAAAAGAGAGCTAGAGACTTATGATGGCCCAGAGGTTGAGCCAACATTTGAATTGTGTAAGGGTAACCCCACCTCTCCAACAGATTTCTCTTGGAGATCCAGTGAGTTTGGATTTTTCAAAAATAAGATTCTGAATGGTGCCTGTTTTGAATGTTTCTTATAAAATCGTGCAAGACAAGTGCAAGGTACTTTGCAGATTTTGAGGGTTCTTTTAAAGTTAGTTTTGTTATGTTCCAGAACTACTCATAACTTGCTCTTTTTTGTCCTGGATAAAATTTATGGAATACAACATAGTATTTTAAAAATCTCCCTTTATGTTATATGCCTTTCATAAAGCAATTCAAAACTTTTATAAGCATGAGGGAATTAAATCTTGCACAAACATATTAGAGGCTTTTAATGTACTTTGGCAAGCTGGAAAATGAACCAGATTAATGTAGGCTGAACACCAAATAGTTAAAGGGCTATTTAAATGCTAACAGTATATGGAGGTCAAAATTTTTCATCCAGTTTAAACAAAAGACAACAAACAAGCAAATAAGCAGAAACAAGCATATAATTTAGGGTATACAGGGTAAATGCAAAAAAGCCAGGAATAAAAGATTACTATGTGTACTATTGGACATTAACTCTCCTAAATTTCTCTAGTAAAATGCGATCTGTAACCTTATTCTTTTGCCTTTATTTTTATACATATACTGACTCACTAAGTCATATGCAGCCTGTGATGTAGATAATTTTTACTTTTGGGAATGATGTTTATGCTCAGAGTGTTTGCAGAATGTGTATGATATACTTGAGTATAATTTAAAAAACAATAAAGGGGCAGTGCCACTTTGACATACGCATTTTGCAGCAGAATGAGTTTGAAATTTGGTTTCATAAGCTTTTAATGTAGTAGTCTGGAATTTTAATAGACCACACTTGCTCACATGTATTGAATAAACCTTACAGTAACTGGGAGTAGAATCTGACTGTATATTTTCAGCATTTTAACTAACTAAATAAGAAAATCCAGCTAGATCTCTAAACTTGTGGATTTTAATTCAAAACTTTGATTCAGATTAGGCAATTACTTATTTTTTGCACTTACCTGCTCAAATTAAAGCATGAGTTTCAAAGCTGTAGCAACACATTATCATGGTTGCAACACTAATTAGAACAGTTTTTTTCAACAGCATGAGAACATGAAAATCATCTGTATCATTCTTTCTTGATGTGTAATTATGACCTAGTGCTTTCATGTGAATTGTCCAAAGAAGGTTGAATTAACATCCTTGCTGGTAAATATAACAGCTGGGATTCCGTTAGTTCCCTGCAGAGATCTCCAGGCAATGTTTATCAGAAATTTCAAGTGCAAAATAAACTGTTGTGCTACAGCAGTCAGTCTGCACAGTGATATGTGTACAGCTATATTAAGGGCAATATAAACAGTGTAAATGTGATCCTGTCACACCTCTCCCTTCAATAATGCTTGCACATCTCAGGTGTTCTGATGCACAAACATTTACTTGATAAGCACAATTTTTATGGGAGTGTGTAGCACATAATTTTTTCTTAGTTCTTTTCAAAAAGGAGTTAATGCTGGTAACAGAAACATCAATGCTTTTGTATATCTCTCTCTTCATTGCATAATTTCTGATGTGAATTTTTATTCACCTGCCCAGATTTGTTAATATGCTTTTATGTTCCTACGTTAAGGATATCTTGAAGGTTGGCCAGGGAGTCCTAGTCTGGCTTTTTAAGGTTAGGAGGTTTGAAATCATGTTCTTTCAGTTGTGCAGACACTTAAAAGTAGTAACAACTGCAACAACTACAATGAATTATTATTGTTAATGTCACTGCTGTTGTCTCTATGGTTGTTTATGTTGTTATTATTATTCTTACAGCAGCACACCTGTAAAAGCGAGCTGCTGTGGCTCTGTAGCGCTGGGTGCCAGCCCAGCTCATCTCCGGTGAGTTGAACTGTTTTGTCAACAGCTCCATCTGCAGCCCATGGGCAGCCGAGTGCTGCCTGCTGCCATCCGGGGATGTGTTCGCTGAACACAGTTGTCTGCTAAAATTAAATTTGAAAGGCAACACCTTAAAACACCTTTTTGCGGTTGAAATTTTGGCGCTGTCAGGTTTTATATGATTTCTGAGAGTATAGCCGTAGGCTCTGTCAACGGAAACTCACTGGGAAAGAAGCAGGGAGGGAGCAAAAGGAGGAACCAGCTATCGCTGTTGAAGACCGGCAATCAGGCATCATAAACTCCCCAGTCAGTTGTTTAAATATCTACACAGCAAATTAACCCGGATCTTTGATACTGTTGTTTTCCTCCTTTCCTTTCTGTGAATATGCTTTATTTGCAAAGGCCACTTCTGAGCATTTGGCCACTCGGTACCCTCTCCCTTGTGATGTGAGAGTGAGAGCAGCGTAACTCACTCTGCCAGAGCTGTGATTTTCGTTGTTTGAATAACGGGTATGCCCAGCAGTGGCAAAATCAGCAGGGCTTCCTTCATGTGGGGCAGAAGTTAGCATTGCTTTGGTCTATTTTTAGCCAGGGTCTGTACTATGGCAACACTAGAGGGCTGTAGAAGTCTTTTCTAGTCACCTAGAGGTGACTGGTTTTTTGATTTGGTGGTTTGTGGGCTTTGTTTTGTTTTTTGGGGTTTTTTTTGTTTTTTGAGGGGGAGAAAGTGGTGGTGCTAATGGAAGTACTTGTGCAGGGGAGGAGGTATGAATGCACATCCTAAACAATTTTCAAACCAGCATTAGTTTTAAATGTCTTTGAAGTATCAGAATGCAAGGAGTTTAGCTATGAGTGCAATTGTAACTATACCTTTATATTTACTGACATTTAATGATGTAGTAATTGTAATTAGTTTATAGAATCATCCAGCATAATGTCTGTCTCTTCTGTACTTCATACTTTAAATAATGGCAAGTGAGTGTGGGCTTGTGGGTTGTGTTTGGTTTGGGTTGGGGGTGGTGGTGTGTGCGGTTAGGTTAACTTTTATGCACAGAGCTATTTCTAATCCTCCCTTCTCTGTACATATAGTCTTAAAACGTTGTATGTTGTCTTCAGAACACCTTCAGATATCTTTTTTGACCTATTGGTGCTCTTGAAAAATTAAAATGCCATTCACGATGGACAGGAACATTAGTCAGTAGGCAACAGTCATTCCCTGGCCACAGAAAAAAGTGCACAGAAAGCTTCCCTTCCCCTTTTCGCTTTTCATGACAGCAATCTTACCTACATGTCTGTATAGATGGATGGGGTTTTGGTATATTCCAAAGATTAACAAATTTAGATCACTTCAGATAGGTGTGGAAGTGAATTCTGCAGTGAAAGAGCACTCATATACCTTGTCATTAGTTCTCTATCTTTCACTCAAAGGTGCTTCAGTGCTGTCAGTAATCTTAACACATGGGGAGTGAGTCAGTCTCTCAAAAAAGCAAGCTTCAAGTCATTTTGGGCTTTATAGGTCAAAAACAGCACTTCAGACTCCACTTGAAAAACAACAGGCAGCCAGATCAGATTTGGAGAGCAGATGTCAAATGCTCATAAAGGGATACAAAGCATATCAAGCAGAATGGCACCTTCCTATACCAGATTGTTTCCAGGTTGATTTAAGGTGCAACCCAATGTAGAGCTCATATCAGTAGCCAGATCAGCTACTCACTAAAGACATGTTTGCAAATGCTAGATTATGGTAGCATATTATAACACAGAAATATAATTATGCATTAAAAGAAGAGTTTGTCCTCATAATTTTGTGTTCAAGGATTGTAATATACTTCCCTGGAGATCTTGAATAAAATTGGAGGAAGTCAGAAGCAGAAAAAAATCATTCCTATGTATTCTTCTGATCTTACAGACTGTTGCAAGTCTTTGCAGGGTTCTAAGTTTATGTGTAATGTAAGTAGAACAATTTTTTCTGGGAGCAATTGCCCTTACTTTCAAAGATATAGATCTTAAAAATAACGATTCAGTTTCAAACGTTAGATTTTAAGATCTCTTAATAACATGCTATATGAACAGTATTAATTAGTATATTCAGATTCTGCTTTCTAGATCAGCCCTTCATTTTACATGCAAATTCATTTTTTTCCCTCTGTATCACTTTATTGTTGTAATAGGTTTCATTTCATTCTGTATATCCATGGCGTTTTTGGAAACTGGAGCCATATACTTGATTTGGTTAGATGGCTCGGGATGTACAATCCATGGACAATTTTCACAGCACCTTTCGTAAGAGGCCTTAGTATGTTTTATAAACTCAGTTAACCCATGCTTGTATTATTTGTGAGGCCGTTACACACTGTGATGAAAGTCAGATATCTGTTGAGTAGACAGTGGCAGCTCTTACCAATGTGTATTGATATTACGAGATGATTTAAAATGGAAAGTGGAGAATGTAGCATCCAGTCTAGAATATTTCTGATACGTCTTACTATGGTCAGCTTGTTAATATTTTTTTTTTCTATTGTGTATTATAATCAAATGGATTTTGTTTCAAACCAGCACAGAATAGCAAAGCTTTTGCTACAGTTTTCAACTGCAACTGTCAAAATACAGTACTAGTAGGGTTTGATATCAGCCATTGCTGCCAGGTATTCATTACAAGAGAGGGAAACAATAGGTACTCAGTCTGGGCAAAGGCGGCCGTGGGGGGAGGCGGATCTTACAAAGCTGGAAACAAAACAGCACTATCCGCTATCCCAAAAATTCTTTGTATTTTCTTCCCGTTAGGAAAATACTGTGAAAGTGAACAAGCAAAGTGGTATGGGCTTTTAGTTTAAAATGTAGAACAGATTCCTGCTGTCACTGCAGCTAGAAGGAAATCTGGGGACAATATAGTTCATGTTTGCAAACTGTTACATATTTTATTCTGATTTGATGGTGCATACAGCATCAGTAATATTTATAGGGAACTTGAAAACCCACTAGTCATCTGATTAAGGAGCATCAGGGCTTATTTAATTGTATTTTTGCTTAGCATCAAGCAGGGCTTAATACCTTGTGAAGGGACCATTCTGGATGGCCTCATTCAGCTCTTTGTAATATGAGTGCATTACTGGGATGTCTTTGAAGAACTGAAGGCAAGAAGAAATTTTGTGATGCCAGCTATTTAATTTCTTTTATTGATTTATTTGCTACATAGCAGGTTTCGTAGCATCAGGTGTGAATAGCATGACCAAGAGGCTTCATATTTGATTATACAAATAAAGAGAGAGCTGAACTTCTGAATGTGAAGAAAATGAACCAAGGGAGCATTTGTGCTCCGTGGGGGAAACTGGTTCTTGTTTCGCTGTTACTTTGTATTTTGAGGAATTAAATCATAAGCTCAGTACCGATAGTGTTTTCTGGTGCCACGCAAGTTGGCAAGTAGTTGGTAATAAAGGCATAAATGGCTAAATCTCATCAAACTTGGTAAATTGTTATGAATTCCACTGTGAGCACTGTAAAATCCTGGGAAGATGGATCGTATTTACAGATGGCAAACTACTGCTTCAGGAAAGCAGTCTCTTTCATAAAGTGAAAACTTTGCAGGGAGAAATACTGTATAAACAAGGGAATGTTCACTCACAAAAGTGAAAGGTTTTTAAAGATGTGGTTATGCAAATATTGAGTAAGGCTTTTGGCACTAGTATGACCATTTCATGAATATTGTCTCCTATTCTGGTGCCATCAGTTAGGAAAACAAAACACTAAATGTCAAAGCAGCACAAAGAAATGATTGAAAGGACTGAAACATGTGCTTTGCAATAAAAAGCTGAACTTAGTCTAAAAAAAAAAGGGAAAAGCAGACTTAGTAGATACTTGATTAGAAGCTATAAATACTTACATGGAGGAGAAAAATTTGTTCATGCTGGTCTATTAAGTCTGTAGGCAGGAAAATGTCGAAGTGTAATGGCTAAAAGCAGAACAGAGACCAAATCAAACTAAAAATAAACTGGATGTTTTAACTAATCCTGGAAACTACTTTCTGGTGCAATTGATAGATTTTCTGTCACTGGAAATAAAAATGTGACCTTTATTCATTTTCTTCTGTTAAAGATATAGTCTAAATCAAGCTTAAATATTGAATTTGAAGCAGAAATAATTAAAGTGTAGTATCTATATTATACAGGATGTCAAATAACCAGAATAGTATTTCCTGTCCTTAGAAGTGCATTAACCTAAAATAGAAGGCATGCATACTTTCTGTTTCTTTTAATTTCCTTTCTATATACTAACTGTTAAACTATGTGCCAATTTGTTGTCTGCTCCTGAAAATACTGTGTGTAGAGAGCTTCCGTTTATGTCAATAAGATTAGGGGATATTAGGGTCATACCCTTAATAAAAAATGTAATTTATTTGGATATGGCTGTCTTCCAGTTGATACCATAACAAATTCTACTTACCTGAAAGCATACGGATATTTTTTTTTCTTCCACTCAAGAATGTATAGCATTGCACAATTGACCAAGTGTATTATGGGAGAAGTTCATCTTTCTATAGAGGATTAAGTAGTACCCTTCCCCAGAGGCAGAATGCCAGATTGATTTGATGGACCAGTTTACCATAGCAAATTGCATATTCCAGAAGCACTTTTGACCAAGAGTTACTGTCTGTAGTGTACCATCTGTTAAAACTCTGATATCTCTAAATTTAGATGATCGGTGCAGTCAATTTGGATGGTAAATTATTCATTTAAACATTGCAGTGGACACTTCACCACATGAAAGCCTGCTTCTGCTTCTTCTGAAATTTTAGTTAAGTAGGATAGAAAACTGGTGGATAAAAGCAAATACTTTTTCACTACTTTGAACCTATACAATTACTAAGATCCATAGAAAGCCATGTATCAGTAGAATTGCAATTATAATGTGGATACACTAATTTGACACTCAGCACGGTAACTGAAGTAATGAAGAATGAACTCAGGCATTGCACAGTAACGGCACTGTGATTACATTACTTTGGGATGGCAGTTTATAGGATGTAACATCACACCATTTATATCTTTAAACTGTTCTGTCCTGAGAATGGGGGAAAAAACACAGAATGTGCAGCTGCAGATTTTTTTAGATTTCTTTCCTATTACCTGCTTGTCCTTGTCTCTGATGGGGTGTTGTGTAGCTGCTTTGAGAACAATGACTGGCGACAAGCCTGACTTGCTGGTTAAGCTGTGTAAATTGACAGTGCGTTTGGCCTAGACTGGTGCTAGGCCAATAGATTGTGACTGCCCATTGGGCCAAAAAATACAAATTGGAAGTGTCTCATAGCCTTGCCATCAAAACTGAAGTTTTCTTGATTGCGGGATTTGCAGACAGCCCACTCTTGTACTGCAACATGTCCTAAACCCAAATTTGAATGGCAGCTGCAGACAGCTAACACGTTAGCAGTTTGCACAGGTATTACAGGTTTTGCTGGTAACATCTTTCTATCATTTGGTTTCTAAATAGCCTATGCACTGACAAATTGGAGAATACCAGGAATAGTGACCTCGTTGCTTGGTTTTGATTTGTTTCCTTTACACTTCCTCTTGACAGTCCCCAAGACAGGATGGACTGCACCCCTCACGTTCTGTGCTTCTGTCTCAGAATTTCAGGGTTTGCCTTCCCCACCTCTCTGAAACAGCCTGTGCTGGTACTGTGGACCCATACATGATGCCTATCAGCAGCTTCAAAGCCTTAGTAAGCCTCATGTCTAAGTAAAGATGGCATTTCTAAGTAACTTTGAAAGGTAGAATTTAAACACATGTAGTACGTTAGGAAATTTCAGTGCTGTTTCAGATACAATTTATGCTGGAGAATGAAGGAAGTAGCTCAGAGCCGACGCTGTTTTCCAGGATTATCCACAGGACCCAGTGGTTGGTTTGTTGCTCAGGCATACGTGTGAAAGCAGGATAGGCAGTACTCTTAATGTGATAGCAGCTGAGTATCACATCATGTATAGCATTCAGCGGCCTGACTGCTTGTTTAACAGAGTCTTACATTAAAATTTGTTAATTTTTTAATTCTTGCAGTTAATGACCACTTTACCTATATGGTAGAATAACGTAGTGTTAGTATGGTGTGCTGGCACTGAGCTCTTTCTTGCTGGGAATAGATTTTTTCTGAGAGAATTTTCAAATTAGGAATGGTGATAGCTTTAAACTAAAACAGTTAGAGGTTTTGTTTGGAGTGATGTGGGGAACACACTGAAATACCCGTTGCTGATTTGGGTATGAGTGTCACTGATAGTTAGTGCAATTTTTCCAAAGATCTTAAATAAAAATTTGAAGGTAATGTACACAGAACTCAAGTAATCATAAGACCAAAAGTTAGGATTCTGTAATGTTTAATTTATGTGGGTGCTATCCTTTTGTTTTTCCTTCCAGATTAGCAATGATAAATATTGTTCCAATAAGAACTTTTCTTATTTAGAATAGAAATTAAAATAACTATAATGTGTGGCTTGTTGGGGATGAGATGTTGCCTTCTTTTAAAAAAGTAACTACAGACTACATGTACATAATTATGAAACACTAATTATTTAAAGGTCACAGAAAGAGTTTCCAGGTTTTTTTAATATCCCATGGTTTCCTTTTTATAAAGCATAGTAATTAAATTCCCTATGAACCAATTTCACATGGTGTCATTTGACTACATTATTCTAAATGGAACTATGTAGAATTTATGATAGTATAGGACTTCTTATTCTGCTGTTTGCTTTTCTTGCTGATTGACACATGTCTGGAAGACACCTTAAGAAACAATATAATTGGCCTATTTGCATTGCCTGGAATTAGGTGACCTTTGGTTTTGGCAGTAATTAGACTATCCCTGCTGTACACTATTACTTGCTGGTAGTCACTAACCAGGCAGAAAAGGAGTCCAAGCAGCTCATTTAGTGAGCTACAAAAGCTTTCCAAATGGCATTAAAATGAACAGGAAATTATAATTAATAGTGTGGTATCATTTTACAGATGTGTCCCACAGATAAAACGTGACTAGAAGCAGTTATTTACCTAGCCAAAAAAAACCCTTAAAATAAACCAATATTTTATTTGGCACAAATTCTGTAGTCTCTAATTCTAAAATTCTTGAGTGCTGCAGCACCTGAGAACATGTGCACGTTCTGAGTGTTTTCTTCTTAGGATATGTGTATGTAGGCATAAATACTCAGCCTAATTTTTACTAAAGATGTATATAACTGGTTCTTTAAGGCTACTGAAAAAATTACATAGCTTTGTATATTATTTATATAATCCAAAGCCGCATCTCTTCTATAATGCTTCCGTGTCGTCAGTTACTTTTTCATAGAAAATATTAAAAGGCAATGTGGTAAATTTTGGAATAGTGTATTTTTGCACTATTCACAGACTTAAAAAAATCACCGAGAACCAAATTTCCAGGTATTTTCGTGCTTGATCATATATGGATGATAACTTCCTGCATGATTCCAGCCCTGCAGTAAGATAAATCTTGATTGCCATTATAAGAAATTGAAGGTTCATGCTTTCATTTCTAGCAGTTAATTGAGGCACCCAAGTTGATACACTAGATTAACTAAACTCCTAGTTTAGGTCTTGCTTCTGTGCTTCAAGCTGCATGGTAGAATGAATCAAAATTGTAAGGTATCCATAGTAAATGACTCGCCAGAACTGAGTTTTGCACAGACTATCAGGACTGTGTTGGAAGATTTACCGGTAAGTAATGACTGCATTGCATCACCTGGTTAAAATAATTTGTCTATGCATTTTTTTGATTACCTTGTAGCACTGTAGCATTAAAAGACAAATGAGGCATATTCACAGGACAGTATTAAAAATCAGAAATTGCCATAGTCAACTAATTTCCATGATGTGCTCCCCTGTCATTGATCATAATGGATGTGAGTTAAAAGTCCTATAAATTCAGGAAAGCTGAATACCAACAAAGAGGTGTTTTTTTTCAGAGAACAGTTGGAACCTTTTCCTGAGTGGTTTGCAAACATTAATCCTCAAATATTTTTGTGAGATAAGTATGGATTATCTATTTTTATATACACATCAGAAGAATTACCTCTTAGCTGAGCGCACTGTATGTATGTATAGCTTTGCTTGCAATTTTATGCCTCTGTTTTCATAAAAAGCACCAGATGTTGAGAATGTAATTTAAATTCAAATTAATGTTAACATACTATAGAATTATATACACTTACATTAAGTGATATTTTAATCTAAAGCAGCAGATACGTTTTTTACTGCTGGCACCATTGCTTCAAATCCTCAACCAACAAGGGGTTTGGAAAGGTGAGCAAGGTGATTTTTCTTTGGAAAAAGATTTGTTCTGCATTGCTTTAAACATCGAAGTCCCACACCTTGGAAGAGTCATGTTTCTGTGGTCAGAGGAGATGTAATAGACGTGCTGTTCTGTAGAAATGCCTATTTCTCTCTCTTAACTACTTTGGCCTCTGAATAAGAACTTAAGTTTAAATTATCCAGGATGTCTAATTTCATCTTAAACGTCTGATACGTAGATTTCACGACTGAGATACAATGATCACACCATTCTCTACGCTTTGGCAGCTGTGTCTGAGTATCTTCAAAGAGCTCAGCTGAAAGAAAAGTTAACTTCAGTCCTTTACATCGCAGTTCTGTGGTCAAACCCCCCACTGAGTTCACTGAAAGAAGGCTAGAGACCTGTGTTACCATGCTACCCTTGTATTTTGTTTGTTTGGGTTGGGGTTTTTTTGTTCCCTGCTCCGTCTTTTTAATCAAGAAGCCAGTTTATTAGAAGAGGTATGAGTATAGGTGTTCCTCATTAACTTGTCTAAAAGAGTTAAAACTTCACAGTCACAGCTAAGATTTCTGAGCACTTAGAGAACCTGAATCAGTTCTGACAGTAACAGTACACAGGTGGTTGCAAAAATTAATACATTAATTTAGAAAATCCAGGATTTACTATTAAAAACAGAATACTGATAGCTTGCAAACTTTTTTTTTTTCCTCAGGCTTGAAAGAAATCTTATTCTTGACATTTCACAGTCTTTTGAAACACCGGTTCAGTGAGATTTCAAACTTGTAAATGTAACTTTCAATAAAAAATGATAATTTTCACTTTTTATTCTGTATTAGTAAATTTGATTTTTTGAAAGTACCCATCCCAGAAACAATCCAGTTATCAATAACATTACATTGCGTGGATGCACACCTAGAACACTGTTGGCAGGGGCTAGCCTTTAATAGATTCAGCTGTCAGAGAAATTACACCTTACAATTGCCTGATGAAGTAGAAGGGTATCGGCACCTGCATAAGCTGCCTAATCTCACTCATTTTAGATGCGTTTGTATCTAAATATAAAATAAATAAACTTTTTTATCATTAAGTTTTTTACAGTGTAAATCAGTTAATTGAACTAGCTTTAGCAAGTAGCTGAGATTGGATCCTTAATTTTAATAACTATTTTTAGCTGACATGCATGCTGCTCCAGAGGTTTCACATTGTTTAGCTGCCATTGTTAAAATGTGGGAAATGTTGTCTCTCATTCAAAGTATAAGAATGGTAAGCAGCCTTACAATGTGATTCATCCTAGAGACAGTGACATTTGGTTAAACACCACAAAATATTAACCGATCTCTATACTGAAACAAGAAATTTGAGCATCTTAAAGGATTCTTAACTGAGGACTGCTCGGAATGATCTCTTCTGACCAGACTTGGACAAACAGCCACTACTTGGCTGAAAAAAAACCCAAGACAAAACACAGATATTTTTTTTTCTTTAGCTTTAGTAACCTGATAATACCTTCCAGTTTATTTTAGGAACTTTTGCTATCTGGTCACACCATTCTAGTTCATAAATTGCCAAACATTATGATGATGATATTTCATTTTTTTAGTGGGAAATAATGTAGTGCAGAAGTGAGGGGCAGGGCGTAAAGCTTTAGACTAACTGATTGAACACCATGTCATGTTACTTTCCTTGATGAACAGATTTCAGGTTTACCGAATCCCTCATTTTGTGAGCTGCTGGGTAAAGTTAAATTATGTTGATTTGCCTACTTTAAAACAAAGTTATTAGAAAAATATTCAACATGAAATATTTAGCTAGCTGAGGGTTAAACAAATACAGGCTGATGCTTTTTTCTATGTATATTATTTGTTTGGCAGTGTTCCATGGGTCTGGGGAAAAATGAAAAGAAACATACAAGCAAAACCACCCCTTTTTACAGGATTCAACACTGTCATTTCAGTACCTTACTTAGATAATGAGACACAAATATAGATCTTAATGGATATTTTCTATAACGTAAAATCTCTTTGCAGATTTCTAGTGTGGTCTATCTATCTTTCTACCCATCCACATGTTTACAAGGATATGCAATTACACAGACCTGCTGTACAGACACAGATACGTTGGCTGTGAAACTGTGAGACATTTTGTCAAGTGTATTTTTAGGCCAGATTTTTATCTGAAGTTGTAAATGAAAGCTATTTACATGTAATTAGAAAATGATTTTTTTAAATGGAGTGAAACCTAAACTTTATTAATTTCTAGTTATTCCATGTATGATTAAGAATGATTTGAACGATACTCTTGGGTTTTGGGGGGGTTTTTTTGGTTGGTTGGTTGGTTTTGGGGAGACTATATTATCCATGAACAACTTACCTGAATTATAGCTGATGTTGCTGGTACAGTATGCTACAGATGGCATTAATGTAACTGTACCATTAATGCCATACCTGTCAAACCTGTTGAGATAACAGGTGCAGACTGGGGGTTGGTCAAACATGGGAAGTGTTTACATTTCATGTGCATTTACTATTTATTCAAGTTTAAAATTGCCTGGGATGACTTGCATACAATTAATATGCAGTGTTTTTAGATTCATAAAGGGCAAAAGATACTTTTCTCTTGATCACTTTCAGTTTGAACTGTTTCTAATTTATTTTCCTAATCAACATCTTAAAATAAAACTTTCTTATTTACAGAACAGAAGGTTAAATTTCTCTTACTCTAGCCCACAAAAGGTTTCTGAATGCTAAACCTACTAGAAAACTACACAAAGTACTATCCACAGAGAATAGCCTTTGCAGTTTCTTTATATTTCAGATTTGTTAAGGAGAAACAGTAATGGGATATGCTTGTACCTCAGAGTCCTACTTGTACAACAAAGATGGTTGTAGAAAATGTTCGCAAAATTGGGATTTTCTGTTCATAAGCGTGGGAATGTTTTCCCCCAGAAAAAGGATGGAAAAAAAATATCTGTCTTCAGTGATATTCAGAATGACTGTAAGGTGATTTTGCTTTAATAATTTTTAAAATACAATAACTAAATTTGTTCCAATAGCTTTTTCAAGTTTAGTTTTAAACGTAACTTCTGTCAGTGGGAAGTGTAAAGGGCAGGCTTTGTGTTTCTAGTACTCTAGAAATACCCACAGATACATTTGTAAGAATATCTTTAGCTCAGAAGGATTTGTAAATTATAAACCTGTGAAATTAGGTATTTACAAAACAAACACTTACTGACCCTTTAGCTACAAAGGTATCTAAATCCTATATTAAATTCAGTGCTAGCAGTATAGTCTTTGGAGCTATCGAGAAGAGGATTATGCCTATAGTTTGGCTCAGGATTAGATTTTGAAGTGATTTACTAGCATTATCTCAAAGATGTTGCAACTCCCCCACCCCCTGCAAAACAAAACAAGAAGTCAATATCTAACACTGTATTATCCTCAGATTTTAGTATCTTCATTTCTAATAATAATAATTAGTGGAATTTGCTCTAGATGAAATACGGATGGATACAAGCCATCAGTTTGATTTTTTACATAAATATCAATTTTAACAAAAAAATTCAAGCTGTTGGTTATTCTTTTAACCTGCACGGTTTTAATTATCTAAAAGAGGAACCAGGGATAGAGTATTTAATCTGCAAACATTTTTCCTTTCTGTATTTCTCTTTTCTCTACCATCTAAGAAACAGAATACTTAGAAGTTCTTTGGAAGTTACTAAAACAAAGTGTCATCGACAGCCTAAGACATTAAAATCTGAAGTTGTCACTGACATTTTAACTATGCAAAAAAGATTTCTAATCTCAAGTTGTGGAGGTAAAAATGACAGATAAATGGTAAACAGAAGTACAGTATAAAGGTGTCACTTCTCTTTTGCATCTCCAGCTGCTTTCCTCCTCAGCCTTACTTAAATTTATCGCTGATTTTTTTTCAAGGCCATAAAATCCTGGAGTGTAACACAACCTCACATAATGCTTCCCTCGACTTTTATAGCAGAGGTATGATTTACTATTGCAATAAAACTCTGCTATCAAGTATTTTCTAACTGCTTTTATCTCTTCTGTTGATGAATAAAATGTAAAATGAGATTCCCATCTGAATATATAATTGAAGACAAAGTTACTTATTGCAAACTACTTTGGGAAGCAAAATAGATCTAGGTGTGTTAGTTTAACACTGACACAAAAATGTCTTATGATTTATAATTCTTATCTTTGATACCCAGGAGCCTCAGAATTTAAGCAGACTGGTAAAACCCACAAGCCTTTGACTCTGTAATCACAGGGGCATACAGTCATTTCAGTGTTTGAATTCTGTATCCAACAATTGGATCATTACTGCTTTTTCCATAATAGAGTTCAGATCTGATCCAAAGGTAATATTGCCCAAGCTGTTTCTATATATTCCAGTTATGCTTCACTTTTTTCAATCAAGATTTACATTTCTAAATGCTAGAATTCTGAATTCCTTGCAAAGATAAAAGGCATAAAACATGTTCTTCATATAAAATAATGTCATGCACCAACAAGCAAAATAGATTTTACATGGACTCACTTTTCCCTTCATTCGTTACTCATTAGCTTTTCAATACTTTTCTCAACAGTGTTGCATGAAGATAAAAATTGAAGTTTAAAATGAAGAAAGAAAAAAAGACCCCCCCAAAAAATACTGCACATTTCCTCCAGATGTGAGTGCTTTGAATGCCATGTCTTAGAAGCTTTGGCATCCATTAAACATACTGCCCCCGTGGCTTAAAAGGAGGCTTGGTTTATATTAAATTCAGTGAGGCCTCTATGGTGGAATTGCAGCTTAGCGTAAAAGAACAGCTTGTAGTCGAGAATCTCTGGCATGCAGAAACTGTCAGATGCACAGTGTGGACATAGGGAATGGAGTACGTTCTAATTTCCGTGTGTAGGGATTTCTGCATGGAACTAACCTCGGCATGAATGGAGACGGTAGTATACCCTGCTGAGTTGACTTTTGTGCTTTTATTGCAGTGCTCATACCAGACTTACATACTGTTTCTCTGCTGGTTTCTCTTCTCAGATGAACAGTAGGAACTGCACTTACTATTTGCTACCAATTCTTTCTCCTGTTTGCTGCCCTGTCAGATTAACTTGAAAGAATTTTTGAAGCAGTGGAAAAAATGTCCTAAGAAGGCTGCCATTTTTAAGAAGCATTTTTATTAGACCTTTTTGAAGGCCCTTTTTTTTATTTTTTTCATGAATGCTCTCAGGTTTTTGACGTGTCTTCCTTCTGAATTGCAACTAAATCCGAAAATTCATTTGAAGGGATTTTTAAAAAAATAATTCTAGATTAATCACTTTTATTTAAATTCTGTTTTGTACTGTAATACACAGAATTATATAAATAGAAAAGAGAACAGGATGGCATTTCATGGCTGCCTGTGACAGCAGGGTTTTGGATTTGCTAACCTAGTAGATCTCTTTCAATTCTATGAATAGTAATTTCAGAATAAAGGATTAAAGACAGTCAACATCGTCAGCTTTTTGCTTCTTTGAAACAAAATTTCAGCAAAATTACAGCACTCTGAGCTGTTTCACTGTTCTGGTGGAAGATGCTTCTAATATTTTCTTTTGCTCTAAACAGTCTAGGTGTTTAATAAACGTTTTAAAAAGTTACTTGTAGAAGTAATTAGACTGCCATTTTTTATGTAAGGTGTATGCAGAACGGCACTTTCAGCTTGTGCCGGCTTTTTTCTTTAGCATTAATTACTAGGAGGTGAAATTGTGCTGCTAACCTTGAGTTGCTCTTATCATAACTCAGTAATCCTGTAACAATCCTCTACACGCATTTTTCTTCCTCTTCCTACGGGGTTTTAGTTTAGACAACGAATGGGCCATCCTTTTTTTGGTGATTTTTGGATATTAGTGCACTGCTGCACTAGCTAACAGAAAAGGCAGGATGCAGAACAAGAAGACTGTGTACTTACTGCCTCATGGCCCTGAGAAAGCTAGCAGGTAATTTTAAGAAAAGAGAATAGCAAACAGCAGTGCTGTACTAAAGGAGTCTGCTACTCAGACTTTTCCTAACTAAGCATTACTTAAGACAAGAGGTTTGTATAAGTACTTAGTAAGTCTGTTTCATGACCAGTGTAACAATAAGCTTTCAGAAAGGAAATTTTAATTACAACCATTTCATAAATTAGAACCTGGGGCAAACAAAGGGGAAGAGGCTTGTCTGAAGTCAGCAACCAGAGCAGGGTATAAAATTCATGTTTCCCAACTTTTAGCCAATACAGCAAATGCCTTCTTCACACGAGAGAATGTGTATAAATCACTTCTCTCACTTAATCAATTGTCTGCCATTGCAGAGGAGTTTGGATTGGTAGCATCTGTTTTTCTCATTTTCTGTCTCCCTTTGGCAAAAAGCTTAGTCTTCTGAGGAGCACTAACTAAAGTCTTTGGGCTTAATTTAAGAGCTTGTGGGTGAAGCTTAATGGTTTATGATATATGGGAGGTCAGAGCAGATGATCTAATAGTCCCCTCTCACCTTAAACCATATGAAACTATGTAGACTTCTGAAATACGATAAAGCTAGTGCCAGTGTCACAGATCATGGTGATAAATGCTGAACTGAACCTTCTGCTTGGCTGCAGCCTGAGAACAAGACTGACTATGAGCATCCCAGTGCTATGAAGAGACTCAGCCTGCTGCTGTATGCCAGAGATGAGCAGCAGCAAAGGAAACTGAAATAGCTGCACCTCATGTTATAGCCAGCATGTTTTGTGGGGGGAACCCCCGCCTCCCCCCCAAACCAACCAAAAACCTGTTGGAAAATAAACTCGTACTTCAAAGAACTATGCTAAACAGTACATTTGAGAGTGTGGCTTGCTTAAATGAAAACCGCGCAGTTTTTGTTCTCAGGAATGATAACTGTTACATACAGAGGACATTAATTCTTTTTCAGAGTCTTTTGGGTTTTGTTTAGCTACATACACTGAAAATGTTCTCTTGAGAAAGGTTGTTACTGAGTCTTAAGTAAGGGACCGAGTCCTTTATGACTAGTGAATTGAGGCATTTCTGGAAACCATGAGATAAGTGGGTTTCCAAAAAGGGTCTGAACCTATTTCCATGTTATCCTGCATCCTACATGTACCAGCGAAAAACACTGCTGCAGAAAAGGGTTGCATGTCCTTGATGACAGGTTAAATGGTATGTTTCAGTCACAGCAGGCTGGAAGTGGAGGCTTTGCTGAAGTTTGCTGAAAAACTACTGTGGAATAAAAGCTGATTAGAAAATGCCTCAAAGATGGGATAATATTGCTTGTGTGGAAATATGCCTGCTTTCTGTATACATATTCCAGACAGGAGAACAACGGCCACTCTCAGATCTGTAGAGGCAAAATAATGATAACGGAAGAGCAGACCTAGCTCCTGAAATATGTACAGAGGCATCAGCATTGCATTTCACTTCAGCTGTCGTCATCCTTTTCCCTATGCCCTCTCCTTCACTGAGCAGCATGACTGCTTTTGCTATTGCTTTGAAGATTTACTCAGCATGTAGATCTTGTGATGTGGGACACTGCACTGCTAGCTCTGCTGCCCTTGTGCAGTGAGAAGAGCCTAATACCTTATGAAGATCAACAGGCATGCGTTCAGGGCAGACGAATTTTGTGGAGAAGCTTTGTTCTTTTCTTCTCTTTTTAACTAAAGTTCTTAGGTATTGTCATTAAAACATAGGTAGGGATAATGCAGTTAGATGATCTGCAGGACTGCATTTTATAAAGTGTGAGGAAGAGATTTTGCTGTAATCAAGGTACAAGATAAAAAGATGGATAGGCATGTTAGTTGTGCAGACATACCTGAGAAATGTCTTTTAAAATCTGTCAGATAGGATGAGTCTTAAAATTTAGGCAGTATCTGTATGTAAAGACCTAGAGAAGGGAATCTAAAGAGAAACATTACTTAAAATGTTATTAAGTGACACAATAAAAATAAGGAAAGCAATCAGAAAATTGCAAGATGACAGGCAACTAGCAAATTCATTTCCCCATAGGTCAGTTCCTACATGCAAACACAAATTCTGAATGCAAAGAATTCTTCCAATAGAGATTATAACTTTCTTAAGAACTAGAGATTAAAAAAGAATGTTGTCCTAGCCAAAATAAGTTGTCTCAGTGCAAAAAGATCCAATATATATTTATGTTATCAAACACAGGTAAATATCTTTCAGAAACATAAAACTTGACTGACAGACTGCAAATCTCTTACTCTTAAAAAATATAAAAGCAGCTTCATGGAAGAAATTTTCAGCTGGCAAAACTGGGATCTTGATGAGGTTTCAGCAACATATTCTTGGCTGACATAAATTTATTCTATAAAATGTTGTTCTTCATCTTACTCTGAATTTGTGCCCAACCAGATCTTTGGAGTGTTTTTGTCCAGCTTCCTCCTTTCCAGTCGCAGTGCAGATGAGGACCTGTGTCATCAGTGGTATCATTGTGACTCCACAGGCCTGCTGACATTTGGTTGGAGGTGGTAGTGCACCTACTGGCTATATTAGAAATGGATAATTGAAATAGTGAAAGGAAATGAGCTTGGAAGTTACAAAACTGTTCTCCTGATAATCATATGGGTCTGTTAAAAACACTTTATTAAAAGAGTGACATTGTTGTAAAGGGGTGTGTGTGTGGGGTGGGGTGGTTAGGGGTCTTGGGGTTGGTGTGTTGGTGGGGTTTTTTTGGGGGGGGGTTTGTTTGTTTCTTTTCTGGTTTTGTTGGTTTTGTTGGGTTTTTGTTTGGTCGTCCCCCCCCCGGTAAATAATCATTATTCATATTTGTCACTATCCAAAAAGGAAGAAAAAAATCTACATAAAATTGCACATACATATTGAGGAAGACTAAACCACATTTTTACCTACACATTAAAACTAAATGTTGACTTCTATTTATATAAGTGCAGCAGACTGCAGATAGACAAATCTTATGCTTTATATAGAGAGAAATCTTATCCAGCTAAAGAGAATGAATATCATTGAAGGGCACATTAAAGCTTCTCTTGCTTTTTAGCTTTGCTAAATATTAATCAGGGGTTTTAAGTGTTTCCCTAGCAATGTCACACTAACTAAGGGAACCACATCCCGCCCTAATCAAACACCATTAATACAGTAAGTAAGTCTTGCCATGATTTTGCAGAAGTTACTCAGCCTGGCACATTACCTCTTAGATTCCAGGAAAAGTGATTTCCCTGTCATCTTTTCTGGTGATGAGAGGTTTTTCTCACTCTTCGTATTTAGCAGGCATCAGGCTACAAAATTACTTCTCAGCTATGTAGTTGGGATTCATTTCTTATGCCAGCATTATTTTACTTAAGTGTGTCTTCACTGAAGAGGTTTTGGGGCATATGTAACTTTTATATTCAATCCCACCTTATATTTGTAAGCATTAAACCTCATTGAGGGATCCTGTAAGTGTAAATCAGTTGTGACATAAATCTCAAATTTCTCTGAAGAATTTTCTCTGGCTTCCCCATAAACATGAATTTGCTTTTACTAATAGCCCTTTGCCATGTTCTGCTCAGACAGCATATTAAATTTCCTTCTTATGATTGCTGACTGCAAGGAAATAGTTAACCCAATATGAAGATACTGATTTCCAGCTACAGAGGTAGAGTCTGAATCATGGAGTATAGCTTCTTTATACATGGAAACATGTATTTTGTGTAAACATGCATATACTGGCGATCACAGGTTATGCAAGTAACATAATTAGGTTTTGGCTGAAATAACATATGCTGGTAACAGCATTTTGAGGTGATGGTGGGCTTGAGCACATAAAATTTAGTCTTCACTCAGAAGAACACAATAAAAAAACTTTATTAGATTTCTTTCTGGGTATGACACAGAGGCTAATGACCTTGTGTTGATAGCAAAAGACAACCCACTTTTTATATAGACTGTGTTGTATTTGTTCAGTGCCTCCTATATTATTAATCAAGAGGTGGAGATGGAGTCTGACAGGGGACAGATTAAGCTCTTCTGGAGTTGTCCTGTTTCTTCCTTACTGGGATGAGATACCGAGTAGCAGAGAACAATTGCTCACCATCCATGAAGGTACTCTTGCACACGGATTGACTTAATTGACTTTCCCGCTTAATACTTGAGGCGATGAAGTGAGTTGATAGAACAGGTGGTATCTCTTAACAGATGGATACTGCATGCTATCTGTCTTTAAAGAATGGAAGTGATGATTTTGATTTGCTTGTCTAGTATCTTGCTGTAACTGGGTTTTGAATGAGGTCATCCTAATTATGAGTCATTTCACAGCTGAGTGACTTTATTCTACTATTAGTAAGAGTGATACTAGTCCTTTTTAGTCACATGTGTATCTGTTACTGCCAGCAAGTGTCCTTTCTTTCTTTTACCCCAATAGTTAAGGTCTTTTTTTCTGGTTGTTATTTGTTTCATCCACATGCAACATACTCTTCTCAATGCTGGATGTTGGGAATTCAATGCCAATTGGCTGATACCTTCATTTCCCTAGTCTAAAGAGGGCACAGCATAGGACGCATGACAAATAATTCTACTGTCTGGCATAAGATGAGGAGTTTGTGAAAAGTGGGTATGCTTTTACAGGTTACCATAAAATTAAATTGCACTTACTGGTGAGTAAAAATGTTGTGAACTAATTTCACCAGTTCATTTCAGACCTTTTCATATAAACTGACAGAGGCAAAATACAGTGCTATAGCTCATTCATCCATGATTTCACGCTCCTGCACCCTAGGAAAGAAGAGGCAAATCTCAACTGGTTACTCCATGGTAAAACATTTCTAATTAGTAAATAATTCTGAAGCTGCACATTCAAAATAAATCCTCACTACGCAAGCCATATTGTCACTTCCAATGACAGCATTTTCAGATTTCTCAATGACTGTGTGCATAGGTTCACTTTTCACAGCAGCTTTCTCTGAAAAGAGAGGAGAGAGTCAGTCCTGAGCACTGTTGTTGTTTCTTGCCAGTTAGACTAGCATACAAACTGAGCCAAGTATGCCTTTGTGGAAGCATTTCAGTCTGCAATCCATGAGATTTATAAATAGAAACTAAACTCTGAGTGAGGGAATGTCAAACAAATATGCACTTTGTTTAATGGAAGTATGGTCAAAAATAGTGTTTCCTGGTGATGGCTTTAGCAGGCAGAGTGAAAACTGTAATGTCAGTTTGTTTTTACTTCATAAAGAAGAGAAACAATTAAAACTCCTGGGCTAGGATAAAGAGTATATATATATAACAAACAGGAAAAAACTGAACCATATTTCCGAAAGACTTAAAAAGACTTGGCAAAGATAATTGGTGGGGGGGGGGGGGGGGGGGGGGGGCTGCGGAGAAAAGGTTGTACAGAAAATACAGATTTTGTTTCCAGTTACTTTGATCTTCTTCCCCCTAGCAGGACTATCTCTCATACTTGTATGCATGTCTTGGCAAGATGTCCTCTCTCCCTACCTCTTTGCAAGTTGCCGTGGTATATCCACTAAGAACAAAGTATATTTAATCATCATTTTACTGTTCCAGAATCTAGCACCTAGAAGCCAGTATCAATGTTGCTACTGGAAACTCACTTCAGTCCCCCTGTGTGTAGGAATTACAATACAGTCTTTAATTACCTAATTATATAT
Organism: Falco rusticolus; assembly: GCF_015220075.1. Lineage (NCBI taxonomy): Eukaryota > Metazoa > Chordata > Aves > Falconiformes > Falconidae > Falco > Falco rusticolus. Next base: position 40,573,494 of record NC_051188.1, on the reverse strand, counting down.
CAATCATTGTTTCCAGAGAATCTTGGCCCTATTCAGTGCACAAAATATTCAGCCCAAGTTAATGAGCTAACCTCGATATTTGCCTTCCTCCTTGTTGTTCACTACATGTTGGCGTTATTTGTTGCAGTGTTCATATCCTGTTTTGGAGACAGAGCTATTAGTTTTCTCATGGAATTTGCTATGACATTTATCACTACAGTATCTGAATACTTTGCAAATATTAACACGCTTATTCTTTGGTGCAGAATCAAAAGGATATTAGTAGCCTTTGCAGCTTTGAAGGAGTGGAGCACAAGCCACTGTTGCATGCATGATCTCAACTCTCAGACCCTAAATTAACTATTCAGGCAGTAAAGAACAGAAACTGACTTCAGTAGCATTTCGTCTTACTTGGAGAAGGTCACGTAGACATTGCTTTTAGTCAATGGGAAGTAAGTGGCACTGACAGGAAGTGATTCATCCTGTCTTAAGGATGATGTCAAACATGGCATCCCCGGCAAATGCCCATTTCTCTCCACTGACTTGAAAAGCAACCTATGCTTTTCACCCATATTGGTCATTTGTAGAAATTGTAACAAATTCCCTAGTACACTATACACTTCTTGTGTGGTGAAAGCAAGGACAAAATCTAATTCAGAGTGGGATTTATATATATAGCTTTTCCAGGGAACATTTTTTTAACCCTTCAACCTATATATTTTAATACTTAGATTTGAAATATTTCTGATCACTATGATACTATTCAGTACTAAATATTGGTTCATTCCAGAGAGTTTTGTCCTATTGCACTCAAATCATGGAGTGTTTTCTCTTAGACAATTTCTCTTCTCAATGGTTTTCTCCTTCTCCCTTCCATGCATTTCCTAGTCCTAACTGTGTAGGCCAGCTGGAGGCTTTTCTCCCAAGTCCTTGTAATATCTGCTTCCTTTCACCACCTTCCACTTCTCCCACTGGTAAATACAAATTGATACCTATTCTTATTTTGGCCTTGGCTTGCCATACAGCCTTGGTGTTATCCACTATCTTTGTGCTGCCTTTTATTTCATTCTTTCCTACCTAGAAGTTTCAGGCTGCTTCCCTAATTCTAGTTCTTCTCTTTGTGTCCAGTTTCAGTCATCCCTCCTGTTATATGTTTCCAGACTCAGGTTCCTTGCCACTTCCCTGGTCACAGTGTACATGCTTTGCATCCTCTGCAGAGATGTAGTTCATGTCCCCATGGTAGGCTAACTATTCCTTATTAGATCTTGCTCCAAAGGACAGAATAAAATGTTTCTCCATGATTTACTGTTCTGGAACAATATGATGCATTTAAAATGACATTCAGGCTTGTTTTCCTGGATTTTTGCACTTAAAAGGAGAAAAATCAAGAAATTTAACACCCCCCCCATCACATTTAAAGACATTATGAAGTCTGGTTGAAACAATAGCTGCCTTGCTAACTCATCTCCCCCAAATCACATGTGCTGCGATTTATAGGAATGACACAGCCCTATACTGTTTGCTTTCTTCAGTCTTCCATAGTCTAAACTGCTGCAGAGCGAAATTAACCTCCTTCTTGTCAGTCTCCTACTGCTCAGAGAGTTTTGAATAGCAGCAGGAAAATATGACAAAAGGCTCTTGTCAGTTTTAACTCTGCTGTAGTCTGTCAAATCTTTGGGTTACAGCAGTGGCATTCCAGCTGTCTGTCTGCTGATTTAGAAAGCAAGAACTGCCTTGCATTCATTCAGTTTATAATTTTGAGACCTTCTTTTCAGATTTTTTTTAAAAAATGTAGATTCTGCAGAAGCTGATAAGGGCCTGGAAGAAGTGAATATATCCACTAATAACTCAGAGCAAATTTCCAGGTTGACATTAATTTGATTCACCCATATAAGTGGACTGCAATTTAAGTACTGCATTGCATTTTGATATCCTGATATTTCTTGATGATTAATATCTCACAGAGTGTAATGAAATTAACCAAAGTACTAGAAACATCACAAGAAAGTGATCCTGTTGAGTGTTCAACTGAATGAACACAGATAAGCAAATGGGCTCTTTTAATGTTTGAGTGTGTCTCAGGGGAATTATGTAGGTGAGTATTGGCATGTAAGAAGCTAAAGCATTAGCCACTTTAAAAATACGTTTCTTCTAAGATTTTTTAAATATTTTTTCTGCTTAGATGCAGTTATAGTTTGTATTGTTGACATCACTTAGACAATTGCATACAATGATGCTTCATGTGAGTATCAGATAGAAACCTCATCTTGAACTCCTCTGTTGCCTGTAGCTTTCTTATCACTTCAAAACAAAATGGCAAGTGAAGGAAGATCTTTACCCTGTCAGGCTTCACTAATGTATTGCAGCTCCTGTAGCGTTCTCCTGAAGTGTCAGAATGCTGTGCTGAATGTAGGCACCATTAAAAAATACCAGCTAGTTCACTACTCCCCCACACCTATCCTTTGAAGCATTTTAGAAATAAGCTGTTGTGTTGGAATAGCTTTGTCCAAGTCCTTTGAAGACAACAATTGCAAAGAAATCAAACTGCTTGCTCTCTCCTTGGCCTGGAAAGACCTGAATATTCTAGCTGTCTCTGCAGCCAACTCCACTGGAATTTGAAGAATTACTTCAAAGTTTGATTGTTGGTATCCCAACCCCTGTTAAACTCTGGACAATGCTTGGGGAATTAGTTTCAGAGCAATATTTAGGGTCTAAAGGACCATGTCTGTTTAATCTGGCAAAAGCCATCTCAGCAGTATTATTAAGCCACTGAGGGAATTTTCAAATGCTGGTATCTTTGTTCTTCTTCCTTCTGGCAAGTATCCTGAATTGCTCCCAGATCAGAGAGATGTGAAAGTCCCTTATGATTAAGGGTATCTTTGTGAGAGTGTGTGAGTGGCCCTGTGCCAGACCACTGCCTTTCATTTCTGTAAAACCCTTCACCTGCAGATGACAGACAGTAGAGTGACTGAGCAATAGCTGTTAGAAGGAAGGTGAAAGAAAGTTGTCATTGGGGTGTTGGCAGGTTCACAAATATGTTACTGTTCTTCCATACTTACCCCAAGGCAAGGTAGTGGCCATTGAATTGTGTATTGCTTTGCAAAATTGCTGCTACTTAGGCACTGGAAGAGAGAAAAACTTTTGGGTATGTTTGGTCATCAGCCTTAGAAGCTGTCCTTGCTGTTTGGCTCTGCTGCTGCCCAAGCTGCTTTTTTCTTGCTGTTTTCAAGTGTTGGTAAACAATTTGAGAGTAGATGATGCTATTGATTGAAGCAAATAGGGCAATGATTAAAGCTTCTGATATCCTACCACTTCTGTACTCAGCCAGCTCTAAAAGAATTCGAAGTGACGCTGTTGGATTCATGTGTTTTGATGCAGGCATCTGTATACTGTGACTCTCTGAGTTAGTTAATGTCTTGTACTTGGTAGGATTCACTCATCTGGAAAGTAAAAGAAAAGAACTGCAAGGGTTTAGAACAATATTTAGATGCCCTTACTTTTAACATAACTGGTTCTAAGTCATCATTGCCTGCTTTGCCTTAGAAATAGCAAAGCATGGAAGCTGACATTAGTAATTTCTTCACAAAAGTGTGCCTAAAAGATAGGAAACACATTTTTGGAGTTTTCAGAGAAATAGTTCCTAGGCAGAAGGATTAGGATTTTGCAGAATATTTTTGTTTTAGAAATACCTGGGTTTCAGCTGAATCCTGTATCTTGTTACTCTTTTTTAAAAAAGTATTATTTGTACAAGGTTTTCAGAGATAGCTGTGAAATAAACTGTCCAAACCTCTTGCATTAACTATTCTGTAGGTGGGGTGTTTTTTTCCCCAAGATGAATAGTGCTTACTAGTTTGTAAGTGAGAATCTTTCCTGATTTGCATTAACAAGGGTCAGAACCTTATTGTCAATATGGTTTTCTATTTGTAATCTAGAAGTCTTGGGGAGTTTGGTCAAGATTCTGCTGCAGAACTGCTATAGGAGGTTATGTAAATAATGAGTTTTGTATACAAGTATACAAGTAGTTGAAATTAGGTACATAGATGGCTTAAAGTGAATGATTAAAAAAACCCCAAAACAACCAAAAGCAAAAAAAAACAACCCGCAAACCTCAAAGATGGTATGCAAACATATGGACCTAATCAAATTTTACTTGAGGGCAATCCTGAAAGTTTATTATTGTTGTACTGTCTATGAATCAAAGAGTATTTTCACTTGAAAAGTGGTGTAAGCACACAATTTTCTTTTAGATTATATACCTACAAGTGGATACACTTGCTTTTTTGACATAATTGTCATTCTGTAGACGTGTGTGTGTGTGTAGCCATAGTCTTCATCAGCACATATAATTTATAAATGCACCCAGCGCTGTGCTGTGTAAGCACTTCTGAATTCAGGACTGTCTTAATCATGGAGACTAGATTTATTAGAGAAAGGAAAAAAAAATTAATGAATAGAAATAAAAACGGATCTGCTCTTCTCTCCAAAACAAAGCATAAATGCTGAGAATAGTAAGGGTTCTAATTGTAATTCCATAAACCTCTCATAGTGTTTCTTATTTATTTATGTAGCAAAATGCATGTGAAAATTTCAACTCCCTGATCTAATTAATTCTGTTCACTAAGATTCTGACTGGCAAGTCTTCTCTAGGTTGAGCTTTTGTGGTTTTGCTGTTCATATTTCTTAATTATTTTGGTCAAAAAAGCTCTCTGTGCTCATTTGCCTCAATTAATTTCACTCAGTTATGACAATCCCAAGCAAAAGTCTTTTAAGAAGAATTTTGCATTAGTTTTTGCTTCTTTTACCCTCTAGACTCTTTCATTGGTTTTGCCAGCATGTCTGCTTTTTTGGCACACCTGCTTTTGCTGCCTAGATTGTGTTAGTTCTTCTCTCAGAATCAATCTTGAGCAGCTTGCAACCGAATGCCTGATTAAAAAGCTAGCAGACCTTGAGTGCAATTACTTCAGCTCTGTGGCGTTCACGCATTAAACCCAGTGTTAATTGTTTCCCATTTTTGTAACGAACCTTATAATAGGATAAAAACAGAAGAGATCATTTCTTGAAGTTAAAACAGCAGAAAATAAAGACATTTACTCTGATTAATCATCTCAGTATGAAATGAAACACAATCACAAGTAAACATAGAGGGTCTTTGTGCTGGATACCAGTGAAAATTGTCATTGGTACTGTTTGAAGTATTTATTCTGGAGGCTGGCACAACACACTCATTTGTCATATTTGAGTTTAGACAGAAAGCAGGATTGAGTAAAGCAGTTTTTGAGTTGCTGGTTTGGAGGAGTTTCACACCATTATTACTTATATAAGCAATATTTGGATATTAACATAGAAAAATGTCCTATATCTATATCCATATATAGATATACAATTTTCTATTCCATAGAAAAAAAGTATATCCTGTAGGTGTACAATTATTCATAGTTTTCCAGAAATTAGTAGTTCTACGGTTTTGCTTGGACTACCTATGTATGGTATCATATCACTTTAGTAATGATTTTTGTATGCTTGAAAAAATCTTAGTTAAAAATATCTTTAAAGTGGCGATAAAGAATAGCCTGAAAACATAGTGAGCTGAGTGGTATCACAGACTAATGACCTCTTCTAAGATTAAAACAACTCTTGTAATTATTGGAAAACTTACATTTAGGTATTTTCACAACCATTTAGTGGAAGTGTTTATGCAGCATATCCTGTTCTCACCATTACTTGGTAATGGGTCTTCCTGTGTTTATTTTCCAAGAGGTGCCTTGGCCGTTTGCGGGTGGATAGCTACTGAATTCTGCAAGGGAATGTCTGAACGGAGGGAGGAATGTGTGTAATTCTATTTGTTACTGTTTTAAAAATCAAAGCATGGAAAGGAATATGTTAAGTAAAATTCATCATCATAAAAGTGAAATTAGGAAATTAAAGAAGAGATAAATTAGTTATGAGAAGAAACAAAGGAAGATCTGCTTCTGCTTTTTTTTTTTTTTCTTTTTTTCTTTTTTTCCTTTCTTTTTTTAAGGAAAGTATATGCCCAGAAACAACCAGAAACCATAATGTTATAATGATTTCGATCCATCAAGCAGGACACATCGCTTAACTGTAGTAATCATATGGAACTCTTACTGCTATCTTTGTTATTTCCCTATAGCTCTCTTGTTGTCTTTACTTCATCCAGTCTTCAATCAGTTTGTAAATTTTGTGAAAGAACAGCCTTCTTTCCTGTGTTATATGAGTATTACCTCTCACAGTGCTGCTCTTCTGTTTTCTCTTCTGTCCTTCCCCTGCTCAGTGTTAAGACTTTTATAATCAAGTAAATGGAAATTATAAACCTATTTCTTCTACCTCAAATTATGAAATAATTAAATATTTATTCTTTGGATAGCGTTTGCCATCTGAGCATCTTAAATTCACTTGCAAATAACATGTTAGCTTTCAGAAGCATTGTGCCTAGCTGAAAAAAGGCAGTGATCTTTCCCACCTATCAATAAGGAGAAATGTTGAGTGTTTCACATCACTGGCAGCTGACAGCAGCTGGCCACCATTGGGGGTTCTCAGTACCTGGAAGATAGACCCCAGATACCTGATTCTGAGTCTAATTGGAAACTTTCTGTTTATTACAGTGACTTACATTTTATTACACATGAAATCTGTCACAGAGTCCATATTCTAGCTCCATGTCCTGTACTTTAATCACATGATCACCCTCCCTCCCCTGGGTGAGAATGACTACTTATATCCTCTCACATGTTAACATCTCTGTCATTTTCAGTCTAGCTTAGAAACTCAGTATCATGAATTATTTAAGATGCTACTTGTCTGACCTGGCACCTGATTTTAATTGTTAAGATTCAGGCTAGCATTCCAGATGGTGCCCTCTACCAGGGTTGCACAAACTGGACCTGGTCAGTGTTTTGCCATTTCTAAGGAAAGTTCCAGCTGTTAGTCATTTTGCTTGTTACCGAGTGTCATTTGAGATGATACTAGTAGGCAAAGTCCTGAAGGATATTTGGCATTACTGCTCTGGTGGATATCTGTAGCCACTGTTATTGAGTAAGCAGTTTCATTTATGCCTGATAGTCATCTTAGGGGGGGGCGGGGGGAAGGATGAAATAAAAAAAAAATAATCAAGAAATTAGAGCACATCTGTCTTTCTTTTCCTTCCATCTGTCAATCCAGGGCATGTGCCGTATCAATTTTTTCCTAGTGGAAAGCATTTGGCTTCTTCATTACAAAGTTATTTACTTACAGTTTGTTGTTTGATAATTTTTGCTACTTTTACTGTTTTTATTAGGACTGCTATTCAAAATACATTATCCAGAGGGTTTCTAGTTTCACTTCGAGAGATTTTGGACTATGCATTTTCCTAAGGAATGATACATAACCTTGCCTCTATGGAGCAAAACCCATACCCTTTGATCTTTTTCAAAGTGCACATAAGGCATTTCTCTAATCTGTTATATATACATGGTTTAGGCTCTTGTATGCATTAGGTGGGGAATGAATTAGTCATTTTGATTGTATTACTTTCAATAAAACTAGTTACAATAAGTATTATCTATGACTATTCCATGGAAAAAGATAATTTTGTGATAAGCACTTATCCAAATGTAGTCTTACCTGCTTTTTTCCCTAGTTCCAGGAAATCTTCCAGAGAAATGCCTGATACAAAAAAAAGACTGATCTAATTAGCCTACCTGCTGTTTTTCTTCAGTACATTGTTTCAGCTGTTGTCACTGCCTCAGTGCAATCTGTGTGCTGTTTTAAGGAGTAAAGGGAATACATCTGTACTGAGTGGGACTTCTATGGCTATTCTATAGCCTGCATATATGTGAGGACCGGTCTGGCCAAATGTGATGCATGCTTAAACACTTGAGTAGTTTGGCCACTCTGTCTTTGCATAATGGAGGTATTAATGGAATAATTGCCTGTTAGTGAAATCAGCAATCCGTACTGCTGCGCAAGGCCTCTGTTACCTTCTGAAGTATAACTTCAGGATTTGGCCTTTAATGAAACGTGCCTGTCATTTCATACTGAAATGTCGATCTCGCTTTGAGTGCTGCATAAATTTTGACTACTTTTTTTGGCCATTGTGTTATTCAGAACTTGAGGGTATGCTTCATATATAGTTCATTAATTACACATAAGAATTTGATCTCCATTTAGAAACTAGAGAGAGAAGCTATTAAAAGAATATATACTTAATTGATTCTGGGAAGTTCAGGCACGAGGAGTCTGCACACACAGAGAAAACACTGACACACAAAACACAATGTCAAACCTAAGTGATAATTTAATATGCTCAAAGCTTGTTTAAGAAGCCATAATCAGATTTATATTTTTATATCCAAAGAACACTTATTAGTACACACTGGAAAAGAAAATCCAACACTAAAAGGCAAAAAAGTAGATTATGTGTGATGAGTGTCTTCACTACAAAAGATAGTATCTGTGAGTAATGTAATTTAGATTAGAAAGGTTGGTAAAGTCAGAAACATTCAGAACAATGACTGTTAGATGACAAGAAAAACTTGGGATTTTATTAGCTTTAGTGCTAGTGAAAATGCTGATAAAGAAGTTATAATCCTATTGATATCAGTGGGAAACCTTCCAGTTACTTTACTAGGTTCTAGGTTAGGCCCATGTTTATTCCTTCTACAAATGAAATTCAAAATTGTGTGAACAAGAATTAAAGTCTCCATTTTGGAGAATTTTCTCAGCCTTGAAGCTGTTTTGCCTGCTCTTTTTGCTGCTTTATTTGTATTACTAGCAACTGTAATGTAATGACATCTTCCTCTGCTCATTTGCTCTAAAAAAATAATAACTTTCCATTTTCAGATTGTTGCTGATGTAGGTGTGGTTATCTGCCATTTTTGACTAGTTATCACCCTACTTGCAGTTCCTGTGGAAATATCTCAAGCTTCCATATCTGTGATCTGTCAACAATAGAGATCAAACCAGGGGGTTTGGATGCGTTCTTTACATGCCTTGTCAACCTGTGAAGACTGAGATAAGATGGCTTCCACAGGCACTGAGCTCTGTGATGTATTGTACAGTTTGATAACACCTGAAATATCGGAGTACCACCATGCATCTTCTTCCATCTGTCATAGTAGTACATGTCAGAAAGGATCCTCATCTACTACTATGTGAGAAATTGATATTAAAACAATAATGCAACTCGGTTCAATTTGCCCATAAATAGATATCATTTCATGGCCTAATGCTGAATTATCACTCAGAAATGTGTCCTGTCTGTTCTGTAAATAGCTAGTAATGTAACATAGAACATGTCATGACATAATAGCAATATTCGTAAACCATTGCTTCAGGTTTAGGTACAACCTCTTTGTACTTCTTTTTTTAATAGTCTCTGGAAAACAAAGACACACAGGACATGTCCGTATACCTTTACAATATTTTTGTGAAGTGTTAATTTCATCCCTTTGTGGCTCTTTGTTTTTCATGCTTTCATTGAAATCAGTATTGTTGCATAAAATAAAATGTGAAACATGTTTGTGCTTGTCAGTTTGCCTAATGAAAAGCCAGCATTTGCAAATTTGTATAAATTACCCTTGAAATGTTAGTAAACATTGGGCTCAAAAGTCAGCAGTCTTTGGCTATCTGTATTACTAGATGTGGTCATGTGCTCTAGGTGGAAAGTGCACAAATAAGTCCATCAGTTTCAAACATTGGGATCAAAGGTGATGGCATCCAACAAATTCTGTGAAATAAGAAACTTGCTAGTATCTACATTTGAAAAAAAAAAACAAAACCAAAAGCCAATCAATAAATGGTTTATGTTCAAAGTAAATGTCCAATGACCTGCTTTCTCTGGTTTTGTAGACAGATAATGTAGATGTCACAGGCCAAGATCGTATGAAGGTCGGTAGTTTTGAATATGTGACTTAGTGGATCTGTTTCTAATAGAAGTTGAGTAGCAATAGATGGATATTAGCATCAGTTGATGTAACTTCATACACTTCTGTGATGTTATTCTTTTAGACCACTAAAAGAAAGAAAGAAATTCACCAGTGTGAGTTCATTTTACTAGCATTAAACTCAGCTAGCACAAATTAGGTTATATCATCAACACTAGAACATGAACACAGACTATCAAACTTATATTTTTGGCTTATTCCAAGGGGACTCATGGCATTGGCATTATTACTTAAAACTATCCAGATGATAGTCAGAGTTCTTGTTTTCCCTGTAACTTCTAACGTGTCAAGAGCATGTCATATGTAATTTGTGGAAAATACTGAAAATTGGATGAAGTATAATAATAATAGTGATTTTTGTCAGTTCTCATTTGACTTCTACTTGAGGCCAACAGAAAATATATTTCTAATTACCCTCACAATGATACCTATGACAGTATCTGCTGTTTTGATAGTACATTAGTACCACTGTCTTCTCTGTGTAGCTGATTTCCATGCAAAAAGGCCTTATTTTTCATGTTTCTTTTTTCATCTAGTATGTTAATAAATGATGCTTTAGCTTCCTCAATGGCCAAGCTGCTGAAGCATATTTTATATTTTTTTCTAGAAGTCTCTGTGAACACCTTAATATGCTTACTCTTCATTTTGCATCTTATTTGGGACTATACTTTCATGTAGTAGAGGTTTCCCCCAATAGTCAACGTGGCACAGGAATGAAAGACCCATTATCACAATAAAAATAGCCCATTCAACCAGTGAAAATCCTAACATTCTCTGTGGTTTTAATTTTCCAATCTTTGATTTGACATCATAAGATATTGCCAGGCAGATGTACATATGTGGTGTACATGGTGGAAGAAGAATTGACAGTACTTATAATATGTATTGTTCTCTGAAGTGAAAAGCTGGGGATTGATTTGTTTTTTCATTTTATGTAGCACGTGTTTGCGTATGCAAAATGAAAACTCCAAAACTTTGGAAGTTCAAAAGAAGTTAAAAATAAACCCAAACACCACAAAATAAATTTAGAAATCTGCCTTTAGGAAAGCAGTTCTTAAGGACATCCTGTCCCAGGTAATAAAACATAGGGGGTTTATGGTGCAAGTACATTGTTGCCTGGTTCTTTTTCTAGCAGAGATGTAGATATGTTTTAAAAGGGGTGTTTTAATTAACTTACACTTTGTGGAATCGATTGAGATAATAATATTAGTTTCAAAATTAAAATATTATAGAAATTGCATGTTTCCCAGAGTGCACCAGCTTAACTGCATTACCCTTGACAATCATGTCCACTTTCAGCTTTTCCAGTGTGGATCCATTTATCTAATGTGACAGCTATAGTGTCCATTGTGTTAATAGATGTACAGCTCCTTTTTAGAATCACAGCATGTAAAAGGTCTTATCCTCAAAGGGCAATGCTGCTGCTGTTGCTGTTTCTGCTTTCCATGCTTGTAGGAGAAGACATGACTGCTGACTTAGAATTAGTTGTAACCCAGTGAGCTGTCAGTGGCAGATACCCGTTACACACACCAGTACTGGTTCAGGAGGCTAGTACTAGTTCAGTTCTAATGTATTTTTCTCCCTACAGCATCCCTAAATTGAGAGGCACCTCCCTTACCTTCCTCTTGCCCCCATGCTGATACAGGATATCCTTGGAATCTTTATGAGAATTAACTTTTTTTTTCATATATTAATCCTTGCTTTATTGAGAAGCAATATGATCATCTTAATTGCATTTCCTCAGACTCACAAATAAAAATGAAGACTGACATCATGATATCACTATGACTACCTTTACAACCCTGTGATACAAAACTTCCTAGTGGACAGCTGGTCATTTGCTGCTAAATCTATGGATTTTGAAGTGTGTTTTTCTTCCTGTTATATACACAATTAAAAATGAGGTATTCAAATCCTGGGTTTACCTTCAATATAGAGGACTTCATCTCCCCGGATCAAAGATTGCTACCTTTACACAACATCTGTGGCCCGCTTGATTTCCAAGGTTATATGCCATACTAAAGAGTACTAATGGAACAGATTACTAAAGGAGTTTTTACCACATCGTTTTCCTGAAAATCACTAGAGAGTTTCCTGCTTCCTCGTACTGTGCAGCTCTGCGTATCTCTTCTAGTGACTGACAGTGCTGAAAGAATAAGTACACAGGACCTCTGTAATACAGTAAATATCATCCTTAACACTAAGATGCAGTATCAAGAATTATTGTTGGCATGGTAACACATGTATCAACATAATTAATAATGCTTAGTTAATAGAATACTTCCTTAACTCATTAAATACTATAAGCATGCTTTATGTCACCATCATAAATATAACTGCAAAGTATAGCAGCCAGTATTTTCATATGTGACAACAATAAGGCTATTTTTATAAGCAGCCTCCAGATAATGTACATTCCTCAGATGGGAAATATTCACAATAATTTATTCTCACATTTTAAAATGCAATTTATAGTTAAAAGAAAGTCTCAGAAACTTCATTACTTCATTCACATTACTGAAGCCAGATGCGTTTTAGAGAATGTAAATCAGGGCAAATTTATTATTATAATTAAACTTGTAAAATTTCAGCAACAGCTGTTTTCTACATTTTAGTAGTTCATATACATTATTGATCAACACATGCTTTTACTAATTTAAAAGTTCTCAGAGTGTAGAGAAGTTATGCTGGTATTGTTATAATTGGTACAGTGCTTCTGCAGTGCTTCAATTGAGTGCACTTGTAATGTGCATTATCTGTCTTGCTAGAAGCTCATCACCAAAATCAAACTAAACAAATAAATTGAAGATCACTGAAGTCTTTAAATTACTAAAGATCACATGAAGTATAACTCTGTTACAACTGAATTGTTTATATGTGAGTTCTTTGCACGCTGTAAAACAAATTTCTTCATATAAAATGTGCCAGAGCAACAGATAAGTCAATGTAATATCTTTTTGTCAGTGAGGTCTGTTTATTTAGGTTCTTGTATCCTAAATACTTAATGACAGTTAAAATTTCAGGTATTGAATGTCTAAAGTCAGATGCCTAAATAGTTACGAATGTTGTTCAAGATCTACCTCTTCTTACTGGTAGGTTAGCTTTGAGCATTTACATTAGAAAACTTTGAATTTCATGTTGCTGTACTATCAAGGAGTATAATAATAGAGTTATCAAAGGAACTAATTTGTCTTAATTCTTCTAATATGTGTCCTACGTTTAACTAGTCATCTGTAGTCCAAGCCTGAGAACGGACAGCTCAAACAGGCATTTTACTGTTATTTTACAATCTCTTATTTTTTAGGATGGCATGAATGTTCGTTCACTAGAGCTGCCTCTCTTTCTCCATTAACTTACAAATGTGTTTAGAAAACTGTCCTAGATACAACACTATTTTTTAATAGATATCTACAAAGTTATTATAGTTATTTGCCACAGAATTTCTGGTAAGAAATATGTAACAAATATAGCAAAGTGTGGTTTACTAACATGTAGCCATTTGGGTGAATAATGTTTCTGAACAGTAGCTTGGTCTACTGGTAGCACACCTGGTTATTTTGGTTTTTATTGTGTACAGCAGTTTCCATTTCTCCCTCCCCACTTGCCTTGCCATGCATCTGAAAGATTAGTTTGCATAATTGTAGGCTTAGAACTGATTTCCTGAGTCTCATACAAATAATTTTGGAGGATGGAGGCTAAAACGTAAAATGTTGAAAATGTATTAGTATTTTACCAGACTCCCAAGTTGAGCAAGGTGATTTAGACCAGGTTAAATTGTAACATTCAGCTTTCCTGTTAGGTAAAATTTACCTTGCAGTAAAGATGATTGTAGATGGATACAGTGCTTATTAGGAAAAGGGGTATTTGCCTTCTAAGTGGAAATTGGGAAGGTAAAACTATATTCCTGTGTTTGGTGTCTTCAGTTAAAGGTTTGACAGACTTTAGTGTTCTGATTTAATAAATAAATAAATAAATAAATAAATAAAATGCAACAAAACTCAGGAAGAATTTGTGGCACGAAGACTGTAGTTTCATGGAAAAAAAATGAAAGAACATCACTACATAAACAAAGGAAGAAAGTGGTAATACCTCAAAAGATGACTGAAACCATAGGGTTTGACAACAGGTCTGTCTTCATTCACTCTCTCTGCAGAACTAAAACAACTCCCCAGCCAGAGTGGCTGTTCATTCCCCACGTTTAAATGTGCTCAGGACCATGAAGCAGACATTTCCTCCCCAGTCAGTGTTCAGACTGTAATTGCTAGTATTTTTCACCCTGAAGAAAAGGCTGGTTCTCTGCAGCCTAAGCAGCAAGAGATATAATATGTAATTATATTTATGCTTTCTTTTAATATTCCAGTGCAATTTACTGATTTCTATGAAATCTTAGTACTGCAAAATTGAGCAGAAGAAATCAAATGATTGACTGGTATAACTACAATTTACATTCTGAAATCAATACCAACATTGTTACCTTAGGGGGAAAAAACAAGTTAATACCTAACCACTTCAGCAATTTATATGGGTAGCATGGTATGAAGATGCAGTATGAATTCCTTTTTCTTTTTTCGTTCTTAGTTTAGCCTGAAAGATTGGTGGAGACCTTATCTATCTCCATTACTTGGTTCTGTGGGTAAGATACCAAGATGGGCATGGAGAATGGATTACCCTGTGATGCCAGTAGCATTCCTGAATAAGGATGGCCACAGGGACTGCACAGGGGAGTTTAGTTTAGATGCAGCTGAAAAAATTAATCCTATTTCTCTTAGCAAATTGCAGGGACCTACTGCGCAATTTTTACATAACACAGAGTTCAGCCAAGAATATCTGGGAGAAGTAAGAATGACTTTCGCTAAGAAAGTAGAATGATTTTATCTCAGATTCATATTCTTTTCTAAGCTTAAGTGAAAATGAAAGAAGGCGTTTGTAAGTGATCACTGAGCCAAATTATATGACGCACTATTTGAGGCACTTTGTGGCCTTCCTGCGAGATACACTACAACTACACTCTTTCGGAGGTTAAAGTCCAAAAATAGATTTTCATTCATTTTTCTGATTTGGAAAAGAGAATGTAGATTATAGGTTATAGGGGGCTTTCATTAATTGAATCAGAAGAGAAAAAATATATAATAAACCTTTATTTATAAAACAGTCTAATACAGCAACCATATATTAATTCAAAGACCTTGACAGTTCTTTCTGTGGAGCAAATACAAGTGCAGATATTTTTTGTTTAAGTTTCCTGTTGTATTTTAGTTTAAAAAGAATCTCCTTATCCCACATCATGCTCTTGCCACATTAGAACAAGTACTGTTTGTGCTTCCAGCATAGGAATTTAAGAGAAAAATATGATTTATCTTAGAGAAAACAAGGGTTTAAACTACAGTTTGTCAAAATTTTATTTTAAAGCTTGGTGGTGCCCAACACATCTTTTATCTTCCCCTCTGAAGCTGTTATTAGTCTGGTTTTCCTAAATAACAGCTTCTATTTATGGTTTTGATCTCATAAAAAATAATATATCCATGTTTTAGTACATGAACCGGGATTTTTTATTTTTATCCTGGGAGGAGCAAACTTTATCAGACAGACATCTTCAACAAAGGACCTCCAATGAAGCACATTTTTTTATTGTGTCCTTACATTTTCTTGAATTTGTGCACAAAAAATATCTTCATTGTCATTATAATTTCATAGTCTTTTTAGAGTATTTGTCTATTGTTTACACTTGATTTTATATTCATATATTTACTCTCTGACTTTTCTGTTCATAAGCAGGGTTTAAGTTTCAGTAAAGTGTGTCATGTATAGATTCTTCTGTTTGTCTTCCTTAAAGTTAAATTGTTCTTTCAGGTTTTTCTTTTAAGCCTCCATATCAGCAATCTTTCCATAAGCAAAATATTCCAAGAATGTTTTCTTTGTCTTTGGTTTTCCTTCATAATATTCCTTTGTCATCTTAATACAAAGTATGGCATAATAGTTCAGAAAGGGAAGGGAAAGAATTTTTTTGATGCAAAATCTCCGTATATGAAATCAAAGAGCTGAAAGACAATTGAATATGTCTCATGCTTGAATATATATTATGATATGCAAACATATGGCCCATTCTGTAATTCTTAATTTGACGTGCTGTGAGTTGGATGTTTTGGTGACTTCTGCCTGTCTGGAAAATGAAGGACAGAAATCAAGGCTCTTAAATTGCACCAACTATATTGAGTGGAGAACAGGGCATTTTGTTTAAAGTACCTAATTTGTAAAGTCAGAAGACAGCTCAGTTGGTTAAAATTCAGCAGATTCAATTTGCAACAACCCAACGTAGAAATGTGGGGTTTTTAATTATAGCTTGTTTTGTAACAATGGATAGGATCCGTAGCCAAATCTATCCCTGTATTCTGCAGCGGAACAATAGTATAATTACTTCTTGGATTCCTGATTAGTAAAAACAGTACAATAGTTGTACAAAGCTTGAAAATCTGTTTTTTTCAGAATAGAACAATCTCACCATGCAGAAGATCCTCTTAATGCTGATTTCTGTAACTTAATATTTGATTCAAGCACATAGTTGGAAGTAAAATGCATTTTAGAAGCTAGTATACAATGGAAAGCACCAAACAGTTTTGAAAACAAGTGTTCATGCATCCTACGTTAAATATATGTTTCCAGCGCAGCTTGTAACTCATCTGCCATAGAACATTCCAAACACTCAGTATCACATGGCATGATCTTTCCTCTACTTCAGACTTTGAACACTCAGGTAAACAAAATAACTTACACTATTTAAAGCCCACTTTCTGCCAGTATGAGGGGGTTTGGGAAAATAAGGCAGCAGCAAAAGGCTTAGTCTCATAAGCAGTGCCCAAACCTCACTGGCTTTGACCTGCCTTTTCTACAAATCCGTGCTGAGTTACAATTCCTACCAATTCTTTTGCTTAAATAAGGATTTCAGGATTGTATCTTTAATGCTGTATGCCACTTTCCAAAGCAATAGATTTGTATGGAATGAAATTACAAATTCTGGTATCAGAATACATTTTATACAGCTAGGATTGTCAGAAATAAAGTACTTCAGTAGAAAGTCACGTTTTCAGCACTGGAGTATTAATAAACAGCTCCAGATATTTCTCAGTTTTATTTTCAGTTATAATTCACAGATTCACAAAAGGGTTGGGGTTGGAAGGGGCCTCTGGAGGCCCTCTAGCCTGACCCCTATAATCAAACAGGGACACATAGAGCCGGTTGTCCAGGACCATGTTTGGATGGTTTCTGGATATCTCCAAGGAGGGAGACTCCACTCTGGACTACTTGTTCCAGTGCTGAGTCACCCTCCCAGTAAAAAAGTGTTTCCTGATGTTCAGAACCTCCTGTGTTTCAGTTTATGCCTATTAATACCTGTGCTGTCCTGTCACTGGGCACCACTGAATCCCTCATATCAAGACAACAGAAGTGAGGAAAGCAGGACAGAAGAATATGAGGAAGGGAAAATGATAAGCTGTGACTGAAATGTACTTGTAAAATGTTTTCAGTATCTCCAGATGAAATATTGTAATGAAGAAAAATGCAATATGCTATGTCAAGCACAGTTTCTACTTTTCTGTGTTTGATCAATAAGATCAGAAATACCCCCCATCCTCTACCATCCATTCCTCCCCTCCACCCAAGAGATCTTGTTCATATTTTAATTGACGTTTTCAAGTACCACAGCTATTACTTATATTCAGTAATTCCCCAAATTACAATTGTTAGAAAGTACTAGGAACGTATTTAGTTTTGTTACAGCAGGAAGGAAGCAGCTAGAACAGTTACATGTGTGGATGATTTGATATAATTGTGGTTGTTACTATGACTTAAAAAAATATTTGCCAACCGACCACCTGGTCTGAAAACTGAAGAAAAGATGTGTTCCTATTACGCTCAAACTGTTCTTTTATCAGCACCAGAGTTTGCTATCCTTTTTGACCACCTAAGATACAGAATTAATTCTTCTCTGTTTTTTTTGTGGGTATGAAGTCATGCTTTACCTGGATATGTTTTATAGAATCAGCTGCAATAGGTGATTGAAAGAAAAATGATTCCATGTAACTGAAACCAATTTTCCTGATTTTTAAACTCAGCCCAGGTTCAAAAACTTATTGAGACAAATCGTTCTGAATTATTTATTGAAATTACTTTTACACAGGTGAAAATGATACAGGTTTGACTGAATTTCCTTTTGGTTTCATGTTTCACATAATAGTGATGTGATATTTCCTGTTTAAAAATAAAGACTGGATGTTTTTCATCACCTGAAGAAAACCCGTATTTTGCCCGCCTCCCCTAGTGATGGCTTATGATTGAATATGTCACAGACTTTAGATTTGAATTTTGTCCAGGTGTTGTGAACCTGAACCATCACCTTACCTCATGCTGTATATAATCCTGCATATGTTGTAGCCTAATTAAAATTGTAATTACTTGTTACCATTAGTCCCAGTGTTGTATCCACTATAAAATTCATTACTCAGAGAAGCTTGACTCTGTCTTCAGGTAAAAGAATTCAAAGCAGCATTTGGTTGCACAAGGGAGCAGATAAATACAGACATGGTCTAAGCGTGTTGTAGCCTGTTCTTCTGAAAGAAGAGTCCCTGATACAACTGTAGAGAGAAGAAAATCAGTGTAGGAGTGAGGGGCTCAGCACTGGATCAGGACCATGGGTCACAGTCTGTGTGCCGAATGCCGTCTTCTGGGAGCGAGTGTCTGTGCCTTCCCCAAACCGGGTGCCCACGGGGTGTGCGTGTGGGTTCGCTGGCACTCCAGGCTGGACCAGATGGAGTAGGAGGCCCTGGGTCTAGATAGGGCCATCAGGTAGCCAGAGGGCCTGTGCAGGTATTTGAGGAGACCCAGGAGTGCGGGGTGTGTGTGGGGTGAGTGTGTGAGTGCTGCATGTGTGCAATGAGCACCCCCTGGGCCAGCTGGTGATTTGGGGACCTGTGGGGTGGGTAAGGGGGTGCAGGGGTGCCTGGCAGGCAGAGGGGCTGTGCTGGTTCTCAGGGGATCCATGAATGTGAGTGTGCTTGTGAACCTGGAGAGTGTGGTGTGTGTGCTGCACCGGTGACCTTCTGCCTCTGCCAGCCCCAGAGGAGGAGGGGACGTGGCTGCCTGTGTCTGTGTCTGGTGTGAGACCTGAACGTGGGGGCTGCTGGGGGCAGCGCCTTGTCTGTGGCCATCTGTGTGACCGGCTGTGTCCATGTCCATGTCCCGTATGTGTCTGTGTGTGTCTGTGCCTGTCTGTGGGATACACACAGCCTCGGTACTGCAGCAGCTTTGCCAGTGCGAAGGGGAAGTGGCAGACATGTCTCTCAGGCGGGGCAGAGACCCCAGGTCCCCGGGCACTGGATAGGCACCAGCAGCCAGGCAGGAGGGTTGTGGACCACGCAGTTGGAGGAGGTGACACATACCACATTACTTAATACTGTCATAAGCTCTCAGTAGGTTGAGTGACAGCCTTCCCTAGCAATGAACATGACGTGCCTAAGCTTAAACATTTGTGTTGAGTGTCTCTTTGCAGAAGGGTTTTCCCCCTCATTGTTTTGATGGTACAGCTTACTAAAGTTTCGAGATGGACTGCATGCTGCCTGTTCATCGTCTCTGGAACTGGATCACTGTTTATGTGACCTTCAGATTTTTTTATAATCACTTATGATTTGTGGGGTCCTCAATGGGAGGCTCAGAAAGCCAAACTGATATATTTTTTTCTTTATCATTTAAGGCATGGATTTAAAAAATTATAGCACTATGAGCTGAAAAGTTGCCAGTATTAGTGTTAGGCCTGTGCCATTTCACTGTCTGACTGGTTCCTGTCAGTATAGTCAGAGCAGATTTAGTCTAGTATAAGGAGCTTTTGTTACCCAAGACCAGTGTTTTCACTATGTAACTCATTAAACTGGCCATTTTGGTAATGATGTATTTTTCTGTTTATTTAGGTGGTTAATTAATTACAGGGGTTTGATTATTTTGCAGAATCTTAAACTTTCATCTCCTGCCTTACTTTAAGGATTTATTTTCTCAGTCATTCATATTTTCTAATGGAGTCATATTTCAGTTTAAAAAAATGAAAGTAATCTCCTTTTCCTGTGCCTCTTACTGATCTTGCTAAGTGACATAAATTCCTACTTCGAAAAAACAGACTTCTAAATTTGGGTTACTGAAAATAAATGCAGAAAGAGAAGATTTTAAACTGTCTGGTTAGCTATATATATATATATATTCATATTGAAGGGAAAGATCCTGCTAGCAATTAAAAAAAAACAAAAAAACCAAAAACCAAACCAACAAAAAACCAGTTGTTCAGGGTGGCAATTCCAGAATGAAAAAGTTGTAAGAGAGAGTAACAAAGTGTGACATGAATGTTTGCTTAATAAGGGTATATAGAGTTAAGTCCTCTGCTGATGTAAACGAACACAACCCAAGGACTCAGAGGATCTATTTGGTTTTGCTACAGCTGGATTCTAATCCTAAAGCTAGAAAAGGAACTTAAAAGTAAAATGCTAATTACAAAATCACAGCCAAGAGCAAATAGTATTACATTTATTTCTATACTGAATTAACAGTAATCCAAAATTGACTTAATCAACTATCTATGTCCACCCAAGGGAGATGAATAAAAAGTAACCTGGTAGGGGATATTGATCATCATATAAAATGGTAGCAATTAACATTAACAAATAGTTTTTAATAAGCAAACGTACAGTTAGTACTGTTAACTTGAGGTTTTCCTCAATTAAAAAAAAAAAAAGTGTGAAAAAGGAGAGTCAGAGCTAAAAGAGAGTCAGGGCCTGATGCTTTCTCCATTAACTTCAGGAAAACTTGGATTTGGGATGGATACCAGACACCTGATTTTAACTAGTTAAAAATAAGTAACTAGTGCAAGATAACCTGTTGTGGTAGCTTCCTGATATTCCTTTATCTACTGACTCTGTAGGAATCTTGAATACTTAACTTTCAGATGGCTAATACTGGTAAGAAAGTAACCACTAAACAGTTATTAAGCTTAATGCAAACTTTGTGAATGTCTTCTTTATTCTAAACCAATCTAGCTAACCAGATCACTCAGGCTCCCTGCTGCTGAAACTCATTTTTGTGGGAAGATGTGCTTAATTTAAACACTCTCTTGAGATACTCTTGAACTAGTTGTTTCTAGTGCTTCAAAAATGCAGTATTTTGATCCATGAAGACCTGTAATACCCCTTTCATGAATCCCATAGTCACGGTTGCAAAACAATTTGCAGCAGTGCTCTGGAGCTCATGGGGAATCACTGTATCATTCTGTGGTAACAATCCACAAAGCTGAGTTATTTCTCCAGATGAGAGATTAAAAATCAATAATGGTTAATTAATCCAATTGTACACTGCAGATTATTTTTTTTTTCTTTTCATATAACTGTGGGTTAGGTTTTTTTTAAGAAGTTCAGGAAAATTTGTGTTTCTGGCTCTCATTCACTGTGTTGTTTTGAACAAATATGTGCTGTTTATTTTTATTTCTCTTACCAGAATTATAATGGCTTATTCCCTCATTGCATTCTGTGATTCTTTCTTGACCACTGTGATTTCACAGATATATTATCAATCTTAAATATCCTTATTAGTTAGATAATTGATATCAATTAAATATCCTAATAGATATGTATTTATATATCCTTCTATTCCTGGAAAATGACAACCATTTTTATTGGTTTGTTTAAGTTGGTGGAGGGGTTTTTTTTTCGGTATGAACTATATAATAGTACAGGTTTTAACCTCAGAAATATATACTTACTACATTTTCTGATGTCATTTGCTTTCCATAACATAGTTTGCAACAGCTTCTGCTTGTCAGAGAGAGTTTTTATAGTTTACACTGTCAAAATTATGAGGAATATACCTAACTGTCTACTGATCACTTTCTTATAAGAAACTTACTTCACAGATGAGCATGTGCTTTGAAATTTGGTTCTCCTGCCTGCCATCCTCCCTGGGTTGCTCTAAAAGCAAGCCACAAGAAAAAAAAAACAAAACAAACAAACCCAAGCAAACACAATAACGATTGCATCGTAAGCATTGCCAGGAATCTATTTGTATGTCAAAAGTTTAAAAAAAAAAAAAAATATCAGGAGAACAGAAAAGAAGAGCACTAATCAGTGTGTCCTGTGCTCTTCTTTGTAGTCCCAGCGCCGTGTTACATTTCACCTCCCCGATGGCTCCCAGGAAAGCTGCAGTGACAGTGGTCTGGGAGACCACGAGCCGGTGGGTGGTGGAACCCTGATCTCACACCCTCTCCCTCTGGTTCAGCCGCAGGACGAATTCTACGACCAGGCTTCACCAGACAAGAGGACTGAAGCTGATGGCAACTCGGACCCCAACTCGGGTGAGTCACTGTCAGTGGTCTGCTTATCTGAGTGGCTTTGGTAACTTGGTTACTTTCCTTTTCATCCCTTTGAGCTTTGCAATGGTTGAGATGTTTTTAAGCATGTGCAGGAATATTTGGTCATGTTATCTTGTAATGTTTTGTAGGAAATAATGTAGTTTGCCTGAAGTACCTCATGTTTTAATTTGACTATAGAAAAAAACCAGCTCCACACTAATTGCACAGTAAGTGAGACCAGCTGGGGAGAAGGAACTCCTACAAAGTAGCATGCTTTTCTTGATGCTTGCAGTGCTGTTGCTATTTAACGTTGGATTTTGTTTTAGGAAAGTCATTCTGAACACATTTAAAGAGCAAGGGTATGGAAGTTGCACTATCTGTTAGAATAACACAGAAACCAGTAAATCAGTGAAACACTGAAAAATTTAAAGAATCCAAATTTACGTAACACCTACAATTCCCCTTTCTAACAGCAAGAAACAGTGTTTCTTTGTTAGGTCGGAATGGTGTGATGGTCTGTATTTTGGAACTGTCAGATACGTATTTTCATACAAATAATAAGTATGTGCAGTTGGTCTGAGTTGGGAATTTATGCCTTTCTTCTTCTTTCCTTCTCCATAATACATTTACATTATTGTTCTGTGATAGTCAGTACTAAAAAATGAAGTGAGATGTTAGCCAATACTCTTGGCTAGTACTTTGGCAGTGGAAACTGGGGACTTGAACGTACTGAAAACAGGCAGGGGGCAGTAACACTGCCCTTAAGCCTTTTGTTTTCTGTCCAGAATGTGGAGACAAAGGTTAAAAGTCTTATCTGTGCTTTTGGAAGGTAATTGAACTTGAGTTCTCTTGCATCTCATGAGTAAAAAAATAAAAATTAGTTTCTCCCTTTGGCATTTCTCCCTTTTGTGTAGATGATTAAATTGTCACTGGGCCTGTACAAACCAGGAGACAAGGTGGCCTTGTGATCTGATGAACAATATTAATGTCCATGTTCTCATTTGGGCAGAGCTAGATCTGATTTATGACATTTAAATTATGGCAGATGAGAATGAGGACTGTGGGATATTGACCTTAGAAACATTTTTCTTGTGATTTTTATGGGAAAACCGAGAGGGTGTGTTGGGTGAAACTCTATGAAGAAACAATTTGAAATGCTTTAATGTCTCAGAGTTATATTCTGGTTTCCTATTCCCTTTTCATCTTTTTTTTTTTTTTCTTTTCCTGTATATGACACCTGCATTTTATTTTCTTACCAAAACAGAAATGTTGTTGAAACTATGATCTTAAACCCTAAATCTGTAGAAATACAAAGAACTATAAAAGAAAGTAACTATGAATGAATTGACTCTGGAGCTAGAATGTGTGTCTGCTTAAGTGAGCGAGGAGCTTAAGTGGAATTATCCTGTTAATTCTCTGACCACATATGAGACCTGTGAAAGATTTAACAAGATCAGAGAGGAGTTTTAAGGCAGCATTGTGTGTTGGCACTGTCACATTGGCTTCACTGACTCTGAATTCCACATCTCTTCAAAATGTGACATAAAAGTCCCCCAGGAGACTTAGGGAAAATGAGTTTGGTAAACTTTATACCAAGTTATTAAAAATATGTTTTTAGAGATTTTGTTAAGCACATTGTAAAAACATAGTATATTTATTACGATTGATCATCCCTAATCCAGAGAATAATAGAAGTCAGAGAGAATAACAGTTCTTGGAAGCTATAGGTAAAGTTTTACTATGTCTGTGGTTACACCTGGTTTAGGTTTGGGGATGCTAGATTCATGGCAAATTTATGAAAATCGATGATGATTAGTGAAGTACTGAAGTATAGGTGTTTCATCTTTTATCAGACTGAATTAGGACAGACATTGAAGTACTGCATTCCGTACCTCACTGAATGTTACAAACTAAGAAGGGAATGATATAGTCATTACTGTGACAGAAGTCATCCTAGGAAAACCCAAGCCAGTAAGGGACTGATGCTGCCCATTCCATGGATTAGAATTTTATGTCTGTTTCAGTGTTGAGCTATTGCCTAGGCATGGTGTCAAAAGTTATTTTGCTATTGGAAGCACAAGTTTTTGGACGTGATGTGAAAAGGATTTTAAAGCAATTTATGGTTATTGAAGATCCTGCAGCAATTTTCGGAAGAGAAAAATGTTAGCTGGTGATTGGACAAAATTACTTTGTTGGTATTTACATATGTTCATGGTTAAAATAACTGATGTAGTATAATTTCAACATTGTGTTTTTTGACACTTCTAAACTGAATTTCTAGTATATTGCAGCAACATGTTAAATAGCTGTATCTAAGAGTGGTGGTAGTTTTATTTCAGTGGCTGTTTAAGGGATTGCTGTTCATGAAAAAACTTGGTGGATGCTGAGGTAAAAGATGAAGCTATAAAGTAAGGAAGAAGTCTTAGTGGAGAGTAGTAATATTAGCATGTACCTGTACTGCTGCCAGTTTTGGATGATAAATGTTTCAGAACAGTATTTTGTTTTTATTTTAAATGCTCCAGCTGAAGAGGAGAAGTGCTTATGGGAATATTTCCTAATGATCTCCAGAAATAAAACCCACACAATAAATACAGATTGGTCCCACTGTATTTTTATTGAAGTTCATTCTAAGTAAAAGTTTGCTTCAGCTCATGGGAATATGACGTTAAGCTTGGTAGTAAAGTCCTTGCCTCATAGTGAGAGCAATTTTGGTTAATAGCTTTAATGCTCAGCGAGTTGTGTGGTTTATTACTGTACACTGTGAAGTTATGTGAATAAAAATAAATTTATCAATATTAGTATGTTGCTATTTTAATTGTATTTGAAGAGTGACTAAGTCCCAGGTCTTCAAAACCTGAAATAGGGGAGGGTGGGGGGAAAAAAAAGTGCTAAAACTCTTGATAACTTATTACACAAAGGTATTGCCGTATTTTCTTGCAATCATTAGCTACTACAGAGACAGAAGAGCTACAATTACATAATTTAATGAAAGAAACATACACAGGGAGAATACATTCATCTAGCGAATCTTGAAACAGCAATCTCTCTCACTGGGGGAAACTGAAGAGAGGTACCAAACTCTGGTGTTGTCAGCCACACATTGTCACTGTGGTTATGAGAGAAAGACAACAAGACAGAAATATGAAGTAAAAAATAAAATTTATAAGAACTTTTATAATGATGTGCATAGTCCATATTTGGTTTGTATCGCTCAAGCCTGTCTTTGTAGTCTTTTAACTTGAGCATTTCATTCAGTTCACTAAGATACTTTTTCCATTTCACCATTGTTGATTGATCAGTATTAACTGATTGTCAGAGGACCACGATGTCAACCAGTTGTTAACTTTGTTAACCAGTTAGCCAGTTGTAACTTGGTTATATTTCACCTTTGTCTTATTTGCACCCTGATATGCTTTATAGGAATTCTTCAATCAGTGAGCAACAATTCACTGTGTTTAAAAACAACATAACATTACAGAGTGACACCAGCACTGTGGTTTTGTTATGCATTATTAAATGATGATAACAACAACTAATTAAAGTTTACTACAGGAAGTCTCATTATTCAAGAGCCATGGTTGTGATGATCTAATTTTGCACACAATATTGATTTGTAAGGCCAGTCTTGTGTACGTTACAGCATTTTATTGGATTTAAATGCAGTGATTAACAACCTTTAGCTTTGCCTTGCTGACCACAACTTTTCCAAAAGCATGGGTCAAGAGGAAGGGTTAGCAGCTGGACATTACATGGTTACATTGTTTGTTCACCATGATGACAAACAAAAGAGAAAGATTGTAAATATTATCCTGTTGAGAGTCTGTAAAAAAACCAAAACCAAACAACCAACAAACCAAAACAAGGCAGGTGCCAAAAAGGAGGTTCTATAATTTCTTGGAAACTGATGGTTTTGAATAATCTGAACTGTGCTTTGCTGTTTGGAACACTGACTTCACATATTCTTCAAATGAAAATTAGCTTTTGCATTTGGAGGGTGTATATTACACTTCCTATAAAAATTAAAGGAAGATATTCCAAAGATCAGTCAGCTGATTAAAGTTCTTTACCTTTTAGTATGTCATATAAGAATTTAAAAAACATAAAGTTTCTTTAGGATCTAGAAAAAAACCAAACCACTGTAGAATTGTATTTGCTGGTATGACTTTATAGACTCTCCAATTACCAAAAATCCTGCTTTTTAATGGTTTTAAATGTGCATATCAGGAAGTGCACTTTTAAAAGAAACATAATCTTTATCATCAGTTACATTGAAAGTGTGCAGCTGTCGAATGCATTTTAATGTGAATTATTTCTTCACTGAAAAGAAAACTGTTATTGTTTGCCAGCAGCCAGGTTCAGTTTGTTATTTTTCATTACTGTAAGTGTGTTTTTCCTTGGCGTAAAAAAAACCCAACAAACCAACAAAACAAAACTAACCCCACCTTATTAGTGAAGAATTCTTTTTTCACTGTGGTTTAGTAAAGGTTGTCAAGGACTTTAATTTAGATTAGAATTGTTAATATTTCTAAGGGTTTCTTGCGGCCGAGCTGTGCAACAGAACTGTATGAAGGAAAAACATGCCTCCTAGTGTAAAAAAGGGGGAAAATGCACTCTCATGAAAATGCTTGATAAATCACATTTTGATAGCTGCAAGCTGTGGTTGTGATTCATTTTTCTTCAAAGAGATAAAGAGGAATAGCATATATTTAATGGAGTGTTAGAACTGCTTAAGGGAGAAAGCCTACTATAAACTATGGATGAATCTGTGCAATAATTCCAACAGTTTAAAACCAGACAGAAATATAATATTTATGTCTTCTGATACATGTTTATGAAGCTAAAGTAAATGCTTGCCTA
Source organism: Falco rusticolus (assembly GCF_015220075.1). Lineage (NCBI taxonomy): Eukaryota > Metazoa > Chordata > Aves > Falconiformes > Falconidae > Falco > Falco rusticolus. The sequence continues at coordinate 40,546,347 of NC_051188.1, read as the reverse complement.
ATTTCTACACCTGATTAATAAGTAGTATCAATATATGATACATAACACAAAGTAATAGCTTTATAACAGGGAGCTGTGGAAAAAGTTGTAAGAAAAACACTGTTTTGAAGGTCATCTTTTTTACTTAGTTAAAAAGGACGACATTCAAATTAAGTAGAATATTATGTCTTAAGTTATTAATTACAAATTCCAAAGCAATTCCATATTTTTGGAAGTGCTGTTATAATGCTGTCAATCAATAATAATGTTTGTGGATAGCTTTTTTATTTCCAGTACATTAAAAGTTTTATGGGTGAATGTGGCTGATAAATACATGAGTTCCCACATTTTAATAAACCTAATACTATGGTGGTTTAGTCAAGTGATGTCAAGGGTATTAAATCTTACTGTAATTCCAGTAATAAGCAGGAATATCTCCGTGGCAGTGGTTTAATTATGATTAAAATTCAGAGTAATGGCACGACTGTCTTGTATTGCACTTGGTCGTATGATAGAGTCCCATGTGGAGAAGCTAAGCCTTTCATGCAAAGAGCTTTGGTTTTACAGTGTCACTATCATTACACCCAGTGGGTGATGATGGTTTAACCTTGCAGGCATACCCTCTACTTAATTCTGCTTTTCATTTTGCTGCCTCAAAAGTTTCTTGTCTTACTTGGCAATATTACAGTCCATGGCTGAACATCCTGTGGTGTAAGAAGAAATGTTGCTCTGTTAATGCTTAGCTCTAGATAAATCACTGTCCATAGTTATTCCTGTGTTTTCATAATATGAGGCTCTATGTGAACTAAAATAGGAACATTTGCCTTTGAGTCATTTCCTCCATTTCATTAAACACAAGTTCATACCTCACACAGAATCTAACACTGTCACATTTAGCTACCGGCAAGTAGGAGTAAGAAAAACTGGAGTCAAGTTGGTGAATTAACCTACCAAAAAGCTATAAAATAGTCTGAAGTCTGAATTCAGTCTTAGCCCATGCACTTATTTCTTTAAAAAGATAAATAAAATCTGAGAGGCATAAGAGGTATTGCTATCTCTTTGTGTCTTTTTGCTGCCTCATTACAGTGAGGATTTCAAAATTGTCTTGGTTTAGAAAAGCCACTGTTACATCTGTTCCTCTTTACTCTCTTTCCCCCCATGCACCAAAGCTAATTGGAGTGTAAATCAGGATGGCATAGACATTGAATGGGTAGTGAGAGGGGAACTTCTTCTATTGCTTCTCTAAGATGAACACCTAATGTGTCTGAACTTTCTAGCTGCTGCTGCCATCCAAGATGAGAAATTGCAGGTCCCTAGCAGTGAGTTGAAAAGGCTGGATGGGTCATGGGGACTATTCAGACTTGTAAGAAAAATTTAGAAGGTTTAGAGGATTAAAGGAGGGGGAAGGTTGCACATCAGGCAGAACCTGGTGCTTGTGACTGCCATTGCTGATGATACCTAGGAGTGTTTAAAACCACAGGTGCTTTTGTCAGTGGTGCAAGCTAAAACAAAAGACTTATTTAAGGGATTGATAAAGAGTTATTTTCTCCTATCAGTAAGAGTTATCTTCTCAGAAGACTTTTCTTCTTATCACAGTAAGCCCAAATCTACTGCAGAGTTTCATAGTTTTTTTTAAGTTTTAAAGCATTATCATTATCTAGTCAAACCTCTGCCATAGCACAGTGCATAGAATTTTACACAGGTTTTCTTAAATCAAGCTTCCCCAGTGATTTATTTCACTTGGTGTTTGCATTGGGTTTACATGGCAAGGCTGGAGGGGAAGGGGTAGCAGGGGTGCTTCTGTGGGAAGAGACCAGAGGCTGGCCTTGCGTTAGACAGAGGCAGTTCCTGCTGCCTCCAAAACAGACCCACTGCTGCCCAGAGCTGCACAGCATCTGGGAGAGAGGAGTAAGAAAAATGTGAGAGAAACAACCCTGCAGACACCGAGGTCATTGAAGAAGAAGGTGTGGACAAGGTGTTCCAGGCACCAGAGGAGATTCCTCTGCAGCCTGCGGAGAGGACCATGGTGTCCCCTGCAGCCCATGAAGAACCCCACGCTGGAGCAGATAGGTGTGCCCTGGGGGAAGCTGGCAGCCTGTGAAGAGCCCGCACAGGAGCAGGTTTGCTCCCAGGACTTGTGACCCCATGGGGGACCCACAGTGGGGCAGGCTCTTCCTGAAGGCCTGCACCCTGTGGAAGGGACCAATGCTGGAACAGCCAGTAAAGGACTGTATTCTTTGGAAGGGTCCCACGCTGTAGCGGGGGAACAGTGTGATGAGGAAGCAGCAGCAGAGACAAAATGTTACCAGCTGTCTGGAGCTCCCATTCTCCGTCTACCTGCACCACTCGGCAAGATGGGGTCGGGTAGGGGAACGGGGGTCAGAAGAGTAGGGGGTGAAGGAGTGAAATTGGGGCTGGGAAGAGTAGGGGGTGAAGGAGTGAAATGGGGGCTGCGAAGGACGAGGTGGTGGGAGGTTGTTTTTAGGTTTGTTTTTCATGTTCCTCACAATCCTACTCTATTTTTAATTTGCAATAAATTACATTAATCTTCCCCAGGTTGAATCAGTTCTGCCAGTGGTAGTAACTGGCGAGTGATCTCCCTGTCCTTATCTCAGCCCACGAGCTTTTTATCTTCTCCAGTCTTGCTGAGTAGGGGAAGTGATAGAGCGGCTTGGTGGGTGCCTCGCAGTAGCCAGGGTTAACCCACCAGGGTGTTAAAGTGGCTGTTGTATTCCCAGGCCTGTGCCGAGCTCCTGGCTGTGAGACTGTACCAGCCTTTGTCAACAGGAAGTCTTTGATTTCCACGAGTGCACAGGTGTTTGCGGCCCAAGGGGCTGTTGACTACTACAGCCTCTTGCGTAACACAGGTCAGAAATTTTACCTGTATCTTATAACAAAGTGTGTATCTTCTGCTGGTATCTACAACATATGTTTCAGAATGATTCCTTGATTTAATAATCTTCAGTGGGAGAGGAAACACTATTCTGATGATTACTGACTTTGAGTCAACTTTTCATCTTTCATTTGATAAACTGATAAACTGGATGTTTGGTGTCCGTAGTTTAGATACAGTGCTCAGATCACCTCAGATCTGTAATAAATTCATTAGTTCTTTGTAGTATTTTGAATGTTGCAGTATCTTACAGATAAATGACATAGTAGTGTCAAGTTAAATATTCACGACAAGAAAAACATAAATCCTTTAAATCACAATTTTTTAAAAAATCAGTTTATCTCTTTGTCATTCATTGTTTTGACCAGAGTGGGTACTTTCCATGCCTCATAAGCATGCTATTTAACAGTACTTTTTACCAGCAGAACAACAGATTTTTCTGTTCTTTAGAGACTTTCTATGGGAAATAAAAGTAAAAAGCACAATGGAATACATATATCTTTAATCACATTAGAAGGGCTTTATTAGCATTCTAGGTGCTCTGTCAGGTAACTGTATTCCAGACAATGCGCCTTTTAAAGCTGTGATAATGTGATTATGGCAGCAATGTTTATTTGTTTGAGATTTTTGAGGTTGCTTTTTCTGAAATGTACTTAAAGTTATTATTGCCAACTATGTCTTTTTGTTATACTAAGATTCATTTTCTGATGTTTCACATTCTGTTTCTAATGGAGACTTAGCAGTGCAACCTTTATTCACAATGACAAACATTTAGTTTAAAAGAAAGATTATAGTTGTGAGAATATAACTAGTTTAGCATGAAGTTGTTAATTTCAGCATTCAAGTGGTTACAAATTGTAAGTAGAACGGATGATGGCTCCAAAGAGAGGAGTAATTCCATGCAGGAGGAATAATCCCATTGCACCAGCACAGGCTTAGGCCTGACTAGAAAGCAGCTTTGCCATAAAAGAACTGGGAGTCCTAGTGGACAACAAACTGGCCATAAGCGACCAATACAGCCTTGAAGAAAAGAAAACAACCTCCTATACTGCATTAGAAAGGTGTTGCCAGCAGGTTGATGGAGATCCTTCCCCTCTGCTTAGCACTGGTGAGACACATTTGAAGTGTTGAGTCCAGTACTGGGCTCCCCAGTGCAGAAGGGAAACAGAAATACAGTGAGCCCAGCAAAGTGCCACAAAGGTGATTAAGGTATTTGAGCATCTATCACATGAGGAGATGCTGAGAGAACTGGGACTGGTCATCCTGGAGAAGAGAAGGCTTAGGGAGGATATTATTAACGTGTGCAAATACTTGATGGTGTGAGGGGAGGGAGAGCAGAGCAGAGCCAGACTCTTAGTAATATCCCAAATAAAAGAAGAAGGAGCAATGGGCACAAACTGAAATACAAAGAAATTCTCTTTAAATGTAAGGGGGATAAAACCACTCACGCTTTCATACTGTCAGAGTGGTAGAACTCTGCACCAGGTTTGCCAGAGAGGCTGCGGAGTCTCCATGCTTGAATGTTTTGAAAATTGAACTCGACATGGCTCTAGTTGACCCTGATTTGAGCAGGGAGGTTGGACTAAACAGTCTCCAGAGGTCCTTCTATCCTCAATCGTTCTGTCATCCAGCAATCCTATGAAGTAATAAAATTTGTCTTGTGTAGACTGCGCAATGCAGATATGAAAAAAGAAGGAAAGAAAAATCTGTATTTGCTAAGGTAAATTAATTATAAACTTGTAAATTTATGGTAGCATATCTTGTGTACTACTGTGCACAGTACAGTAACCCAATAAACAGAAATATGTACACTCAGGCTGCTGGTTTCTAATCTATTTGCCTAAACAGGACAATGTAGTGCCATTTGTGATGCCATAGGGTATGCGATACTGCCACATCCAGCATATGTGGCACAGGAACTATTTTCTATAGGAAACCAGACAGGGTAATGAAAAGCTCAAATTACACCAAACCCAACTATAATGCAACTATATTGAGACTCAATATCCACACTAGTTTGCCTAAACACTGTTTATATAGAAATGTATAGACCATGGTAGGCTTCGTAAGAACACAGTAAAGGAGTAAGACCAATGGTCTGTCTAGCTCCATACTTTGTGCGGGCAGTTGAAGAAGCTATATATGGAAAGTGCTTTAGCCCCTAAGGTAGATAACTGAGACTGGTGAAGTAAATTTCATAGAGAAGTGCCTATATCCCATCACAGGTTATGAATGAAGGCTGTAGTAGGTTTACAAGAGTTCCAGGTGTTAGCTGAAGACATTAATAATAGAACTCAACTCCATATTATGGACTCCTGAATTTGGATGCTTGCATGTAAATATCTAAAACTTTAACCTAAGTGTCTAATCTCACTTTTTAATTTCTTGAGCACTACAGCTTTCATTTAATCTTAAAACAGGTGTCTAAACAGATTGGCTGAATTTCACTCTAGTTCCATTTACCATATTTCTATTGAGTGTAATAGGAGATTAAAAACCAAACTTACATATAGACAGTCGGGATGGAGTTTAGCTCCAGAATGTGGAAGTATAGGGTTCAACTCATTTGTTATACATAGGCATCTGGTGCTGCTTGAAATACCTTGAAGCTACCTACCCGCTGTTAACTGCAGTCCCTTCTTTCACATTTCACATCCACATGCAAAAGTCTGAGGTACCCCAGGATGTTTCTAAATTGGCATTGCATGCTCATGGTTAAGTATGAGAAGTGAGGTTTAGGTTGAGATTCATTCAAAAAGAAGTTAGCACATTTAGGTGACTATCGCTATGAATGCAGATGTTATATATGTAACCTCTCTATGTATCTGTAACTCATTCAGATGTGAGTTAGGTAGTCTGAGCTCCAATTGTAGTCAGTGGAGACCTAGGCAGTATCCTAATCGAGTCTAGACACCCACTCAGCTACCTAACATACGTGTCTACGGTGAGAGGCATAGTTTTCCAGACTATATTGACTAAATTGCCATTGTGTGTAAGGGGAAGCTTAGACACCTAAATTTAGTTGATTCCAACAAATGCAACCTTTTGTGTGAGATGAATCCCAGCTGTTCTTGTTGTTAAGGGAATACTCTTTATCTTGTGGGAGATTTAACAGTCTTTCATACCTACCTGCACATAACATTTTTCAAAGTAAAAGTAATGGTTTTTAAAATCCCTGCCTCATTTTTACAATATTATTTGAATACAAATACCAATCTGCATATCTTCCTATTTTTTGCTATATCTGAAGTTAAAAAACCCTATCTTTTAAAGCATAAAGAAAGATTTCTGATAATTATTTTTTTTGTTCTCTAGTTAGTTTTCCTTCTTACAACCAACCACCAAATATTGGCTGGTAAGTAATATAAGTCTTATGCTGTTTCGAAAAATAGCATGTGTTGAAGTGAAGATTTTGCATTTTGTCTGTCTCTTTAAGAATGTCCATATGGAACATTCATGGAATCCAGTCACAGAATATTGAGTTCCTTCCTTAAAGGAAGTATCTTGGCAAGCTTTTGCTTTCCAAGAAGGAAATCTAGTCCTCTGATAGAAAAAGTGTGTAATGTTAAGGAATACCCTTATATATCAGCGTCTTCAGACTTGACCTAGTCTTGTCCAGGGACTAGGTGTTCATTTTGTTTATTATATTTACTTTATGGCTTTGTCTTTTTGTTTTTCTCAGACTTTATTTTTGCTTCTTTGTTGTAAATCTAAAGAGAAATCCATGCATATGTCGGGTGGTTCTGTGAGTAAGGTCTGAAAGTTATCTAAGTAGCAGATATTATCTTTTGTTTCAAGTATTTGCCTTTCCAAAGAATGCTTTATGTTTCTGCGCATAAACTAAACTCTGTCTTAAACAAGAGAAGGGGCAGGAGAGATTAATTAAGTACATTAAAACAAATAAGGAATTGTATTTACAGTCTAAAACATACATAAGTAAAGCTTCTAGAAATAGGAATAACAGTTGACTCTTTCCTTATTCTAAAGCTTTATCCCTTTCCATACAGATTCAGGTAAATGCATGTTAAAAGAAGATAAGTAGGGAGAATGAAAATAATAATAGAATACTTACTTTGTTCACTGTGCACAGCATGTTACGTTTGTTTATTCTTTGGTTGCAAGGTGAAGGTATGCCTTCCAGACAGAAGCCATCCAAATGTCGTAATATCATAAGCAGCAAAACTTAGGACATATTTACCTTTGGCAAGGAAAGCAAAGTATGTACAAAATCTTTACCAAAGCCTTGAAATGTGGTTTTTTTCCCATTTGCAATCAATGAAATAAAGCATGAATAATACTTAGACTTTTCAGGAAGGTTAGAAAATTTTGCAGCTTTAGCAAAAAGATTTTCAATGCAAAACCCATGCTACATCGCCACAAATTTTTTTTTAAAAGAAGTTGATCTTAATTTAGTAACATCTGATCATCTTTGAAAGTAGAAAAAAAAATTCTTGCATATACCTATCATTTTTATACATTAATCCGTGTCGTTATAGCTACATTAAAAAGTTATATACACCGCAGGAAGAACAGGTCTGAGTGAGAAGCAGATGGTGCTAGGGGCACAACATTTACTATGTACACTTCTGTGGCTTTTACTCTGGACTTGAGTGGGCCCATGACTGAATGTCCCATTAGACTGATTTTATTTTGTCCAAAAGGAATCCCATCCTTGTGCTCCAAAAGGGTTTCACAATAGAAAGTCAAGTGTGTCAAGTGGAGATGACTAGGAAATTAATCTCAGAAGTGCACCCCAGAAAGTTGATACAGAGTATTGTTTAGTAACATGTATTTCTTTCCTCATGGACCAACTCGCCTATCTTTAAAAAAAAATAATTTACATTACTGAACTACCATCCAAATACTGCATGCTTAAATATTCCCAGCACATTTATTATGATTTTAAGGTTCTTCACCCTGAAAAACCCACAAAAATTCATTTTCAAGGTAAAACTTGTGATTAAATTCTGTGCCTGCTGTATTAGGAGAAGGATTCTTTTAGCTCTCTTGGTAATGCCCAGTTACTCTTTTACATCAAATCTGTGCTGTCTTCAAAATCTAAAGAAAGTGTTTAAGTTCATTGAGAAAGATTAAATAACTTCTTTCTTTTACTTTATCCTTACTAAACAGTACAGCGGCATTTATAGAAAAATGTCATGGAGATAGCTATTGAAGACATACTTTCATATCAAGTAAAAGCATCAGTTATAAATGACTCATCTATCTAAAATAACTCAAAAATGAAAACCTTCTCAACTTTTTAATAATTGCATATTTTTTAATCCAATAAACTCATAATGTGCATATTTATCACTTTACATGTCCTTCATTTTTGCTTGTGTAAAATATATATGTGACTGACATTATGGTATGATGGAATCATTGACCAGTTTTGTTGTTAGCTTTTACGGAATATTAACAAATTATTTTCTGATGAAGAGCAGTAGTCAATTACTGAATTTAAGGGAAAGCAATTTTTTATTCAAAAGATGTAAATTACTGCAATTTAAGATGTACTTAAAATACGCAAGCACATATTTTAGTAGTACCAAAGACTTATGCTGTAACAGAGCAAAGGCATACGAAATAGTTTTTATTTTCAGTAGAGACACCAATACAATTTGGGTGTTTAGGGGTTTTCTTTTTTGTTGTTTTGGTTAATTGGTTTTGGGTGTTGGGTTTTTTCGTATATTGTTTTTGCAAAAATATAACAAAAGAGGCTGGTTTTAATTTGTAGTGTAATTGCAAGGCTCTTGAAACCCTGCCACTTACTGGTTGTTGTGAGTGTGAATGTGATCTGGCAAGCACAACATAGTCATTAACTAATGGATTGTAGCTACAGTCTTTCAGTAAAAATGTGTAGGTGGTTAGTAGTACTGTAGTGTTATCAGCAATTTGAAAGTCATTTGTAGGTTAGCTTGTGAAATTAAAAGTGTAATCAAAAATTTCCCTGCACTGTTGCCTTTTTCAGCTGATTTAACTGCAGATTCCTTGGATCATTCAGAAGATGAACCAAATGACTCAAAAATAATCATCCATGCTGCAGTGGATTAGTTGTCTGAATGATAGTTTCACAGTTTATATGGTTTTTTTTTTCATATGAAATGAAGGGGATAGAATGAGGTCATTACTTTTTGCTGTTACTTTAGGTCTAAGATGGTTGGTTTTTTTCTTTTTTGATAGTATACATATATGTTCTTTACTATTGTTTCATTATGAATGGAAATCATGTATTTTCTGTTCTAAATAGACAGTTAATATTACAAGTCTCTTTGCATGAGCAGCTACACTGTTTGGAGATATATTAATTATACTTTTTGCAGAAGAATGAAAATACCTAACATAGATGAATTTAGGTCAGTGTGCCAGCTGTAAAAGACACATATATGCATATCTATGCTTACTGACATACATAGATATACCATGTTCACCTAGGGTGCAGAGATGTTCAGATAATCTGCATGTTTATTAATGATACTGACCTTTGGCTACCCAACTTCCCTTCAGCATTTAAAGAGATAGCATGACTGATCTTGAAGGTGGACATAGTTAACAATAACATGATGCATCAGTGTTTATGTTCTGTTGATATTTTGTGCAGTCTTATCAGACTCTTATGGTCATCAAGAAATTCTAGCTAGGAGCCTATGCTCACAAGCCCTGTTTCTGAATATACGGACTGCTGTGTTAGGCGTAGGATGCCTGTCAGGTTAATCTCTGAGAAACCTAACAAAAATAGACTCTTTAACCCTAAATACACATTATGCATACTTAAGTCTTTAGCCTATAATATGAGTCATGCCTCCCAATTGATCCAGAATAATTTGAAATTTTTAAAAAATATGAATACTGACTTTCTGTCCTGAAAGTCAGACAGCATTTTTGAGCTACTGTCTGTGTAAATGGAGGAAGGTTGTGTCAAAAGAGAGGAACAGGATGAAAAAGACAACTTTAGAGACACGCGTGAATTTTTCCATGTTATTTTGCAAACAATGGCAACATTATTATGGAGAAGTTATACCGGTTAAGCAAAAAAATAATGAAGAATCCTGGAATGACCAAATAATAAGTTACTTTGCATGCTTTGTTCACTTTTAGGCCTAAGAGAGATCAACTGGTTGCACGAGAACTCACATGAATAAATAAATACATAAAAAATCTTTATAAAAGCTAAAGAAACATTGAAGAAATAACAGTTTGATCCTTCGGGTGATACCATAGTACAAAAGAAACTCATGGGCCACATCTTTCATTTTTGAGGAACATTTTCTGTGACCTTTTATAAGTCTGTGTCTCTCTTGCTTGCTTGTTTGACTAAAATATATTCCACTCATCTGTCTTAATTTAGTTCAACTGCAACTGCTTGGATCTTCACACACTAAAAGAATAAATCCTAGCACCATATGCTAATGTATGTCTAGATCTCATGTCTTTTGTTTAGAAATCATTATGTTTGAGTTGGTGATGAGATAGGGTGTATTTTTTCAATGGGACGGGTCCAGAAGTGACTTGGTATTGCTTACTCTGTTGGACAACTGCAGGGAAAGAAAAGGAGGGAGATTAGGCTGGTGTTACTGGAGAGGCAGAGGAAAGAATGGCTTGGAAGGTGTCAGGTAAACTGCCAGCTGGACAGATAGATTATACACAAAAGCATGGGCATGGCATATTAAAAGCGGAGTGCCAGGGAACTGACATTGGTCTAGGTAATTCTTCTATGTACATTGAAACATTGTAGAACAGTTCTGTGCTACTCAGAAGTCAGAAGGCTGTTTTATTTATGGCTCAAAAATGTCCATGAATCATTCTGTCAACTGAACTTGAAGGGAAGAGTACTTGTCCTTAGAAGACTGCAAAATTCCAAAGCAAACTGTAAGACAATCCAAACTGAGAAACAGAGCACTTAGCTGGGGAAAAGATGAGTGCCATATTGCTTAATTGATACTCCTTTTTTTTTGGTCTTGTCAAATGTTTGCCTATCACAAGATGCCAGCCTACTCAATGTTGTGTTCCTGCTACAGGGTATATGGCATCTCATAAGTCTGGGAGTTCGCTGGCAACAATGTTCTACTTTTCTACCCTGGTTGCCCAGTAAAAAATGTATAATTAGGTTGTGACTATTAGATCTGAAGAGCATGTCTGCACTAACCAATGGTGTTAAACTGTCACGGTGCCAGATGTAATGCTTAAGAGCAGGTAGCTCTGACCTCTGAATTGTGTTGAAGAAATATTTGCATATCGCACATCTCTGCTAACACTAACAGTAGTATAAGAACAGGTTTTGGAGTTGGCGGGGTGTTTTCTTTCCTTTTTTATATCGTATGTGGGGTTACTTTCTCAAATGTCTATAGTTTCTATACCTTCTTTTCAGTGCATCTGAAATTAAAGTGTAAGTCATATGCAAATTTCAACATGGCAGGCATATAGAATGGTATATTCAGTCTTAGGAAGATATGGTAAAGATGGCAAAATGCTGGGTCTTTTTTCAGATAAATTTGGCATATATTACTTCTTAGTCCAGATTAAGTAATTGGATCACTTAAATTATTTTACTGGCTGAAAAAAAAATCAGATCTGGTTTCCTTTGGAACAGATAACTGACTGTAAACTTGGATTTAGCATCTACCTAAGTCATTAACAGTGTTTTTGTTTTGATGGAGTTTATTTCTGCAGCTTTGATCATTTGAATAAGCCAGTCACAATCCAAAAGGGTGGATTGGTGTAACTAATTCTATGTCTCAGGATGATACTTTAGTACAGTTCCAGCTTAAAATAGCTGAGAGATGACCAGTTTTTTTAAAAAAAATTAAAATAATAATTGAAAAGAATCTTGAGGTTCTTTCTGTAGTTGAGGATCAGCTTTGCTGATAATCTGCCTTCTGAAAGGTTTGTCAGACTAGGCCATTGATCTGTGTATTAAAGGGACAAACTGAAACTTGAAAACATTGCTTTCTGCTCTAATAGCTGGTTGTGCCCCAAAACAGAAACCAGATATTTTTAAAGGAGAGAAAAGCTGTGATTTTCATTGTTGGAGTTTTGTTGGTCTGTTTGTTTGCTTTTTGAATGTGTTGCCTTTTCAGGCAAGGCACTTGAGGGAAGTTGTCCTTAGTTATCATTGTAAGTGCATTTGTTTAATGATCAGGAATAAAAAGTTAATTAGCACAGAGATGTTAACTTCCAGCCACGTGTGCACAGACATACATGGATTTTCCTTCTTATCCAACAAATGTGGTTTTAGGAAACATCAGAATGATCAGCTAATTATGAAGCACTTTGGTTATTTCTAGATCTCTTTTGCATACTAGGTTCTTTGATACACTGTACTAATCAAATAATTTCTATTCAGCCACATTAGGTGTAATTAAAAAAAGAATACCTTATCTATTGCCATCTCCTATTTGCTCAGATCTTTTCATGTGTCTCTTACAAAACCTTACCACTTAATGCCCTTTCAACTCTTCCCAGATAAAACTTTTAATTCATAAGGGTAAAGAAGACTTACTAGTTTTATCTTCATTAGCATGTTATGCGGTAAACAAATTCAGCATGCAAGAATTTTTCTGTGTTAAGATAAATTCAATCATTAGACTAACATTTGCTGCACTACAAATACCCATTTCAACCTATTGAATTTATTACCTAATATCTGTGGGCACTGATTAGCAGTTTTGCTCATTATCACTTTGAACCTCCTACGTAAATCATGGCCTTAAATTTTTTGTGTGATTGTTCCCTGAACTTTTTTTAACCTTTCTGGCTCAAGTGTTTCAAATAGATTTTGAAAAGATAAATATTTCATTTTTCACATTTAATCTTGGCCATAAATCAGAACAATGTATGAAAAATTCTCTGCAACTGCACAGAAAAAGTGTCTGTCTTATTACTCAACCTGGCTCTATGCCATGAAACAAGTGTGTACATTTTTATTTTGCTAAATGCTCATCTTTTTCAACCTAATCCACTTAATATATTTACATCTATTTTTTTTTACTATTTTTCAAAAATATATTGGATGCATTTATAGGGTTTTGTTGTGGTTTAATCCCAACCAGCAACCAAGCCCCACAGAGCTGCTCACTCACTCCCCCTCTGTTGGGATGGAAGAGAGAATTAGAAGAGTGAAAGTGAGAAAACTCAGGGGTTGAGATAAAGACAGTTTTACAGGCAAAGCAAAAGCCACGCATGCAAACAAAGCAAATCAAGGAACTCATTCACCACAGCCCATTGGCAGGCAGGTGTTCGGCCATCCCCAGGAAAGCTGGGCTCCATCATGGTTACTTGGGAAGACAAATGCCATCACTACAAACGTTCTTCTTCCCCCAGCTTTATGTGCTGAGCATGACAACATATGGTATGGATTATCCCTTTGGTCAGTTGAGGTCAACTGTCCCAGCTGTGTCCCCTTCCAGCTTCTTGTGCCCCCCCAGCCTCCCTGCTGGTGGGGTGGGGTGAGGAGCAGAACAGGCCTTGGCTCTGTGTCAGCCCTGCTCAGTAGTAACCCAAACATCCCTGTGTTATCAACACTTTTTTGCTCACAAATCCAAAACATAGCCCCATACCAGCTGCTAGGAAGAAAATTAATTCTGTCCTAACCAAAACCAGTACAGGATTATACAGAGATGTATTTGTGGTTGTAGATTCCCAGAGCACCAGCAGCAGGGCCTGCAGGGCCTCTGTGGGGTGGCCAGGGTGCCCCAGGCCAGGCACAGCCGGTTCCAGCCGGCTCTGGCCCACCCACCGCAGGGCACTGCCAGGTCTGTGGCCAGCGGGTTGTTGCCTCAGGGAAAGAGAGGGTAAAAAGTTTTCTGGCAGTGAGAAATGAGGAAACATGTGAGAAATGGCCCCGCAGACACCGCAGTGAGAGAAAGAAGGAAGGGAAGGGGTGCCCCAGGCACCAGAGCAGAGACCCCTGCGGGCCCTGCGGCAGACCACACCAGAGCAGGTTCATCCACATATCAGCAACTAAGGCGTGAAGCTGAGCCAGGAAAAAAAGGGTTAGTGAGGGGAGGGTGTTCCTTTTTGTCTGGTTTTTTGGTATTTGGTATATTTTTGTCTGTATTTTGGCTTTATTTCTCACCACCCAGCTGTTTTAGCAGGCAATAAATTAAATCAGTTTTCCCTAGTCAGGCCTGTATTGCCCATGGCGGTAACCATTAAACAGTCTTCTCATCTTTATTTCAATCCATGAGCATTTCCATTTTATTTTCTCTCCTGTCAAGGAGGAGCAGTGAGAGAGTGGTGGGGTGGGCATCTGGCAGCCTGTCAAGGTCAACCCACCATGCGTGTTAGTTTAACCTAGTTGCCTAGGAAAATAGCCTCAGAGTTTAGAGAAAAGTATTATTCAATAAATACTAATATTTACCAGAGAAGAGCCCAGTTAAAATGTTATGGGCATTTTTTAATCTGTCCTATATTCTTTTATTTCTATCTTTCCACTATCTCGCTTTCTATTTTATGTTCCTGAGGATGTTGTAGTCTGTCTAGTCCATACTTGCATGTAAGAGAAGTTTATCAGATACTCTGTGTCATTGCCATACAGTTGTATGTGAGGAATTTTGGCAGAAGATATCATAACTCTTCTTAAATATACATAAGGAAGTTTTGAGGAACTAATATTTTGAATGTATATATATTTGCATTTCAGTGAAGGATCTTGCCATGTCACTGAAGCAATTCTGATAAATATAAAATTGCAGAACATGACCTATGCTGAAAGTACATTTCTTCCCCCGCCTACACCCGAGATTTTGTTCCAGCCTTTGCTTCCTCAACAAAATCTCTCCATGCGGAACCACAAGCTTTCTCCTAAAAGAGCTGTATTATTCTGTCAGCATTTCCAATCTAGGAAGGCAAGCTTCCTTAGTGACATATGACAATATTATCGGAATCAGAAAGCCAAAGATAATAAGCTGTGTCTCACCTATATTGGGGTTAGTGGGGAGAGATAGCAAGAAGCTAGAACCTATTAAAGCACAGATCGTCTTCCTGTTTTCTTATGTGAAGAAACTGTAAGTCAGGCTGCCATTTCAGCTCCTTACAAAGGCTGTAATCATAAAAAACTTCCATAGTATAAGGTTTTGCTTTCCCTATAAGTAAAACAGAGCCTGGGAAGAAAAACCTTAACATTTGCCAATTCACTTCCTGCAACAGGAGGTCTTACAGGTTCCAAATGACCTGTGCTGTGCTATCACTCACCTCATTTACACTGCTTCCCAGAGATTTTGAAGACTGGTTTACACTGATAGAGTATAACAACAATGCTTTGCAATACTCGTTGTTTTTTTAAAGAATACTTTTCCCTTTCATTTCTTATGAAACAACAGGTATAAATAAAAACAGAAGTCCTGCATTATTTCAGAAAACAAAATTAAGATACGGATGCTAAAAGATATCTGTAATGTGTAGAAATGGTACTTTTTGGATTGGTATCTAGTTTTATCTTAAACACATTACTGTAAGAATCTCACTGCCTTGCTTCATCAGAACAAAAAATACTTGTAGGTTATTTTTTTTTCTGGAAACAGAGCAGGAGACATTGCAGATGCTTTGTACTATATTCTAGTTCCCTCCTTCCCCTCTCAATTGTAATAGATTGCCATTCTGAATGGCTTATCCAGAAACTATGAAAATTAATTCTGAATATTAAATAAAGTATCTAAACCTGAAAAAATGCATTTTAGAAAACTCAAGGTTTAGAGTCTTTCAATTCACATTGTACAAAGCTTTTTTTGACCCATTAATACCATTATCATTGATTGCCAGATAAATATGTTTTTATTGCATGCCTGTATCTGGAAAAGCATTCAGGGTTTTTTTGATATTTTTTTTCCTAAAATCACTGCCCTGACATACAACTGTGAACAGCTTAAAAGGAAAAACTGTAAACAGCTGTCACAGAATACGTTGACTTTTCACAACGCTTTGCTTGCAATAATTTTTTCAAAGAATTGTAAAAGACTCTGCTTATGTTTCCATTATAGAGAGCCTCATTCTCTGCTAAATAGTGTGTGCATCTTTTGTCCCTAGTGCTTTATTATTTCATCCTTTGGATCTATTTTTCGCTTGGTTGAGTAGTCAACTATT
Source organism: Falco rusticolus (assembly GCF_015220075.1). Taxonomy (NCBI): domain Eukaryota; kingdom Metazoa; phylum Chordata; class Aves; order Falconiformes; family Falconidae; genus Falco; species Falco rusticolus. Next base: position 40,530,395 of record NC_051188.1, on the reverse strand, counting down.
TAACATGAGTTCAGATGACCTTTGAAAATGGCTTTTCCTGATGTTTGCTATGCAAGACCTGTTCTCCAAGTGCAAACAACAGCACTCTTGAGAGGGTTTTTGGTTGGCTTTTTTGTTTTGTTTTCTTTGATTTTTTTCCCCTCTTTCTTTTTCCGAATCTGACTACAAGGCATATTTAGGAGTGTAAGCCTACAAATGTTTACATCACTTCCACTGTCTGTCTGTGCAACTGGAAATTCAGATGCAGAATACAGTGAGCAGAATGAAGACATGGGGGGGGGGTGGGTGGGGGGGTGGGTGGGGAAGAGGCAGAGAATGAAAGATAAATGGAGCAGTCTGGTCAGGGTGCCAGATTTGTGGCGTTAAGAGAGAGCCCTGACTCATTTTACAGTACATCCTGTAGTTCAGTGTCTGTTTTCATGCGGATTCTCTTGGGACCTAGTCGCCCATTGATCAGGAGTATCCTTTAAGCATATATGTAGATCATATTGAACTCCATGTCACCATTTTTATTAATATCATAGTTCAACTGACCTGGAAGAGGTATTCTGTCTCTCCAGGAAAATCTTCAGAGGTAAATTCCTAATCACCGTGTTTGCAGAAAGATTTTGCTCAGTAGTTTGAACTTTCTAGGTAGCTTACAGACTCTCAAGATACCTCCCTTCCCATCAACTGAATCTATTACTGTTGTTAAATGATTTCTTACGATATAATGATGTAACTAAAGGTAGTACTACAGCTGTCATAAATGCAGCTGAAATTCTAATTTGCTTGTGCCAACAGGATTTAGCAAACTTGTTGACTGGTTAGTATGGCAATACCTATTTTACGAGGGATGTTTGTGTAGCCAAGGAGAGTTCTGTCATGACAGGCTAACTTCTGATAGAAGATTGATTTTATCTTTTGCTCTTCAAGGTATTCTTCAAATGGGATGAATTCTGAGCCATGCAGCAAGAGTAGCATCTGAATCCCTGCAAGCAGTTAAAATTGGATTATAGTTTATCTAGACCTGATACATGACCATGACCACATAATTCCCTAATTAGAACTGCTTAGTGTGTTGGGCTTTACATGAAGTCAATATTCATTTCAGTAAACACGCTATTAAAACAAACAGAGTGCAGATATCAGTAATTTGAAAATAATGATTCTTGAAACTAAGCTTTCTAAACCATTCAGTTTATTGTTTCATTTGTTTGAAATTTAGCTACAAAGGAGAGCAATGGATTTTTAGTTATTTCAGACCAAAAAAAAAAATCATGTTCTACTCCCTCTACAGAATTTTGTGAAATACAGTGTTGTCTTCATTGAGACCAAAAACATGCTAACCACTGAAGATGAATGACAGTGTCAGTCGAATTGTAGTGCATGAAAAGGAAAGGGCTGCTTTAACCACTTACAAGCATTATATAGAAATACAGCTCTTGATATTAAGAAATAGCATGTTTGCCTTTGTGGTAAGTATGGATAAAATGAGTCCTGAAGATGAGAAAGCTAGTAGATCTCTGACTACGTTATGTGAGATTTCTGTATTTAGGATAAGTTGAGGAGAACGTGGCATATGTTTTATTAGGTTCTGATTTTAAATTTGTCCTCCTCCCTACCCCCCCCAACATTGTGTGTGCGTGTATATATGTATTCCTGAGGTTCTGTCCTTTGAGTGTAAAATAAAATAAAAAGTAATAACACTGAAAAGCCGATGGGCAAAAATTGATTCATAAATGAGAAGGTGGCATTCATCTCAGCACTCTTATTGGAAACCTAAATCTCAGTAAATTTGTAGCCTAAGGATACAATGGGCTTAAAGGATTTCTGTCTCTGAAGAAAAATTAGAATGCCTTTGAGGTAAGGTAAATGGAAAAGGTTGTTTGGGCAAACGTGGAGCTCTAGCACTATTAAATGTTAAGCACCATCAGGGGGTATCTCAGTCATTAACAAGAGTGGCATGTTGAAGATTGTTTCAAGCAGGAGAAGAGTTATGGATGGCTATGTGAGGTGGCACAATGCCACAGGGAAATTATGTCAAGCAAAAAGAAGATTTTTTTTAAACTTATTGTGGGGAAAAAGTAAGTGCTGAAATGGTGTCCTTTCTTTAGCTACCTTAGAATCTATTGCCCAAAATAACCCTGTGTTGTCTTTTAAATGAACCAAATCTGGGCCATTAACTTTGAAGTCCATTGTACAGCCTTGTGCATACTAGTCGCCCTTGATCTTTGGCATATTTTGTATTCACTTGCAATGTAAATATAAATGATGAATTAATCCAAACATAAGCATGCTCACTTCAAATCCAAGTAGTTAGCAGTCTTGACTGACTTGGAAGTGTTTTATGGACCTTGTGTGTTAGTTCTGTATGTAATTAAATGGGATCTCAGGGGTTCTGTAGGCAGCCAGTAAGTTAAGCTATCTGGTGTGAGAATAATGTGTTGCTATCTAGGGAAAGAAAGATTTAGGAGCCAAGCTAGGATCCCTGTTTCAAGCCAACAGAGCTTGAGAAGTGAGCAGACATGGAGTGTTACATCTCTAGGCAGTAGTTACCAGCTTTCTCATTATGTTAGCACATCCTCCTGGCTGCTCCACAAAATGGCCCTGAGATTAGAAGCTCTGCAGGAAGCTATCTGTGTTCTCACAGTTGGAAATGCATTGTTAGGATGACAGCAGTTACATGGAAAATGGGTATTAAGATAGTCTTCAGCATCAAGAATATTCTGCTTTCCCAGTTTGCCGTAAGGTATTGCTTAGAGAGAATAGCAGGTAGTGTGGCCTGTGTTGTAATCCTATTTGAGAGTAAATAGTGAGAAATGCCATTTTAAGTTTATCTTCTAATGTATATGTATAATAAATTGTGCTGTGGTAGGACCTTAACATTTTCCTCATACAGTGATCTTCAGTTTAATACTCTTCCATATCTTCACCACCTCCTATATAATTTGTTATTACATAATATCCTTGCAGGTACTTGTATTTGGTTTATGTGAAAAGGTTTGCATGGGGTGGGGGTGGGTTGAGGGGGGTAGGGGGTGCCAGCGTGGCTTCTGTGAGAAGATGCCAGGGGCTGCCCCCATATCAGGCAAAGCCAGTTCCAGCTGTTTTCAGGAGGGATCTACCACTGGCTACATCTGAGCCAAGCAGTGACATTGGTAGTGCCTCTGTCATAATATTTAAGAAAGGGTAAAAAGTGTTGCGCAACAGTACCTGAGGAAAGGAGTGTGAATATGTGAGAAAACAACTCTGCAGACACAAAGGTCAATAGACAAGGAGGAGGGAGGAGGTGCTCCAGGTGCTGGAGCAGAGATTCCCCCTGCAGCCCATGGAGGACCATGGTGAAGCAGATATCCACCTGCAACTTGCGGAGGACCCCATGCCACAGCAGGTGGATGTGTCCTGAAGGAAGCTGCAGCCTGTGGAAACACCATGCTGGAGCAGGTTCCTGGCAGGACCTGTGATCCAGTGAGGGACCCTTCATGTCTGTTCCTGAAGGACTGCACCCTGTAGAAAGGACCTATGCTGGAGCAGTTCATGAAGGACTGTGTCCCATGGGAGTGACCTCACACTGGAGCAGGGGAAGAATATGAGAAGGAAGGAGTGGCAGAGACAAAGTCTGATGAACTGACTGCAATATCCATTCCCCATCTCCCTGCATTACTTGGAGGGAGGATTTAGAGAAGTCCAGAGTGAAGGTGAGCCTGGGAAGAAGAGAGGGGTGGAGGGAAGGTGGGTTTAGATTTGTTCTTTTTTCTTATTCTCCTACTCTGTTTTATTTGGCAGTAAATTAAATTAATTTCCCTGAGTCAAGACTGTTTTGCCTGTGATGGCAATCAGTAAGTAATCTCCTTGTCCTTATCTTGACCTGCGATCTCTATGTTGTATTTTTCCCCCTGTCCTGTTGAGGAGAGGGAGTGATACAGTGGCTTGGTTGGCACCTAGTGGCCAGCCAAGGTCAACCCACCACACTACTAAAGTCAAAGCTTAAATATTTATAGGAGAATTGACATGTGACCTTTCACTTTCCTTTGAACTGTCATTAACAGCTCTGCAGCCGGCAGATTACAAGGTGTTATTTATCTTGCTGTTACTGTATACTGGGATTTTATCTGTTTTTTCATCATGCTTACTTTGGACCCTATTAAAATTGTAGTCATGGTCCCTTTTACAGTGTTCTGGGGTATATTTGACCCCTTTAAAATGATCCATGGGATAGAACGTTTTATCAGTTCACTTAGGTTTTGTCTACCTTTCTCCATCACTTTTGATCTAAAGCAGAATAGAAAGCTTTTCCTATCTTTTTTTGTCTTTGGTCCACTTGTACAAATGGCTGTTACTTTAGAACAGATTATGCATACAATTTTAAGTACAGATTCTGAGATTGCCATTTACTTCGTGAATACTTTTGTAAGTATATATAGATGCAGGATTGTGTCTCGTTACTTTTTTTACAATGCTAACAGCATTTGACAAAGAGAGATAATAATAGAAACAAAATCACACTGATATGCCAACTGAAGTATGAGCTATCATAAAGCACTGATGCAGTAGTTCAGGTCTGCCAGGCACTTACCAGTGTCAATAGTAGAAGCACCAGTCCTGAAAGAGGTTATGGGTAAAGGGGGAAAAGTACTGGACTGTGACCCAGAGCATCACAGTTTTTTAAGATGAGATGCAACTATATCTTGATACCTTCTTTACTAAGTAAACATCTCATTATTGATAGTTGTTATTTAGAGATGTAATTCATGCTGTAGACCTGAATGTAAATTCATTTTGAAAAATGTGAATAAACGAATGTAAAGAAGTGACCATTATGTTGAATCTACATTGATAGCTCAATTTTATCATAGTCTAAGGAGGGAAAGAATCCACTTGTTTGGAGTACAAGTAGGAAAGAAACTCCTATTAACAACATTATTAAATGTTCCACATGTTCAGAATATGTAAACACCTTTGCAGAGTAGTACATGTAGGGTTAGTATGGCTGGCAGTGTAGTGGCAAGATGCTGGGTGGGTAAATGAGACTTCAGTCACTCATTTTTCATCTTGCATTGTTCAAAGAAATTCAATTTCAAGGAATGAATACATTCTCAGAAATTGATAATATATCAAATATATATAATCATGCATATAGAAAACTAATGTGGTACTTTACTGGATTTTCTAAGCTCTTTTTTGGTGGCAAAGTCACTGTACAATTCTTAACCAGCTTGTTCAGGGTATTTAATGTCTTTAAAAATTAAAACTCATTATTCCTATTTCATATTTAATACAAGGCTTAGAGTTCAGAGACTAAAAGCTGTGGAAGAACAAGATCAGTTTCAGACTAAGATGTTCCTCCACTAATCTTACAGAAGCAGATCCAGGTGATGTGAACTTTTATACAGTTTGCACTTAAACATCCACTTGGCAAGAGGAATTAAAGATAAAGAAATGCGTGTAAAGCCCTGAAGTGTTGGATTAATTCCTTAACTAGAAGTTTTAGGCCACAGATTTAATGCATAGCTTCTGAAAATGTTAAATATCATACATATTAAGGCTACTTAATTCAGATTTAACAGTGGGAGTTTTGGAGGCCTGCCATGTAAAAAGTAAAGTGAGAGAGGTAAGCACTCCCCTGATGGTGAGAAGAGCTGTCACTCAAAATAATTTCTGCCTAATTTATAACCATAGATTAGCACAGTGAAATCCTATGGAAGATATGTGCTTCAGTCAGAAGTTTACATAAAACCCAGAATAATTTGTGATTACAGTATCTATGTATCAGCACAAGAGATTTTTGCTTTGTGTTTTAAGAGTTTGAATAAAAATGCCTGTTAAAACTGATTGAGGCCATTGCCCCTTATGGGATTTTTTTAAACTGTGGTTATTGCATGTAAAGAATAGCAATATCAAGATGTTATTAATAATAACATAATATCTGTTTCTTCCAAGAAAGTCTGATATTGATTGACAATGAATAGCTGTAGAACAAACTTTAAATTACAGTATTTATTATGAATGTGACTTAGAATTAATTAAGGGATACATTTTGTCCTCATTTACAGTATTGAAGTTCTCTGGAGTTGGACATGTACATTAATGGCAAAATGAAACTAAATTTAAAAGTTTCACATGATTCATGTTTTGAATAAAGAAGTTATTATTGTGAATAGAGTTTAAAACGTAGATCATGTGTATAGGGATCAGACACCACATCTTTTTGAACAGTTACACTGAGATCAATTTTCATGGATTTGATTTAGGGATAAACAAAAATAAAGGAGAGTTTAGGCACCTATGTTTGATGGGAGGGGACATGATTATGCCATGTGTTCCACAGTTTTATTACTCTTTCCAATCTTGCATATATTAATTTCCTTTATGTGGCTGACCATTAGTTAACACAATCGATGCCCTGCTGAGGAGTCAGGAAACAGCTGAGGCATATACCTGATCCTAGGAAGTTGAAAATTTAGAAGATTAGTTTCCACAATCTCGATGTAGTTTATACTACCAAAGGACAGTATTCAAGAAGTCAGTATGCTGAGGAAAAGTATGTCTAAGGTCAGGAATTAGAAGTGCTCAGGACAAAGATTTTGTATGTCACTAGACTTAAGTGTCTGTTTGTGATTCCAATTAAATTTCTACAGTGAGGCTGTGATTCACAATTAAAGATCCAGTTCTAAGATTAAATGTAAATAGCTTCTGTGGACCTGCATAAGTAGCCGAGGCATTAATGATGCTGGGGAAAGAAAACTAGAAATGTTTGCTTTTACATAACAGCCTATTAAACAGAACACCACCCAAGAGAGTGGGAGATTGCACTGAGGATTGCTTTGGAGAAGGAATGCAAAATTCATTGGATCAGGGAAATGAATATTGAAAAATTCCTGTGAAAGAAGTGGGGTACTGGAATCTTGTCCTACCACATGTAACTGCCTCTGCCTTCCATGTTCTTAAGGAGACCGCTGGATACATTATAACCATAAAGATACAATGTATAAAGAAAAGCTGTATGAGAATTACCAGCCTATGCTTTTCCTGCTCCTACAGTATTTTCCTGGGTTAGTTTTTTTCACTAGGGTTGAAAACCTGTAAAGCAAAGTAAAGACAAAGAATAATGGAAGGAACTGGTCATGTGTAGTAGAGAATAAACGTGCTCAACCAAGTAATAAGTAGGGAGAACCAGTGCAATCTTCCCCGAGTGCAGATAAGATGCAGCAATTGTAGAAAAAGGTTTTTTTTTTATAGTGTACCTTCTTGGAACATAGATTGGACAACCCACTGACAGCAGTTCCACTGTTTATGACATATGAATGATAAAACCTAGTTGTTAGTCTTGGTCTGAATTCAGCCTGTAGGTAAGTTTGGTGCACTAGGGAGAGTTATAAAGAAATAATGATAGGAAGCAGTCAGTAGAAAGAAGAAGCCAAAAGCGAAGTTAATGATTAGGCTAGGCCACTGAATCCACAGGTATATCATGAACACATGCACAAAAATCTGAAGAGGTACAGCAAGACCTCAGTGCAATGCCAAATAATTTCAAAGTTCAACTGATTAGGATACACTGGACTAACAGGTAGGCTTCAGAACCTATGGGAACTAGGTAGGAAAAGGAATTAAGCATAAAATATCATGATTCAAGAATGCAAACTGAAGAGACAGGGTTCAGAATCAAGAATGAGAACGAAGAACTCAGTAGGCAGAAAACTACAAGGCAATCTGTGGCTTTCAAGTTACACTCATGTAGGTCTCACTTGGAGGCATCCAGCTGGTCATAAGGCATAGCAGGCACGAGTGAACCAGGATTTGTGTCCTATGTACATAGCATCCAGGTACTGCCCTGGGGAATGACTGTCCCCTCTCACCTTCGGTCTGCAGACAGGCAATAATTTGTTAGGTGGTCACACATTAAACAGTTTGGATAAACAGAACTGAAATGTTTTCTTGGCTGCTTCAGTTCTAACCACACTAAACTCCTCTATGGGCTTCACTACACTGAAAAGGAACAGTGAGGATGAAAGAAACTGTGGATGTTCACTATTCCCTTTGTAAATATATCATCTAGGATAAAAGAAAGCTTTTCAGTCTGTAGAAACCTGCCAAGGAGGTCAGAAATAGAATTTAGTCATCCAACACCCTGGTTTTGCTATTTATAGTTGGGGAGAGGAGGAAAGGTTTTAGTCATCAAACTACAATCTCATTAAGGAACAATTTGATAAAAACTCCATGTGGGAAGCCTTAAGGTTTTCATTCATCTACTTGATTTTGCATACTTCCCCTTGGGAAAGGTCAGAATTATTATGCCATCATATTATAATTGTGTCATTTTGCTTCTCTGGTTTGTTTTTTTGTTTTGTTTTTATGTTCTTCTTCTCTGGTTTAGATTTATGCTCACTCTCCCTCTTTTAATTAGTTTAATCCCTAAAATTTATTAATTTAATATTAATTTATATCATCTTCTTTTGATTTCCCCCTGAAACTGATACCTTACTGGGCATCAGCAAAGGTTGCTGAATGTCATACATCTAAGTTTGTAAAAAGTCAAAAACTTCTACTCTGTAAACATTTTTCATTCTTGCTTTTTTTTTTAAAAAAAAAAAAAAAAAGAAAAAAAGAAACCAGTAAGTCATCCACTACTGTACAACTCAAGTGGAACGCCCAATCTTAGTAAAATATGAAAGCAATCTCCTGTTGCTAGAAGAGGCTCCTTCTATTTCGGTTGCTATGGAGCTTTACAAGCAATCAAAATGCAGACATGAGCTATGACACACCACACCTCATGTGTTCCATTGGTAGAGGCTAGGGACCCCAAGTCAGTGAAGCATGTATACAGGGATGTTATATTCCCATATAGGCCAAACCCTAACCTTTAAGCAAGAATTAAAGTTAACCTTAAAAAAGTAGTTGCACTGAATTTTCATACTATGGGCAATATACTTTTATGCTTGTAAAGTAAATTTAATACGAGTTCAGTAAAACCAATCCCAACAGTACTTACAGTGTTTTTTTCTTAATGAGATTTTGTTGCAGAAGATCAAATATTGCAGAAAAACAAGTGATGCAAGCATACATAATGGTGCACTTTTATGTTATTCATACAAGTAGGTGCAAATTTCTGAAGTTATTTCAGTGCTTCCTCATGTTCTTCATGTAACAGCAAATTTCTATTGGGTTTTTGTATTTTTCTCGGAAAGTTAAAGGTTGTTTTTGCGGTTTTTGAGTACTTAGGTTAGGTGTATATTTTTTTGTTTTCTTTTGTTGAATCTGTTGTATTTGATAATTTTCTTTGAAATTTTTGCTTAGAAAGTTAAGCCAAAAGACTGGTAGCACTTTTATTATTTTTTTAAGCATGTAAATGCTATGTATAGCATGGTCAATATTTGTTATTTATGTATAGAGCTGTTCTTAAAAATAAACCAAATAATATGGGTAAAAACTAAATGCAGTATGACCATAGGGAGGATATGCATCATTTTAAATCTAGAAACTGCCTCCTAAGGAGTGATTTTACAGTATGTCAAGACAAAAGCATTCAGTTATTCCTAAACAAATGCAGTATATTTTAAAATGTAAACCACATTTCAATTTTGCCACCTTATATAAGCATATTTAAAAAACTCCCCCCAACCCCCCAAAAAATTTAAACTGAAAAAGGGTAGATTTAAATTAGATGTAAGGAAGAAATTCTTCACTTTGAGAGTGGTGAGGCACTGGCACAGGTTGCCCAGGAAAGCTGTGGATGCCCCATCCCTGGAAGTGTTATGGCCAGGCTGGATGGGGCTTTGAACAACCTGGTCTAGCGGAAGGTGTCCCTGCCCATGGCAAGGGAGTTGGACTAGATGATCTTTAAGGTGCCTTCCAACCCAAACCATTCTGTGATTCCTTTCTTCGCTATATGTTATTCACAAACTACTTTTTATCAACTAATGAATGATTTGAAAACACTCTGGCTAGTAATTTAGCAGTAGTAATTGTTCAGTAAATTAGATCATTCTCTTAAGTTTTTTGGTAAGGATTTAAAAACATAATCAAAACTATTTAAGATGGGAAAAATCTAACCAAAGAAAAATAAGCAAGAGGAAATATTTTTTTAGTCTTAAAAATGCCTTTTGTTGAACATTTTACTAATAAAGCATGTCTATTTTTATTTTAATTATATGTAGCAACTCTTTCTGACATCCTTGTTACATTTGCCTTGCATTTTTATTTCTGTAGTTCCTTTTCTCCAAGTATTTAATGCCACTCAAAAAGGAAAATTGAAAAGGAGTTAGGCTGTGGCAAAATAATTGATGTCCCTTTAGGTTTGTCCCATGAGGATGCTCACATAATAGCCCAAATCCCCTTGATTTAGGTCTCACAGTTTTAACTTGTCAATATGTAATTATGGTTCCAAAACAAAACAGATTACTTCTCAGTTTTAGTGTGGTTTCAACCATGAAGAATGGAGTAGAAACACCCAAGGCTGGCAAAAGGGATTGTCCCATTAGTATTTTTTTTTAATCTAATGACATATTGGGACTGGGACTATACTTGTGTATATGAATTCAACAATCTGAAACAAGAAACTTTTTTCAGATCCCCTAATTAATCTAAAATAACTGAAACTTTACATTTTTATTACCACTAAGAAATTTATAAAGCAATGGCATATTTTTCACATACTTTTGTTCATCATTCTTTAACAGTTGTTGGAAATACCTTCCCAGGCAGACTGGCTAAATAACTCTCTACAGATGACTTTTTTTGTCACATCAAAGCAGTTTCTGTTACAGATTGTAATTTATTTTTTAAAAAACATTTTTATGATAGCTTAACATTAGTATGGATTATCAGTAGCACTGCAATTTCACATAGTAAAGGGGATCAGTTAAGGTAACACCTTTTCTATCAATACATTTTTAGTGGCTCCACAAAAAATATGGAAAATTTTCATGCTTTCTCAATTCTTATTAAATTCATCCTCGTGTTCATCCTCACCTCCATTTTGGCAACTGGAGCTCTTTAATCCCAGTAAAGAGAAGTTACTTGTGAAAATGGTTATACTAAGGAAGTTGTTAAGGGTTCCTGTTTACTGTACTTTGAGAAGATCACGTGTCTGTGGGCCTTCTGTTAAACCAGTCTATTGTAAAAAAACAATAACCACAGCGGTGAAGGACAACTACACATACATTTTTTTCTATGCAATATCTGTCACTGTAATTACTATAGGTTCATTTTAGTCCTGCTGGGGAGCGTGGTGGCTCAGCTGTGATCATCAGTGGGACTGTATTCCCTCCTCCAGTCTCTTCCAATTGAACCACAGCTTTTAATGCTGAGGAATCCCAAGAGCTTATGATAGGAGGACTATTCCCACTGTTAGACACTGCTGAATTTGAATACCAATGACAAGCATCAGTCATACACTTAAAAAATCAAGAGTGTATGTAATTAAAATTACAGTTGTGTCATTGGCATCTCTGAGACTGACTCATGGGTGGTTGTCTTCAGGCAGCTTGACAAGCAACCAGCTTTAGCTAGGAAACAGCTAGTTAGCAGAATGTGCCCAGGAAAGTCTGTCAGAGAGGGTTAGGCTGTAAAGGGAATTGCAGGCATATCCAACTATCTTTTGACCAGCCTTCATTAAAAACAAGCAAGCCATCACCTTCTAGCTCCATAAATGCACATGAATAACTGCTTAAGTGTTTGTGGTTTTCATTTCCACATTTTATTTTACTTGAAAGTTTCACAGTTTTCAGTGCTTTACAAACACTGTGATACACAAATGAGTGGAGGACAATTTCAGGCCTGCTGCCTGAAATTAAATGGTACTAACAATTAAAAAAAGTAATTAAACAGTATTAACATAAAAATCAAGTAAAAATGCTTTAAATAACAGGTATTAAAAGTATCTGTGATACTTTTTAATGGAATAATTCTTTATGAAAGGCAAAAAATCATATGGTGAATACTGCCTTTTAAATAATTGCTTTTATTTATGGACTAGATTTGGTTTATATATAAGTGAAGATACTAGAGCCAGGACCAAAGAATTTTCTAGTGTTTTTTCTACTAATTATGATAATTATGCAAGCAATTCAGTTTTACTGGATATTACTGTGGTTTTTGCTTGAATGGAAAAGCTTTCTATTTATTGATATTCCATAAGCACATATTTTTTTTAATCCACTGTTTAAATTGTTGCATTTTCCCCTGTGCACACAACTCACTAGTTTTCATTTATACAAATATACATATGAAATGAAGCTGGAATGATTTGGACAGTCAAAGAAACAGGAAGGAAAATATCCTTTTAAAAATACAGTTTTCATAGTAGGTTGGTAAATGTGAATTTTTTTAAGCAAATGCTTAAGTTTAATAGACAAAGTAAAGTAAACACCATATTGTGGTTGCTTGCCTTGATAATAACTTTATTCCTGTAGCATATCAAAATATGTTTTTCAGGTGCTTGGTAGCTGTGAAACTTGCTAGGAAGTGCATGGTAGTAAATATTCAGATATAAATCATTAAGTTCACTTTAATAAAATGTCCTCCAACTCCTTCCCGAGTTCTTTAAAAATATTGCATGTATGCTTATCCCTCATATGTTTAAATTCCTGACCTCCACTTTTCTTGCTTTATGAACGAGACAACATACTATAATATATATTTTGTTTATTTATTTTTCTTTGAGTAGGAAGAAAAAGCTACATTGAAGAGTATCTGGAGAAAAAAAGGGATTGGAATTAGGGTTTATTTCCTCAGCTGTCATCAGTTCTGCGGTTTGGTTGTTGTTACAGTCTTTAAGCAAACTGACTGCATCTTGGCAATGAACTCAAATACAGTGTTAATACTAATGCATGTTGAAATCTGATACTACATTGAATAGAACCATATTTCATGGAAATTCATATTATTTTCAGGAGATTATACAGGGGAAATTTTCAGAATCTGGAAGAAAATTTACTTAAGCAGAGTTTTCAGCTCTACTTCTCAATGTTTTCAAAGAGGAAATATGTATCGCTATTCAAATAACAGTGTGATCAAATATGAGTATTTACTTTTAAAATTTTATAAGCTTCTCTTAAGAAATAAACTCATAAGAAATATGTATGTCAGTGGAATTCTGGTTTTAAATATGGTTTCAGGAAATACTGTTGAAGGTATATGTTCTGTTTCTTTGTATTGGATTCCTTCAAAATTCTTAATTTTTGACCAGAAAGTTATCAGACTTTTCTTGTGTGACTGGTGTTCTGTAAACAACTGGAAGCATCATCCTCTGAGCGCTTTTCTTCTCAGGATTTTTACGTTGCCTTGCTAGGGATCTCCAACAGTTTTACCTCTCCCAAAATGATCACTCATTGAAGTTTGTATCACACTTTGTGTTTTCAGATCATTCCTCCTACTGTTTTCTCTCTAAAATAATGTAATTGGTAAAGTAATTACAAGACAAATGCAGTTTGATTAAGTCACTGAGTTTTAAGTGTTTCCACAATTAATGTCAGCGTACTCAAATAGTAGTTTAGATCTTTGTGCTCTTGAAGTATGGCAAAAAATGCAAAGGTTGTATG